>NC_082345.1:19764413-21260773 GCF_027477595.1 Haemorhous mexicanus | reverse complement strand
TAGATCATAAGGAGTTAGCATCACAATCATTTCAGCACTGACCCTATACTTGAGCAGGGAAAAAACTTCAAAGAACAGCTAATTAATGCAGCAACATAATCTAAGGAATAAAACAACTAAGATCTTCCAAACTGGTCCCTGCGGTAGAAATGTACTTGTAAGAATACAGAAGGTAAAAGATATGGTTTGGAAAGGCTACATCCTTGCTAAGCTAAATTGGATCTCATCCTGTAGATGAAAGATCAAGAAGCTCAAAGTGGAGCTAGAGAGACATGTCCAGATCATGAGATAGAGCAAAGCATTTTTCAAGATAATTAGGCATTTTGGTGGACTGGGCAGTTAGGTTAAATCTGCCACACTTACTCACTTTTGGGGACTGAATTGTGGAGTGCTAAACCATATCTGCTGCTCTAGAAAGTAAAAGAGACACATCCAAATGGTATGGTTAGTGTGAAGACTCTCACTCTCTATTGCTAAACATTTCATAAGCTATTAACCAGTCATAGGAACAAAATGAAATAAAGCCATTATACCATCTTGGAATGGAAAAATATGTTCAAAATATTTTTTTCCTTCTGTTTTCTTCCTCTTTTTTTTTTTTTTTTTTTTTTTTTTAATCCCAGAAGATATGATTCATAATTTCAACCATTCTGGAATGCTTTCAATAGATGAAGCCAGCATAGTATTTTTCTAACAGGCTCTTGCCCCTTACCTTCTTCATTACTGTTTTGGAATATACTCCACAGTCATTTGATCTCAGTCAGTTTTTTATCTCTCTCCCCCCAAGACAAATTTTAAAGGACTACCTAACCACTAAAAATCATCATTTCTCTGGTTTCTCAAAGCTTTTTGAGAAAGTTGTTTTGTTTTGGTTTTTTCATATTGCATCATTCCTAATGTCTTCAGACCTACTACAAGTGGAAGTTCAAATAAATCTTACCTTAAAGAGACTGTGAAAGATAACAAACTGCCAGTCTTGGTATTTGTATTTTTCTAAATCCTTTTGATTTCAAGGTTGCCTTCCTGAATGCGCAGTTTAATTAGAAAACATTGTGTTTCTAAAGGAGACCCAGTTCAATTGCTTCTGCAAGTTCACCTTCATTTTGTAGGATTGTACTTCAAGAAATCTTGTTTCATTCAAACATTAAAAGAATAGATTTGACATCATATGTGACCCTTTCATCTCTCTCATCTGTATTTCATTGCGTGAGTTTCACAGTTGCCTCCAAGAAGATTCCTTTCAATTCGCATAGCATGTTATCTGAAGATCTGTCTGCTTTCTTCACTTGCTTGAATGGGAAGACATGGGAAATACATTCTGAAGGTTATCTTTTATAGTCTACTTTTACCTACCAGTGTGCTTCTATTGACTAGAACCAATTTCAGCTGGAAAGAACATATTGTTCTGATCCGCTCCTACCAAGGGGGGATGATGTTTTCTTAACTGATCTCGGAGGGCAAAAGACAAGATGGAAAAGGGATTGCAGTATCACTCCAAACAAATGCACCTTTCTAGAATGACCACAGCAAATGCCTTCAAGGAATTCGGGAGAGGAAAAGAATAGAAAAGAGGGGGAGAAAGAGAGAGGGAGTATAGCTACCAAATGGAGAGAGATGAAGTCCTCGCAGCCCAGCCGATGGAGTTCTCCTAGGGGAGATCTCAGAGTCCTGGTTATCTCAAGGTTCTATTCTAGTCCATTGCTGAGGGGGGAAACAGATCTAGAAATGGCTGAGGGGGAGCAGATACAATAAAGAGCAAGTCTATTGAAATTGCTGAGGGGAAAATGGTATTGAAGACGGGTACAGACAGTCCATGTTCTCAGCAGGAGAAGTCAATATCAATATCAGCAGTGAGTGGGAGCTATTGTTTCAGGACTGGTTTCTATAGGAAACCAGTCTAGGTCCCGCCAACACATCTGCAGGCAACACTTAGCAGGCATCCTGCTTCAGTCAGGCCAGTAGCCCTGGATCAGAATTACGGGCGTCTCAGCCTCAGTCCTTGGGAGGGGGGCTTCAATCTGCGTCCCTCACGGTGGTAGTGGAGCAGATGAAGGATTTTCCATGGGGCGGCTACCACAGTTGCCCCAGCAAGTTCATCTGGCCAAGAGGTGGGAAAATTCCTGGGCTGGTGTCGCGAAGCACGTGCAGGCCCATAGGTCGCCTCGCCCCTTGGCAGGCCCTGCTAGAAGCAGTCACTGTAGACACAGCTGCCAACAATCACTTGGCAGGCCAGAATTCTGCTCAGGGGCCTCAGGATTTCTGGCATTCCTCTCTGACCGGCATGCCAGCATTCCAGTCAGGGTCCTCAGGGTCCCGATGTCTGTCCTGGGGACGGTCGTGAGGCAAATGAGGGGAACTTCGGACTGTCTTTCACATGGATCAGAAAATCAGTTTACTAAAATGGCCAAAAAAGAATGTGTAACATTTAGAATTGAGGAAAAAAACAAAAACAAAACCAAACCCAAAGCATTGGAGCAATATCATTCTAGAGAATGCCATGTATCTATGAAAAGTACAAAAAACTTCTGTTTTCAAATGCACTTACAAATCACCTTTTTGCATCTGTTTTGGGTTTTTTTTTTTTTTTTTGTTTTGTTTTGTTTTTTTTGTTTGAAAGCTCTGGCACTTATCTGATTCTTTTTTGAGCTAGTTCAGCTCATTAATCTGGTAAGAAAGCAGCTAAAAGTAAAGAGAAAAACCTATGGGGACCAGGATGCCACTTCAGCCACGTTGTCGTGAAGCATTAGGTCAGCCTTCTGTGTTGTAGAAATATCTCTGTCCTAGACGAAAATCAATGCATAGCACTATCTTCTTTTAAACTTTGTCCTTGCTACTGGGTTCCTGAATGATCAAGATGCTTTCAAACCAAACAACAGCCAGCCCTCTGAGATACTCCCCAAAGTATTGCGATGGAATAACTTGATCAGGAGGAAGAGCTCGCTATGCAGAACCTGAATATGAGGTCAAGAATGCTTTGTTGTGGATTACCATAGTTTGGGATTGTTTATCTCTTACCCCACCATGTAGGTCTAGGAAAAAATTAGGTAGCCACAAGGCTTTTACAGCTGTTCTTGTATTTTGGGATAGTAAGGATTTAGGGGAGTAAACAAAACTGTGGTGAGTTTTCCTATTGACTTGATTGCTCTGTCACTTTGAATTAACTGCTTTGCATGTCAGCTAACCCATCAGCATCAATGAAAAGAATATTTTCTTCCTTCCTGCACAAAGGATGTTTCATGATGCCTGTGATGTCAGGGACTTAAAAATGAAGACCATTGTGATTGAAAGGAAGCACTGGCATGCCACAAGGTAACTGTAGTGAGCTGTGTTTCCTCCTCAGCTTCACTGTGAGAGTAGAATTTTATTGAGCAGTTCCAAAACTTGGTCTTAGCATAGTCTGGTGACATATCTCAAAGGAGCAGTGTCCTAGGGTGACTTTATGATGCTTGTATCCCCAGTCATCTGTTCTCTTAATGCTGGATATGATATTCTCTGCCTTCAAGACTGGTTCTGAGAGCAAAGGTGGGGAGAAGAAGAAGCACCGAGTTTCTTATCAGAGGCTGCACTCCTTAGAAAGCAACACTCTTCCACATTCTGCGCTGCACTGTGTTGTCTGGGCACTGACAGAGCAGAACAGAGCACGCATTTGCTTTTTAGTTGGTTTAGCTGGCTGAGGCAGAGTTTTCCCTGGACTGGTTTTTTTTTTCCTTTCCCTTTTCTTGGAACGTTTCGAATCTGCTCCGGACTGGGACCTGGGAAGCACTGGGAACTTGCACTTTGTGGCCTACTGGGGCCTACCCTGGGTAGCAGCCTTCCCCATTGCCGGAGGGGTTGATAACAGAGTGAGCACCCATAGGAGAGACTTTCTGATTTGTCGTCTCTTCAGTGCGGCAAATGAGTTTTGTCATCTGGTATTGTTCATATTTTGTGCTGGGAAGTGCTTTGCCTGTTAAAGAAACAGCTTTTTCCCACTTCTCTCCCCAAACCAGTTGAGGGGAGCGGCTGTGTGGGTGGGCTTTCGGTGGGGGGGAGGGTGCAGTGGCCCTTTGTGAGGTTTTCTGCCAAATTTAGCCCTAAACCAGGACAATCAGGATGTGCGACTTAGAGAATGGTGGTTGGAACTTTGGTTGGAAAAGACCTTTAAGAACACTGAGTCTAAATGGAATTAGCAAATGCAACCATCAAGAAATGCTTTGCTGTTTGAAGAGAACGTGATTTATCTTGTAAGCTTTGCAAGTATTTGTGTCATCACAAGCACACATGACCAATGCATTAGATGGGAATATAATAAGAAACCTGTGCAGATCAACAGAATGATTCTCAGGGTAGGATATTTGCATGTTTCATCTGTCTTCCTGACTTCTTCAAATGAATTCTTTTTAGAAAGTAATGATTGGAATTGTTACTCTTTTGACAGTTCTGAGTGTATTACTGACCTTTTTGGCATATGAATGCCAAACGGGTTAATTCACCTCGTTTTTCAGATAAAGACCGAGATTTAGTGTTGCTTCAGCTGGAGGCAGAAACATTGAAATCCTCCCGCCTCCTTCTTAGTACCTAATTTCTATTACAAAATCAGTGCACAATCTTGTCCCTTAAGGTCCACTTAGCTCAGTTTATACCAACAGGGTGACATTAGCAGGGCTCACATGATGCTGCACACAGAAGCCCTCAGTGTGCAGCTCTAGCAGACAGTAATTCCATGCAGTTGGACAATCCCAGTGCTGACTTTGGATCACCAGAAGCGTTCTTAGTAGAACGAGACAAATTTAATGGAGAGGTCTCTGCAGGAAGTGGCCTGAAGAAGACAGCAGAAATCCCAGCTGTGTGTTTGTAGAAATCAGTTGAAGGCCATTTACAGAAAAAAGATCTTTAAATCTAGCTAGCTTTTTCTGCAGATTATTTGTAAACTATATGCATGAGATGGACAGTTTCACTGAGCAACTGAAATACAGCTGCATTTAAGGGGATTGAATCAGGCTTGGGAAGCAGTGAAATAAAGCTTTTCAGGAATACCGGACATCCAAGTCCCGCCAAAATTGATCCGTTTTTTATGTCCAGATGCTTTTGAAAATAATGGGTGACCATTTGGCTACCTCATCGTTTTAATCAGAAATACAAAGAAAATTTTAAACTCACATATTTTATAGCTTGAGTATTTTTCTTTGTTTATTTCCTACTTTCCAATTCAGTTCTACAAATCATATGATTAGGTAATGAGAACTCATGCTGTATAAAAATATTTAATGCTATACTTCCAAGTTAAGGCCATGTATTTCCTGGAACTGTTTCAAAAAAAAAAAAAAGCCTATCTGGATTCTTTCTTCCCCACGCTCATTATTAGATGAAAATCATTTCAATATTCTATTTTGACTTTAGATGGTACAAGATTATATTCAGAAATTCAAGCCTCTACTGTTAGGTTGTTTACATGGTTTTCTGGCCCTTCTAACTTTGTGCAACCACTCTTTGCAGCTATATATTTTTGCAGTAAGGCATCCCAGGGGTCTGTGAGAAGTTTTAATGTCAAGCAGAACTAACATGTAAACTACACGTGACATACTCGACATATTTCACCTCAGAAAGTTACAGTATGCTTAGACGGGATGAAATACGAAAGAAATAGACTTAACACAATATTTCTAAATCTTGGAAATCTATTACCTGAACTTTGAGTCCGTTTGCAGGACTCTGTAGAAATGCAAACGTGAAGTCCAAGGAGTAGAGCAGAAGGCATATTGGGCAGGGGGACAGAAGATTGCTTTGAAGGATGATGTAAGCAAGATTGCATCCTAGAAAGATAGCAGCTGCTTCTGCTGGTGCCAACATCGAGAATTTGTGCCACTGGCCTAGTTTTCTGGGGACTTTTGACCTGCACGCTCTTGAGGGCTTGCAGACATGAATTAATCTGTCCTTTGATCTTTTCTTTCATTTGAACGTCTAGGACCTGTTTTGGTCTTGTGTACGGTACTGTATCGTGTTATAAACAGACATGTTTCCACTGTTTGAAAGCTGTAGTTGAAAGTTAGGTTGCAATTATGAGTTGGCTGTCAAAAGAATTAATTTTCTGCTTTAAGCAAAATATCAAGAGAGACATTCAATCCACTCCTGTGATACAGATTCATTTTGAATTTACAGGGTAATTTGCATTAGTGGTTGTACTGCATGAGCAATAAATATGACTTGCTTGGTTTCTAATGATGATAATAGTTCTCTTTGTATTACTATAAGAATTGAATCCACCATCATTCTTTTCCTATTATTATTATGCTGTAAAGGAAAAACTCTTTTGCATTACCCAAGGAGTAAAATGCATGCATTTAGCATCATTCTTGCAGGTAGTCCTCAATTCTGAAAAGACCTCTCAGAAGCTGCATCAAATGGGAAAGCTAGACGGATGGCAGAATGCAGAAGCTGCCATTTAGGATCGAGTACAAAATGACACCCAAGAAATTCTTCATGGATGCTGCATAAGTACAAAGACGCCATTATTTCAAGGTGAAAAAGAGTCAATGAATAAAAAACTATGCTAATCAAGACACTAGAGTACCAAGCGTGCGACAAGGCTTTTTTGTAATGAACATCATGCCCAGCATGAAAAAGTACTCTTTTTATTGTAGATCGTTTAAAAGTGCACAACAGTTTGGAAAAAAGTGCTTTTCTTTTTTCTAGTAATAAGAACTCCGTATCATTCTAAGAGATACTGGACACAGGTTTTTGAAAACAATGTTCTTTTAAAGGTTAATTCTATTCATAAATACTTCACAGGAAAACATTTGATCTGCTGTTCATCCTGAAGGCTTTTAAAGGAAAATGTTTTGGTTGCGTTCTCTTCTGACTAGTTCAGGAATTCAGTCTTACCAGCATTCTAATGCTTTTTTATGTTCCTGATGGCACGGCTTAGACATCCTTGTCTCCGTTACCGTCATGATTTCCATATCAAGTGATGAGAATTTTTCTTCATGATTGGTGAAGTGAAGTGTCATAACATTCATGTCAAGTCAATTTGAAGTTTTTTTTTCCAAAGGAATCTCTTCCTTCCTAATGAAAACCATTTGAAATAGCAAACCTACTCCGTTTTTCAGAAAGTGATATAATAAACCTGTAGAGTACAATGTCCTCGGAGTTGTTTTTTCAGCAGAAGAAGAAAACTGCTGTTTTCTTCTTCTTCTATCACCTTAGACTTACTTTATTCAAAACCTTTTTAAACCTTTGAATTTCTATTTTTATAGCTAATTCCTTTCACAGTGGGCTATAGCATATGTATTTTGAAAGGCCATTTGTACATATTCAAAGGGCTTACTTCTATTCTACTAAGAAATGGCTGTACTTCTAGTAGGGAAACTTCAAGGTCCAGTAAGATTTTATCTTGTACAAAAGTTAAAAAACTCCAACTCTTAAAAATGATACCAGAAAATGACGTCTGTAAGACTGTGGCAGGAGGCTTTTTCCAGAACAATGTGCAGTTCTTCCCAATTCTATTTTTCCCTCCCATTACTTTGTACACAAAGATTTTTACACAGTCTTCTAACAGTGGCATGTTACTACTGGGCTAGAGTATTGCCCTGCCAGCATTGGAATTGACTGGAATGCAGCTGTGTTCCAATTTGCTGATGGGACAAGGGTTTTTTTGCTGAACACACTTTAGCAAGCAAGAGGGCTTCTTGGTCTTTAGATGCTGAGTCCCAGAAAAAGATGAATGAGGTGGTGACATGCCTCGTGTTTTGAAGAGAGATCAAAAAGTTATTGCTGGGGTCACCTCCCTTTTGGTACGGAAAGCACACAGAGGGCTTTGAAGCAGCACTTTCACCCTCTTTGCATTCCCTAGTAAATCTGAGACAGAGCTTGGCCCAAGGTTTGTGCAAAAATACTCTTTTGATGCAACTGTTCACCAGACAATATCTCTGGGAAAATGTGCAGGGGCAGAAAGCAAGCCCTTCCTGGGAAATCTACTGAAATGGTTCAGAAGTTATTCCCACTCACTGTTGCTAACCTCTGCTGTCTAGCTGTCGGATATGCTTGGGACCATGTTGAAATAATTCTAAACAGTGTACTGAGGCTGCAATATTGAGTAAACATAGGTATTTTCCATAGGTGTCAGGGAAAAATATTTCTGTTGGTAAAAATGAGTTCCATAGAAAACAAGAAGAGCATGGTAGAAAAAAAATCACATCCATAGAATGAAGATGCCCAGAATTCTTCTTTTGAAGTTACACAGAGTCAATATTTTCTAAATAATGTTGTGAAACTTATGAAGAAGTAAGAGTACATTCCACCTGACTGGTGCACAAGTTCATGTTTCCAACTTACAAAAAACATATTATTAAAAGAAAAATGTTCCACCTTGTGGAAAAGTAGCCCATTCGTAATTGTATCAAAGGTAGGGTTAGATCAAGTATTCCTACAAGACAGTAGTAGTACTAGGAAAAGCCTTTTGGCCTCTATCTGACTACAGGAAACTTGAGCAAGCAGAAGTGTCTTTCCCTGCTGCAAGCTGTACTTCCGATTTGCTACTGCTGCTTAAACATTGTTCAAAGAAAACTTGTCAAAATAAAACTAGTGTATACAAGCAACTGGAACTATCCATTGCGTTCCAGCCAATTTGAACTAGAAAATATCGGACACACACTCCAGTTGAATATTCTAATGCATAGATGGAGTATACCAGCACTAAGAAATGGGAACGCTGGAGAAAGGAGCAAATGCAGATGAATTTCAGGGAAGGAAATTATTGGAGAGCTAACTGCAGTCCCTCGACTTTACAAGAAATGATGTCCAGTAAATCCCAACCTGACACATAAAGAACTCCGTTTTGAAATGGGCTGCATCTATGGTCCTCTGTTCTTCCTAGATGAAGGAACTGTGTTTTGAATCAATCTTCCAAGTGGTATGGCTAAAGACCTTGGATACCTCAAATTTTTTTTTTTTTTCCAGAAGCAACTGTCTCGAAACCTCTTTAAACTGACATTTCCCCTTACGATGCCATCTTTTAAAAGAGCACCTTTTCATTTAACAGGGTATTCCAAACATCATTTCCAAATTTAGACTAAAAGTAACACTCTTTCTAGTTATCTTTGGGTTTTTTGCAGCTTCCTGCCAACATAGGCAGCAAGGAAGAGAACAGACGGCAGCTCTTTCTGGAGCATCTTGAACAAATGCCCTTGCTTATGTTCAAATCTTTCACTTCTCCAAAATCCCTAACGATGAAGTAAAGGTTGTGAAGGCATTACTAGTAGTATTAGATGGCAATGGATGGGTCAAATAGAATTTGTATCGCATAGATGATACTTGGCAAACAGCAAATGAAGGGGTTTCTTTCAGCTCTCAGACTGATGTTACATCTCAGTAATTTATTAAAAAGATAACAAGAAGGATATTTTTTAACAGTGAACTTAATTACACCCCTACCCATGGACATCTGAATCTTAGGAATAGACAGTGTCTGATTTAGAAATAAAGAAAGAATGACCACAGTTTAAAGAAGCATATGATCATGAACACTTTGCTGATGGAACGTAGCCTATTCCTTGGCTGAAATGAAGCAGGTAGACAGGACATAGGAAGTATCGTTTTGTGGATCAAACATTTATTTTCTAAAGTGATGCTTACAGATGGTGAACTCACCAACTTCGATATTGCACAGTAGATAAGGGTACCTAACTTGCGCCATCAAGTTATCCCTTAGAATCACCATCCAAGGGCATTTTCCCCTGCCTCTGGGAAAATGTGCCTACCTTTTTCACAACACTTTTGCAGCAGCATTCTTAGGCCTGATCAGCTGGTATGGAGGGTGAATGATCAGCAGCAAGGTGACTGGCCAGGGTCATTTGCTTCAATGGATTTTGATCTACTGGATATTTTGAAGACCTGCTTCAGCCCTGTTGGTCAAACACAGCCTTCAAACGGTGCTAAACAATTGTTTGGGCTGTGGACCACATGAAAAAATACCTTCTGGTGCCTTTACTGGGCCATATGCTCTTGATTCTCTCCCTCAACTTCTCCATCACCTCTCATCTCTTTCACATGAGCTATGTTCAAGGTCCACAGGATACTTTTCACAGAATCTTCAGGCCTGATGCAGTAGGAATGATGAACAAATGCAGCTGGGATGAATTTTCCAGTTTGGATAAAACCTCTTGTGCACACAAATCCCCCTATGCCCAGAAAAACCTTCACTAAGCACTCGTGTTCTACCTAAACCGCAGTTTAGTCTGAAAGAAAAGCTTTGGTCTGAGAGTATCTGAGAGATTTGCATGAAGCACAGATATCTGACCTATGCAATTTTGAAGATCAGAGTTAAAAGAAAATGGCAAGAAGTTTTTAATTTTGCCGGTTTTAATTTTCAATTCCATGCACTTTTTCAAAAAGTGTCAATCTCAAATGGCCATCAACATATTTCAGTCGTCTGGAAGTTAGTATTCATATCAAATGTGTTTCAAATCAATAGAATTTCAAACCTTTCCTCAAAGTTTATATACCTAGATTTAGTATTTCTGATCTCTATTAGATGAAAGGAAGACATTTTTTGCTGTTGGGGTGCTGGAACGCTGCTTCGGGTTGCCCAGAGAAGTTGTGGATGTCCCATCCCTGAACGTATTCAAGTCAGCTTGGATGGGGCTTTGAACAGCAACGAATGCGACCCTTGATGGTAGATAAACAAAGCTTGAATATAGAAGAGACTCAGATTGAGGTATACGAACAAATTTTCTCTCAGCTCTTGGGGTAAATTCAAAGTTGTACAAAATTGCATTTCTCTGTGATTTTCACTACTGTAACAGAAAGCTTCATGAAAACTGTGCAGAAGATATCAACTTTTAAAAGCGATAAGAACTACAACATCAAACACATGGGATGGGTTTCATCATGGGACACCCTCTGAGAGAAAATCTCTGTATTTCGACACTTCATGCCAATCATTAGGATTTCAAGGAGTGCCAAAGAAGGCGGCAAAATATCCGTCAGGACATTATTTACTGTAGTTCAGCCTGGCCATTAGTTGGAATTGGTGTTTGAACTAATGTAGACATACCACACACACTTTCCATGCACTGAAAACTTACTGTTTACAATGAATAAGCAATGAGGATCAAAATTGATTGAAAGCATCTTAAAAATGTCAAGTATTTCACTGTAAATGATCTAGGATCAAAATACTTATTCCTCCTTAGTGAGGGACAAATAAATTCTTCCATACCATGATGGTTAAAAATTGTCTAAACCAATGTTTTCTTCTGAAAAGACATCATCTAATTTTTTCTATTTTTAGAAGAAAATATTTCTAGACATAGAACAAAGGAATTTTAAAGGAACAAATGGAAGGAAAATATTCTGCAAACAGAATTCAATGAAAACCTGTGTTTTAAATATGAGGGAGATATTCAACAGAGTTTTTGTACCAGATATTTGAAATAGTGTACCGGCTATTTTGTCCACAAAGAGAGCTATTTAGCATTTCAGTCTTTTCCAAGGTGTTCATGATCTGCTATGCTGATCTCTGTGCATGCCTAGGTGTGTGCGGAAGGTGGGGCCATGTGAAGGGGAGTGTCTATGTTTGCTTAGCACTCGGAGAGGCAGATTCATGCCTCAGCTCCATCATTTCTTTTAGAAACTTCCCAGAGAGTGGATATGAAGTTTCATATCCAAAAGAGATCAATTCCCAAGTCATCCATTTTACTCTACCTTGTAAATCACATGCTTTGTTGCATATTTTATCAAATAGACTTTCAAGCCGCGTGGAGGAAGGAGAATGTGGAGAATCCCTCCAATGTCTTGCAACTTTTACGCAAATAGATTTTCAAGAAAATCATCATTTCTCTTTTAAATACATCTGGGACAGGCATGATGGTGGCGTCAATCTGTTGAAGTTTTTGTTGCTGGGGGAAGTTGTACGAAAGGACTGGTTTTTACATTGACCAGTTACTGAATCAAGTGCATGAACACATTTGAAATTCCACTGGGGTTTCCTTTTTCTAGCAGACTACTTCTAGAACTAGCTAGCAGACTCAAGACGACTCTTTTTCTCTGTTTTTGTTTCTTTCCTATTTTCTTGCTTTCTCTGCAACTGTCTACACAATTTTAGGACTTTTTTCCCAACTCAAATTGTTTCATAGACCGATAATTCAGATACGCTTTTTACAAGGAATGTTTTAAATCTTTGTTAGAATGAAGAAAGTTAAGGACATAGGTCTTTTTCTTCCCTTATGAAAATTGCAATGAAAGAGTTCAATAAAGACCAACTCCTTTTTATTTATTTGGAATACAAGTCGATAATTCCCATACAGTAATTCATTGGTGGACCAATATTTGCCATTCTGATGTAAGTTGTCACTTCTTAACAATATGCCTTCTGTGACTACGTTGACAACACTTTTGGTAAAGATCCTAACTGGTCTTAGACACGCATAGGGAGAAATTTGCTCTGCCAGTGTCAGTCTTAAGCATGCGTCTCAGAGGATCTTTCTAGAGCTGGGGAATTTTCCCATGAAAGGGATTCAGTTATGGAAGAGACAGGTTTCCTGGAGTTTTACATTCTTCTTGAACACTACTTAAGGAACTTAAATCCCATGTCCATTTGGATCTCACTCTGCACAGAGCTTTGTCATGCCAGTCCTTGAAATGCATCTCTAAGAGAATTCACTAGCACAGAATGAATGAGGGTGGAAGGGCTCTGTGCGGCTCCCCAAGTCCCATCCCCCTGCTTCAACCAGGATACCTAGAGCCTGTTGCCCAGGATTATATCTGGGCCTACTTTTAATGTCTTCAATGATCCAGACTCCACCGACTTTCTGGACACTCTGTGCCATGGTTCAGTCACCGTCACGGTAAAAAATAATTTTGTGATGCTCAGAGGCAATCTCCTGTATTGCAGTGTGTGCCCACTGCCTCTTGTCTTTTCACTGAGCATCATTGAAAAGACACTGGTTCCCTGCTCTTTGCACTATTCCTTCCCGTAGGTATGTGTGCTGCCATGTAGATAAACGTCCAAAACTTCCCTGAAGCCCAGGCAGATGATATTCTCTTCATCTACCAGGCAAGTTCATTCACCAGAGGAGTTTAAAAAGTCGTTAAGCCCCAATTTCCCCTGGTAAATCCATGCTGACTACATTTGTTCTGTCCTCCTTCGTGTGCCTGGCAATGCTTTCCAGGAATAGCTACTCCATCAACTTCCTGGGGATCCAAATGAGGCTGGCTGGCTTGTACTTTTCTGAGTCCTCCTGGTTGCCTTTTTTCAAGATGGGTGATATTTGCTTTCATCCAGTCTTTGGGCACTTTCCTCAGTCACCATGGTCCATCCAACATGATCAGGAGTGGCCTCAGAATAACATCTGCCAACACCCTTGAGACCTGTGCATCCATCTCAACAAGGCCTGTGGACTTTATGGAATACTTCCCAATTCTGTGACTATGCCCATAAAAATTTGCATGGGATAAGAGGCCATTTTAACAGGTACCTGAAGAGTGAGTGAAAAGCTATGGAAGCAATCCAAAAGGACAAAGACTAGAGTTCCCTTTGAAGACAAAGCATCCCATCATGGAGCTGAGCAGCTTTAGATCCAGGTAAGCTTCCTCTCTGAAAGGATGCAGAAGACATAGAAGACATGATTTTACCTTATCCAGTAATAAAATGTGTTGACCATTCACTTGCAATACAAAAAATTCAATGATTTCCAAAATTATTGCCTCCTAACTAGACAATAATATACTGGCTGGGTATTCCCCTAACAGATGAGAGCACCTGCTTGATGTCTCTTATGCGTGCAGACTATTTGAAGTAGGTCATTTGAGTGGGGATTCCTGGTCTTCGAATTTTCTTTCTGATGAATTTGGAATATTTACTGAAGCAAGGACCGGAAGATGAAAACTTCATTTCCCATCAGCGCACTCTAACATCCATGGCCATAATGCCATTGTTTCTCGCCAACTGAGTCAAGAATTCATGACTACAAAGTGGATCAGCTCCAAAGGAAAGATCAAGGCTGGATAATATTCTCTCTCGGTAAAGCTATTTATCTCAAATGAAGTGACCGACTTCTAATTGCTCACTGGCCTAAAGCTACAAGGAGGGGGAGATGGACCAGCTTTCCTTCCACTGCTGCTCTCTTTGTCACCTCGGTGTTTAATACGGGTAGGAAGACGTTCAAAAAGACAGCGTTGCAGAATTCATAAAATTCAGTCTTAAAAAAAATCATTTTTTAGCAGGTGAAATAAAAATAGCAAATAAAATATATAAGTTTGTCTTGCCTTCTTCTGCAGGTTTTGTAACTGGCACACCTTTCCTTATGAACGCACTGTCCTTTCCTAAATACTCTCATATGGAGGAAGATGCTTCTGATCAGAAGAGCACTAGGATGTCTTTACTCGACCTTTTCTTTTCACTGATGCTTGGTCCTCTGAAATGAATGGTTTTCTAAAATTGAAATGTGCTACTATTGTTCCCACAGGGTAAGCTGCGGACTCTTCCTGTCGGAGCTGTCACTAATCAGCTATTCTCCTATCTGCCTTTAGTAGTTGAATGTTCTGGTCTAAAAGTAGCACCTTCTGTGTAGCCATGCTCTTAGTTGCCAGTCTCATCCTAAATCCAAAGACCCTCCTGCAAAGGACCGCTGGTTCTGTAGTCAACTAAGGAAAAATGACCCGTCCATCCATGCTTTCTGATTTAAAATATTAGGGTATGATGTCCCTAAACAATTCTCTGCAGTTGAACACTACTTATCTTTGGCGTGTTTCTTCAACTCACTCGCAAGTCATTCATGCCTTAGGTTATTGGGAGAATTGCTTCATTTGAAGATGATTAAAAGGGGTATGAGAATACTTTTGTGCTTCTGCTATGAGGATACTTTTCAAATCCATACAAACTCCCTGCAAATGCAAAAACCTGCATCCTGTATTGTCCTAGCTTATAATATCAAAATGCATCCTATTCCCACCCTCAAGAACTGAGGAAACCAGGGGTGGCATCGTTTTTTCCTTCTCTCCTGTTAATGGGCCCATCAATGTCTTGCCACATGACTCAGAGATAACTCCCTCCAGGAGCCATTTCTGTTTCACGGGTAATCAAGGACCCACATCATGACTCAGAACGATATCAGCCCATTGGGAGATGCTCTGCCCAGGGGGTAGGAGCTAAGCATCCCCACCTGGATATCATCTGGGTTTTAGAAGGCAAGTAGCACTATTTCTACTGCATTGCCAGAGGAACGGCCACCCTTAGCCACTGGTTTTCCAGAGGACAAGAGCTACCAGATGGTTTCTACAGAATCACCACTTCAACAAGACCATTGCATCCAAACTGCTTTCACCACCCTAACTAGCAGGACGTCAGCTTGTATTCTGACTCTGTCAGTGGTTTTTCTTTTGTACTCTTGCATGGATTTGGGTTTTTTCCCCTTTTCCTAATAAACTGCATTTCTGACTTGGAGTCTTGCTGCAGTGCTGGATTTCTTCAGCCCAACTAGCTCCCGACACCGACAGCGAGAGTGGGCTGCCCCAAGAAAGCTGTCGAATCCGGGCTGCAGCTGTAGGGCACAGCTGCTCTACGGCACAGGTGGACTGCCTTGGGGATAGAACTGCGCTGAGAGCAGGGACAAGGAACAGGGAGAGGTCTTCTGCATATTTTTCAGTTTACTCCCTGGAGGGTCAAGGACAGAAAGACAATGATTCAAAGGCATCCATCAACTTCTAAATGGGGGGAAGGTCCCAGGGGAGGATACAATCTTTAACCAACTGGGAAAACTGGGGGTGGAAGACAAGGAGGGGAATACAATGTTGAAACCAGTAGGGGGACTACACGGGAGGAGAGTAACTTGAAGAAACCACTGGGGTTTTGAAGGGTACAAAATTGAGAGGGAAGTTTCTAGAGAAAGGGGCAGGCTTGGGGAGGGGTTGATGTTCAATGGGAGAAGGAACAGGGAACAAAAGGGCAGGTCTTTGGGGAGAGGGACAGCTAGGGCAAAAGCCAACAATACTGGGGGGAAAGGAACAATCCATTCATAATAACATATGCTATAACAGCACAAAATAGGAAGCCTTAGAAAACGGACTACTAGAACTGCAGTACAATAATAAACACACACTGCAACAGAGTGTCTCACTGGTTTGGCTTTCAAAGCAGAAGAGGTGCCAACCTAAAAATTTCCCAACTTCAAGGTTAACTGGCTGCAGTTTTGATTTCCTTCTTCAATATATCACCAAGGCGCTATCAGCTTCTGTAATTGGCTCAGCAGCATGTCTGTTCTTAGTGCCAAGCAGGGATTCACTTTGCCAGGCATGGAGGAAGCTTCTAGGAGCTTTGCACAAAAAATCACTTCTGTGGCTGGCTTCTTCCCTCCCCACCAAAAACCAAGCCATGCCAAACCAACACCTTAACTAATTCGTAGTACTTAGTACGCATCCAAGAATGTCTTTTAAATGATGCTTTATGTTTTTACCAAACGCACTGAAAAGAAGTGGATCCATAATATTGATAAAAATTGTTCCAGTTCAATAGAAATATTGGGTCATGCAACTCTAGATTACATAGCTGTTTTTTTGTACAATACCCAGAGGCTTTTTTCACCTCCATGGAAGAGCCTAAATGAGGGATGTGGGAGTCCAGGCGGCTCTCCAAAATGCAGTTTATTCCATCCAAGACGTTGCAGCAGTCCAGGGTAGTGGGCAACAGAGCCTGTGCCTACAGCTGTCAGCTCTAGCTACAGGCAGGCCTGGAGACCCTTTGGTTTTGGCACTTTGCTGAGCATCTTCATACAGTAGAACCAATCTATCCCTTAACTATTATCTATAGCCTATCCTAACGACTCTAATTACCATATGTTGCTATTCTCCACTCACTAAAAGTCAGTATATTACAGTTGAAGCGGAAAGTTGTTTTTCAGTTTTCTTGACAGTGGAAAATTTGGAGAGCTTTTTCTGCTTGCAGCATTTGCTGACTTGTTTGCCTGTGCTAGCTTCCTGCTTGGTAAAAACATCTTCTTGTTTGGGGTGGGTTTATCCTTTGCTGTAAGTCATAAAACCCTCTTCTAACTAAGGTATCCTCGGTTATCCAGTAAGACTGGCTCAGCAATTCTTTTCTTCTAGATCAAAACTTGCTTCCAACTCTATTCCTTCTTCAGACTCCACATTGAAAAATCTTTCTGCCAAGCATACATATCTGTGAGACTTTCTTGTCAAACTTTCATCTTTCCCAACACCTCTAAAGAAATGTTTCCTGATGGTTTGGATCAGAAGATCCAGTATTGCCATCCTGAGATTTTTCTTTCGAAACCCATAAGCTGTGCTCAAGGTGTTGGCTTTGTTCTTCATTGTGCCTTGCATCTATTTTGGCTAGAAAGCCAGTGTAGATGATGTCCTTGCTGCAGTAGCCATGGGAAATAAGGTGGAGTGTCTGGCTGATGTACCGGGATGTAGACTATCCAGCACTCCCCCAGGGAGGCGAGGATCCCTAAAGGAATAGAATATTGGCTATGCTCTGGGAGTTTTACAGAGAGAAAGATCCTCACAGCTCAAATGATTTGTCTCCTGGAGTTCTGAGGAGTATGTGGTGAAGAAGAAGGCTGCTGTCTTTTCCAAGAATCTTCCGTGCATTCAAGAGGATCATTGAACTTCTTGTCTGAGAATGAAAGAAATATTAGTAGTAATTAGTACTTTTTCTCTGTCTGTGCATCACTGATTGAATTTGGGTAGGCAATATTTTTTTTATTTATTTATTTGAATTATTCATCATAAGGTCTTCCAAATTCCCAAATTCTGCTTCACTTCTTTCTGTTGTAGGCCAGTCTGGTTCATCTTCTCTTCTACTGTATTATTGCAGACCATATCTGAATGGATTTTTTTTTTCATTTTGAACATTTGGTTTAAACTGAATGAACAGAACGCTTTATTTATCCTTATTTGACCAGTTTGCAAGGAAATACAGAATTTTGAAGAGAAGTGACGTGACTCCACTTGAGGTTTTCAATGGAAGAGAAGAATGACGATGTCCTACATTCACAGCATTGTTTACAGTAACATTGCAGCTAGTTTCCAGCAACGAAGGTCAGGTTCTGGAAGCAGGCATGCATGATTGTAGAGAAGTCTAAAAAGTTTCAGTTTGGCCGCTTTTCTTGAAAAATAGCTAATATGTCTCAACGTTGTGCTGAATCTTGTTGTACAGACACTTCTTTTGAGGTCTGAACTCCTTGCTGGACTTCTGTATCTAAGAATCAGATACAGTAAACCTATGTTTCCTTATATGCTGTAAGAATTTGGTTCTAATCTAGAAGAGCAAGAAAAGGTTGCCATATTAATACAAGGTAAAGAACCTGCTAAGAAAGCAGTTAATGGACTGCTTTTTTTATTGGAGCAGTGATTTAGTGGTTGGATGGGTTTTTTTTTTTTTGCTTCTCAATAGAATTTAAGAAGTGGTGGGGTAAGAATGTGTGGATGTTTATAGGTTTGCCTTGAAAGAAGAATTACAGGGGAAACTGTTGTAAAGAATTGATGCAGAGCTCTATGCATTAATGCACTCTTCCGTACAGAGTTTCAGAAGTGAAAACCAAGAGGAGAGAGTGCCGACAAGATGAGAGTGCCGATTTACTAGAATGAATTCAAGATAGCATTCTTTTCTCTCTGAATTACAGCTCTAAACCTCAGGGTAGTAATAGGAAGTACATAACAATCTCAAAGATTTAAAAATGGATGATGAAGTTTTCTATCCAGTAAACTGTAAGGCTTCACATTTTAACCTGGTTTGCATTTTGGCAAAAGCCTGGAATCTTCTGCAATTTGCCAGATAACAAGGGATTTAGAACAGGAAGTATGCAAGTAATCATTTGGAGCCTTCATCTCCCTTCTTAGAACAATGGATACATTTATTATGCTCCTATTTTTATTCCATCAGGGGATTTGATCATGGAAATGTCTAGTCATTCTTTTCTTGTTTTCAACCCCTCAAAGAGCATGAATCCAAACTATTCAGAAGTTCTTGATCTGCAACAGTGACAAGCACTATACTGGTAAGAGTCAGTGGACATTAGCAGATCCCCTATGCCAGCCCCCTATGGCGGGCAGTTCTGGCAGGACTGATGTGTGAGGGGCTGGAATTCTGTGAAATAGAACATTCTATGAATGGGGAAAATGGAAACAGATTCTGAACGTTCAACCCAACACGTGAACAAGTACTAGGGCAGGTAATTTTCTGTGGAAATTTCTTTAGCCCCAGTGTTGTGGATGATGATTACTCTTCCTACCTCCTTTGGTCAGCTGCCAGCACAGTCACGTTACTCCGCTTATGGACAGAAAACCAGAAGAAGTCATTTTTGAACAAAACACCCAGCAGGACCTTAGAGTGTTTTTGCTGCAAAATGTTTCAAGGCAGATAGGGAAACAATTCCATTGTAGAGAGTGTGCTGAGAAGACAAGTTTGGAAGTTAAAAACCATGGGATCTGTTTCTATATATGTCACTGATTTTGCTTATTATCAATTTGGTGGGGTTTCTTGTTTTGTTGGTTTTTTTTTGTTTGTTTTTTTTTGTTGTGTTTTTTTTTTTTTCCTGCATCCTTGAGATGAAAGCATAAGACAGAAAAGTACGGTAAAGTTAAAATACTTTTGAGATGGCTTGTGCTGAAAAACTTGTAGCTACTGCTAAGGCCCATAAGCCAGGTCCTGTTTCATTTCTGAGAAGCTATAAAATTCCCATTGGTAATTTAGTTCTAAGCATCTGTTGTTATGGTGGAGATGCAAATTAAGAAGAACAATTTTTGAATCTGTAGGGATGTATTTACCATTTTGGAGCTGCCTTTTCAGTCTCTGAGCCATCAATGAAAAGAAGGAGAAGAATCTACACTCTTTTCAACCTGTGGACCATCCACTACTGTCCACGTGCTCAGATTCAAAGCCAAACAATCCTGTCGGGCCTGATTGGGAGGAATTATTTGGATTCAAAATACTAGACTAGTATTTGATTTCCATCAGCACAGTCCATTGGGCACGAATTTTGATATCAATAGAACCTTTCACGGGGATCCATCTTTCTCACCTGCAGTACATTTTAAAGAGAAGAGGCATTGTTGAATGGCTTCAGTGAAAAAAAAAATCTTAAATGCACTCTGAATGGAATTGAGATCCAAAGGAGCCAGTATTTCAAGAAAGCCTGAGATGTTGTCTGCCATGAGATCCCTTCTAAGAGGTTCTATTAAGGTACCAAATTCTTCATCAAAATACTGTCAGATTGGTCAGAGGGGAAAAGCAAACTTTTTGAATGGTCCTTTGGGAAGACAGGGCTTGCAGCGAATTTAGTACTTGCTGCTAGGTTGCCTACATTCCAGGAAAGAGTATTAAATACTGAAATTTGACCGATGGTGGATGAAGTCTTTGTGACTGTGAAAGTCCAGTGCATGGCAATCTCAGAAAGGAACCCATCAAAGCCCCTGAAATGCCAACACACAAGTTGTGAGTTGGCAGTGCATGCCAGGTTTTAGCAAACCACAGCAAAATGCTGATTGCAAAACGAGGCCATCAAGTCACATCCGGTATGAAGCAGTAGGAAAGAGGAAAGCAGCTGAGAGCGTCAACCCTGCTAAGTAGTCTCAGTATTCTTATTGCCATTAGCAGAAATGTGAAATGAGTCTATAAAAATTACAAAGGAGGCAAAAGAAAAGGGAGTGATGACTCCTCTGGCATAGTGTTTCCTAACAGGGATCTTCAAAATCCTGTAAAGATTCTCTCATCCTTTAAACTGAAGGAAGGTATTAATGGCAGTAAGGAAATGGCATCAAATGCTAGAAAGACTCTGGGCAGTGTACTTCTAGACAGAAATGCCACTGATGGAAAACCGACTAAACTGGCACCAATGCAGCAGCATTGTACTAAAGCCCAGAAATTGTCCACGGCTTCACTCTCTGCCATTCCTTTCATATGCACACAGCAGCTCTGCAACATTCCTACTCATCATCTCCTTGGCAAACTGGGCGTGAGGGTCCGTAGTGACGCAGAGTCCCCAGGCAGGTGCAAAGGAGAGCCGCTTTCTTGCAAAAGCCAGGCTTTTGAAGCAGTCAGGCCTTTATCACTTGCATAGCTTTAAGCCGCAACAAACATAATTCAACCAACCGTCATACCCCACGCTGTGAACACGCAATGCTTCTAGAACTTCTTGATCTACCTCTAATTCAGCTGTCTCACTTTCCCCTAGTCATTTTCTACTTAGCCAAAGTAACGGGCCTCAGCCATGGTTTTACAAGGCCTTCCTTTCGGAAAGTTCTACCTATATGCAACAGCATACCACTAGTTTCTTCACCACCAAGAGTTTAGGTAGATGGATTGGCATCTGCCCTTGCGGTGAAACACAATGGGGAGAGAAAATGCTGTTGGAGATGTTCAGTCATTCCATTTTCTAGACAGGCCAAATCAAAAGAAAAGCAAGCTATAGGATTGTGTACTTGCTCTTACAGAACACCTGCTGCCATCTGACAATGAACTAGCAGAAAATCAGCAAGAATGAGACTTGAGGCAAACAACCTTTGGAAGGGAATAATGGGTTGATAAATAAAGACAACAGTTTCCAGGCTCTTGAGATACTTTAAATGACAGCAAAGGATTTGAGAGCAGAGGCTGAACTGGTGGGGAAGGATTCAAAGAATCCCAAGAAAAACATGACCAAAGAATAAAAGAACCCCAAGAAAAATAGGGGCAACTGACCTGTTAAGGCCTTCAGGAAATCAGTGGCCGCTGATTTAGATAGGCCATTCAAGTTCATTTACTGGTGCATTTTCCACTCCTATTTCACCTGTCAGCATCACAGGGTGAATTGAGACCTTGGAATCAAGATTATTTGGGATTCTGTTCTTAGCTTTAGGAGAGAAGTACAGCAGATGAAGTACCTGTTACTGATGTGATACCCAGGAACACAGAGTTGACACATTTCATTGAAGTCCAATCACAACTAGCAATACTAAGAGGATAGGATTGGCGCCTTTTCATGACGCTCTTCTTGTTACGCAGCCTGCTCTGATTCTGGTGAAACTTTTTCATTAGCTTCTCTCTAAAAAGGAGAAAAACCAATTAAATGTCCCTCCCTGCTGATGCTAATCGAGTCAGAGGTCTATGAAAGGGCCAAAAATATTCGGAATTCTTCTTAGACAATGGAAATGGAAGCAGAGCTACCAATCTATTTCCTTGCAACATATCCCTAAAACTCATTCCCTTCTATTCATCACTTATGAATAGCCAGCAGTACATTCAGGAAAAGATGAAACTGACTGATGTCAGCAAGGGAAGGACTTGAAAGAACTATTCCCATGAATCATCGTATAGACAGTAACTCTAGCATTAAAATCAGAACCCTTTTAGTAAGTATCACTTATGGGAAATTCAGGACTCCTGCACAATGGACCAAGAGGATTAAGCAGAAGCCGTTTATGGTTTACATGATGCACTTACTCATTCTGACTCTCTGCACACGCTAGTCACGCTTTTCTTATTGGTGCCTTTGTCTTGTCCACGCATTCTGCGTGCACCTCTCAGAAGATGTGTTTCCTTACAGTCCAGGTACTTTGCCCCCCCCCCCCCCCCCCTCCCGTTTTGGAGTTCTTGTGGTCTTGGAATTTAGTTTCTCAGCTTTTCCTCTCTTGTTTTAGCAAGGCTTATGTCTTGATGAATTCCAGAGGGCCCTGAGAAAATTCTGAGAAGAACCGTTCCACGCTGGATGGCTGGTGCAGCCCGTAGTCTAAGCGGTTCAGATACATTGTCACAATTGCCCCTTCTTCTTGCACCAGCCAGATCTCTTCCAATGTCATTTTTAGCAAGAGGCACACCAGTTTCACCATGCATGGAATAACACAAAGCAATGAAATAATGACTACTGGTAAAAACAAAGCTCCATTTACGAGATCTTTCAACCACCCAGTTCTTTCCCATCCCTCAAACCATTGATGCAAACCCCACTCGTTCCCAGTCAATTTCTTCATATTGTCTTGTACTTGTGTGAGTTTCGTATGAATGGCTGCAGAATGGTCCAAAAGATTCATGCAACATATTCCTTATAAAATTCCTAACACTCGTACCCATGTGCTAGTAACAATAAATCTATTTCACCTCCTATTTGCAGTGTGCTATATCTAATAGGATCTACGTCAGTGAGCACCTGACTTAAAATAGAAGAAGTTACGATAAGTCGTTTGAACATCCAGCACACCAAATGATTAAAAGCAGCCAAACCTTGATAAGCAGCACCATCTAGCGTAAGGAAGAACACAGTTATTCCTGCTGGAACGAGCAAAACTCAACATAATGGTGCCAATCACGTCTTTAGCTAGTGTTCCTCTCTAGGTATTCCCGGAAACGAAAAAGCGGCTTCCTCAAGCAAAACCCATTATGAAGGTAAGAGAGCCCGCCGAAGAGCGGCTTCTGTTAAAAGAATCCGGCTACCGGCACCTACCTTCGGACAGCTGCGTATGCCCTTCTTCTGCGTCTCTTGCCGCCTAGACCTTAGCGAAAAGCTTTTCCAGGCATTATCTCAAAAAGGAACTGTGCCAGCACAGCAAGCGACCCGCGACGGTTTTCATGAAGGTACTCGAGTTCTTACCATCTCCTGGAGAAAAGAAAAAGTAAGATCGGCCAGAGAGTGCTGCATAAGGTTTAAAAGGATGCAAAAGAAAGCTGTCCAAGAACTTTTTCCCTACTTATGGTAATGTAAGTTGAAACTGTTGGAAAGTGGTTAGTTATCGTTTTCCCTCAGTTTGAGAGCTGCTCACTTAATCCCAGTGCTGCGCCCCTTCGTTCTTGACGTCTCAGCATCGGCCGAGCTCTCCGGCTGCCGGAGGCGAAGAAGCGGCTTTTTCGCACCCAGAGCTTTCTGCCGGTCGCGGTGCGCTCCGAACCGCGGCTTCTGCCGAAAGCCGCCGGGGACCGGCACCTACCTTCGGACAGCTGCGTATGCCCGTCTTCTGCGTCTCTTGCCGCCTAGACCTTAGCGAAAAGCTTTTCCAAGCATTTTCTCAAAAAGGAACTGTGCCAGCACAGCAAGCGTCCCACGACGGTTATCATGAAGGTACTCGAGTTCTTACCATCTCCTGGAGGAAAGAAAATGTAAGATTGGCCAGGAAGTGGTGCATAAGGTTTAGAAGGATGCAAAAGAAATTTTTCCAAGAACTTTTTTTCAGCTTATGGTAATGAGCTATACTGGAGGCTCAGACCATTCTTCTTCTTGGAATTGGTGAAGGATGCACAAGCACTGCTGATTGTGCTTCGTTGTGGTACAGGTAATAAATAGTTGATTGTTTTAATAAAAGCACACTTGAAATGCTAAGAGACAAATTTTAAAGCATAATTAATTGGAGAAAGATTCCTAAACTTGTGGCCGGTTTCCCCAACCCATCTATTGATTGCAAACGACATTCCTTGCTGTTGTTCTGGTGCATGAACCAAAGCCCAGTGATGTCTACTACTTAAGAAAGAGGTTCTACCTTCTTACTAGAATATGTTCTTACCCTTTTAAAACACTACCCCGAACATTAAGAACAAGAGATTACC
This sequence comes from Haemorhous mexicanus, assembly GCF_027477595.1. Classification (NCBI taxonomy): domain Eukaryota; kingdom Metazoa; phylum Chordata; class Aves; order Passeriformes; family Fringillidae; genus Haemorhous; species Haemorhous mexicanus. The sequence goes on along the minus strand of NC_082345.1, from coordinate 21,236,271 downwards.
TGATGAAGTAATGAAGTGCTTTGGTTGAAAGTAAATTGCATTTGAAGGAAACGGGTTTGGGGGCGAGCACAGGAAGATCTCCGAAGTAGAGTGCCAGCTTAGTTCTCTGCTTCAGAGATAAGTGAAGCAATTCAGGAATGTCTTTCCGTGAAAATAGTTTACAGATCTTTCTGCACAACAGGTAACCACCAGCATCAGAAATGTGTGCAAATAACAGACTACTCACTACAAGGTTGTCATCCATGAGTGGTAAGGCAACTCAGACTCATAGCAGTGGTTTTGCTCTTGTGCCTCATAGAATAGACAGAAAAGAAAGCGGAAAACTAATTTTTCCATCTAGTTTCTTTCAGTATTGGTTCCAAGACTATTTTCCTACCCTCAGGAGACAGCAAAAACTGTCAACAACTGAAATGCTTCAGAACTTGAAATGATCTGAATGGCAAATATTTCTCCTCAAATAAAATTTAAAACGTAAGTCATAACGGTAAAACAGATCGAGCTATTTAAAGATGAATGTTCTAGACTTACTAAAACATCCCCAGAGATAACTATTGTGTCCTAAATCTGTTTAAAAGTCCAGAGTTCCTGGTAAAAAAACTTCTATGCAGATGAGGTAGCTACATGATAGTCTCTTTCCAGCTTAATTATACTCTTCACTCTCACCACCTCTACCAGTTGATTTTCGTAAGTTCTTAGAAAACAGTACTTTAACTTTTTTAGTTCTATGAAAAAAAATGACAGTGACAAGAGTTCTTTGCACTGCCTGTTTTCTGAGAAGCCTGACCATCAAGCCTTAGGAACTTGATCATGAGTTTTATTTCATCTCAAAGTAAATTTTAAGGGCGTGGCAGAGAGAATGGGAGCCTCATGCAAAACAGTTTAGGCTTCTAATTCTTGTATTGTCCTACTTACCTACGACAAGAACTGGAAAGAGGATAGATTCCAGTTAGCAGCTGTTAAACATTTGCACATACTCTTCCGCTAAAGAAGAGGTCAAGGATGGTTTTCTGGCCCTCCCTCCACAAGCTGCAGCTTCCTTCAAGGCACTTTCACCTGCTGTGGCATGGAGCCCTCCAGCAGCTGCACTGTAGGTATGTGTTCCTCCATGGTTCTCTAGGGACTGCTGGGAGACAACCTGCTTCACTAGGATATCTCCAGGGACTGCGGGGGATTCTTTGCTCTGTCAACTGGAACACCTCCTCCTCCTTGTCTTACTGTAGTATCACGGAGCTGCTTCCCATACTGGTTTTTCCCCTCACTTGCCACTGCCCATTCATATGTTTTGTGCTTTTGACAATATATTCTCACAGAGACTGATGGGCTCAGCTGCAAAAATGTGTCTTGCTAGAAAATGACATGCTCTACAAAACCATGATTTTATAGAAAAGAATAGTGGAAGTACAAATATACTGCTAAAGGTCCGGAAACTTGACAGTGCTTCATTGTAATACATCCCCTGATTTTGCCTTCTTTCTCCTTAAGATCTGGAAAGAATACTGGGCAGGAGACAGTGTTGTTTCAAGGAAAAGACTTTTTTAGGATTCAAGGGTGCATCTTCAACTTTCTTGAGAAAATTGAGAAAAGGCCCTTTGTCTTTTGTGATAAATATCATTAGGCAGTAGGGACAAATTCTGACCAACAAGAGCAGGTCAAAATCTGGTGAGATCAAGCAATATACCTTGAGTGGCCAGGACAGAATCATAGAGTGGTAGAATCAGTTGAATTGGAAGGGGCCCGTCAGGAGCATCAAGTCCAACTTCTGGCCCTGCATGGGACCTTCCTCAAGAATCACACCAGATGCCTGAGAGCAATGTCCCAAAGGTTCTTGAACTCAAGATAGGTGTGATGCTGTGAGCACACCCTGGAGAGACTCTTCCAGTGCCCAGCCATCCTCTGGTTAAAAAACTTTTTCCTGATACCGGACCTGTGCCTCCCCTGACTCAGCTGCATGCTATTTCCTCCAGTTCTGTCCTTGTAAACCTCATTGGAGAACTTTCTGATACCTTCATGTCTTTTTTCATTGTGGTACCCAAAACTGCCCCCAAGCACTCAAGGTGAGGCCGCCCCAGAACACAGCAGAGCAGAGCAGAGCAGAGCAGAGCAGGACAATGCCCTCTCTTGCCCAGCTGGTGATACTGTGCCTGATGCACCCCAGGACAGGCTTGGCCCTCCTGGCTGCCAGGGCACTGCTGATACCCATTTAGCTTGCCATTGGCCAGGAGCCTGGCTTCCTTTCAGCCTCTGGCTCCCTAGTCTATACACACACACAGAGCAGGATTGCCCTGTCCCAGGTGCTGAATCCAGCACTTGTCATCGCACAACTCCCTAAGGTTGGGGATTGCCTGTGGGAATCCTTGGAAACAGAGGATTTTGGGAAAGCTGCAAAAGGCAGGCCTCAGAGACAGCAGAACTGTGCTTGGAGCTAAGCAGTAGTCATAAGGTTTGTCAGCAGAAAAATGATAGAAGAAGTAGAGAAGTAAGGACAAATAGAACAATGGCCTGTGTATTAAAGCTTGACATGAAGAACTCCCTAAGCTACAGCAAAGTAGATCTAGCCAGATGTTAGGAAGTTCTAAGCTTAATAATGGAGCTCTGTGCATTCTATCTTAAGGCTTACAAGCAGGTCTTTTATTCAAAAGAAGCAAGCGTTCTTTGAACCAAAGTTCTGTGTGCTTCTAGGGATCGGAAAGAACTAGTGTCAATATGCTTTTGCTTTGTGGGATTGGTCAAAAAGCTTTTCAAGTAAGTTGTAACATGAAGTTCTTTTTCTGCTGCTGGGGACGTGAGCTGCTGGCATCTTCCCACTGTCATAACCATGTCATGAGACTGATGCTGGAAAATACAACAGCTTGGGACGCCTTCCCCAGCAGTCCCGCCCCTTTCGTGATTTGTGCATAGACTCCAGGCCAGCCATAATTGCCCATCTCTCTTATTTGTCAAGATCTCTCTGCAGTGTCTCACTGGCCTCAAGGGAGTTAGTTGACAGCTCCTCCCAATGTAGCGTCTCTGGCAAACTTGCTTAATATTCCTTCAAGTGCCGAGTCCAAGTGCTTCAAAAGATGTTGAAGAGAACTGGCCCAAGGACGATACTGTCTTAGCCACTGAAATTAGCGCTTCATGCTTCTTCTTGCTCCTTAGTGCAGAAATCACAACAAATATCTTCTTTGTTTCTTTTCTATCCATGCAGGTATCTTTGCTTATGCTCATGCTTTTTATCCCAACAGCAGCTGACACGACATTTACATACAGAGCAAGAGCATGCTTTTCCTGCTGTTACTAGACTTAACAATTTTGCAATCTGTCAATCAGATACCTTTGCAACTGAAGTCAGACCTTCAGCATTTCTCATCAAAAGAGTAGAATGTCCTCAGAAGAAGAGAAAACTTTGCTGCATATTCTGTAAGCCTGCAGAAGAATAGATCATAAGGAGTTAGCATCACAATCATTTCAGCACTGACCCTATACTTGAGCAGGGAAAAAACTTCAAAGAACAGCTAATTAATGCAGCAACATAATCTAAGGAATAAAACAACTAAGATCTTCCAAACTGGTCCCTGCGGTAGAAATGTACTTGTAAGAATACAGAAGGTAAAAGATATGGTTTGGAAAGGCTACATCCTTGCTAAGCTAAATTGGATCTCATCCTGTAGATGAAAGATCAAGAAGCTCAAAGTGGAGCTAGAGAGACATGTCCAGATCATGAGATAGAGCAAAGCATTTTTCAAGATAATTAGGCATTTTGGTGGACTGGGCAGTTAGGTTAAATCTGCCACACTTACTCACTTTTGGGGACTGAATTGTGGAGTGCTAAACCATATCTGCTGCTCTAGAAAGTAAAAGAGACACATCCAAATGGTATGGTTAGTGTGAAGACTCTCACTCTCTATTGCTAAACATTTCATAAGCTATTAACCAGTCATAGGAACAAAATGAAATAAAGCCATTATACCATCTTGGAATGGAAAAATATGTTCAAAATATTTTTTTCCTTCTGTTTTCTTCCTCTTTTTTTTTTTTTTTTTTTTTTTTAATCCCAGAAGATATGATTCATAATTTCAACCATTCTGGAATGCTTTCAATAGATGAAGCCAGCATAGTATTTTTCTAACAGGCTCTTGCCCCTTACCTTCTTCATTACTGTTTTGGAATATACTCCACAGTCATTTGATCTCAGTCAGTTTTTTATCTCTCTCCCCCCAAGACAAATTTTAAAGGACTACCTAACCACTAAAAATCATCATTTCTCTGGTTTCTCAAAGCTTTTTGAGAAAGTTGTTTTGTTTTGGTTTTTTCATATTGCATCATTCCTAATGTCTTCAGACCTACTACAAGTGGAAGTTCAAATAAATCTTACCTTAAAGAGACTGTGAAAGATAACAAACTGCCAGTCTTGGGATTTGTATTTTTCTAAATCCTTTTGATTTCAAGGTTGCCTTCCTGAATGCGCAGTTTAATTAGAAAACATTGTGTTTCTAAAGGAGACCCAGTTCAATTGCTTCTGCAAGTTCACCTTCATTTTGTAGGATTGTACTTCAAGAAATCTTGTTTCATTCAAACATTAAAAGAATAGATTTGACATCATATGTGACCCTTTCATCTCTCTCATCTGTATTTCATTGCGTGAGTTTCACAGTTGCCTCCAAGAAGATTCCTTTCAATTCGCATAGCATGTTATCTGAAGATCTGTCTGCTTTCTTCACTTGCTTGAATGGGAAGACATGGGAAATACATTCTGAAGGTTATCTTTTATAGTCTACTTTTACCTACCAGTGTGCTTCTATTGACTAGAACCAATTTCAGCTGGAAAGAACATATTGTTCTGATCCGCTCCTACCAAGGGGGGATGATGTTTTCTTAACTGATCTCGGAGGGCAAAAGACAAGATGGAAAAGGGATTGCAGTATCACTCCAAACAAATGCACCTTTCTAGAATGACCACAGCAAATGCCTTCAAGGAATTCGGGAGAGGAAAAGAATAGAAAAGAGGGGGAGAAAGAGAGAGGGAGTATAGCTACCAAATGGAGAGAGATGAAGTCCTCGCAGCCCAGCCGATGGAGTTCTCCTAGGGGAGATCTCAGAGTCCTGGTTATCTCAAGGTTCTATTCTAGTCCATTGCTGAGGGGGGAAACAGATCTAGAAATGGCTGAGGGGGAGCAGATACAATAAAGAGCAAGTCTATTGAAATTGCTGAGGGGAAAATGGTATTGAAGACGGGTACAGACAGTCCATGTTCTCAGCAGGAGAAGTCAATATCAATATCAGCAGTGAGTGGGAGCTATTGTTTCAGGACTGGTTTCTATAGGAAACCAGTCTAGGTCCCGCCAACACATCTGCAGGCAACACTTAGCAGGCATCCTGCTTCAGTCAGGCCAGTAGCCCTGGATCAGAATTACGGGCGTCTCAGCCTCAGTCCTTGGGAGGGGGGCTTCAATCTGCGTCCCTCACGGTGGTAGTGGAGCAGATGAAGGATTTTCCATGGGGCGGCTACCACAGTTGCCCCAGCAAGTTCATCTGGCCAAGAGGTGGGAAAATTCCTGGGCTGGTGTCGCGAAGCACGTGCAGGCCCATAGGTCGCCTCGCCCCTTGGCAGGCCCTGCTAGAAGCAGTCACTGTAGACACAGCTGCCAACAATCACTTGGCAGGCCAGAATTCTGCTCAGGGGCCTCAGGATTTCTGGCATTCCTCTCTGACCGGCATGCCAGCATTCCAGTCAGGGTCCTCAGGGTCCCGATGTCTGTCCTGGGGACGGTCGTGAGGCAAATGAGGGGAACTTCGGACTGTCTTTCACATGGATCAGAAAATCAGTTTACTAAAATGGCCAAAAAAGAATGTGTAACATTTAGAATTGAGGAAAAAAACAAAAACAAAACCAAACCCAAAGCATTGGAGCAATATCATTCTAGAGAATGCCATGTATCTATGAAAAGTACAAAAAACTTCTGTTTTCAAATGCACTTACAAATCACCTTTTTGCATCTGTTTTGGGTTTTTTTTTTTTTTTGTTTTGTTTTGTTTTTTTTGTTTGAAAGCTCTGGCACTTATCTGATTCTTTTTTGAGCTAGTTCAGCTCATTAATCTGGTAAGAAAGCAGCTAAAAGTAAAGAGAAAAACCTATGGGGACCAGGATGCCACTTCAGCCACGTTGTCGTGAAGCATTAGGTCAGCCTTCTGTGTTGTAGAAATATCTCTGTCCTAGACGAAAATCAATGCATAGCACTATCTTCTTTTAAACTTTGTCCTTGCTACTGGGTTCCTGAATGATCAAGATGCTTTCAAACCAAACAACAGCCAGCCCTCTGAGATACTCCCCAAAGTATTGCGATGGAATAACTTGATCAGGAGGAAGAGCTCGCTATGCAGAACCTGAATATGAGGTCAAGAATGCTTTGTTGTGGATTACCATAGTTTGGGATTGTTTATCTCTTACCCCACCATGTAGGTCTAGGAAAAAATTAGGTAGCCACAAGGCTTTTACAGCTGTTCTTGTATTTTGGGATAGTAAGGATTTAGGGGAGTAAACAAAACTGTGGTGAGTTTTCCTATTGACTTGATTGCTCTGTCACTTTGAATTAACTGCTTTGCATGTCAGCTAACCCATCAGCATCAATGAAAAGAATATTTTCTTCCTTCCTGCACAAAGGATGTTTCATGATGCCTGTGATGTCAGGGACTTAAAAATGAAGACCATTGTGATTGAAAGGAAGCACTGGCATGCCACAAGGTAACTGTAGTGAGCTGTGTTTCCTCCTCAGCTTCACTGTGAGAGTAGAATTTTATTGAGCAGTTCCAAAACTTGGTCTTAGCATAGTCTGGTGACATATCTCAAAGGAGCAGTGTCCTAGGGTGACTTTATGATGCTTGTATCCCCAGTCATCTGTTCTCTTAATGCTGGATATGATATTCTCTGCCTTCAAGACTGGTTCTGAGAGCAAAGGTGGGGAGAAGAAGAAGCACCGAGTTTCTTATCAGAGGCTGCACTCCTTAGAAAGCAACACTCTTCCACATTCTGCGCTGCACTGTGTTGTCTGGGCACTGACAGAGCAGAACAGAGCACGCATTTGCTTTTTAGTTGGTTTAGCTGGCTGAGGCAGAGTTTTCCCTGGACTGGTTTTTTTTTTCCTTTCCCTTTTCTTGGAACGTTTCGAATCTGCTCCGGACTGGGACCTGGGAAGCACTGGGAACTTGCACTTTGTGGCCTACTGGGGCCTACCCTGGGTAGCAGCCTTCCCCATTGCCGGAGGGGTTGATAACAGAGTGAGCACCCATAGGAGAGACTTTCTGATTTGTCGTCTCTTCAGTGCGGCAAATGAGTTTTGTCATCTGGTATTGTTCATATTTTGTGCTGGGAAGTGCTTTGCCTGTTAAAGAAACAGCTTTTTCCCACTTCTCTCCCCAAACCAGTTGAGGGGAGCGGCTGTGTGGGTGGGCTTTCGGTGGGGGGGAGGGTGCAGTGGCCCTTTGTGAGGTTTTCTGCCAAATTTAGCCCTAAACCAGGACAATCAGGATGTGCGACTTAGAGAATGGTGGTTGGAACTTTGGTTGGAAAAGACCTTTAAGAACACTGAGTCTAAATGGAATTAGCAAATGCAACCATCAAGAAATGCTTTGCTGTTTGAAGAGAACGTGATTTATCTTGTAAGCTTTGCAAGTATTTGTGTCATCACAAGCACACATGACCAATGCATTAGATGGGAATATAATAAGAAACCTGTGCAGATCAACAGAATGATTCTCAGGGTAGGATATTTGCATGTTTCATCTGTCTTCCTGACTTCTTCAAATGAATTCTTTTTAGAAAGTAATGATTGGAATTGTTACTCTTTTGACAGTTCTGAGTGTATTACTGACCTTTTTGGCATATGAATGCCAAACGGGTTAATTCACCTCGTTTTTCAGATAAAGACCGAGATTTAGTGTTGCTTCAGCTGGAGGCAGAAACATTGAAATCCTCCCGCCTCCTTCTTAGTACCTAATTTCTATTACAAAATCAGTGCACAATCTTGTCCCTTAAGGTCCACTTAGCTCAGTTTATACCAACAGGGTGACATTAGCAGGGCTCACATGATGCTGCACACAGAAGCCCTCAGTGTGCAGCTCTAGCAGACAGTAATTCCATGCAGTTGGACAATCCCAGTGCTGACTTTGGATCACCAGAAGCGTTCTTAGTAGAACGAGACAAATTTAATGGAGAGGTCTCTGCAGGAAGTGGCCTGAAGAAGACAGCAGAAATCCCAGCTGTGTGTTTGTAGAAATCAGTTGAAGGCCATATACAGAAAAAAGATCTTTAAATCTAGCTAGCTTTTTCTGCAGATTATTTGTAAACTATATGCATGAGATGGACAGTTTCACTGAGCAACTGAAATACAGCTGCATTTAAGGGGATTGAATCAGGCTTGGGAAGCAGTGAAATAAAGCTTTTCAGGAATACCGGACATCCAAGTCCCGCCAAAATTGATCCGTTTTTTATGTCCAGATGCTTTTGAAAATAATGGGTGACCATTTGGCTACCTCATCGTTTTAATCAGAAATACAAAGAAAATTTTAAACTCACATATTTTATAGCTTGAGTATTTTTCTTTGTTTATTTCCTACTTTCCAATTCAGTTCTACAAATCATATGATTAGGTAATGAGAACTCATGCTGTATAAAAATATTTAATGCTATACTTCCAAGTTAAGGCCATGTATTTCCTGGAACTGTTTCAAAAAAAAAAAAAAGCCTATCTGGATTCTTTCTTCCCCACGCTCATTATTAGATGAAAATCATTTCAATATTCTATTTTGACTTTAGATGGTACAAGATTATATTCAGAAATTCAAGCCTCTACTGTTAGGTTGTTTACATGGTTTTCTGGCCCTTCTAACTTTGTGCAACCACTCTTTGCAGCTATATATTTTTGCAGTAAGGCATCCCAGGGGTCTGTGAGAAGTTTTAATGTCAAGCAGAACTAACATGTAAACTACACGTGACATACTCGACATATTTCACCTCAGAAAGTTACAGTATGCTTAGACGGGATGAAATACGAAAGAAATAGACTTAACACAATATTTCTAAATCTTGGAAATCTATTACCTGAACTTTGAGTCCGTTTGCAGGACTCTGTAGAAATGCAAACGTGAAGTCCAAGGAGTAGAGCAGAAGGCATATTGGGCAGGGGGACAGAAGATTGCTTTGAAGGATGATGTAAGCAAGATTGCATCCTAGAAAGATAGCAGCTGCTTCTGCTGGTGCCAACATCGAGAATTTGTGCCACTGGCCTAGTTTTCTGGGGACTTTTGACCTGCACGCTCTTGAGGGCTTGCAGACATGAATTAATCTGTCCTTTGATCTTTTCTTTCATTTGAACGTCTAGGACCTGTTTTGGTCTTGTGTACGGTACTGTATCGTGTTATAAACAGACATGTTTCCACTGTTTGAAAGCTGTAGTTGAAAGTTAGGTTGCAATTATGAGTTGGCTGTCAAAAGAATTAATTTTCTGCTTTAAGCAAAATATCAAGAGAGACATTCAATCCACTCCTGTGATACAGATTCATTTTGAATTTACAGGGTAATTTGCATTAGTGGTTGTACTGCATGAGCAATAAATATGACTTGCTTGGTTTCTAATGATGATAATAGTTCTCTTTGTATTACTATAAGAATTGAATCCACCATCATTCTTTTCCTATTATTATTATGCTGTAAAGGAAAAACTCTTTTGCATTAACCAAGGAGTAAAATGCATGCATTTAGCATCATTCTTGCAGGTAGTCCTCAATTCTGAAAAGACCTCTCAGAAGCTGCATCAAATGGGAAAGCTAGACGGATGGCAGAATGCAGAAGCTGCCATTTAGGATCGAGTACAAAATGACACCCAAGAAATTCTTCATGGATGCTGCATAAGTACAAAGACGCCATTATTTCAAGGTGAAAAAGAGTCAATGAATAAAAAACGATGCTAATCAAGACACTAGAGTACCAAGCGTGCGACAAGGCTTTTTTGTAATGAACATCATGCCCAGCATGAAAAAGTACTCTTTTTATTGTAGATCGTTTAAAAGTGCACAACAGTTTGGAAAAAAGTGCTTTTCTTTTTTCTAGTAATAAGAACTCCGTATCATTCTAAGAGATACTGGACACAGGTTTTTGAAAACAATGTTCTTTTAAAGGTTAATTCTATTCATAAATACTTCACAGGAAAACATTTGATCTGCTGTTCATCCTGAAGGCTTTTAAAGGAAAATGTTTTGGTTGCGTTCTCTTCTGACTAGTTCAGGAATTCAGTCTTACCAGCATTCTAATGCTTTTTTATGTTCCTGATGGCACGGCTTAGACATCCTTGTCTCCGTTACCGTCATGATTTCCATATCAAGTGATGAGAATTTTTCTTCATGATTGGTGAAGTGAAGTGTCATAACATTCATGTCAAGTCAATTTGAAGTTTTTTTTTTCCAAAGGAATCTCTTCCTTCCTAATGAAAACCATTTGAAATAGCAAACCTACTCCGTTTTTCAGAAAGTGATATAATAAACCTGTAGAGTACAATGTCCTCGGAGTTGTTTTTTCAGCAGAAGAAGAAAACTGCTGTTTTCTTCTTCTTCTATCACCTTAGAATTACTTTATTCAAAACCTTTTTAAACCTTTGAATTTCTATTTTGATAGCTAATTCCTTTCACAGTGGGCTATAGCATATGTATTTTGAAAGGCCATTTGTACATATTCAAAGGGCTTACTTCTATTCTACTAAGAAATGGCTGTACTTCTAGTAGGGAAACTTCAAGGTCCAGTAAGATTTTATCTTGTACAAAAGTTAAAAAACTCCAACTCTTAAAAATGATACCAGAAAATGACGTCTGTAAGACTGTGGCAGGAGGCTTTTTCCAGAACAATGTGCAGTTCTTCCCAATTCTATTTTTCCCTCCCATTACTTTGTACACAAAGATTTTTACACAGTCTTCTAACAGTGGCATGTTACTACTGGGCTAGAGTATTGCCCTGCCAGCATTGGAATTGACTGGAATGCAGCTGTGTTCCAATTTGCTGATGGGACAAGGGTTTTTTTGCTGAACACACTTTAGCAAGCAAGAGGGCTTCTTGGTCTTTAGATGCTGAGTCCCAGAAAAAGATGAATGAGGTGGTGACGTGCCTCGTGTTTTGAAGAGAGATCAAAAAGTTATTGCTGGGGTCACCTCCCTTTTGGTACGGAAAGCACACAGAGGGCTTTGAAGCAGCACTTTCACCCTCTTTGCATTCCCTAGTAAATCTGAGACAGAGCTTGGCCCAAGGTTTGTGCAAAAATACTCTTTTGATGCAACTGTTCACCAGACAATATCTCTGGGAAAATGTGCAGGGGCAGAAAGCAAGCCCTTCCTGGGAAATCTACTGAAATGGTTCAGAAGTTATTCCCACTCACTCTTGCTAACCTCTGCTGTCTAGCTGTCGGATATGCTTGGGACCATGTTGAAATAATTCTAAACAGTGTACTGAGGCTGCAATATTGAGTAAACATAGGTATTTTCCATAGGTGTCAGGGAAAAATATTTCTGTTGGTAAAAATGAGTTCCATAGAAAACAAGAAGAGCATGGTAGAAAAAAAATCACATCCATAGAATGAAGATGCCCAGAATTCTTCTTTTGAAGTTACACAGAGTCAATATTTTCTAAATAATGTTGTGAAACTTATGAAGAAGTAAGAGTACATTCCACCTGACTGGTGCACAAGTTCATGTTTCCAACTTACAAAAAACATATTATTAAAAGAAAAATGTTCCACCTTGTGGAAAAGTAGCCCATTCGTAATTGTATCAAAGGTAGGGTTAGATCAAGTATTCCTACAAGACAGTAGTAGTACTAGGAAAAGCCTTTTGGCCTCTATCTGACTACAGGAAACTTGAGCAAGCAGAAGTGTCTTTCCCTGCTGCAAGCTGTACTTCCGATTTGCTACTGCTGCTTAAACATTGTTCAAAGAAAACTTGTCAAAATAAAACTAGTGTATACAAGCAACTGGAACTATCCATTGCGTTCCAGCCAATTTGAACTAGAAAATATCGGACACACACTCCAGTTGAATATTCTAATGCATAGATGGAGTATACCAGCACTAAGAAATGGGAACGCTGGAGAAAGGAGCAAATGCAGATGAATTTCAGGGAAGGAAATTATTGGAGAGCTAACTGCAGTCCCTCGACTTTACAAGAAATGATGTCCAGTAAATCCCAACCTGACACATAAAGAACTCCGTTTTGAAATGGGCTGCATCTATGGTCCTCTGTTCTTCCTAGATGAAGGAACTGTGTTTTGAATCAATCTTCCAAGTGGTATGGCTAAAGACCTTGGATACCTCAAATTTTTTTTTTTTTTCCAGAAGCAACTGTCTCGAAACCTCTTTAAACTGACATTTCCCCTTACGATGCCATCTTTTAAAAGAGCACCTTTTCATTTAACAGGGTATTCCAAACATCATTTCCAAATTTAGACTAAAAGTAACACTCTTTCTAGTTATCTTTGGGTTTTTTGCAGCTTCCTGCCAACATAGGCAGCAAGGAAGAGAACAGACGGCAGCTCTTTCTGGAGCATCTTGAACAAATGCCCTTGCTTATGTTCAAATCTTTCACTTCTCCAAAATCCCTAACGATGAAGTAAAGGTTGTGAAGGCATTACTAGTAGTATTAGATGGCAATGGATGGGTCAAATAGAATTTGTATCGCATAGATGATACTTGGCAAACAGCAAATGAAGGGGTTTCTTTCAGCTCTCAGACTGATGTTACATCTCAGTAATTTATTAAAAAGATAACAAGAAGGATATTTTTTAACAGTGAACTTAATTACACCCCTACCCATGGACATCTGAATCTTAGGAATAGACAGTGTCTGATTTAGAAATAAAGAAAGAATGACCACAGTTTAAAGAAGCATATGATCATGAACACTTTGCTGATGGAACGTAGCCTATTCCTTGGCTGAAATGAAGCAGGTAGACAGGACATAGGAAGTATCGTTTTGTGGATCAAACATTTATTTTCTAAAGTGATGCTTACAGATGGTGAACTCACCAACTTCGATATTGCACAGTAGATAAGGGTACCTAACTTGCGCCATCAAGTTATCCCTTGGAATCACCATCCAAGGGCATTTTCCCCTGCCTCTGTGAAAATGTGCCTACCTTTTTCACAACACTTTTGCAGCAGCATTCTTAGGCCTGATCAGCTGGTATGGAGGGTGAATGATCAGCAGCAAGGTGACTGGCCAGGGTCATTTGCTTCAATGGATTTTGATCTACTGGATATTTTGAAGACCTGCTTCAGCCCTGTTGGTCAAACACAGCCTTCAAACGGTGCTAAACAATTGTTTGGGCTGTGGACCACATGAAAAAATACCTTCTGGTGCCTTTACTGGGCCATATGCTCTTGATTCTCTCCCTCAACTTCTCCATCACCTCTCATCTCTTTCACATGAGCTATGTTCAAGGTCCACAGGATACTTTTCACAGAATCTTCAGGCCTGATGCAGTAGGAATGATGAACAAATGCAGCTGGGATGAATTTTCCAGTTTGGATAAAACCTCTTGTGCACACAAATCCCCCTATGCCCAGAAAAACCTTCACTAAGCACTCGTGTTCTACCTAAACCGCAGTTTAGTCTGAAAGAAAAGCTTTGGTCTGAGAGTATCTGAGAAATTTGCATGAAGCACAGATATCTGACCTATGCAATTTTGAAGATCAGAGTTAAAAGAAAATGGCAAGAAGTTTTTAATTTTGCCGGTTTTAATTTTCAATTCCATGCACTTTTTCAAAAAGTGTCAATCTCAAATGGCCATCAACATATTTCAGTCGTCTGGAAGTTAGTATTCATATCAAATGTGTTTCAAATCAATAGAATTTCAAACCTTTCCTCAAAGTTTATATACCTAGATTTAGTATTTCTGATCTCTATTAGATGAAAGGAAGACATTTTTTGCTGTTGGGGTGCTGGAACGCTGCTTCGGGTTGCCCAGAGAAGTTGTGGATGTCCCATCCCTGAACGTATTCAAGTCAGCTTGGATGGGGCTTTGAACAGCAACGAATGCGACCCTTGATGGTAGATAAACAAAGCTTGAATATAGAAGAGACTCAGATTGAGGTATACGAACAAATTTTCTCTCAGCTCTTGGGGTAAATTCAAAGTTGTACAAAATTGCATTTCTCTGTGATTTTCACTACTGTAACAGAAAGCTTCATGAAAACTGTGCAGAAGATATCAACTTTTAAAAGCGATAAGAACTACAACATCAAACACATGGGATGGGTTTCATCATGGGACACCCTCTGAGAGAAAATCTCTGTATTTCGACACTTCATGCCAATCATTAGGATTTCAAGGAGTGCCAAAGAAGGCGGCAAAATATCCTTCAGGACATTATTTACTGTAGTTCAGCCTGGCCATTAGTTGGAATTGGTGTTTGAACTAATGTAGACATACCACACACACTTTCCATGCACTGAAAACTTACTGTTTACAATGAATAAGCAATGAGGATCAAAATTGATTGAAAGCATCTTAAAAATGTCAAGTATTTCACTGTAAATGATCTAGGATCAAAATACTTATTCCTCCTTAGTGAGGGACAAATAAATTCTTCCATACCATGATGGTTAAAAATTGTCTAAACCAATGTTTTCTTCTGAAAAGACATCATCTAATTTTTTCTATTTTTAGAAGAAAATATTTCTAGACATAGAACAAAGGAATTTTAAAGGAACAAATGGAAGGAAAATATTCTGCAAACAGAATTCAATGAAAACCTGTGTTTTAAATATGAGGTAGATATTCAACAGAGTTTTTGTACCAGATATTTGAAATAGTGTACCGGCTATTTTGTCCACAAAGAGAGCTATTTAGCATTTCAGTCTTTTCCAAGGTGTTCATGATCTGCTATGCTGATCTCTGTGCATGCCTAGGTGTGTGCGGAAGGTGGGGCCATGTGAAGGGGAGTGTCTATGTTTGCTTAGCACTCGGAGTGGCAGATTCATGCCTCAGCTCCATCATTTCTTTTAGAAACTTCCCAGAGAGTGGATATGAAGTTTCATATCCAAAAGAGATCAATTCCCAAGTCATCCATTTTACTCTACCTTGTAAATCACATGCTTTGTTGCATATTTTATCAAATAGACTTTCAAGCCGCATGGAGGAAGGAGAATGTGGAGAATCCCTCCAATGTCTTGCAACTTGTACGCAAATAGATTTTCAAGAAAATCATCATTTCTCTTTTAAATACATCTGGGACAGGCATGATGGTGGCGTCAATCTGTTGAAGTTTTTGTTGCTGGGGGAAGTTGTACGAAAGGACTGGTTTTTACATTGACCAGTTACTGAATCAAGTGCATGAACACATTTGAAATTCCACTGGGGTTTCCTTTTTCTAGCAGACTACTTCTAGAACTAGCTAGCAGACTCAAGACGACTCTTTTTCTCTGTTTTTGTTTCTTTCCTATTTTCTTGCTTTCTCTGCAACTGTCTACACAATTTTAGGACTTTTTTCCCAACTCAAATTGTTTCATAGACCGATAATTCAGATACGCTTTTTACAAGGAATGTTTTAAATCTTTGTTAGAATGAAGAAAGTTAAGGACATAGGTCTTTTTCTTCCCTTATGAAAATTGCAATGAAAGAGTTCAATAAAGACCAACTCCTTTTTATTTATTTGGAATACAAGTCGATAATTCCCATACAGTAATTCATTGGTGGACCAATATTTGCCATTCTGATGTAAGTTGTCACTTCTTAACAATATGCCTTCTGTGACTACGTTGACAACACTTTTGGTAAAGATCCTAACTGGTCTTAGACACGCATAGGGAGAAATTTGCTCTGCCAGTGTCAGTCTTAAGCATGCGTCTCAGAGGATCTTTCTAGAGCTGGGGAATTTTCCCATGAAAGGGATTCAGTTATGGAAGAGACAGGTTTCCTGGGGTTTTACATTCTTCTTGAACACTACTTAAGGAACTTAAATCCCATGTCCATTTGGATCTCACTCTGCACAGAGCTTTGTCATGCCAGTCCTTGAAATGCATCTCTAAGAGAATTCACTAGCACAGAATGAATGAGGGTGGAAGGGCTCTGTGCGGCTCCCCAAGTCCCATCCCCCTGCTTCAACCAGGATACCTAGAGCCTGTTGCCCAGGATTATATCTGGGCCTACTTTTAATGTCTTCAATGATCCAGACTCCACCATCTTTCTGGACACTCTGTGCCATGGTTCAGTCACCGTCACGATAAAAAATAATTTTGTGATGCTCAGAGGCAATCTCCTGTATTGCAGTGTGTGCCCACTGCCTCTTGTCTTTTCACTGAGCATCATTGAAAAGACACTGGTTCCCTGCTCTTTGCACTATTCCTTCCCGTAGGTATGTGTGCTGCCATGTAGATAAACGTCCAAAACTTCCCTGAAGCCCAGGCAGATGATATTCTCTTCATCTACCAGGCAAGTTCATTCACCAGAGGAGTTTAAAAAGTCGTCAAGCACAAATTTCCCCTGGTAAATCCATGCTGACTACATTTGTTCTGTCCTCCTTCGTGTGCCTGGCAATGCTTTCCAGGAATAGCTACTCCATCAACTTCCTGGGGATCCAAATGAGGCTGGCTGGCTTGTACTTTTCTGAGTCCTCCTGGTTGCCTTTTTTGAAGATGGGTGACATTTGCTTTCATCCAGTCTTTGGGCACTTTCCTCAGTCACCATGGTCCATCCAACATGATCAGGAGTGGCCTCAGAATAACATCTGCTAACACCCTTGAGACCTGTGCATCCATCTCAACAAGGCCTGTGGACTTTATGGAATACTTCCCAATTCAGTGACTATGCCCATAAAAATTTGCATGGGATAAGAGGACATTTTAACAGGTACTTGAAGAGTGAGTGAAAAGCTATGGAAGCAATCCAAAAGGACAAAGAGTAGAGTTCCCTTTGAAGACAAAGCATCCCATCATGGAGCTGAGCAGCTTTAGATCCAGGTAAGCTTCCTCTCTGAAAGGATGCAGAAGACATGATTTTACCTTATCCAGTAATAAAATGTGTTGACCCTTCACTTGCAATACAAAAAATTCAATGATTTCCAAAATTATTGCCTCCTAAGTAGACAATAATATACTGGCTGGGTATTCCCCTAACAGATGAGAGCACCTGCTTGATGTCTCTTATGCTTGCAGACTATTTGAAGTAGGTCATTTGAGTGGGGATTCCTGGTCTTCGAATTTTCTTTCTGATGAATTTGGAATATTTACTGAAGCAAGGACCGGAAGATGAAAACTTCATTTCCCATCAGCGCACTCTAACATCCATGGCCGTAATGCCATTGTTTCTCCCCAACTGAGTCAAGAATTCATGACTACAAAGTGGATCAGCTCCAAAGGAAAGATCAAGGCTGGATAATATTCTCTCTTGGTAAAGCTATTTATCTCAAATGAAGTGACCGACTTCTAATTGCTCACTGGCCTAAAGCTACAAGGAGGGGGAGATGGACCAGCTTTCCTTCCACTGCTGCTCTCTTTGTCACCTCGGTGTTTAATACGAGTAGGAAGACGTTCAAAAAGACAGCGTTGCAGAATTCATAAAATTCAGTCTTAAAAAAAATCATTTTTTAGCAGGTGAAATAAAAATAGCAAATAAAATATATAAGTTTGTCTTGCCTTGTTCTGCAGGTTTTGTAACTGGCACACCTTTCCTTATGAACGCACTGTCCTTTCCTAAATACTCTCATATGGAGGAACACGCTTCTGATCAGAAGACCACTAGGATGTCTTTACTCGACCTTTTCTTTTCACTGATGCTTGGTCCTCTGAAATGAATGGTTTTCTAAAATTGAAATGTGCTACTATTGTTCCCACAGGGTAAGCCGCGGACTCCTCCTGTCGGAGCTGTCACTAATCAGCTACTCTCCTATCTGCCTTTAGTAGTTGAATGTTCTGGTCTGAAAGTAGCACCTTCTGTGTAGCCATGCTCTTAGTTGCCAGTCTCATCCTAAATCCAAAGACCCTCCTGCAAAGGACCGCTGGTTCTGTAGTCAACCAAGGAAAAAAGACCCGTCCATCCATGCTTTCTGATTTAAAATATTAGGGTATGATGTCCCTAAACAATTCTCTGCAGTTGAACACTACTTATCTTTGGCGTGTTCCTTCAACTCACTCGCAAGTCATTCATGCCTTAGGTTATTGGGAGAATTGCTTCATTGGAAGATGATTAAAAGGGGTATGAGAATACTTTTGTGCTTCTGCTATGAGGATACTTTTCAAATCCATACAAACTTCCTGCAAATGCAAAAACCTGCATCCTGTATTGTCCTAGCTTACAATATCAAAATGCATCCTATTCCCACCCTCAAGAACTGAGGAAACCAGGGGTGGCATCGTTTTTTCCTTCTCTCCTGTTAATGGGCCCATCAATGTCTTGCCACATGACTCAGAGATAACTCCCTCCAGGAGCCATTTCTGTTTCACGGGTAATCAAGGACCCACATCATGACTCAGAACGATATCAGCCCATTGGGAGATGCTCTGCCCAGGGGGTAGGAGCTAAGCATCCCCACCTGGATATAATCTGGGTTTTGGAAGGCAAGAAGCACCATTTCTACTGCATTGCCAGAGGAACGGCCACCCTTAGCCACTGGTTTTCCAGAGGACGAGAGCTACCAGATGGTTTCTACAGAATCACCACTTCAACAAGACCATTTCATCCAAACTGCTTTCACCACCCTAACTAGCAGGACGTCAGCTTGTATTCTGACTCTGTCAGTGGTTTTTCTTTTGTACTCTTGCATGGATTTGGGTTTTTCCCCCTTTTCCTAATAAACTGCATTTCTGACTTGGAGTCTTGCTGCGGTGCTGGATTTCTTCAGCCCAACTAGCTCCCGACACCGACAGTGAGAGTGGGCCGCCCCAAGAAAGCTGTCGAATCCGGGCTGCAGCTGTAGGGCACAGCTGCTCTACGGCACAGGTGGACTGCCTTGGGGATAGAACTGCGCTGAGAGCAGGGACAAGGAACAGGGAGAGGTCTTCTGCATATTTTTCAGTTTACTCCCTGGAGGATCAAGGACAGAAAGACACTGATTCAAAGGCATCCATCAACTTCTAAATGGGGGGAAGGTCCCAGGGGAGGATACAATCTTTAACCAACTGGGAGAAACTGGGGGTGGTAGACAAGGAGGGGAATACAATGTTGAAACCAGTAGGGGGACTACAGGGGAGGAGAATAACTTGAAGAAACCACTGGGGTTTTGAAGGGTACAAAATTGAGAGGGAAGTTTCTAGAGAAAGGGGCAGGCTTGGGGAGGGGTTGATGTTCAATGGGAGAAGGAACAGGGAACAAAAGGGCAGGTCTTTGGGGAGAGGGACAGCTAGGGCAAAAGCCAACAATACTGGGGGGAAAGGAACAATCCATTCATAATAACATATGCTATAACAGCACAAAATAGGAAGCCTTAGAAAACGGACTACTAGAACTGCAGTACAATAATAAACACACACTGCAACAGAGTGTCTCACTGGTTTGGCTTTCAAAGCAGAAGAGGTGCCAACCTAAAAATTTCCCAACTTCAAGGTTAACTGGCTGCAGTTTTGATTTCCTTCTTCAATATATCACCAAGGCGCTACCAGCTTCTGTAATTGGCTCAGCAGCATGTCTGTTCTTAGTGCCAAGCAGGGATTCACTTTGCCAGGCATGGAGGAAGCTTCTAGGAGCTTTGCACAAAAAATCACTTCTGTGGCTGGCTTCTTCCCTCCCCACCAAAAACCAAGCCATGCCAAACCAACACCTTAACTAATTCGTAGTACTTAGTACGCATCCAAGAATGTCTTTTAAACGATGCTTTATGTTTTTGACCAAACGCACTGAAAAGAAGTGGATCCATAATATTGATAAAAATTGTTCCAGTTCAATAGAAATATTGGGTCATGCAACTCTAGATTACATAGCTGTTTTTTTGTACAATACCCAGAGGCTTTTTTCACCTCCATGGAAGAGCCTAAATGAGGGATGTGGGAGTCCAGGCGGCTCTCCAAAATGCAGTTTATTCCATCCAAGACGTTGCAGCAGTCCAGGGTAGTGGGCAACAGAGCCTGTGCCTACAGCTGTCAGCTCTAGCTACAGGCAGGCCTGGAGACCCTTTGGTTTTGGCACTTTGCTGAGCATCTTCATACAGTAGAACCAATCTATCCCTTAACTATTATCTATAGCCTATCCTAACGACTCTAATTACCATATGTTGCTATTCTCCACTCACTAAAAGTCAGTATATTACAGTTGAAGCGGAAAGTTGTTTTTCAGTTTTCTTGACAGTGGAAAATTTGGAGAGCTTTTTCTGCTTGCAGCATTTGCTGACTTGTTTGCCTGTGCTAGCTTCCTGCTTGGTAAAAACATCTTCTTGTTTGGGGTGGGTTTATCCTTTGCTGTAAGTCATAAAACCCTCTTCTAACTAAGGTATCCTCGGTTATCCAGTAAGACAGGCTCAGCAATTCTTTTCTTCTAGATCAAAACTTGCTTCCAACTCTATTCCTTCTTCAGACTCCACATTGAAAAATCTTTCTGCCAAGCATACATATCTGTGAGACTTTCTCGTCAAACTTTCATCTTTCCCAACACCTCTAAAGAAATGTTTCCTGATGGTTTGGATCAGAAGATCCAGTATTGCCATCCTGAGATTTTTCTTTCGAAACCCATAAGCTGTGCTCAAGGTGTTGGCTATGTTCTTCGTTGTGCCTTGCATCTATTTTGGCTAGAAAGCCAGTGTAGATGATGTCCTTGCTGCAGTAGCCATGGGAAATAAGGTGGAGTGTCTGGCTGATGTACTGGGATGTAGACTATCCAGCACTCCCCCAGGGAGGCGAGGATCCCTAAAGGAATAGAATATTGGCTATGCTCTGGGAGTTTTACAGAGAGAAAGATCCTCACAGCTCAAATGATTTGTCTCCTGGAGTTCTGAGGAGTATGTGGTGAAGAAGAAGGCTGCTGTCTTTTCCAAGAATCTTCCGTGCATTCAAGAGGATCATTGAACTTCTTGTCTGAGAATGAAAGAAATATTAGTAGTAATTAGTACTTTTTCTCTGTCTGTGCATCACTGATTGAATTTGGGTAGGCAATATTTTTTTTATTTATTTATTTGAATTATTCATCATAAGGTCTTCCAAATTCCCAAATTCTGCTTCACTTCTTTCTTTTGTAGGCCAGTCTGGTTCATCTTCTCTTCTACTGTATTATTGCAGACCATATCTGAATGGATTTTTTTTTTCATTTTGAACATTTGGTTTAAACTGAATGAACAGAACGCTTTATTTATCCTTATTTGACCAGTTTGCAAGGAAATACAGAATTTTGAAGAGAAGTGACGTGACTCCACTTGAGGTTTTCAATGGAAGAGAAGAATGACGATGTCCTACATTCACAGCATTGTTTACAGTAACATTGCAGCTAGTTTCCAGCAACGAAGGTCAGGTTCTGGAAGCAGGCACGCATGATTGTAGAGAAGTCTAAAAAGTTTCAGTTTGGCCGCTTTTCTTGAAAAATAGCTAATATGTCTCAACGTTGTGCTGAATCTCGTTGTACAGACACTTCTTTTGAGGTCTGAACTCCTTGCTGGACTTCTGTATCTAAGAATCAGATACAGTAAACCTATGTTTCCTTATATGCTGTAAGAATTTGGTTCTAATCTAGAAGAGCAAGAAAAGGTTGCCATATTAATACAAGGTAAAGAACCTGCTAAGAAAGCAGTGAATGGACTGCTTTTTTTATTGGAGCAGTGATTTAGTGGTTTGATGGGTTTTTTTTTTTTTGCTTCTCAATAGAATTTAAGAAGTGGTGGGGTAAGAATGTGTGGATGTTTATAGGTTTGCCTTGAAAGAAGAATTACAGGGGAAACTGTTGTAAAGAATTGATGCAGAGCTCTATGCATTAATGCACTCTTCCGTACAGAGTTTCAGAAGTGAAAACCAAGAGGAGAGAGTGCCGACAAGATGAGAGTGCCGATTTACTAGAATGAATTCAAGATAGCATTCTTTTCTCTCTGAATTACAGCTCTAAACCTCAGGGTAGTAATAGGAAGTACATAACAATCTCAAAGATTTAAAAATGGATGATGAAGTTTTCTATCCAGTAAACTGTAAGGCTTCACATTTTAACCTGGTTTGCATTTTGGCAAAAGCCTGGAATCTTCTGCAATTTGCCAGATAACAAGGGATTTAGAACAGGAAGTATGCAAGTAATCATTTGGAGCCTTCATCTCCCTTCTTAGAACAATGGATACATTTATTATGCTCCTATTTTTATTCCATCAGGGGATTTGATCATGGAAATGTCTAGTCATTCTTTTCTTGTTTCCAACCCCTCAAAGAGCATGAATCCAAACTATTCAGAAGTTCTTGATCTGCAACAGTGACAAGCACTATACTGGTAAGAGTCAGTGGACATTAGCAGATCCCCTATGCCAGCCCCCTATGGCGGGCAGTTCTGGCAGGACTGATGTTTGAGGGGCTGGAATTCTGTGAAATAGAACATTCTATGAATGGGGAAAATGGAAACAGATTCTGAACGTTCAACCCAACACGTGAACAAGTACTAGGGCAGGTAATTTTCTGTGGAAATTTCTTTAGCCCCAGTGTTGTGGATGATGATTACTCTTCCTACCTCCTTTGGTCAGCTGCCAGCACAGTCACGTTACTCCGCTTATGGACAGAAAACCAGAAGAAGTCATTTTTGAACAAAACACCCAGCAGGACCTTAGAGTGTTTTTGCTGCAAAATGTTTCAAGGCAGATAGGGAAACAATTCCATTGTAGAGAGTGTGCTGAGAAGACAAGTTTGGAAGTTAAAAACCATGGGATCTGTTTCTATATATGTCACTGATTTTGCTTATTATCAATTTGGTGGAGTTTCTTGTTTTGTTTTTTTTTTTTTTTTTTGGTTTTTTTTGTTGTGTTTTTTTTTTTTTTCTGCATCCTTGAGATGAAAGCATAAGACAGAAAAGTACGGTAAAGTTAAAATACTTTTGAGATGGCTTGTGCTGAAAAACTTGTAGCTACTGCTAAGGCCCATAAGCCAGGTCCTGTTTCATTTCTGAGAAGCTATAAAATTCCCATTGGTAATTTAGTTCTAAGCATCTGTTGTTATGGTGGAGATGCAAATTAAGAAGAACAATTTTTGAATCTGTAGGGATGTATTTACCATTTTGGAGCTGCCTTTTCAGTCTCTGAGCCATCAATGAAAAGAAGGAGAAGAATCTACACTCTTTTCAACCTGTGGACCATCCACTACTGTCCACGTGCTCAGATTCAAAGCCAAACAATCCTGTCGGGCCTGATTGGGAGGAATTATTTGGATTCAAAATACTAGACTAGTATTTGATTTCCATCAGCACAGTCCATTGGGCACAAATTTTGATATCAATAGAACCTTTCACGGGGATCCATCTTTCTCACCTGCAGTACATTTTAAAGAGAAGAGGCATTGTTGAATGGCTTCAGTGAAAAAAAAATCTTAAATGCACTCTGAATGGAATTGAGATCCAAAGGAGCCAGTATTTCAAGAAAGCCTGAGATGTTGTCTGCCATGAGATCCCTTCTAAGAGGTTCTATTAAGGTACCAAATTCTTCATCAAAATACTGTCAGATTGGTCAGAGGGGAAAAGCAAACTTTTTGAATGGTCCTTTGGGAAGACAGGGCTTGCAGCGAATTTAGTACTTGCTGCTAGGTTGCCTACATTCCAGGAAAGAGTATTAAATACTGAAATTTGACCGATGGTGGATGAAGTCTTTGTGACTGTGAAAGTCCAGTGCATGGCAATCTCAGAAAGGAACCCATCAAAGCCCCTGAAATGCCAACACACAAGTTGTGAGTTGGCAGTGCATGCCAGGTTTTAGCAAACCACAGCAAAATGCTGATTGCAAAACGAGGCCATCAAGTCACATCCGGTATGAAGCAGTAGGAAAGAGGAAAGCAGCTGAGAGCGTCAACCCTGCTAAGTAGTCTCAGTATTCTTATTGCCATTAGCAGAAATGTGAAATGAGTCTATAAAAATTACAAAGGAGGCAAAAGAAAAGGGAGTGATGACTCCTCTGGCATAGTGTTTCCTAACAGGGATCTTCAAAATCCTGTAAAGATTCTCTCATCCTTGAAACTGAAGGAAGGTATTAATGGCAGTAAGGAAATGGCATCAAATGCTAGAAAGACTCTGGGCAGTGTACTTCTAGACAGAAATGCCACTGATGGAAAACCGACTAAACTGGCACCAATGCAGCAGCATTGTACTAAAGCCCAGAAATTGTCCACGGCTTCACTCTCTGCCATTCCTTTCATATGCACACAGCAGCTCTGCAACATTCCTACTCATCATCTCCTTGGCAAACTGGGCGTGAGGGTCCGTAGTGACGCAGAGTCCCCAGGCAGGTGCAAAGGAGAGCCGCTTTCTTGCAAAAGCCAGGCTTTTGAAGCAGTCAGGCCTTTATCACTTGCATAGCTTTAAGCCGCAACAAACATAATTCAACCAACCGTCATACCCCACGCTGTGAACACGCAATGCTTCTAGAACTTCTTGATCTACCTCTAATTCAGCTGTCTCACTTTCCCCTAGTCATTTTCTACTTAGCCAAAGTAACGGGCCTCAGCCATGGTTTTACAAGGCCTTCCTTTCGGAAAGTTCTACCTATATGCAACAGCATACCACTAGTTTCTTCACCACCAAGAGTTTAGGTAGATGGATTGGCATCTGCCCTTGCGGTGAAACACAATGGGGAGAGAAAATGCTGTTGGAGATGTTCAGTCATTCCATTTTCTAGACAGGCCAAATCAAAAGAAAAGCAAGCTATAGGATTGTGTACTTGCTCTTACAGAACACCTGCTGCCATCTGACAATGAACTAGCAGAAAATCAGCAAGAATGAGACTTGAGGCAAACAACCTTTGGAAGGGAATAATGGGTTGATAAATAAAGACAACAGTTTCCAGGCTCTTGAGATACTTTAAATGACAGCAAAGGATTTGAGAGCAGAGGCTGAACTGGTGGGGAAGGATTCAAAGAATCCCAAGAAAAACATGACCAAAGAATAAAAGAACCCCAAGAAAAATAGGGGCAACTGACCTGTTAAGGCCTTCAGGAAATCAGTGGCCGCTGATTTAGATAGGCCATTCAAGTTCATTTACTGGTGCACCTTCCACTCCTATTTCACCTGTCAGCATCACAGGGTGAATTGAGACCTTGGAATCAAGATTATTTGGGATTCTGTTCTTAGCTTTAGGAGAGAAGTACAGCAGGTGAAGTACCTGCTACTGATGTGATACCCAGGAACACAGAGTTGACACATTTCATTGAAGTCCAATCACAACTAGCAATACTAAGAGGATAGGATTGGCGCCTTTTCATGACGCTCTTCTTGTTACGCAGCCTGCTCTGATTCTGGTGAAACTTTTTCATTAGCTTCTCTCTAAAAAGGAGAAAAACCAATTAAATGTCCCTCCCTGCTGATGCTAATCGAGTCAGAGGTCTATGAAAGGGCCAAAAATATTCGGAATTCTTCTTAGACAATGGAAATGGAAGCAGAGCTACCAATCTATTTCCTTGCAACATATCCCTAAAACTCATTCCCTTCTGTTCATCACTTATGTATAGCCAGCAGTACATTCAGGAAAAGATGAAACTGACTGATGTCAGCAAGGGAAGGACTTGAAAGAACTATTCCCATGAATCATCGTATAGACAGTAACTCTAGCATTAAAATCAGAACCCTTTTAGTAAGTATCACTTATGGGAAATTCAGGACTCCTGCACAATGGACCAAGAGGATTAAGCAGAAGCCGTTTATGGTTTACATGATGCACTTACTCATTCTGACTCTCTGCACACGCTAGTCACGCTTTTCTTATTGGTGCCTTTGTCTTGTCCACGCATTCTGCGTGCACCTCTCAGAAGATGTGTTTCCTTACAGTCCAGGTACTTTGCCCCTCCCCCCCCCCCCCCCCGCCCCCCCCGTTTTGGAGTTCTTGTGGTCTTGGAATTTAGTTTCTAAGCTTTTCCTCTCTTGTTTTAGCAAGGCTTATGTCTTGATGACTTCCAGAGGGCCCTGAGAAAATTCTGAGAAGAACCGTTCCACGCTGGATGGCTGGTGCAGCCCGTAGTCTAAGCGGTTCAGATACATTGTCACAATTGCCCCTTCTTCTTGCACCAGCCAGATCTTTTCCAATGTCATTTTTAGCAAGAGGCACACCAGTTTCACCATGCATGGAATAACACAAAGCAATGAAATAATGACTACTGGTAAAAACAAAGCTCCATTTACGAGATCTTTCAACCACCCAGTTCTTTCCCATCCCTCAAACCATTGATGCAAACCCCACTCGTTCCCAGTCAATTTCTTCATATTGTCTTGTACTTGTGTGAGTTTCGTATGAATGGCTGCAGAATGGTCCAAAAGATTCATGCAACATATTCCTTATAAAATTCCTAACACTCGTACCCATGTGCTAGTAACAATAAATCTATTTCACCTCCTATTTGCAGTGTGCTGTATCTAATAGGATCTACGTCAGTGAGCACCTGACTTAAAATAGAAGAAGTTACGATAAGTCGTTTGAACATCCAGCACCCCAAATGATTAAAAGCAGCCAAACCTTGAGAAGCAGCGCCATCTAGCGTAAGGAAGAACACAGTTATTCCTGCTGGAACGAGCAAAACTCGACATAATGGTGCCAATCACGTCTTTAGCTAGTGTTCCTCTCTAGGTATTCCCAGAAACGAAAAAGCGGCTTCCTCCAGCAAAACCCATTATGAAGGTAAGACAGCCCGCCGAAGAGCGGCTTCTGTTAAAAGAATCCGGCTACCGGCACCTACCTTTGGAGAGCTGCGTATGCCCGTCTTCTGCGTCTCTTGCCGCCTAGACCTTAGCGAAAAGCTTTTCCAGGCATTATCTCAAAAAGGAACTCTGCCAGCACAGCAAGCGTCCCACGACGGTTGTCATGAGGGTACTCGAGTTCTTACCATCTCCTGGAGAAAAGAAAATGTAAGATTGACCAGGAAGTGCTGCAAATGGCTAAGAACGATAGAAAAGAAAGCTGTCCAAGAACTTTTTCCCTACTTATGGTAATGCAAGTTGAAACTGTTGGAAAGTGGTTAGTTATCGTTTTCCCTCAGTTTGAGAGCTGCTCACTTAATCCCAGTGCTGTGCGGCTTCGTTCTTGACGTCTCAGCATCGGCCGAGCTCTCCGGCTGCCGGAGGCGAAGAAGCGGCTTTTTCGCGCCCAGAGCTTTCTGCCGGTCGCGGTGCGCTCCGAACCGCAGCTTCTGCCGAAAGCCGCCGGGGACCGGCACCTACCTTCGGACAGCTGCGTATGCCCGTCTTCTGCGTCTTTTGCCGCCTAGACCTTAGCGAAAAGCTTTTCCAGGCATTATCTCAAAAAGGAACTCTGCCAGCACAGCAAAAGACCCACGATGGTTTTCATGAAGGTACTCGAGTTCTTACCATCTCCTGGAGAAAAGAAAATGTAAGATTGACCAGGAAGTGCTGCATAAGGTTTAGAAGGATGCAAAAGAAAGCTGTCCAAGAACTTTTTCCCTACTTATGGTAATGCAAGTTGAAACTGTTGGAAAGTGGTTAGTTATCGTTTTCCCTCAGTTTGAGAGCTGCTCACTTAATCCCAGTGCTGCGCCCCTTCGTTCTTGACGTCTCAGCATCGGCCGAGCTCTCCGGCTGCCGGAGGCGAAGAAGCGGCTTTTTCGCACCCAGAGCTTTCTGCCGGTCGCGGTGCGCTCCGAACCGCGGCTTCTGCCGAAAGCCGCCGGGGACCGGCACCTACCTTCGGACAGCTGCGTATGCCCGTCTTCTGCGTCTCTTGCCGCCTAGACCTTAGCGAAAAGCTTTTCCAAGCATTTTCTCAAAAAGGAACTGTGCCAGCACAGCAAGCGACCCGCGACGGTTTTCATGAAGGTACTCGAGTTCTTACCATCTCATGGAGAAAAGAAAAAGTGAGATTGGCCAGGGAGTGCTGCATAAGGTTTAGAAGGATGCAAAAGAAAGCTGTCCAAGAACTTTTTCCCTACTTATGGTAATGCAAGTTGAAACTGTTGGAAAGTGGTTAGTTATCGTTTTCCCTCAGTTTGAGAGCTGCTCACTTAATCCCAGTGCTGTGCGGCTTCGTTCTTGACGTCTCACCATCGGCCAAGCTCTCCGGCTGCCGGAGGCGAAGAAGCGGCTTTTTCGCGCCCAGAGCTTTCTGCCGGTCGCGGTGCGCTCCGAACCGCGGCTTCTGCCGAAAGCCGCCGGGGACCGGCACCTACCTTCGGACAGCTGCGTATGCCCGTCTTCTGCGTCTCTTGCCGCCTAGACCTTAGCGAAAAGCTTTTCCAGGCATTATCTCAAAAAGGAACTCTGCCAGCACAGCAAGCGTCCCACGACGGTTTTCATGAAGGTACTCGAGTTCTTACCATCTCCTGGAGAAAAGAAAAAGTGAGATTGGCCAGGGAGTGCTGCATAAGGTTTAGAAGGATGCAAAAGAAATTTTTCCAAGAACTTTTTTTCAGCTTATGGTAATGAGCTATACTGGAGGCTCAGACCATTCTTCTTCTTGGAATTGGTGAAGGATGCACAAGCACTGCTGATTGTGCTTCGTTGTGGTACAGCTAATAAATAGTTGATTGTTTTAATAAAAGCACACTTGAAATGCTAAGAGACAAATTTTAAAGCATAATTAATTGGAGAAAGATTCCTAAACTTGTGGCCGGTTTCCCCAACCCATCTATTGATTGCAAACGACATTCCTTGCTGTTGTTCTGGTGCATGAACCAAAGCCCAGTGATGTCTACTACTTAAGAAAGAGGTTCTACCTTCTTACTAGAATATGTTCTTACCCTTTTAAAACACTACCCCGAACATTAAGAACAAGAGATTACCTGATGAAGTAATGAAGTGCTTTGGTTGAAAGTAAATTGCATTTGAAGGAAACGGGTTTGGGGGCGAGCACAGGAAGATCTCCGAAGTAGAGTGCCAGCTTAGTTCTCTGCTTCAGAGACAAGTGAAGCAATTCAGGAATGTCTTTCCGTGAAAATAGTTTACAGATCTTTCTGCACAACAGGTAACCACCAGCATCAGAAATGTGTGCAAATAACAGACTACTCACTACAAGGTTGTCATCCATGAGTGGTAAGGCAACTCAGACTCATAGCAGTGGTTTTGCTCTTGTGCCTCATAGAATAGACAGAAAAGAATGAGGAAAACTAATTTTTCCATCTAGTTTCTTTCAGTATTGGTTCCAGGACTATTTTCCTGCCCTCAGGAGACAGCAAAAACTGTCAACAACTGAAATGCTTCAGAACTTGAAATGATCTGAATGGCAAATATTTCTCCTCAAATAAAATTTAAAACGTAAGTCATAACGGTAAAACAGATCGAGCTATTTAAAGATGAATGTTCTAGACTTACTAAAACATTCCCAGAGATAACTATTGTGTCCTAAATCTGTTTAAAAGTCCAGAGTTCCTGGTAAAAAAACTTCTATGCAGATGAGGTAGCTACATGATAGTCTCTTTCCAGCTTAATTATACTCTTCACTCTCACCACCTCTACCAGTTGATTTTCGTAAGTTCTTAGAAAACAGTACTTTAACTTTTTTAGTTCTATGAAAAAAAATGACAGTGACAAGAGTTCTTTGCACTGCCTGTTTTCTGAGAAGCCTGACCATCAAGCCTTAGGAACTTGATCATGAGTTTTATTTCATCTCAAAGTAAATTTTAAGGGCGTGGCAGAGAGAATGGGAGCCTCATGCAAAACAGTTTAGGCTTCTAATTCTTGTATTGTCCTACTTACCTACGACAAGAACTGGAAAGAGGATAGATTCCAGTTAGCAGCTGTTAAACATTTGCACATACTCTTCCGCTAAAGAAGAGGTCAAGGATGGTTTTCTGGCCCTCCCTCCACAAGCTGCAGCTTCCTTCAAGGCACTTTCACCTGCTGTGGCATGGAGCCCTCCAGCAGCTGCACTGTAGGTATGTGTTCCTCCATGGTTCTCTAGGGACTGCTGGGAGACAACCTGCTTCACTAGGATATCTCCAGGGACTGCGGGGGATTCTTTGCTCTGTCAACTGGAACACCTCCTCCTCCTTGTCTTACTGTAGTATCACGGAGCTGCTTCCCATACTGGTTTTTCCCCTCACTTGCCACTGCCCATTCATATGTTTTGTGCTTTTGACAATATATTCTCACAGAGACTGATGGGCTCAGCTGCAAAAATGTGTCTTGCTAGAAAATGACATGCTCTACAAAACCATGATTTTATAGAAAAGAATAGTGGAAGTACAAATATACTGCTAAAGGTCCGGAAACTTGACAGTGCTTCATTGTAATACATCCCCTGATTTTGCCTTCTTTCTCCTTAAGATCTGGAAAGAATACTGGGCAGGAGACAGTGTTGTTTCAAGGAAAAGACTTTTTTAGGATTCAAGGGTGCATCTTCAACTTTCTTGAGAAAATTGAGAAAAGGCCCTTTGTCTTTTGTGATAAATATCATTAGGCAGTAGGGACAAATTCTGACCAACAAGAGCAGGTCAAAATCTGGTGAGATCAAGCAATATACCTTGAGTGGCCAGGACAGAATCATAGAGTGGTAGAATCAGTTGAATTGGAAGGGGCCCGTCAGGAGCATCAAGTCCAACTTCTGGCCCTGCATGGGACCTTCCTCAAGAATCACACCGGATGCCTGAGAGCAATGTCCCAAAGGTTCTTGAACTCAAGATAGGTGTGATGCTGTGAGCACACCCTGGAGAGACTCTTCCAGTGCCCAGCCATCCTCTGGTTAAAAAACTTTTTCCTGATACCGGACCTGAGCCTCCCCTGACTCAGCTGCATGCTATTTCCTCCAGTTCTGTCCTTGTAAACCTCATTGGAGAACTTTCTGATACCTTCATGTCTTTTTTCATTGTGGTACCCAAAACTGCCCCCAAGCACTCAAGGTGAGGCCGCCCCAGAACACAGCAGAGCAGAGCAGAGCAGAGCAGGACAATGCCCTCTCTTGCCCAGCTGGTGATACTGTGCCTGATGCACCCCAGGACAGGCTTGGCCCTCCTGGCTGCCAGGGCACTGCTGATACCCATTTAGCTTGCCATTGGCCAGGAGCCTGGCTTCCTTTCAGCCTCTGGCTCCCTAGTCTATACACACACACAGAGCAGGATTGCCCTGTCCCAGGTGCTGAATCCAGCACTTGCCATCGCACAACTCCCTAAGGTTGGGGATTGCCTGTGGGAATCCTTGAAAACAGAGGATTTTGGGAAAGCTGCAAAAGGCAGGCCTCAGAGACAGCAGAACTGTGCTTGGAGCTAAGCAGTAGTCATAAGGTTTGTCAGCAGAAAAATGATAGAAGAAGTAGAGAAGTAAGGACAAATAGAACAATGGCCTGTGTATTAAAGCTTGACCAGAAGAACTCCCTAAGCTACAGCAAAGTAGATCTAGCCAGATGTTAGGAAGTTCTAAGCTTAATAATGGAGCTCTGTGCATTCTATCTTAAGGCTTACAAGCAGGTCTTTTATTCAAAAGAAGCAAGCGTTCTTTGAACCAAAGTTCTTTGTGCTTCTAGGGATCGGAAAGAACTAGTGTCAATATGCTTTTGCTTTGTGGGATTGGTCAAAAAGCTTTTCAAGTAAGTTGTAACATGAAGTTCTTTTTCTGCTGCTGGGGACGTGAGCTGCTGGCATCTTCCCACTGTCATAACCATGTCATGAGACTGATGCTGGAAAATACAACAGCTTGGGACGCCTTCCCCAGCAGTCCCGCCCCTTTCGTGATTTGTGCATAGACTCCCGGCCAGCCATAATTGCCCATCTCTCTTATTTGTCAAGATCTCTCTGCAGTGTCTCACTGGCCTCAAGGGAGTTAGTTGACAGCTCCTCCCAATGTAGCGTCTCTGGCAAACTTGCTTAATATTCCTTCAAGTGCCGAGTCCAAGTGCTTCAAAAGATGTTGAAGAGAACTGGCCCAAGGACGATACTGTCTTAGCCACTGAAATTAGCGCTTCATGCTTCTTCTTGCTCCTTAGTGCAGAAATCACAACAAATATCTTCTTTGTTTCTTTTCTATCCATGCAGGTATCTTTGCTTATGCTCATGCTTTTTATCCCAACAGCAGCTGACACGACATTTACATACAGAGCAAGAGCACGCTTTTCCTGCTGTTACTAGACTTAACAATTTTGCAATCTGTCAATCAGATACCTTTGCAACTGAAGTCAGACCTTCAGCATTTCTCATCAAAAGAGTAGAATGTCCTCAGAAGTAGAGAAAACTTTGCTGCATACTCTGTAAGCCTGCAGAAGAATAGATCATAAGGAGTTAGCATCACAATCATTTCAGCACTGACCCTATACTTGAGCAGGGAAAAAACTTCAAAGAACAGCTAATTAATGCAGCAACATAATCTAAGGAATAAAACAACTAAGATCTTCCAAACTGGTCCCTGCGGTAGAAATGTACTTGTAAGAATACAGAAGGTAAAAGATATGGTTTGGAAAGGCTACATCCTTGCTAAGCTAAATTGGATCTCATCCTGTAGATGAAAGATCAAGAAGCTCAAAGTGGAGCTAGAGAGACATGTCCAGATCATGAGATAGAGCAAAGCATTTTTCAAGATAATTAGGCATTTTGGTGGACTGGGCAGTTAGGTTAAATCTGCCACACTTACTCACTTTTGGGGACTGAATTGTGGAGTGCTAAACCATATCTGCTGCTCTAGAAAGTAAAAGAGACACATCCAAATGGTATGGTTAGTGTGAAGACTCTCACTCTCTATTGCTAAACACTTCATAAGCTATTAACCTGTCATAGGAACAAAATGAAATAAAGCCATTATACCATCTTGGAATGGAAAAATATGTTCAAAATATTTTTTTCCTTCTGTTTTCTTCCTCTTTTTTTTTTTTTTTTTTTTTTTTAATCCCAGAAGATATGATTCATAATTTCAACCATTCTGGAATGCTTTCAACAGATGAAGCCAGCATAGTATTTTTCTAACAGGCTCTTGCCCCTTACCTTCTTCATTACTGTTTTGGAATATACTCCACAGTCATTTGATCTCAGTCAGTTTTTTATCTCTCTCCCCCCAAGACAAATTTTAAAGGACTACCTAACCACTAAAAATCATCATTTCTCTGGTTTCTCAAAGCTTTTTGAGAAAGTTGTTTTGTTTTGGTTTTTTCATATTGCATCATTCCTAATGTCTTCAGACCTACTACAAGTGGAAGTTCAAATAAATCTTACCTTAAAGAGACTGTGAAAGATAACAAACTGCCAGTCTTGGGATTTGTATTTTTCTAAATCCTTTTGATTTCAAGGTTGCCTTCCTGAATGCGCAGTTTAATTAGAAAACATTGTGTTTCTAAAGGAGACCCAGTTCAATTGCTTCTGCAAGTTCACCTTCATTTTGTAGGATTGTATTTCAAGAAATCTTGTTTCATTCAAACATTAAAAGAATAGATTTGACATCATATGTGACCCTTTCATCTCTCTCATCTGTATTTCATTGCGTGAGTTTCACAGTTGCCTCCAAGAAGATTCCTTTCAATTCGCATAGCATGTTATCTGAAGATCTGTCTGCTTTCTTCACTTGCTTGAATGGGAAGACATGGGAAATACATTCTGAAGGTTATCTTTTATAGTCTACTTTTACCTGCCAGTGTGCTTCTATTGACTAGAACCAATTTCAGCTGGAAAGAACATATTGTTCTGATCCGCTCCTACCAAGGGGGGATGATGTTTTCTTAACTGATCTCGGAGGGCAAAAGACAAGATGGAAAAGGGATTGCAGTATCACTCCAAACAAATGCACCTTTCTAGAATGACCACAGCAAATGCCTTCAAGGAATTCGGGAGAGGAAAAAAATAGAAAAGAGGGGGAGAAAGAGAGAGGGAGTATAGCTACCAAATGGAGAGAGATGAAGTCCTCGCAGCCCAGCCGATGGAGTTCTCCTAGGGGAGATCTCAGAGTCCTGGTTATCTCAAGGTTCTATTCTAGTCCATTGCTGAGGGGGGAAACAGATCTAGAAATGGCTGAGGGGGAGCAGATACAATAAAGAGCAAGTCTATTGAAATTGCTGAGGGGAAAATGGTATTGAAGACGGGTACAGACAGCCCATGTTCTCAGCAGGAGAAGTCAATATCAATATCAGCAGTGAGTGGGAGCTATTGTTTCAGGACTGGTTTCTATAG
Source organism: Haemorhous mexicanus (assembly GCF_027477595.1). Classification (NCBI taxonomy): domain Eukaryota; kingdom Metazoa; phylum Chordata; class Aves; order Passeriformes; family Fringillidae; genus Haemorhous; species Haemorhous mexicanus. The sequence goes on along the minus strand of NC_082345.1, from coordinate 21,202,096 downwards.
GAAACCAGTCTAGGTCCCGCCAACACATCTGCAGGCAACACTTAGCAGGCATCCTGCTTCAGTCAGGCCAGCAGCCCTGGATCAGAATTACGGGCGTCTCAGCCTCAGTCCTTGGGAGGGGGGCTTCAATCTGCGTCCCTCACGGTGGTAGTGGAGCAGATGAAGGATTTTCCATGGGGCGGCTACCACAGTTGCCCCAGCAAGTTCATCTGGCCAAGAGGTGGGAAAATTCCTGGGCTGGTGTCGCGAAGCACGTGCAGGCCCATAGGTCGCCTCGCCCCTTGGCAGGCCCTGCTAGAAGCAGTCACTGTAGACACAGCTGCCAACAATCACTTGGCAGGCCAGAATTCTGCTCAGGGGCCTCAGGATTTCTGGCATTCCTCTCTGACCGGCATGCCAGCATTCCAGTCAGGGTCCTCAGGGTCCCGATGTCTGTCCTGGGGACGGTCGTGAGGCAAATGAGGGGAACTTCGGACTGTCTTTCACATGGATCAGAAAATCAGTTTACTAAAATGGCCAAAAAAGAATGTGTAACATTTAGAATTGAGGAAAAAAACAAAAACAAAACCAAACCCAAAGCATTGGAGCAATATCATTCTAGAGAATGCCATGTATCTATGAAAAGTACAAAAAACTTCTGTTTTCAAATGCACTTACAAATCACCTTTTTGCATCTGTTTTGGGTTTTTTTTTTTGTTTGGTTTTTTGGTTTTTTTTTTTTGTTTGAAAGCTCTGGCACTTATCTGATTCTTTTTTGAGCTAGTTCAGCTCATTAATCTGGTAAGAAAGCAGCTAAAAGTAAAGAGAAAAACCTATGGGGACCAGGATGCCACTTCAGCCACGTTGTCGTGAAGCATTAGGTCAGCCTTCTGTGTTGTAGAAATATCTCTGTCCTAGATGAAAATCAATGCATAGCACTATCTTCTTTTAAACTTTGTCCTTGCTACTGGGTTCCTGAATGATCAAGATGCTTTCAAACCAAACAACAGCCAGCCCTCTGAGATACTCCCCAAAGTATTGCGATGGAATAACTTGATCAGGAGGAAGAGCTCGCTATGCAGAACCTGAATATGAGGTCAAGAATGCTTTGTTGTGGATTACCATAGTTTGGGATTGTTTATCTCTTACCCCACCATGTAGGTCTAGGAAAAAAATTAGGTAGCCACAAGGCTTTTACAGCTGTTCTTGTATTTTGGGATAGTAAGGATTTAGGGGAGTAAACAAAACTGTGGTGAGTTTTCCTATTGACTTGATTGCTCTGTCACTTTGAATTAACTGCTTTGCATGTCAGCTAACCCATCAGCATCAATGAAAAGAATATTTTCTTCCTTCCTGCACAAAGGATGTTTCATGATGCCTGTGATGTCAGGGACTTAAAAACGAAGACCATTGTGATTGAAAGGAAGCACTGGCATGCCACAAGGTAACTGTAGTGAGCTGTGTTTCCTCCTCAGCTTCACTGTGAGAGTAGAATTTTAATGAGCAGTTCCAAAACTTGGTCTTAGCATAGTCTGGTGACATATCTCAAAGGAGCAGTGTCCTAGGGTGACTTTATGATGCTTGTATCCCCAGTCATCTGTTCTCTTAATGCTGGATATGATATTCTCTGCCTTCAAGACTGGTTCTGAGAGCAAAGGTGGGGAGAAGAAGAAGCACCGAGTTTCTTATCAGAGGCTGCACTCCTTAAAAAGCAACACTCTTCCACATTCTGTGCTGCACTGTGTTGTCTGGGCACTGACGGAGCAGAACAGAGCACGCATTTGCTTTTTAGTTGGTTTAGCTGGCTGAGGCAGAGTTTTCCCTGGACTGGTTTTTTTTTTCCTTTCCCTTTTCTTGGAACGTTTCAAATCTGCTCCGGACTGGGACCTGGGAAGCACTGGGAACTTGCACTTTGTGGCCTACTGGGGCCTACCCTGGGCAGCAGCCTTCCCCATTGCTGGAGGGGTTGATAACAGAGTGAGCACCCACAGGAGAGGCTTTCTGATTTGTCGTCTCTTCAGTGCGGCAAATGAGTTTTGTCATCTGGTATTGTTCATTTTTTTGTGCTGGGAAGTGCTTTGCCTGTTAAATCAACAGCTTTTTCCCACTTCTCTCCCCAAACCAGTTGAAGGGAGCGGCTGTGTGGGTGGGCTTTCGGTGGGGGGGAGGGTGCAGTGGCCCTTTGTGAGGTTTTCTGCCAAATTTAGCCCTAAACCAGGACAATCAGGATGTGCGACTTAGAGAATGGTGGTTGGAACTTTGGTTGGAAAAGACCTTTAAGAACACTGAGTCTAAATGGAATTAGCAAATGCAACCATCAAGAAATGCTTTGCTGTTTGAAGAGAACGTGATTTATCTGGTAAGCTTTGCAAGTATTTGTGTCATCACAAGCACACATGACCAATGCATTAGATGGGAATATAATAAGAAACCTGTGCAGATCAACAGAATGATTCTCAGGGTAGGATATTTGCATGTTTCATCTGTCTTCCTGACTTCTTCAAATGAATTCTTTTTAGAAAGTAATGATTGGAATTGTTACTCTTTTGACAGTTCTGAGTGTATTACTGACCTTTTTGGCATATGAATGCCAAACGGGTTAATTCACCTCGTTTTTCAGATAAAGACCGAGATTTAGTGTTGCTTCAGCTGGGGGCAGAAACATTGAAATCCTCCCGCCTCCTTCTTAGTACCTAATTTCTATTACAAAATCAGTGCACAATCTTGTCCCTTAAGGTCCACTTAGCTCAGTTTATACCAACAGGGTGACATTAGCAGGGCTCACATGATGCTGCACACAGAAGCCCTCAGTGTGCAGCTCTAGCAGACAGTAATTCCATGCAGTTGGACAATCCCAGTGCTGACTTTGGATCACCAGAAGCGTTCTTAGTAGAACGAGACAAATTTAATGGAGAGGTCTCTGCAGGAAGTGGCCTGAAGAAGACAGCAGAAATCCCAGCTGTGTGTTTGTAGAAATCAGTTGAAGGCCATTTACAGAAAAAAGATCTTTAAGTCTAGCTAGCTTTTTCTGCAGATTATTTGTAAACTATATGCATGAGATGGACAGTTTCACTGAGCAACTGAAATACAGCTGCATTTAAGGGGATTGAATCAGGCTTGGGAAGCAGTGAAATAAAGCTTTTCAGGAATACCGGACATCCAAGTCCCGCCAAAATTGATCCGTTTTTTATGTCCAGATGCTTTTGAAAATAATGGGTGACCATTTGGCTACCTCATCGTTTTAATCAGAAATACAAAGAAAATTTTAAACTCACATTTTTTATAGCTTGAATATTTTTCTTTGTTTATTTCCTACTTTCCAATTCAGTTCTACAAATCATATGATTAGGTAATGAGAACTCATGCTGTATAAAAATATTTAATGCTATACTTCCAAGTTAAGGCCATGTATTTCCTGGAACTGTTTCAAAAAAAAAAAAAAATCCTATCTGGATTCTTTCTTCCCCACGCTCATTATTAGATGAAAATCATTTCAATATTCTATTTTGACTTTAGATGGTGCAAGATTATATTCAGAAATTCAAGCCTCTACTGTTAGGTTGTTTACATGGTTTTCTGGCCTTTCTAACTTTGTGCAACCACTCTTTGCAGCTATATATTTTTGCAGTAAGGCATCCCAGGGGTCTGTGAGAAGTTTTAATGTCAAGCAGAACTAACATGTAAACTACACGTGACATACTCGACATATTTCACCTCAGAAAGTTCAGTATGCTTAGACGGGATGAAATACGAAAGAAATAGACTTAACACAATATTTCTAAATCTTGGAAATCTATTACCTGAACTTTGAGTCCGTTTGCAGGACTCTGTAGAAATGCAAACGTGAAGTCCAAGGAGTAGAGCAGAAGGCATATTGGGCAGGGGGACAGAAGATTGCTTTGAAGGATGATGTAAGCAAGATTGCATCCTAGAAAGATAGCAGCTGCTTCTGCTGGTGCCAACATCGAGAATTTGTGCCACTGGCCTAGTTTTCTGGGGACTTTTGACCTGCACGCTCTTGAGGGCTTGCAGACACGAATTAATCTGTCCTTTGATCTTTTCTTTCATTTGAATGTCTAGGACCTGTTTTGGTCTTGTGTACGGTACTGTATCGTGTTATAAACAGACATGTTTCCACTGTTTGAAAGCTGTAGTTGAAAGTTAGGTTGCAATTATGAGTTGGCTGTCAAAAGAATTAATTTTCTGCTTTAAGCAAAATATCAAGAGAGACATTCAATCCACTCCTGTGATACAGATTCATTTTGAATTTACAGGGTAATTTGCATTAGTGGTTGTACTGCATGAGCAATAAATATGACTTGCTTGGTTTCTAATGATGATAATAGTTCTCTTTGTATTACTATAAGAATTGAATCCACCATCATTCTTTTCCTATTATTATTATGCTGTAAAGGAAAAACTCTTTTGCATTAACCAAGGAGTAAAATGCATGCATTTAGCATCATTCTTGCAGGTAGTCCTCAATTCTGAAAAGACCTCTCAGAAGCTGCATCAAATGGGAAAGCTAGACGGATGGCAGAATGCAGAAGCTGCCGTTTAGGATCGAGTACAAAATGACACCCAAGAAATTCTTCATGGATGCTGCATAAGTACAAAGACGCCATTATTTCAAGGTGAAAAAGAGTCAATGAATAAAAAACGATGCTAATCAAGACACTAGAGTACCAAGCGTGCGACAAGGCTTTTTTGTAATGAACATCATGCCCAGCATGAAAAAGTACTCTTTTTATTGTAGATCGTTTAAAAGTGCACAACAGTTTGGAAAAAAGTGCTTTTCTTTTTTCTAGTAATAAGAACTCTGTATCATTCTAAGAGATACTGGACACAGGTTTTTGAAAACAATGTTCTTTTAAAGGTTAATTCTATTCATAAATACTTCACAGGAAAACATTTGATCTGCTGTTCATCCTGAAGACTCTTAAAGGAAAATGTTTTGGATGCGGTCTCTTCTGACTAGTTCAGGAGCTCAGTCTTACCAGCATTCTAATGCTTTTTTATGTTCCTGATGGCACGGCTTAGACATCCTTGACTCCGTTACCGTCATGATTTCCATATCAAGTGATGAGAATTTTTCTTCATGATTGGTGAAGTGTCATAACATTCATGTCAAGTCAATTTGAAGTTTTTTTTCCAAAGGAATCTCTTCCTTCCTAATGAAAACCTTTTGAAATAGCAAACCTACTCAGTTTTTCAGAAAGTGATATAATACACCTGTAGAGTACAATGTCCTCGGAGTTGTTTTTTCAGCAGAAGAAGAAAACTGCTGTTTTCTTCTTCTTCTATCACCTTAGACTTACTTTATTCAAAACCTTTTTAAACCTTTGAATTTCTATTTTTATAGCTAATTCCTTTCACAGTGGGCTATAGCATATGTATTTTGAAAGGCCATTTGTACATATTCAAAGGGCTTACTTCTATTCTACTAAGAAATGGCTGTACTTCTAGTAGGGAAACTTCAAGGTCCAGTAAGATTTTATCTTGTACAAAATTTAAGAAACTCCAACTCTTAAAAATGATACCAGAAAATGACGTCTGTAAGACTGTGGCAGGAGGCTTTTTCCAGAACAATGTGCAGTTCTTCCCAATTCTATTTTTCCCTCCCATTACTTTGTACACAAAGATTTTTACACAGTCTTCTAACAGTGGCATGTTACTACTGGGCTAGAGTATTGCCCTGCCAGCATTGGAATTGACTGGAATGCAGCTGTGTTCCAATTTGCTGATGGGACAAGGGTTTTTTTGCTGAACACACTTTAGCAAGCAAGAGGGCTTCTTGGTCTTTAGAAGCTGAGTCCCAGAAAAAGATGAATGAGGTGGTGACGTGCCTCGTGTTTTGAAGAGAGATCAAAAAGTTATTGCTGGGGTCACCTCCCTTTTGGTACGGAAAGCACACAGAGGGCTTTGAAGCAGCACTTTCACCCTCTTTGCATTCCCTAGTAAATCTGAGACAGAGCTTGGCCCAAGGTTTGGGCAAAAATACTCTTTTGATGCAACTGTGCACCAGACAATATCTCTGGGAAAATTTGCAGGGGCAGAAAGCAAGCCCTTCCTGGGAAATCTACTGAAATGGTTCAGAAGTTATTCCCACTCACTCTTGCTAACCTCTGCTGTCTAGCTGTCGGATATGCTTGGGACCATGTTGAAATAATTCTAAACAGTGTACTGAGGCTGCAATATTGAGTAAACATAGGTATTTTCCATAGGTGTCAGGGAAAAATATTTCTATTGGTAAAAATGAGTTCCATAGAAAACAAGAAGAGCATGGTAGAAAAAAAATCACATCAATAGAATGAAGATGCCCAGAATTCTTCTTTTGAAGTTACACAGAGTCAATATTTTCTAAATAATGTTGTGAAACTTATGAAGAAGTAAGAGTACATTCCACCTGACTGGTGCACAAGTTCATGTTTCCAACTTACAAAAAACATATTATTAAAAGAAAAATGTTCCACCTTGTGGAAAAGTAGCCCATTCGTAATTGTATCAAAGGTAGGATTAGATCAAGTATTCCTACAAGAGAGTAGTAGTACTAGGAAAAGCCTTTTGTCATCTATCTGACTACAGGAAACTTGAGCAAGCAGAAGTGTCTTTCCCTGCTGCAAGCTGTACTTCCGATTTGCTACTGCTGCTTAAACATTGTTCAAAGAAAACTTGCCAAAATAAAACTAGTGTATACAAGCAACTGGAACTATCCATTGCGTTCCAGCCAATTTGAACTAGAAAATATCGGACACACACTCCAGTTGAATATTCTAATGCATAGATGGAGTATACCAGCACTAAGAAATGGGAACGCTGGAGAAAGGAGCAAATGCAGATGAATTTCAGGGAAGGAAATTATTGGAGAGCTAACTGCAGTCCCTCGACTTTACAAGAAATGATGTCCAGTAAATCCCAACCTGACACATAAAGAACTCCGTTTTGAAATGGGCTGCATCTATGGTCCTCTGTTCTTCCTAGATGAAGGAACTGTGTTTTGAATCAATCTTCCAAGTGGTATGGCTAAAGACCTTGGATACCTCAAATTTTTTTTTTTTTTTCCAGAAGCAACTGTCTCAAAACCTCTCTAAACTGACTTTTCCCCTTACGATGCCATCTTTTAAAAGAGCACCTTTTCATTTAACAGGGTATTCCAAACAACATTTCCAAATTTAGACTAAAAGTAACACTCTTTCTAGTTATCTTTGGGTTTTTTGCAGCTTCCTGCCAACATAGGCAGCAAGGAAGAGAACCGACGGCAGCTCTTTCTGGAGCATCTTGAACAAATGCCCTTGCTTATGTTCAAATCTTTCACTTCTCCAAAATCCCTAACGATGAAGAAAAGGTTGTGAAGGCATTACTAGTAGTATTAGATGGCAATGGATGGGTCAAATAGAATTTGTATCGCATAGATGATACTTGGCAAACAGCAAATGAAGGGGTTTCTTTCAGCTCTCAGACTGATGTTACATCTCAGTAATTTATTAAAAAGATAACAAGAAGGATATTTTTTAACAGTGAACTTAATTACACCCCTACCCACGGACATCTGAATCTTAGGAATAGACAGTGTCTGATTTAGAAAAAAAGAAAGAATGACCACAGTTTAAAGAAGCATATGATCATGAACACTTTGCTGATGGAACGTAGCCTATTCCTTGGCTGAAATGAAGCAGGTAGACAGGACATAGGAAGTATCGTTTTGTGGATCAAACATTTATTTTCTAAAGTGATGCTTACAGATGGTGAACTCACCAACTTCGATATTGCACAGTAGATAAGGGTACCTAACTTGCGCCATCAAGTTATCCCTTGGAATCACCATCCAAGGGTATTTTCCCCTGCCTCTGTGAAAATGTGCCTACCTTTTTCACAACACTTTTGCAGCAGCATTCTTAGGCCTGATCAGCTGGTATGGAGGGTGAATGATCAGCAGCAAGGTGACTGGCCAGGGTCATTTGCTTCAATGGATTTTGATCTACTGGATATTTTGAAGACCTGCTTCAGCCCTGTTGGTCAAACACAGCCTTCAAACGGTGCTAAACAATTGTTCGGGCTGTGGACCACATGAAAAAAATACCTTCTGGTGCCTTTACTGGGCCATATGCTCTTGATTCTCTCCCTCAACTTCTCCATCACCTCTCATCTCTTTCACATGAGCTATGTTCAAGGTCCACAGGATACTTTTCACAGAATCTTCAGGCCTGATGCAGTAGGAATGATGAACAAATGCAGCTGGGATGAATTTTCCAGTTTGGATAAAACCTCTTGTGCACACAAATCCCCCTATGCCCAGAAAAACCTTCACTAAGCACTCGTGTTCTACCTAAACCGCAGTTTAGTCTGAAAGAAAAGCTTTGGTCTGAGAGTATCTGAGAAATTTGCATGAAGCACAGATATCTGACCTATGCAATTTTGAAGATCAGAGTTAAAAGAAAATGGCAAGAAGTTTTTAATTTTGCCGGTTTTAATTTTCAATTCCATGCACTTTTTCAAAAAGTGTCAATCTCAAATGGCCATCAACATCTTTCAGTCGTCTGGAAGTTAGTACTCATATCAAATGTGTTTCAAATCAATAGAATTTCAAACCTTTCCTCAAAGTTTATATACCTAGATTTAGTATTTCTGATCTCTATTAGATGAAAGGAAGACATTTTTTGCTGTTGGGGTGCTGGAACGCTGCTTCGGGTTGCCCAGAGAAGTTGTGGATGTCCCATCCCTGAACGTATTCAAGTCAGCTTGGATGGGGCTTTGAACAGCAACGAATGTGACCCTTGATGGTAGATAAACAAAGCTTGAATATAGAAGAGACTCAGATTGAGGTATACGAACAAATTTTCTCTCAGCTCTTGGGGTAAATTCAAAGTTGTACAAAATTGCATTTCTCTGTGATTTTCACTACTGTAACAGAAAGCTTCATGAAAACTGTGCAGAAGATATCAACTTTTAAAAGTGATAAGAACTACAATATCAAACACATGGGATGGGTTTCAACATGGGACACCCTCTGAGAGAAAATCTCTGTATTTCGACACTTCATGCCAATCATTAGGATTTCAAGGAGTGCCAAAGAAGGCGGCAAAATATCCTTCAGGACATTATTTACTGTAGTTCAGCCTGGCCATTAGTTGGAATTGGTGTTTGAACTAATGTAGACATACCACACACACTTTCCATGCACTGAAAACTTACTGTTTACAATGAATAAGCAATGAGGATCAAAATTGATTGAAAGCATCTTAAAAATGTCAAGTATTTCACTGTATATGATCTATGATCAAAATACTTATTCCTCCTTAGTGAGGGACAAATAAATTCTTCCATAGCATGATGGTTAAAAATTGTCTAAACCAATGTTTTCTTCTGAAAAGACATCATCTAATTTTTTCTATTTTTAGAAGAAAATATTTCTAGACATAGAACAAAGGAATTTTAAAGGAACAAATGGAAGGAAAATATTCTGCAAACAGAATTCAATGAAAACCTGTGTTTTAAATATGAGGTAGATATTCAACAGAGTTTTTGTACCAGATATTTGAAATAGTGTACTGGCTATTTTGTCCACAAAGAGAGCTATTTAGCATTTCAGTCTTTTCCAAGGTGTTCATGATCTGCTATGCTGATCTCTGTGCATGCCTAGGTGTGTGCGGAAGGTGGGGCCATGTGAAGGGGAGTGTCTATGTTTGCTTAGCACTCGGAGTGGCAGATTCATGCCTCAGCTCCATCATTTCTTTTAGAAACTTCCCAGAGAGTGGATATGAAGTTTCATATCCAAAAGAGATCAATTCCCAAGTCATCCATTTTACTCTACCTTGTAAATCACATGCTTTGTTGCATATTTTATCAAATATACTTTCAAGCCGCGTGGAGGAAGGAGAATGTGGAGAATCCCTCCAATGTCTTGCAACTTGTACGCAAATAGATTTTCAAGAAAATCATCATTTCTCTTTTAAATACATCTGGGACAGGCATGATGGTGGCGTCAATCTGTTGAAGTTTTTGTTGCTGGGGGAAGTTGTACGAAAGGACTGGTTTTTACATTGACCAGTTACTGAATCAAGTGCATGAACACATTTGAAATTCCACTGGGGTTTCCTTTTTCTAGCAGACTACTTCTAGAACTAGCTAGCAGACTCAAGATGACTCTTTTTCTCTGTTTTTGTTTCTTTCCTATTTTCTTGCTTTCTCTGCAACTGTCTACACAATTTTAGGACTTTTTTCCCAACTCAAATTGTTTCATAGACCGATAATTCAGATACGCTTTTTACAAGGAATGTTTTAAATCTTTGTTAGAATTAAGAAAGTTAAGGACATAGGTCTTTTTCTTCCCTTATGAATATTGCAATGAAAGAGTTCAATAAAGACCAACTCCTTTTTATTTATTTGGAATACAAGTCGATAATTCCCATACAGTAATTCATTGGTGGACCAATATTTGCCATTCTGATGTAAGTTGTCACTTCTTAACAATATGCCTTCTGTGACTACGTTGACAACACTTTTGGTAAAGATCCTAACTGGTCTTAGACACGCATAGGGAGAAATTTGCTGTGCCAGTGTCAGTCTTAAGCATGCGTCTCAGAGGATCTTTCTAGAGCTGGGGAATTTCCCCATGAAAGGGATTCAGTTATGGAAGAGACAGGTTTCCTGGAGTTTTACATTCTTCTTGAACACTACTTAAGGAACTTAAATCCCATGTCCATTTGGATCTCACTCTGCACAGAGCTTTGTCATGCCAGTCCTTGAAATGCATCTCTAAGAGAATTCACTAGCACAGAATGAATGAGGGTGGAAGGGCTCTGTGCGGCTCACCAAGTCCAATCCCCCTGCTTCAACCAGGATACCTAGAGCCTGTTGCCCAGGATTATATCTGGGCCTACTTTTAATGTCTTCAATGATCCAGACTCCACCATCTTTCTGGACACTCTGTGCCATGGTTCAGTCACCGTCACGGTAAAAAATAATTTTGTGATGCTCAGAGGCAATCTCCTGTATTGCAGTGTGTGCCCACTGCCTCTTGTCTTTTCACTGAGCATCATTGAAAAGACACTGGTTCCCTGCTCTTTGCACTATTCCTTCCCGTAGGTATGTGTGCTGCCATGTAGATAAACGTCCAAAACTTCCCTGAAGCCCAGGCAGATGATATTCTCTTCATCTACCAGGCAAGTTCATTCACCGGAGGAGTTTAAAAAGTCGTCAAGCCCCAATTTCCCCTGGTAAATCCATGCTGACTACATTTGTTCTGTCCTCCTTCGTGTGCCTGGCAATGCTTTCCAGGAATAGCTACTCCATCAACTTCCTGGGGATCCAAATGAGGCTGGCTGGCTTGTACTTTTCTGAGTCCTCCTGGTTGCCTTTTTTCAAGATGGGTGACATTTGCTTTCATCCAGTCTTTGGGCACTTTCCTCAGTCACCATGGTCCATCCAACATGATCAGGAGTGTCCTCAGAATAACATCTGCCAACACCCTTGAGACCTGTGCATCCATCTCAACAAGGCCTGTGGACTTTATGGAATACTTCCCAATTCTGTGACTATGCCCATAAAAATTTGCATGGGATAAGAGGCCATTTTAACAGGTACCTGAAGAGTGAGTGAAAAGCTATGGAAGCAATCCAAAAGGACAAAGAGTAGAGTTCCCTTTGAAGACAAAGCATCCCATCATGGAGCTGTACAGCTTTAGATCCAGGTAAGCTTCCTCTCTGAAAGGATGCAGAAGACATGATTTTACCTTATCCAGTAATAAAATGTGTTGACCCTTCACTTGCTAAACAAAAAATTCAATGATTTCCAAAATTATTGCCTCCTAAGTAGACAATAATATACTGGCTGGGTATTCCCCTAACAGATGAGAGCACCTGCTTGATGTCTCTTATGCGTGCAGACTATTTGAAGTAGGTCATTTGAGTGGGGATTCCTGGTCTTCGAATTTTCTTTCTGATGAATTTGGAATATTTACTGAAGCAAGGACCGGAAGATGAAAACTTCATTTCCCATCAGCGCACTCTAACATCCATGGCCATAATGCCATTGTTTCTCCCCAACTGAGTCAAGAATTCATGACTACAAAGTGGATCAGCTCCAAAGGAAAGATCAAGGCTGGATAATATTCTCTCTTGGTAAAGCTATTTATCTCAAATGAAGTGACCGACTTCTAATTGCTCACTGGCCTAAAGCTACAGGGAGGGGGAGATGGACCAGCTTTCCTTCCACTGCTGCTCTCTTTGTCACCTCGGTGTTTAATACGGGTAGGAAGACGTTCAAAAAGACAGCGTTGCAGAATTCATAAAATTCAGTCTTAAAAAAAATCATTTTTTAGCAGGTGAAATAAAAATAGCAAATAAAATGTATAAGTTTGTCTTGCCTTGTTCTGCAGGTTTTGTAACTGGCACACCTTTCCTTATGAACGCACTGTCCTTTCCTAAATACTCTCATATGGAGGAACACGCTTCTGATCAGAAGAGCACTAGGATGTCTTTACTCGACCTTTTCTTTTCACTGATGCTTGGTCCTCTGAAATGAATGGTTTTCTAAAATTGAAATGTGCTACTATTGTTCCCACGGGGTAAGCTGCGGACTCTTCCTGTCGGAGCTGTCACTAATCAGCTATTCTCCTATCTGCCTTTAGTAGTTGAATGTTCTGGTCTAAAAGTAGCACCTTCTGTGTAGCCATGCTCTTAGTTGCCAGTCTCATCCTAAATCCAAAGACCCTCCTGCAAAGGACCGCTGGTTCTGTAGTCAACTAAGGAAAAATGACCCGTCCATCCATGCTTTCTGATTTAAAATATTAGGGTATGATGTCCCTAAACAATTCTCTGCAGTTGAACACTACTTATCTTTGGCGTGTTTCTTCAACTCACTTGCAAGTCATTCATGCCTTAGGTTATTGGGAGAATTGCTTCATTTGAAGATGATTAAAAGGGGTATGAGAATACTTTTGTGCTTCTGCTATGAGGATACTTTTCAAATCCATACAAACTCCCTGCAAATGCAAAAACCTGCATCCTGTATTGTCCTAGCTTATAATATCAAAATGCATCCTATTCCCACCCTCAAGAACTGAGGAAACCAGGGGTGGCATCGTTTTTTCCTTCTCTCCTGTTAATGGGCCCATCAATGTCTTGCCACATGACTCAGAGATAACTCCCTCCAGGAGCCATTTCTGTTTCACGGGTAATCAAGGACCCACATCATGACTCAGAACGATATCAGCCCATTGGGAGATGCTCTGCCCAGGGGGTAGGAGCTAAGCATCCCCACCTGGATATCATCTGGGTTTTAGAAGGCAAGTAGCACTATTTCTACTGCATTGCCAGAGGAATGGCCACCCTTAGCCACTGGTTTTCCAGAGGACAAGAGCTACCAGATGGTTTCTACAGAATCACCACTTCAACAAGACCATTTCATCCAAACTGCTTTCACCACCCTAACTAGCAGGATGTCAGCTTGTATTCTGACTCTGTCAGTGGTTTTTCTTTTGTACTCTTGCATGGATTTGGGTTTTTTCCCCTTTTCCTAATAAACTGAATTTCTGACTTGGAGTCTTGCTGCAGTGCTGGATTTCTTCAGCCCAACTAGCTCCCGACACCGACAGCGAGAGTGGGCCGCCCCAAGAAAGCTGTCGAATCCGGGCTGCAGCTGTAGGGCACAGCTGCTCTACGGCACAGGTGGACTGCCTTGGGGATAGAACTGCGCTGAGGGCAGGGACAAGGAACAGGGAGAGGTCTTCTGCATATTTTTCAGTTTACTCCCTGGAGGGTCAAGGACAGAAAGACAATGATTCAAAGGCATCCATCAACTTCTAAATGGGGGGAAGGTCCCAGGGGAGGATGCAATCTTTAACCAACTGGGAGAAACTGGGGGTGGAAGACAAGGAGGGGAATACAATGTTGAAACCAGTAGGGGGACTACAGGGGAGGAGAGTAACTTGAAGAAACCAATGGGGTTTTGAAGGGTACAAAATTGAGAGGGAAGTTTCTAGAGAAAGGGGCAGGCTTGGGGAGAGGTTGATGTTCAATGGGAGAAGGAACAGGGAACAAAAGGGCAGGTCTTTGGGGAGAGGGACAGCTAGGGCAAAAGCCAACAATACTGGGGGGAAAGGAACAATCCATTCATAATAACATATGCTATAACAGCACAAAATAGGAAGCCTTAGAAAACGGACTACTAGAACAGCAGTACAATAGTAAACACACACTGCAACAGAGTGTCTCACTGGTTTGGCTTTCAAAGCAGAAGAGGTGCCAACCTAAAAATTTCCCAACTTCAAGGTTAACTGGCTGCAGTTTTGATTTCCTTCTTCAATATATCACCAAGGCGCTACCGGCTTCTGTAATTGGCTCAGCAGCATGTCTGTTCTTAGTGCCAAGCAGGGATTCACTTTGCCAGGCATGGAGGAAGCTTCTAGGAGCTTTGCACAAAAAATCACTTCTGTGGCTGGCTTCTTCCCTCCCCACCAAAAACCAAGCCATGCCAAACCAACACCTTAACTAATTCGTAGTACTTAGTACGCATCCAAGAATGTCTTTTAAACGATGCTTTATGTTTTTGACCAAACGCACTGAAAAGAAGTGGATCCATAATATTGATAAAAATTGTTCCAGTTCAATAGAAATATTGGGTCATGCAACTCTAGATTACATAGCTGTTTTTTTGTACAATACCCAGAGGCTTTTTTCACCTCCATGGAAGAGCCTAAATGAGGGATGTGGGAGTCCAGGCGGCTCTCCAAAATGCAGTTTATTCCATCCAAGACGTTGCAGCAGTCCAGGGTAGTGGGCAACAGAGCCTGTGCCTACAGCTGTCAGCTCTAGCTACAGGCAGGCCTGGAGACCCTTTGGTTTTGGCACTTTGCTGAGCATCTTCATACAGTAGAACCAATCTATCCCTTAACTATTATCTATAGCCTATCCTAACGACTCTAATTACCATATGTTGCTATTCTCCACTCACTAAAAGTCAGTATATTACAGTTGAAGCGGAAAGTTGTTTTTCAGTTTTCTTGACAGTGGAAAATTTGGAGAGCTTTTTCTGCTTGCAGCATTTGCTGACTTGTTTGCCTGTGCTAGCTTCCTGCTTGGTAAAAACATCTTCTTGTTTGGGGTGGGTTTATCCTTTGCTGTAAGTCATAAAACCCTCTTCTAACTAAGGTATCCTCGGTTATCCAGTAAGACTGGCTCAGCAATTCTTTTCTTCTAGATCAAAACTTGCTTCCAACTCTATTCCTTCTTCAGACTCCACATTGAAAAATCTTTCTGCCAAGCATACATATCTGTGAGACTTTCTTGTCAAACTTTCATCTTTCCCAACACCTCTAAAGAAATGTTTCCTGATGGTTTGGATCAGAAGATCCAGTATTGCCATCCTGAGATTTTTCTTTCGAAACCCATAAGCTGTGCTCAAGGTGTTGGCTATGTTCTTCATTGTGCCTTGCATCTATTTTGGCTAGAAAGCCAGTGTAGATGATGTCCTTGCTGCAGTAGCCATGGGAAATAAGGTGGAGTGTCTGGCTGATGTACCGGGATGTAGACTATCCAGCACTCCCCCAGGGAGGCGAGGATCCCTAAAGGAATAGAATATTGGCTATGCTCTGGGAGTTTTACAGAGAGAAAGATCCTCACAGCTCAAATGATTTGTCTCCTGGAGTTCTGAGGAGTATGTGGTGAAGAAGAAGGCTGCTGTCTTTTCCAAGAATCTTCCGTGCATTCAAGAGGATCATTGAACTTCTTGTCTGAGAATGAAAGAAATATTAGTAGTAATTAGTACTTTTTCTCTGTCTGTGCATCACTGATTGAATTTGGGTAGGCAATATTTTTTTTATTTATTTATTTGAATTATTCATCATAAGGTCTTCCAAATTCCCAAATTCTGCTTCACTTCTTTCTGTTGTAGGCCAGTCTGGTTCATCTTCTCTTCTACTGTATTATTGCAGACCATATCTGAATGGATTTTTTTTTTCATTTTGAACATTTGGTTTAAACCGAATGAACAGAACGCTTTATTTATCCTTATTTGACCAGTTTGCAAGGAAATACAGAATTTTGAAGAGAAGTGACGTGACTCCACTTGAGGTTTTCAATGGAAGAGAAGAATGACGATGTCCTACATTCACAGCATTGTTTACAGTAACATTGCAGCTAGTTTCCAGCAACGAAGGTCAGGTTCTGGAAGCAGGCATGCATGATTGTAGAGAAGTCTAAAAAGTTTCAGTTTGGCCGCTTTTCTTGAAAAATAGCTAATATGTCTCAACGTTGTGCTGAATCTCGTTGTACAGACACTTCTTTTGAGGTCTGAACTCCTTGCTGGACTTCTGTATCTAAGAATCAGATACAGTAAACCTATGTTTCCTTATATGCTGCAAGAATTTGGTTCTAATCTAGAAGAGCAAGAAAAGGTTGCCATATTAATACAAGGTAAAGAACCTGCTAAGAAAGCAGTGAATGGACTGCTTTTTTTATTGGAGCAGTGATTTAGTGGTTTGATGGGTTTTTTTTTTTTTGCTTCTCAATAGAATTTAAGAAGTGGTGGGGTAAGAATGTGTGGATGTTTATAGGTTTGCCTTGAAAGAAGAATTACAGGGGAAACTGTTGTAAAGAATTGATGCAGAGCTCTATGCATTAATGCACTCTTCCGTACAGAGTTTCAGAAGTGAAAACCAAGAGGAGAGAGTGCCGACAAGATGAGAGTGCCGATTTACTAGAATGAATTCAAGATAGCATTCTTTTCTCTCTGAATTACAGCTCTAAACCTCAGGGTAGTAATAGGAAGTACATAACAATCTCAAAGATTTAAAAATGGATGATGAAGTTTTCTATCCAGTAAACTGTAAGGCTTCACATTTTAACCTGGTTTGCATTTTGGCAAAAGCCTGGAATCTTCTGCAATTTGCCAGATAACAAGGGATTTAGAACAGGAAGTATGCAAGTAATCATTTGGAGCCTTCATCTCCCTTCTTAGAACAATGGATACATTTATTATGCTCCTATTTTTATTCCATCAGGGGATTTGATCATGGAAATGTCTAGTCATTCTTTTCTTGTTTCCAACCCCTCAAAGAGCATGAATCCAAACTATTCAGAAGTTCTTGATCTGCAACAGTGACAAGCACTATACTGGTAAGAGTCAGTGGACATTAGCAGATCCCCTATGCCAGCCCCCTATGGCGGGCAGTTCTGGCAGGACTGATGTTTGAGGGGCTGGAATTCTGTGAAATAGAACATTCTATGAATGGGGAAAATGGAAACAGATTCTGAACGTTCAACCCAACACGTGAACAAGTACTAGGGCAGGTAATTTTCTGTGGAAATTTCTTTAGCCCCAGTGTTGTGGATGATGATTACTCTTCCTACCTCCTTTGGTCAGCTGCCAGCACAGTCACGTTACTCCGCTTATGGACAGAAAACCAGAAGAAGTCATTTTTGAACAAAACACCCAGCAGGACCTTAGAGTGTTTTTGCTGCAAAATGTTTCAAGGCAGATAGGGAAACAATTCCATTGTAGAGAGTGTGCTGAGAAGACAAGTTTGGAAGTTAAAAACCATGGGATCTGTTTCTATATATGTCACTGATTTTGCTTATTATCAATTTGGTGGGGTTTCTTGTTTTGTTGGTTTTTTTTTGTTTGTTTTTTTTTTGTTGTGTTTTTTTTTTTTTCCTGCATCCTTGAGATGAAAGCATAAGACAGAAAAGTACGGTAAAGTTAAAATACTTTTGAGATGGCTTGTGCTGAAAAACTTGTAGCTACTGCTAAGGCCCATAAGCCAGGTCCTGTTTCATTTCTGAGAAGCTATAAAATTCCCATTGGTAATTTAGTTCTAAGCATCTGTTGTTATGGTGGAGATGCAAATTAAGAAGAACAATTTTTGAATCTGTAGGGATGTATTTACCATTTTGGAGCTGCCTTTTCAGTCTCTGAGCCATCAATGAAAAGAAGGAGAAGAATCTACACTCTTTTCAACCTGTGGACCATCCACTACTGTCCACGTGCTCAGATTCAAAGCCAAACAATCCTGTCGGGCCTGATTGGGAGGAATTATTTGGATTCAAAATACTAGACTAGTATTTGATTTCCATCAGCACAGTCCATTGGGCACGAATTTTGATATCAATAGAACCTTTCACGGGGATCCATCTTTCTCACCTGCAGTACATTTTAAAGAGAAGAGGCATTGTTGAATGGCTTCAGTGAAAAAAAAATCTTAAATGCACTCTGAATGGAATTGAGATCCAAAGGAGCCAGTATTTCAAGAAAGCCTGAGATGTTGTCTGCCATGAGATCCCTTCTAAGAGGTTCTATTAAGGTACCAAATTCTTCATCAAAATACTGTCAGATTGGTCAGAGGGGAAAAGCAAACTTTTTGAATGGTCCTTTGGGAAGACAGGGCTTGCAGCGAATTTAGTACTTGCTGCTAGGTTGCCTACATTCCAGGAAAGAGTATTAAATACTGAAATTTGACCGATGGTGGATGAAGTCTTTGTGACTGTGAAAGTCCAGTGCATGGCAATCTCAGAAAGGAACCCATCAAAGCCCCTGAAATGCCAACACACAAGTTGTGAGTTGGCAGTGCATGCCAGGTTTTAGCAAACCACAGCAAAATGCTGATTGCAAAACGAGGCCATCAAGTCACATCCGGTATGAAGCAGTAGGAAAGAGGAAAGCAGCTGAGAGCGTCAACCCTGCTAAGTAGTCTCAGTATTCTTATTGCCATTAGCAGAAATGTGAAATGAGTCTATAAAAATTACAAAGGAGGCAAAAGAAAAGGGAGTGATGACTCCTCTGGCATAGTGTTTCCTAACAGGGATCTTCAAAATCCTGTAAAGATTCTCTCATCCTTTAAACTGAAGGAAGGTATTAATGGCAGTAAGGAAATGGCATCAAATGCTAGAAAGACTCTGGGCAGTGTACTTCTAGACAGAAATGCCACTGATGGAAAACCGACTAAACTGGCACCAATGCAGCAGCATTGTACTAAAGCCCAGAAATTGTCCACGGCTTCACTCTCTGCCATTCCTTTCATATGCACACAGCAGCTCTGCAACATTCCTACTCATCATCTCCTTGGCAAACTGGGCGTGAGGGTCCGTAGTGACGCAGAGTCCCCAGGCAGGTGCAAAGGAGAGCCGCTTTCTTGCAAAAGCCAGGCTTTTGAAGCAGTCAGGCCTTTATCACTTGCATAGCTTTAAGCCGCAACAAACATAATTCAACCAACCGTCATACCCCACGCTGTGAACACGCAATGCTTCTAGAACTTCTTGATCTACCTCTAATTCAGCTGTCTCACTTTCCCCTAGTCATTTTCTACTTAGCCAAAGTAACGGGCCTCAGCCATGGTTTTACAAGGCCTTCCTTTCGGAAAGTTCTACCTATATGCAACAGCATACCACTAGTTTCTTCACCACCAAGAGTTTAGGTAGATGGATTGGCATCTGCCCTTGCGGTGAAACACAATGGGGAGAGAAAATGCTGTTGGAGATGTTCAGTCATTCCATTTTCTAGACAGGCCAAATCAAAAGAAAAGCAAGCTATAGGATTGTGTACTTGCTCTTACAGAACACCTGCTGCCATCTGACAATGAACTAGCAGAAAATCAGCAAGAATGAGACTTGAGGCAAACAACCTTTGGAAGGGAATAATGGGTTGATAAATAAAGACAACAGTTTCCAGGCTCTTGAGATACTTTAAATGACAGCAAAGGATTTGAGAGCAGAGGCTGAACTGGTGGGGAAGGATTCAAAGAATCCCAAGAAAAACATGACCAAAGAATAAAAGAACCCCAAGAAAAATAGGGGCAACTGACCTGTTAAGGCCTTCAGGAAATCAGTGGCCGCTGATTTAGATAGGCCATTCAAGTTCATTTACTGGTGCACCTTCCACTCCTATTTCACCTGTCAGCATCACAGGGTGAATTGAGACCTTGGAATCAAGATTATTTGGGATTCTGTTCTTAGCTTTAGGAGAGAAGTACAGCAGGTGAAGTACCTGTTACTGATGTGATACCCAGGAACACAGAGTTGACACATTTCATTGAAGTCCAATCACAACTAGCAATACTAAGAGGATAGGATTGGCGCCTTTTCATGACGCTCTTCTTGTTACGCAGCCTGCTCTGATTCTGGTGAAACTTTTTCATTAGCTTCTCTCTAAAAAGGAGAAAAACCAATTAAATGTCCCTCCCTGCTGATGCTAATCGAGTCAGAGGTCTATGAAAGGGCCAAAAATATTCGGAATTCTTCTTAGACTATGGAAATGGAAGCAGAGCTACCAATCTATTTCCTTGCAACATATCCCTAAAACTCATTCCCTTCTATTCATCACTTATGTATAGCCAGCAGTACATTCAGGAAAAGATGAAACTGACTGATGTCAGCAAGGGAAGGACTTGAAAGAACTATTCCCATGAATCATCGTATAGACAGTAACTCTAGCATTAAAATCAGAACCCTTTTAGTAAGTATCACTTATGGGAAATTCAGGACTCCTGCACAATGGACCAAGAGGATTAAGCAGAAGCCGTTTATGGTTTACATGATGCACTTACTCATTCTGACTCTCTGCACACGCTAGTCACGCTTTTCTTATTGGTGCCTTTGTCTTGTCCACGCATTCTGCGTGCACCTCTCAGAAGATGTGTTTCCTTACAGTCCAGGTACTTTGCCCCTCCCCCCCCCCCCCCCCCCCCCCGTTTTGGAGTTCTTGTGGTCTTGGAATTTAGTTTCTAAGCTTTTCCTCTCTTGTTTTAGCAAGGCTTATGTCTTGATGAATTCCAGAGGGCCCTGAGAAAATTCTGAGAAGAACCGTTCCACGCTGGATGGCTGGTGCAGCCCATAGTCTAAGCGGTTCAGATACATTGTCACAATTGCCCCTTCTTCTTGCACCAGCCAGATCTTTTCCAATGTCATTTTTAGCAAGAGGCACACCAGTTTCACCATGCATGGAATAACACAAAGCAATGAAATAATGACTACTGGTAAAAACAAAGCTCCATTTACGAGATCTTTCAACCACCCAGTTCTTTCCCATCCCTCAAACCATTGATGCAAACCCCACTCGTTCCCAGTCAATTTCTTCATATTGTCTTGTACTTGTGTGAGTTTCGTATGAATGGCTGCAGAATGGTCCAAAAGATTCATGCAACATATTCCTTATAAAATTCCTAACACTCGTACCCATGTGCTAGTAACAATAAATCTATTTCACCTCCTATTTGCAGTGTGCTATATCTAATAGGATCTACGTCAGTGAGCACCTGACTTAAAATAGAAGAAGTTACGATAAGTCATTTGAACATCCAGCACCCCAAATGATTAAAAGCAGCCAAACCTTGATAAGCAGCGCCATCTAGCGTAAGGAAGAACACAGTTATTCCTGCTGGAACGAGCAAAACTCGACATAATGGTGCCAATCACGTCTTTAGCTAGTGTTCCTCTCTAGGTATTCCCGGAAACGAAAAAGCGGCTTCCTCCAGCAAAACCCATTATGAAGGTACGAGAGCCCGCCGAAGAGCGGCTTCTGTTAAAAGAATCCGGCCGCTGGGGACCGGCACCTACCTTCGGACAGCTGCGTATGCCCGTCTTCTGCGTCTCTTGCCGCCTAGACCTTAGCGAAAAACTTTTCCAGGCATTTTCTCAAAAAGGAACTCTGCCAGCACAGCAAGCGTCCCACGACGGTTGTCATGAAGGTACTCGAGTTCTTACCATCTCCTGGAGAAAAGAAAATGTAAGATTGGCCAGGGAGTGCTGCATAAGGTTTAGAAGGATGCAAAAGAAATTTTTCCAAGAACTTTTTTTCAGCTTATGGTAATGAGCTATACTGGAGGCTCAGACCATTCTTCTTCTTGGAATTGGTGAAGGATGCACAAGCACTGCTGATTGTGCTTCGTTGTGGTACAGGTAATAAATAGTTGATTGTTTTAATAAAAGCACACTTGAAATGCTAAGAGACAAATTTTAAAGCATAATTAATTTGAGAAAGATTCCTAAACTTGTGGCCGGTTTCCCCAACCCGTCTATTGATTGCAAACGACATTCCTTGCTGTTGTTCTGGTGCATGAACCAAAGCCCAGTGATGTCTACTACTTAAGAAAGAGGTTCTACCTTCTTACTAGAATATGTTCTTACCCTTTTAAAACACTACCCCGAACATTAAGAACAAGAGATTACCTGATGAAGTAATGAAGTACTTTGGTTGAAAGTAAATTGCATTTGAAGGAAACGGGTTTGGGGGCGAGCACAGGAAGATCTCCGAAGTAGAGTGCCAGCTTAGTTCTCTGCTTCAGAGACAAGTGAAGCAATTCAGGAATGTCTTTCTGTGAAAATAGTTTACAGATCTTTCTGCACAACAGGTAACCACCAGCATCAGAAATGTGTGCAAATAACAGACTACTCACTACAAGGTTGTCATCCATGAGTGGTAAGGCAACTCAGACTCATAGCAGTGGTTTTGCTCTTGTGCCTCATAGAATAGACAGAAAAGAATGAGGAAAACTAATTTTTCCATCTAGTTTCTTTCAGTATTGGTTCCAAGACTATTTTCCTGCCCTCAGGAGACAGCAAAAACTGTCAACAACTGAAATGCTTCAGAACTTGAAATGATCTGAATGGCAAATATTTCTCCTCAAATAAAATTTAAAACGTAAGTCATAACGGTAAAACAGATCGAGCTATTTAAAGATGAATGTTCTAGACTTACTAAAACATTCCCAGAGATAACTATTGTGTCCTAAATCTGTTTAAAAGTCCAGAGTTCCTGGTAAAAAAACTTCTATGCAGATGAGGTAGCTACATGATAGTCTCTTTCCAGCTTAATTATACTCTTCACTCTCACCACCTCTACCAGTTGATTTTCGTAAGTTCTTAGAAAACAGTACTTTAACTTTTTTAGTTCTATGAAAAAAAATGACAGTGACAAGAGTTCTTTGCACTGCCTGTTTTTTGAGAAGCCTGACCATCAAGCCTTAGGAACTTGATCATGAGTTTTATTTCATCTCAAAGTAAATTTTAAGGGCGTGGCAGAGAGAATGGGAGCCTCATGCAAAACAGTTTAGGCTTCTAATTCTTGTATTGTCCTACTTACCTACGACAAGAACTGGAAAGAGGATAGATTCCAGTTAGCAGCTGTTAAACATTTGCACATACTCTTCCGCTAAAGAAGAGGTCAAGGATGGTTTTCTGGCCCTCCCTCCACAAGCTGCAGCTTCCTTCAAGGCACTTTCACCTGTTGTGGCATGGAGCTTTCCAGCAGCTGCACTGTAGATATGTGTTCCTCCATGGTTCTCTAGGGACTGCTGGGAGACAACCTGCTTCACTAGGATATCTCCAGGGACTGCGGGGGATTCTTTGCTCTGTCAACTGGAACACCTCCTCCTCCTTGTCTTACTGTAGTATCACGGAGCTGCTTCCCATACTGTTTTTTCCCCTCACTTGCCACTGCCCATTCATATGTTTTGTGCTTTTGACAATATATTCTCACAGAGACTGATGGGCTCAGCTGCAAAAATGTGTCTTGCTAGAAAATGACATGCTCTACAAAACCATGATTTTATAGAAAAGAATAGTGGAAGTACAAATATACTGCTAAAGGTCCGGAAACTTGACAGTGCTTCATTGTAATACATCCCCTGATTTTGCCTTCTTTCTCCTTAAGATCTGGAAAGAATACTGGGCAGGAGACAGTGTTGTTTCAAGGAAAAGACTTTTTTAGGATTCTAGGGTGCATCTTCAACTTTCTTGAGAAAATTGAGAAAAGGCCCTTTGTCTTCTGTGGTAAATATCATTAGGCAGTAGGGACAAATTCTGACCAACAAGAGCAGGTCAAAATCTGGTGAGATCAAGCAATATACCTTGAGTGGCCAGGACAGAATCATAGAGTGGTAGAATCAGTTGAATTGGAAGGGGCCCGTCAGGAGCATCAAGTCCAACTTCTGGCCCTGCATGGGACCTTCCTCAAGAATCACACCAGATGCCTGAGAGCAATGTCCCAAAGGTTCTTGAACTCAAGATAGGTGTGATGCTGTGACCACACCCTGGAGAGACTCTTCCAGTGCCCAGCCATCCTCTGGTTAAAAAACTTTTTCCTGATACCGGACCTGAGCCTCCCCTGACTCAGCTGCATGCTATTTCCTCCAGTTCTGTCCTTGTAAACCTCATTGGAGAACTTTCCGATACCTTCATGTCTTTTTTCATTGTGGTACCCAAAACTGCCCCCAAGCACTCAAGGTGAGGCCGCCCCAGAACACAGCAGAGCAGAGCAGAGCAGAGCAGGACAATGCCCTCTCTTGCCCAGCTGGTGATACTGTGCCTGATGCACCCCAGGACAGGCTTGGCCCTCCTGGCTGCCAGGGCACTGCTGATACCCATTTAGCTTGCCATTGGCCAGGAGCCTGGCTTCCTTTCAGCCTCTGGCTCCCTAGTCTATACACACACACAGAGCAGGATTGCCCTGTCCCAGGTGCTGAATCCAGCACTTGCCATCGCACAACTCCCTAAGGTTGGGGATTGCCTGTGGGAATCCTTGGAAACAGAGGATTTTGGGAAAGCTGCAAAAGGCAGGCCTCAGAGACAGCAGAACTGTGCTTGGAGCTAAGCAGTAGTCATAAGGTTTGTCAGCAGAAAAATGATAGAAGAAGTAGAGAAGTAAGGACAAATAGAACAATGGCCTGTGTATTAAAGCTTGACCAGAAGAACTCCCTAAGCTACAGCAAAGTAGATCTAGCCAGATGTTAGGAAGTTCTAAGCTTAATAATGGAGCTCTGTGCATTCTATCTTAAGGCTTACAAGCAGGTCTTTTATTCAAAAGAAGCAAGCGTTCTTTGAACCAAAGTTCTGTGTGCTTCTAGGGATCAGAAAGAACTACTGTCAATATGCTTTTGCTTTCTGGGATTGGTCAAAAAGCTTTTCAAGTAAGTTGTAACATGAAGTTCTTTTTCTGCTGCTGGGGACGTGAGCTGCTGGCATCTTCCCACTGTCATAACCATGTCATGAGACTGATGCTGGAAAATACAACAGCTTGGGACGCCTTCCCCAGCAGTCCCGCCCCTTTCGTGATTTGTGCATAGACTCCCGGCCAGCCATAATTGCCCATCTCTCTTATTTGTCAAGATCTCTCTGCAGTGTCTCACTGGCCTCAAGGGAGTTAGTTGACAGCTCCTCCCAATGTAGCGTCTCTGGCAAACTTGCTTAATATTCCTTCAAGTGCCGAGTCCAAGTGCTTCAAAAGATGTTGAAGAGAACTGGCCCAAGGACGATACTGTCTTAGCCACTGAAATTAGCGCTTCATGCTTCTTCTTGCTCCTTAGTGCAGAAATCACAACAAATATCTTCTTTGTTTCTTTTCTATCCATGCAGATATCTTTGCTTATGCTCATGCTTTTTATCCCAACAGCAGCTGACACGACATTTACATACAGAGCAAGAGCACGCTTTTCCTGCTGTTACTAGACTTAACAATTTTGCAATCTGTCAATCAGATACCTTTGCAACTGAAGTCAGACCTTCAGCATTTCTCATCAAAAGAGTAGAATGTCCTCAGAAGAAGAGAAAACTTTGCTGCATACTCTGTAAGCCTGCAGAATAGATCATAAGGAGTTAGCATCACAATCATTTCAGCACTGACCCTATACTTGAGCAGGGAAAAAACTTCAAAGAACAGCTAATTAATGCAGCAACATAATCTAAGGAATAAAACAACTAGGATCTTCCAAACTGGTCCCTGCGGTAGAAATGTACTTGTAAGCATACAGAAGGTAAAAGATATGGTTTGGAAAGGCTACATCCTTGCTAAGCTAAATTGGATCTCATCCTGTAGATGAAAGATCAAGAAGCTCAAAGTGGAGCTAGAGAGACATGTCCAGATCATGAGATAGAGCAAAGCATTTTTCAAGATAATTAGGCATTTTGGTGGACTGGGCAGTTAGGTTAAATCTGCCACACTTACTCACTTTTGGGGACTGAATTGTGGAGTGCTAAACCATATCTGCTGCTCTAGAAAGTAAAAGAGACACATCCAAATGGTATGGTTAGTGTGAAGACTCTCACTCTCTATTGCTAAACATTTCATAAGCTATTAACCAGTCATAGGAACAAAATGAAATAAAGCCATTATACCATCTTGGAATGGAAAAATATGTTCAAAATATTTTTTTCCTTCTGTTTTCTTCCTCTTTTTTTTTTTTTTTTTTTTTTTTTAATCCCAGAAGATATGATTCATAATTTCAACCATTCTGGAATGCTTTCAATAGATGAAGCCAGCATAGTATTTTTCTAACAGGCTCTTGCCCCTTACCTTCTTCATTACTGTTTTGGAATATACTCCACAGTCATTTGATCTCAGTCAGTTTTTTATCTCTCTCCCCCCAAGACAAATTTTAAAGGACTACCTAACCACTAAAAATCATCATTTCTCTGGTTTCTCAAAGCTTTTTGAGAAAGTTGTTTTGTTTTGGTTTTTTCATATTGCATCATTCCTAATGTCTTCAGACCTACTACAAGTGGAAGTTCAAATAAATCTTACCTTA
This sequence comes from Haemorhous mexicanus, assembly GCF_027477595.1. Lineage (NCBI taxonomy): Eukaryota > Metazoa > Chordata > Aves > Passeriformes > Fringillidae > Haemorhous > Haemorhous mexicanus. Next base: position 21,175,608 of record NC_082345.1, on the reverse strand, counting down.
AAGAGACTGTGAAAGATAACAAACTGCCAGTCTTGGTATTTGTATTTTTCTAAATCCTTTTGATTTCAAGGTTGCCTTCCTGAATGCGCAGTTTAATTAGAAAACATTGTGTTTCTAAAGGAGACCCAGTTCAATTGCTTCTGCAAGTTCACCTTCATTTTGTAGGATTGTACTTCAAGAAATCTTGTTTCATTCAAACATTAAAAGAATAGATTTGACATCATATGTGACCCTTTCATCTCTCTCATCTGTATTTCATTGCGTGAGTTTCACAGTTGCCTCCAAGAAGATTCCTTTCAATTCGCATAGCATGTTATCTGAAGATCTGTCTGCTTTCTTCACTTGCTTGAATGGGAAGACATGGGAAATACATTCTGAAGGTTATCTTTTATAGTCTACTTTTACCTACCAGTGTGCTTCTATTGACTAGAACCAATTTCAGCTGGAAAGAACATATTGTTCTGATCTGCTCATACCAAGGGGGGATGATGTTTTCTTAACTGATCTCGGAGGGCAAAAGACAAGATGGAAAAGGGATTGCAGTATCACTCCAAACAAATGCACCTTTCTAGAATGACCACAGCAAATGCCTTCAAGGAATTCGGGAGAGGAAAAGAATAGAAAAGAGGGGGAGAAAGAGAGAGGGAGTATAGCTACCAAATGGAGAGAGATGAAGTCCTCGCAGCCCAGCCGATGGAGTTCTCCTAGGGGAGATCTCAGAGTCCTGGTTATCTCAAGGTTCTATTCTAGTCCATTGCTGAGGGGGGAAACAGATCTAGAAATGGCTGAGGGGGAGCAGATACAATAAAGAGCAAGTCTATTGAAATTGCTGAGGGGAAAATGGTATTGAAGACGGGTACAGACAGTCCATGTTCTCAGCAGGAGAAGTCAATATCAATATCAGCAGTGAGTGGGAGCTATTGTTTCAGGACTGGTTTCTATAGGAAACCAGTCTAGGTCCTGCCAACACATCTGCAGGCAACACTTAGCAGGCATCCTGCTTCAGTCAGGCCAGTAGCCCTGGATCAGAATTACGGGCGTCTCAGCCTCAGTCCTTGGGAGGGGGGCTTCAATCTGTGTCCCTCACGGTGGTAGTGGAGCAGATGAAGGATTTTCCATGGGGCGGCTACCACAGTTGCCCCAGCAAGTTCATCTGGCCAAGAGGTGGGAAAATTCCTGGGCTGGTGTCGCGAAGCACGTGCAGGCCCATAGGTCGCCTCGCCCCTTGGCAGGCCCTGCTAGAAGCAGTCACTGTAGACACAGCTGCCAACAATCACTTGGCAGGCCAGAATTCTGCTCGGGGGCCTCAGGATTTCTGGCATTCCTCTCTGACCGGCATGCCAGCATTCCAGTCAGGGTCCTCAGGGTCCCGATGTCTGTCCTGGGGACGGTCGTGAGGCAAATGAGGGGAACTTCGGACTGTCTTTCACATGGATCAGAAAATCAGTTTACTAAAATGGCCAAAAAAGAATGTGTAACATTTAGAATTGAGGAAAAAAACAAAAACAAAACCAAACCCAAAGCATTGGAGCAATATCATTCTAGAGAATGCCATGTATCTATGAAAAGTACAAAAAACTTCTGTTTTCAAATGCACTTACAAATCACCTTTTTGCATCTGTTTTGGGTTTTTTTTTTTTTTTTTGTTTTGTTTTGTTTTTTTTGTTTGAAAGCTCTGGCACTTATCTGATTCTTTTTTGAGCTAGTTCAGCTCATTAATCTGGTAAGAAAGCAGCTAAAAGTAAAGAGAAAAACCTATGGGGACCAGGATGCCACTTCAGCCACGTTGTCGTGAAGCATTAGGTCAGCCTTCTGTGTTGTAGAAATATCTCTGTCCTAGATGAAAATCAATGCATAGCACTATCTTCTTTTAAACTTTGTCCTTGCCACTGGGTTCCTGAATGATCAAGATGCTTTCAAACCAAACAACAGCCAGCCCTCTGAGATACTCCCCAAAGTATTGCGATGGAATAACTTGATCAGGAGGAAGAGCTCGCTATGCAGAACCTGAATATGAGGTCAAGAATGCTTTGTTGTGGATTACCATAGTTTGGGATTGTTTATCTCTTACCCCACCATGTAGGTCTAGGAAAAAATTAGGTAGCCACAAGGCTTTTACAGCTCTTCTTGTATTTTGGGATAGTAAGGATTTAGGGGAGTAAACAAAACTGTGGTGAGTTTTCCTATTGACTTGATTGCTCTGTCACTTTGAATTAACTGCTTTGCATGTCAGCTAACCCATCAGCATCAATGAAAAGAATATTTTCTTCCTTCCTGCACAAAGGATGTTTCATGATGCCTGTGATGTCAGGGACTTAAAAACGAAGACCATTGTGATTGAAAGGAAGCACTGGCATGCCACAAGGTAACTGTAGTGAGCTGTGTTTCCTCCTCAGCTTCACTGTGAGAGTAGAATTTTAATGAGCAGTTCCAAAACTTGGTCTTAGCATAGTCTGGTGACATATCTCAAAGGAGCAGTGTCCTAGGGTGACTTTATGATGCTTGTATCCCCAGTCATCTGTTCTCTTAATGCTGGATATGATATTCTCTGCCTTCAAGACTGGTTCTGAGAGCAAAGGTGGGGAGAAGAAGAAGCACCGAGTTTCTTATCAGAGGCTGCACTCCTTAAAAAGCAACACTCTTCCACATTCTGCGCTGCACTGTGTTGTCTGGGCACTGACGGAGCAGAACAGAGCACGCATTTGCTTTTTAGTTGGTTTAGCTGGCTGAGGCAGAGTTTTCCCTGGACTGGTTTTTTTTTTTCTTTCCCTTTTCTTGGAACGTTTCGAATCTGCTCCGGACTGGGACCTGGGAAGCACTGGGAACTTGCACTTTGTGGCCTACTGGGGCCTACCCTGGGCAGCAGCCTTCCCCATTGCCGGAGGCATTGATAACAGAGTGAGCACCCATAGGAGAGACTTTCTGATTTGTCGTCTCTTCAGTTCGGCAAATGAGTTTTGTCATCTGGTATTGTTCATTTTTTTGTGCTGGGAAGTGCTTTGCCTGTTAAAGAAACAGCTTTTTCCCACTTCTCTCCCCAAACCAGTTGAAGGGAGCGGCTGTGTGGGTGGGCTTTCGGTGGGGGGGAGGGTGCAGTGGCCCTTTGTGAGGTTTTCTGCCAAATTTAGCCCTAAACCAGGACAATCAGGATGTGCGACTTAGAGAATGGTGGTTGGAACTTTGGTTGGAAAAGACCTTTAAGAACACTGAGTCTAAATGGAATTAGCAAATGCAACCATCAAGAAATGCTTTGCTGTTTGAAGAGAACGTGATTTATCTGGTAAGCTTTGCAAGTATTTGTGTCATCACAAGCACACATGACCAATGCATTAGATGGGAATATAATAAGAAACCTGTGCAGATCAACAGAATGATTCTCAGGGTAGGATATTTGCATGTTTCATCTGTCTTCCTGACTTCTTCAAATGAATTCTTTTTAGAAAGTAATGATTGGAATTGTTACTCTTTTGACAGTTCTGAGTGTATTACTGACCTTTTTGGCATATGAATGCCAAACGGGTTAATTCACCTCGTTTTTCAGATAAAGACCGAGATTTAGTGTTGCTTCAGCTGGGGGCAGAAACATTGAAATCCTCCCGCCTCCTTCTTAGTACCTAATTTCTATTACAAAATCAGTGCACAATCTTGTCCCTTAAGGTCCACTTAGCTCAGTTTATACCAACAGGGTGACATTAGCAGGGCTCACATGATGCTGCACACAGAAGCCCTCAGTGTGCAGCTCTAGCAGACAGTAATTCCATGCAGTTGGACAATCCCAGTGCTGACTTTGGATCACCAGAAGCGTTCTTAGTAGAACGAGACAAATTTAATGGAGAGGTCTCTGCAGGAAGTGGCCTGAAGAAGACAGCAGAAATCCCAGCTGTGTGTTTGTAGAAATCAGTTGAAGGCCATTTACAGAAAAAAGATCTTTAAATCTAGCTAGCTTTTTCTGCAGATTATTTGTAAACTATATGCATGAGATGGACAGTTTCACTGAGCAACTGAAATACAGCTGCATTTAAGGGGATTGAATCAGGCTTGGGAAGCAGTGAAATAAAGCTTTTCAGGAATACCGGACATCCAAGTCCCGCCAAAATTGATCCGTTTTTTATGTCCAGATGCTTTTGAAAATAATGGGTGACCATTTGGCTACCTCATCGTTTTAATCAGAAATACAAAGAAAATTTTAAACTCACATTTTTTATAGCTTGAGTATTTTTCTTTGTTTATTTCCTACTTTCCAATTCAGTTCTACAAATCATATGATTAGGTAATGAGAACTCATGCTGTATAAAAATATTTAATGCTATACTTCCAAGTTAAGGCCATGTATTTCCTGGAACTGTTTCAAAAAAAAAAAAAAAAGCCTATCTGGATTCTTTCTTCCCCACGCTCATTATTAGATGAAAATCATTTCAATATTCTATTTTGACTTTAGATGGTACAAGATTATATTCAGAAATTCAAGCCTCTACTGTTAGGTTGTTTACATGGTTTTCTGGCCTTTCTAACTTTGTGCAACCACTCTTTGCAGCTATATATTTTTGCAGTAAGGCATCCCAGGGGTCTGTGAGAAGTTTTAATGTCAAGCAGAACTAACATGTAAACTACACGTGACATACTCGACATATTTCACCTCAGAAAGTTACAGTATGCTTAGACGGGATGAAATACGAAAGAAATAGACTTAACACAATATTTCTAAATCTTGGAAATCTATTACCTGAACTTTGAGTCCGTTTGCAGGACTCTGTAGAAATGCAAACGTGAAGTCCAAGGAGTAGAGCAGAAGGCATATTGGGCAGGGGGACAGAAGATTGCTTTGAAGGATGATGTAAGCAAGATTGCATCCTAGAAAGATAGCAGCTGCTTCTGCTGGTGCCAACATCGAGAATTTGTGCCACTGGCCTAGTTTTCTGGGGACTTTTGACCTGCACGCTCTTGAGGGCTTGCAGACATGAATTAATCTGTCCTTTGATCTTTTCTTTCATTTGAACGTCTAGGACCTGTTTTGGTCTTGTGTACGGTACTGTATCGTGTTATAAACAGACATGTTTCCACTGTTTGAAAGCTGTAGTTGAAAGTTAGGTTGCAACTATGAGTTGGCTGTCAAAAGAATTAATTTTCTGCTTTAAGCAAAATATCAAGAGAGACATTCAATCCACTCCTGTGATACAGATTCATTTTGAATTTACAGGGTAATTTGCATTAGTGGTTGTACTGCATGAGCAATAAATATGACTTGCTTGGTTTCTAATGATGATAATAGTTCTCTTTGTATTACTATAAGAATTGAATCCACCATCATTCTTTTCCTATTATTATTATGCTGTAAAGGAAAAACTCTTTTGCATTACCCAAGGAGTAAAATGCATGCATTTAGCATCATTCTTGCAGGTAGTCCTCAATTCTGAAAAGACCTCTCAGAAGCTGCATCAAATGGGAAAGCTAGACGGATGGCAGAATGCAGAAGCTGCCATTTAGGATCGAGTACAAAATGACACCCAAGAAATTCTTCATGGATGCTGCATAAGTACAAAGACGCCATTATTTCAAGGTGAAAAAGAGTCAATGAATAAAAAACTATGCTAATCAAGACACTAGAGTACCAAGCGTGCGACAAGGCTTTTTTGTAATGAACATCATGCCCAGCATGAAAAAGTACTCTTTTTATTGTAGATCGTTTAAAAGTGCACAACAGTTTGGAAAAAAGTGCTTTTCTTTTTCTAGTAATAAGAACTCTGTATCATTCTAAGAGATACTGGACACAGGTTTTTGAAAACAATGTTCTTTTAAAGGTTAATTCTATTCATAAATACTTCACAGGAAAACATTTGATCTGCTGTTCATCCTGAAGACTTTTAAAGGAAAATGTTTTGGTTGCGTTCTCTTCTGACTAGTTCAGGAGCTCAGTCTTACCAGCATTCTAATGCTTTTTTATGTTCCTGATGGCACGGCTTAGACATCCTTGACTCCGTTACCGTCATGATTTCCATATCAAGTGATGAGAATTTTTCTTCATGATTGGTGAAGTGAAGCGTCATAACATTCATGTCAAGTCAATTTGAAGTTTTTTTTTCCAAAGGAATCTCTTCCTTCCTAATGAAAACCTTTTGAAATAGCAAACCTACTCCGTTTTTCAGAAAGTGATATAATAAACCTGTAGAGTACAATGTCCTCGGAGTTGTTTTTTCAGCAGAAGAAGAAAACTGCTGTTTTCTTCTTCTTCTATCACCTTAGACTTACTTTATTCAAAACCTTTTTAAACCTTTGAATTTCTATTTTTATAGCTAATTCCTTTCACAGTGGGCTATAGCATATGTATTTTGAAAGGCCATTTGTACATATTCAAAGGGCTTACTTCTATTCTACTAAGAAATGGCTGTACTTCTAGTAGGGAAACTTCAAGGTCCAGTAAGATTTTATCTTGTACAAAATTTAAAAAACTCCAACTCTTAAAAATGATACCAGAAAATGACGTCTGTAAGACTGTGGCAGGAGGCTTTTTCCAGAACAATGTGCAGTTCTTCCCAATTCTATTTTTCCCTCCCATTACTTTGTACACAAAGATTTTTACACAGTCTTCTAACAGTGGCATGTTACTACTGGGCTAGAGTATTGCCCTGCCAGCATTGGAATTGACTGGAATGCAGCTGTGTTCCAATTTGCTGATGGGACAAGGGTTTTTTTGCTGAACACACTTTAGCAAGCAAGAGGGCTTCTTGGTCTTTAGAAGCTGAGTCCCAGAAAAAGATGAATGAGGTGGTGACGTGCCTCGTGTTTTGAAGAGAGATCAAAAAGTTATTGCTGGGGTCACCTCCCTTTTGGTACGGAAAGCACACAGAGGGCTTTGAAGCAGCACTTTCACCCTCTTTGCATTCACTAGTAAATCTGAGACAGAGCTTGGCCCAAGGTTTGTGCAAAAATACTCTTTTGATGCAACTGTGCACCAGACAATATCTCTGGGAAAATGTGCAGGGGCAGAAAGCAAGCCCTTCCTGGGAAATCTACTGAAATGGTTCAGAAGTTATTCCCACTCACTCTTGCTAACCTCTGCTGTCTAGCTGTCGGATATGCTTGGGACCATGTTGAAATAATTCTAAACAGTGTACTGAGGCTGCAATATTGAGTAAACATAGGTATTTTCCATAGGTGTCAGGGAAAAATATTTCTATTGGTAAAAATGAGTTCCATAGAAAACAAGAAGAGCATGGTAGAAAAAAAATCACATCAATAGAATGAAGATGCCCAGAATTCTTCTTTTGAAGTTACACAGAGTCAATATTTTCTAAATAAGGTTGTGAAACTTATGAAGAAGTAAGAGTACCTTCCACCTGACTGGTGCACAAGTTCATGTTTCCAACTTACAAAAAACATATTATTAAAAGAAAAATGTTCCACCTTGTGGAAAAGTAGCCCATTCGTAATTGTATCAAAGGTAGGGTTAGATCAAGTATTCCTACAAGACAGTAGTAGTACTATGAAAAGCCTTTTGGCCTCTATCTGACTACAGGAAACTTGAGCAAGCAGAAGTGTCTTTCCCTGCTGCAAGCTGTACTTCCGATTTGCTACTGCTGCTTAAACATTGTTCAAAGAAAACTTGTCAAAATAAAACTAGTGTATACAAGCAACTGGAACTATCCATTGCGTTCCAGCCAATTTGAACTAGAAAATATCGGACACACACTCCAGTTGAATATTCTAATGCATAGATGGAGTATACCAGCACTAAGAAATGGGAACGCTGGAGAAAGGAGCAAATGCAGATGAATTTCAGGGAAGGAAATTATTGGAGAGCTAACTGCAGTCCCTCGACTTTACAAGAAATGATGTCCAGTAAATCCCAACCTGACACATAAAGAACTCCGTTTTGAAATGGGCTGCATCTATGGTCCTCTGTTCTTCCTAGATGAAGGAACTGTGTTTTGAATCAATCTTCCAAGTGGTATGGCTAAAGACCTTGGATACCTCAATTTTTTTTTTTTTTTCCAGAAGCAACTGTCTCAAAACCTCTTTAAACTGACTTTTCCCCTTACGATGCCATCTTTTAAAAGAGCACCTTTTCATTTAACAGGGTATTCCAAACATCATTTCCAAATTTAGACTAAAAGTAACACTCTTTCTAGTTATCTTTGGGTTTTTTGCAGCTTCCTGCCAACATAGGCAGCAAGGAAGAGAACCGACGGCAGCTCTTTCTGGAGCATCTTGAGCAAATGCCCTTGCTTATGTTCAAATCTTTCACTTCTCCAAAATCCCTAACGATGAAGAAAAGGTTGTGAAGGCATTACTAGTAGTATTAGATGGCAATGGATGGGTCAAATAGAATTTGTATCGCATAGATGATACTTGGCAAACAGCAAATGAAGGGGTTTCTTTCAGCTCTCAGACTGATGTTACATCTCAGTAATTTATTAAAAAGATAACAAGAAGGATATTTTTTAACAGTGAACTTAATTACACCCCTACCTATGGACATCTGAATCTTAGGAATAGACAGTGTCTGATTTAGAAAAAAAAAAAAAGAATTATCACAGTTTAAAGAAGTATATGATCATGAACACTTTGCTGATGGAACGTAGCCTATTCATTGGCTGAAATGAAGCAGGTAGACAGGACATAGGAAATATTGTTTTGTGGATCAAACATTTATTTTTTTAAAGTGATGCTTACAGATGGTGAACTCACCAACTTTGATATTGCACAGTAGATAAGGGTACCTAACTTGCTCCATCAAGTTATCCCTTGGAATCACCATCCAAGGGCATTTTCCCCTGCCTCTGTGAAAATGTGCCTACCTTTTTCACAATACTTTTGCAGCAGCATTGCTAGGCCTGATCAGCTGTTATGGAGGGTGAATGATCAGCAGCAAGGTGACTGGCCAGGGTCATTTGCTTCAATGGATTTTGATCTACTGGATATTTTGAAGACGTGCTTCAGCCCTCTTTGTCAGACACAGCCTTCAAATGGTGCTAAACAATTGTTCGGGCTGTGGACCACATGAAAAAGTACTTTCTGGTGCCTTTACTGGGCCATATGCTCTTGATTCTCTCCCTCAACTTCTCCATCACCTCTCATCTCTTTCACATGAGCTATGTTCAAGGTCCACAGGATACTTTTCACAGAATCTTCAGGCCTGATGCAGTAGGAATGATGAACAAATGCAGCTGGGATGAATTTTCCAGTTTGGATAAAACCTCTTGTGCACACAAATCCCCCTATGCCCAGAAAAACCTTCACTAAGCACTCGTGTTCTACCTAAACCGCAGTTTAGTCTGAAAGAAAAGCTTTGGTCTGAGAGTATCTGAGAGATTTGCATGAAGCACAGATATCTGACCTATGCAATTTTGAAGATCAGAGCTAAAAGAAAATGGCAAGAAGTTTTTAATTTTGCCGGTTTTAATTTTCAATTCCATGCACTTTTTCAAAAAGTGTCAATCTCAAATGGCCATCAACATCTTTCAGTCGTCTGGAAGTTAGTATTCATATCAAATGTGTTTCAAATCAATAGAATTTCAAACCTTTCCTCAAAGTTTATATACCTAGATTTAGTATTTCTGATCTCTATTAGATGAAAGGAAGACATTTTTTGCTGTTGGGGTGCTGGAACGCTGCTTCGGGTTGCCCAGAGAAGTTGTGGATGTCCCATCCCTGAACGTATTCAAGTCAGCTTGGATGGGGCTTTGAACAGCAACGAATGCGACCCTTGATGGTAGATAAACAAAGCTTGAATATAGAAGAGACTCAGATTGAGGTATACGAACAAATTTTCTCTCAGCTCTTGGGGTAAATTCAAAGTTGTACAAAATTGCATTTCTCTGTGATTTTCACTACTGTAACAGAAAGCTTCATGAAAACTGTGCAGAAGATATCAACTTTTAAAAGCGATAAGAACTACAACATCAAACACATGGGATGGGTTTCATCATGGGACACCCTCTGAGAGAAAATCTCTGTATTTCGACACTTCATGCCAATCATTAGGATTTCAAGGAGTGCCAAAGAAGGCGGCAAAATATCCTTCAGGACATTATTTACTGTAGTTCAGCCTGGCCATTAGTTGGAATTGGTGTTTGAACTAATGTAGACATACCACACACACTTTCCATGCACTGAAAACTTACTGTTTACAATGAATAAGCAATGAGGATCAAAATTGATTGAAAGCATCTTAAAAATGTCAAGTATTTCACTGTAAATGATCTAGGATCAAAATACTTATTCCTCCTTAGTGAGGGACAAATAAATTCTTCCATACCATGATGGTTAAAAATTGTCTAAACCAATGTTTTCTTCTGAAAAGACATCATCTAATTTTTTCTATTTTTAGAAGAAAATATTTCTAGACATAGAACAAAGGAATTTTAAAGGAACAAATGGAAGGAAAATATTCTGCAAACAGAATTCAATGAAAACCTGTGTTTTAAATATGAGGTAGATATTCAACAGAGTTTTTGTACCAGATATTTGAAATAGTGTACCGGCTATTTTGTCCACAAAGAGAGCTATTTAGCATTTCAGTCTTTTCCAAGGTGTTCATGATCTGCTATGCTGATCTCTGTGCATGCCTAGGTGTGTGCGGAAGGTGGGGCCATGTGAAGGGGAGTGTCTATGTTTGCTTAGCACTCGGAGAGGCAGATTCATGCCTCAGCTCCATCATTTCTTTTAGAAACTTCCCAGAGAGTGGATATGAAGTTTCATATCCAAAAGAGATCAATTCCCAAGTCATCCATTTTACTCTACCTTGTAAATCACATGCTTTGTTGCATATTTTATCAAATAGACTTTCAAGCCGCGTGGAGGAAGGAGAATGTGGAGAATCCCTCCAATGTCTTGCAACTTTTACGCAAATAGATTTTCAAGAAAATCATCATTTCTCTTTTAAATACATCTGGGACAGGCATGATGGTGGCGTCAATCTGTTGAAGTTTTTGTTGCTGGGGGAAGTTGTACGAAAGGACTGGTTTTTACATTGACCAGTTACTGAATCAAGTGCATGAACACATTTGAAATTCCACTGGGGTTTCCTTTTTCTAGCAGACTACTTCTAGAACTAGCTAGCAGACTCAAGACGACTCTTTTTCTCTGTTTTTGTTTCTTTCCTATTTTCTTGCTTTCTCTGCAACTGTCTACACAATTTTAGGACTTTTTTCCCAACTCAAATTGTTTCATAGACCGATAATTCAGATACGCTTTTTACAAGGAATGTTTTAAATCTTTGTTAGAATGAAGAAAGTTAAGGACATAGGTCTTTTTCTTCCCTTATGAAAATTGCAATGAAAGAGTTCAATAAAGACCAACTCCTTTTTATTTATTTGGAATACAAGTCGATAATTCCCATACAGTAATTCATTGGTGGACCAATATTTGCCATTCTGATGTAAGTTGTCACTTCTTAACAATATGCCTTCTGTGACTACGTTGACAACACTTTTGGTAAAGATCCTAACTGGTCTTAGACACGCATAGGGAGAAATTTGCTCTGCCAGTGTCAGTCTTAAGCATGCGTCTCAGAGGATCTTTCTAGAGCTGGGGAATTTTCCCATGAAAGGGATTCAGTTATGGAAGAGACAGGTTTCCTGGAGTTTTACATTCTTCTTGAACACTACTTAAGGAACTTAAATCCCATGTCCATTTGGATCTCACTCTGCACAGAGCTTTGTCATGCCAGTCCTTGAAATGCATCTCTAAGAGAATTCACTAGCACAGAATGAATGAGGGTGGAAGGGCTCTGTGCGGCTCCCCAAGTCCCATCCCCCTGCTTCAACCAGGATACCTAGAGCCTGTTGCCCAGGATTATATCTGGGCCTACTTTTAATGTCTTCAATGATCCAGACTCCACCGACTTTCTGGACACTCTGTGCCATGGTTCAGTCACCGTCACGGTAAAAAATAATTTTGTGATGCTCAGAGGCAATCTCCTGTATTGCAGTGTGTGCCCACTGCCTCTTGTCTTTTCACTGAGCATCATTGAAAAGACACTGGTTCCCTGCTCTTTGCACTATTCCTTCCCGTAGGTATGTGTGCTGCCATGTAGATAAACGTCCAAAACTTCCCTGAAGCCCAGGCAGATGATATTCTCTTCATCTACCAGGCAAGTTCATTCACCAGAGGAGTTTAAAAAGTCGTCAAGCCCCAATTTCCCCTGGTAAATCCATGCTGACTACATTTGTTCTGTCCTCCTTCGTGTGCCTGGCAATGCTTTCCAGGAATAGCTACTCCATCAACTTCCTGGGGATCCAAATGAGGCTGGCTGGCTTGTACTTTTCTGAGTCCTCCTGGTTGCCTTTTTTCAAGATGGGTGACATTTGCTTTCATCCAGTCTTTGGGCACTTTCCTCAGTCACCATGGTCCATCCAACATGATCAGGAGTGGCCTCAGAATAACATCTGCCAACACCCTTGAGACCTGTGCATCCATCTCAACAAGGCCTGTGGACTTTATGGAATACTTCCCAATTCTGTGACTATGCCCATAAAAATTTGCATGGGATAAGAGGCCATTTTAACAGGTACCTGAAGAGTGAGTGAAAAGCTATGGAAGCAATCCAAAAGGACAAAGACTAGAGTTCCCTTTGAAGACAAAGCATCCCATCATGGAGCTGAGCAGCTTTAGATCCAGGTAAGCTTCCTCTCTGAAAGGATGCAGAAGACATAGAAGACATGATTTTACCTTATCCAGTAATAAAATGTGTTGACCATTCACTTGCAATACAAAAAATTCAATGATTTCCAAAATTATTGCCTCCTAACTAGACAATAATATACTGGCTGGGTATTCCCCTAACAGATGAGAGCACCTGCTTGATGTCTCTTATGCGTGCAGACTATTTGAAGTAGGTCATTTGAGTGGGGATTCCTGGTCTTCGAATTTTCTTTCTGATGAATTTGGAATATTTACTGAAGCAAGGACCGGAAGATGAAAACTTCATTTCCCATCAGCGCACTCTAACATCCATGGCCATAATGCCATTGTTTCTCGCCAACTGAGTCAAGAATTCATGACTACAAAGTGGATCAGCTCCAAAGGAAAGATCAAGGCTGGATAATATTCTCTCTCGGTAAAGCTATTTATCTCAAATGAAGTGACCGACTTCTAATTGCTCACTGGCCTAAAGCTACAAGGAGGGGGAGATGGACCAGCTTTCCTTCCACTGCTGCTCTCTTTGTCACCTCGGTGTTTAATACGGGTAGGAAGACGTTCAAAAAGACAGCGTTGCAGAATTCATAAAATTCAGTCTTAAAAAAAATCATTTTTTAGCAGGTGAAATAAAAATAGCAAATAAAATATATAAGTTTGTCTTGCCTTGTTCTGCAGGTTTTGTAACTGGCACACCTTTCCTTATGAACGCACTGTCCTTTCCTAAATACTCTCATATGGAGGAAGATGCTTCTGATCAGAAGAGCACTAGGATGTCTTTACTCGACCTTTTCTTTTCACTGATGCTTGGTCCTCTGAAATGAATGGTTTTCTAAAATTGAAATGTGCTACTATTGTTCCCACAGGGTAAGCTGCGGACTCTTCCTGTCGGAGCTGTCACTAATCAGCTATTCTCCTATCTGCCTTTAGTAGTTGAATGTTCTGGTCTAAAAGTAGCACCTTCTGTGTAGCCATGCTCTTAGTTGCCAGTCTCATCCTAAATCCAAAGACCCTCCTGCAAAGGACCGCTGGTTCTGTAGTCAACTAAGGAAAAATGACCCGTCCATCCATGCTTTCTGATTTAAAATATTAGGGTATGATGTCCCTAAACAATTCTCTGCAGTTGAACACTACTTATCTTTGGCGTGTTTCTTCAACTCACTCGCAAGTCATTCATGCCTTAGGTTATTGGGAGAATTGCTTCATTGGAAGATGATTAAAAGGGGTATGAGAATACTTTTGTGCTTCTGCTATGAGGATACTTTTCAAATCCATACAAACTCCCTGCAAATGCAAAAACCTGCATCCTGTATTGTCCTAGCTTATAATATCAAAATGCATCCTATTCCCACCCTCAAGAACTGAGGAAACCAGGGGTGGCATCGTTTTTTCCTTCTCTCCTGTTAATGGGCCCATCAATGTCTTGCCACATGACTCAGAGATAACTCCCTCCAGGAGCCATTTCTGTTTCACGGGTAATCAAGGACCCACATCATGACTCAGAACGATATCAGCCCATTGGGAGATGCTCTGCCCAGGGGGTAGGAGCTAAGCATCCCCACCTGGATATCATCTGGGTTTTAGAAGGCAAGTAGCACTATTTCTACTGCATTGCCAGAGGAACGGCCACCCTTAGCCACTGGTTTTCCAGAGGACAAGAGCTACCAGATGGTTTCTACAGAATCACCACTTCAACAAGACCATTGCATCCAAACTGCTTTCACCACCCTAACTAGCAGGACGTCAGCTTGTATTCTGACTCTGTCAGTGGTTTTTCTTTTGTACTCTTGCATGGATTTGGGTTTTTTCCCCTTTTCCTAATAAACTGCATTTCTGACTTGGAGTCTTGCTGCAGTGCTGGATTTCTTCAGCCCAACTAGCTCCCGACACCGACAGCGAGAGTGGGCTGCCCCAAGAAAGCTGTCGAATCCGGGCTGCAGCTGTAGGGCACAGCTGCTCTACGGCACAGGTGGACTGCCTTGGGGATAGAACTGCGCTGAGAGCAGGGACAAGGAACAGGGAGAGGTCTTCTGCATATTTTTCAGTTTACTCCCTGGAGGGTCAAGGACAGAAAGACAATGATTCAAAGGCATCCATCAACTTCTAAATGGGGGGAAGGTCCCAGGGGAGGATACAATCTTTAACCAACTGGGAAAACTGGGGGTGGAAGACAAGGAGGGGAATACAATGTTGAAACCAGTAGGGGGACTACAGGGGAGGAGAGTAACTTGAAGAAACCACTGGGGTTTTGAAGGGTACAAAATTGAGAGGGAAGTTTCTAGAGAAAGGGGCAGGCTTGGGGAGGGGTTGATGTTCAATGGGAGAAGGAACAGGGAACAAAAGGGCAGGTCTTTGGGGAGAGGGACAGCTAGGGCAAAAGCCAACAATACTGGGGGGAAAGGAACAATCCATTCATAATAACATATGCTATAACAGCACAAAATAGGAAGCCTTAGAAAACGGACTACTAGAACTGCAGTACAATAATAAACACACACTGCAACAGAGTGTCTCACTGGTTTGGCTTTCAAAGCAGAAGAGGTGCCAACCTAAAAATTTCCCAACTTCAAGGTTAACTGGCTGCAGTTTTGATTTCCTTCTTCAATATATCACCAAGGCGCTATCAGCTTCTGTAATTGGCTCAGCAGCATGTCTGTTCTTAGTGCCAAGCAGGGATTCACTTTGCCAGGCATGGAGGAAGCTTCTAGGAGCTTTGCACAAAAAATCACTTCTGTGGCTGGCTTCTTCCCTCCCCACCAAAAACCAAGCCATGCCAAACCAACACCTTAACTAATTCGTAGTACTTAGTACGCATCCAAGAATGTCTTTTAAATGATGCTTTATGTTTTTACCAAACGCACTGAAAAGAAGTGGATCCATAATATTGATAAAAATTGTTCCAGTTCAATAGAAATATTGGGTCATGCAACTCTAGATTACATAGCTGTTTTTTTGTACAATACCCAGAGGCTTTTTTCACCTCCATGGAAGAGCCTAAATGAGGGATGTGGGAGTCCAGGCGGCTCTCCAAAATGCAGTTTATTCCATCCAAGACGTTGCAGCAGTCCAGGGTAGTGGGCAACAGAGCCTGTGCCTACAGCTGTCAGCTCTAGCTACAGGCAGGCCTGGAGACCCTTTGGTTTTGGCACTTTGCTGAGCATCTTCATACAGTAGAACCAATCTATCCCTTAACTATTATCTATAGCCTATCCTAACGACTCTAATTACCATATGTTGCTATTCTCCACTCACTAAAAGTCAGTATATTACAGTTGAAGCGGAAAGTTGTTTTTCAGTTTTCTTGACAGTGGAAAATTTGGAGAGCTTTTTCTGCTTGCAGCATTTGCTGACTTGTTTGCCTGTGCTAGCTTCCTGCTTGGTAAAAACATCTTCTTGTTTGGGGTGGGTTTATCCTTTGCTGTAAGTCATAAAACCCTCTTCTAACTAAGGTATCCTCGGTTATCCAGTAAGACTGGCTCAGCAATTCTTTTCTTCTAGATCAAAACTTGCTTCCAACTCTATTCCTTCTTCAGACTCCACATTGAAAAATCTTTCTGCCAAGCATACATATCTGTGAGACTTTCTTGTCAAACTTTCATCTTTCCCAACACCTCTAAAGAAATGTTTCCTGATGGTTTGGATCAGAAGATCCAGTATTGCCATCCTGAGATTTTTCTTTCGAAACCCATAAGCTGTGCTCAAGGTGTTGGCTTTGTTCTTCATTGTGCCTTGCATCTATTTTGGCTAGAAAGCCAGTGTAGATGATGTCCTTGCTGCAGTAGCCATGGGAAATAAGGTGGAGTGTCTGGCTGATGTACCGGGATGTAGACTATCCAGCACTCCCCCAGGGAGGCGAGGATCCCTAAAGGAATAGAATATTGGCTATGCTCTGGGAGTTTTACAGAGAGAAAGATCCTCACAGCTCAAATGATTTGTCTCCTGGAGTTCTGAGGAGTATGTGGTGAAGAAGAAGGCTGCTGTCTTTTCCAAGAATCTTCCGTGCATTCAAGAGGATCATTGAACTTCTTGTCTGAGAATGAAAGAAATATTAGTAGTAATTAGTACTTTTTCTCTGTCTGTGCATCACTGATTGAATTTGGGTAGGCAATATTTTTTTTATTTATTTATTTGAATTATTCATCATAAGGTCTTCCAAATTCCCAAATTCTGCTTCACTTCTTTCTGTTGTAGGCCAGTCTGGTTCATCTTCTCTTCTACTGTATTATTGCAGACCATATCTGAATGGATTTTTTTTTTCATTTTGAACATTTGGTTTAAACTGAATGAACAGAACGCTTTATTTATCCTTATTTGACCAGTTTGCAAGGAAATACAGAATTTTGAAGAGAAGTGACGTGACTCCACTTGAGGTTTTCAATGGAAGAGAAGAATGACGATGTCCTACATTCACAGCATTGTTTACAGTAACATTGCAGCTAGTTTCCAGCAACGAAGGTCAGGTTCTGGAAGCAGGCATGCATGATTGTAGAGAAGTCTAAAAAGTTTCAGTTTGGCCGCTTTTCTTGAAAAATAGCTAATATGTCTCAACGTTGTGCTGAATCTTGTTGTACAGACACTTCTTTTGAGGTCTGAACTCCTTGCTGGACTTCTGTATCTAAGAATCAGATACAGTAAACCTATGTTTCCTTATATGCTGTAAGAATTTGGTTCTAATCTAGAAGAGCAAGAAAAGGTTGCCATATTAATACAAGGTAAAGAACCTGCTAAGAAAGCAGTTAATGGACTGCTTTTTTTATTGGAGCAGTGATTTAGTGGTTGGATGGGTTTTTTTTTTTTTGCTTCTCAATAGAATTTAAGAAGTGGTGGGGTAAGAATGTGTGGATGTTTATAGGTTTGCCTTGAAAGAAGAATTACAGGGGAAACTGTTGTAAAGAATTGATGCAGAGCTCTATGCATTAATGCACTCTTCCGTACAGAGTTTCAGAAGTGAAAACCAAGAGGAGAGAGTGCCGACAAGATGAGAGTGCCGATTTACTAGAATGAATTCAAGATAGCATTCTTTTCTCTCTGAATTACAGCTCTAAACCTCAGGGTAGTAATAGGAAGTACATAACAATCTCAAAGATTTAAAAATGGATGATGAAGTTTTCTATCCAGTAAACTGTAAGGCTTCACATTTTAACCTGGTTTGCATTTTGGCAAAAGCCTGGAATCTTCTGCAATTTGCCAGATAACAAGGGATTTAGAACAGGAAGTATGCAAGTAATCATTTGGAGCCTTCATCTCCCTTCTTAGAACAATGGATACATTTATTATGCTCCTATTTTTATTCCATCAGGGGATTTGATCATGGAAATGTCTAGTCATTCTTTTCTTGTTTTCAACCCCTCAAAGAGCATGAATCCAAACTATTCAGAAGTTCTTGATCTGCAACAGTGACAAGCACTATACTGGTAAGAGTCAGTGGACATTAGCAGATCCCCTATGCCAGCCCCCTATGGCGGGCAGTTCTGGCAGGACTGATGTTTGAGGGGCTGGAATTCTGTGAAATAGAACATTCTATGAATGGGGAAAATGGAAACAGATTCTGAACGTTCAACCCAACACGTGAACAAGTACTAGGGCAGGTAATTTTCTGTGGAAATTTCTTTAGCCCCAGTGTTGTGGATGATGATTACTCTTCCTACCTCCTTTGGTCAGCTGCCAGCACAGTCACGTTACTCCGCTTATGGACAGAAAACCAGAAGAAGTCATTTTTGAACAAAACACCCAGCAGGACCTTAGAGTGTTTTTGCTGCAAAATGTTTCAAGGCAGATAGGGAAACAATTCCATTGTAGAGAGTGTGCTGAGAAGACAAGTTTGGAAGTTAAAAACCATGGGATCTGTTTCTATATATGTCACTGATTTTGCTTATTATCAATTTGGTGGGGTTTCTTGTTTTGTTGGTTTTTTTTTGTTTGTTTTTTTTTGTTGTGTTTTTTTTTTTTTCCTGCATCCTTGAGATGAAAGCATAAGACAGAAAAGTACGGTAAAGTTAAAATACTTTTGAGATGGCTTGTGCTGAAAAACTTGTAGCTACTGCTAAGGCCCATAAGCCAGGTCCTGTTTCATTTCTGAGAAGCTATAAAATTCCCATTGGTAATTTAGTTCTAAGCATCTGTTGTTATGGTGGAGATGCAAATTAAGAAGAACAATTTTTGAATCTGTAGGGATGTATTTACCATTTTGGAGCTGCCTTTTCAGTCTCTGAGCCATCAATGAAAAGAAGGAGAAGAATCTACACTCTTTTCAACCTGTGGACCATCCACTACTGTCCACGTGCTCAGATTCAAAGCCAAACAATCCTGTCGGGCCTGATTGGGAGGAATTATTTGGATTCAAAATACTAGACTAGTATTTGATTTCCATCAGCACAGTCCATTGGGCACGAATTTTGATATCAATAGAACCTTTCACGGGGATCCATCTTTCTCACCTGCAGTACATTTTAAAGAGAAGAGGCATTGTTGAATGGCTTCAGTGAAAAAAAAAATCTTAAATGCACTCTGAATGGAATTGAGATCCAAAGGAGCCAGTATTTCAAGAAAGCCTGAGATGTTGTCTGCCATGAGATCCCTTCTAAGAGGTTCTATTAAGGTACCAAATTCTTCATCAAAATACTGTCAGATTGGTCAGAGGGGAAAAGCAAACTTTTTGAATGGTCCTTTGGGAAGACAGGGCTTGCAGCGAATTTAGTACTTGCTGCTAGGTTGCCTACATTCCAGGAAAGAGTATTAAATACTGAAATTTGACCGATGGTGGATGAAGTCTTTGTGACTGTGAAAGTCCAGTGCATGGCAATCTCAGAAAGGAACCCATCAAAGCCCCTGAAATGCCAACACACAAGTTGTGAGTTGGCAGTGCATGCCAGGTTTTAGCAAACCACAGCAAAATGCTGATTGCAAAACGAGGCCATCAAGTCACATCCGGTATGAAGCAGTAGGAAAGAGGAAAGCAGCTGAGAGCGTCAACCCTGCTAAGTAGTCTCAGTATTCTTATTGCCATTAGCAGAAATGTGAAATGAGTCTATAAAAATTACAAAGGAGGCAAAAGAAAAGGGAGTGATGACTCCTCTGGCATAGTGTTTCCTAACAGGGATCTTCAAAATCCTGTAAAGATTCTCTCATCCTTGAAACTGAAGGAAGGTATTAATGGCAGTAAGGAAATGGCATCAAATGCTAGAAAGACTCTGGGCAGTGTACTTCTAGACAGAAATGCCACTGATGGAAAACCGACTAAACTGGCACCAATGCAGCAGCATTGTACTAAAGCCCAGAAATTGTCCACGGCTTCACTCTCTGCCATTCCTTTCATATGCACACAGCAGCTCTGCAACATTCCTACTCATCATCTCCTTGGCAAACTGGGCGTGAGGGTCCGTAGTGACGCAGAGTCCCCAGGCAGGTGCAAAGGAGAGCCGCTTTCTTGCAAAAGCCAGGCTTTTGAAGCAGTCAGGCCTTTATCACTTGCATAGCTTTAAGCCGCAACAAACATAATTCAACCAACCGTCATACCCCACGCTGTGAACACGCAATGCTTCTAGAACTTCTTGATCTACCTCTAATTCAGCTGTCTCACTTTCCCCTAGTCATTTTCTACTTAGCCAAAGTAACGGGCCTCAGCCATGGTTTTACAAGGCCTTCCTTTCGGAAAGTTCTACCTATATGCAACAGCATACCACTAGTTTCTTCACCACCAAGAGTTTAGGTAGATGGATTGGCATCTGCCCTTGCGGTGAAACACAATGGGGAGAGAAAATGCTGTTGGAGATGTTCAGTCATTCCATTTTCTAGACAGGCCAAATCAAAAGAAAAGCAAGCTATAGGATTGTGTACTTGCTCTTACAGAACACCTGCTGCCATCTGACAATGAACTAGCAGAAAATCAGCAAGAATGAGACTTGAGGCAAACAACCTTTGGAAGGGAATAATGGGTTGATAAATAAAGACAACAGTTTCCAGGCTCTTGAGATACTTTAAATGACAGCAAAGGATTTGAGAGCAGAGGCTGAACTGGTGGGGAAGGATTCAAAGAATCCCAAGAAAAACATGACCAAAGAATAAAAGAACCCCAAGAAAAATAGGGGCAACTGACCTGTTAAGGCCTTCAGGAAATCAGTGGCCGCTGATTTAGATAGGCCATTCAAGTTCATTTACTGGTGCATTTTCCACTCCTATTTCACCTGTCAGCATCACAGGGTGAATTGAGACCTTGGAATCAAGATTATTTGGGATTCTGTTCTTAGCTTTAGGAGAGAAGTACAGCAGATGAAGTACCTGTTACTGATGTGATACCCAGGAACACAGAGTTGACACATTTCATTGAAGTCCAATCACAACTAGCAATACTAAGAGGATAGGATTGGCGCCTTTTCATGACGCTCTTCTTGTTACGCAGCCTGCTCTGATTCTGGTGAAACTTTTTCATTAGCTTCTCTCTAAAAAGGAGAAAAACCAATTAAATGTCCCTCCCTGCTGATGCTAATCGAGTCAGAGGTCTATGAAAGGGCCAAAAATATTCGGAATTCTTCTTAGACAATGGAAATGGAAGCAGAGCTACCAATCTATTTCCTTGCAACATATCCCTAAAACTCATTCCCTTCTATTCATCACTTATGAATAGCCAGCAGTACATTCAGGAAAAGATGAAACTGACTGATGTCAGCAAGGGAAGGACTTGAAAGAACTATTCCCATGAATCATCGTATAGACAGTAACTCTAGCATTAAAATCAGAACCCTTTTAGTAAGTATCACTTATGGGAAATTCAGGACTCCTGCACAATGGACCAAGAGGATTAAGCAGAAGCCGTTTATGGTTTACATGATGCACTTACTCATTCTGACTCTCTGCACACGCTAGTCACGCTTTTCTTATTGGTGCCTTTGTCTTGTCCACGCATTCTGCGTGCACCTCTCAGAAGATGTGTTTCCTTACAGTCCAGGTACTTTGCCCCCCCCCCCCCCCCCCCCCGTTTTGGAGTTCTTGTGGTCTTGGAATTTAGTTTCTCAGCTTTTCCTCTCTTGTTTTAGCAAGGCTTATGTCTTGATGAATTCCAGAGGGCCCTGAGAAAATTCTGAGAAGAACCGTTCCACGCTGGATGGCTGGTGCAGTCCGTAGTCTAAGCGGTTCAGATACATTGTCACAATTGCCCCTTCTTCTTGCACCAGCCAGATCTCTTCCAATGTCATTTTTAGCAAGAGGCACACCAGTTTCACCATGCATGGAATAACACAAAGCAATGAAATAATGACTACTGGTAAAAACAAAGCTCCATTTACGAGATCTTTCAACCACCCAGTTCTTTCCCATCCCTCAAACCATTGATGCAAACCCCACTCGTTCCCAGTCAATTTCTTCATATTGTCTTGTACTTGTGTGAGTTTCGTATGAATGGCTGCAGAATGGTCCAAAAGATTCATGCAACATATTCCTTATAAAATTCCTAACACTCGTACCCATGTGCTAGTAACAATAAATCTATTTCACCTCCTATTTGCAGTGTGCTATATCTAATAGGATCTACGTCAGTGAGCACCTGACTTAAAATAGAAGAAGTTACGATAAGTCGTTTGAACATCCAGCACACCAAATGATTAAAAGCAGCCAAACCTTGATAAGCAGCACCATCTAGCGTAAGGAAGAACACAGTTATTCCTGCTGGAACGAGCAAAACTCAACATAATGGTGCCAATCACGTCTTTAGCTAGTGTTCCTCTCTAGGTATTCCCGGAAACGAAAAAGCGGCTTCCTCAAGCAAAACCCATTATGAAGGTAAGAGAGCCCGCCGAAGAGCGGCTTCTGTTAAAAGAATCCGGCTACCGGCACCTACCTTCGGACAGCTGCGTATGCCCTTCTTCTGCGTCTCTTGCCGCCTAGACCTTAGCGAAAAGCTTTTCCAGGCATTATCTCAAAAAGGAACTGTGCCAGCACAGCAAGCGACCCGCGACGGTTTTCATGAAGGTACTCGAGTTCTTACCATCTCCTGGAGAAAAGAAAAAGTAAGATCGGCCAGAGAGTGCTGCATAAGGTTTAAAAGGATGCAAAAGAAAGCTGTCCAAGAACTTTTTCCCTACTTATGGTAATGTAAGTTGAAACTGTTGGAAAGTGGTTAGTTATCGTTTTCCCTCAGTTTGAGAGCTGCTCACTTAATCCCAGTGCTGCGCCCCTTCGTTCTTGACGTCTCAGCATCTACCGAGCTCTCCGGCTGCCGGAGGCGAAGAAGCGGCTTTTTCGCACCCAGAGCTTTCTGCCGGTCGCGGTGCGCTCCGAACCGCGGCTTCTGCCGAAAGCCGCCGGGGACCGGCACCTACCTTCGGACAGCTGCGTATGCCCGTCTTCTGCGTCTCTTGCCGCCTAGACCTTAGCGAAAAGCTTTTCCAAGCATTTTCTCAAAAAGGAACTGTGCCAGCACAGCAAGCGTCCCACGACGGTTATCATGAAGGTACTCGAGTTCTTACCATCTCCTGGAGGAAAGAAAATGTAAGATTGGCCAGGAAGTGGTGCATAAGGTTTAGAAGGATGCAAAAGAAATTTTTCCAAGAACTTTTTTTCAGCTTATGGTAATGAGCTATACTGGAGGCTCAGACCATTCTTCTTCTTGGAATTGGTGAAGGATGCACAAGCACTGCTGATTGTGCTTCGTTGTGGTACAGGTAATAAATAGTTGATTGTTTTAATAAAAGCACACTTGAAATGCTAAGAGACAAATTTTAAAGCATAATTAATTGGAGAAAGATTCCTAAACTTGTGGCCGGTTTCCCCAACCCGTCTATTGATTGCAAACGACATTCCTTGCTGTTGTTCTGGTGCATGAACCAAAGCCCAGTGATGTCTACTACTTAAGAAAGAGGTTCTACCTTCTTACTAGAATATGTTCTTACCCTTTTAAAACACTACCCCGAACATTAAGAACAAGAGATTACCTGATGAAGTAATGAAGTGCTTTGGTTGAAAGTAAATTGCATTTGAAGGAAACGGGTTTGGGGGCGAGCACAGGAAGATCTCCGAAGTAGAGTGCCAGCTTAGTTCTCTGCTTCAGAGATAAGTGAAGCAATTCAGGAATGTCTTTCCGTGAAAATAGTTTACAGATCTTTCTGCACAACAGGTAACCACCAGCATCAGAATGTGTGCAAATAACAGACTACTCACTACAAGGTTGTCATCCATGAGTGGTAAGGCAACTCAGACTCATAGCAGTGGTTTTGCTCTTGTGCCTCATAGAATAGACAGAAAAGAAAGCGGAAAACTAATTTTTCCATCTAGTTTCTTTCAGTATTGGTTCCAAGACTATTTTCCTACCCTCAGGAGACAGCAAAAACTGTCAACAACTGAAATGCTTCAGAACTTGAAATGATCTGAATGGCAAATATTTCTCCTCAAATAAAATTTAAAACGTAAGTCATAACGGTAAAACAGATCGAGCTATTTAAAGATGAATGTTCTAGACTTACTAAAACATCCCCAGAGATAACTATTGTGTCCTAAATCTGTTTAAAAGTCCAGAGTTCCTGGTAAAAAAACTTCTATGCAGATGAGGTAGCTACATGATAGTCTCTTTCCAGCTTAATTATACTCTTCACTCTCACCACCTCTACCAGTTGATTTTCGTAAGTTCTTAGAAAACAGTACTTTAACTTTTTTAGTTCTATGAAAAAAAATGACAGTGACAAGAGTTCTTTGCACTGCCTGTTTTCTGAGAAGCCTGACCATCAAGCCTTAGGAACTTGATCATGAGTTTTATTTCATCTCAAAGTAAATTTTAAGGGCGTGGCAGAGAGAATGGGAGCCTCATGCAAAACAGTTTAGGCTTCTAATTCTTGTATTGTCCTACTTACCTACGACAAGAACTGGAAAGAGGATAGATTCGAGTTAGCAGCTGTTAAACATTTGCACATACTCTTCCGCTAAAGAAGAGGTCAAGGATGGTTTTCTGGCCCTCCCTCCACAAGCTGCAGCTTCCTTCAAGGCACTTTCACCTGTTGTGGCATGGAGCTTTCCAGCAGCTGCACTGTAGGTATGTGTTCCTCCATGGTTCTCTAGGGACTGCTGGGAGACAACCTGCTTCACTAGGATATCTCCAGGGACTGCGGGGGATTCTTTGCTCTGTCAACTGGAACACCTCCTCCTCCTTGTCTTACTGTAGTATCACGGAGCTGCTTCCCATACTGGTTTTTCCCCTCACTTGCCACTGCCCATTCATATGTTTTGTGCTTTTGACAATATATTCTCACAGAGACTGATGGGCTCAGTTGCAAAAATGTGTCTTGCTAGAAAATGACATGCTCTACAAAACCATGATTTTATAGAAAAGAATAGTGGAAGTACAAATATACTGCTAAAGGTCCGGAAACTTGACAGTGCTTCATTGTAATACATCCCCTGATTTTGCCTTCTTTCTCCTTAAGATCTGGAAAGAATACTGGGCAGGAGACAGTGTTGTTTCAAAGAAAAGACTTTTTTAGGATTCTAGGGTGCATCTTCAACTTTCTTGAGAAAATTGAGAAAAGGCCCTTTGTCTTTTGTGATAAATATCATTAGGCAGTAGGGACAAATTCTGACCAACAAGAGCAGGTCAAAATCTGGTGAGATCAAGCAATATACCTTGAGTGGCCAGGACAGAATCATAGAGTGGTAGAATCAGTTGAATTGGAAGGGGCCCGTCAGGAGCATCAAGTCCAACTTCTGGCCCTGCATGGGACCTTCCTCAAGAATCACACCAGATGCCTGAGAGCAATGTCCCAAAGGTTCTTGAACTCAAGATAGGTGTGATGCTGTGAGCACACCCTGGAGAGACTCTTCCAGTGCCCAGCCATCCTCTGGTTAAAAAACTTTTTCCTGATACCGGACCTGTGCCTCCCCTGACTCAGCTGCATGCTATTTCCTCCAGTTCTGTCCTTGTAAACCTCATTGGAGAACTTTCTGATACCTTCATGTCTTTTTTCATTGTGGTACCCAAAACTGCCCCCAAGCACTCAAGGTGAGGCCGCCCCAGAACACAGCAGAGCAGAGCAGAGCAGAGCAGAGCAGGACAATGCCCTCTCTTGCCCAGCTGGTGATACTGTGCCTGATGCACCCCAGGACAGGCTTGGCCCTCCTGGCTGCCAGGGCACTGCTGATACCCATTTAGCTTGCCATTGGCCAGGAGCCTGGCTTCCTTTCAGCCTCTGGCTCCCTAGTCTATACACACACACAGAGCAGGATTGCCCTGTCCCAGGTGCTGAATCCAGCACTTGTCATCGCACAACTCCCTAAGGTTGGGGATTGCCTGTGGGAATCCTTGGAAACAGAGGATTTTGGGAAAGCTGCAAAAGGCAGGCCTCAGAGACAGCAGAACTGTGCTTGGAGCTAAGCAGTAGTCATAAGGTTTGTCAGCAGAAAAATGATAGAAGAAGTAGAGAAGTAAGGACAAATAGAACAATGGCCTGTGTATTAAAGCTTGACATGAAGAACTCCCTAAGCTACAGCAAAGTAGATCTAGCCAGATGTTAGGAAGTTCTAAGCTTAATAATGGAGCTCTGTGCATTCTATCTTAAGGCTTACAAGCAGGTCTTTTATTCAAAAGAAGCAAGCGTTCTTTGAACCAAAGTTCTGTGTGCTTCTAGGGATCGGAAAGAACTAGTGTCAATATGCTTTTGCTTTGTGGGATTGGTCAAAAAGCTTTTCAAGTAAGTTGTAACATGAAGTTCTTTTTCTGCTGCTGGGGACGTGAGCTGCTGGCATCTTCCCACTGTCATAACCATGTCATGAGACTGATGCTGGAAAATACAACAGCTTGGGACGCCTTCCCCAGCAGTCCCGCCCCTTTCGTGATTTGTGCATAGACTCCAGGCCAGCCATAATTGCCCATCTCTCTTATTTGTCAAGATCTCTCTGCAGTGTCTCACTGGCCTCAAGGGAGTTAGTTGACAGCTCCTCCCAATGTAGCGTCTCTGGCAAACTTGCTTAATATTCCTTCAAGTGCCGAGTCCAAGTGCTTCAAAAGATGTTGAAGAGAACTGGCCCAAGGACGATACTGTCTTAGCCACTGAAATTAGTGCTTCATGCTTCTTCTTGCTCCTTAGTGCAGAAATCACAACAAATATCTTCTTTGTTTCTTTTCTATCCATGCAGGTATCTTTGCTTATGCTCATGCTTTTTATCCCAACAGCAGCTGACACGACATTTACATACAGAGCAAGAGCATGCTTTTCCTGCTGTTACTAGACTTAACAATTTTGCAATCTGTCAATCAGATACCTTTGCAACTGAAGTCAGACCTTCAGCATTTCTCATCAAAAGAGTAGAATGTCCTCAGAAGAAGAGAAAACTTTGCTGCATACTCTGTAAGCCTGCAGAAGAATAGATCATAAGGAGTTAGCATCACAATCATTTCAGCACTGACCCTATACTTGAGCAGGGAAAAAACTTCAAAGAACAGCTAATTAATGCAGCAACATAATCTAAGGAATAAAACAACTAAGATCTTCCAAACTGGTCCCTGCGGTAGAAATGTACTTGTAAGAATACAGAAGGTAAAAGATATGGTTTGGAAAGGCTACATCCTTGCTAAGCTAAATTGGATCTCATCCTGTAGATGAAAGATCAAGAAGCTCAAAGTGGAGCTAGAGAGACATGTCCAGATCATGAGATAGAGCAAAGCATTTTTCAAGATAATTAGGCATTTTGGTGGACTGGGCAGTTAGGTTAAATCTGCCACACTTACTCACTTTTGGGGACTGAATTGTGGAGTGCTAAACCATATCTGCTGCTCTAGAAAGTAAAAGAGACACATCCAAATGGTATGGTTAGTGTGAAGACTCTCACTCTCTATTGCTAAACATTTCATAAGCTATTAACCAGTCATAGGAACAAAATGAAATAAAGCCATTATACCATCTTGGAATGGAAAAATATGTTCAAAATATTTTTTTCCTTCTGTTTTCTTCCTCTTTTTTTTTTTTTTTTTTTTTTTTTTAATCCCAGAAGATATGATTCATAATTTCAACCATTCTGGAATGCTTTCAATAGATGAAGCCAGCATAGTATTTTTCTAACAGGCTCTTGCCCCTTACCTTCTTCATTACTGTTTTGGAATATACTCCACAGTCATTTGATCTCAGTCAGTTTTTTATCTCTCTCCCCCCAAGACAAATTTTAAAGGACTACCTAACCACTAAAAATCATCATTTCTCTGGTTTCTCAAAGCTTTTTGAGAAAGTTGTTTTGTTTTGGTTTTTTCATATTGCATCATTCCTAATGTCTTCAGACCTACTACAAGTGGAAGTTCAAATAAATCTTACCTTAAAGAGACTGTGAAAGATAACAAACTGCCAGTCTTGGTATTTGTATTTTTCTAAATCCTTTTGATTTCAAGGTTGCCTTCCTGAATGCGCAGTTTAATTAGAAAACATTGTGTTTCTAAAGGAGACCCAGTTCAATTGCTTCTGCAAGTTCACCTTCATTTTGTAGGATTGTACTTCAAGAAATCTTGTTTCATTCAAACATTAAAAGAATAGATTTGACATCATATGTGACCCTTTCATCTCTCTCATCTGTATTTCATTGCGTGAGTTTCACAGTTGCCTCCAAGAAGATTCCTTTCAATTCGCATAGCATGTTATCTGAAGATCTGTCTGCTTTCTTCACTTGCTTGAATGGGAAGACATGGGAAATACATTCTGAAGGTTATCTTTTATAGTCTACTTTTACCTACCAGTGTGCTTCTATTGACTAGAACCAATTTCAGCTGGAAAGAACATATTGTTCTGATCCGCTCCTACCAAGGGGGGATGATGTTTTCTTAACTGATCTCGGAGGGCAAAAGACAAGATGGAAAAGGGATTGCAGTATCACTCCAAACAAATGCACCTTTCTAGAATGACCACAGCAAATGCCTTCAAGGAATTCGGGAGAGGAAAAGAATAGAAAAGAGGGGGAGAAAGAGAGAGGGAGTATAGCTACCAAATGGAGAGAGATGAAGTCCTCGCAGCCCAGCCGATGGAGTTCTCCTAGGGGAGATCTCAGAGTCCTGGTTATCTCAAGGTTCTATTCTAGTCCATTGCTGAGGGGGGAAACAGATCTAGAAATGGCTGAGGGGGAGCAGATACAATAAAGAGCAAGTCTATTGAAATTGCTGAGGGGAAAATGGTATTGAAGACGGGTACAGACAGTCCATGTTCTCAGCAGGAGAAGTCAATATCAATATCAGCAGTGAGTGGGAGCTATTGTTTCAGGACTGGTTTCTATAGGAAACCAGTCTAGGTCCCGCCAACACATCTGCAGGCAACACTTAGCAGGCATCCTGCTTCAGTCAGGCCAGTAGCCCTGGATCAGAATTACGGGCGTCTCAGCCTCAGTCCTTGGGAGGGGGGCTTCAATCTGCGTCCCTCACGGTGGTAGTGGAGCAGATGAAGGATTTTCCATGGGGCGGCTACCACAGTTGCCCCAGCAAGTTCATCTGGCCAAGAGGTGGGAAAATTCCTGGGCTGGTGTCGCGAAGCACGTGCAGGCCCATAGGTCGCCTCGCCCCTTGGCAGGCCCTGCTAGAAGCAGTCACTGTAGACACAGCTGCCAACAATCACTTGGCAGGCCAGAATTCTGCTCAGGGGCCTCAGGATTTCTGGCATTCCTCTCTGACCGGCATGCCAGCATTCCAGTCAGGGTCCTCAGGGTCCCGATGTCTGTCCTGGGGACGGTCGTGAGGCAAATGAGGGGAACTTCGGACTGTCTTTCACATGGATCAGAAAATCAGTTTACTAAAATGGCCAAAAAAGAATGTGTAACATTTAGAATTGAGGAAAAAAACAAAAACAAAACCAAACCCAAAGCATTGGAGCAATATCATTCTAGAGAATGCCATGTATCTATGAAAAGTACAAAAAACTTCTGTTTTCAAATGCACTTACAAATCACCTTTTTGCATCTGTTTTGGGTTTTTTTTTTTTTTTTTGTTTTGTTTTGTTTTTTTTGTTTGAAAGCTCTGGCACTTATCTGATTCTTTTTTGAGCTAGTTCAGCTCATTAATCTGGTAAGAAAGCAGCTAAAAGTAAAGAGAAAAACCTATGGGGACCAGGATGCCACTTCAGCCACGTTGTCGTGAAGCATTAGGTCAGCCTTCTGTGTTGTAGAAATATCTCTGTCCTAGACGAAAATCAATGCATAGCACTATCTTCTTTTAAACTTTGTCCTTGCTACTGGGTTCCTGAATGATCAAGATGCTTTCAAACCAAACAACAGCCAGCCCTCTGAGATACTCCCCAAAGTATTGCGATGGAATAACTTGATCAGGAGGAAGAGCTCGCTATGCAGAACCTGAATATGAGGTCAAGAATGCTTTGTTGTGGATTACCATAGTTTGGGATTGTTTATCTCTTACCCCACCATGTAGGTCTAGGAAAAAATTAGGTAGCCACAAGGCTTTTACAGCTGTTCTTGTATTTTGGGATAGTAAGGATTTAGGGGAGTAAACAAAACTGTGGTGAGTTTTCCTATTGACTTGATTGCTCTGTCACTTTGAATTAACTGCTTTGCATGTCAGCTAACCCATCAGCATCAATGAAAAGAATATTTTCTTCCTTCCTGCACAAAGGATGTTTCATGATGCCTGTGATGTCAGGGACTTAAAAATGAAGACCATTGTGATTGAAAGGAAGCACTGGCATGCCACAAGGTAACTGTAGTGAGCTGTGTTTCCTCCTCAGCTTCACTGTGAGAGTAGAATTTTATTGAGCAGTTCCAAAACTTGGTCTTAGCATAGTCTGGTGACATATCTCAAAGGAGCAGTGTCCTAGGGTGACTTTATGATGCTTGTATCCCCAGTCATCTGTTCTCTTAATGCTGGATATGATATTCTCTGCCTTCAAGACTGGTTCTGAGAGCAAAGGTGGGGAGAAGAAGAAGCACCGAGTTTCTTATCAGAGGCTGCACTCCTTAGAAAGCAACACTCTTCCACATTCTGCGCTGCACTGTGTTGTCTGGGCACTGACAGAGCAGAACAGAGCACGCATTTGCTTTTTAGTTGGTTTAGCTGGCTGAGGCAGAGTTTTCCCTGGACTGGTTTTTTTTTTCCTTTCCCTTTTCTTGGAACGTTTCGAATCTGCTCCGGACTGGGACCTGGGAAGCACTGGGAACTTGCACTTTGTGGCCTACTGGGGCCTACCCTGGGTAGCAGCCTTCCCCATTGCCGGAGGGGTTGATAACAGAGTGAGCACCCATAGGAGAGACTTTCTGATTTGTCGTCTCTTCAGTGCGGCAAATGAGTTTTGTCATCTGGTATTGTTCATATTTTGTGCTGGGAAGTGCTTTGCCTGTTAAAGAAACAGCTTTTTCCCACTTCTCTCCCCAAACCAGTTGAGGGGAGCGGCTGTGTGGGTGGGCTTTCGGTGGGGGGGAGGGTGCAGTGGCCCTTTGTGAGGTTTTCTGCCAAATTTAGCCCTAAACCAGGACAATCAGGATGTGCGACTTAGAGAATGGTGGTTGGAACTTTGGTTGGAAAAGACCTTTAAGAACACTGAGTCTAAATGGAATTAGCAAATGCAACCATCAAGAAATGCTTTGCTGTTTGAAGAGAACGTGATTTATCTTGTAAGCTTTGCAAGTATTTGTGTCATCACAAGCACACATGACCAATGCATTAGATGGGAATATAATAAGAAACCTGTGCAGATCAACAGAATGATTCTCAGGGTAGGATATTTGCATGTTTCATCTGTCTTCCTGACTTCTTCAAATGAATTCTTTTTAGAAAGTAATGATTGGAATTGTTACTCTTTTGACAGTTCTGAGTGTATTACTGACCTTTTTGGCATATGAATGCCAAACGGGTTAATTCACCTCGTTTTTCAGATAAAGACCGAGATTTAGTGTTGCTTCAGCTGGAGGCAGAAACATTGAAATCCTCCCGCCTCCTTCTTAGTACCTAATTTCTATTACAAAATCAGTGCACAATCTTGTCCCTTAAGGTCCACTTAGCTCAGTTTATACCAACAGGGTGACATTAGCAGGGCTCACATGATGCTGCACACAGAAGCCCTCAGTGTGCAGCTCTAGCAGACAGTAATTCCATGCAGTTGGACAATCCCAGTGCTGACTTTGGATCACCAGAAGCGTTCTTAGTAGAACGAGACAAATTTAATGGAGAGGTCTCTGCAGGAAGTGGCCTGAAGAAGACAGCAGAAATCCCAGCTGTGTGTTTGTAGAAATCAGTTGAAGGCCATTTACAGAAAAAAGATCTTTAAATCTAGCTAGCTTTTTCTGCAGATTATTTGTAAACTATATGCATGAGATGGACAGTTTCACTGAGCAACTGAAATACAGCTGCATTTAAGGGGATTGAATCAGGCTTGGGAAGCAGTGAAATAAAGCTTTTCAGGAATACCGGACATCCAAGTCCCGCCAAAATTGATCCGTTTTTTATGTCCAGATGCTTTTGAAAATAATGGGTGACCATTTGGCTACCTCATCGTTTTAATCAGAAATACAAAGAAAATTTTAAACTCACATATTTTATAGCTTGAGTATTTTTCTTTGTTTATTTCCTACTTTCCAATTCAGTTCTACAAATCATATGATTAGGTAATGAGAACTCATGCTGTATAAAAATATTTAATGCTATACTTCCAAGTTAAGGCCATGTATTTCCTGGAACTGTTTCAAAAAAAAAAAAAAGCCTATCTGGATTCTTTCTTCCCCACGCTCATTATTAGATGAAAATCATTTCAATATTCTATTTTGACTTTAGATGGTACAAGATTATATTCAGAAATTCAAGCCTCTACTGTTAGGTTGTTTACATGGTTTTCTGGCCCTTCTAACTTTGTGCAACCACTCTTTGCAGCTATATATTTTTGCAGTAAGGCATCCCAGGGGTCTGTGAGAAGTTTTAATGTCAAGCAGAACTAACATGTAAACTACACGTGACATACTCGACATATTTCACCTCAGAAAGTTACAGTATGCTTAGACGGGATGAAATACGAAAGAAATAGACTTAACACAATATTTCTAAATCTTGGAAATCTATTACCTGAACTTTGAGTCCGTTTGCAGGACTCTGTAGAAATGCAAACGTGAAGTCCAAGGAGTAGAGCAGAAGGCATATTGGGCAGGGGGACAGAAGATTGCTTTGAAGGATGATGTAAGCAAGATTGCATCCTAGAAAGATAGCAGCTGCTTCTGCTGGTGCCAACATCGAGAATTTGTGCCACTGGCCTAGTTTTCTGGGGACTTTTGACCTGCACGCTCTTGAGGGCTTGCAGACATGAATTAATCTGTCCTTTGATCTTTTCTTTCATTTGAACGTCTAGGACCTGTTTTGGTCTTGTGTACGGTACTGTATCGTGTTATAAACAGACATGTTTCCACTGTTTGAAAGCTGTAGTTGAAAGTTAGGTTGCAATTATGAGTTGGCTGTCAAAAGAATTAATTTTCTGCTTTAAGCAAAATATCAAGAGAGACATTCAATCCACTCCTGTGATACAGATTCATTTTGAATTTACAGGGTAATTTGCATTAGTGGTTGTACTGCATGAGCAATAAATATGACTTGCTTGGTTTCTAATGATGATAATAGTTCTCTTTGTATTACTATAAGAATTGAATCCACCATCATTCTTTTCCTATTATTATTATGCTGTAAAGGAAAAACTCTTTTGCATTACCCAAGGAGTAAAATGCATGCATTTAGCATCATTCTTGCAGGTAGTCCTCAATTCTGAAAAGACCTCTCAGAAGCTGCATCAAATGGGAAAGCTAGACGGATGGCAGAATGCAGAAGCTGCCATTTAGGATCGAGTACAAAATGACACCCAAGAAATTCTTCATGGATGCTGCATAAGTACAAAGACGCCATTATTTCAAGGTGAAAAAGAGTCAATGAATAAAAAACTATGCTAATCAAGACACTAGAGTACCAAGCGTGCGACAAGGCTTTTTTGTAATGAACATCATGCCCAGCATGAAAAAGTACTCTTTTTATTGTAGATCGTTTAAAAGTGCACAACAGTTTGGAAAAAAGTGCTTTTCTTTTTTCTAGTAATAAGAACTCCGTATCATTCTAAGAGATACTGGACACAGGTTTTTGAAAACAATGTTCTTTTAAAGGTTAATTCTATTCATAAATACTTCACAGGAAAACATTTGATCTGCTGTTCATCCTGAAGGCTTTTAAAGGAAAATGTTTTGGTTGCGTTCTCTTCTGACTAGTTCAGGAATTCAGTCTTACCAGCATTCTAATGCTTTTTTATGTTCCTGATGGCACGGCTTAGACATCCTTGTCTCCGTTACCGTCATGATTTCCATATCAAGTGATGAGAATTTTTCTTCATGATTGGTGAAGTGAAGTGTCATAACATTCATGTCAAGTCAATTTGAAGTTTTTTTTTCCAAAGGAATCTCTTCCTTCCTAATGAAAACCATTTGAAATAGCAAACCTACTCCGTTTTTCAGAAAGTGATATAATAAACCTGTAGAGTACAATGTCCTCGGAGTTGTTTTTTCAGCAGAAGAAGAAAACTGCTGTTTTCTTCTTCTTCTATCACCTTAGACTTACTTTATTCAAAACCTTTTTAAACCTTTGAATTTCTATTTTTATAGCTAATTCCTTTCACAGTGGGCTATAGCATATGTATTTTGAAAGGCCATTTGTACATATTCAAAGGGCTTACTTCTATTCTACTAAGAAATGGCTGTACTTCTAGTAGGGAAACTTCAAGGTCCAGTAAGATTTTATCTTGTACAAAAGTTAAAAAACTCCAACTCTTAAAAATGATACCAGAAAATGACGTCTGTAAGACTGTGGCAGGAGGCTTTTTCCAGAACAATGTGCAGTTCTTCCCAATTCTATTTTTCCCTCCCATTACTTTGTACACAAAGATTTTTACACAGTCTTCTAACAGTGGCATGTTACTACTGGGCTAGAGTATTGCCCTGCCAGCATTGGAATTGACTGGAATGCAGCTGTGTTCCAATTTGCTGATGGGACAAGGGTTTTTTTGCTGAACACACTTTAGCAAGCAAGAGGGCTTCTTGGTCTTTAGATGCTGAGTCCCAGAAAAAGATGAATGAGGTGGTGACATGCCTCGTGTTTTGAAGAGAGATCAAAAAGTTATTGCTGGGGTCACCTCCCTTTTGGTACGGAAAGCACACAGAGGGCTTTGAAGCAGCACTTTCACCCTCTTTGCATTCCCTAGTAAATCTGAGACAGAGCTTGGCCCAAGGTTTGTGCAAAAATACTCTTTTGATGCAACTGTTCACCAGACAATATCTCTGGGAAAATGTGCAGGGGCAGAAAGCAAGCCCTTCCTGGGAAATCTACTGAAATGGTTCAGAAGTTATTCCCACTCACTCTTGCTAACCTCTGCTGTCTAGCTGTCGGATATGCTTGGGACCATGTTGAAATAATTCTAAACAGTGTACTGAGGCTGCAATATTGAGTAAACATAGGTATTTTCCATAGGTGTCAGGGAAAAATATTTCTGTTGGTAAAAATGAGTTCCATAGAAAACAAGAAGAGCATGGTAGAAAAAAAATCACATCCATAGAATGAAGATGCCCAGAATTCTTCTTTTGAAGTTACACAGAGTCAATATTTTCTAAATAATGTTGTGAAACTTATGAAGAAGTAAGAGTACATTCCACCTGACTGGTGCACAAGTTCATGTTTCCAACTTACAAAAAACATATTATTAAAAGAAAAATGTTCCACCTTGTGGAAAAGTAGCCCATTCGTAATTGTATCAAAGGTAGGGTTAGATCAAGTATTCCTACAAGACAGTAGTAGTACTAGGAAAAGCCTTTTGGCCTCTATCTGACTACAGGAAACTTGAGCAAGCAGAAGTGTCTTTCCCTGCTGCAAGCTGTACTTCCGATTTGCTACTGCTGCTTAAACATTGTTCAAAGAAAACTTGTCAAAATAAAACTAGTGTATACAAGCAACTGGAACTATCCATTGCGTTCCAGCCAATTTGAACTAGAAAATATCGGACACACACTCCAGTTGAATATTCTAATGCATAGATGGAGTATACCAGCACTAAGAAATGGGAACGCTGGAGAAAGGAGCAAATGCAGATGAATTTCAGGGAAGGAAATTATTGGAGAGCTAACTGCAGTCCCTCGACTTTACAAGAAATGATGTCCAGTAAATCCCAACCTGACACATAAAGAACTCCGTTTTGAAATGGGCTGCATCTATGGTCCTCTGTTCTTCCTAGATGAAGGAACTGTGTTTTGAATCAATCTTCCAAGTGGTATGGCTAAAGACCTTGGATACCTCAAATTTTTTTTTTTTTTCCAGAAGCAACTGTCTCGAAACCTCTTTAAACTGACATTTCCCCTTACGATGCCATCTTTTAAAAGAGCACCTTTTCATTTAACAGGGTATTCCAAACATCATTTCCAAATTTAGACTAAAAGTAACACTCTTTCTAGTTATCTTTGGGTTTTTTGCAGCTTCCTGCCAACATAGGCAGCAAGGAAGAGAACAGACGGCAGCTCTTTCTGGAGCATCTTGAACAAATGCCCTTGCTTATGTTCAAATCTTTCACTTCTCCAAAATCCCTAACGATGAAGTAAAGGTTGTGAAGGCATTACTAGTAGTATTAGATGGCAATGGATGGGTCAAATAGAATTTGTATCGCATAGATGATACTTGGCAAACAGCAAATGAAGGGGTTTCTTTCAGCTCTCAGACTGATGTTACATCTCAGTAATTTATTAAAAAGATAACAAGAAGGATATTTTTTAACAGTGAACTTAATTACACCCCTACCCATGGACATCTGAATCTTAGGAATAGACAGTGTCTGATTTAGAAATAAAGAAAGAATGACCACAGTTTAAAGAAGCATATGATCATGAACACTTTGCTGATGGAACGTAGCCTATTCCTTGGCTGAAATGAAGCAGGTAGACAGGACATAGGAAGTATCGTTTTGTGGATCAAACATTTATTTTCTAAAGTGATGCTTACAGATGGTGAACTCACCAACTTCGATATTGCACAGTAGATAAGGGTACCTAACTTGCGCCATCAAGTTATCCCTTAGAATCACCATCCAAGGGCATTTTCCCCTGCCTCTGTGAAAATGTGCCTACCTTTTTCACAACACTTTTGCAGCAGCATTCTTAGGCCTGATCAGCTGGTATGGAGGGTGAATGATCAGCAGCAAGGTGACTGGCCAGGGTCATTTGCTTCAATGGATTTTGATCTACTGGATATTTTGAAGACCTGCTTCAGCCCTGTTGGTCAAACACAGCCTTCAAACGGTGCTAAACAATTGTTTGGGCTGTGGACCACATGAAAAAATACCTTCTGGTGCCTTTACTGGGCCATATGCTCTTGATTCTCTCCCTCAACTTCTCCATCACCTCTCATCTCTTTCACATGAGCTATGTTCAAGGTCCACAGGATACTTTTCACAGAATCTTCAGGCCTGATGCAGTAGGAATGATGAACAAATGCAGCTGGGATGAATTTTCCAGTTTGGATAAAACCTCTTGTGCACACAAATCCCCCTATGCCCAGAAAAACCTTCACTAAGCACTCGTGTTCTACCTAAACCGCAGTTTAGTCTGAAAGAAAAGCTTTGGTCTGAGAGTATCTGAGAGATTTGCATGAAGCACAGATATCTGACCTATGCAATTTTGAAGATCAGAGTTAAAAGAAAATGGCAAGAAGTTTTTAATTTTGCCGGTTTTAATTTTCAATTCCATGCACTTTTTCAAAAAGTGTCAATCTCAAATGGCCATCAACATATTTCAGTCGTCTGGAAGTTAGTATTCATATCAAATGTGTTTCAAATCAATAGAATTTCAAACCTTTCCTCAAAGTTTATATACCTAGATTTAGTATTTCTGATCTCTATTAGATGAAAGGAAGACATTTTTTGCTGTTGGGGTGCTGGAACGCTGCTTCGGGTTGCCCAGAGAAGTTGTGGATGTCCCATCCCTGAACGTATTCAAGTCAGCTTGGATGGGGCTTTGAACAGCAACGAATGCGACCCTTGATGGTAGATAAACAAAGCTTGAATATAGAAGAGACTCAGATTGAGGTATACGAACAAATTTTCTCTCAGCTCTTGGGGTAAATTCAAAGTTGTACAAAATTGCATTTCTCTGTGATTTTCACTACTGTAACAGAAAGCTTCATGAAAACTGTGCAGAAGATATCAACTTTTAAAAGCGATAAGAACTACAACATCAAACACATGGGATGGGTTTCATCATGGGACACCCTCTGAGAGAAAATCTCTGTATTTCGACACTTCATGCCAATCATTAGGATTTCAAGGAGTGCCAAAGAAGGCGGCAAAATATCCGTCAGGACATTATTTACTGTAGTTCAGCCTGGCCATTAGTTGGAATTGGTGTTTGAACTAATGTAGACATACCACACACACTTTCCATGCACTGAAAACTTACTGTTTACAATGAATAAGCAATGAGGATCAAAATTGATTGAAAGCATCTTAAAAATGTCAAGTATTTCACTGTAAATGATCTAGGATCAAAATACTTATTCCTCCTTAGTGAGGGACAAATAAATTCTTCCATACCATGATGGTTAAAAATTGTCTAAACCAATGTTTTCTTCTGAAAAGACATCATCTAATTTTTTCTATTTTTAGAAGAAAATATTTCTAGACATAGAACAAAGGAATTTTAAAGGAACAAATGGAAGGAAAATATTCTGCAAACAGAATTCAATGAAAACCTGTGTTTTAAATATGAGGGAGATATTCAACAGAGTTTTTGTACCAGATATTTGAAATAGTGTACCGGCTATTTTGTCCACAAAGAGAGCTATTTAGCATTTCAGTCTTTTCCAAGGTGTTCATGATCTGCTATGCTGATCTCTGTGCATGCCTAGGTGTGTGCGGAAGGTGGGGCCATGTGAAGGGGAGTGTCTATGTTTGCTTAGCACTCGGAGAGGCAGATTCATGCCTCAGCTCCATCATTTCTTTTAGAAACTTCCCAGAGAGTGGATATGAAGTTTCATATCCAAAAGAGATCAATTCCCAAGTCATCCATTTTACTCTACCTTGTAAATCACATGCTTTGTTGCATATTTTATCAAATAGACTTTCAAGCCGCGTGGAGGAAGGAGAATGTGGAGAATCCCTCCAATGTCTTGCAACTTGTACGCAAATAGATTTTCAAGAAAATCATCATTTCTCTTTTAAATACATCTGGGACAGGCATGATGGTGGCGTCAATCTGTTGAAGTTTTTGTTGCTGGGGGAAGTTGTACGAAAGGACTGGTTTTTACATTGACCAGTTACTGAATCAAGTGCATGAACACATTTGAAATTCCACTGGGGTTTCCTTTTTCTAGCAGACTACTTCTAGAACTAGCTAGCAGACTCAAGACGACTCTTTTTCTCTGTTTTTGTTTCTTTCCTATTTTCTTGCTTTCTCTGC
Source organism: Haemorhous mexicanus (assembly GCF_027477595.1). Taxonomy (NCBI): domain Eukaryota; kingdom Metazoa; phylum Chordata; class Aves; order Passeriformes; family Fringillidae; genus Haemorhous; species Haemorhous mexicanus. Next base: position 21,136,572 of record NC_082345.1, on the reverse strand, counting down.
AACTGTCTACACAATTTTAGGACTTTTTTCCCAACTCAAATTGTTTCATAGACCGATAATTCAGATACGCTTTTTACAAGGAATGTTTTAAATCTTTGTTAGAATGAAGAAAGTTAAGGACATAGGTCTTTTTCTTCCCTTATGAAAATTGCAATGAAAGAGTTCAATAAAGACCAACTCCTTTTTATTTATTTGGAATACAAGTCGATAATTCCCATACAGTAATTCATTGGTGGACCAATATTTGCCATTCTGATGTAAGTTGTCACTTCTTAACAATATGCCTTCTGTGACTACGTTGACAACACTTTTGGTAAAGATCCTAACTGGTCTTAGACACGCATAGGGAGAAATTTGCTCTGCCAGTGTCAGTCTTAAGCATGCGTCTCAGAGGATCTTTCTAGAGCTGGGGAATTTTCCCATGAAAGGGATTCAGTTATGGAAGAGACAGGTTTCCTGGAGTTTTACATTCTTCTTGAACACTACTTAAGGAACTTAAATCCCATGTCCATTTGGATCTCACTCTGCACAGAGCTTTGTCATGCCAGTCCTTGAAATGCATCTCTAAGAGAATTCACTAGCACAGAATGAATGAGGGTGGAAGGGCTCTGTGCGGCTCCCCAAGTCCCATCCCCCTGCTTCAACCAGGATACCTAGAGCCTGTTGCCCAGGATTATATCTGGGCCTACTTTTAATGTCTTCAATGATCCAGACTCCACCGACTTTCTGGACACTCTGTGCCATGGTTCAGTCACCGTCACGGTAAAAAATAATTTTGTGATGCTCAGAGGCAATCTCCTGTATTGCAGTGTGTGCCCACTGCCTCTTGTCTTTTCACTGAGCATCATTGAAAAGACACTGGTTCCCTGCTCTTTGCACTATTCCTTCCCGTAGGTATGTGTGCTGCCATGTAGATAAACGTCCAAAACTTCCCTGAAGCCCAGGCAGATGATATTCTCTTCATCTACCAGGCAAGTTCATTCACCAGAGGAGTTTAAAAAGTCGTCAAGCCCCAATTTCCCCTGGTAAATCCATGCTGACTACATTTGTTCTGTCCTCCTTCGTGTGCCTGGCAATGCTTTCCAGGAATAGCTACTCCATCAACTTCCTGGGGATCCAAATGAGGCTGGCTGGCTTGTACTTTTCTGAGTCCTCCTGGTTGCCTTTTTTCAAGATGGGTGACATTTGCTTTCATCCAGTCTTTGGGCACTTTCCTCAGTCACCATGGTCCATCCAACATGATCAGGAGTGGCCTCAGAATAACATCTGCCAACACCCTTGAGACCTGTGCATCCATCTCAACAAGGCCTGTGGACTTTATGGAATACTTCCCAATTCTGTGACTATGCCCATAAAAATTTGCATGGGATAAGAGGCCATTTTAACAGGTACCTGAAGAGTGAGTGAAAAGCTATGGAAGCAATCCAAAAGGACAAAGACTAGAGTTCCCTTTGAAGACAAAGCATCCCATCATGGAGCTGAGCAGCTTTAGATCCAGGTAAGCTTCCTCTCTGAAAGGATGCAGAAGACATAGAAGACATGATTTTACCTTATCCAGTAATAAAATGTGTTGACCATTCACTTGCAATACAAAAAATTCAATGATTTCCAAAATTATTGCCTCCTAACTAGACAATAATATACTGGCTGGGTATTCCCCTAACAGATGAGAGCACCTGCTTGATGTCTCTTATGCGTGCAGACTATTTGAAGTAGGTCATTTGAGTGGGGATTCCTGGTCTTCGAATTTTCTTTCTGATGAATTTGGAATATTTACTGAAGCAAGGACCGGAAGATGAAAACTTCATTTCCCATCAGCGCACTCTAACATCCATGGCCATAATGCCATTGTTTCTCGCCAACTGAGTCAAGAATTCATGACTACAAAGTGGATCAGCTCCAAAGGAAAGATCAAGGCTGGATAATATTCTCTCTCGGTAAAGCTATTTATCTCAAATGAAGTGACCGACTTCTAATTGCTCACTGGCCTAAAGCTACAAGGAGGGGGAGATGGACCAGCTTTCCTTCCACTGCTGCTCTCTTTGTCACCTCGGTGTTTAATACGGGTAGGAAGACGTTCAAAAAGACAGCGTTGCAGAATTCATAAAATTCAGTCTTAAAAAAAATCATTTTTTAGCAGGTGAAATAAAAATAGCAAATAAAATATATAAGTTTGTCTTGCCTTCTTCTGCAGGTTTTGTAACTGGCACACCTTTCCTTATGAACGCACTGTCCTTTCCTAAATACTCTCATATGGAGGAAGATGCTTCTGATCAGAAGAGCACTAGGATGTCTTTACTCGACCTTTTCTTTTCACTGATGCTTGGTCCTCTGAAATGAATGGTTTTCTAAAATTGAAATGTGCTACTATTGTTCCCACAGGGTAAGCTGCGGACTCTTCCTGTCGGAGCTGTCACTAATCAGCTATTCTCCTATCTGCCTTTAGTAGTTGAATGTTCTGGTCTAAAAGTAGCACCTTCTGTGTAGCCATGCTCTTAGTTGCCAGTCTCATCCTAAATCCAAAGACCCTCCTGCAAAGGACCGCTGGTTCTGTAGTCAACTAAGGAAAAATGACCCGTCCATCCATGCTTTCTGATTTAAAATATTAGGGTATGATGTCCCTAAACAATTCTCTGCAGTTGAACACTACTTATCTTTGGCGTGTTTCTTCAACTCACTCGCAAGTCATTCATGCCTTAGGTTATTGGGAGAATTGCTTCATTTGAAGATGATTAAAAGGGGTATGAGAATACTTTTGTGCTTCTGCTATGAGGATACTTTTCAAATCCATACAAACTCCCTGCAAATGCAAAAACCTGCATCCTGTATTGTCCTAGCTTATAATATCAAAATGCATCCTATTCCCACCCTCAAGAACTGAGGAAACCAGGGGTGGCATCGTTTTTTCCTTCTCTCCTGTTAATGGGCCCATCAATGTCTTGCCACATGACTCAGAGATAACTCCCTCCAGGAGCCATTTCTGTTTCACGGGTAATCAAGGACCCACATCATGACTCAGAACGATATCAGCCCATTGGGAGATGCTCTGCCCAGGGGGTAGGAGCTAAGCATCCCCACCTGGATATCATCTGGGTTTTAGAAGGCAAGTAGCACTATTTCTACTGCATTGCCAGAGGAACGGCCACCCTTAGCCACTGGTTTTCCAGAGGACAAGAGCTACCAGATGGTTTCTACAGAATCACCACTTCAACAAGACCATTGCATCCAAACTGCTTTCACCACCCTAACTAGCAGGACGTCAGCTTGTATTCTGACTCTGTCAGTGGTTTTTCTTTTGTACTCTTGCATGGATTTGGGTTTTTTCCCCTTTTCCTAATAAACTGCATTTCTGACTTGGAGTCTTGCTGCAGTGCTGGATTTCTTCAGCCCAACTAGCTCCCGACACCGACAGCGAGAGTGGGCTGCCCCAAGAAAGCTGTCGAATCCGGGCTGCAGCTGTAGGGCACAGCTGCTCTACGGCACAGGTGGACTGCCTTGGGGATAGAACTGCGCTGAGAGCAGGGACAAGGAACAGGGAGAGGTCTTCTGCATATTTTTCAGTTTACTCCCTGGAGGGTCAAGGACAGAAAGACAATGATTCAAAGGCATCCATCAACTTCTAAATGGGGGGAAGGTCCCAGGGGAGGATACAATCTTTAACCAACTGGGAAAACTGGGGGTGGAAGACAAGGAGGGGAATACAATGTTGAAACCAGTAGGGGGACTACAGGGGAGGAGAGTAACTTGAAGAAACCACTGGGGTTTTGAAGGGTACAAAATTGAGAGGGAAGTTTCTAGAGAAAGGGGCAGGCTTGGGGAGGGGTTGATGTTCAATGGGAGAAGGAACAGGGAACAAAAGGGCAGGTCTTTGGGGAGAGGGACAGCTAGGGCAAAAGCCAACAATACTGGGGGGAAAGGAACAATCCATTCATAATAACATATGCTATAACAGCACAAAATAGGAAGCCTTAGAAAACGGACTACTAGAACTGCAGTACAATAATAAACACACACTGCAACAGAGTGTCTCACTGGTTTGGCTTTCAAAGCAGAAGAGGTGCCAACCTAAAAATTTCCCAACTTCAAGGTTAACTGGCTGCAGTTTTGATTTCCTTCTTCAATATATCACCAAGGCGCTATCAGCTTCTGTAATTGGCTCAGCAGCATGTCTGTTCTTAGTGCCAAGCAGGGATTCACTTTGCCAGGCATGGAGGAAGCTTCTAGGAGCTTTGCACAAAAAATCACTTCTGTGGCTGGCTTCTTCCCTCCCCACCAAAAACCAAGCCATGCCAAACCAACACCTTAACTAATTCGTAGTACTTAGTACGCATCCAAGAATGTCTTTTAAATGATGCTTTATGTTTTTACCAAACGCACTGAAAAGAAGTGGATCCATAATATTGATAAAAATTGTTCCAGTTCAATAGAAATATTGGGTCATGCAACTCTAGATTACATAGCTGTTTTTTTGTACAATACCCAGAGGCTTTTTTCACCTCCATGGAAGAGCCTAAATGAGGGATGTGGGAGTCCAGGCGGCTCTCCAAAATGCAGTTTATTCCATCCAAGACGTTGCAGCAGTCCAGGGTAGTGGGCAACAGAGCCTGTGCCTACAGCTGTCAGCTCTAGCTACAGGCAGGCCTGGAGACCCTTTGGTTTTGGCACTTTGCTGAGCATCTTCATACAGTAGAACCAATCTATCCCTTAACTATTATCTATAGCCTATCCTAACGACTCTAATTACCATATGTTGCTATTCTCCACTCACTAAAAGTCAGTATATTACAGTTGAAGCGGAAAGTTGTTTTTCAGTTTTCTTGACAGTGGAAAATTTGGAGAGCTTTTTCTGCTTGCAGCATTTGCTGACTTGTTTGCCTGTGCTAGCTTCCTGCTTGGTAAAAACATCTTCTTGTTTGGGGTGGGTTTATCCTTTGCTGTAAGTCATAAAACCCTCTTCTAACTAAGGTATCCTCGGTTATCCAGTAAGACTGGCTCAGCAATTCTTTTCTTCTAGATCAAAACTTGCTTCCAACTCTATTCCTTCTTCAGACTCCACATTGAAAAATCTTTCTGCCAAGCATACATATCTGTGAGACTTTCTTGTCAAACTTTCATCTTTCCCAACACCTCTAAAGAAATGTTTCCTGATGGTTTGGATCAGAAGATCCAGTATTGCCATCCTGAGATTTTTCTTTCGAAACCCATAAGCTGTGCTCAAGGTGTTGGCTTTGTTCTTCATTGTGCCTTGCATCTATTTTGGCTAGAAAGCCAGTGTAGATGATGTCCTTGCTGCAGTAGCCATGGGAAATAAGGTGGAGTGTCTGGCTGATGTACCGGGATGTAGACTATCCAGCACTCCCCCAGGGAGGCGAGGATCCCTAAAGGAATAGAATATTGGCTATGCTCTGGGAGTTTTACAGAGAGAAAGATCCTCACAGCTCAAATGATTTGTCTCCTGGAGTTCTGAGGAGTATGTGGTGAAGAAGAAGGCTGCTGTCTTTTCCAAGAATCTTCCGTGCATTCAAGAGGATCATTGAACTTCTTGTCTGAGAATGAAAGAAATATTAGTAGTAATTAGTACTTTTTCTCTGTCTGTGCATCACTGATTGAATTTGGGTAGGCAATATTTTTTTTATTTATTTATTTGAATTATTCATCATAAGGTCTTCCAAATTCCCAAATTCTGCTTCACTTCTTTCTGTTGTAGGCCAGTCTGGTTCATCTTCTCTTCTACTGTATTATTGCAGACCATATCTGAATGGATTTTTTTTTTCATTTTGAACATTTGGTTTAAACTGAATGAACAGAACGCTTTATTTATCCTTATTTGACCAGTTTGCAAGGAAATACAGAATTTTGAAGAGAAGTGACGTGACTCCACTTGAGGTTTTCAATGGAAGAGAAGAATGACGATGTCCTACATTCACAGCATTGTTTACAGTAACATTGCAGCTAGTTTCCAGCAACGAAGGTCAGGTTCTGGAAGCAGGCATGCATGATTGTAGAGAAGTCTAAAAAGTTTCAGTTTGGCCGCTTTTCTTGAAAAATAGCTAATATGTCTCAACGTTGTGCTGAATCTTGTTGTACAGACACTTCTTTTGAGGTCTGAACTCCTTGCTGGACTTCTGTATCTAAGAATCAGATACAGTAAACCTATGTTTCCTTATATGCTGTAAGAATTTGGTTCTAATCTAGAAGAGCAAGAAAAGGTTGCCATATTAATACAAGGTAAAGAACCTGCTAAGAAAGCAGTTAATGGACTGCTTTTTTTATTGGAGCAGTGATTTAGTGGTTGGATGGGTTTTTTTTTTTTTGCTTCTCAATAGAATTTAAGAAGTGGTGGGGTAAGAATGTGTGGATGTTTATAGGTTTGCCTTGAAAGAAGAATTACAGGGGAAACTGTTGTAAAGAATTGATGCAGAGCTCTATGCATTAATGCACTCTTCCGTACAGAGTTTCAGAAGTGAAAACCAAGAGGAGAGAGTGCCGACAAGATGAGAGTGCCGATTTACTAGAATGAATTCAAGATAGCATTCTTTTCTCTCTGAATTACAGCTCTAAACCTCAGGGTAGTAATAGGAAGTACATAACAATCTCAAAGATTTAAAAATGGATGATGAAGTTTTCTATCCAGTAAACTGTAAGGCTTCACATTTTAACCTGGTTTGCATTTTGGCAAAAGCCTGGAATCTTCTGCAATTTGCCAGATAACAAGGGATTTAGAACAGGAAGTATGCAAGTAATCATTTGGAGCCTTCATCTCCCTTCTTAGAACAATGGATACATTTATTATGCTCCTATTTTTATTCCATCAGGGGATTTGATCATGGAAATGTCTAGTCATTCTTTTCTTGTTTTCAACCCCTCAAAGAGCATGAATCCAAACTATTCAGAAGTTCTTGATCTGCAACAGTGACAAGCACTATACTGGTAAGAGTCAGTGGACATTAGCAGATCCCCTATGCCAGCCCCCTATGGCGGGCAGTTCTGGCAGGACTGATGTTTGAGGGGCTGGAATTCTGTGAAATAGAACATTCTATGAATGGGGAAAATGGAAACAGATTCTGAACGTTCAACCCAACACGTGAACAAGTACTAGGGCAGGTAATTTTCTGTGGAAATTTCTTTAGCCCCAGTGTTGTGGATGATGATTACTCTTCCTACCTCCTTTGGTCAGCTGCCAGCACAGTCACGTTACTCCGCTTATGGACAGAAAACCAGAAGAAGTCATTTTTGAACAAAACACCCAGCAGGACCTTAGAGTGTTTTTGCTGCAAAATGTTTCAAGGCAGATAGGGAAACAATTCCATTGTAGAGAGTGTGCTGAGAAGACAAGTTTGGAAGTTAAAAACCATGGGATCTGTTTCTATATATGTCACTGATTTTGCTTATTATCAATTTGGTGGGGTTTCTTGTTTTGTTGGTTTTTTTTTGTTTGTTTTTTTTTGTTGTGTTTTTTTTTTTTTCCTGCATCCTTGAGATGAAAGCATAAGACAGAAAAGTACGGTAAAGTTAAAATACTTTTGAGATGGCTTGTGCTGAAAAACTTGTAGCTACTGCTAAGGCCCATAAGCCAGGTCCTGTTTCATTTCTGAGAAGCTATAAAATTCCCATTGGTAATTTAGTTCTAAGCATCTGTTGTTATGGTGGAGATGCAAATTAAGAAGAACAATTTTTGAATCTGTAGGGATGTATTTACCATTTTGGAGCTGCCTTTTCAGTCTCTGAGCCATCAATGAAAAGAAGGAGAAGAATCTACACTCTTTTCAACCTGTGGACCATCCACTACTGTCCACGTGCTCAGATTCAAAGCCAAACAATCCTGTCGGGCCTGATTGGGAGGAATTATTTGGATTCAAAATACTAGACTAGTATTTGATTTCCATCAGCACAGTCCATTGGGCACGAATTTTGATATCAATAGAACCTTTCACGGGGATCCATCTTTCTCACCTGCAGTACATTTTAAAGAGAAGAGGCATTGTTGAATGGCTTCAGTGAAAAAAAAAATCTTAAATGCACTCTGAATGGAATTGAGATCCAAAGGAGCCAGTATTTCAAGAAAGCCTGAGATGTTGTCTGCCATGAGATCCCTTCTAAGAGGTTCTATTAAGGTACCAAATTCTTCATCAAAATACTGTCAGATTGGTCAGAGGGGAAAAGCAAACTTTTTGAATGGTCCTTTGGGAAGACAGGGCTTGCAGCGAATTTAGTACTTGCTGCTAGGTTGCCTACATTCCAGGAAAGAGTATTAAATACTGAAATTTGACCGATGGTGGATGAAGTCTTTGTGACTGTGAAAGTCCAGTGCATGGCAATCTCAGAAAGGAACCCATCAAAGCCCCTGAAATGCCAACACACAAGTTGTGAGTTGGCAGTGCATGCCAGGTTTTAGCAAACCACAGCAAAATGCTGATTGCAAAACGAGGCCATCAAGTCACATCCGGTATGAAGCAGTAGGAAAGAGGAAAGCAGCTGAGAGCGTCAACCCTGCTAAGTAGTCTCAGTATTCTTATTGCCATTAGCAGAAATGTGAAATGAGTCTATAAAAATTACAAAGGAGGCAAAAGAAAAGGGAGTGATGACTCCTCTGGCATAGTGTTTCCTAACAGGGATCTTCAAAATCCTGTAAAGATTCTCTCATCCTTGAAACTGAAGGAAGGTATTAATGGCAGTAAGGAAATGGCATCAAATGCTAGAAAGACTCTGGGCAGTGTACTTCTAGACAGAAATGCCACTGATGGAAAACCGACTAAACTGGCACCAATGCAGCAGCATTGTACTAAAGCCCAGAAATTGTCCACGGCTTCACTCTCTGCCATTCCTTTCATATGCACACAGCAGCTCTGCAACATTCCTACTCATCATCTCCTTGGCAAACTGGGCGTGAGGGTCCGTAGTGACGCAGAGTCCCCAGGCAGGTGCAAAGGAGAGCCGCTTTCTTGCAAAAGCCAGGCTTTTGAAGCAGTCAGGCCTTTATCACTTGCATAGCTTTAAGCCGCAACAAACATAATTCAACCAACCGTCATACCCCACGCTGTGAACACGCAATGCTTCTAGAACTTCTTGATCTACCTCTAATTCAGCTGTCTCACTTTCCCCTAGTCATTTTCTACTTAGCCAAAGTAACGGGCCTCAGCCATGGTTTTACAAGGCCTTCCTTTCGGAAAGTTCTACCTATATGCAACAGCATACCACTAGTTTCTTCACCACCAAGAGTTTAGGTAGATGGATTGGCATCTGCCCTTGCGGTGAAACACAATGGGGAGAGAAAATGCTGTTGGAGATGTTCAGTCATTCCATTTTCTAGACAGGCCAAATCAAAAGAAAAGCAAGCTATAGGATTGTGTACTTGCTCTTACAGAACACCTGCTGCCATCTGACAATGAACTAGCAGAAAATCAGCAAGAATGAGACTTGAGGCAAACAACCTTTGGAAGGGAATAATGGGTTGATAAATAAAGACAACAGTTTCCAGGCTCTTGAGATACTTTAAATGACAGCAAAGGATTTGAGAGCAGAGGCTGAACTGGTGGGGAAGGATTCAAAGAATCCCAAGAAAAACATGACCAAAGAATAAAAGAACCCCAAGAAAAATAGGGGCAACTGACCTGTTAAGGCCTTCAGGAAATCAGTGGCCGCTGATTTAGATAGGCCATTCAAGTTCATTTACTGGTGCATTTTCCACTCCTATTTCACCTGTCAGCATCACAGGGTGAATTGAGACCTTGGAATCAAGATTATTTGGGATTCTGTTCTTAGCTTTAGGAGAGAAGTACAGCAGATGAAGTACCTGTTACTGATGTGATACCCAGGAACACAGAGTTGACACATTTCATTGAAGTCCAATCACAACTAGCAATACTAAGAGGATAGGATTGGCGCCTTTTCATGACGCTCTTCTTGTTACGCAGCCTGCTCTGATTCTGGTGAAACTTTTTCATTAGCTTCTCTCTAAAAAGGAGAAAAACCAATTAAATGTCCCTCCCTGCTGATGCTAATCGAGTCAGAGGTCTATGAAAGGGCCAAAAATATTCGGAATTCTTCTTAGACAATGGAAATGGAAGCAGAGCTACCAATCTATTTCCTTGCAACATATCCCTAAAACTCATTCCCTTCTATTCATCACTTATGAATAGCCAGCAGTACATTCAGGAAAAGATGAAACTGACTGATGTCAGCAAGGGAAGGACTTGAAAGAACTATTCCCATGAATCATCGTATAGACAGTAACTCTAGCATTAAAATCAGAACCCTTTTAGTAAGTATCACTTATGGGAAATTCAGGACTCCTGCACAATGGACCAAGAGGATTAAGCAGAAGCCGTTTATGGTTTACATGATGCACTTACTCATTCTGACTCTCTGCACACGCTAGTCACGCTTTTCTTATTGGTGCCTTTGTCTTGTCCACGCATTCTGCGTGCACCTCTCAGAAGATGTGTTTCCTTACAGTCCAGGTACTTTGCCCCCCCCCCCCCCCCCCCTCCCGTTTTGGAGTTCTTGTGGTCTTGGAATTTAGTTTCTCAGCTTTTCCTCTCTTGTTTTAGCAAGGCTTATGTCTTGATGAATTCCAGAGGGCCCTGAGAAAATTCTGAGAAGAACCGTTCCACGCTGGATGGCTGGTGCAGCCCGTAGTCTAAGCGGTTCAGATACATTGTCACAATTGCCCCTTCTTCTTGCACCAGCCAGATCTCTTCCAATGTCATTTTTAGCAAGAGGCACACCAGTTTCACCATGCATGGAATAACACAAAGCAATGAAATAATGACTACTGGTAAAAACAAAGCTCCATTTACGAGATCTTTCAACCACCCAGTTCTTTCCCATCCCTCAAACCATTGATGCAAACCCCACTCGTTCCCAGTCAATTTCTTCATATTGTCTTGTACTTGTGTGAGTTTCGTATGAATGGCTGCAGAATGGTCCAAAAGATTCATGCAACATATTCCTTATAAAATTCCTAACACTCGTACCCATGTGCTAGTAACAATAAATCTATTTCACCTCCTATTTGCAGTGTGCTATATCTAATAGGATCTACGTCAGTGAGCACCTGACTTAAAATAGAAGAAGTTACGATAAGTCGTTTGAACATCCAGCACACCAAATGATTAAAAGCAGCCAAACCTTGATAAGCAGCGCCATCTAGCGTAAGGAAGAACACAGTTATTCCTGCTGGAACGAGCAAAACTCAACATAATGGTGCCAATCACGTCTTTAGCTAGTGTTCCTCTCTAGGTATTCCCGGAAACGAAAAAGCGGCTTCCTCAAGCAAAACCCATTATGAAGGTAAGAGAGCCCGCCGAAGAGCGGCTTCTGTTAAAAGAATCCGGCTACCGGCACCTACCTTCGGACAGCTGCGTATGCCCTTCTTCTGCGTCTCTTGCCGCCTAGACCTTAGCGAAAAGCTTTTCCAGGCATTATCTCAAAAAGGAACTGTGCCAGCACAGCAAGCGACCCGCGACGGTTTTCATGAAGGTACTCGAGTTCTTACCATCTCCTGGAGAAAAGAAAAAGTAAGATCGGCCAGAGAGTGCTGCATAAGGTTTAAAAGGATGCAAAAGAAAGCTGTCCAAGAACTTTTTCCCTACTTATGGTAATGTAAGTTGAAACTGTTGGAAAGTGGTTAGTTATCGTTTTCCCTCAGTTTGAGAGCTGCTCACTTAATCCCAGTGCTGCGCCCCTTCGTTCTTGACGTCTCAGCATCGGCCGAGCTCTCCGGCTGCCGGAGGCGAAGAAGCGGCTTTTTCGCACCCAGAGCTTTCTGCCGGTCGCGGTGCGCTCCGAACCGCGGCTTCTGCCGAAAGCCGCCGGGGACCGGCACCTACCTTCGGACAGCTGCGTATGCCCGTCTTCTGCGTCTCTTGCCGCCTAGACCTTAGCGAAAAGCTTTTCCAAGCATTTTCTCAAAAAGGAACTGTGCCAGCACAGCAAGCGTCCCACGACGGTTATCATGAAGGTACTCGAGTTCTTACCATCTCCTGGAGGAAAGAAAATGTAAGATTGGCCAGGAAGTGGTGCATAAGGTTTAGAAGGATGCAAAAGAAATTTTTCCAAGAACTTTTTTTCAGCTTATGGTAATGAGCTATACTGGAGGCTCAGACCATTCTTCTTCTTGGAATTGGTGAAGGATGCACAAGCACTGCTGATTGTGCTTCGTTGTGGTACAGGTAATAAATAGTTGATTGTTTTAATAAAAGCACACTTGAAATGCTAAGAGACAAATTTTAAAGCATAATTAATTGGAGAAAGATTCCTAAACTTGTGGCCGGTTTCCCCAACCCATCTATTGATTGCAAACGACATTCCTTGCTGTTGTTCTGGTGCATGAACCAAAGCCCAGTGATGTCTACTACTTAAGAAAGAGGTTCTACCTTCTTACTAGAATATGTTCTTACCCTTTTAAAACACTACCCCGAACATTAAGAACAAGAGATTACCTGATGAAGTAATGAAGTGCTTTGGTTGAAAGTAAATTGCATTTGAAGGAAACGGGTTTGGGGGCGAGCACAGGAAGATCTCCGAAGTAGAGTGCCAGCTTAGTTCTCTGCTTCAGAGATAAGTGAAGCAATTCAGGAATGTCTTTCCGTGAAAATAGTTTACAGATCTTTCTGCACAACAGGTAACCACCAGCATCAGAATGTGTGCAAATAACAGACTACTCACTACAAGGTTGTCATCCATGAGTGGTAAGGCAACTCAGACTCATAGCAGTGGTTTTGCTCTTGTGCCTCATAGAATAGACAGAAAAGAAAGCGGAAAACTAATTTTTCCATCTAGTTTCTTTCAGTATTGGTTCCAAGACTATTTTCCTACCCTCAGGAGACAGCAAAAACTGTCAACAACTGAAATGCTTCAGAACTTGAAATGATCTGAATGGCAAATATTTCTCCTCAAATAAAATTTAAAACGTAAGTCATAACGGTAAAACAGATCGAGCTATTTAAAGATGAATGTTCTAGACTTACTAAAACATCCCCAGAGATAACTATTGTGTCCTAAATCTGTTTAAAAGTCCAGAGTTCCTGGTAAAAAAACTTCTATGCAGATGAGGTAGCTACATGATAGTCTCTTTCCAGCTTAATTATACTCTTCACTCTCACCACCTCTACCAGTTGATTTTCGTAAGTTCTTAGAAAACAGTACTTTAACTTTTTTAGTTCTATGAAAAAAAATGACAGTGACAAGAGTTCTTTGCACTGCCTGTTTTCTGAGAAGCCTGACCATCAAGCCTTAGGAACTTGATCATGAGTTTTATTTCATCTCAAAGTAAATTTTAAGGGCGTGGCAGAGAGAATGGGAGCCTCATGCAAAACAGTTTAGGCTTCTAATTCTTGTATTGTCCTACTTACCTACGACAAGAACTGGAAAGAGGATAGATTCGAGTTAGCAGCTGTTAAACATTTGCACATACTCTTCCGCTAAAGAAGAGGTCAAGGATGGTTTTCTGGCCCTCCCTCCACAAGCTGCAGCTTCCTTCAAGGCACTTTCACCTGTTGTGGCATGGAGCTTTCCAGCAGCTGCACTGTAGGTATGTGTTCCTCCATGGTTCTCTAGGGACTGCTGGGAGACAACCTGCTTCACTAGGATATCTCCAGGGACTGCGGGGGATTCTTTGCTCTGTCAACTGGAACACCTCCTCCTCCTTGTCTTACTGTAGTATCACGGAGCTGCTTCCCATACTGGTTTTTCCCCTCACTTGCCACTGCCCATTCATATGTTTTGTGCTTTTGACAATATATTCTCACAGAGACTGATGGGCTCAGTTGCAAAAATGTGTCTTGCTAGAAAATGACATGCTCTACAAAACCATGATTTTATAGAAAAGAATAGTGGAAGTACAAATATACTGCTAAAGGTCCGGAAACTTGACAGTGCTTCATTGTAATACATCCCCTGATTTTGCCTTCTTTCTCCTTAAGATCTGGAAAGAATACTGGGCAGGAGACAGTGTTGTTTCAAAGAAAAGACTTTTTTAGGATTCTAGGGTGCATCTTCAACTTTCTTGAGAAAATTGAGAAAAGGCCCTTTGTCTTCTGTGGTAAATATCATTAGGCAGTAGGGACAAATTCTGACCAACAAGAGCAGGTCAAAATCTGGTGAGATCAAGCAATATACCTTGAGTGGCCAGGACAGAATCATAGAGTGGTAGAATCAGTTGAATTGGAAGGGGCCCGTCAGGAGCATCAAGTCCAACTTCTGGCCCTGCATGGGACCTTCCTCAAGAATCACACCAGATGCCTGAGAGCAATGTCCCAAAGGTTCTTGAACTCAAGATAGGTGTGATGCTGTGAGCACACCCTGGAGAGACTCTTCCAGTGCCCAGCCATCCTCTGGTTAAAAAACTTTTTCCTGATACCGGACCTGTGCCTCCCCTGACTCAGCTGCATGCTATTTCCTCCAGTTCTGTCCTTGTAAACCTCATTGGAGAACTTTCTGATACCTTCATGTCTTTTTTCATTGTGGTACCCAAAACTGCCCCCAAGCACTCAAGGTGAGGCCGCCCCAGAACACAGCAGAGCAGAGCAGAGCAGAGCAGAGCAGGACAATGCCCTCTCTTGCCCAGCTGGTGATACTGTGCCTGATGCACCCCAGGACAGGCTTGGCCCTCCTGGCTGCCAGGGCACTGCTGATACCCATTTAGCTTGCCATTGGCCAGGAGCCTGGCTTCCTTTCAGCCTCTGGCTCCCTAGTCTATACACACACACAGAGCAGGATTGCCCTGTCCCAGGTGCTGAATCCAGCACTTGTCATCGCACAACTCCCTAAGGTTGGGGATTGCCTGTGGGAATCCTTGGAAACAGAGGATTTTGGGAAAGCTGCAAAAGGCAGGCCTCAGAGACAGCAGAACTGTGCTTGGAGCTAAGCAGTAGTCATAAGGTTTGTCAGCAGAAAAATGATAGAAGAAGTAGAGAAGTAAGGACAAATAGAACAATGGCCTGTGTATTAAAGCTTGACATGAAGAACTCCCTAAGCTACAGCAAAGTAGATCTAGCCAGATGTTAGGAAGTTCTAAGCTTAATAATGGAGCTCTGTGCATTCTATCTTAAGGCTTACAAGCAGGTCTTTTATTCAAAAGAAGCAAGCGTTCTTTGAACCAAAGTTCTGTGTGCTTCTAGGGATCGGAAAGAACTAGTGTCAATATGCTTTTGCTTTGTGGGATTGGTCAAAAAGCTTTTCAAGTAAGTTGTAACATGAAGTTCTTTTTCTGCTGCTGGGGACGTGAGCTGCTGGCATCTTCCCACTGTCATAACCATGTCATGAGACTGATGCTGGAAAATACAACAGCTTGGGACGCCTTCCCCAGCAGTCCCGCCCCTTTCGTGATTTGTGCATAGACTCCAGGCCAGCCATAATTGCCCATCTCTCTTATTTGTCAAGATCTCTCTGCAGTGTCTCACTGGCCTCAAGGGAGTTAGTTGACAGCTCCTCCCAATGTAGCGTCTCTGGCAAACTTGCTTAATATTCCTTCAAGTGCCGAGTCCAAGTGCTTCAAAAGATGTTGAAGAGAACTGGCCCAAGGACGATACTGTCTTAGCCACTGAAATTAGCGCTTCATGCTTCTTCTTGCTCCTTAGTGCAGAAATCACAACAAATATCTTCTTTGTTTCTTTTCTATCCATGCAGGTATCTTTGCTTATGCTCATGCTTTTTATCCCAACAGCAGCTGACACGACATTTACATACAGAGCAAGAGCATGCTTTTCCTGCTGTTACTAGACTTAACAATTTTGCAATCTGTCAATCAGATACCTTTGCAACTGAAGTCAGACCTTCAGCATTTCTCATCAAAAGAGTAGAATGTCCTCAGAAGAAGAGAAAACTTTGCTGCATACTCTGTAAGCCTGCAGAAGAATAGATCATAAGGAGTTAGCATCACAATCATTTCAGCACTGACCCTATACTTGAGCAGGGAAAAAACTTCAAAGAACAGCTAATTAATGCAGCAACATAATCTAAGGAATAAAACAACTAAGATCTTCCAAACTGGTCCCTGCGGTAGAAATGTACTTGTAAGAATACAGAAGGTAAAAGATATGGTTTGGAAAGGCTACATCCTTGCTAAGCTAAATTGGATCTCATCCTGTAGATGAAAGATCAAGAAGCTCAAAGTGGAGCTAGAGAGACATGTCCAGATCATGAGATAGAGCAAAGCATTTTTCAAGATAATTAGGCATTTTGGTGGACTGGGCAGTTAGGTTAAATCTGCCACACTTACTCACTTTTGGGGACTGAATTGTGGAGTGCTAAACCATATCTGCTGCTCTAGAAAGTAAAAGAGACACATCCAAATGGTATGGTTAGTGTGAAGACTCTCACTCTCTATTGCTAAACATTTCATAAGCTATTAACCAGTCATAGGAACAAAATGAAATAAAGCCATTATACCATCTTGGAATGGAAAAATATGTTCAAAATATTTTTTTCCTTCTGTTTTCTTCCTCTTTTTTTTTTTTTTTTTTTTTTTTAATCCCAGAAGATATGATTCATAATTTCAACCATTCTGGAATGCTTTCAATAGATGAAGCCAGCATAGTATTTTTCTAACAGGCTCTTGCCCCTTACCTTCTTCATTACTGTTTTGGAATATACTCCACAGTCATTTGATCTCAGTCAGTTTTTTATCTCTCTCCCCCCAAGACAAATTTTAAAGGACTACCTAACCACTAAAAATCATCATTTCTCTGGTTTCTCAAAGCTTTTTGAGAAAGTTGTTTTGTTTTGGTTTTTTCATATTGCATCATTCCTAATGTCTTCAGACCTACTACAAGTGGAAGTTCAAATAAATCTTACCTTAAAGAGACTGTGAAAGATAACAAACTGCCAGTCTTGGTATTTGTATTTTTCTAAATCCTTTTGATTTCAAGGTTGCCTTCCTGAATGCGCAGTTTAATTAGAAAACATTGTGTTTCTAAAGGAGACCCAGTTCAATTGCTTCTGCAAGTTCACCTTCATTTTGTAGGATTGTACTTCAAGAAATCTTGTTTCATTCAAACATTAAAAGAATAGATTTGACATCATATGTGACCCTTTCATCTCTCTCATCTGTATTTCATTGCGTGAGTTTCACAGTTGCCTCCAAGAAGATTCCTTTCAATTCGCATAGCATGTTATCTGAAGATCTGTCTGCTTTCTTCACTTGCTTGAATGGGAAGACATGGGAAATACATTCTGAAGGTTATCTTTTATAGTCTACTTTTACCTACCAGTGTGCTTCTATTGACTAGAACCAATTTCAGCTGGAAAGAACATATTGTTCTGATCCGCTCCTACCAAGGGGGGATGATGTTTTCTTAACTGATCTCGGAGGGCAAAAGACAAGATGGAAAAGGGATTGCAGTATCACTCCAAACAAATGCACCTTTCTAGAATGACCACAGCAAATGCCTTCAAGGAATTCGGGAGAGGAAAAGAATAGAAAAGAGGGGGAGAAAGAGAGAGGGAGTATAGCTACCAAATGGAGAGAGATGAAGTCCTCGCAGCCCAGCCGATGGAGTTCTCCTAGGGGAGATCTCAGAGTCCTGGTTATCTCAAGGTTCTATTCTAGTCCATTGCTGAGGGGGGAAACAGATCTAGAAATGGCTGAGGGGGAGCAGATACAATAAAGAGCAAGTCTATTGAAATTGCTGAGGGGAAAATGGTATTGAAGACGGGTACAGACAGTCCATGTTCTCAGCAGGAGAAGTCAATATCAATATCAGCAGTGAGTGGGAGCTATTGTTTCAGGACTGGTTTCTATAGGAAACCAGTCTAGGTCCCGCCAACACATCTGCAGGCAACACTTAGCAGGCATCCTGCTTCAGTCAGGCCAGTAGCCCTGGATCAGAATTACGGGCGTCTCAGCCTCAGTCCTTGGGAGGGGGGCTTCAATCTGCGTCCCTCACGGTGGTAGTGGAGCAGATGAAGGATTTTCCATGGGGCGGCTACCACAGTTGCCCCAGCAAGTTCATCTGGCCAAGAGGTGGGAAAATTCCTGGGCTGGTGTCGCGAAGCACGTGCAGGCCCATAGGTCGCCTCGCCCCTTGGCAGGCCCTGCTAGAAGCAGTCACTGTAGACACAGCTGCCAACAATCACTTGGCAGGCCAGAATTCTGCTCAGGGGCCTCAGGATTTCTGGCATTCCTCTCTGACCGGCATGCCAGCATTCCAGTCAGGGTCCTCAGGGTCCCGATGTCTGTCCTGGGGACGGTCGTGAGGCAAATGAGGGGAACTTCGGACTGTCTTTCACATGGATCAGAAAATCAGTTTACTAAAATGGCCAAAAAAGAATGTGTAACATTTAGAATTGAGGAAAAAAACAAAAACAAAACCAAACCCAAAGCATTGGAGCAATATCATTCTAGAGAATGCCATGTATCTATGAAAAGTACAAAAAACTTCTGTTTTCAAATGCACTTACAAATCACCTTTTTGCATCTCTTTTGGGTTTTTTTTTTTTTTTTTTGTTTTGTTTTGTTTTTTTTGTTTGAAAGCTCTGGCACTTATCTGATTCTTTTTTGAGCTAGTTCAGCTCATTAATCTGGTAAGAAAGCAGCTAAAAGTAAAGAGAAAAACCTATGGGGACCAGGATGCCACTTCAGCCACGTTGTCGTGAAGCATTAGGTCAGCCTTCTGTGTTGTAGAAATATCTCTGTCCTAGACGAAAATCAATGCATAGCACTATCTTCTTTTAAACTTTGTCCTTGCTACTGGGTTCCTGAATGATCAAGATGCTTTCAAACCAAACAACAGCCAGCCCTCTGAGATACTCCCCAAAGTATTGCGATGGAATAACTTGATCAGGAGGAAGAGCTCGCTATGCAGAACCTGAATATGAGGTCAAGAATGCTTTGTTGTGGATTACCATAGTTTGGGATTGTTTATCTCTTACCCCACCATGTAGGTCTAGGAAAAAATTAGGTAGCCACAAGGCTTTTACAGCTGTTCTTGTATTTTGGGATAGTAAGGATTTAGGGGAGTAAACAAAACTGTGGTGAGTTTTCCTATTGACTTGATTGCTCTGTCACTTTGAATTAACTGCTTTGCATGTCAGCTAACCCATCAGCATCAATGAAAAGAATATTTTCTTCCTTCCTGCACAAAGGATGTTTCATGATGCCTGTGATGTCAGGGACTTAAAAATGAAGACCATTGTGATTGAAAGGAAGCACTGGCATGCCACAAGGTAACTGTAGTGAGCTGTGTTTCCTCCTCAGCTTCACTGTGAGAGTAGAATTTTATTGAGCAGTTCCAAAACTTGGTCTTAGCATAGTCTGGTGACATATCTCAAAGGAGCAGTGTCCTAGGGTGACTTTATGATGCTTGTATCCCCAGTCATCTGTTCTCTTAATGCTGGATATGATATTCTCTGCCTTCAAGACTGGTTCTGAGAGCAAAGGTGGGGAGAAGAAGAAGCACCGAGTTTCTTATCAGAGGCTGCACTCCTTAGAAAGCAACACTCTTCCACATTCTGCGCTGCACTGTGTTGTCTGGGCACTGACGGAGCAGAACAGAGCACGCATTTGCTTTTTAGTTGGTTTAGCTGGCTGAGGCAGAGTTTTCCCTGGACTGGTTTTTTTTTTCCTTTCCCTTTTCTTGGAACGTTTCGAATCTGCTCCGGACTGGGACCTGGGAAGCACTGGGAACTTGCACTTTGTGGCCTACTGGGGCCTACCCTGGGTAGCAGCCTTCCCCATTGCCGGAGGGGTTGATAACAGAGTGAGCACCCATAGGAGAGACTTTCTGATTTGTCGTCTCTTCAGTGCGGCAAATGAGTTTTGTCATCTGGTATTGTTCATATTTTGTGCTGGGAAGTGCTTTGCCTGTTAAAGAAACAGCTTTTTCCCACTTCTCTCCCCAAACCAGTTGAGGGGAGCGGCTGTGTGGGTGGGCTTTCGGTGGGGGGGAGGGTGCAGTGGCCCTTTGTGAGGTTTTCTGCCAAATTTAGCCCTAAACCAGGACAATCAGGATGTGCGACTTAGAGAATGGTGGTTGGAACTTTGGTTGGAAAAGACCTTTAAGAACACTGAGTCTAAATGGAATTAGCAAATGCAACCATCAAGAAATGCTTTGCTGTTTGAAGAGAACGTGATTTATCTTGTAAGCTTTGCAAGTATTTGTGTCATCACAAGCACACATGACCAATGCATTAGATGGGAATATAATAAGAAACCTGTGCAGATCAACAGAATGATTCTCAGGGTAGGATATTTGCATGTTTCATCTGTCTTCCTGACTTCTTCAAATGAATTCTTTTTAGAAAGTAATGATTGGAATTGTTACTCTTTTGACAGTTCTGAGTGTATTACTGACCTTTTTGGCATATGAATGCCAAACGGGTTAATTCACCTGGTTTTTCAGATAAAGACCGAGATTTAGTGTTGCTTCAGCTGGAGGCAGAAACATTGAAATCCTCCCGCCTCCTTCTTAGTACCTAATTTCTATTACAAAATCAGTGCACAATCTTGTCCCTTAAGGTCCACTTAGCTCAGTTTATACCAACAGGGTGACATTAGCAGGGCTCACATGATGCTGCACACAGAAGCCCTCAGTGTGCAGCTCTAGCAGACAGTAATTCCATGCAGTTGGACAATCCCAGTGCTGACTTTGGATCACCAGAAGCGTTCTTAGTAGAACGAGACAAATTTAATGGAGAGGTCTCTGCAGGAAGTGGCCTGAAGAAGACAGCAGAAATCCCAGCTGTGTGTTTGTAGAAATCAGTTGAAGGCCATTTACAGAAAAAAGATCTTTAAATCTAGCTAGCTTTTTCTGCAGATTATTTGTAAACTATATGCATGAGATGGACAGTTTCACTGAGCAACTGAAATACAGCTGCATTTAAGGGGATTGAATCAGGCTTGGGAAGCAGTGAAATAAAGCTTTTCAGGAATACCGGACATCCAAGTCCCGCCAAAATTGATCCGTTTTTTATGTCCAGATGCTTTTGAAAATAATGGGTGACCATTTGGCTACCTCATCGTTTTAATCAGAAATACAAAGAAAATTTTAAACTCACATATTTTATAGCTTGAGTATTTTTCTTTGTTTATTTCCTACTTTCCAATTCAGTTCTACAAATCATATGATTAGGTAATGAGAACTCATGCTGTATAAAAATATTTAATGCTATACTTCCAAGTTAAGGCCATGTATTTCCTGGAACTGTTTCAAAAAAAAAAAAAAGCCTATCTGGATTCTTTCTTCCCCACGCTCATTATTAGATGAAAATCATTTCAATATTCTATTTTGACTTTAGATGGTACAAGATTATATTCAGAAATTCAAGCCTCTACTGTTAGGTTGTTTACATGGTTTTCTGGCCCTTCTAACTTTGTGCAACCACTCTTTGCAGCTATATATTTTTGCAGTAAGGCATCCCAGGGGTCTGTGAGAAGTTTTAATGTCAAGCAGAACTAACATGTAAACTACACGTGACATACTCGACATATTTCACCTCAGAAAGTTACAGTATGCTTAGACGGGATGAAATACGAAAGAAATAGACTTAACACAATATTTCTAAATCTTGGAAATCTATTACCTGAACTTTGAGTCCGTTTGCAGGACTCTGTAGAAATGCAAACGTGAAGTCCAAGGAGTAGAGCAGAAGGCATATTGGGCAGGGGGACAGAAGATTGCTTTGAAGGATGATGTAAGCAAGATTGCATCCTAGAAAGATAGCAGCTGCTTCTGCTGGTGCCAACATCGAGAATTTGTGCCACTGGCCTAGTTTTCTGGGGACTTTTGACCTGCACGCTCTTGAGGGCTTGCAGACATGAATTAATCTGTCCTTTGATCTTTTCTTTCATTTGAACGTCTAGGACCTGTTTTGGTCTTGTGTACGGTACTGTATCGTGTTATAAACAGACATGTTTCCACTGTTTGAAAGCTGTAGTTGAAAGTTAGGTTGCAATTATGAGTTGGCTGTCAAAAGAATTAATTTTCTGCTTTAAGCAAAATATCAAGAGAGACATTCAATCCACTCCTGTGATACAGATTCATTTTGAATTTACAGGGTAATTTGCATTAGTGGTTGTACTGCATGAGCAATAAATATGACTTGCTTGGTTTCTAATGATGATAATAGTTCTCTTTGTATTACTATAAGAATTGAATCCACCATCATTCTTTTCCTATTATTATTATGCTGTAAAGGAAAAACTCTTTTGCATTACCCAAGGAGTAAAATGCATGCATTTAGCATCATTCTTGCAGGTAGTCCTCAATTCTGAAAAGACCTCTCAGAAGCTGCATCAAATGGGAAAGCTAGACGGATGGCAGAATGCAGAAGCTGCCATTTAGGATCGAGTACAAAATGACACCCAAGAAATTCTTCATGGATGCTGCATAAGTACAAAGACGCCATTATTTCAAGGTGAAAAAGAGTCAATGAATAAAAAACTATGCTAATCAAGACACTAGAGTACCAAGCGTGCGACAAGGCTTTTTTGTAATGAACATCATGCCCAGCATGAAAAAGTACTCTTTTTATTGTAGATCGTTTAAAAGTGCACAACAGTTTGGAAAAAAGTGCTTTTCTTTTTTCTAGTAATAAGAACTCCGTATCATTCTAAGAGATACTGGACACAGGTTTTTGAAAACAATGTTCTTTTAAAGGTTAATTCTATTCATAAATACTTCACAGGAAAACATTTGATCTGCTGTTCATCCTGAAGGCTTTTAAAGGAAAATGTTTTGGTTGCGTTCTCTTCTGACTAGTTCAGGAATTCAGTCTTACCAGCATTCTAATGCTTTTTTATGTTCCTGATGGCACGGCTTAGACATCCTTGTCTCCGTTACCGTCATGATTTCCATATCAAGTGATGAGAATTTTTCTTCATGATTGGTGAAGTGAAGTGTCATAACATTCATGTCAAGTCAATTTGAAGTTTTTTTTTCCAAAGGAATCTCTTCCTTCCTAATGAAAACCATTTGAAATAGCAAACCTACTCCGTTTTTCAGAAAGTGATATAATAAACCTGTAGAGTACAATGTCCTCGGAGTTGTTTTTTCAGCAGAAGAAGAAAACTGCTGTTTTCTTCTTCTTCTATCACCTTAGACTTACTTTATTCAAAACCTTTTTAAACCTTTGAATTTCTATTTTTATAGCTAATTCCTTTCACAGTGGGCTATAGCATATGTATTTTGAAAGGCCATTTGTACATATTCAAAGGGCTTACTTCTATTCTACTAAGAAATGGCTGTACTTCTAGTAGGGAAACTTCAAGGTCCAGTAAGATTTTATCTTGTACAAAAGTTAAAAAACTCCAACTCTTAAAAATGATACCAGAAAATGACGTCTGTAAGACTGTGGCAGGAGGCTTTTTCCAGAACAATGTGCAGTTCTTCCCAATTCTATTTTTCCCTCCCATTACTTTGTACACAAAGATTTTTACACAGTCTTCTAACAGTGGCATGTTACTACTGGGCTAGAGTATTGCCCTGCCAGCATTGGAATTGACTGGAATGCAGCTGTGTTCCAATTTGCTGATGGGACAAGGGTTTTTTTGCTGAACACACTTTAGCAAGCAAGAGGGCTTCTTGGTCTTTAGATGCTGAGTCCCAGAAAAAGATGAATGAGGTGGTGACATGCCTCGTGTTTTGAAGAGAGATCAAAAAGTTATTGCTGGGGTCACCTCCCTTTTGGTACGGAAAGCACACAGAGGGCTTTGAAGCAGCACTTTCACCCTCTTTGCATTCCCTAGTAAATCTGAGACAGAGCTTGGCCCAAGGTTTGTGCAAAAATACTCTTTTGATGCAACTGTTCACCAGACAATATCTCTGGGAAAATGTGCAGGGGCAGAAAGCAAGCCCTTCCTGGGAAATCTACTGAAATGGTTCAGAAGTTATTCCCACTCACTCTTGCTAACCTCTGCTGTCTAGCTGTCGGATATGCTTGGGACCATGTTGAAATAATTCTAAACAGTGTACTGAGGCTGCAATATTGAGTAAACATAGGTATTTTCCATAGGTGTCAGGGAAAAATATTTCTGTTGGTAAAAATGAGTTCCATAGAAAACAAGAAGAGCATGGTAGAAAAAAAATCACATCCATAGAATGAAGATGCCCAGAATTCTTCTTTTGAAGTTACACAGAGTCAATATTTTCTAAATAATGTTGTGAAACTTATGAAGAAGTAAGAGTACATTCCACCTGACTGGTGCACAAGTTCATGTTTCCAACTTACAAAAAACATATTATTAAAAGAAAAATGTTCCACCTTGTGGAAAAGTAGCCCATTCGTAATTGTATCAAAGGTAGGGTTAGATCAAGTATTCCTACAAGACAGTAGTAGTACTAGGAAAAGCCTTTTGGCCTCTATCTGACTACAGGAAACTTGAGCAAGCAGAAGTGTCTTTCCCTGCTGCAAGCTGTACTTCCGATTTGCTACTGCTGCTTAAACATTGTTCAAAGAAAACTTGTCAAAATAAAACTAGTGTATACAAGCAACTGGAACTATCCATTGCGTTCCAGCCAATTTGAACTAGAAAATATCGGACACACACTCCAGTTGAATATTCTAATGCATAGATGGAGTATACCAGCACTAAGAAATGGGAACGCTGGAGAAAGGAGCAAATGCAGATGAATTTCAGGGAAGGAAATTATTGGAGAGCTAACTGCAGTCCCTCGACTTTACAAGAAATGATGTCCAGTAAATCCCAACCTGACACATAAAGAACTCCGTTTTGAAATGGGCTGCATCTATGGTCCTCTGTTCTTCCTAGATGAAGGAACTGTGTTTTGAATCAATCTTCCAAGTGGTATGGCTAAAGACCTTGGATACCTCAAATTTTTTTTTTTTTTCCAGAAGCAACTGTCTCGAAACCTCTTTAAACTGACATTTCCCCTTACGATGCCATCTTTTAAAAGAGCACCTTTTCATTTAACAGGGTATTCCAAACATCATTTCCAAATTTAGACTAAAAGTAACACTCTTTCTAGTTATCTTTGGGTTTTTTGCAGCTTCCTGCCAACATAGGCAGCAAGGAAGAGAACAGACGGCAGCTCTTTCTGGAGCATCTTGAACAAATGCCCTTGCTTATGTTCAAATCTTTCACTTCTCCAAAATCCCTAACGATGAAGTAAAGGTTGTGAAGGCATTACTAGTAGTATTAGATGGCAATGGATGGGTCAAATAGAATTTGTATCGCATAGATGATACTTGGCAAACAGCAAATGAAGGGGTTTCTTTCAGCTCTCAGACTGATGTTACATCTCAGTAATTTATTAAAAAGATAACAAGAAGGATATTTTTTAACAGTGAACTTAATTACACCCCTACCCATGGACATCTGAATCTTAGGAATAGACAGTGTCTGATTTAGAAATAAAGAAAGAATGACCACAGTTTAAAGAAGCATATGATCATGAACACTTTGCTGATGGAACGTAGCCTATTCCTTGGCTGAAATGAAGCAGGTAGACAGGACATAGGAAGTATCGTTTTGTGGATCAAACATTTATTTTCTAAAGTGATGCTTACAGATGGTGAACTCACCAACTTCGATATTGCACAGTAGATAAGGGTACCTAACTTGCGCCATCAAGTTATCCCTTAGAATCACCATCCAAGGGCATTTTCCCCTGCCTCTGTGAAAATGTGCCTACCTTTTTCACAACACTTTTGCAGCAGCATTCTTAGGCCTGATCAGCTGGTATGGAGGGTGAATGATCAGCAGCAAGGTGACTGGCCAGGGTCATTTGCTTCAATGGATTTTGATCTACTGGATATTTTGAAGACCTGCTTCAGCCCTGTTGGTCAAACACAGCCTTCAAACGGTGCTAAACAATTGTTTGGGCTGTGGACCACATGAAAAAATACCTTCTGGTGCCTTTACTGGGCCATATGCTCTTGATTCTCTCCCTCAACTTCTCCATCACCTCTCATCTCTTTCACATGAGCTATGTTCAAGGTCCACAGGATACTTTTCACAGAATCTTCAGGCCTGATGCAGTAGGAATGATGAACAAATGCAGCTGGGATGAATTTTCCAGTTTGGATAAAACCTCTTGTGCACACAAATCCCCCTATGCCCAGAAAAACCTTCACTAAGCACTCGTGTTCTACCTAAACCGCAGTTTAGTCTGAAAGAAAAGCTTTGGTCTGAGAGTATCTGAGAGATTTGCATGAAGCACAGATATCTGACCTATGCAATTTTGAAGATCAGAGTTAAAAGAAAATGGCAAGAAGTTTTTAATTTTGCCGGTTTTAATTTTCAATTCCATGCACTTTTTCAAAAAGTGTCAATCTCAAATGGCCATCAACATATTTCAGTCGTCTGGAAGTTAGTATTCATATCAAATGTGTTTCAAATCAATAGAATTTCAAACCTTTCCTCAAAGTTTATATACCTAGATTTAGTATTTCTGATCTCTATTAGATGAAAGGAAGACATTTTTTGCTGTTGGGGTGCTGGAACGCTGCTTCGGGTTGCCCAGAGAAGTTGTGGATGTCCCATCCCTGAACGTATTCAAGTCAGCTTGGATGGGGCTTTGAACAGCAACGAATGCGACCCTTGATGGTAGATAAACAAAGCTTGAATATAGAAGAGACTCAGATTGAGGTATACGAACAAATTTTCTCTCAGCTCTTGGGGTAAATTCAAAGTTGTACAAAATTGCATTTCTCTGTGATTTTCACTACTGTAACAGAAAGCTTCATGAAAACTGTGCAGAAGATATCAACTTTTAAAAGCGATAAGAACTACAACATCAAACACATGGGATGGGTTTCATCATGGGACACCCTCTGAGAGAAAATCTCTGTATTTCGACACTTCATGCCAATCATTAGGATTTCAAGGAGTGCCAAAGAAGGCGGCAAAATATCCGTCAGGACATTATTTACTGTAGTTCAGCCTGGCCATTAGTTGGAATTGGTGTTTGAACTAATGTAGACATACCACACACACTTTCCATGCACTGAAAACTTACTGTTTACAATGAATAAGCAATGAGGATCAAAATTGATTGAAAGCATCTTAAAAATGTCAAGTATTTCACTGTAAATGATCTAGGATCAAAATACTTATTCCTCCTTAGTGAGGGACAAATAAATTCTTCCATACCATGATGGTTAAAAATTGTCTAAACCAATGTTTTCTTCTGAAAAGACATCATCTAATTTTTTCTATTTTTAGAAGAAAATATTTCTAGACATAGAACAAAGGAATTTTAAAGGAACAAATGGAAGGAAAATATTCTGCAAACAGAATTCAATGAAAACCTGTGTTTTAAATATGAGGTAGATATTCAACAGAGTTTTTGTACCAGATATTTGAAATAGTGTACCGGCTATTTTGTCCACAAAGAGAGCTATTTAGCATTTCAGTCTTTTCCAAGGTGTTCATGATCTGCTATGCTGATCTCTGTGCATGCCTAGGTGTGTGCGGAAGGTGGGGCCATGTGAAGGGGAGTGTCTATGTTTGCTTAGCACTCGGAGAGGCAGATTCATGCCTCAGCTCCATCATTTCTTTTAGAAACTTCCCAGAGAGTGGATATGAAGTTTCATATCCAAAAGAGATCAATTCCCAAGTCATCCATTTTACTCTACCTTGTAAATCACATGCTTTGTTGCATATTTTATCAAATAGACTTTCAAGCCGCGTGGAGGAAGGAGAATGTGGAGAATCCCTCCAATGTCTTGCAACTTTTACGCAAATAGATTTTCAAGAAAATCATCATTTCTCTTTTAAATACATCTGGGACAGGCATGATGGTGGCGTCAATCTGTTGAAGTTTTTGTTGCTGGGGGAAGTTGTACGAAAGGACTGGTTTTTACATTGACCAGTTACTGAATCAAGTGCATGAACACATTTGAAATTCCACTGGGGTTTCCTTTTTCTAGCAGACTACTTCTAGAACTAGCTAGCAGACTCAAGACGACTCTTTTTCTCTGTTTTTGTTTCTTTCCTATTTTCTTGCTTTCTCTGCAACTGTCTACACAATTTTAGGACTTTTTTCCCAACTCAAATTGTTTCATAGACCGATAATTCAGATACGCTTTTTACAAGGAATGTTTTAAATCTTTGTTAGAATGAAGAAAGTTAAGGACATAGGTCTTTTTCTTCCCTTATGAAAATTGCAATGAAAGAGTTCAATAAAGACCAACTCCTTTTTATTTATTTGGAATACAAGTCGATAATTCCCATACAGTAATTCATTGGTGGACCAATATTTGCCATTCTGATGTAAGTTGTCACTTCTTAACAATATGCCTTCTGTGACTACGTTGACAACACTTTTGGTAAAGATCCTAACTGGTCTTAGACACGCATAGGGAGAAATTTGCTCTGCCAGTGTCAGTCTTAAGCATGCGTCTCAGAGGATCTTTCTAGAGCTGGGGAATTTTCCCATGAAAGGGATTCAGTTATGGAAGAGACAGGTTTCCTGGAGTTTTACATTCTTCTTGAACACTACTTAAGGAACTTAAATCCCATGTCCATTTGGATCTCACTCTGCACAGAGCTTTGTCATGCCAGTCCTTGAAATGCATCTCTAAGAGAATTCACTAGCACAGAATGAATGAGGGTGGAAGGGCTCTGTGCGGCTCCCCAAGTCCCATCCCCCTGCTTCAACCAGGATACCTAGAGCCTGTTGCCCAGGATTATATCTGGGCCTACTTTTAATGTCTTCAATGATCCAGACTCCACCGACTTTCTGGACACTCTGTGCCATGGTTCAGTCACCGTCACGGTAAAAAATAATTTTGTGATGCTCAGAGGCAATCTCCTGTATTGCAGTGTGTGCCCACTGCCTCTTGTCTTTTCACTGAGCATCATTGAAAAGACACTGGTTCCCTGCTCTTTGCACTATTCCTTCCCGTAGGTATGTGTGCTGCCATGTAGATAAACGTCCAAAACTTCCCTGAAGCCCAGGCAGATGATATTCTCTTCATCTACCAGGCAAGTTCATTCACCAGAGGAGTTTAAAAAGTCGTCAAGCCCCAATTTCCCCTGGTAAATCCATGCTGACTACATTTGTTCTGTCCTCCTTCGTGTGCCTGGCAATGCTTTCCAGGAATAGCTACTCCATCAACTTCCTGGGGATCCAAATGAGGCTGGCTGGCTTGTACTTTTCTGAGTCCTCCTGGTTGCCTTTTTTCAAGATGGGTGACATTTGCTTTCATCCAGTCTTTGGGCACTTTCCTCAGTCACCATGGTCCATCCAACATGATCAGGAGTGGCCTCAGAATAACATCTGCCAACACCCTTGAGACCTGTGCATCCATCTCAACAAGGCCTGTGGACTTTATGGAATACTTCCCAATTCTGTGACTATGCCCATAAAAATTTGCATGGGATAAGAGGCCATTTTAACAGGTACCTGAAGAGTGAGTGAAAAGCTATGGAAGCAATCCAAAAGGACAAAGACTAGAGTTCCCTTTGAAGACAAAGCATCCCATCATGGAGCTGAGCAGCTTTAGATCCAGGTAAGCTTCCTCTCTGAAAGGATGCAGAAGACATAGAAGACATGATTTTACCTTATCCAGTAATAAAATGTGTTGACCATTCACTTGCAATACAAAAAATTCAATGATTTCCAAAATTATTGCCTCCTAACTAGACAATAATATACTGGCTGGGTATTCCCCTAACAGATGAGAGCACCTGCTTGATGTCTCTTATGCGTGCAGACTATTTGAAGTAGGTCATTTGAGTGGGGATTCCTGGTCTTCGAATTTTCTTTCTGATGAATTTGGAATATTTACTGAAGCAAGGACCGGAAGATGAAAACTTCATTTCCCATCAGCGCACTCTAACATCCATGGCCATAATGCCATTGTTTCTCGCCAACTGAGTCAAGAATTCATGACTACAAAGTGGATCAGCTCCAAAGGAAAGATCAAGGCTGGATAATATTCTCTCTCGGTAAAGCTATTTATCTCAAATGAAGTGACCGACTTCTAATTGCTCACTGGCCTAAAGCTACAAGGAGGGGGAGATGGACCAGCTTTCCTTCCACTGCTGCTCTCTTTGTCACCTCGGTGTTTAATACGGGTAGGAAGACGTTCAAAAAGACAGCGTTGCAGAATTCATAAAATTCAGTCTTAAAAAAAATCATTTTTTAGCAGGTGAAATAAAAATAGCAAATAAAATATATAAGTTTGTCTTGCCTTCTTCTGCAGGTTTTGTAACTGGCACACCTTTCCTTATGAACGCACTGTCCTTTCCTAAATACTCTCATATGGAGGAAGATGCTTCTGATCAGAAGAGCACTAGGATGTCTTTACTCGACCTTTTCTTTTCACTGATGCTTGGTCCTCTGAAATGAATGGTTTTCTAAAATTGAAATGTGCTACTATTGTTCCCACAGGGTAAGCTGCGGACTCTTCCTGTCGGAGCTGTCACTAATCAGCTATTCTCCTATCTGCCTTTAGTAGTTGAATGTTCTGGTCTAAAAGTAGCACCTTCTGTGTAGCCATGCTCTTAGTTGCCAGTCTCATCCTAAATCCAAAGACCCTCCTGCAAAGGACCGCTGGTTCTGTAGTCAACTAAGGAAAAATGACCCGTCCATCCATGCTTTCTGATTTAAAATATTAGGGTATGATGTCCCTAAACAATTCTCTGCAGTTGAACACTACTTATCTTTGGCGTGTTTCTTCAACTCACTCGCAAGTCATTCATGCCTTAGGTTATTGGGAGAATTGCTTCATTTGAAGATGATTAAAAGGGGTATGAGAATACTTTTGTGCTTCTGCTATGAGGATACTTTTCAAATCCATACAAACTCCCTGCAAATGCAAAAACCTGCATCCTGTATTGTCCTAGCTTATAATATCAAAATGCATCCTATTCCCACCCTCAAGAACTGAGGAAACCAGGGGTGGCATCGTTTTTTCCTTCTCTCCTGTTAATGGGCCCATCAATGTCTTGCCACATGACTCAGAGATAACTCCCTCCAGGAGCCATTTCTGTTTCACGGGTAATCAAGGACCCACATCATGACTCAGAACGATATCAGCCCATTGGGAGATGCTCTGCCCAGGGGGTAGGAGCTAAGCATCCCCACCTGGATATCATCTGGGTTTTAGAAGGCAAGTAGCACTATTTCTACTGCATTGCCAGAGGAACGGCCACCCTTAGCCACTGGTTTTCCAGAGGACAAGAGCTACCAGATGGTTTCTACAGAATCACCACTTCAACAAGACCATTGCATCCAAACTGCTTTCACCACCCTAACTAGCAGGACGTCAGCTTGTATTCTGACTCTGTCAGTGGTTTTTCTTTTGTACTCTTGCATGGATTTGGGTTTTTTCCCCTTTTCCTAATAAACTGCATTTCTGACTTGGAGTCTTGCTGCAGTGCTGGATTTCTTCAGCCCAACTAGCTCCCGACACCGACAGCGAGAGTGGGCTGCCCCAAGAAAGCTGTCGAATCCGGGCTGCAGCTGTAGGGCACAGCTGCTCTACGGCACAGGTGGACTGCCTTGGGGATAGAACTGCGCTGAGAGCAGGGACAAGGAACAGGGAGAGGTCTTCTGCATATTTTTCAGTTTACTCCCTGGAGGGTCAAGGACAGAAAGACAATGATTCAAAGGCATCCATCAACTTCTAAATGGGGGGAAGGTCCCAGGGGAGGATACAATCTTTAACCAACTGGGAAAACTGGGGGTGGAAGACAAGGAGGGGAATACAATGTTGAAACCAGTAGGGGGACTACAGGGGAGGAGAGTAACTTGAAGAAACCACTGGGGTTTTGAAGGGTACAAAATTGAGAGGGAAGTTTCTAGAGAAAGGGGCAGGCTTGGGGAGGGGTTGATGTTCAATGGGAGAAGGAACAGGGAACAAAAGGGCAGGTCTTTGGGGAGAGGGACAGCTAGGGCAAAAGCCAACAATACTGGGGGGAAAGGAACAATCCATTCATAATAACATATGCTATAACAGCACAAAATAGGAAGCCTTAGAAAACGGACTACTAGAACTGCAGTACAATAATAAACACACACTGCAACAGAGTGTCTCACTGGTTTGGCTTTCAAAGCAGAAGAGGTGCCAACCTAAAAATTTCCCAACTTCAAGGTTAACTGGCTGCAGTTTTGATTTCCTTCTTCAATATATCACCAAGGCGCTATCAGCTTCTGTAATTGGCTCAGCAGCATGTCTGTTCTTAGTGCCAAGCAGGGATTCACTTTGCCAGGCATGGAGGAAGCTTCTAGGAGCTTTGCACAAAAAATCACTTCTGTGGCTGGCTTCTTCCCTCCCCACCAAAAACCAAGCCATGCCAAACCAACACCTTAACTAATTCGTAGTACTTAGTACGCATCCAAGAATGTCTTTTAAATGATGCTTTATGTTTTTACCAAACGCACTGAAAAGAAGTGGATCCATAATATTGATAAAAATTGTTCCAGTTCAATAGAAATATTGGGTCATGCAACTCTAGATTACATAGCTGTTTTTTTGTACAATACCCAGAGGCTTTTTTCACCTCCATGGAAGAGCCTAAATGAGGGATGTGGGAGTCCAGGCGGCTCTCCAAAATGCAGTTTATTCCATCCAAGACGTTGCAGCAGTCCAGGGTAGTGGGCAACAGAGCCTGTGCCTACAGCTGTCAGCTCTAGCTACAGGCAGGCCTGGAGACCCTTTGGTTTTGGCACTTTGCTGAGCATCTTCATACAGTAGAACCAATCTATCCCTTAACTATTATCTATAGCCTATCCTAACGACTCTAATTACCATATGTTGCTATTCTCCACTCACTAAAAGTCAGTATATTACAGTTGAAGCGGAAAGTTGTTTTTCAGTTTTCTTGACAGTGGAAAATTTGGAGAGCTTTTTCTGCTTGCAGCATTTGCTGACTTGTTTGCCTGTGCTAGCTTCCTGCTTGGTAAAAACATCTTCTTGTTTGGGGTGGGTTTATCCTTTGCTGTAAGTCATAAAACCCTCTTCTAACTAAGGTATCCTCGGTTATCCAGTAAGACTGGCTCAGCAATTCTTTTCTTCTAGATCAAAACTTGCTTCCAACTCTATTCCTTCTTCAGACTCCACATTGAAAAATCTTTCTGCCAAGCATACATATCTGTGAGACTTTCTTGTCAAACTTTCATCTTTCCCAACACCTCTAAAGAAATGTTTCCTGATGGTTTGGATCAGAAGATCCAGTATTGCCATCCTGAGATTTTTCTTTCGAAACCCATAAGCTGTGCTCAAGGTGTTGGCTTTGTTCTTCATTGTGCCTTGCATCTATTTTGGCTAGAAAGCCAGTGTAGATGATGTCCTTGCTGCAGTAGCCATGGGAAATAAGGTGGAGTGTCTGGCTGATGTACCGGGATGTAGACTATCCAGCACTCCCCCAGGGAGGCGAGGATCCCTAAAGGAATAGAATATTGGCTATGCTCTGGGAGTTTTACAGAGAGAAAGATCCTCACAGCTCAAATGATTTGTCTCCTGGAGTTCTGAGGAGTATGTGGTGAAGAAGAAGGCTGCTGTCTTTTCCAAGAATCTTCCGTGCATTCAAGAGGATCATTGAACTTCTTGTCTGAGAATGAAAGAAATATTAGTAGTAATTAGTACTTTTTCTCTGTCTGTGCATCACTGATTGAATTTGGGTAGGCAATATTTTTTTTATTTATTTATTTGAATTATTCATCATAAGGTCTTCCAAATTCCCAAATTCTGCTTCACTTCTTTCTGTTGTAGGCCAGTCTGGTTCATCTTCTCTTCTACTG
This sequence comes from Haemorhous mexicanus, assembly GCF_027477595.1. Lineage (NCBI taxonomy): Eukaryota > Metazoa > Chordata > Aves > Passeriformes > Fringillidae > Haemorhous > Haemorhous mexicanus. The sequence continues at coordinate 21,102,919 of NC_082345.1, read as the reverse complement.
TATTATTGCAGACCATATCTGAATGGATTTTTTTTTTCATTTTGAACATTTGGTTTAAACTGAATGAACAGAACGCTTTATTTATCCTTATTTGACCAGTTTGCAAGGAAATACAGAATTTTGAAGAGAAGTGACGTGACTCCACTTGAGGTTTTCAATGGAAGAGAAGAATGACGATGTCCTACATTCACAGCATTGTTTACAGTAACATTGCAGCTAGTTTCCAGCAACGAAGGTCAGGTTCTGGAAGCAGGCATGCATGATTGTAGAGAAGTCTAAAAAGTTTCAGTTTGGCCGCTTTTCTTGAAAAATAGCTAATATGTCTCAACGTTGTGCTGAATCTTGTTGTACAGACACTTCTTTTGAGGTCTGAACTCCTTGCTGGACTTCTGTATCTAAGAATCAGATACAGTAAACCTATGTTTCCTTATATGCTGTAAGAATTTGGTTCTAATCTAGAAGAGCAAGAAAAGGTTGCCATATTAATACAAGGTAAAGAACCTGCTAAGAAAGCAGTTAATGGACTGCTTTTTTTATTGGAGCAGTGATTTAGTGGTTGGATGGGTTTTTTTTTTTTTGCTTCTCAATAGAATTTAAGAAGTGGTGGGGTAAGAATGTGTGGATGTTTATAGGTTTGCCTTGAAAGAAGAATTACAGGGGAAACTGTTGTAAAGAATTGATGCAGAGCTCTATGCATTAATGCACTCTTCCGTACAGAGTTTCAGAAGTGAAAACCAAGAGGAGAGAGTGCCGACAAGATGAGAGTGCCGATTTACTAGAATGAATTCAAGATAGCATTCTTTTCTCTCTGAATTACAGCTCTAAACCTCAGGGTAGTAATAGGAAGTACATAACAATCTCAAAGATTTAAAAATGGATGATGAAGTTTTCTATCCAGTAAACTGTAAGGCTTCACATTTTAACCTGGTTTGCATTTTGGCAAAAGCCTGGAATCTTCTGCAATTTGCCAGATAACAAGGGATTTAGAACAGGAAGTATGCAAGTAATCATTTGGAGCCTTCATCTCCCTTCTTAGAACAATGGATACATTTATTATGCTCCTATTTTTATTCCATCAGGGGATTTGATCATGGAAATGTCTAGTCATTCTTTTCTTGTTTTCAACCCCTCAAAGAGCATGAATCCAAACTATTCAGAAGTTCTTGATCTGCAACAGTGACAAGCACTATACTGGTAAGAGTCAGTGGACATTAGCAGATCCCCTATGCCAGCCCCCTATGGCGGGCAGTTCTGGCAGGACTGATGTTTGAGGGGCTGGAATTCTGTGAAATAGAACATTCTATGAATGGGGAAAATGGAAACAGATTCTGAACGTTCAACCCAACACGTGAACAAGTACTAGGGCAGGTAATTTTCTGTGGAAATTTCTTTAGCCCCAGTGTTGTGGATGATGATTACTCTTCCTACCTCCTTTGGTCAGCTGCCAGCACAGTCACGTTACTCCGCTTATGGACAGAAAACCAGAAGAAGTCATTTTTGAACAAAACACCCAGCAGGACCTTAGAGTGTTTTTGCTGCAAAATGTTTCAAGGCAGATAGGGAAACAATTCCATTGTAGAGAGTGTGCTGAGAAGACAAGTTTGGAAGTTAAAAACCATGGGATCTGTTTCTATATATGTCACTGATTTTGCTTATTATCAATTTGGTGGGGTTTCTTGTTTTGTTGGTTTTTTTTTGTTTGTTTTTTTTTGTTGTGTTTTTTTTTTTTTTCCTGCATCCTTGAGATGAAAGCATAAGACAGAAAAGTACGGTAAAGTTAAAATACTTTTGAGATGGCTTGTGCTGAAAAACTTGTAGCTACTGCTAAGGCCCATAAGCCAGGTCCTGTTTCATTTCTGAGAAGCTATAAAATTCCCATTGGTAATTTAGTTCTAAGCATCTGTTGTTATGGTGGAGATGCAAATTAAGAAGAACAATTTTTGAATCTGTAGGGATGTATTTACCATTTTGGAGCTGCCTTTTCAGTCTCTGAGCCATCAATGAAAAGAAGGAGAAGAATCTACACTCTTTTCAACCTGTGGACCATCCACTACTGTCCACGTGCTCAGATTCAAAGCCAAACAATCCTGTCGGGCCTGATTGGGAGGAATTATTTGGATTCAAAATACTAGACTAGTATTTGATTTCCATCAGCACAGTCCATTGGGCACGAATTTTGATATCAATAGAACCTTTCACGGGGATCCATCTTTCTCACCTGCAGTACATTTTAAAGAGAAGAGGCATTGTTGAATGGCTTCAGTGAAAAAAAAAATCTTAAATGCACTCTGAATGGAATTGAGATCCAAAGGAGCCAGTATTTCAAGAAAGCCTGAGATGTTGTCTGCCATGAGATCCCTTCTAAGAGGTTCTATTAAGGTACCAAATTCTTCATCAAAATACTGTCAGATTGGTCAGAGGGGAAAAGCAAACTTTTTGAATGGTCCTTTGGGAAGACAGGGCTTGCAGCGAATTTAGTACTTGCTGCTAGGTTGCCTACATTCCAGGAAAGAGTATTAAATACTGAAATTTGACCGATGGTGGATGAAGTCTTTGTGACTGTGAAAGTCCAGTGCATGGCAATCTCAGAAAGGAACCCATCAAAGCCCCTGAAATGCCAACACACAAGTTGTGAGTTGGCAGTGCATGCCAGGTTTTAGCAAACCACAGCAAAATGCTGATTGCAAAACGAGGCCATCAAGTCACATCCGGTATGAAGCAGTAGGAAAGAGGAAAGCAGCTGAGAGCGTCAACCCTGCTAAGTAGTCTCAGTATTCTTATTGCCATTAGCAGAAATGTGAAATGAGTCTATAAAAATTACAAAGGAGGCAAAAGAAAAGGGAGTGATGACTCCTCTGGCATAGTGTTTCCTAACAGGGATCTTCAAAATCCTGTAAAGATTCTCTCATCCTTTAAACTGAAGGAAGGTATTAATGGCAGTAAGGAAATGGCATCAAATGCTAGAAAGACTCTGGGCAGTGTACTTCTAGACAGAAATGCCACTGATGGAAAACCGACTAAACTGGCACCAATGCAGCAGCATTGTACTAAAGCCCAGAAATTGTCCACGGCTTCACTCTCTGCCATTCCTTTCATATGCACACAGCAGCTCTGCAACATTCCTACTCATCATCTCCTTGGCAAACTGGGCGTGAGGGTCCGTAGTGACGCAGAGTCCCCAGGCAGGTGCAAAGGAGAGCCGCTTTCTTGCAAAAGCCAGGCTTTTGAAGCAGTCAGGCCTTTATCACTTGCATAGCTTTAAGCCGCAACAAACATAATTCAACCAACCGTCATACCCCACGCTGTGAACACGCAATGCTTCTAGAACTTCTTGATCTACCTCTAATTCAGCTGTCTCACTTTCCCCTAGTCATTTTCTACTTAGCCAAAGTAACGGGCCTCAGCCATGGTTTTACAAGGCCTTCCTTTCGGAAAGTTCTACCTATATGCAACAGCATACCACTAGTTTCTTCACCACCAAGAGTTTAGGTAGATGGATTGGCATCTGCCCTTGCGGTGAAACACAATGGGGAGAGAAAATGCTGTTGGAGATGTTCAGTCATTCCATTTTCTAGACAGGCCAAATCAAAAGAAAAGCAAGCTATAGGATTGTGTACTTGCTCTTACAGAACACCTGCTGCCATCTGACAATGAACTAGCAGAAAATCAGCAAGAATGAGACTTGAGGCAAACAACCTTTGGAAGGGAATAATGGGTTGATAAATAAAGACAACAGTTTCCAGGCTCTTGAGATACTTTAAATGACAGCAAAGGATTTGAGAGCAGAGGCTGAACTGGTGGGGAAGGATTCAAAGAATCCCAAGAAAAACATGACCAAAGAATAAAAGAACCCCAAGAAAAATAGGGGCAACTGACCTGTTAAGGCCTTCAGGAAATCAGTGGCCGCTGATTTAGATAGGCCATTCAAGTTCATTTACTGGTGCATTTTCCACTCCTATTTCACCTGTCAGCATCACAGGGTGAATTGAGACCTTGGAATCAAGATTATTTGGGATTCTGTTCTTAGCTTTAGGAGAGAAGTACAGCAGATGAAGTACCTGTTACTGATGTGATACCCAGGAACACAGAGTTGACACATTTCATTGAAGTCCAATCACAACTAGCAATACTAAGAGGATAGGATTGGCGCCTTTTCATGACGCTCTTCTTGTTACGCAGCCTGCTCTGATTCTGGTGAAACTTTTTCATTAGCTTCTCTCTAAAAAGGAGAAAAACCAATTAAATGTCCCTCCCTGCTGATGCTAATCGAGTCAGAGGTCTATGAAAGGGCCAAAAATATTCGGAATTCTTCTTAGACAATGGAAATGGAAGCAGAGCTACCAATCTATTTCCTTGCAACATATCCCTAAAACTCATTCCCTTCTATTCATCACTTATGAATAGCCAGCAGTACATTCAGGAAAAGATGAAACTGACTGATGTCAGCAAGGGAAGGACTTGAAAGAACTATTCCCATGAATCATCGTATAGACAGTAACTCTAGCATTAAAATCAGAACCCTTTTAGTAAGTATCACTTATGGGAAATTCAGGACTCCTGCACAATGGACCAAGAGGATTAAGCAGAAGCCGTTTATGGTTTACATGATGCACTTACTCATTCTGACTCTCTGCACACGCTAGTCACGCTTTTCTTATTGGTGCCTTTGTCTTGTCCACGCATTCTGCGTGCACCTCTCAGAAGATGTGTTTCCTTACAGTCCAGGTACTTTGCCCCCCCCCCCCCCCCCCCCCCCGTTTTGGAGTTCTTGTGGTCTTGGAATTTAGTTTCTCAGCTTTTCCTCTCTTGTTTTAGCAAGGCTTATGTCTTGATGAATTCCAGAGGGCCCTGAGAAAATTCTGAGAAGAACCGTTCCACGCTGGATGGCTGGTGCAGCCCGTAGTCTAAGCGGTTCAGATACATTGTCACAATTGCCCCTTCTTCTTGCACCAGCCAGATCTCTTCCAATGTCATTTTTAGCAAGAGGCACACCAGTTTCACCATGCATGGAATAACACAAAGCAATGAAATAATGACTACTGGTAAAAACAAAGCTCCATTTACGAGATCTTTCAACCACCCAGTTCTTTCCCATCCCTCAAACCATTGATGCAAACCCCACTCGTTCCCAGTCAATTTCTTCATATTGTCTTGTACTTGTGTGAGTTTCGTATGAATGGCTGCAGAATGGTCCAAAAGATTCATGCAACATATTCCTTATAAAATTCCTAACACTCGTACCCATGTGCTAGTAACAATAAATCTATTTCACCTCCTATTTGCAGTGTGCTATATCTAATAGGATCTACGTCAGTGAGCACCTGACTTAAAATAGAAGAAGTTACGATAAGTCGTTTGAACATCCAGCACACCAAATGATTAAAAGCAGCCAAACCTTGATAAGCAGCACCATCTAGCGTAAGGAAGAACACAGTTATTCCTGCTGGAACGAGCAAAACTCAACATAATGGTGCCAATCACGTCTTTAGCTAGTGTTCCTCTCTAGGTATTCCCGGAAACGAAAAAGCGGCTTCCTCAAGCAAAACCCATTATGAAGGTAAGAGAGCCCGCCGAAGAGCGGCTTCTGTTAAAAGAATCCGGCTACCGGCACCTACCTTCGGACAGCTGCGTATGCCCTTCTTCTGCGTCTCTTGCCGCCTAGACCTTAGCGAAAAGCTTTTCCAGGCATTATCTCAAAAAGGAACTGTGCCAGCACAGCAAGCGACCCGCGACGGTTTTCATGAAGGTACTCGAGTTCTTACCATCTCCTGGAGAAAAGAAAAAGTAAGATCGGCCAGAGAGTGCTGCATAAGGTTTAAAAGGATGCAAAAGAAAGCTGTCCAAGAACTTTTTCCCTACTTATGGTAATGTAAGTTGAAACTGTTGGAAAGTGGTTAGTTATCGTTTTCCCTCAGTTTGAGAGCTGCTCACTTAATCCCAGTGCTGCGCCCCTTCGTTCTTGACGTCTCAGCATCGGCCGAGCTCTCCGGCTGCCGGAGGCGAAGAAGCGGCTTTTTCGCACCCAGAGCTTTCTGCCGGTCGCGGTGCGCTCCGAACCGCGGCTTCTGCCGAAAGCCGCCGGGGACCGGCACCTACCTTCGGACAGCTGCGTATGCCCGTCTTCTGCGTCTCTTGCCGCCTAGACCTTAGCGAAAAGCTTTTCCAAGCATTTTCTCAAAAAGGAACTGTGCCAGCACAGCAAGCGTCCCACGACGGTTATCATGAAGGTACTCGAGTTCTTACCATCTCCTGGAGGAAAGAAAATGTAAGATTGGCCAGGAAGTGGTGCATAAGGTTTAGAAGGATGCAAAAGAAATTTTTCCAAGAACTTTTTTTCAGCTTATGGTAATGAGCTATACTGGAGGCTCAGACCATTCTTCTTCTTGGAATTGGTGAAGGATGCACAAGCACTGCTGATTGTGCTTCGTTGTGGTACAGGTAATAAATAGTTGATTGTTTTAATAAAAGCACACTTGAAATGCTAAGAGACAAATTTTAAAGCATAATTAATTGGAGAAAGATTCCTAAACTTGTGGCCGGTTTCCCCAACCCATCTATTGATTGCAAACGTCATTCCTTGCTGTTGTTCTGGTGCATGAACCAAAGCCCAGTGATGTCTACTACTTAAGAAAGAGGTTCTACCTTCTTACTAGAATATGTTCTTACCCTTTTAAAACACTACCCCGAACATTAAGAACAAGAGATTACCTGATGAAGTAATGAAGTGCTTTGGTTGAAAGTAAATTGCATTTGAAGGAAACGGGTTTGGGGGCGAGCACAGGAAGATCTCCGAAGTAGAGTGCCAGCTTAGTTCTCTGCTTCAGAGATAAGTGAAGCAATTCAGGAATGTCTTTCCGTGAAAATAGTTTACAGATCTTTCTGCACAACAGGTAACCACCAGCATCAGAATGTGTGCAAATAACAGACTACTCACTACAAGGTTGTCATCCATGAGTGGTAAGGCAACTCAGACTCATAGCAGTGGTTTTGCTCTTGTGCCTCATAGAATAGACAGAAAAGAAAGCGGAAAACTAATTTTTCCATCTAGTTTCTTTCAGTATTGGTTCCAAGACTATTTTCCTACCCTCAGGAGACAGCAAAAACTGTCAACAACTGAAATGCTTCAGAACTTGAAATGATCTGAATGGCAAATATTTCTCCTCAAATAAAATTTAAAACGTAAGTCATAACGGTAAAACAGATCGAGCTATTTAAAGATGAATGTTCTAGACTTACTAAAACATCCCCAGAGATAACTATTGTGTCCTAAATCTGTTTAAAAGTCCAGAGTTCCTGGTAAAAAAACTTCTATGCAGATGAGGTAGCTACATGATAGTCTCTTTCCAGCTTAATTATACTCTTCACTCTCACCACCTCTACCAGTTGATTTTCGTAAGTTCTTAGAAAACAGTACTTTAACTTTTTTAGTTCTATGAAAAAAAATGACAGTGACAAGAGTTCTTTGCACTGCCTGTTTTCTGAGAAGCCTGACCATCAAGCCTTAGGAACTTGATCATGAGTTTTATTTCATCTCAAAGTAAATTTTAAGGGCGTGGCAGAGAGAATGGGAGCCTCATGCAAAACAGTTTAGGCTTCTAATTCTTGTATTGTCCTACTTACCTACGACAAGAACTGGAAAGAGGATAGATTCGAGTTAGCAGCTGTTAAACATTTGCACATACTCTTCCGCTAAAGAAGAGGTCAAGGATGGTTTTCTGGCCCTCCCTCCACAAGCTGCAGCTTCCTTCAAGGCACTTTCACCTGTTGTGGCATGGAGCTTTCCAGCAGCTGCACTGTAGGTATGTGTTCCTCCATGGTTCTCTAGGGACTGCTGGGAGACAACCTGCTTCACTAGGATATCTCCAGGGACTGCGGGGGATTCTTTGCTCTGTCAACTGGAACACCTCCTCCTCCTTGTCTTACTGTAGTATCACGGAGCTGCTTCCCATACTGGTTTTTCCCCTCACTTGCCACTGCCCATTCATATGTTTTGTGCTTTTGACAATATATTCTCACAGAGACTGATGGGCTCAGTTGCAAAAATGTGTCTTGCTAGAAAATGACATGCTCTACAAAACCATGATTTTATAGAAAAGAATAGTGGAAGTACAAATATACTGCTAAAGGTCCGGAAACTTGACAGTGCTTCATTGTAATACATCCCCTGATTTTGCCTTCTTTCTCCTTAAGATCTGGAAAGAATACTGGGCAGGAGACAGTGTTGTTTCAAAGAAAAGACTTTTTTAGGATTCTAGGGTGCATCTTCAACTTTCTTGAGAAAATTGAGAAAAGGCCCTTTGTCTTTTGTGATAAATATCATTAGGCAGTAGGGACAAATTCTGACCAACAAGAGCAGGTCAAAATCTGGTGAGATCAAGCAATATACCTTGAGTGGCCAGGACAGAATCATAGAGTGGTAGAATCAGTTGAATTGGAAGGGGCCCGTCAGGAGCATCAAGTCCAACTTCTGGCCCTGCATGGGACCTTCCTCAAGAATCACACCAGATGCCTGAGAGCAATGTCCCAAAGGTTCTTGAACTCAAGATAGGTGTGATGCTGTGAGCACACCCTGGAGAGACTCTTCCAGTGCCCAGCCATCCTCTGGTTAAAAAACTTTTTCCTGATACCGGACCTGTGCCTCCCCTGACTCAGCTGCATGCTATTTCCTCCAGTTCTGTCCTTGTAAACCTCATTGGAGAACTTTCTGATACCTTCATGTCTTTTTTCATTGTGGTACCCAAAACTGCCCCCAAGCACTCAAGGTGAGGCCGCCCCAGAACACAGCAGAGCAGAGCAGAGCAGAGCAGAGCAGGACAATGCCCTCTCTTGCCCAGCTGGTGATACTGTGCCTGATGCACCCCAGGACAGGCTTGGCCCTCCTGGCTGCCAGGGCACTGCTGATACCCATTTAGCTTGCCATTGGCCAGGAGCCTGGCTTCCTTTCAGCCTCTGGCTCCCTAGTCTATACACACACACAGAGCAGGATTGCCCTGTCCCAGGTGCTGAATCCAGCACTTGTCATCGCACAACTCCCTAAGGTTGGGGATTGCCTGTGGGAATCCTTGGAAACAGAGGATTTTGGGAAAGCTGCAAAAGGCAGGCCTCAGAGACAGCAGAACTGTGCTTGGAGCTAAGCAGTAGTCATAAGGTTTGTCAGCAGAAAAATGATAGAAGAAGTAGAGAAGTAAGGACAAATAGAACAATGGCCTGTGTATTAAAGCTTGACATGAAGAACTCCCTAAGCTACAGCAAAGTAGATCTAGCCAGATGTTAGGAAGTTCTAAGCTTAATAATGGAGCTCTGTGCATTCTATCTTAAGGCTTACAAGCAGGTCTTTTATTCAAAAGAAGCAAGCGTTCTTTGAACCAAAGTTCTGTGTGCTTCTAGGGATCGGAAAGAACTAGTGTCAATATGCTTTTGCTTTGTGGGATTGGTCAAAAAGCTTTTCAAGTAAGTTGTAACATGAAGTTCTTTTTCTGCTGCTGGGGACGTGAGCTGCTGGCATCTTCCCACTGTCATAACCATGTCATGAGACTGATGCTGGAAAATACAACAGCTTGGGACGCCTTCCCCAGCAGTCCCGCCCCTTTCGTGATTTGTGCATAGACTCCAGGCCAGCCATAATTGCCCATCTCTCTTATTTGTCAAGATCTCTCTGCAGTGTCTCACTGGCCTCAAGGGAGTTAGTTGACAGCTCCTCCCAATGTAGCGTCTCTGGCAAACTTGCTTAATATTCCTTCAAGTGCCGAGTCCAAGTGCTTCAAAAGATGTTGAAGAGAACTGGCCCAAGGACGATACTGTCTTAGCCACTGAAATTAGCGCTTCATGCTTCTTCTTGCTCCTTAGTGCAGAAATCACAACAAATATCTTCTTTGTTTCTTTTCTATCCATGCAGGTATCTTTGCTTATGCTCATGCTTTTTATCCCAACAGCAGCTGACACGACATTTACATACAGAGCAAGAGCATGCTTTTCCTGCTGTTACTAGACTTAACAATTTTGCAATCTGTCAATCAGATACCTTTGCAACTGAAGTCAGACCTTCAGCATTTCTCATCAAAAGAGTAGAATGTCCTCAGAAGAAGAGAAAACTTTGCTGCATACTCTGTAAGCCTGCAGAAGAATAGATCATAAGGAGTTAGCATCACAATCATTTCAGCACTGACCCTATACTTGAGCAGGGAAAAAACTTCAAAGAACAGCTAATTAATGCAGCAACATAATCTAAGGAATAAAACAACTAAGATCTTCCAAACTGGTCCCTGCGGTAGAAATGTACTTGTAAGAATACAGAAGGTAAAAGATATGGTTTGGAAAGGCTACATCCTTGCTAAGCTAAATTGGATCTCATCCTGTAGATGAAAGATCAAGAAGCTCAAAGTGGAGCTAGAGAGACATGTCCAGATCATGAGATAGAGCAAAGCATTTTTCAAGATAATTAGGCATTTTGGTGGACTGGGCAGTTAGGTTAAATCTGCCACACTTACTCACTTTTGGGGACTGAATTGTGGAGTGCTAAACCATATCTGCTGCTCTAGAAAGTAAAAGAGACACATCCAAATGGTATGGTTAGTGTGAAGACTCTCACTCTCTATTGCTAAACATTTCATAAGCTATTAACCAGTCATAGGAACAAAATGAAATAAAGCCATTATACCATCTTGGAATGGAAAAATATGTTCAAAATATTTTTTTCCTTCTGTTTTCTTCCTCTTTTTTTTTTTTTTTTTTTTTTTTAATCCCAGAAGATATGATTCATAATTTCAACCATTCTGGAATGCTTTCAATAGATGAAGCCAGCATAGTATTTTTCTAACAGGCTCTTGCCCCTTACCTTCTTCATTACTGTTTTGGAATATACTCCACAGTCATTTGATCTCAGTCAGTTTTTTATCTCTCTCCCCCCAAGACAAATTTTAAAGGACTACCTAACCACTAAAAATCATCATTTCTCTGGTTTCTCAAAGCTTTTTGAGAAAGTTGTTTTGTTTTGGTTTTTTCATATTGCATCATTCCTAATGTCTTCAGACCTACTACAAGTGGAAGTTCAAATAAATCTTACCTTAAAGAGACTGTGAAAGATAACAAACTGCCAGTCTTGGTATTTGTATTTTTCTAAATCCTTTTGATTTCAAGGTTGCCTTCCTGAATGCGCAGTTTAATTAGAAAACATTGTGTTTCTAAAGGAGACCCAGTTCAATTGCTTCTGCAAGTTCACCTTCATTTTGTAGGATTGTACTTCAAGAAATCTTGTTTCATTCAAACATTAAAAGAATAGATTTGACATCATATGTGACCCTTTCATCTCTCTCATCTGTATTTCATTGCGTGAGTTTCACAGTTGCCTCCAAGAAGATTCCTTTCAATTCGCATAGCATGTTATCTGAAGATCTGTCTGCTTTCTTCACTTGCTTGAATGGGAAGACATGGGAAATACATTCTGAAGGTTATCTTTTATAGTCTACTTTTACCTACCAGTGTGCTTCTATTGACTAGAACCAATTTCAGCTGGAAAGAACATATTGTTCTGATCCGCTCCTACCAAGGGGGGATGATGTTTTCTTAACTGATCTCGGAGGGCAAAAGACAAGATGGAAAAGGGATTGCAGTATCACTCCAAACAAATGCACCTTTCTAGAATGACCACAGCAAATGCCTTCAAGGAATTCGGGAGAGGAAAAGAATAGAAAAGAGGGGGAGAAAGAGAGAGGGAGTATAGCTACCAAATGGAGAGAGATGAAGTCCTCGCAGCCCAGCCGATGGAGTTCTCCTAGGGGAGATCTCAGAGTCCTGGTTATCTCAAGGTTCTATTCTAGTCCATTGCTGAGGGGGGAAACAGATCTAGAAATGGCTGAGGGGGAGCAGATACAATAAAGAGCAAGTCTATTGAAATTGCTGAGGGGAAAATGGTATTGAAGACGGGTACAGACAGTCCATGTTCTCAGCAGGAGAAGTCAATATCAATATCAGCAGTGAGTGGGAGCTATTGTTTCAGGACTGGTTTCTATAGGAAACCAGTCTAGGTCCCGCCAACACATCTGCAGGCAACACTTAGCAGGCATCCTGCTTCAGTCAGGCCAGTAGCCCTGGATCAGAATTACGGGCGTCTCAGCCTCAGTCCTTGGGAGGGGGGCTTCAATCTGCGTCCCTCACGGTGGTAGTGGAGCAGATGAAGGATTTTCCATGGGGCGGCTACCACAGTTGCCCCAGCAAGTTCATCTGGCCAAGAGGTGGGAAAATTCCTGGGCTGGTGTCGCGAAGCACGTGCAGGCCCATAGGTCGCCTCGCCCCTTGGCAGGCCCTGCTAGAAGCAGTCACTGTAGACACAGCTGCCAACAATCACTTGGCAGGCCAGAATTCTGCTCAGGGGCCTCAGGATTTCTGGCATTCCTCTCTGACCGGCATGCCAGCATTCCAGTCAGGGTCCTCAGGGTCCCGATGTCTGTCCTGGGGACGGTCGTGAGGCAAATGAGGGGAACTTCGGACTGTCTTTCACATGGATCAGAAAATCAGTTTACTAAAATGGCCAAAAAAGAATGTGTAACATTTAGAATTGAGGAAAAAAACAAAAACAAAACCAAACCCAAAGCATTGGAGCAATATCATTCTAGAGAATGCCATGTATCTATGAAAAGTACAAAAAACTTCTGTTTTCAAATGCACTTACAAATCACCTTTTTGCATCTGTTTTGGGTTTTTTTTTTTTTTTTTGTTTTGTTTTGTTTTTTTTGTTTGAAAGCTCTGGCACTTATCTGATTCTTTTTTGAGCTAGTTCAGCTCATTAATCTGGTAAGAAAGCAGCTAAAAGTAAAGAGAAAAACCTATGGGGACCAGGATGCCACTTCAGCCACGTTGTCGTGAAGCATTAGGTCAGCCTTCTGTGTTGTAGAAATATCTCTGTCCTAGACGAAAATCAATGCATAGCACTATCTTCTTTTAAACTTTGTCCTTGCTACTGGGTTCCTGAATGATCAAGATGCTTTCAAACCAAACAACAGCCAGCCCTCTGAGATACTCCCCAAAGTATTGCGATGGAATAACTTGATCAGGAGGAAGAGCTCGCTATGCAGAACCTGAATATGAGGTCAAGAATGCTTTGTTGTGGATTACCATAGTTTGGGATTGTTTATCTCTTACCCCACCATGTAGGTCTAGGAAAAAATTAGGTAGCCACAAGGCTTTTACAGCTGTTCTTGTATTTTGGGATAGTAAGGATTTAGGGGAGTAAACAAAACTGTGGTGAGTTTTCCTATTGACTTGATTGCTCTGTCACTTTGAATTAACTGCTTTGCATGTCAGCTAACCCATCAGCATCAATGAAAAGAATATTTTCTTCCTTCCTGCACAAAGGATGTTTCATGATGCCTGTGATGTCAGGGACTTAAAAATGAAGACCATTGTGATTGAAAGGAAGCACTGGCATGCCACAAGGTAACTGTAGTGAGCTGTGTTTCCTCCTCAGCTTCACTGTGAGAGTAGAATTTTATTGAGCAGTTCCAAAACTTGGTCTTAGCATAGTCTGGTGACATATCTCAAAGGAGCAGTGTCCTAGGGTGACTTTATGATGCTTGTATCCCCAGTCATCTGTTCTCTTAATGCTGGATATGATATTCTCTGCCTTCAAGACTGGTTCTGAGAGCAAAGGTGGGGAGAAGAAGAAGCACCGAGTTTCTTATCAGAGGCTGCACTCCTTAGAAAGCAACACTCTTCCACATTCTGCGCTGCACTGTGTTGTCTGGGCACTGACAGAGCAGAACAGAGCACGCATTTGCTTTTTAGTTGGTTTAGCTGGCTGAGGCAGAGTTTTCCCTGGACTGGTTTTTTTTTTCCTTTCCCTTTTCTTGGAACGTTTCGAATCTGCTCCGGACTGGGACCTGGGAAGCACTGGGAACTTGCACTTTGTGGCCTACTGGGGCCTACCCTGGGTAGCAGCCTTCCCCATTGCCGGAGGGGTTGATAACAGAGTGAGCACCCATAGGAGAGACTTTCTGATTTGTCGTCTCTTCAGTGCGGCAAATGAGTTTTGTCATCTGGTATTGTTCATATTTTGTGCTGGGAAGTGCTTTGCCTGTTAAAGAAACAGCTTTTTCCCACTTCTCTCCCCAAACCAGTTGAGGGGAGCGGCTGTGTGGGTGGGCTTTCGGTGGGGGGGAGGGTGCAGTGGCCCTTTGTGAGGTTTTCTGCCAAATTTAGCCCTAAACCAGGACAATCAGGATGTGCGACTTAGAGAATGGTGGTTGGAACTTTGGTTGGAAAAGACCTTTAAGAACACTGAGTCTAAATGGAATTAGCAAATGCAACCATCAAGAAATGCTTTGCTGTTTGAAGAGAACGTGATTTATCTTGTAAGCTTTGCAAGTATTTGTGTCATCACAAGCACACATGACCAATGCATTAGATGGGAATATAATAAGAAACCTGTGCAGATCAACAGAATGATTCTCAGGGTAGGATATTTGCATGTTTCATCTGTCTTCCTGACTTCTTCAAATGAATTCTTTTTAGAAAGTAATGATTGGAATTGTTACTCTTTTGACAGTTCTGAGTGTATTACTGACCTTTTTGGCATATGAATGCCAAACGGGTTAATTCACCTGGTTTTTCAGATAAAGACCGAGATTTAGTGTTGCTTCAGCTGGAGGCAGAAACATTGAAATCCTCCCGCCTCCTTCTTAGTACCTAATTTCTATTACAAAATCAGTGCACAATCTTGTCCCTTAAGGTCCACTTAGCTCAGTTTATACCAACAGGGTGACATTAGCAGGGCTCACATGATGCTGCACACAGAAGCCCTCAGTGTGCAGCTCTAGCAGACAGTAATTCCATGCAGTTGGACAATCCCAGTGCTGACTTTGGATCACCAGAAGCGTTCTTAGTAGAACGAGACAAATTTAATGGAGAGGTCTCTGCAGGAAGTGGCCTGAAGAAGACAGCAGAAATCCCAGCTGTGTGTTTGTAGAAATCAGTTGAAGGCCATTTACAGAAAAAAGATCTTTAAATCTAGCTAGCTTTTTCTGCAGATTATTTGTAAACTATATGCATGAGATGGACAGTTTCACTGAGCAACTGAAATACAGCTGCATTTAAGGGGATTGAATCAGGCTTGGGAAGCAGTGAAATAAAGCTTTTCAGGAATACCGGACATCCAAGTCCCGCCAAAATTGATCCGTTTTTTATGTCCAGATGCTTTTGAAAATAATGGGTGACCATTTGGCTACCTCATCGTTTTAATCAGAAATACAAAGAAAATTTTAAACTCACATATTTTATAGCTTGAGTATTTTTCTTTGTTTATTTCCTACTTTCCAATTCAGTTCTACAAATCATATGATTAGGTAATGAGAACTCATGCTGTATAAAAATATTTAATGCTATACTTCCAAGTTAAGGCCATGTATTTCCTGGAACTGTTTCAAAAAAAAAAAAAAGCCTATCTGGATTCTTTCTTCCCCACGCTCATTATTAGATGAAAATCATTTCAATATTCTATTTTGACTTTAGATGGTACAAGATTATATTCAGAAATTCAAGCCTCTACTGTTAGGTTGTTTACATGGTTTTCTGGCCCTTCTAACTTTGTGCAACCACTCTTTGCAGCTATATATTTTTGCAGTAAGGCATCCCAGGGGTCTGTGAGAAGTTTTAATGTCAAGCAGAACTAACATGTAAACTACACGTGACATACTCGACATATTTCACCTCAGAAAGTTACAGTATGCTTAGACGGGATGAAATACGAAAGAAATAGACTTAACACAATATTTCTAAATCTTGGAAATCTATTACCTGAACTTTGAGTCCGTTTGCAGGACTCTGTAGAAATGCAAACGTGAAGTCCAAGGAGTAGAGCAGAAGGCATATTGGGCAGGGGGACAGAAGATTGCTTTGAAGGATGATGTAAGCAAGATTGCATCCTAGAAAGATAGCAGCTGCTTCTGCTGGTGCCAACATCGAGAATTTGTGCCACTGGCCTAGTTTTCTGGGGACTTTTGACCTGCACGCTCTTGAGGGCTTGCAGACATGAATTAATCTGTCCTTTGATCTTTTCTTTCATTTGAACGTCTAGGACCTGTTTTGGTCTTGTGTACGGTACTGTATCGTGTTATAAACAGACATGTTTCCACTGTTTGAAAGCTGTAGTTGAAAGTTAGGTTGCAATTATGAGTTGGCTGTCAAAAGAATTAATTTTCTGCTTTAAGCAAAATATCAAGAGAGACATTCAATCCACTCCTGTGATACAGATTCATTTTGAATTTACAGGGTAATTTGCATTAGTGGTTGTACTGCATGAGCAATAAATATGACTTGCTTGGTTTCTAATGATGATAATAGTTCTCTTTGTATTACTATAAGAATTGAATCCACCATCATTCTTTTCCTATTATTATTATGCTGTAAAGGAAAAACTCTTTTGCATTAACCAAGGAGTAAAATGCATGCATTTAGCATCATTCTTGCAGGTAGTCCTCAATTCTGAAAAGACCTCTCAGAAGCTGCATCAAATGGGAAAGCTAGACGGATGGCAGAATGCAGAAGCTGCCATTTAGGATCGAGTACAAAATGACACCCAAGAAATTCTTCATGGATGCTGCATAAGTACAAAGACGCCATTATTTCAAGGTGAAAAAGAGTCAATGAATAAAAAACTATGCTAATCAAGACACTAGAGTACCAAGCGTGCGACAAGGCTTTTTTGTAATGAACATCATGCCCAGCATGAAAAAGTACTCTTTTTATTGTAGATCGTTTAAAAGTGCACAACAGTTTGGAAAAAAGTGCTTTTCTTTTTTCTAGTAATAAGAACTCCGTATCATTCTAAGAGATACTGGACACAGGTTTTTGAAAACAATGTTCTTTTAAAGGTTAATTCTATTCATAAATACTTCACAGGAAAACATTTGATCTGCTGTTCATCCTGAAGGCTTTTAAAGGAAAATGTTTTGGTTGCGTTCTCTTCTGACTAGTTCAGGAATTCAGTCTTACCAGCATTCTAATGCTTTTTTATGTTCCTGATGGCACGGCTTAGACATCCTTGTCTCCGTTACCGTCATGATTTCCATATCAAGTGATGAGAATTTTTCTTCATGATTGGTGAAGTGAAGTGTCATAACATTCATGTCAAGTCAATTTGAAGTTTTTTTTTCCAAAGGAATCTCTTCCTTCCTAATGAAAACCATTTGAAATAGCAAACCTACTCCGTTTTTCAGAAAGTGATATAATAAACCTGTAGAGTACAATGTCCTCGGAGTTGTTTTTTCAGCAGAAGAAGAAAACTGCTGTTTTCTTCTTCTTCTATCACCTTAGACTTACTTTATTCAAAACCTTTTTAAACCTTTGAATTTCTATTTTTATAGCTAATTCCTTTCACAGTGGGCTATAGCATATGTATTTTGAAAGGCCATTTGTACATATTCAAAGGGCTTACTTCTATTCTACTAAGAAATGGCTGTACTTCTAGTAGGGAAACTTCAAGGTCCAGTAAGATTTTATCTTGTACAAAAGTTAAAAAACTCCAACTCTTAAAAATGATACCAGAAAATGACGTCTGTAAGACTGTGGCAGGAGGCTTTTTCCAGAACAATGTGCAGTTCTTCCCAATTCTATTTTTCCCTCCCATTACTTTGTACACAAAGATTTTTACACAGTCTTCTAACAGTGGCATGTTACTACTGGGCTAGAGTATTGCCCTGCCAGCATTGGAATTGACTGGAATGCAGCTGTGTTCCAATTTGCTGATGGGACAAGGGTTTTTTTGCTGAACACACTTTAGCAAGCAAGAGGGCTTCTTGGTCTTTAGAAGCTGAGTCCCAGAAAAAGATGAATGAGGTGGTGACGTGCCTCGTGTTTTGAAGAGAGATCAAAAAGTTATTGCTGGGGTCACCTCCCTTTTGGTACGGAAAGCACACAGAGGGCTTTGAAGCAGCACTTTCACCCTCTTTGCATTCACTAGTAAATCTGAGACAGAGCTTGCCCCAAGGTTTGTGCAAAAATACTCTTTTGATGCAACTGTGCACCAGACAATATCTCTGGGAAAATGTGCAGGGGCAGAAAGCAAGCCCTTCCTGGGAAATCTACTGAAATGGTTCAGAAGTTATTCCCACTCACTCTTGCTAACCTCTGCTGTCTAGCTGTCGGATATGCTTGGGACCATGTTGAAATAATTCTAAACAGTGTACTGAGGCTGCAATATTGAGTAAACATAGGTATTTTCCATAGGTGTCAGGGAAAAATATTTCTATTGGTAAAAATGAGTTCCATAGAAAACAAGAAGAGCATGGTAGAAAAAAAATCACATCCATAGAATGAAGATGCCCAGAATTCTTCTTTTGAAGTTACACAGAGTCAATATTTTCTAAATAAGGTTGTGAAACTTATGAAGAAGTAAGAGTACCTTCCACCTGACTGGTGCACAAGTTCATGTTTCCAACTTACAAAAACCATATTATTAAAAGAAAAATGTTCCACCTTGTGGAAAAGTAGCCCATTCGTAATTGTATCAAAGGTAGGGTTAGATCAAGTATTCCTACAAGACAGTAGTAGTACTATGAAAAGCCTTTTGGCCTCTATCTGACTACAGGAAACTTGAGCATGCAGAAGTGTCTTTCCCTGCTGCAAGCTGTACTTCCGATTTGCTACTGCTGCTTAAACATTGTTCAAAGAAAACTTGTCAAAATAAAACTAGTGTATACAAGCAACTGGAACTATCCATTGCGTTCCAGCCAATTTGAACTAGAAAATATCGGACACACACTCCAGTTGAATATTCTAATGCATAGATGGAGTATACCAGCACTAAGAAATGGGAACGCTGGAGAAAGGAGCAAATGCAGATGAATTTCAGGGAAGGAAATTATTGGAGAGCTAACTGCAGTCCCTCGACTTTACAAGAAATGATGTCCAGTAAATCCCAACCTGACACATAAAGAACTCCGTTTTGAAATGGGCTGCATCTATGGTCCTCTGTTCTTCCTAGATGAAGGAACTGTGTTTTGAATCAATCTTCCAAGTGGTATGGCTAAAGACCTTGGATACCTCAATTTTTTTTTTTTTTTCCAGAAGCAACTGTCTCAAAACCTCTTTAAACTGACATTTCCCCTTACGATGCCATCTTTTAAAAGAGCACCTTTTCATTTAACAGGGTATTCCAAACATCATTTCCAAATTTAGACTAAAAGTAACACTCTTTCTAGTTATCTTTGGGTTTTTTGCAGCTTCCTGCCAACATAGGCAGCAAGGAAGAGAACCGACGGCAGCTCTTTCTGGAGCATCTTGAACAAATGCCCTTGCTTATGTTCAAATCTTTCACTTCTCCAAAATCCCTAACGATGAAGAAAAGGTTGTGAAGGCATTACTAGTAGTATTAGATGGCAATGGATGGGTCAAATAGAATTTGTATCGCATAGATGATACTTGGCAAACAGCAAATGAAGGGGTTTCTTTCAGCTCTCAGACTGATGTTACATCTCAGTAATTTATTAAAAAGATAACAAGAAGGATATTTTTTAACAGTGAACTTAATTACACCCCTACCCATGGACATCTGAATCTTAGGAATAGACAGTGTCTGATTTAGAAAAAAAAAAAAGAATTATCACAGTTTAAAGAAGTATATGATCATGAACACTTTGCTGATGGAACGTAGCCTATTCATTGGCTGAAATGAAGCAGGTAGACAGGACATAGGAAATATTGTTTTGTGGATCAAACATTTATTTTTTTAAAGTGATGCTTACAGATGGTGAACTCACCAACTTTGATATTGCACAGTAGATAAGGGTACCTAACTTGCTCCATCAAGTTATCCCTTGGAATCACCATCCAAGGGCATTTTCCCCTGCCTCTGTGAAAATGTGCCTACCTTTTTCACAATACTTTTGCAGCAGCATTGCTAGGCCTGATCAGCTGTTATGGAGGGTGAATGATCAGCAGCAAGGTGACTGGCCAGGGTCATTTGCTTCAATGGATTTTGATCTACTGGATATTTTGAAGACGTGCTTCAGCCCTCTTTGTCAGACACAGCCTTCAAATGGTGCTAAACAATTGTTCGGGCTGTGGACCACATGAAAAAGTACTTTCTGGTGCCTTTACTGGGCCATATGCTCTTGATTCTCTCCCTCAACTTCTCCATCACCTCTCATCTCTTTCACATGAGCTATGTTCAAGGTCCACAGGATACTTTTCACAGAATCTTCAGGCCTGATGCAGTAGGAATGATGAACAAATGCAGCTGGGATGAATTTTCCAGTTTGGATAAAACCTCTTGTGCACACAAATCCCCCTATGCCCAGAAAAACCTTCACTAAGCACTCGTGTTCTACCTAAACCGCAGTTTAGTCTGAAAGAAAAGCTTTGGTCTGAGAGTATCTGAGAGATTTGCATGAAGCACAGATATCTGACCTATGCAATTTTGAAGATCAGAGCTAAAAGAAAATGGCAAGAAGTTTTTAATTTTGCCGGTTTTAATTTTCAATTCCATGCACTTTTTCAAAAAGTGTCAATCTCAAATGGCCATCAACATCTTTCAGTCGTCTGGAAGTTAGTATTCATATCAAATGTGTTTCAAATCAATAGAATTTCAAACCTTTCCTCAAAGTTTATATACCTAGATTTAGTATTTCTGATCTCTATTAGATGAAAGGAAGACATTTTTTGCTGTTGGGGTGCTGGAACGCTGCTTCGGGTTGCCCAGAGAAGTTGTGGATGTCCCATCCCTGAACGTATTCAAGTCAGCTTGGATGGGGCTTTGAACAGCAACGAATGCGACCCTTGATGGTAGATAAACAAAGCTTGAATATAGAAGAGGCTCAGATTGAGGTATACGAACAAATTTTCTCTCAGCTCTTGGGGTAAATTCAAAGTTGTACAAAATTGCATTTCTCTGTGATTTTCACTACTGTAACAGAAAGCTTCATGAAAACTGTGCAGAAGATATCAACTTTTAAAAGCGGTAAGAACTACAACATCAAACACATGGGATGGGTTTCATCATGGGACACCCTCTGAGAGAAAATCTCTGTATTTCGACACTTCATGCCAATCATTAGGATTTCAAGGAGTGCCAAAGAAGGCGGCAAAATATCCTTCAGGACATTATTTACTGTAGTTCAGCCTGGCCATTAGTTGGAATTGGTGTTTGAACTAATGTAGACATACCACACACACTTTCCATGCACTGAAAACTTACTGTTTACAATGAATAAGCAATGAGGATCAAAATTGATTGAAAGCATCTTAAAAATGTCAAGTATTTCACTGTATATGATCTATGATCAAAATACTTATTCCTCCTTAGTGAGGGACAAATAAATTCTTCCATACCATGATGGTTAAAAATTGTCTAAACCAATGTTTTCTTCTGAAAAGACATCATCTAATTTTTTCTATTTTTAGAAGAAAATATTTCTAGACATAGAACAAAGGAATTTTAAAGGAACAAATGGAAGGAAAATATTCTGCAAACAGAATTCAATGAAAACCTGTGTTTTAAATATGAGGTAGATATTCAACAGAGTTTTTGTACCAGATATTTGAAATAGTGTACCGGCTATTTTGTCCACAAAGAGAGCTATTTAGCATTTCAGTCTTTTCCAAGGTGTTCATGATCTGCTATGCTGATCTCTGTGCATGCCTAGGTGTGTGCGGAAGGTGGGGCCATGTGAAGTGGAGTGTCTATGTTTGCTTAGCACTCGGAGTGGCAGATTCATGCCTCAGCTCCATCATTTCTTTTAGAAACTTCCCAGAGAGTGGATATGAAGTTTCATGTTCAAAAGAGATCAATTCCCAAGTCATCCATTTTACTCTACCTTGTAAATCACATGCTTTGTTGCATATTTTATCAAATAGACTTTCAAGCCGCGTGGAGGAAGGAGAATGTGGAGAATCCCTCCAATGTCTTGCAACTTGTACGCAAATAGATTTTCAAGAAAATCATCATTTCTCTTTTAAATACATCTGGGACAGGCATGATGGTGGCGTCAATCTGTTGAAGTTTTTGTTGCTGGGGGAAGTTGTACGAAAGGACTGGTTTTTACATTGACCAGTTACTGAATCAAGTGCATGAACACATTTGAAATTCCACTGGGGTTTCCTTTTTCTAGCAGACTACTTCTAGAACTAGCTAGCAGACTCAAGATGACTCTTTTTCTCTGTTTTTGTTTCTTTCCTATTTTCTTGCTTTCTCTGCAACTGTCTACACAATTTTAGGACTTTTTTCCCAACTCAAATTGTTTCATAGACCGATAATTCAGATACGCTTTTTACAAGGAATGTTTTAAATCTTTGTTAGAATTAAGAAAGTTAAGGACATAGGTCTTTTTCTTCCCTTATGAATATTGCAATGAAAGAGTTCAATAAAGACCAACTCCTTTTTATTTATTTGGAATACAAGTCGATAATTCCCATACAGTAATTCATTGGTGGACCAATATTTGCCATTCTGATGTAAGTTGTCACTTCTTAACAATATGCCTTCTGTGACTACGTTGACAACACTTTTGGTAAAGATCCTAACTGGTCTTAGACACGCATAGGGAGAAATTTGCTCTGCCAGTGTCAGTCTTAAGCATGCGTCTCAGAGGATCTTTCTAGAGCTGGGGAATTTTCCCATGAAAGGGATTCAGTTATGGAAGAGACAGGTTTCCTGGAGTTTTACATTCTTCTTGAACACTACTTAAGGAACTTAAATCCCATGTCCATTTGGATCTCACTCTGCACAGAGCTTTGTCATGCCAGTCCTTGAAATGCATCTCTAAGAGAATTCACTAGCACAGAATGAATGAGGGTGGAAGGGCTCTGTGCGGCTCCCCAAGTCCCATCCCCCTGCTTCAACCAGGATACCTAGAGCCTGTTGCCCAGGATTATATCTGGGCCTACTTTTAATGTCTTCAATGATCCAGACTCCACCATCTTTCTGGACACTCTGTGCCATGGTGCAGTCACCGTCACGATAAAAAATAATTTTGTGATGCTCAGAGGCAATCTCCTGTATTGCAGTGTGTGCCCACTGCCTCTTGTCTTTTCACTGAGCATCATTGAAAAGACACTGGTTCCCTGCTCTTTGCACTATTCCTTCCCGTAGGTATGTGTGCTGCCATGTAGATAAACGTCCAAAACTTCCCTGAAGCCCAGGCAGATGATATTCTCTTCATCTACCAGGCAAGTTCATTCACCGGAGGAGTTTAAAAAGTCGTCAAGCCCCAATTTCCCCTGGTAAATCCATGCTGACTACATTTGTTCTGTCCTCCTTCGTGTGCCTGGCAATGCTTTCCAGGAATAGCTACTCCATCAACTTCCTGGGGATCCAAATGAGGCTGGCTGGCTTGTACTTTTCTGAGTCCTCCTGGTTGCCTTTTTTCAAGATGGGTGACATTTGCTTTCATCCAGTCTTTGGGCACTTTCCTCAGTCACCATGGTCCATCCAACATGATCAGGAGTGGCCTCAGAATAACATCTGCTAACACCCTTGAGACCTGTGCATCCATCTCAACAAGGCCTGTGGACTTTATGGAATACTTCCCAATTCTGTGACTATGCCCATAAAAATTTGCATGGGATAAGAGGCCATTTTAACAGGTACCTGAAGAGTGAGTGAAAAGCTATGGAAGCAATCCAAAAGGACAAAGACTAGAGTTCCCTTTGAAGACAAAGCATCCCATCATGGAGCTGAGCAGCTTTAGATCCAGGTAAGCTTCCTCTCTGAAAGGATGCAGAAGACATGATTTTACCTAATCCAGTAATAAAATGTGTTGACCATTCACTTGCAATACAAAAAATTCAATGATTTCCAAAATTATTGCCTCCTAAGTAGACAATAATATACTGGCTGGGTATTCCCCTAACAGATGAGAGCACCTGCTTGATGTCTCTTATGCGTGCAGACTATTTGAAGTAGGTCATTTGAGTGGGGATTCCTGGTCTTCGAATTTTCTTTCTGATGAATTTGGAATATTTACTGAAGCAAGGACCGGAAGATGAAAACTTCATTTCCCATCAGCGCACTCTAACATCCATGGCCGTAATGCCATTGTTTCTCCCCAGCTGAGTCAAGAATTCATGACTACAAAGTGGATCAGCTCCAAAGGAAAGATCAAGGCTGGATAATATTCTCTCTTGGTAAAGCTATTTATCTCAAATGAAGTGACCAACTTCTAATCGCTCACTGGCCTAAAGCCACAAGGAGGGGGAGATGGACCAGCTTTCCTTCCACTGCTGCTCTCTTTGTCACCTCGGTGTTTAATACGAGTAGGAAGACGTTCAAAAAGACAGCGTTGCAGAATTCATAAAATTCAGTCTTAAAAAAAATCATTTTTTAGCAGGTGAAATAAAAATAGCAAATAAAATATATAAGTTTGTCTTGCCTTGTTCTGCAGGTTTTGTAACTGGCACACCTTTCCTTATGAACGCACTGTCCTTTCCTAAATACTCTCATATGGAGGAAGATGCTTCTGATCAGAAGAGCACTAGGATGTCTTTACTCGACCTTTTCTTTTCACTGATGCTTGGTCCTCTGAAAAGAATGGTTTTCTAAAATTGAAATGTGCTACTATTGTTCCCATGGGGTAAGCCGCAGACTCCTCCTGTCGGAGCTGTCACTAATCAGCTACTCTCCTATCTGCCTTTAGTAGTTGAATGTTCTGGTCTAAAAGTAGCACCTTCTGTGTAGCCATGCTCTTAGTTGCCAGTCTCATCCTAAATCCAAAGACCCTCCTGCAAAGGACCGCTGGTTCTGTAGTCAACCAAGGAAAAAAGACCCGTCCATCCATGCTTTCTGATTTAAAATATTAGGGTATGATGTCCCTAAACAATTCTCTGCAGTTGAACACTACTTATCTTTGGCGTGTTCCTTCAACTCACTCGCAAGTCATTCATGCCTTAGGTTATTGGGAGAATTGCTTCATTGGAAGATGATTAAAAGGGGTATGAGAATACTTTTGTGCTTCTGCTATGAGGATACTTTTCAAATCCATACAAACTCCCTGCAAATGCAAAAACCTGCATCCTGTATTGTCCTAGCTTACAATATCAAAATGCATCCTATTCCCACCCTCAAGAACTGAGGAAACCAGGGGTGGCATCGTTTTTTCCTTCTCTCCTGTTAATGGGCCCATCAATGTCTTGCCACATGACTCAGAGATAACTCCCTCCAGGAGCCATTTCTGTTTCACGGGTAATCAAGGACCCACATCATGACTCAGAATGATATCAGCCCATTGGGAGATGCTCTGCCCAGGGGGTAGGAGCTAAGCATCCCCACCTGGATATCATCTGGGTTTTGGAAGGCAAGAAGCACTATTTCTACTGCATTGCCAGAGGAACGGCCACCCTTAGCCACTGGTTTTCCAGAGGACGAGAGCTACCAGATGGTTTCTAAAGAATCACCACTTCAACAAGACCATTTCATCCAAACTGCTTTCACCACCCTAACTAGCAGGATGTCAGCTTGTATTCTGACTCTGTCAGTGGTTTTTCTTTTGTACTCTTGCATGGATTTGGGTTTTTTCCCCTTTTCCTAATAAACTGGATTTCTGACTTGGAGTCTTGCTGCGGTGCTGGATTTCTTCAGCCCAACTAGCTCCCGACACCGACAGCGAGAGTGGGCCGCCCCAAGAAAGCTGTCGAATCCGGGCTGCAGCTGTAGGGCACAGCTGCTCTACGGCACAGGTGGACTGCCTTGGGGATAGAACTGCGCTGAGAGCAGGGACAAGGAACAGGGAGAGGTCTTCTGCATATTTTTCAGTTTACTCCCTGGAGGGTCAAGGACAGAAAGACACTGATTCAAAGGCATCCATCAACTTCTAAATGGGGGGAAGGTCCCAGGGGAGGATACAATCTTTAACCAACTGGGAGAAACTGGGGGTGGAAGACAAGGAGGGGAATACAATGTTGAAACCAGTAGGGGGACTACAGGGGAGGAGAATAACTTGAAGAAACCACTGGGGTTTTGAAGGGTACAAAATTGAGAGGGAAGTTTCTAGAGAAAGGGGCAGGCTTGGGGAGGGGTTGATGTTCAATGGGAGAAGGAACAGGGAACAAAAGGGCAGGTCTTTGGGGAGAGGGACAGCTAGGGCAAAAGCCAACAATACTGGGGGGAAAGGAACAATCCATTCATAATAACATATGCTATAACAGCACAAAATAGGAAGCCTTAGAAAACGGACTACTAGAACTGCAGTACAATAATAAACACACACTGCAACAGAGTGTCTCACTGGTTTGGCTTTCAAAGCAGAAGAGGTGCCAACCTAAAAATTTCCCAACTTCAAGGTTAACTGGCTGCAGTTTTGATTTCCTTCTTCAATATATCACCAAGGCGCTACCAGCTTCTGTAATTGGCTCAGCAGCATGTCTGTTCTTAGTGCCAAGCAGGGATTCACTTTGCCAGGCATGGAGGAAGCTTCTAGGAGCTTTGCACAAAAAATCACTTCTGTGGCTGGCTTCTTCCCTCCCCACCAAAAACCAAGCCATGCCAAACCAACACCTTAACTAATTCGTAGTACTTAGTACGCATCCAAGAATGTCTTTTAAACGATGCTTTATGTTTTTGACCAAACGCACTGAAAAGAAGTGGATCCATAATATTGATAAAAATTGTTCCAGTTCAATAGAAATATTGGGTCATGCAACTCTAGATTACATAGCTGTTTTTTTGTACAATACCCAGAGGCTTTTTTCACCTCCATGGAAGAGCCTAAATGAGGGATGTGGGAGTCCAGGCGGCTCTCCAAAATGCAGTTTATTCCATCCAAGACGTTGCAGCAGTCCAGGGTAGTGGGCAACAGAGCCTGTGCCTACAGCTGTCAGCTCTAGCTACAGGCAGGCCTGGAGACCCTTTGGTTTTGGCACTTTGCTGAGCATCTTCATACAGTAGAACCAATCTATCCCTTAACTATTATCTATAGCCTATCCTAACGACTCTAATTACCATATGTTGCTATTCTCCACTCACTAAAAGTCAGTATATTACAGTTGAAGCGGAAAGTTGTTTTTCAGTTTTCTTGACAGTGGAAAATTTGGAGAGCTTTTTCTGCTTGCAGCATTTGCTGACTTGTTTGCCTGTGCTAGCTTCCTGCTTGGTAAAAACATCTTCTTGTTTGGGGTGGGTTTATCCTTTGCTGTAAGTCATAAAACCCTCTTCTAACTAAGGTATCCTCGGTTATCCAGTAAGACAGGCTCAGCAATTCTTTTCTTCTAGATCAAAACTTGCTTCCAACTCTATTCCTTCTTCAGACTCCACATTGAAAAATCTTTCTGCCAAGCATACATATCTGTGAGACTTTCTTGTCAAACTTTCATCTTTCCCAACACCTCTAAAGAAATGTTTCCTGATGGTTTGGATCAGAAGATCCAGTATTGCCATCCTGAGATTTTTCATTCAAAACCCATAAGCTGTGCTCAAGGTTTTGGCTATGTTCTTTGTTGTGCCTTGCATCTATTTTGGCTAGAAAGCCAGTGTAGATGATGTCCTTGCTGCAGTAGCCATGGGAAATAAGGTGGAGTGTCTGGCTGATGTACCAGGATGTAGACTATCCAGCACTCCCCCAGGGAGGCGAGGATCCCTAAAGGAATAGAATATTGGCTATGCTCTGGGAGTTTTACAGAGAGAAAGATCCTCACAGCTCAAATGATTTGTCTCCTGGTGTTCTGAGGAGTATGTGGTGAAGAAGAAGGCTGCTGTCTTTTCCAAGAATCTTCCGTGCATTCAAGAGGATCATTGAACTTCTTGTCTGAGAATGAAAGAAATATTAGTAGTAATTAGTACTTTTTCTCTGTCTGTGCATCACTGATTGAATTTGGGTAGGCAATATTTTTTTTATTTATTTATTTGAATTATTCATCATAAGGTCTTCCAAATTCCCAAATTCTGCTTCACTTCTTTCTTTTGTAGGCCAGTCTGGTTCATCTTCTCTTCTACTGTATTATTGCAGACCATATCTGAATGGATTTTTTTTTTTTCATTTTGAACATTAGGTTTAAACCGAATGAACAGAACGCTTTATTTATCCTTATTTGACCAGTTTGCAAGGAAATACAGAATTTTGAAGAGAAGTGACGTGACTCCACTTGAGGTTTTCAATGGAAGAGAAGAATGACGATGTCCTACATTCACAGCATTGTTTACAGTAACATTGCAGCTAGTTTCCAGCAACGAAGGTCAGGTTCTGGAAGCAGGCATGCATGATTGTAGAGAAGTCTAAAAAGTTTCAGTTTGGCCGCTTTTCTTGAAAAATAGCTAATATGTCTCAACGTTGTGCTGAATCTTGTTGTACAGACACTTCTTTTGAGGTCTGAACTCCTTGCTGGACTTCTGTATCTAAGAATCAGATACAGTAAACCTATGTTTCCTTATATGCTGCAAGAATTTGGTTCTAATCTAGAAGAGCAAGAAAAGGTTGCCATATTAATACAAGGTAAAGAACCTGCTAAGAAAGCAGTTAATGGACTGCTTTTTTTATTGGAGCAGTGATTTAGTGGTTTGATGGGTTTTTTTTTTTTTGCTTCTCAATAGAATTTAAGAAGTGGTGGGGTAAGAATGTGTGGATGTTTATAGGTTTGCCTTGAAAGAAGAATTACAGGGGAAACTGTTGTAAAGAATTGATGCAGAGCTCTATGCATTAATGCACTCTTCCGTACAGAGTTTCAGAAGTGAAAACCAAGAGGAGAGAGTGCCGACAAGATGAGAGTGCCGATTTACTAGAATGAATTCAAGATAGCGTTCTTTTCTCTCTGAATTACAGCTCTAAACCTCAGGGTAGTAATAGGAAGTACATAACAATCTCAAAGATTTAAAAATGGATGATGAAGTTTTCTATCCAGTAAACTGTAAGGCTTCACATTTTAACCTGGTTTGCATTTTGGCAAAAGCCTGGAATCTTCTGCAATTTGCCAGATAACAAGGGATTTAGAACAGGAAGTATGCAAGTAATCATTTGGAGCCTTCATCTCCCTTCTTAGAACAATGGATACATTTATTATGCTCCTATTTTTATTCCATCAGGGGATTTGATCATGGAAATGTCTAGTCATTCTTTTCTTGTTTCCAACCCCTCAAAGAGCATGAATCCAAACTATTCAGAAGTTCTTGATCTGCAACAGTGACAAGCACTATACTGGTAAGAGTCAGTGGACATTAGCAGATCCCCTATGCCAGCCCCCTATGGCGGGCAGTTCTGGCAGGACTGATGTGTGAGGGGCTGGAATTCTGTGAAATAGAACATTCTATGAATGGGGAAAATGGAAACAGATTCTGAACGTTCAACCCAACACGTGAACAAGTAATAGGGCAGGTAATTTTCTGTGGAAATTTCCTTAGCCCCAGTGTTGTGGATGATGATTACTCTTCCTACCTCCTTTGGTCAGCTGCCAGCACAGTCACGTTACTCCGCTTATGGACAGAAAACCAGAAGAAGTCATTTTTGAACAAAACACCCAGCAGGACCTTAGAGTGTTTTTGCTGCAAAATCTTTCAAGGCAGATAGGGAAACAATTCCATTGTAGAGAGTGTGCTGAGAAGACAAGTTTGGAAGTTAAAAACCATGGGATCTGTTTCTATATATGTCACTGATTTTGCTTATTATCAATTTGGTGGGGTTTCTTGTTTTGTTGGTTTTTTTTTTTGGTTTTTTTTGTTGTGGTTTTTTTTTTTTTTTTTTTTTTTTTTTTTTTGTTTATATTTTTTTTTTCCTGCATCCTTGAGATGAAAGCATAAGACAGAAAAGTACGGTAAAGTTAAAATACTTTTGAGATGGCTTGTGCTGAAAAACTTGTAGCTACTGCTAAGGCCCATAAGCCAGGTCCTGTTTCATTTCTGAGAAGCTATAAAATTCCCATTGGTAATTTAGTTCTAAGCATCTGTTGTTATGGTGGAGATGCAAATTAAGAAGAACAATTTTTGAATCTGTAGGGATGTATTTACCATTTTGGAGCTGCCTTTTCAGTCTCTGAGCCATCAATGAAAAGAAGGAGAAGAATCTACACTCTTTTCAACCTGTGGACCATCCACTACTGTCCACGTGCTCAGATTCAAAGCCAAACAATCCTGTCGGGCCTGATTGGGAGGAATTATTTGGATTCAAAATACTAGACTAGTATTTGATTTCCATCAGCACAGTCCATTGGGCACAAATTTTGATATCAATAGAACCTTTCATGGGGATCCATCTTTCTCACCTGCAGTACATTTTAAAGAGAAGAGGCATTGTTGAATGGCTTCAGTGAAAAAAAAATCTTAAATGCACTCTGAATGGAATTGAGATCCAAAGGAGCCAGTATTTCAAGAAAGCCTGAGATGTTGTCTGCCATGAGATCCCTTCTAAGAGGTTCTATTAAGGTACCAAATTCTTCATCAAAATACTGTCAGATTGGTCAGAGGGGAAAAGCAAACTTTTTGAATGGTCCTTTGGGAAGACAGGGCTTGCAGCGAATTTAGTACTTGCTGCTAGGTTGCCTACATTCCAGGAAAGAGTATTAAATACTGAAATTCGACCGATGGTGGATGAAGTCTTTGTGACTGTGAAAGTCCAGTGCATGGCAATCTCAGAAAGGAACCCATCAAAGCCCCTGAAATGCCAACACACAAGTTGTGAGTTGGCAGTGCATGCCAGGTTTTAGCAAACCACAGCAAAATGCTGATTGCAAAACGAGGCCATCAAGTCACATCCGGTATGAAGCAGTAGGAAAGAGGAAAGCAGCTGAGAGCGTCAACCCTGCTAAGTAGTCTCAGTATTCTTATTGCCATTAGCAGAAATGTGAAATGAGTCTATAAAAATTACAAAGGAGGCAAAAGAAAAGGGAGTGATGACTCCTCTGGCATAGTGTTTCCTAACAGGGATCTTCAAAATCCTGTAAAGATTCTCTCATCCTTTAAACTGAAGGAAGGTATTAATGGCAGTAAGGAAATGGCATCAAATGCTAGAAAGACTCTGGGCAGTGTACTTCTAGACAGAAATGCCACTGATGGAAAACCGACTAAACTGGCACCAATGCAGCACCAATGCAGCAACTAAAGCCCAGAAATTGTCCACGGCTTCACTCTCTGCCATTCCTTTCATATGCACACAGCAGCTCTGCAACATTCCTACTCATCATCTCCTTGGCAAACTGGGCGTGAGGGTCCGTAGTGACGCAGAGTCCCCAGGCAGGTGCAAAGGAGAGCCGCTTTCTTGCAAAAGCCAGGCTTTTGAAGCAGTCAGGCCTTTATCACTTGCATAGCTTTAAGCCGCAACAAACATAATTCAACCAACCGTCATACCCCACGCTGTGAACACGCAATGCTTCTAGAACTTCTTGATCTACCTCTAATTCAGCTGTCTCACTTTCCCCTAGTCATTTTCTACTTAGCCAAAGTAACGGGCCTCAGCCATGGTTTTACAAGGCCTTCCTTTCGGAAAGTTCTACCTATATGCAACAGCATACCACTAGTTTCTTCACCACCAAGAGTTTAGGTAGATGATTGGCATCTGCCCTTGCGGTGAAACACAATGGGGAGAGAAAATGCTGTTGGAGATGTTCAGTCATTCCATTTTCTAGACAGGCCAAATCAAAAGAAAAGCAAGCTATAGGATTGTGTACTTGCTCTTACAGAACACCTGCTGCCATCTGACAATGAACTAGCAGAAAATCAGCAAGAATGAGACTTGAGGCAAACAACCTTTGGAAGGGAATAATGGGTTGATAAATAAAGACAACAGTTTCCAGGCTCTTGAGATACTTTAAATGACAGCAAAGGATTTGAGAGCAGAGGCTGAACTGGTGGGGAAGGATTCAAAGAATCCCAAGAAAAACATGACCAAAGAATAAAAGAACCCCAAGAAAAATAGGGGCAACTGACCTGTTAAGGCCTTCAGGAAATCAGTGGCCGCTGATTTAGATAGGCCATTCAAGTTCATTTACTGGTGCATTTTCCACTCCTATTTCACCTGTCAGCATCACAGGGTGAATTGAGACCTTGGAATCAAGATTATTTGGGATTCTGTTCTTAGCTTTAGGAGAGAAGTACAGCAGGTGAAGTACCTGTTACTGATGTGATACCCAGGAACACAGAGTTGACACATTTCATTGAAGTCCAATCACAACTAGCAATACTAAGAGGATAGGATTGGCGCCTTTTCATGACGCTCTTCTTGTTACGCAGCCTGCTCTGATTCTGGTGAAACTTTTTCATTAGCTTCTCTCTAAAAGGGAGAAAAACCAATTAAATGTCCCTCCCTGCTGATGCTAATCAAGTCAGAGGTCTATGAAAGGGCCAAAAATATTTGGAATTCTTCTTAGACAATGGAAATGGAAGCAGAGCTACCAATCTATTTCCTTGCAACATATCCCTAAAACTCATTCCCTTCTATTCATCACTTATGTATAGCCAGCAGTACATTCAGGAAAAGATGAAACTGACTGATGTCAGCAAGGGAAGGACTTGAAAGAACTATTCCCATGAATCATCGTATAGACAGTAACTCTAGCATTAAAATCAGAACCCTTTTAGTAAGTATCACTTATGGGAAATTCAGGACTCCTGCACAATGGACCAAGAGGATTAAGCAGAAGCCGTTTATGGTTTACATGATGCACTTACTCATTCTGACTCTCTGCACACGCTAGTCACGCTTTTCTTATTGGTGCCTTTGTCTTGTCCACGCATTCTGCGTGCACCTCTCAGAAGATGTGTTTCCTTACAGTCCAGGTACTTTGCCCCCCCCCCCCCCCCCCCCCCCCGTTTTGGAGTTCTTGTGGTCTTGGAATTTAGTTTCTCAGCTTTTCCTCTCTTGTTTTAGCAAGGCTTATGTCTTGATGAATTCCAGAGGGCCCTGAGAAAATTCTGAGAAGAACCGTTCCACGCTGGATGGCTGGTGCAGCCCGTAGTCTAAGCGGTTCAGATACATTGTCACAATTGCCCCTTCTTCTTGCACCAGCCAGATCTTTTCCAATGTCATTTTTAGCAAGAGGCACACCAGTTTCACCATGCATGGAATAACACAAAGCAATGAAATAATGACTACTGGTAAAAACAAAGCTCCATTTACGAGATCTTTCAACCACCCAGTTCTTTCCCATCCCTCAAACCATTGATGCAAACCCCACTCGTTCCCAGTCAATTTCTTCATATTGTCTTGTACTTGTGTGAGTTTCGTATGAATGGCTGCAGAATGGTCCAAAAGATTCATGCAACATATTCCTTATAAAATTCCTAACACTCGTACCCATGTGCTAGTAACAATAAATCTATTTCACCTCCTATTTGCAGTGTGCTATATCTAATAGGATCTACGTCAGTGAGCACCTGACTTAAAATAGAAGAAGTTACGATAAGTCGTTGGAACATCCAGCACCCCAAATGATTAAAAGCAGCCCAACCTTGATAAACAGCGCCATCTAGCGTAAGGAAGAACACAGTTATTCCTGCTGGAACGAGCAAAACTCCACATAATGGTGCCAATCACGTCTTTAGCTAGTGTTCCTCTCTAGGTATTCCCGGAAACGAAAAAGCGGCTTCCTCCAGCAAAACCCATTATGAAGGTAAGAGAGCCCGCCGAAGAGCGGCTTCTGTTAAAAGAATCCGGCTACCGGCACCTACCTTCGGACAGCTGCGTATGCCCGTCTTCTGCGTCTCTTGCCGCCTAGACCTTAGCGAAAAGCTTTTCCAAGCATTTTCTCTAAAAGGAACTGTGCCAGCACAGCAAGCGACCCGCGACGGTTTTCATGAAGGTACTCGAGTTCTTACCATCTCATGGAGAAAAGAAAATGTAAGATTGGCCAGAGAGTGCTGCATAAGGTTTAGAAGGATGCAAAAGAAAGCTGTCCAAGAACTTTTTCCCTACTTATGGTAATGCAAGTTGAAACTGTTGGAAAGTGGTTAGTTATCGTTTTCCCTCAGTTTGAGAGCTGCTCACTTAATCCCAGTGCTGCGCGGCTTCGTTCTTGACGTCTCAGCATCGGCCGAGCTCTCCGGCTGCCGGAGGCGAAGAAGCGGCTTTTTCGCGCCCAGAGCTTTCTGCCGGTCGCGGTGCGCTCCGAACCGCGGCTTCTGCCGAAAGCCGCCGGGGACCGGCACCTACCTTCGGACAGCTGCGTATGCCCGTCTTCTGCGTCTCTTGCCGCCTAGACCTTAGCGAAAAGCTTTTCCAGGCATTTTCTCTAAAAGGAACTGTGCCATCACGACGGTTGTCATGGAGGTACTCGAGTTCTTACATTCTCCTGGAGAAAAGAAAATATAAGATTGACCAGGGAGTGCTGCAAATGGCTAAGAACGATAGAAAAGAAAGTTGTTTGAGAAAATTTTGCTACTTATGGTAATGTAAGTTGAAACTGTTGGAAAGTGGTTAGTTATCGTTTTCCCTCAGTTTCAGAGCTGCTCACTTAATCCCAGTGCTGTGCGGCTTCGTTCTTGACGTCTCAGCATCGGCCGAGCTCTCCGGCTGCCGGAGGCGAAGAAGCGGCTTTTTCGCGCCCAGAGCTTTCTGCCGGTCGCGGTGCGCTCCGAACCGCGGCTTCTGCCGAAAGCCGCCGGGGACCGGCACCTACCTTCGGAGAGCTGCGTATGCCCTTCTTCTGCGTCTCTTGCCGCCTAGACCTTAGCGAAAAGCTTTTCCAGGCATTATCTCAAAAAGGAACTCTGCCAGCTAAGCAAGCGTCCCACGACGGTTTTCATGAGGGTACTCGAGTTCTTACCATCTCCTGGAGAAAAGAAAATGTAAGATTGGCCAGGAAGTGCTGCATAAGGTTTAGAAGGATGCAAAAGAAAGCTGTCCAAGAACTTTTTTCCCTACTTGTGGTAATGTAAGTTGAAACTGTTGGAAAGTGGTTAGTTATCGTTTTCCCTCAGTTTGAGAGCTGCTCACTTAATCCCAGTGCTGCGCGCCTTCGTTCTTGACGTCTCAGCATCGGCCGAACTCTCCGGCTGCCGGAGGCGAAGAAGCGGCTTTTTCGCGCCCAGTGCTTTCTGCCGGTCGCAGTGCGCTCCGAACCGCGGCTTCTGCCGAAAGCCGCCGGGGACCGGCACCTACCTTCGGACAGCTGCGTATGCCCGTCTTCTGCGTCTCTTGCCGCCTAGACCTTAGCGAAAAGCTTTTCCAGGCATTATCTCAAAAAGGAACTCTGCCCGCTAAGCAAGCATCCCAAGACGGTTGTCATGAAGGTACTCGAGTTCTTACCATCTCCTGGAGAAAAGAAAATGTAAGATTGGCCAGGAAGTGCTGCATAAGGTTTAGAAGGATGCAAAAGAAAGCTGTCCAAGAACTTTTTTCCCTACTTGTGGTAATGTAAGTTGAAACTGTTGGAAAGTTGTTAGTTATCGTTTTCCCTCAGTTTGAGAGCTGCTCACTTAATCCCAGTGCTGTGCGCCTTCGTTCTTGACGTCTCAGCATCGGCCGAGCTCTCCGGCTGCCGGAGGCGAAGAAGCGGCTTTTTCGCGCCCAGAGCTTTCTGCCGGTCGCGGTGCGCTCCGAACCGCGGCTTCTGCCGAAAGCCGCCGGGGACCGGCACCTACCTTCGGACAGCTGCGTATGCCCGTCTTCTGCGTCTCTTGCCGCCTAGACCTTAGCGAAAAGATTTTCCAGGCATTTTCTCTAAAAGGAACTCTGTCAGCACAGCAACGACCCGCGACGGTTATCATGAAGGTACTCGAGTTCTTACCATCTCCTGGAGAAAAGAAAATGTAAGATTGACCAGGAAGTGCTGCAAATGTCTAAGAACGATAGAAAAGAAAGTTGTTTGAGAAAATTTTGCTACTTATGGTAATGTAAGTTGAAACTGTTGGAAAGTGGTTAGTTATCGTTTTCCCTCAGTTTGAGAGCTGCTCACTTAATCCCAGTGCTGTGCGGCTTCGTTCTTGACGTCTCAGCATCGGCCGAGCTCTCCGGCTGCCGGAGGCGAAGAAGCGGCTTTTTCGCGCCCAGTGCTTTCTGCCGGTCGCGGTGCGCTCCGAACCGCGGCTTCTGCCGAAAGCCGCCGGGGACCGGCACCTACCTTCGGACAGCTGCGTATGCCCGTCTTCTGCGTCTCTTGCCGCCTAGACCTTAGCGAAAAGCTTTTCCAGGCATTATCTCAAAAAGGAACTCTGCCCGCTAAGCAAGCATCCCAAGACGGTTGTCATGAAGGTACTCGAGTTCTTACCATCTCCTGGAGAAAAGAAAATGTAAGATTGGCCAGGAAGTGCTGCATAAGGTTTAGAAGGATGCAAAAGAAAGCTGTCCAAGAACTTTTTTCCCTACTTGTGGTAATGTAAGTTGAAACTGTTGGAAAGTTGTTAGTTATCGTTTTCCCTCAGTTTGAGAGCTGCTCACTTAATCCCAGTGCTGTGCGCCTTCGTTCTTGACGTCTCAGCATCGGCCGAACTCTCCGGCTGCCGGAGGCGAAGAAGCGGCTTTTTCGCGCCCAGAGCTTTCTGCCGGTCGCGGTGCGCTCCGAACCGCGGCTTCTGCCGAAAGCCGCCGGGGACCGGCACCTACCTTCGGACAGCTGCGTATGCCCGTCTTCTGCGTCTCTTGCCGCCTAGACCTTAGCGAAAAGCTTTTCCAGGCATTTTCTCAAAAAGGAACTCTGCCAGCACAGCAAGCGTCCCACGACGGTAATCATGAAGGTACTCGAGTTCTTACCATCTCCTGGAGGAAAGAAAATGTAAGTTTGACCAGACAGTGCTGCAAATGGCTAAGAACGATAGAAAAGAAAGTTGTTTGAGAAAATTTCCCTACTTATGGTAATGCAAGTTGAAACTGTTGGAAAGTGGTTAGTTATCGTTTTCCCTCAGTTTGAGAGCTGCTCACTTAATCCCAGTGCTGCGCGGCTTCGTTCTTGACGTCTCAGCATCGGCCGAGCTGTCCGGCTGCCGGAGGCGAAGAAGCGGCTTTTTCGCGCCCAGAGCTTTCTGCCGGTCGCGGTGCGCTCCGAACCGCGGCTTCTGCCGAAAGCCGCCGGGGACCGGCACCTACCTTCGGACAGCTGCGTATGCCCGTCTTCTGCGTCTCTTGCCGCCTAGACCTTAGCGAAAAGCTTTTCCAGGCATTTTCTCTAAAAGGAACTCTGCCAGCACAGCAAGCGACCCGCGACGGTTTTCTTGAGGGTACTCGAGTTCTTACCATCTCCTGGAGAAAAGAAAATGTAAGATTGGCCAGGAAGTGCTGCATAAGGTTTAGAAGGATGCAAAAGAAAGCTGTCCAAGAACTTTTTTCCCTACTTGTGGTAATGTAAGTTGAAACTGTTGGAAAGTTGTTAGTTATCGTTTTCCCTCAGTTTGAGAGCTGCTCACTTAATCCCAGTGCTGTGCGCCTTCGTTCTTGACGTCTCAGCATCGGCCGAGCTCTCCGGCTGCCGGAGGCGAAGAAGCGGCTTTTTCGCGCCCAGAGCTTTCTGCCGGTCGCGGTGCGCTCCGAACCGCGGCTTCTGCCGAAAGCCGCCGGGGACCGGCACCTACCTTCGGACAGCTGCGTATGCCCGTCTTCTGCGTCTCTTGCCGCCTAGACCTTAGCGAAAAGATTTTCCAGGCATTTTCTCTAAAAGGAACTCTGTCAGCACAGCAACGACCCGCGACGGTTATCATGAAGGTACTCGAGTTCTTACCATCTCCTGGAGAAAAGAAAATGTAAGATTGACCAGGAAGTGCTGCAAATGTCTAAGAACGATAGAAAAGAAAGTTGTTTGAGAAAATTTTGCTACTTATGGTAATGTAAGTTGAAACTGTTGGAAAGTGGTTAGTTATCGTTTTCCCTCAGTTTGAGAGCTGCTCACTTAATCCCAGTGCTGTGCGGCTTCGTTCTTGACGTCTCAGCATCGGCCGAGCTCTCCGGCTGCCGGAGGCGAAGAAGCGGCTTTTTCGCGCCCAGTGCTTTCTGCCGGTCGCGGTGCGCTCCGAACCGCGGCTTCTGCCGAAAGCCGCCGGGGACCGGCACCTACCTTCGGACAGCTGCGTATGCCCGTCTTCTGCGTCTCTTGCCGCCTAGACCTTAGCGAAAAGCTTTTCCAGGCATTATCTCAAAAAGGAACTCTGCCCGCTAAGCAAGCATCCCAAGACGGTTGTCATGAAGGTACTCGAGTTCTTACCATCTCCTGGAGAAAAGAAAATGTAAGATTGGCCAGGAAGTGCTGCATAAGGTTTAGAAGGATGCAAAAGAAAGCTGTCCAAGAACTTTTTTCCCTACTTGTGGTAATGTAAGTTGAAACTGTTGGAAAGTTGTTAGTTATCGTTTTCCCTCAGTTTGAGAGCTGCTCACTTAATCCCAGTGCTGTGCGCCTTCGTTCTTGACGTCTCAGCATCGGCCGAGCTCTCCGGCTGCCGGAGGCGAAGAAGCGGCTTTTTCGCGCCCAGAGCTTTCTGCCGGTCGCGGTGCGCTCCGAACCGCGGCTTCTGCCGAAAGCCGCCGGGGACCGGCACCTACCTTCGGACAGCTGCGTATGCCCGTCTTCTGCGTCTCTTGCCGCCTAGACCTTAGCGAAAAGCTTTTCCAGGCATTTTCTCAAAAAGGAACTCTGCCAGCACAGCAAGCGTCCCACGACGGTAATCATGAAGGTACTCGAGTTCTTACCATCTCCTGGAGGAAAGAAAATGTAAGTTTGACCAGACAGTGCTGCAAATGGCTAAGAACGATAGAAAAGAAAGTTGTTTGAGAAAATTTCCCTACTTATGGTAATGCAAGTTGAAACTGTTGGAAAGTGGTTAGTTATCGTTTTCCCTCAGTTTGAGAGCTGCTCACTTAATCCCAGTGCTGCGCGGCTTCGTTCTTGACGTCTCAGCATCGGCCGAGCTGTCCGGCTGCCGGAGGCGAAGAAGCGGCTTTTTCGCACCCAGAGCTTTCTGCCGGTCGCGGTGCGCTCCGAACCGCGGCTTCTGCCGAAAGCCGCCGGGGACCGGCACCTACCTTCGGACAGCTGCGTATGCCCGTCTTCTGCGTCTCTTGCCGCCTAGACCTTAGCGAAAAGCTTTTCCAGGCATTTTCTCTAAAAGGAACTCTGCCAGCACAGCAAGCGACCCGCGACGGTTTTCTTGAGGGTACTCGAGTTCTTACCATCTCCTGGAGAAAAGAAAATGTAAGATTGACCAGAGAGTGCTGCATAAGGTTTAGAAGGATGCAAAAGAAAGCTGTCCAAGAACTTTTTCCCTACTTATGGTAATGCAAGTTGAAACTGTTGGAAAGTGGCTAGTTATCGTTTTCCCTCAGTTTGAGAGCTGCTCACTTAATCCCAGTGCTGCGCGGCTTCGTTCTTGACGTCTCAGCATCGGCTGAGCTCTCCGGCTGCCGGAGGCGAAGAAGCGGCTTTTTCGCGCCCAGAGCTTTCTGCCGGTCGCGGTGCGCTCCGAACCGCGGCTTCTGCCGAAAGCCGCCGGGGACCGGCACCTACCTTCGGACAGCTGCGTATGCCCGTCTTCTGCGTCTCTTGCCGCCTAGACCTTAGCGAAAAGCTTTTCCAGGCATTATCTCAAAAAGGAACTCTGCCAGCACAGCAAGCGACCCGCGACGGTTTTCATGAAGGTACTCGAGTTCTTACCATCTCCTGGAGAAAAGAAAATGTAAGATTGGCCAGGAAGTGCTGCATAAGGTTTAGAAGGATGCAAAAGAATTTTTTCCAAGAACTTTTTTTCAGCTTATGGTAATGAGCTATACTGGCGGCTCAGACCATTCTTCTTCTTGGAATTGGTGAAGGATGCACAAGCACTGCTGATTGTGCTTCGTTGTGGTACAGGTAATAAATAGTTGATTGTTTTAATAAAAAAACACTTGAAATGCTAAGAGACGAATTTTAAAGCATAATTAATTGGAGAAAGATTCCTAAACTTGTGGCCGGTTTCCCCAACCCATCTATTGATTGCAAACGACATTCCTTGCTGTTGTTCTGGTGCATGAACCAAAGCCCAGTGATGTCTACTACTTAAGAAAGAGGTTCTACCTTCTTACTAGAATATGTTCTTACCCTTTTAAAACACTACCCCGAACATTAAGAACAAGAGATTACCTGATGAAGTAATGAAGTGCTTTGGTTGAAAGTAAATTGCATTTGAAGGAAACGGGTTTGGGGGCGAGCACAGGAAGATCTCCGAAGTAGAGTGCCAGCTTAGTTCTCTGCTTCAGAGATAAGTGAAGCAATTCAGGAATGTCTTTCCGTGAAAATAGTTTACAGATCTTTCTGCACAACAGGTAACCACCAGCATCAGAATGTGTGCAAATAACAGACTACTCACTACAAGGTTGTCATCCATGAGTGGTAAGGCAACTCAGACTCATAGCAGTGGTTTTGCTCTTGTGCCTCATAGAATAGACAGAAAAGAAAGCGGAAAACTAATTTTTCCATCTAGTTTCTTTCAGTATTGGTTCCAAGACTATTTTCCTACCCTCAGGAGACAGCAAAAACTGTCAACAACTGAAATGCTTCAGAACTTGAAATGATCTGAATGGCAAATATTTCTCCTCAAATAAAATTTAAAACGTAAGTCATAACGGTAAAACAGATCGAGCTATTTAAAGATGAATGTTCTAGACTTACTAAAACATCCCCAGAGATAACTATTGTGTCCTAAATCTGTTTAAAAGTCCAGAGTTCCTGGTAAAAAAACTTCTATGCAGATGAGGTAGCTACATGATAGTCTCTTTCCAGCTTAATTATACTCTTCACTCTCACCACCTCTACCAGTTGATTTTCGTAAGTTCTTAGAAAACAGTACTTTAACTTTTTTAGTTCTATGAAAAAAAATGACAGTGACAAGAGTTCTTTGCACTGCCTGTTTTCTGAGAAGCCTGACCATCAAGCCTTAGGAACTTGATCATGAGTTTTATTTCATCTCAAAGTAAATTTTAAGGGCGTGGCAGAGAGAATGGGAGCCTCATGCAAAACAGTTTAGGCTTCTAATTCTTGTATTGTCCTACTTACCTACGACAAGAACTGGAAAGAGGATAGATTCCAGTTAGCAGCTGTTAAACATTTGCACATACTCTTCCGCTAAAGAAGAGGTCAAGGATGGTTTTCTGGCCCTCCCTCCACAAGCTGCAGCTTCCTTCAAGGCACTTTCACCTGTTGTGGCATGGAGCTTTCCAGCAGCTGCACTGTAGGTATGTGTTCCTCCATGGTTCTCTAGGGACTGCTGGGAGACAACCTGCTTCACTAGGATATCTCCAGGGACTGCGGGGGATTCTTTGCTCTGTCAACTGGAACACCTCCTCCTCCTTGTCTTACTGTAGTATCACGGAGCTGCTTCCCATACTGGTTTTTCCCCTCACTTGCCACTGCCCATTCATATGTTTTGTGCTTTTGACAATATATTCTCACAGAGACTGATGGGCTCAGTTGCAAAAATGTGTCTTGCTAGAAAATGACATGCTCTACAAAACCATGATTTTATAGAAAAGAATAGTGGAAGTACAAATATACTGCTAAAGGTCCGGAAACTTGACAGTGCTTCATTGTAATACATCCCCTGATTTTGCCTTCTTTCTCCTTAAGATCTGGAAAGAATACTGGGCAGGAGACAGTGTTGTTTCAAAGAAAAGACTTTTTTAGGATTCTAGGGTGCATCTTCAACTTTCTTGAGAAAATTGAGAAAAGGCCCTTTGTCTTTTGTGATAAATATCATTAGGCAGTAGGGACAAATTCTGACCAACAAGAGCAGGTCAAAATCTGGTGAGATCAAGCAATATACCTTGAGTGGCCAGGACAGAATCATAGAGTGGTAGAATCAGTTGAATTGGAAGGGGCCCGTCAGGAGCATCAAGTCCAACTTCTGGCCCTGCATGGGACCTTCCTCAAGAATCACACCAGATGCCTGAGAGCAATGTCCCAAAGGTTCTTGAACTCAAGATAGGTGTGATGCTGTGAGCACACCCTGGAGAGACTCTTCCAGTGCCCAGCCATCCTCTGGTTAAAAAACTTTTTCCTGATACCGGACCTGTGCCTCCCCTGACTCAGCTGCATGCTATTTCCTCCAGTTCTGTCCTTGTAAACCTCATTGGAGAACTTTCTGATACCTTCATGTCTTTTTTCATTGTGGTACCCAAAACTGCCCCCAAGCACTCAAGGTGAGGCCGCCCCAGAACACAGCAGAGCAGAGCAGAGCAGAGCAGAGCAGGACAATGCCCTCTCTTGCCCAGCTGGTGATACTGTGCCTGATGCACCCCAGGACAGGCTTGGCCCTCCTGGCTGCCAGGGCACTGCTGATACCCATTTAGCTTGCCATTGGCCAGGAGCCTGGCTTCCTTTCAGCCTCTGGCTCCCTAGTCTATACACACACACAGAGCAGGATTGCCCTGTCCCAGGTGCTGAATCCAGCACTTGTCATCGCACAACTCCCTAAGGTTGGGGATTGCCTGTGGGAATCCTTGGAAACAGA
This sequence comes from Haemorhous mexicanus, assembly GCF_027477595.1. NCBI lineage: Eukaryota > Metazoa > Chordata > Aves > Passeriformes > Fringillidae > Haemorhous > Haemorhous mexicanus. The sequence goes on along the minus strand of NC_082345.1, from coordinate 21,060,621 downwards.
GGATTTTGGGAAAGCTGCAAAAGGCAGGCCTCAGAGACAGCAGAACTGTGCTTGGAGCTAAGCAGTAGTCATAAGGTTTGTCAGCAGAAAAATGATAGAAGAAGTAGAGAAGTAAGGACAAATAGAACAATGGCCTGTGTATTAAAGCTTGACATGAAGAACTCCCTAAGCTACAGCAAAGTAGATCTAGCCAGATGTTAGGAAGTTCTAAGCTTAATAATGGAGCTCTGTGCATTCTATCTTAAGGCTTACAAGCAGGTCTTTTATTCAAAAGAAGCAAGCGTTCTTTGAACCAAAGTTCTGTGTGCTTCTAGGGATCGGAAAGAACTAGTGTCAATATGCTTTTGCTTTGTGGGATTGGTCAAAAAGCTTTTCAAGTAAGTTGTAACATGAAGTTCTTTTTCTGCTGCTGGGGACGTGAGCTGCTGGCATCTTCCCACTGTCATAAGCATGTCATGAGACTGATGCTGGAAAATACAACAGCTTGGGACGCCTTCCCCAGCAGTCCCGCCCCTTTCGTGATTTGTGCATAGACTCCAGGCCAGCCATAATTGCCCATCTCTCTTATTTGTCAAGATCTCTCTGCAGTGTCTCACTGGCCTCAAGGGAGTTAGTTGACAGCTCCTCCCAATGTAGCGTCTCTGGCAAACTTGCTTAATATTCCTTCAAGTGCCGAGTCCAAGTGCTTCAAAAGATGTTGAAGAGAACTGGCCCAAGGACGATACTGTCTTAGCCACTGAAATTAGCGCTTCATGCTTCTTCTTGCTCCTTAGTGCAGAAATCACAACAAATATCTTCTTTGTTTCTTTTCTATCCATGCAGGTATCTTTGCTTATGCTCATGCTTTTTATCCCAACAGCAGCTGACACGACATTTACATACAGAGCAAGAGCATGCTTTTCCTGCTGTTACTAGACTTAACAATTTTGCAATCTGTCAATCAGATACCTTTGCAACTGAAGTCAGACCTTCAGCATTTCTCATCAAAAGAGTAGAATGTCCTCAGAAGAAGAGAAAACTTTGCTGCATACTCTGTAAGCCTGCAGAAGAATAGATCATAAGGAGTTAGCATCACAATCATTTCAGCACTGACCCTATACTTGAGCAGGGAAAAAACTTCAAAGAACAGCTAATTAATGCAGCAACATAATCTAAGGAATAAAACAACTAAGATCTTCCAAACTGGTCCCTGCGGTAGAAATGTACTTGTAAGAATACAGAAGGTAAAAGATATGGTTTGGAAAGGCTACATCCTTGCTAAGCTAAATTGGATCTCATCCTGTAGATGAAAGATCAAGAAGCTCAAAGTGGAGCTAGAGAGACATGTCCAGATCATGAGATAGAGCAAAGCATTTTTCAAGATAATTAGGCATTTTGGTGGACTGGGCAGTTAGGTTAAATCTGCCACACTTACTCACTTTTGGGGACTGAATTGTGGAGTGCTAAACCATATCTGCTGCTCTAGAAAGTAAAAGAGACACATCCAAATGGTATGGTTAGTGTGAAGACTCTCACTCTCTATTGCTAAACATTTCATAAGCTATTAACCAGTCATAGGAACAAAATGAAATAAAGCCATTATACCATCTTGGAATGGAAAAATATGTTCAAAATATTTTTTTCCTTCTGTTTTCTTCCTCTTTTTTTTTTTTTTTTTTTTTTTTAATCCCAGAAGATATGATTCATAATTTCAACCATTCTGGAATGCTTTCAATAGATGAAGCCAGCATAGTATTTTTCTAACAGGCTCTTGCCCCTTACCTTCTTCATTACTGTTTTGGAATATACTCCACAGTCATTTGATCTCAGTCAGTTTTTTATCTCTCTCCCCCCAAGACAAATTTTAAAGGACTACCTAACCACTAAAAATCATCATTTCTCTGGTTTCTCAAAGCTTTTTGAGAAAGTTGTTTTGTTTTGGTTTTTTCATATTGCATCATTCCTAATGTCTTCAGACCTACTACAAGTGGAAGTTCAAATAAATCTTACCTTAAAGAGACTGTGAAAGATAACAAACTGCCAGTCTTGGTATTTGTATTTTTCTAAATCCTTTTGATTTCAAGGTTGCCTTCCTGAATGCGCAGTTTAATTAGAAAACATTGTGTTTCTAAAGGAGACCCAGTTCAATTGCTTCTGCAAGTTCACCTTCATTTTGTAGGATTGTACTTCAAGAAATCTTGTTTCATTCAAACATTAAAAGAATAGATTTGACATCATATGTGACCCTTTCATCTCTCTCATCTGTATTTCATTGCGTGAGTTTCACAGTTGCCTCCAAGAAGATTCCTTTCAATTCGCATAGCATGTTATCTGAAGATCTGTCTGCTTTCTTCACTTGCTTGAATGGGAAGACATGGGAAATACATTCTGAAGGTTATCTTTTATAGTCTACTTTTACCTACCAGTGTGCTTCTATTGACTAGAACCAATTTCAGCTGGAAAGAACATATTGTTCTGATCCGCTCCTACCAAGGGGGGATGATGTTTTCTTAACTGATCTCGGAGGGCAAAAGACAAGATGGAAAAGGGATTGCAGTATCACTCCAAACAAATGCACCTTTCTAGAATGACCACAGCAAATGCCTTCAAGGAATTCGGGAGAGGAAAAGAATAGAAAAGAGGGGGAGAAAGAGAGAGGGAGTATAGCTACCAAATGGAGAGAGATGAAGTCCTCGCAGCCCAGCCGATGGAGTTCTCCTAGGGGAGATCTCAGAGTCCTGGTTATCTCAAGGTTCTATTCTAGTCCATTGCTGAGGGGGGAAACAGATCTAGAAATGGCTGAGGGGGAGCAGATACAATAAAGAGCAAGTCTATTGAAATTGCTGAGGGGAAAATGGTATTGAAGACGGGTACAGACAGTCCATGTTCTCAGCAGGAGAAGTCAATATCAATATCAGCAGTGAGTGGGAGCTATTGTTTCAGGACTGGTTTCTATAGGAAACCAGTCTAGGTCCCGCCAACACATCTGCAGGCAACACTTAGCAGGCATCCTGCTTCAGTCAGGCCAGTAGCCCTGGATCAGAATTACGGGCGTCTCAGCCTCAGTCCTTGGGAGGGGGGCTTCAATCTGCGTCCCTCACGGTGGTAGTGGAGCAGATGAAGGATTTTCCATGGGGCGGCTACCACAGTTGCCCCAGCAAGTTCATCTGGCCAAGAGGTGGGAAAATTCCTGGGCTGGTGTCGCGAAGCACGTGCAGGCCCATAGGTCGCCTCGCCCCTTGGCAGGCCCTGCTAGAAGCAGTCACTGTAGACACAGCTGCCAACAATCACTTGGCAGGCCAGAATTCTGCTCAGGGGCCTCAGGATTTCTGGCATTCCTCTCTGACCGGCATGCCAGCATTCCAGTCAGGGTCCTCAGGGTCCCGATGTCTGTCCTGGGGACGGTCGTGAGGCAAATGAGGGGAACTTCGGACTGTCTTTCACATGGATCAGAAAATCAGTTTACTAAAATGGCCAAAAAAGAATGTGTAACATTTAGAATTGAGGAAAAAAACAAAAACAAAACCAAACCCAAAGCATTGGAGCAATATCATTCTAGAGAATGCCATGTATCTATGAAAAGTACAAAAAACTTCTGTTTTCAAATGCACTTACAAATCACCTTTTTGCATCTGTTTTGGGTTTTTTTTTTTGTTTTGTTTTGTTTTGTTTTTTTTGTTTGAAAGCTCTGGCACTTATCTGATTCTTTTTTGAGCTAGTTCAGCTCATTAATCTGGTAAGAAAGCAGCTAAAAGTAAAGAGAAAAACCTATGGGGACCAGGATGCCACTTCAGCCACGTTGTCGTGAAGCATTAGGTCAGCCTTCTGTGTTGTAGAAATATCTCTGTCCTAGATGAAAATCAATGCATAGCACTATCTTCTTTTAAACTTTGTCCTTGCTACTGGGTTCCTGAATGATCAAGATGCTTTCAAACCAAACAACAGCCAGCCCTCTGAGATACTCCCCAAAGTATTGCGATGGAATAACTTGATCAGGAGGAAGAGCTCGCTATGCAGAACCTGAATATGAGGTCAAGAATGCTTTGTTGTGGATTACCATAGTTTGGGATTGTTTATCTCTTACCCCACCATGTAGGTCTAGGAAAAAATTAGGTAGCCACAAGGCTTTTACAGCTGTTCTTGTATTTTGGGATAGTAAGGATTTAGGGGAGTAAACAAAACTGTGGTGAGTTTTCATGTCAGCTAACCCATCAGCATCAATGAAAAGAATATTATCTTCCTTCCTGCACAAAGGATGTTTCATGATGCCTGTGATGTCAGGGACTTAAAAACGAAGACCATTGTGATTGAAAGGAAGCACTGGCATGCCACAAGGTAACTGTAGTGAGCTGTGTTTCCTCCTCAGCTTCACTGTGAGAGTAGAATTTTAATGAGCAGTTCCAAAACTTGGTCTTAGCATAGTCTGGTGACATATCTCAAAGGAGCAGTGTCCTAGGGTGACTTTATGATGCTTGTATCCCCAGTCATCTGTTCTCTTAATGCTGGATATGATATTCTCTGCCTTCAAGACTGGTTCTGAGAGCAAAGGTGGGGAGAAGAAGAAGCACCGAGTTTCTTATCAGAGGCTGCACTCCTTAAAAAGCAACACTCTTCCACATTCTGCGCTGCACTGTGTTGTCTGGGCACTGACGGAGCAGAACAGAGCGCTCATTTGCTTTTTAGTTGGTTCAGCTGGCTGAGGCAGATTTTTCCCTGGACTGGTTTTTTTTTTCCTTTCCCTTTTCTTGGAACGTTTCGAATCTGCTCCGGACTGGGACCTGGGAAGCACTGGGAACTTGCACTCTGTGGCCTACTGGGGCCTACCCTGGGCAGCAGCCTTCCCCATTGCCGGAGGGGTTGATAACAGAGTGAGCACCCATAGGAGAGACTTTCTGATTTGTCATCTCTTCAGTGCGGCAAATGAGTTTTGTCATGTGGCATTGTTCATTTTTTTGTGCTGGGGAGTGCTTTGCCTGTTAAAGAAACAGCTTTTTCCCACTTCTCTCCCCAAACCAGTTGAGGGAAGGGGCTGTGTGGGTGGGCTTTCGGTGGGGGGGAGGGTGCAGTGGCCCTTTGTGTGAGGTTTTCTGCCAAATTTGCCCTAAACCTAAAGGACAATCAGGATGTGCGTCTTAGAGAATTGTGGTGGGAACTTTGGTTGGAAAAGACCTTTAAGAACATTGAGTCTAAATGGAATTAGCAAATGCAACCATCAAGAAATGCTTTGCTGTTTGAAGAGAACGTGATTTATCTGGTAAGCTTTGCAAGTATTTGTGTCATCACAAGCACACATGACCAATGCATTAGATGGGAATATAATAAGAAACCTGTGCAGATCAACAGAATGATTCTCAGGGTAGGATATTTGCATGTTTCATCTGTCTTCCTGACTTCTTCAAATGAATTCTTTTTAGAAAGTAATGATTGGAATTGTTACTCTTTTGACAGTTCTGAGTGTATTACTGACCTTTTTGGCATATGAATGCCAAACGGGTTAATTCACCTTGTTTTTCAGATAAGGACCGAGATTTAGTGTTGCTTCAGCTGGGGGCAGAAACATTGAAATCCTCCCGCCTCCTTCTTAGTACCTAATTTCTATTACAAAATCAGTGCACAATCTTGTCCCTTAAGGTCCACTTAGCTCAGTTTATACCAACAGGGTGACATTAGCAGGGCTCACATGATGCTGCACACAGAAGCCCTCAGTGTGCAGCTCTAGCAGACAGTAATTCCATGCAGTTGGACAATCCCTGTGCAGACTTTGGATCACCAGAAGCGTTCTTAGTAGAACGAGACAGATTTAATGGAGAGGTCTCTGCAGGAAGTGGCCTGAAGAAGACAGCAGAAATCCCAGCTGTGTGTTTGTAGAAATCAGTTGAAGGCCATTTACAGAAAAAAGATCTTTAAATCTAGCTAGCTTTTTCTGCAGATTATTTGTAAACTATATGCATTACACGGACAGTTTCACTGAGCATCTGAAATACAGCTGCGTTTAGGGGGATTGAATCAGGGTTGGGAAGCAGTGAAATAAAGCTTTTCAGGAATACCTGACATCCAAGTCCCGCCGAAATTTATCCGTTTTTTATGTCCAGATGCTTTTGAAAATAATGGGTGACCATTTGGCTACCTCATCGTTTTAATCAGAAATACAAAGAGAATTTTAAACTCAAATCTTTTATAGCTTGAATATTTTTCTTTGTTTATTTCCTACTTTCCAATTCAGTTCTACAAATCATATGATTAGGTAATGAGAACTCATGCTGTATAAAAATATTTAATGCTATACTTCCAAGTTAAGGCCATGTATTTCCTGGAACTGTTTCAAAAAAAAAAAAAAAAAAAAAGCCTATCTGGATTCTTTCTTCCCCACGCTCATTATTAGATGAAAATCATTTCAATATTCTATTTTGACTTTAGATGGTGCAAGATTATATTCAGAAATTCAAGCCTCTACTGTTAGGTTGTTTACATGGTTTTCTGGCCATTCTAACTTTGCGCAACCACTCTTTGCAGCTATATATTTTTGCAGTAAGGCATCCCAGGGGTCTGTGAGAAGTTTTAATGTCAAGCAGAACTAACATGTAAACTACACGTGACATACTCGACATATTTCACTTCAGAAAGTTACAGTATGCTTAGACGGGATGAAATAGGAAACAAATAGACTTAACACAGTATTTCTAAATCTTGGAAATCTGTTACCTGAACTTTGAGTCACTTTGCAGGACTCTGTAGAAATGCAAACGTGAAGTCCAAGGAGTAGAGCAGAAGGCGTATTGGGCAGGGGGACAGAAGATTGCTTTGAAGGGTGATGTAAGCAAGATTGCATCCTATAAAGAGAGCAGCTGCTTCTGCTGGTGCCAACATCGAGAATTTGTGCCACTGGCCTAGTTTTCTGGGGACTTTTGACCTGTACGCTCTTGAGGGCTTGCAGATGTGAATTAATCTGTCCTTTGATCTTTTCTTTCATTTGAATGTCTATGACCTGTTTTGGTTTTGTGTACTGTACTGTATTGTTTTATAAACATACTTGTTTCCACTGTTTGAAAGCTGTAGTTGAAAGTTAGGTTGCAATTATGAGTTGGCTGTCAAAAGAATTAATTTTCTGCTTTAAGCAAAATATCAAAAGACGCATTCAATCCACTCCTGTGATACAGATTCATTTTGAATTTACAGGGTAATTTGCATTAGTGGTTGTACTGCATGAGCAATAAATATGACTTGCTTGGTTTCTAATGATGATAATAGTTCTCTTTGTATTACTGTAAGAATTGAATCCACCATCATTCTTTTCCTATTATTATTGTGCTGTAAAGGAAAAACAGTTTTGCATTAACCAAGAGGTAAAATGCATGTATTTAGCATCATTCTTGCAGGTAGTCCTCAATTCTGAAAAGACCTCTCAGAAGCTGCATCAAACGGGAAAGCCAGACGGATGGCAGAATGCAGAACCTGCCGTTTAGGATCGAGTACAAAATGACACCCAAGAAATTCTTCATGGATGCTGCATAAGTACAAAGACGCCACTATTTCAAGGTGAAAAATAGTCAATGTGAAACTTGTTAGATGAATAAAAAACTATGCTAATCAAGACACTAGAGTACCAAACATGCGACAAGGCTTTTTTGTAATGAACATCATGCCCAGCATGAAAAAGTACTCTTTTTATTGTAGATCGTTTAAAAGTGCACAACAGTTTGGAAAAAAGTGCTTTTCATTTTTCTAGTAATAAGAACTGTGTATCATTCTAAGAGATACTGGACACAGGTTTTTGAAAACAATGTTCTTTTAAAGGTTAATTCTATTCATAAATACTTCACAGGAAAACATTTGATCTGCTGTTCATCCTGAAGACTCTTAAAGGAAAATGTTTTGGTTGCGTTCTCTTCTGACTAGTTCAGGAGCTCAGTCTTACCTGCATTCTAATGCTTTTTTATGTTCCTGATGGCACGGCTTAGACATCCTTGTCTCCATTACTGTCATGATTTCCATATCAAGTGATGAGAATTTTTCTTCATGATTGGTGAAGTGTCATAACATTAATGCAAGTCAATTTGAAGTTTTTTTTCCAAAGGAATCTCTTCCTTCCTAATGAAAACCATTTGAAATAGCAAACCTACTCAGTTTTTCAGAAAGTGATATAATACACCTGTAGAGTACAATGTCCTCGGAGTTGTTTTTTCACCAGAAGAAGAAAACTGCTGTTTTCTTCTTCTTCTATCACCTTAGACTTACTTTATTCAAAACCTTTTTAAACCTTTGAATTTCTATTTTGATAGCTAATTCCTTTCACATTGTGCTATAGCATATGTATTTTGAAAGGCCATTTGTACACATTCAAATGGCTTACTTCTATTCTACTAAGAAATGGCTGTACTTCTAGTAGGGAAACTTCAAGGTCCAGTAAGATTTTATCTTGTACAAAATTTAAAAAACTCCAACTCTTAAAAATGATACCAGAAAATGACGTCTGTAAGACTGTGGCAGGAGGCTTTTTCCAGAACAATGTGCAGTTCTTCCCAATTCTATTTTTCCCTCCCATTACTTTGTACACAAAGATTTTTACACAGTCTTCTAACAGTGGCATGTTACTACTGGGCTAGAGTATTGCCCTGCCAGCATTGGAATTGACTCAAATGCAGTTGTGTTCAAATTTGCTGATGGGACAAGGGTTTTTTGCTGAACACACTTTAGCAAGCAAGAGGGCTTCTTGGCCTTTCGATGCTATGAGTCCCAGAAAAAGATGAATGAGGTGGTGACATGCCTCGTGTTTTGAAGAGAGATCAAAAACTTATTTCTGGGGTCACCTCCCTTTTGGTACAGAAAGCGCACAGAGGGCTTTGAAGCAGCACTTTCACCCTCTTTGCATTCACTAGTAAATCTGAGACAGAGCTTGGCCCAAGGTTTGTGCAAAAATACTCTTTTGATGCAACTGTTAACCAGACAATATCTCTGGGAAAATTTGCAGGGGCAGAAAGCAAGCCCCTCCCGGGAAATCTACTGAAATGGTTCAGAAGTTATTCCCATTCACTGTTGCTAACCTCTGCTGTCTAGCTGTCGGATATGCTTGGGACCATGTTGAAATAATTCTAAACAATGTACTGAGGCTGCAACATTGAGGAAACATAAGTATTTTCCATAGGTGTCAGGGGAAAATATTTTTATGGGTAAAAATGAGTTCCATAGAAAACAAGAACAGCATGGTAGAAAAAAAATTACATCCATAGAATGAATATGCCCAGAATTCTTCTTTTGAAGTTACACAGAGTCAATATTTTCTAAATAAGGTTGTGAAACTTAAGAAGAAGTAAGAGTACCTTCCACCTGACTGGTGCACAAGTTCATGTTTCCAACTTACAAAAACCATATTATTAAAAGAAAAATGTTCCGCCTTGTGGAAAAGTAGCCCATTCGTAATTGTATCAAAGGTAGGGTTAGATCAAGTATTCCTACAAGACAGTAGTAGTACTATGAAAAGCCTTTTGGCATCTATTTGACTACAGGAAACTTGAGCAAGCAGAAGCGTCTTTCCCTGCTGCAAGCTGTACTTCCGATTTGCTGCTGCTGCTTAAACATTGTCAAAAGAAAACTTGTCAAAAAAGAACTACTCTATACAAGCAACTGGAACTATCCATGGCGTTCCAGCCAATTTGAACTAGAAAATATCAGACACACACTCTAGCTGAATATTCTAATGCATAGATGGAGTATACCATCACAAAGAAATGGGAACGCTGGAGAAAGGAGCAAATGCAGATGAATTTCAGGGAAGGAAATTATTGGAGAGCTACTGCAGTCCCTCGACTTTACAAGAAATGATGTCCAGTAAATCCCAACCAGAAACCTACATAACTCCATTTTGAAGTGAGTTGCATCTATGGTCCTCTGTCCTTCCTAGATGAAGAGACTGTGTTTTGAATCAATCTTCCAAGCAGTATGGCTAAAGACCTTAGATACCTCAATTTTTTTTTTTTTTTTTCCAGAAGCAACTGTCTCAAAACCTCTTTAAAGCTGGCTTTTCCCCTTAAGATGCTATATATTCAAAGAGCACCTTCTCATTTAACAGGGTATTCCAAACATCATTTCCAAACTTAGACTAAAAATAACACTCTTCCTAGTTATCTTTCTTTTTTTTTTTGCAGCTTCCTGCTAACATAGGCAGCAAAGTAGAGAACAGATCCCAGCTCTTTCTGGAACATCTTGAAAAAATGCCCTTGCTTGTGTTCCAATCATTCACTTTGCCAAAATCCCTAATGATGAAGAAAAGGTTGTGAAGGCATTACTAGTAGTATGATATGGCAATGTATGGGTGTGATTTATCAAGTAGAATTTGTATCACATAGATGATACTGGCAAACAGCAAATGAAGGGGTTTCTTTCAGCTCTCAGACTGATGTTACATCTCAGTAATTTATTAAAAAGATAACAAGAAGGATATTTTATAACAGTGAACTTAATTACACCCCTACCCATGGACATCTGAATCTTAGGAATAGACAGTGTCTGATTTAGAAAAAAAAAAAAGAATTATCACAGTTTAAAGAAGCATATGATCATGAACACTTTGCTGATGGAACATAGCCTATTCATTGGCTGAAATGAAGCAGGTAGACAGGACATAGGAAATATTGTTTTGTGGATCAAACATTTATTTTTTTAAAGTGATGCTTACAGATGGTGAACTCACCAACTTCGATATTGCACAGTAGATAAGGGTACCTAACTTGCTCCATCAAGTTATCCCTTGGAATCATCATCCAAGGGCATTTCCCCCTGCCTCTGTGAAAATGTGCCTACCTTTTTCACAATACTTTTGCAGCAGCATTGCTAGGCCTGATCAGCTGGTATGGAGGGTGAATTATCAGCAGCAAGGTGACTGGCCAGGGTCATTTGATTCCATGGATTTTGATCTACCGGATATTTTGAAGACCTGCTTCAGCCCTCTTTGTCAGACACAGCCTTCAAATGGTGCTAAACAATTGTTCGGGCTGTGGACCACATGAAAAAGTACTTTCTGGTGCCTGTACTGGGCCATATGCTCTTGATTCTCTCCCTCAACTTCTCCATCACCTCTCATCTCTTTCACATGAGCTATGTTCAAGGTCCACAGGATACTTTTCACAGAATCTTCAGGCCTGATGCAGTAAGAATGATGAACAGAACGCAGCTGGGATGAATTTTCCAGTTTGGATAAAACCTTTTGTGCACCCAAATCCCCCTATGCCCAGAAAAACCTTCACTAGTACTAGTGTTCTACCTAATCTGCAATTTAGTCTGAAAGAAAAGCTTTTGTCTGAGAGTATCTGAGAGATCTGCATGAAGCACAGATATCTGACCTATGCAATTTTGAATATCAGAGAAAAAAGAAAAAGGCAAGAAGTTTTTCATTTTACTGGTTTTAATTTTCAATTCCATGCACTTTTTCAAAAAGTTTCAATCTCAAATGGCCATCAACATATTTCAGTCATCTGTAAGTTAGTATTCCTATCAAATGTGTTTCAAATCAAAAGAATTTCAAGCCTCTCCTCAAAGTTCATATGCCTAGATTTAGTATTTCTGATCTAGATTAGATGAAAGGAAGACATTTTTTGCTGTTGGGGTGCGGGAACGCTGGAACAGGTTGCCCAGAGAAGTTGTGGATGTCGCATCCCTGAGCGTATTCAAGGTCAGCTTGGATGGGGCTTTGAACAGCAACGAATGCGACCCCTGATGGTAGATAAACAAAGCTTGAATATAGAAGAAACTCAGATTGAAGTACAGGAGCAAATTTTCTCTCAGCTCTTGGGGTAAGTTCAACGTTGTACAAAATTGCATTTCTCTGTGATTTTCACTACTGTAACAGAAAGCTTCATGAAAACTGTGCAGAAGATATCACATTTTAAAAGCGATAAGAACTACAATATCAAACACACGGGATGGGTTTCAACATGGGACACGCTCTGAGAGAAAATCTCTGTATTTCAACACTTCATCCCAATCATTAGGATTTCATGAAGTGCCAAAGAAGGCGGCAAAATGTCCTTCAGGACATTATTTACTGTAGTTCAGCCTGGCCATTAGTTGGAATTGGTGTTTGAACTAATGTCGATGTACCACACACACTTTCCATGCACTGAAAATTACTGTTTACAATGAATAAGCAATGAGGATCAAAATTGATTGAAAGCATCTTAAAAATGTCAAGTATTTCACTGTAAATGATCTAGGATCAAAATACTTATTCTACCTTAGTGAGGGACAAATAAATTCTTCCATACCACGATGGTTTAAAATTGTATAAACCAATGTTTTCTTCTGAAAAGACATCATCTAATTCTTTCTATTTGTAGAAGAAAATCTTCCTAGACATAGAACTCAGTAATTTTAAAGGAACAAATGAAAGGAAAATATTCTGCAAACAGAATTCAATGAAAAGCTGTGTTTTAAATATGAGGTAGATATTAAACAGAATTTTAGTACCAGATATTTGAAATAGTGTACCAGCTATTTTGCCCACAAAGAGTGGCATTTAGCATTTCAGTCTTTTCCAAGGTGTTTATGATCTGCTATGCTGATCTCTGTGCGTGCCTAGGTGTGTGCGGAAGGGGGGGCATGTGAAGGGGAGTGTCTATGTTTGTTTAACCCTCGTCGTGGCAGATTCATGCCTCAGCTCCATCATTTTTTGTAAGAAACTTCCCAGAGAGTGGATATGAAGTTTCATGTTCAAAAGAGATCAATTCCTAAGTCATCCATTTTACTTTACCTTGTAAATCACTTTGTTGATATTGATAAAATATGCTTTGTTGCATGTTTTATCAAATATGCTTTCACGCTACATGGAGGAATGAGAATGTGGAGAATCCCTCCAATGCCTTGCAACTTTTCTGCAAATAGATTTTCAAGGAAATCATCATTTCTCTTTTCAATATGTCTGGGACAGGCATGATGGTGGTGTCAACCTGTTGGAGTTTTTGTTGCTGAGGGAAGTTGTACGAAAGGATTGGTTTTTACATTGACCAGTTACTGAATCAATTGCATGAACACATTTGAAATTCAACTGGGGTTTCCTTTTTCTAGCAGACTACTTCTAGAATTAGCTAGCAGACTCAAGATGACTCTTTTTCTCTGTTTTTGTTTCTTTCCTATTTTCTTGGCTTCTTTGCAACTATCTACACAATTGTAGAACTTTTTTCCCAACTAAAATTGTTTGATAGACTGATAATTCAGATAGGCTTTTTACAAGGAATGTTTTCAATCTTTGTTAGAGTTAAGAAAGTTAAGGACATAGGTCCTTTTCTTCCCTTATGAATATTGCAATGAAAAAGTTAAATAAAGACCAACTCTTTATTTTTATTTGGAATCCAAGTAGATAATTCCCATACAGTAATACATTTTGAGGACCGATGTTTGTCATTCTGATGTAAGTTGTCGCTTCTTAAAAACATGCCTTCAGTGACTACGTTGACAACACTTTCGGTGAAGATCCTAACTGGTCTTAGACACACATAGGGAGAAATTTGCTCAGCCAGTGTCAGTCTTAAGCATGCGTCTTAGAAGATCTTTCTAGAGCTGGGGAATTTTCTTATGAAAGGGATTCAGTTATGGAAGAGACAGTTATCCCGGAGTTTTACATTCATCTTGAACATTACTTAAGGAACTTAAATCCCATGTCCATTTGAATCTCGCTCTGCACAGAGCTTTGTCATGCCAGTCCTTGAAATGCATCTCTAAGAGAATTCACTAGCACAGAATGAATGAGGGTGGAAGCGGTCTGTGGGGCTCACCAAGTCCAATCCCCCTGCTTCAACCAGGATACCTAGAGCCTGTTGCCCAGGATTATATCTGGGCTTACTTTTAATGTCTTCAATGATCCAGACTCCACCATCTTTCTGGACACTCTGTGCCATGGTTCAGTCACCATCACAGTAAAAAATCAGTTTGTGATGTTCGGAGGCAATCTCCTGTATTTCAGTGTGTGCCCACTGCCTCTTGTCTTTTCACTGAGCATCATTGAAAAGACACTGGTTCCCTGCTCTTTACACTATTCCTTCCTACATTGCGATGCGATGTAGATAAATGTCAAAAACTTCCCTGAAGTCCAGGCAGACGATATTCTCTTCATCTACCAGGCAAGTTCATTCACCGGAGGACTTTAAAAAGTTGTCAAGCACAAATTTCCCCTGGTAAATCCATGCTGACTACATTATTTTGTCCTCCTTCATGTGCCTGGCAATGCTTTCCAGGAATAGCTACTCCATCAACTAACTTCCTGGGGATAAAAATGAGGCTGGCTGGCTTGTGCTTTTCTGAGTCCTCCTAGTTGCCTTTTTTCAAGATGGGTGACATTTGCTTTCATCCAGTCTTTGCTCACTTTCCTCAGTCACCATGATCCGTCAAACATGATCAGGAGTGGCCTCAGAATAACATCTGCTAACACCCTTGAGACCTGTGCATCCATCTCAACAGGGCCTGTGGACTTAATGGAATACTTACCAATTCAGTGACTATGCCCATAAAAATTTGCATGGGATAAGAGGACATTTTAACATGTACCTGAAGAGTGAGTGAAAAGCTATGGAAACAATCCAAAAAGACAAAGAGTAGAGTTCCCTTTGAAGACAAAGCATCCCATCATGGAGCTGAGCAGCTTTAGATCCAGGTAAGCTTCCTCTCTGAAAGGATGCAGAAGACATGATTTTACCTTATCCAGTAATAAAATGTGTTGACCATTCACTTGCAATACAAAAAATTCAATGATTTCCAAAATTATTGCCTCCTAACTAGACAATAGTGTACTGGCTGGGTATGCCCCTAACAGATGAAAGCACCTGCCTGATGTCTCTTATGCGTGCAGACGATTCGAATTAGGTCATTTGAGTGGGGATTCCTGGTCTTCGAATTTTCTTTCTGATGAATTTGGAATATTTACTGAAGCAAGGACCTGAAGATGAGAACTTCATTTCCCATCAGCGCACTCTAACATCCATGGCCCTAATGCCATTGTTTCTCCCCAGCTGAGTCAAGAATTGATGAATACAAAGTGGATCAGCTCCAAAAGGAAAGATCAAGGCTGGATAATATTCTCTCTTGGTAAAGCTATTTATCTCAAATGAAGTGACTGGCTTCAGTGATTTCTCACTGGTCTAAAGCTACAAGGAGGGGGAGATGGACAAGGTTTCCTCGCACTGCCATTCTCTTTGTCACCTCAGTGTTTAATACGGGTATGAAGACATTCCAAAAGATAGCTTTGCAGAATTCATAAAATTCAGTCGTAAAAAATCATTTCTTAGCAGCTGAAATGAAAATAGCAAATAAAATGCAATTAATTCCGTGGAAGATTGAAATGATTGTTTCTTCATTTTGCATTGGAGGATGTATATTGTATAAGTTTGTCTTGCCTTGTTCTCCAGGTTTTGTAACTGGCACACCTTTCCTTATGAACCCACTGTTCTTTTCTAAATACTCTCATATGGAGGAACATGCTTCTGATAAGAAGAGCACTAGGATGTCTTTACTTGACCTTCTATTTTTACTGATGCTTGGTCCTCTGAAATGAATGGTTTTCTAAAATTGAAATGTGCTACTATTGTTCCCACGGGGTAAGCTGCGGACTCTTCCTGTCGGAGCTGTCACTAATCAGCTATTCTCCTATCTGCCTTTAGTAGTTGAATGTTCTGGTCTAAAAGTAGCACCTTCTGTGTAGCCATGCTCTTAGTTGCCAGTCTCATCCTAAATCCAAAGACCCTCCTGCAAAGGACCGCTGGTTCTGTAGTCAACTAAGGAAAAATGACCCGTCCATCCATGCTTTCTGATTTAAAATATTAGGGTATGATGTCCCTAAACAATTCTCTGCAGTTGAACACTACTTATCTTTGGCGTGTTTCTTCAACTCACTTGCAAGTCATTCATGCCTTAGGTTATTGGGAGAATTGCTTCATTGGAAGATGATTAAAAGGGGTATGAGAATACTTTTGTGCTTCTGCTATGAGGATACTTTTCAAATCCATACAAACTCCCTGCAAATGCAAAAACCTGCATCCTGTATTGTCCTAGCTTATAATATCAAAATGCATCCTATTCCCACCCTCAAGAACTGAGGAAACCAGGGGTGGCATCGTTTTTTCCTTCTCTCCTGTTAATGGGCCCATCAATGTCTTGCCACATGACTCAGAGATAACTCCCTCCAGGAGCCATTTCTGTTTCACGGGTAATCAAGGACCCACATCATGACTCAGAACGATATCAGCCCATTGGGAGATGCTCTGCCCAGGGGGTAGGAGCTAAGCATCCCCACCTGGATATCATCTGGGTTTTAGAAGGCAAGTAGCACTATTTCTACTGCATTGCCAGAGGAACGGCCACCCTTAGCCACTGGTTTTCCAGAGGACGAGAGCTACCCGATGGTTTCTACAGAATCACCACTTCAACAAGACCATTTCATCCAAACTGCTTTCACCACCCTAACTAGCAGGATGTCAGTTTGTATTCTGACTCTGTCAGTGGTTTTTCTTTTGTACTCTTGCATGGATTTGGGTTTTTTCCCCTTTTCCTAATAAACTGGATTTCTGACTTGGAGTCTTGCTGCAGTGCTGGATTTCTTTAGCCCAACTAGCTCCCGACACCGACAGCGAGAGTGGGCTGCCCCAAGAAAGCTGTCGAATCCGGGCTGCAGCTGTAGGGCACAGCTGCTCTACGGCACAGGTGGACTGCCTTGGGGATAGAACTGCGCTGAGGGCAGGGACAAGGAACAGGGAGAGGTCTTCTGCATATTTTTCAGTTTACTCCCTGGAGGGTCAAGGACAGAAAGACAATGATTCAAAGGCATCCATCAACTTCTAAATGGGGGGAAGGTCCCAGGGGAGGATGCAGTCTTTAACCAACTGGGAGAAACTGGGGGTGGAAGACAAGGAAGGGAATACAATGTTGAAACCAGTAGGGGGACTACAGGGGAGGAGAGTAACTTGAAGAAACCAATGGGGTTTTGAAGGGTACAAAATTGAGAGGGAAGTTTCTAGAGAAAGGGGCAGGCTTGGGGAGAGGTTGATGTTCAATGGGAGAAGGAACAGGGAACAAAAGGGCAGGTCTTTGGGGAGAGGGACAGCTAGGGCAAAAGCCAACAATACTGGGGGGAAAGGAACAATCCATTCATAATAACATATGCTATAACAGCACAAAATAGGAAGCCTTAGAAAATGGACTACTAGAACTGCAGTACAATAATAAACACACACTGCAACAGAGTGTCTCACTGGTTTGGCTTTCAAAGCAGAAGAGGTGCCAACCTAAAAATTTCCCAACTTCAAGGTTAACTGGCTGCAGTTTTGATTTCCTTCTTAAATATATCACCAAGGCGCTACCAGCTTCTGTAATTGGCTCAGCAGCATGTCTGTTCTTAGTGCCAAGCAGGGATTCACTTTGCCAGGCATGGAGGAAGCTTCTAGGAGCTTTGCACAAAAAATCACTTCTGTGGCTGGCTTCTTCCCTCCCCACCAAAAACCAAGCCATGCCAAACCAACACCTTAACTAATTCGTAGTACTTAGTACGCATCCAAGAATGTCTTTTAAATGATGCTTTATGTTTTTACCAAACGCACTGAAAAGAAGTGGATCCATAATATTGATAAAAATTGTTCCAGTTCAATAGAAATATTGGGTCATGCAACTCTAGATTACATAGCTGTTTTTTTGTACAATACCCAGAGGCTTTTTTCACCTCCATGGAAGAGCCTAAATGAGGGATGTGGGAGTCCAGGCGGCTCTCCAAAATGCAGTTTATTCCATCCAAGACGTTGCAGCAGTCCAGGGTAGTGGGCAACAGAGCCTGTGCCTACAGCTGTCAGCTCTAGCTACAGGCAGGCCTGGAGACCCTTTGGTTTTGGCACTTTGCTGAGCATCTTCATACAGTAGAACCAATCTATCCCTTAACTATTATCTATAGCCTATCCTAACGACTCTAATTACCATATGTTGCTATTCTCCACTCACTAAAAGTCAGTATATTACAGTTGAAGCGGAAAGTTGTTTTTCAGTTTTCTTGACAGTGGAAAATTTGGAGAGCTTTTTCTGCTTGCAGCATTTGCTGACTTGTTTGCCTGTGCTAGCTTCCTGCTTGGTAAAAACATCTTCTTGTTTGGGATGGGTTTATCCTTTGCTGTAAGTCATAAAACCCTCTTCTAACTAAGGTATCCTCGGTTATCCAGTAAGACTGGCTCAGCAATTCTTTTCTTCTAGATCAAAACTTGCTTCCAACTCTATTCCTTCTTCAGACTCCACATTGAAAAATCTTTCTGCCAAGCATACATATCTGTGAGACTTTCTTGTCAAACTTTCATCTTTCCCAACACCTCTAAAGAAATGTTTCCTGATGGTTTGGATCAGAAGATCCAGTATTGCCATCCTGAGATTTTTCTTTCGAAACCCATAAGCTGTGCTCAAGGTGTTGGCTATGTTCTTCATTGTGCCTTGCATCTATTTTGGCTAGAAAGCCAGTGTAGATGATGTCCTTGCTGCAGTAGCCATGGGAAATAAGGTGGAGTGTCTGGCTGATGTACCGGGATGTAGACTATCCAGCACTCCCCCAGGGAGGCGAGGATCCCTAAAGGAATAGAATATTGGCTATGCTCTGGGAGTTTTACAGAGAGAAAGATCCTCACAGCTCAAATGATTTGTCTCCTGGTGTTCTGAGGAGTATGTGGTGAAGAAGAAGGCTGCTGTCTTTTCCAAGAATCTTCCGTGCATTCAAGAGGATCATTGAACTTCTTGTCTGAGAATGAAAGAAATATTAGTAGTAATTAGTACTTTTTCTCTGTCTGTGCATCACTGATTGAATTTGGGTAGGCAATATTTTTTTTATTTATTTATTTGAATTATTCATCATAAGGTCTTCCAAATTCCCAAATTCTGCTTCACTTCTTTCTGTTGTAGGCCAGTCTGGTTCATCTTCTCTTCTACTGTATTATTGCAGACCATATCTGAATGGATTTTTTTTTTCATTTTGAACATTTGGTTTAAACTGAATGAACAGAACGCTTTATTTATCCTTATTTGACCAGTTTGCAAGGAAATACAGAATTTTGAAGAGAAGTGACGTGACTCCACTTGAGGTTTTCAATGGAAGAGAAGAATGACGATGTCCTACATTCACAGCATTGTTTACAGTAACATTGCAGCTAGTTTCCAGCAACGAAGGTCAGGTTCTGGAAGCAGGCATGCATGATTGTAGAGAAGTCTAAAAAGTTTCAGTTTGGCCGCTTTTCTTGAAAAATAGCTAATATGTCTCAACGTTGTGCTGAATCTTGTTGTACAGACACTTCTTTTGAGGTCTGAACTCCTTGCTGGACTTCTGTATCTAAGAATCAGATACAGTAAACCTATGTTTCCTTATATGCTGCAAGAATTTGGTTCTAATCTAGAAGAGCAAGAAAAGGTTGCCATATTAATACAAGGTAAAGAACCTGCTAAGAAAGCAGTTAATGGACTGCTTTTTTTATTGGAGCAGTGATTTAGTGGTTTGATGGGTTTTTTTTTTTTTGCTTCTCAATAGAATTTAAGAAGTGGTGGGGTAAGAATGTGTGGATGTTTATAGGTTTGCCTTGAAAGAAGAATTACAGGGGAAACTGTTGTAAAGAATTGATGCAGAGCTCTATGCATTAATGCACTCTTCCGTACAGAGTTTCAGAAGTGAAAACCAAGAGGAGAGAGTGCCGACAAGATGAGAGTGCCGATTTACTAGAATGAATTCAAGATAGCATTCTTTTCTCTCTGAATTACAGCTCTAAACCTCAGGGTAGTAATAGGAAGTACATAACAATCTCAAAGATTTAAAAATGGATGATGAAGTTTTCTATCCAGTAAACTGTAAGGCTTCACATTTTAACCTGGTTTGCATTTTGGCAAAAGCCTGGAATCTTCTGCAATTTGCCAGATAACAAGGGATTTAGAACAGGAAGTATGCAAGTAATCATTTGGAGCCTTCATCTCCCTTCTTAGAACAATGGATACATTTATTATGCTCCTATTTTTATTCCATCAGGGGATTTGATCATGGAAATGTCTAGTCATTCTTTTCTTGTTTCCAACCCCTCAAAGAGCATGAATCCAAACTATTCAGAAGTTCTTGATCTGCAACAGTGACAAGCACTATACTGGTAAGAGTCAGTGGACATTAGCAGATCCCCTATGCCAGCCCCCTATGGCGGGCAGTTCTGGCAGGACTGATGTTTGAGGGGCTGGAATTCTGTGAAATAGAACATTCTATGAATGGGGAAAATGGAAACAGATTCTGAACGTTCAACCCAACATGTGAACAAGTACTAGGGCAGGTAATTTTCTGTGGAAATTTCTTTAGCCCCAGTGTTGTGGATGATGATTACTCTTCCTACCTCCTTTGGTCAGCTGCCAGCACAGTCACGTTACTCCGCTTATGGACAGAAAACCAGAAGAAGTCATTTTTGAACAAAACACCCAGCAGGACCTTAGAGTGTTTTTGCTGCAAAATCTTTCAAGGCAGATAGGGAAACAATTCCATTGTAGAGAGTGTGCTGAGAAGACAAGTTTGGAAGTTAAAAACCATGGGATCTGTTTCTATATATGTCACTGATTTTGCTTATTATCAATTTGGTGGAGTTTCTTGTTTTGTTTTTTTTTTTTTTTTTGGTTTTTTTTGTTGTGTTTTTTTTTTTTTTCTGCATCCTTGAGATGAAAGCATAAGACAGAAAAGTACGGTAAAGTTAAAATACTTTTGAGATGGCTTGTGCTGAAAAACTTGTAGCTACTGCTAAGGCCCATAAGCCAGGTCCTGTTTCATTTCTGAGAAGCTATAAAATTCCCATTGGTAATTTAGTTCTAAGCATCTGTTGTTATGGTGGAGATGCAAATTAAGAAGAACAATTTTTGAATCTGTAGGGATGTATTTACCATTTTGGAGCTGCCTTTTCAGTCTCTGAGCCATCAATGAAAAGAAGGAGAAGAATCTACACTCTTTTCAACCTGTGGACCATCCACTACTGTCCACGTGCTCAGATTCAAAGCCAAACAATCCTGTCGGGCCTGATTGGGAGGAATTATTTGGATTCAAAATACTAGACTAGTATTTGATTTCCATCAGCACAGTCCATTGGGCACAAATTTTGATATCAATAGAACCTTTCACGGGGATCCATCTTTCTCACCTGCAGTACATTTTAAAGAGAAGAGGCATTGTTGAATGGCTTCAGTGAAAAAAAAAATCTTAAATGCACTCTGAATGGAATTGAGATCCAAAGGAGCCAGTATTTCAAGAAAGCCTGAGATGTTGTCTGCCATGAGATCCCTTCTAAGAGGTTCTATTAAGGTACCAAATTCTTCATCAAAATACTGTCAGATTGGTCAGAGGGGAAAAGCAAACTTTTTGAATGGTCCTTTGGGAAGACAGGGCTTGCAGCGAATTTAGTACTTGCTGCTAGGTTGCCTACATTCCAGGAAAGAGTATTAAATACTGAAATTCGACCGATGGTGGATGAAGTCTTTGTGACTGTGAAAGTCCAGTGCATGGCAATCTCAGAAAGGAACCCATCAAAGCCCCTGAAATGCCAACACACAAGTTGTGAGTTGGCAGTGCATGCCAGGTTTTAGCAAACCACAGCAAAATGCTGATTGCAAAACGAGGCCATCAAGTCACATCCGGTATGAAGCAGTAGGAAAGAGGAAAGCAGCTGAGAGCGTCAACCCTGCTAAGTAGTCTCAGTATTCTTATTGCCATTAGCAGAAATGTGAAATGAGTCTATAAAAATTACAAAGGAGGCAAAAGAAAAGGGAGTGATGACTCCTCTGGCATAGTGTTTCCTAACAGGGATCTTCAAAATCCTGTAAAGATTCTCTCATCCTTTAAAAACTGAAGGAAGGTATTAATGGCAGTAAGGAAATGGCATCAAATGCTAGAAAGACTCTGGGCAGTGTACTTCTAGACAGAAATGCCACTGATGGAAAACCGACTAAACTGGCACCAATGCAGCAGCATTGTACTAAAGCCCAGAAATTGTCCACGGCTTCACTCTCTGCCATTCCTTTCATATGCACACAGCAGCTCTGCAACATTCCTACTCATCATCTCCTTGGCAAACTGGGCGTCAGGGTCCGTAGTGACGCAGAGTCCCCAGGCAGGTGCAAAGGAGAGCCGCTTTCTTGCAAAAGCCAGGCTTTTGAAGCAGTCAGGCCTTTATCACTTGCATAGCTTTAAGCCGCAACAAACATAATTCAACCAACCGTCATACCCCACGCTGTGAACACGCAATGCTTCTAGAACTTCTTGATCTACCTCTAATTCAGCTGTCTCACTTTCCCCTAGTCATTTTCTACTTAGCCAAAGTAACGGGCCTCAGCCATGGTTTTACAAGGCCTTCCTTTCGGAAAGTTCTACCTATATGCAACAGCATACCACTAGTTTCTTCACCACCAAGAGTTTAGGTAGATGATTGGCATCTGCCCTTGCGGTGAAACACAATGGGGAGAGAAAATGCTGTTGGAGATGTTCAGTCATTCCATTTTCTAGACAGGCCAAATCAAAAGAAAAGCAAGCTATAGGATTGTGTACTTGCTCTTACAGAACACCTGCTGCCATCTGACAATGAACTAGCAGAAAATCAGCAAGAATGAGACTTGAGGCAAACAACCTTTGGAAGGGAATAATGGGTTGATAAATAAAGACAACAGTTTCCAGGCTCTTGAGATACTTTAAATGACAGCAAAGGATTTGAGAGCCGAGGCTGAACTGGTGGGGAAAGATTCAAAGAATCCCAAGAAAAACATGACCAAAGAATAAAAGAACCCCAAGAAAAATAGGGGCAACTGACCTGTTAAGGCCTTCAGGAAATCAGTGGCCGCTGATTTAGATAGGCCATTCAAGTTCATTTACTGGTGCATTTTCCACTCCTATTTCACCTGTCAGCATCGCAGGGTGAATTGAGACCTTGGAATCAAGATTATTTGGGATTCTGTTCTTAGCTTTAGGAGAGAAGTACAGCAGGTGAAGTACCTGCTACTGATGTGATACCCAGGAACACAGAGTTGACACATTTCATTGAAGTCCAATCACAACTAGCAATACTAAGAGGATAGGATTGGCGCCTTTTCATGACGCTCTTCTTGTTACGCAGCCTGCTCTGATTCTGGTGAAACTTTTTCATTAGCTTCTCTCTAAAAAGGAGAAAAACCAATTAAATGTCCCTCCCTGCTGATGCTAATCGAGTCAGAGGTCTATGAAAGGGCCAAAAATATTTGGAATTCTTCTTAGACAATGGAAATGGAAGCAGAGCTACCAATCTATTTCCTTGCAACATATCCCTAAAACTCATTCCCTTCTATTCATCACTTATGTATAGCCAGCAGTACATTCAGGAAAAGATGAAACTGACTGATGTCAGCAAGGGAAGGACTTGAAAGAACTATTCCCATGAATCATCGTATAGACAGTAACTCTAGCATTAAAATCAGAACCCTTTTAGTAAGTATCACTTATGGGAAATTCAGGACTCCTGCACAATGGACCAAGAGGATTAAGCAGAAGCCGTTTATGGTTTACATGATGCACTTACTCATTCTGACTCTCTGCACACGCTAGTCACGCTTTTCTTATTGGTGCCTTTGTCTTGTCCACGCATTCTGCGTGCACCTCTCAGAAGATGTGTTTCCTTACAGTCCAGGTACTTTGCCCCCCCCCCCCCCCCCCCCCCGTTTTGGAGTTCTTGTGGTCTTGGAATTTAGTTTCTCAGCTTTTCCTCTCTTGTTTTAGCAAGGCTTATGTCTTGATGAATTCCAGAGGGCCCTGAGAAAATTCTGAGAAGAACCGTTCCACGCTGGATGGCTGGTGCAGCCCGTAGTCTAAGCAGTTCAGATACATTGTCACAATTGCCCCTTCTTCTTGCACCAGCCAGATCTTTTCCAATGTCATTTTTAGCAAGAGGCACACCAGTTTCACCATGCATGGAATAACACAAAGCAATGAAATAATGACTACTGGTAAAAACAAAGCTCCATTTACGAGATCTTTCGACCACCCAGTTCTTTCCCATCCCTCAAACCATTGATGCAAACCCCACTCGTTCCCAGTCAATTTCTTCATATTGTCTTGTACTTGTGTGAGTTTCGTATGAATGGCTGCAGAATGGTCCAAAAGATTCATGCAACATATTCCTTATAAAATTCCTAACACTCGTACCCATGTGCTAGTAACAATAAATCTATTTCACCTCCTATTTGCAGTGTGCTATATCTAATAGGATCTACGTCAGTGAGCACCTGACTTAAAATAGAAGAAGTTACGATAAGTCGTTTGAACATCCAGCACCCCAAATGATTAAAAGCAGCCAAACCTTGATAAGCAGCGCCATCTAGCGTAAGGAAGAATACAGTTATTCCTGCTGGAACGAGCAAAACTCGACATAATGGTGCCAATCACGTCTTTAGCTAGTGTTCCTCTCTAGGTATTCCCGGAAACGAAAAAGCGGCTTCCTCCAGCAAAACCCATTATGAAGGTAAGAGAGCCCGCCGAAGAGCGGCTTCTGTTAAAAGAATCCGGCTACCGGCACCTACCTTCGGACAGCTGCGTATGCCCTTCTTCTGCGTCTCTTGCCGCCTAGACCTTAGCGAAAAGCTTTTCCAAGCATTATCTCAAAAAGGAACTGTGCCATCACGACGGTTGTCATGAAGGTACTCGAGTTCTTACATTCTCCTGGAGAAAAGAAAATATAAGATTGACCAGGGAGTGCTGCAAATGGCTAAGAACGATAGAAAAGAAAGTTGTTTGAGAAAATTTTCCTACTTATGGTAATGCAAGTTGAAACTGTTGGAAAGTGGTTAGTTATCGTTTTCCCTCAGTTTCAGAGCTGCTCACTTAATCCCAGTGCTGTGCGGCTTCGTTCTTGACGTCTCAGCATCGGCCGAGCTCTCCGGCTGCCGGAGGCGAAGAAGCGGCTTTTTCGCGCCCAGAGCTTTCTGCCGGTCGCGGTGCGCTCCGAACCGCGGCTTCTGCCGAAAGCCGCCGGGGACCGGCACCTACCTTCGGACAGCTGCGTATGCCCTTCTTCTGCGTCTCTTGCCGCCTAGACCTTAGCGAAAAGCTTTTCCAGGCATTATCTCAAAAAGGAACTCTGCCAGCACAGCAAGCGTCCCACGACGGTTCTCATGAGGGTACTCGAGTTCTTACCATCTCCTGGAGAAAAGAAAATGTAAGATTGGCCAGGAAGTGCTGCAAATGGCTAAGAACGATAGAAAAGAAAGCTGTCCAAGAACTTTTTCCCTACTTATGGTAATGCAAGTTGAAACTGTTGGAAAGTGGTTAGTTATCGTTTTCCCTCAGTTTCAGAGCTGCTCACTTAATCCCAGTGCTGTGCGGCTTCGTTCTTGACGTCTCAGCATCGGCCGAGCTCTCCGGCTGCCGGAGGCGAAGAAGCGGCTTTTTCGCGCACAGAGCTTTCTGCCGGTTGCGGTGCGCTCCGAACCACGGCTTCTGCCGAAAGCCGCCGGGGACCGGCACCTACCTTCGGACAGCTGCGTATGCCCTTCTTCTGCGTCTCTTGCCGCCTAGACCTTAGCGAAAAGCTTTTCCAGGCATTATCTCAAAAAGGAATTCTGCCAGCACAGCAAGCGACCCGCGACGGTTTTCATGAAGGTACTCGAGTTCTTACCATCTCCTGGAGAAAAGAAAAAGTAAGATTGGCCAGGAAGTGCTGCATAAGGTTTAGAAGGATGCAAAAGAAAGCTGTCCAAGAACTTTTTTCCCTACTTGTGGTAATGTAAGTTGAAACTGTTGGAAAGTGGTTAGTTATCGTTTTCCCTCAGTTTGAGAGCTGCTCACTTAATCCCAGTGCTGCGCGGCTTCGTTCTTGACGTCTCAGCATCGGCCGAACTCTCCGGCTGCCGGAGGCGAAGAAGCGGCTTTTTCGCGCCCAGTGCTTTCTGCCGGTCGCGGTGCGCTCCGAACCGCGGCTTCTGCCGAAAGCCGCCGGGGACCGGCACCTACCTTCGGACAGCTGCGTATGCCCGTCTTCTGCGTCTCTTGCCGCCTAGACCTTAGCGAAAAGCTTTTCCAAGCATTTTCTCAAAAAGGAACTCTGCCAGCACAGCAAGCGACCCACGACGGTTATCATGAAGGTACTCGAGTTCTTACCATCTCCTGGAGGAACGAAAATGTAAGATTTAACAGAAAGTGCTGCAAATGTCTAAGAACGATAGAAAAGAAAGTTGTTTAAGAAAATTTTCCTACTTATGGTAATGTAAGTTGAAACTGTTGGAAAGTGGTTAGTTATCGTTTTCCCTCAGTTTGAGAGCTGCTCACTTAATCCCAGTGCTGTGCGGCTTCGTTCTTGACGTCTCAGCATCGGCCGAGCTCTCCTGCTGCCGGAGGCGAAGAAGCGGCTTTTTCGCGCACAGAGCTTTCTGCCGGTTGCGGTGCGCTCCGAACCGCGGCTTCTGCCGAAAGCCGCCGGGGACCGGCACCTACCTTCGGACAGCTGCGTATGCCCTTCTTCTGCGTCTCTTGCCGCCTAGACCTTAGCGAAAAGCTTTTCCAGGCATTATCTCAAAAAGGAATTCTGCCAGCACAGCAAGCGACCCGCGACGGTTTTCATGAAGGTACTCGAGTTCTTACCATCTCCTGGAGAAAAGAAAAAGTAAGATTGGCCAGAAAGTGCTGCATAAGGTTTAGAAGGATGCAAAAAAAGCTGTCCAAGAACTTTTTTCCCTACTTGTGGTAATGTAAGTTGAAACTGTTGGAAAGTGGTTAGTTATCGTTTTCCCTCAGTTTGAGAGCTGCTCACTTAATCCCAGTGCTGCGCGGCTTCGTTCTTGACGTCTCAGCATCGGCCGAACTCTCCGGCTGCCGGAGGCGAAGAAGCGGCTTTTTCGCGCCCAGAGCTTTCTGCCGGTCGCGGTGCGCTCCGAACCGCGGCTTCTGCCGAAAGCCGCCGGGGACCGGCACCTACCTTCGGACAGCTGCGTATGCCCGTCTTCTGCGTCTCTTGCCGCCTAGACCTTAGCGAAAAGCTTTTCCAAGCATTTTCTCAAAAAGGAACTCTGCCAGCACAGCAAGCGTCCCACGACGGTTATCATGAAGGTACTCGAGTTCTTACCATCTCCTGGAGGAACGAAAATGTAAGATTTACCAGAAAGTGCTGCAAATGTCTAAGAACGATAGAAAAGAAAGTTGTTTGAGAAAATTTTCCTACTTATGGTAATGTAAGTTGAAACTGTTGGAAAGTGGTTAGTTATCGTTTTCCCTCAGTTTCAGAGCTGCTCACTTAATCCCAGTGCTGTGCGGCTTTGTTCTTGACTTCTCAGCATCGGCCGAGCTCTCCGGCTGCCGGAGGCGAAGAAGCGGCTTTTTCGCGCCCAGAGCTTTCTGCCGGTCGCGGTGCGCTCCGAACCGCGGCTTCTGCCGAAAGCCGCTGGGGACCGGCACCTACCTTCGGACAGCTGCGTATGCCCTTCTTCTGCGTCTCTTGCCGCCTAGACCTTAGCAAAAAGCTTTTCCAAGCATTTTCTCAAAAAGGAACTCTGCCAGCACAGCAAGCGACCCACGACGGTTATCATGAAGGTACTCGAGTTCTTCCCATCTCCTGCAGAAAAGAAAATGTAAGATTGGCCAGGGAGTGCTGCATAAGGTTTAGAAGGATGCAAAAGAAATTTTTCCAAGAACTATTTTTCAGCTTATGATAATGAGCTATACTGGAGGCTCAGACCATTCTTCTTCTTGGAATTGGTGAAGGATGCACAAGCACTGCTGATTGTGCTTCGTTGTGGTACAGGTAATAAATAGTTGATTGTTTTAATAAAAGCACACTTGAAATGCTAAGAGACAAATTTTAAAGCATAATTAATTGGAGAAAGATTCCTAAACTTGTGGCCGGTTTCCCCAACCCATCTATTGATTACAAACGACATTCCTTGCTGTTGTTCTGGTGCATGAACCAAAGCCCAGTGATGTCTACTACTTAAGAAAGAGGTTCTACCTTCTTACTAGAATATGTTCTTACCCTTTTAAAACACTACCCCGAACATTAAGAACAAGAGATTACCTGATGAAGTAATGAAGTGCTTTGGTTGGAAGTAAATTGCATTTGAAGGAAACGGGTTTGGGGGCGAGCACAGGAAGATCTCCGAAGTAGAGTGCCAGCTTAGTTCTCTGCTTCAGAGATAAGTGAAGCAATTCAGGAATGTCTTTCCGTGAAAATAGTTTACAGATCTTTCTGCACAACAGGTAACCACCAGCATCAGAAATGTGTGCAAATAACAGACTACTCACTACAAGGTTGTCATCCATGAGTGGTAAGGCAACTCAGACTCATAGCAGTGGTTTTGCTCTTGTGCCTCATAGAATAGACAGAAAAGAATGAGGAAAACTAATTTTTCCATCTAGTTTCTTTCAGTATTGGTTCCAGGACTATTTTCCTACCCTCAGGAGACAGCAAAAACTGTCAACAACTGAAATGCTTCAGAACTTGAAATGATCTGAATGGCAAATATTTCTCCTCAAATAAAATTTAAAACGTAAGTCATAACGGTAAAACAGATCGAGCTATTTAAAGATGAATGTTCTAGACTTACTAAAACATTCCCAGAGATAACTATTGTGTCCTAAATCTGTTTAAAAGTCCAGAGTTCCTGGTAAAAAAACTTCTATGCAGATGAGGTAGCTACATGATAGTCTCTTTCCAGCTTAATTATACTCTTCACTCTCACCACCTCTACCAGTTGATTTTCGTAAGTTCTTAGAAAACAGTACTTTAACTTTTTTAGTTCTATGAAAAAAAATGACAGTGACAAGAGTTCTTTGCACTGCCTGTTTTCTGAGAAGCCTGACCATCAAGCCTTAGGAACTTGATCATGAGTTTTATTTCATCTCAAAGTAAATTTTAAGGGCGTGGCAGAGAGAATGGGAGCCTCATGCAAAACAGTTTAGGCTTCTAATTCTTGTATTGTCCTACTTACCTACGACAAGAACTGGAAAGAGGACAGATTCGAGTTAGCAGCTGTTAAACATTTGCACATACTCTTCCGCTAAAGAAGAGGTCAAGGATGGTTTTCTGGCCCTCCCTCCACAAGCTGCAGCTTCCTTCAAGGCACTTTCACCTGTTGTGGCATGGAGCTTTCCAGCAGCTGCACTGTAGGTATGTGTTCCTCCATGGTTCTCTAGGGACTGCTGGGAGACAACCTGCTTCACTAGGATATCTCCAGGGACTGTGGGGGATTCTTTGCTCTGTCAACTGGAACACCTCCTCCTCCTTGTCTTACTGTAGTATCACGGAGCTGCTTCCCATACTGGTTTTTCCCCTCACTTGCCACTGCCCATTCATATGTTTTGTGCTTTTGACAATATATTCTCACAGAGACTGATGGGCTCAGTTGCAAAAATGTGTCTTGCTAGAAAATGACATGCTCTACAAAACCATGATTTTATAGAAAAGAATAGTGGAAGTACAAATATACTGCTAAAGGTCCGGAAACTTGACAGTGCTTCATTGTAATACATCCCCTGATTTTGCCTTCTTTCTCCTTAAGATCTGGAAAGAATACTGGGCAGGAGACAGTGTTGTTTCAAGGAAAAGACTTTTTTAGGATTCTAGGGTGCATCTTCAACTTTCTTGAGAAAATTGAGAAAAGGCCCTTTGTCTTTTGTGATAAATATCATTAGGCAGTAGGGACAAATTCTGACCAACAAGAGCAGGTCAAAATCTGGTGAGATCAAGCAATATACCTTGAGTGGCCAGGACAGAATCATAGAGTGGTAGAATCAGTTGAATTGGAAGGGGCCCGTCAGGAGCATCAAGTCCAACTTCTGGCCCTGCATGGGACCTTCCTCAAGAATCACACCAGATGCCTGAGAGCAATGTCCCAAAGGTTCTTGAACTCAAGATAGGTGTGATGCTGTGAGCACACCCTAGAGAGACTCTTCCAGTGCCCAGCCATCCTCTGGTTAAAAAACTTTTTCCTGATACCGGACCTGAGCCTCCCCTGACTCAGCTGCATGCTATTTCCTCCAGTTCTGTCCTTGTAAACCTCATTGGAGAACTTTCTGATACCTTCATGTCTTTTTTCATTGTGGTACCCAAAACTGCCCCCAAGCACTCAAGGTGAGGCCGCCCCAGAACACAGCAGAGCAGAGCAGAGCAGAGCAGAGCAGGACAATGCCCTCTCTTGCCCAGCTGGTGATACTGTGCCTGATGCACCCCAGGACAGGCTTGGCCCTCCTGGCTGCCAGGGCACTGCTGATACCCATTTAGCTTGCCATTGGCCAGGAGCCTGGCTTCCTTTCAGCCTCTGGCTCCCTAGTCTATACACACACACAGAGCAGGATTGCCCTGTCCCAGGTGCTGAATCCAGCACTTGTCATCGCACAACTCCCTAAGGTTGGGGATTGCCTGTGGGAATCCTTGGAAACAGAGGATTTTGGGAAAGCTGCAAAAGGCAGGCCTCAGAGACAGCAGAACTGTGCTTGGAGCTAAGCAGTAGTCATAAGGTTTGTCAGCAGAAAAATGATAGAAGAAGTAGAGAAGTAAGGACAAATAGAACAATGGCCTGTGTATTAAAGCTTGACATGAAGAACTCCCTAAGCTACAGCAAAGTAGATCTAGCCAGATGTTAGGAAGTTCTAAGCTTAATAATGGAGCTCTGTGCATTCTATCTTAAGGCTTACAAGCAGGTCTTTTATTCAAAAGAAGCAAGCGTTCTTTGAACCAAAGTTCTGTGTGCTTCTAGGGATCGGAAAGAACTACTGTCAATATGCTTTTGCTTTGTGGGATTGGTCAAAAAGCTTTTCAAGTAAGTTGTAACATGAAGTTCTTTTTCTGCTGCTGGGGACGTGAGCTGCTGGCATCTTCCCACTGTCATAACCATGTCATGAGACTGATGCTGGAAAATACAACAGCTTGGGACGCCTTCCCCAGCAGTCCCACCCCTTTCGTGATTTGTGCATAGACTCCAGGCCAGCCATAATTGCCCATCTCTCTTATTTGTCAAGATCTCTCTGCAGTGTCTCACTGGCCTCAAGGGAGTTAGTTGACAGCTCCTCCCAATGTAGCGTCTCTGGCAAACTTGCTTAATATTCCTTCAAGTGCCGAGTCCAAGTGCTTCAAAAGATGTTGAAGAGAACTGGCCCAAGGACGATACTGTCTTAGCCACTGAAATTAGCGCTTCATGCTTCTTCTTGCTCCTTAGTGCAGAAATCACAACAAATATCTTCTTTGTTTCTTTTCTATCCATGCAGGTATCTTTGCTTATGCTCATGCTTTTTATCCCAACAGCAGCTGACACGACATTTACATACAGAGCAAGAGCACGCTTTTCCTGCTGTTACTAGACTTAACAATTTTGCAATCTGTCAATCAGATACCTTTGCAACTGAAGTCAGACCTTCAGCATTTCTCATCAAAAGAGTAGAATGTCCTCAGAAGAAGAGAAAACTTTGCTGCATACTCTGTAAGCCTGCAGAAGAATAGATCATAAGGAGTTAGCATCACAATCATTTCAGCACTGACCCTATACTTGAGCAGGGAAAAAACTTCAAAGAACAGCTAATTAATGCAGCAACATAATCTAAGGAATAAAACAACTAAGATCTTCCAAACTGGTCCCTGCGGTAGAAATGTACTTGTAAGAATACAGAAGGTAAAAGATATGGTTTGGAAAGGCTACATCCTTGCTAAGCTAAATTGGATCTCATCCTGTAGATGAAAGATCAAGAAGCTCAAAGTGGAGCTAGAGAGACATGTCCAGATCATGAGATAGAGCAAAGCATTTTTCAAGATAATTAGGCATTTTGGTGGACTGGGCAGTTAGGTTAAATCTGCCACACTTACTCACTTTTGGGGACTGAATTGTGGAGTGCTAAACCATATCTGCTGCTCTAGAAAGTAAAAGAGACACATCCAAATGGTATGGCTAGTGTGAAGACTCTCACTCTCTATTGCTAAACATTTCATAAGCTATTAACCGGTCATAGGAACAAAATGAAATAAAGCCATTATACCATCTTGGAATGGAAAAATATGTTCAAAATATTTTTTTCCTTCTGTTTTCTTCCTCTTTTTTTTTTTTTTTTTTTTTTTTTAATCCCAGAAGATATGATTCATAATTTCAACCATTCTGGAATGCTTTCAATAGATGAAGCCAGCATAGTATTTTTCTAACAGGCTCTTGCCCCTTACCTTCTTCATTACTGTTTTGGAATATACTCCACAGTCATTTGATCTCAGTCAGTTTTTTATCTCTCTCCCCCCAAGACAAATTTTAAAGGACTACCTAACCACTAAAAATCATCATTTCTCTGGTTTCTCAAAGCTTTTTGAGAAAGTTGTTTTGTTTTGGTTTTTTCATATTGCATCATTCCTAATGTCTTCAGACCTACTACAAGTGGAAGTTCAAATAAATCTTACCTTAAAGAGACTGTGAAAGATAACAAACTGCCAGTCTTGGTATTTGTATTTTTCTAAATCCTTTTGATTTCAAGGTTGCCTTCCTGAATGCGCAGTTTAATTAGAAAACATTGTGTTTCTAAAGGAGACCCAGTTCAATTGCTTCTGCAAGTTCACCTTCATTTTGTAGGATTGTACTTCAAGAAATCTTGCTTCATTCAAACATTAAAAGAGTAGATTTGACATCATATGTGACCCTTTCATCTCTCTCATCTGTATTTCATTGCGTGAGTTTCACAGTTGCCTCCAAGAAGATTCCTTTCAATTCGCATAGCATGTTATCTGAAGATCTGTCTGCTTTCTTCACTTGCTTGAATGGGAAGACATGGGAAATACATTCTGAAGGTTATCTTTTACAGTCTACTTTTACCTGCCAGTGTGCTTCTATTGACTAGAACCAATTTCAGCTGGAAAGAACATATTGTTCTGATCCGCTCCTACCAAGGGGGGATGATGTTTTCTTAACTGATCTCGGAGGGCAAAAGACAAGATGGAAAAGGGATTGCAGTATCACTCCAAACAAATGCACCTTTCTAGAATGACCACAGCAAATGCCTTCAAGGAATTCGGGAGAGGAAAAGAATAGAAAAGAGGGGGAGAAAGAGAGAGGGAGTATAGCTACCAAATGGAGAGAGATGAAGTCCTCGCAGCCCAGCCGATGGAGTTCTCCTAGGGGAGATCTCAGAGTCCTGGTTATCTCAAGGTTCTATTCTAGTCCATTGCTGAGGGGGGAAACAGATCTAGAAATGGCTGAGGGGGAGCAGATACAATAAAGAGCAAGTCTATTGAAATTGCTGAGGGGAAAATGGTATTGAAGACGAGTACAGACAGTCCATGTTCTCAGCAGGAGAAGTCAATATCAATATCAGCAGTGAGTGGGAGCTATTGTTTCAGGACTGGTTTCTATAGGAAACCAGTCTAGGTCCCGCCAACACATCTGCAGGCAACACTTAGCAGGCATCCTGCTTCAGTCAGGCCAGTAGCCCTGGATCAGAATTACGGGCGTCTCAGCCTCAGTCCTTGGGAGGGGGGCTTCAATCTGCGTCCCTCACGGTGGTAGTGGAGCAGATGAAGGATTTTCCATGGGGCGGCTACCACAGTTGCCCCAGCAAGTTCATCTGGCCAAGAGGTGGGAAAATTCCTGGGCTGGTGTCGCGAAGCACGTGCAGGCCCATAGGTCGCCTCGCCCCTTGGCAGGCCCTGCTAGAAGCAGTCACTGTAGACACAGCTGCCAACAATCACTTGGCAGGCCAGAATTCTGCTCAGGGGCCTCAGGATTTCTGGCATTCCTCTCTGACCGGCATGCCAGCATTCCAGTCAGGGTCCTCAGGGTCCCGATGTCTGTCCTGGGGACGGTCGTGAGGCAAATGAGGGGAACTTCGGACTGTCTTTCACATGGATCAGAAAATCAGTTTACTAAAATGGCCAAAAAAGAATGTGTAACATTTAGAATTGAGGAAAAAAACAAAAACAAAACCAAACCCAAAGCATTGGAGCAATATCATTCTAGAGAATGCCATGTATCTATGAAAAGTACAAAAAACTTCTGTTTTCAAATGCACTTACAAATCACCTTTTTGCATCTGTTTTGGGTTTTTTTTTTGTTTGGTTTTTTGGTTTTTTTTTTTTGTTTGAAAGCTCTGGCACTTATCTGATTCTTTTTTGAGCTAGTTCAGCTCATTAATCTGGTAAGAAAGCAGCTAAAAGTAAAGAGAAAAACCTATGGGGACCAGGATGCCACTTCAGCCACGTTGTCGTGAAGCATTAGGTCAGCCTTCTGTGTTGTAGAAATATCTCTGTCCTAGATGAAAATCAATGCATAGCACTATCTTCTTTTAAACTTTGTCCTTGCTACTGGGTTCCTGAATGATCAAGATGCTTTCAAACCAAACAACAGCCAGCCCTCTGAGATACTCCCCAAAGTATTGCGATGGAATAACTTGATCAGGAGGAAGAGCTCGCTATGCAGAACCTGAATATGAGGTCAAGAATGCTTTGTTGTGGATTACCATAGTTTGGGATTGTTTATCTCTTACCCCACCATGTAGGTCTAGGAAAAAATTAGGTAGCCACAAGGCTTTTACAGCTGTTCTTGTATTTTGGGATAGTAAGGATTTAGGGGAGTAAACAAAACTGTAGTGAGTTTTCCTATTGACTTGATTGCTCTGTCACTTTGAATTAACTGCTTTGCATGTCAGCTAACCCATCAGCATCAATGAAAAGAATATTTTCTTCCTTCCTGCACAAAGGATGTTTCATGATGCCTGTGATGTCAGGGACTTAAAAACGAAGACCATTGTGATTGAAAGGAAGCACTGGCATGCCACAAGGTAACTGTAGTGAGCTGTGTTTCCTCCTCAGCTTCACTGTGAGAGTAGAATTTTATTGAGCAGTTCCAAAACTTGGTCTTAGCATAGTCTGGTGACATATCTCAAAGGAGCAGTGTCCTAGGGTGACTTTATGATGCTTGTATCCCCAGTCATCTGTTCTCTTAATGCTGGATATGATATTCTCTGCCTTCAAGACTGGTTCTGAGAGCAAAGGTGGGGAGAAGAAGAAGCACCGAGTTTCTTATCAGAGGCTGCACTCCTTAAAAAGCAACACTCTTCCACATTCTGCGCTGCACTGTGTTGTCTGGGCACTGACGGAGCAGAACAGAGCACGCATTTGCTTTTTAGTTGGTTTAGCTGGCTGAGGCAGAGTTTTCCCTGGACTGGTTTTTTTTTTCCTTTCCCTTTTCTTGGAACGTTTCGAATCTGCTCCGGACTGGGACCTGGGAAGCACTGGGAACTTGCACTTTGTGGCCTACTGGGGCCTACCCTGGGCAGCAGCCTTCCCCATTGCCGGAGGCATTGATAACAGAGTGAGCACCCATGGGAGAGACTTTCTGATTTGTCGTCTCTTCAGTGCGGCAAATGAGTTTTGTCATCTGGTATTGTTCATATTTTGTGCTGGGAAGTGCTTTGCCTGTTAAAGAAACAGCTTTTTCCCACTTCTCTCCCCAAACCAGTTGAGGGAAGGGGCTGTGTGGGTGGGCTTTCGGTGGGGGGGCGGGTGCAGTGGCCCTTTGTGAGGTTTTCTGCCAAATTTAGCCCTAAACCAGGACAATCAGGATGTGCGACTTAGAGAATGGTGGTTGGAACTTTGGTTGGAAAAGACCTTTAAGAACACTGAGTCTAAATGGAATTAGCAAATGCAACCATCAAGAAATGCTTTGCTGTTTGAAGAGAACGTGATTTATCTGGTAAGCTTTGCAAGTATTTGTGTCATCACAAGCACACATGACCAATGCATTAGATGGGAATATAATAAGAAACCTGTGCAGATCAACAGAATGATTCTCAGGGTAGGATATTTGCATGTTTCATCTGTCTTCCTGACTTCTTCAAATGAATTCTTTTTAGAAAGTAATGATTGGAATTGTTACTCTTTTGACAGTTCTGAGTGTATTACTGACCTTTTTGGCATATGAATGCCAAACGGGTTAATTCACCTCGTTTTTCAGATAAAGACCGAGATTTAGTGTTGCTTCAGCTGGAGGCAGAAACATTGAAATCCTCCCGCCTCCTTCTTAGTACCTAATTTCTATTACAAAATCAGTGCACAATCTTGTCCCTTAAGGTCCACTTAGCTCAGTTTATACCAACAGGGTGACATTAGCAGGGCTCACATGATGCTGCACACAGAAGCCCTCAGTGTGCAGCTCTAGCAGACAGTAATTCCATGCAGTTGGACAATCCCAGTGCTGACTTTGGATCACCAGAAGCGTTCTTAGTAGAACGAGACAAATTTAATGGAGAGGTCTCTGCAGGAAGTGGCCTGAAGAAGACAGCAGAAATCCCAGCTGTGTGTTTGTAGAAATCAGTTGAAGGCCATTTACAGAAAAAAGATCTTTAAATCTAGCTAGCTTTTTCTGCAGATTATTTGTAAACTATATGCATGCGATGGACAGTTTCACTGAGCAACTGAAATACAGCTGCATTTAAGGGGATTGAATCAGGGTTGGGAAGCAGTGAAATAAAGCTTTTCAGGAATACCGGACATCCAAGTCCCGCCAAAATTGATCCGTTTTTTATGTCCAGATGCTTTTGAAAATAATGGGTGACCATTTGGCTACCTCATCGTTTTAATCAGAAATACAAAGAAAATTTTAAACTCACATATTTTATAGCTTGAGCATTTTTCTTTGTTTATTTCCTACTTTCCAATTCAGTTCTACAAATCATATGATTAGGTAATGAGAACTCATGCTGTATAAAAATATTTAATGCTATACTTCCAAGTTAAGGCCATGTATTTCCTGGAACTGTTTCAAAAAAAAAAAAAAAAAGCCTATCTGGATTCTTTCTTCCCCACGCTCATTATTAGATGAAAATCATTTCAATATTCTATTTTGACTTTAGATGGTGCAAGATTATATTCAGAAATTCAAGCCTCTACTGTTAGGTTGTTTACATGGTTTTCTGGCCTTTCTAACTTTGTGCAACCACTCTTTGCAGCTATATATTTTTGCAGTAAGGCATCCCAGGGGTCTGTGAGAAGTTTTAATGTCAAGCAGAACTAACATGTAAACTACACGTGACATACTCGACATATTTCACCTCAGAAAGTTACAGTATGCTTAGACGGGATGAAATACGAAAGAAATAGACTTAACACAATATTTCTAAATCTTGGAAATCTATTACCTGAACTTTGAGTCCGTTTGCAGGACTCTGTAGAAATGCAAACGTGAAGTCCAAGGAGTAGAGCAGAAGGCATATTGGGCAGGGGGACAGAAGATTGCTTTGAAGGATGATGTAAGCAAGATTGCATCCTAGAAAGATAGCAGCTGCTTCTGCTGGTGCCAACATCGAGAATTTGAGCCACTGGCCTAGTTTTCTGGGGACTTTTGACCTGCACGCTCTTGAGGGCTTGCAGACATGAATTAATCTGTCCTTTGATCTTTTCTTTCATTTGAACGTCTAGGACCTGTTTTGGTCTTGTGTACGGTACTGTATCGTGTTATAAACAGACATGTTTCCACTGTTTGAAAGCTGTAGTTGAAAGTTAGGTTGCAACTATGAGTTGGCTGTCAAAAGAATTAATTTTCTGCTTTAAGCAAAATATCAAGAGAGACATTCAATCCACTCCTGTGATACAGATTCATTTTGAATTTACAGGGTAATTTGCATTAGTGGTTGTACTGCATGAGCAATAAATATGACTTGCTTGGTTTCTAATGATGATAATAGTTCTCTTTGTATTACTATAAGAATTGAATCCACCATCATTCTTTTCCTATTATTATTATGCTGTAAAGGAAAAACTCTTTTGCATTAACCAAGAGGTAAAATGCATGTATTTAGCATCATTCTTGCAGGTAGTCCTCAATTCTGAAAAGACCTCTCAGAAGCTGCATCAAATGGGAAAGCTAGACGGATGGCAGAATGCAGAAGCTGCCATTTAGGATCGAGTACAAAATGACACCCAAGAAATTCTTCATGGATGCTGCATAAGTACAAAGACGCCATTATTTCAAGGTGAAAAAGAGTCAATGAATAAAAAACTATGCTAATCAAGACACTAGAGTACCAAGCGTGCGACAAGGCTTTTTTGTAATGAACATCATGCCCAGCATGAAAAAGTACTCTTTTTATTGTAGATCGTTTAAAAGTGCACAACAGTTTGGAAAAAAGTGCTTTTCTTTTTTCTAGTAATAAGAACTCTGTATCATTCTAAGAGATACTGGACACAGGTTTTTGAAAACAATGTTCTTTTGAAGGTTAATTCTATTCATAAATACTTCACAGGAAAACATTTGATCTGCTGTTCATCCTGAAGACTTTTAAAGGAAAATGTTTTGGTTGCGTTCTCTTCTGACTAGTTCAGGAGCTCAGTCTTACCAGCATTCTAATGCTTTTTTATGTTCCTGATGGCACGGCTTAGACATCCTTGTCTCCGTTACCGTCATGATTTCCATATCAAGTGATGAGAATTTTTCTTCATGATTGGTGAAGTGAAGTGTCATAACATTCATGTCAAGTCAATTTGAAGTTTTTTTTTCCAAAGGAATCTCTTCCTTCCTAATGAAAACCATTTGAAATAGCAAACCTACTCCGTTTTTCAGAAAGTGATATAATAAACCTGTAGAGTACAATGTCCTCGGAGTTGTTTTTTCAGCAGAAGAAGAAAACTGCTGTTTTCTTCTTCTTCTATCACCTTAGACTTACTTTATTCAAAACCTTTTTAAACCTTTGAATTTCTATTTTTATAGCTAATTCCTTTCACAGTGGGCTATAGCATATGTATTTTGAAAGGCCATTTGTACATATTCAAAGGGCTTACTTCTATTCTACTAAGAAATGGCTGTACTTCTAGTAGGGAAACTTCAA
Organism: Haemorhous mexicanus; assembly: GCF_027477595.1. Classification (NCBI taxonomy): domain Eukaryota; kingdom Metazoa; phylum Chordata; class Aves; order Passeriformes; family Fringillidae; genus Haemorhous; species Haemorhous mexicanus. Next base: position 21,021,845 of record NC_082345.1, on the reverse strand, counting down.
GGTCCAGTAAGATTTTATCTTGTACAAAAGTTAAAAAACTCCAACTCTTAAAAATGATACCAGAAAATGACGTCTGTAAGACTGTGGCAGGAGGCTTTTTCCAGAACAATGTGCAGTTCTTCCCAATTCTATTTTTCCCTCCCATTACTTTGTACACAAAGATTTTTACACAGTCTTCTAACAGTGGCATGTTACTACTGGGCTAGAGTATTGCCCTGCCAGCATTGGAATTGACTGGAATGCAGCTGTGTTCCAATTTGCTGATGGGACAAGGGTTTTTTTGCTGAACACACTTTAGCAAGCAAGAGGGCTTCTTGGTCTTTAGATGCTGAGTCCCAGAAAAAGATGAATGAGGTGGTGACATGCCTCGTGTTTTGAAGAGAGATCAAAAAGTTATTGCTGGGGTCACCTCCCTTTTGGTACGGAAAGCACACAGAGGGCTTTGAAGCAGCACTTTCACCCTCTTTGCATTCCCTAGTAAATCTGAGACAGAGCTTGGCCCAAGGTTTGTGCAAAAATACTCTTTTGATGCAACTGTTCACCAGACAATATCTCTGGGAAAATGTGCAGGGGCAGAAAGCAAGCCCTTCCTGGGAAATCTACTGAAATGGTTCAGAAGTTATTCCCACTCACTGTTGCTAACCTCTGCTGTCTAGCTGTCGGATATGCTTGGGACCATGTTGAAATAATTCTAAACAGTGTACTGAGGCTGCAATATTGAGTAAACATAGGTATTTTCCATAGGTGTCAGGGAAAAATATTTCTGTTGGTAAAAATGAGTTCCATAGAAAACAAGAAGAGCATGGTAGAAAAAAAATCACATCCATAGAATGAAGATGCCCAGAATTCTTCTTTTGAAGTTACACAGAGTCAATATTTTCTAAATAATGTTGTGAAACTTATGAAGAAGTAAGAGTACATTCCACCTGACAGGTGCACAAGTTCATGTTTCCAACTTACAAAAAACATATTATTAAAAGAAAAATGTTCCACCTTGTGGAAAAGTAGCCCATTCGTAATTGTATCAAAGGTAGGGTTAGATCAAGTATTCCTACAAGACAGTAGTAGTACTAGGAAAAGCCTTTTGGCCTCTATCTGACTACAGGAAACTTGAGCAAGCAGAAGTGTCTTTCCCTGCTGCAAGCTGTACTTCCGATTTGCTACTGCTGCTTAAACATTGTTCAAAGAAAACTTGTCAAAATAAAACTAGTGTATACAAGCAACTGGAACTATCCATTGCGTTCCAGCCAATTTGAACTAGAAAATATCGGACACACACTCCAGTTGAATATTCTAATGCATAGATGGAGTATACCAGCACTAAGAAATGGGAACGCTGGAGAAAGGAGCAAATGCAGATGAATTTCAGGGAAGGAAATTATTGGAGAGCTAACTGCAGTCCCTCGACTTTACAAGAAATGATGTCCAGTAAATCCCAACCTGACACATAAAGAACTCCGTTTTGAAATGGGCTGCATCTATGGTCCTCTGTTCTTCCTAGATGAAGGAACCGTGTTTTGAATCAATCTTCCAAGTGGTATGGCTAAAGACCTTGGATACCTCAAATTTTTTTTTTTTTTCCAGAAGCAACTGTCTCGAAACCTCTTTAAACTGACATTTCCCCTTACGATGCCATCTTTTAAAAGAGCACCTTTTCATTTAACAGGGTATTCCAAACATCATTTCCAAATTTAGACTAAAAGTAACACTCTTTCTAGTTATCTTTGGGTTTTTTGCAGCTTCCTGCCAACATAGGCAGCAAGGAAGAGAACCGACGGCAGCTCTTTCTGGAGCATCTTGAACAAATGCCCTTGCTTATGTTCAAATCTTTCACTTCTCCAAAATCCCTAACGATGAAGAAAAGGTTGTGAAGGCATTACTAGTAGTATTAGATGGCAATGGATGGGTCAAATAGAATTTGTATCGCATAGATGATACTTGGCAAACAGCAAATGAAGGGGTTTCTTTCAGCTCTCAGACTGATGTTACATCTCAGTAATTTATTAAAAAGATAACAAGAAGGATATTTTTTAACAGTGAACTTAATTACACCCCTACCCATGGACATCTGAATCTTAGGAATAGACAGTGTCTGATTTAGAAAAAAAAAAAAGAATTATCACAGTTTAAAGAAGTATATGATCATGAACACTTTGCTGATGGAACGTAGCCTATTCATTGGCTGAAATGAAGCAGGTAGACAGGACATAGGAAATATTGTTTTGTGGATCAAACATTTATTTTTTTAAAGTGATGCTTACAGATGGTGAACTCACCAACTTTGATATTGCACAGTAGATAAGGGTACCTAACTTGCTCCATCAAGTTATCCCTTGGAATCACCATCCAAGGGCATTTTCCCCTGCCTCTGTGAAAATGTGCCTACCTTTTTCACAATACTTTTGCAGCAGCATTGCTAGGCCTGATCAGCTGTTATGGAGGGTGAATGATCAGCAGCAAGGTGACTGGCCAGGGTCATTTGCTTCAATGGATTTTGATCTACTGGATATTTTGAAGACGTGCTTCAGCCCTCTTTGTCAGACACAGCCTTCAAATGGTGCTAAACAATTGTTCGGGCTGTGGACCACATGAAAAAGTACTTTCTGGTGCCTTTACTGGGCCATATGCTCTTGATTCTCTCCCTCAACTTCTCCATCACCTCTCATCTCTTTCACATGAGCTATGTTCAAGGTCCACAGGATACTTTTCACAGAATCTTCAGGCCTGATGCAGTAGGAATGATGAACAAATGCAGCTGGGATGAATTTTCCAGTTTGGATAAAACCTCTTGTGCACACAAATCCCCCTATGCCCAGAAAAACCTTCACTAAGCACTCGTGTTCTACCTAAACCGCAGTTTAGTCTGAAAGAAAAGCTTTGGTCTGAGAGTATCTGAGAGATTTGCATGAAGCACAGATATCTGACCTATGCAATTTTGAAGATCAGAGCTAAAAGAAAATGGCAAGAAGTTTTTAATTTTGCCGGTTTTAATTTTCAATTCCATGCACTTTTTCAAAAAGTGTCAATCTCAAATGGCCATCAACATCTTTCAGTCGTCTGGAAGTTAGTATTCATATCAAATGTGTTTCAAATCAATAGAATTTCAAACCTTTCCTCAAAGTTTATATACCTAGATTTAGTATTTCTGATCTCTATTAGATGAAAGGAAGACATTTTTTGCTGTTGGGGTGCTGGAACGCTGCTTCGGGTTGCCCAGAGAAGTTGTGGATGTCCCATCCCTGAACGTATTCAAGTCAGCTTGGATGGGGCTTTGAACAGCAACGAATGCGACCCTTGATGGTAGATAAACAAAGCTTGAATATAGAAGAGACTCAGATTGAGTTATACGAACAAATTTTCTCTCAGCTCTTGGGGTAAATTCAAAGTTGTACAAAATTGCATTTCTCTGTGATTTTCATTACTGTAACAGAAAGCTTCATGAAAACTGTGCAGAAGATATCAACTTTTAAAAGCGGTAAGAACTACAACATCAAACACATGGGATGGGTTTCATCATGGGACACCCTCTGAGAGAAAATCTCTGTATTTCGACACTTCATGCCAATCATTAGGATTTCAAGGAGTGCCAAAGAAGGCGGCAAAATATCCTTCAGGACATTATTTACTGTAGTTCAGCCTGGCCATTAGTTGGAATTGGTGTTTGAACTAATGTAGACATACCACACACACTTTCCATGCACTGAAAACTTACTGTTTACAATGAATAAGCAATGAGGATCAAAATTGATTGAAAGCATCTTAAAAATGTCAAGTATTTCACTGTAAATGATCTATGATCAAAATACTTATTCCTCCTTAGTGAGGGACAAATAAATTCTTCCATACCATGATGGTTAAAAATTGTCTAAACCAATGTTTTCTTCTGAAAAGACATCATCTAATTTTTTCTATTTTTAGAAGAAAATATTTCTAGACATAGAACAAAGGAATTTTAAAGGAACAAATGGAAGGAAAATATTCTGCAAACAGAATTCAATGAAAACCTGTGTTTTAAATATGAGGTAGATATTCAACAGAGTTTTTGTACCAGATATTTGAAATAGTGTACCGGCTATTTTGTCCACAAAGAGAGCTATTTAGCATTTCAGTCTTTTCCAAGGTGTTCATGATCTGCTATGCTGATCTCTGTGCATGCCTAGGTGTGTGCGGAAGGTGGGGCCATGTGAAGGGGAGTGTCTATGTTTGCTTAGCACTCGGAGTGGCAGATTCATGCCTCAGCTCCATCATTTCTTTTAGAAACTTCCCAGAGAGTGGATATGAAGTTTCATATCCAAAAGAGATCAATTCCCAAGTCATCCATTTTACTCTACCTTGTAAATCACATGCTTTGTTGCATATTTTATCAAATAGACTTTCAAGCCGCGTGGAGGAAGGAGAATGTGGAGAATCCCTCCAATGTCTTGCAACTTGTACGCAAATAGATTTTCAAGAAAATCATCATTTCTCTTTTAAATACATCTGGGACAGGCATGATGGTGGCGTCAATCTGTTGAAGTTTTTGTTGCTGGGGGAAGTTGTACGAAAGGACTGGTTTTTACATTGACCAGTTACTGAATCAAGTGCATGAACACATTTGAAATTCCACTGGGGTTTCCTTTTTCTAGCAGACTACTTCTAGAACTAGCTAGCAGACTCAAGATGACTCTTTTTCTCTGTTTTTGTTTCTTTCCTATTTTCTTGCTTTCTCTGCAACTGTCTACACAATTTTAGGACTTTTTTCCCAACTCAAATTGTTTCATAGACCGATAATTCAGATACGCTTTTTACAAGGAATGTTTTAAATCTTTGTTAGAATGAAGAAAGTTAAGGACATAGGTCTTTTTCTTCCCTTATGAATATTGCAATGAAAGAGTTCAATAAAGACCAACTCCTTTTTATTTATTTGGAATACAAGTCGATAATTCCCATACAGTAATTCATTGGTGGACCAATATTTGCCATTCTGATGTAAGTTGTCACTTCTTAACAATATGCCTTCTGTGACTACGTTGACAACACTTTTGGTAAAGATCCTAACTGGTCTTAGACACGCATAGGGAGAAATTTGCTCTGCCAGTGTCAGTCTTAAGCATGCGTCTCAGAGGATCTTTCTAGAGCTGGGGAATTTTCCCATGAAAGGGATTCAGTTATGGAAGAGACAGGTTTCCTGGAGTTTTACATTCTTCTTGAACACTACTTAAGGAACTTAAATCCCATGTCCATTTGGATCTCACTCTGCACAGAGCTTTGTCATGCCAGTCCTTGAAATGCATCTCTAAGAGAATTCACTAGCACAGAATGAATGAGGGTGGAAGGGCTCTGTGCGGCTCCCCAAGTCCCATCCCCCTGCTTCAACCAGGATACCTAGAGCCTGTTGCCCAGGATTATATCTGGGCCTACTTTTAATGTCTTCAATGATCCAGACTCCACCATCTTTCTGGACACTCTGTGCCATGGTGCAGTCACCGTCACAATAAAAAATAATTTTGTGATGCTCAGAGGCAATCTCCTGTATTGCAGTGTGTGCCCACTGCCTCTTGTCTTTTCACTGAGCATCATTGAAAAGACACTGGTTCCCTGCTCTTTGCACTATTCCTTCCCGTAGGTATGTGTGCTGCCATGTAGATAAACGTCCAAAACTTCCCTGAAGCCCAGGCAGATGATATTCTCTTCATCTACCAGGCAAGTTCATTCACCAGAGGAGTTTAAAAAGTCGTCAAGCCCCAATTTCCCCTGGTAAATCCATGCTGACTACATTTGTTCTGTCCTCCTTCGTGTGCCTGGCAATGCTTTCCAGGAATAGCTACTCCATCAACTTCCTGGGGATCCAAATGAGGCTGGCTGGCTTGTACTTTTCTGAGTCCTCCTGGTTGCCTTTTTTCAAGATGGGTGACATTTGCTTTCATCCAGTCTTTGGGCACTTTCCTCAGTCACCATGGTCCATCCAACATGATCAGGAGTGGCCTCAGAATAACATCTGCTAACACCCTTGAGACCTGTGCATCCATCTCAACAAGGCCTGTGGACTTTATGGAATACTTCCCAATTCTGTGACTATGCCCATAAAAATTTGCATGGGATAAGAGGCCATTTTAACAGGTACCTGAAGAGTGAGTGAAAAGCTATGGAAGCAATCCAAAAGGACAAAGACTAGAGTTCCCTTTGAAGACAAAGCATCCCATCATGGAGCTGAGCAGCTTTAGATCCAGGTAAGCTTCCTCTCTGAAAGGATGCAGAAGACATGATTTTACCTAATCCAGTAATAAAATGTGTTGACCATTCACTTGCAATACAAAAAATTCAATGATTTCCAAAATTATTGCCTCCTAAGTAGACAATAATATACTGGCTGGGTATTCCCCTAACAGATGAGAGCACCTGCTTGATGTCTCTTATGCGTGCAGACTATTTGAAGTAGGTCATTTGAGTGGGGATTCCTGGTCTTCGAATTTTCTTTCTGATGAATTTGGAATATTTACTGAAGCAAGGACCGGAAGATGAAAACTTCATTTCCCATCAGCGCACTCTAACATCCATGGCCGTAATGCCATTGTTTCTCGCCAACTGAGTCAAGAATTCATGACTACAAAGTGGATCAGCTCCAAAGGAAAGATCAAGGCTGGATAATATTCTCTCTTGGTAAAGCTATTTATCTCAAATGAAGTGACCAACTTCTAATCGCTCACTGGCCTAAAGCCACAAGGAGGGGGAGATGGACCAGCTTTCCTTCCACTGCTGCTCTCTTTGTCACCTCGGTGTTTAATACGAGTAGGAAGACGTTCAAAAAGACAGCGTTGCAGAATTCATAAAATTCAGTCTTAAAAAAAATCATTTTTTAGCAGGTGAAATAAAAATAGCAAATAAAATATATAAGTTTGTCTTGCCTTCTTCTGCAGGTTTTGTAACTGGCACACCTTTCCTTATGAACGCACTGTCCTTTCCTAAATACTCTCATATGGAGGAAGATGCTTCTGATCAGAAGAGCACTAGGATGTCTTTACTCGACCTTTTCTTTTCACTGATGCTTGGTCCTCTGAAAAGAATGGTTTTCTAAAATTGAAATGTGCTACTATTGTTCCCATGGGGTAAGCCGCAGACTCCTCCTGTCGGAGCTGTCACTAATCAGCTACTCTCCTATCTGCCTTTAGTAGTTGAATGTTCTGGTCTAAAAGTAGCACCTTCTGTGTAGCCATGCTCTTAGTTGCCAGTCTCATCCTAAATCCAAAGACCCTCCTGCAAAGGACCGCTGGTTCTGTAGTCAACCAAGGAAAAAAGACCCGTCCATCCATGCTTTCTGATTTAAAATATTAGGGTATGATGTCCCTAAACAATTCTCTGCAGTTGAACACTACTTATCTTTGGCGTGTTCCTTCAACTCACTCGCAAGTCATTCATGCCTTAGGTTATTGGGAGAATTGCTTCATTTGAAGATGATTAAAAGGGGTATGAGAATACTTTTGTGCTTCTGCTATGAGGATACTTTTCAAATCCATACAAACTCCCTGCAAATGCAAAAACCTGCATCCTGTATTGTCCTAGCTTACAATATCAAAATGCATCCTATTCCCACCCTCAAGAACTGAGGAAACCAGGGGTGGCATCGTTTTTTCCTTCTCTCCTGTTAATGGGCCCATCAATGTCTTGCCACATGACTCAGAGATAACTCCCTCCAGGAGCCATTTCTGTTTCACGGGTAATCAAGGACCCACATCATGACTCAGAATGATATCAGCCCATTGGGAGATGCTCTGCCCAGGGGGTAGGAGCTAAGCATCCCCACCTGGATATCATCTGGGTTTTGGAAGGCAAGAAGCACTATTTCTACTGCATTGCCAGAGGAACGGCCACCCTTAGCCACTGGTTTTCCAGAGGACGAGAGCTACCAGATGGTTTCTAAAGAATCACCACTTCAACAAGACCATTTCATCCAAACTGCTTTCACCACCCTAACTAGCAGGATGTCAGCTTGTATTCTGACTCTGTCAGTGGTTTTTCTTTTGTACTCTTGCATGGATTTGGGTTTTTTCCCCTTTTCCTAATAAACTGGATTTCTGACTTGGAGTCTTGCTGCGGTGCTGGATTTCTTCAGCCCAACTAGCTCCCGACACCGACAGCGAGAGTGGGCCGCCCCAAGAAAGCTGTCGAATCCGGGCTGCAGCTGTAGGGCACAGCTGCTCTACGGCACAGGTGGACTGCCTTGGGGATAGAACTGCGCTGAGAGCAGGGACAAGGAACAGGGAGAGGTCTTCTGCATATTTTTCAGTTTACTCCCTGGAGGGTCAAGGACAGAAAGACACTGATTCAAAGGCATCCATCAACTTCTAAATGGGGGGAAGGTCCCAGGGGAGGATACAATCTTTAACCAACTGGGAGAAACTGGGGGTGGAAGACAAGGAGGGGAATACAATGTTGAAACCAGTAGGGGGACTACAGGGGAGGAGAATAACTTGAAGAAACCACTGGGGTTTTGAAGGGTACAAAATTGAGAGGGAAGTTTCTAGAGAAAGGGGCAGGCTTGGGGAGGGGTTGATGTTCAATGGGAGAAGGAACAGGGAACAAAAGGGCAGGTCTTTGGGGAGAGGGACAGCTAGGGCAAAAGCCAACAATACTGGGGGGAAAGGAACAATCCATTCATAATAACATATGCTATAACAGCACAAAATAGGAAGCCTTAGAAAACGGACTACTAGAACTGCAGTACAATAATAAACACACACTGCAACAGAGTGTCTCACTGGTTTGGCTTTCAAAGCAGAAGAGGTGCCAACCTAAAAATTTCCCAACTTCAAGGTTAACTGGCTGCAGTTTTGATTTCCTTCTTCAATATATCACCAAGGCGCTACCAGCTTCTGTAATTGGCTCAGCAGCATGTCTGTTCTTAGTGCCAAGCAGGGATTCACTTTGCCAGGCATGGAGGAAGCTTCTAGGAGCTTTGCACAAAAAATCACTTCTGTGGCTGGCTTCTTCCCTCCCCACCAAAAACCAAGCCATGCCAAACCAACACCTTAACTAATTCGTAGTACTTAGTACGCATCCAAGAATGTCTTTTAAACGATGCTTTATGTTTTTGACCAAACGCACTGAAAAGAAGTGGATCCATAATATTGATAAAAATTGTTCCAGTTCAATAGAAATATTGGGTCATGCAACTCTAGATTACATAGCTGTTTTTTTGTACAATACCCAGAGGCTTTTTTCACCTCCATGGAAGAGCCTAAATGAGGGATGTGGGAGTCCAGGCGGCTCTCCAAAATGCAGTTTATTCCATCCAAGACGTTGCAGCAGTCCAGGGTAGTGGGCAACAGAGCCTGTGCCTACAGCTGTCAGCTCTAGCTACAGGCAGGCCTGGAGACCCTTTGGTTTTGGCACTTTGCTGAGCATCTTCATACAGTAGAACCAATCTATCCCTTAACTATTATCTATAGCCTATCCTAACGACTCTAATTACCATATGTTGCTATTCTCCACTCACTAAAAGTCAGTATATTACAGTTGAAGCGGAAAGTTGTTTTTCAGTTTTCTTGACAGTGGAAAATTTGGAGAGCTTTTTCTGCTTGCAGCATTTGCTGACTTGTTTGCCTGTGCTAGCTTCCTGCTTGGTAAAAACATCTTCTTGTTTGGGGTGGGTTTATCCTTTGCTGTAAGTCATAAAACCCTCTTCTAACTAAGGTATCCTCGGTTATCCAGTAAGACTGGCTCAGCAATTCTTTTCTTCTAGATCAAAACTTGCTTCCAACTCTATTCCTTCTTCAGACTCCACATTGAAAAATCTTTCTGCCAAGCATACATATCTGTGAGACTTTCTTGTCAAACTTTCATCTTTCCCAACACCTCTAAAGAAATGTTTCCTGATGGTTTGGATCAGAAGATCCAGTATTGCCATCCTGAGATTTTTCATTCAAAACCCATAAGCTGTGCTCAAGGTTTTGGCTATGTTCTTCATTGTGCCTTGCATCTATTTTGGCTAGAAAGCCAGTGTAGATGATGTCCTTGCTGCAGTAGCCATGGGAAATAAGGTGGAGTGTCTGGCTGATGTACCGGGATGTAGACTATCCAGCACTCCCCCAGGGAGGCGAGGATCCCTAAAGGAATAGAATATTGGCTATGCTCTGGGAGTTTTACAGAGAGAAAGATCCTCACAGCTCAAATGATTTGTCTCCTGGAGTTCTGAGGAGTATGTGGTGAAGAAGAAGGCTGCTGTCTTTTCCAAGAATCTTCCGTGCATTCAAGAGGATCATTGAACTTCTTGTCTGAGAATGAAAGAAATATTAGTAGTAATTAGTACTTTTTCTCTGTCTGTGCATCACTGATTGAATTTGGGTAGGCAATATTTTTTTTATTTATTTATTTGAATTATTCATCATAAGGTCTTCCAAATTCCCAAATTCTGCTTCACTTCTTTCTTTTGTAGGCCAGTCTGGTTCATCTTCTCTTCTACTGTATTATTGCAGACCATATCTGAATGGATTTTTTTTTTTTCATTTTGAACATTAGGTTTAAACCGAATGAACAGAACGCTTTATTTATCCTTATTTGACCAGTTTGCAAGGAAATACAGAATTTTGAAGAGAAGTGACGTGACTCCACTTGAGGTTTTCAATGGAAGAGAAGAATGACGATGTCCTACATTCACAGCATTGTTTACAGTAACATTGCAGCTAGTTTCCAGCAACGAAGGTCAGGTTCTGGAAGCAGGCATGCATGATTGTAGAGAAGTCTAAAAAGTTTCAGTTTGGCCGCTTTTCTTGAAAAATAGCTAATATGTCTCAACGTTGTGCTGAATCTTGTTGTACAGACACTTCTTTTGAGGTCTGAACTCCTTGCTGGACTTCTGTATCTAAGAATCAGATACAGTAAACCTATGTTTCCTTATATGCTGCAAGAATTTGGTTCTAATCTAGAAGAGCAAGAAAAGGTTGCCATATTAATACAAGGTAAAGAACCTGCTAAGAAAGCAGTTAATGGACTGCTTTTTTTATTGGAGCAGTGATTTAGTGGTTTGATGGGTTTTTTTTTTTTTGCTTCTCAATAGAATTTAAGAAGTGGTGGGGTAAGAATGTGTGGATGTTTATAGGTTTGCCTTGAAAGAAGAATTACAGGGGAAACTGTTGTAAAGAATTGATGCAGAGCTCTATGCATTAATGCACTCTTCCGTACAGAGTTTCAGAAGTGAAAACCAAGAGGAGAGAGTGCCGACAAGATGAGAGTGCCGATTTACTAGAATGAATTCAAGATAGCATTCTTTTCTCTCTGAATTACAGCTCTAAACCTCAGGGTAGTAACAGGAAGTACATAACAATCTCAAAGATTTAAAAATGGATGATGAAGTTTTCTATCCAGTAAACTGTAAGGCTTCACATTTTAACCTGGTTTGCATTTTGGCAAAAGCCTGGAATCTTCTGCAATTTGCCAGATAACAAGGGATTTAGAACAGGAAGTATGCAAGTAATCATTTGGAGCCTTCATCTCCCTTCTTAGAACAATGGATACATTTATTATGCTCCTATTTTTATTCCATCAGGGGATTTGATCATGGAAATGTCTAGTCATTCTTTTCTTGTTTTCAACCCCTCAAAGAGCATGAATCCAAACTATTCAGAAGTTCTTGATCTGCAACAGTGACAAGCACTATACTGGTAAGAGTCAGTGGACATTAGCAGATCCCCTATGCCAGCCCCCTATGGCGGGCAGTTCTGGCAGGACTGATGTGTGAGGGGCTGGAATTCTGTGAAATAGAACATTCTATGAATGGGGAAAATGGAAACAGATTCTGAACGTTCAACCCAACACGTGAACAAGTAATAGGGCAGGTAATTTTCTGTGGAAATTTCCTTAGCCCCAGTGTTGTGGATGATGATTACTCTTCCTACCTCCTTTGGTCAGCTGCCAGCACAGTCACGTTACTCCGCTTATGGACAGAAAACCAGAAGAAGTCATTTTTGAACAAAACACCCAGCAGGACCTTAGAGTGTTTTTGCTGCAAAATGTTTCAAGGCAGATAGGGAAACAATTCCATTGTAGAGAGTGTGCTGAGAAGACAAGTTTGGAAGTTAAAAACCATGGGATCTGTTTCTATATATGTCACTGATTTTGCTTATTATCAATTTGGTGGGGTTTCTTGTTTTGTTGTTTTTTTTTTGTTTGTTTGTTTTTGTTGTGTTTTTTTTTTTTTCCTGCATCCTTGAGATGAAAGCATAAGACAGAAAAGTACGGTAAAGTTAAAATACTTTTGAGATGGCTTGTGCTGAAAAACTTGTAGCTACTGCTAAGGCCCATAAGCCAGGTCCTGTTTCATTTCTGAGAAGCTATAAAATTCCCATTGGTAATTTAGTTCTAAGCATCTGTTGTTATGGTGGAGATGCAAATTAAGAAGAACAATTTTTGAATCTGTAGGGATGAATTTACCATTTTGGAGCTGCCTTTTCAGTCTCTGAGCCATCAATGAAAAGAAGGAGAAGAATCTACACTCTTTTCAACCTGTGGACCATCCACTACTGTCCACGTGCTCAGATTCAAAGCCAAACAATCCTGTCGGGCCTGATTGGGAGGAATTATTTGGATTCAAAATACTAGACTAGTATTTGATTTCCATCAGCACAGTCCATTGGGCACAAATTTTGATATCAATAGAACCTTTCACGGGGATCCATCTTTCTCACCTGCAGTACATTTTAAAGAGAAGAGGCATTGTTGAATGGCTTCAGTGAAAAAAAAAATCTTAAATGCACTCTGAATGGAATTGAGATCCAAAGGAGCCAGTATTTCAAGAAAGCCTGAGATGTTGTCTGCCATGAGATCCCTTCTAAGAGGTTCTATTAAGGTACCAAATTCTTCATCAAAATACTGTCAGATTGGTCAGAGGGGAAAAGCAAACTTTTTGAATGGTCCTTTGGGAAGACAGGGCTTGCAGCGAATTTAGTACTTGCTGCTAGGTTGCCTACATTCCAGGAAAGAGTATTAAATACTGAAATTCGACCGATGGTGGATGAAGTCTTTGTGACTGTGAAAGTCCAGTGCATGGCAATCTCAGAAAGGAACCCATCAAAGCCCCTGAAATGCCAACACACAAGTTGTGAGTTGGCAGTGCATGCCAGGTTTTAGCAAACCACAGCAAAATGCTGATTGCAAAACGAGGCCATCAAGTCACATCCGGTATGAAGCAGTAGGAAAGAGGAAAGCAGCTGAGAGCGTCAACCCTGCTAAGTAGTCTCAGTATTCTTATTGCCATTAGCAGAAATGTGAAATGAGTCTATAAAAATTACAAAGGAGGCAAAAGAAAAGGGAGTGATGACTCCTCTGGCATAGTGTTTCCTAACAGGGATCTTCAAAATCCTGTAAAGATTCTCTCATCCTTTAAACTGAAGGAAGGTATTAATGGCAGTAAGGAAATGGCATCAAATGCTAGAAAGACTCTGGGCAGTGTACTTCTAGACAGAAATGCCACTGATGGAAAACCGACTAAACTGGCACCAATGCAGCACCAATGCAGCAACTAAAGCCCAGAAATTGTCCACGGCTTCACTCTCTGCCATTCCTTTCATATGCACACAGCAGCTCTGCAACATTCCTACTCATCATCTCCTTGGCAAACTGGGCGTGAGGGTCCGTAGTGACGCAGAGTCCCCAGGCAGGTGCAAAGGAGAGCCGCTTTCTTGCAAAAGCCAGGCTTTTGAAGCAGACAGGCCTTTATCACTTGCATAGCTTTAAGCCGCAACAAACATAATTCAACCAACCGTCATACCCCACGCTGTGAACACGCAATGCTTCTAGAACTTCTTGATCTACCTCTAATTCAGCTGTCTCACTTTCCCCTAGTCATTTTCTACTTAGCCAAAGTAACGGGCCTCAGCCATGGTTTTACAAGGCCTTCCTTTCGGAAAGTTCTACCTATATGCAACAGCATACCACTAGTTTCTTCACCACCAAGAGTTTAGGTAGATGATTGGCATCTGCCCTTGCGGTGAAACACAATGGGGAGAGAAAATCCTGTTGGAGATGTTCAGTCATTCCATTTTCTAGACAGGCCAAATCAAAAGAAAAGCAAGCTATAGGATTGTGTACTTGCTCTTACAGAACACCTGCTGCCATCTGACAATGAACTAGCAGAAAATCAGCAAGAATGAGACTTGAGGCAAACAACCTTTGGAAGGGAATAATGGGTTGATAAATAAAGACAACAGTTTCCAGGCTCTTGAGATACTTTAAATGACAGCAAAGGATTTGAGAGCAGAGGCTGAACTGGTGGGGAAGGATTCAAAGAATCCCAAGAAAAACATGACCAAAGAATAAAAGAACCCCAAGAAAAATAGGGGCAACTGACCTGTTAAGGCCTTCAGGAAATCAGTGGCCGCTGATTTAGATAGGCCATTCAAGTTCATTTACTGGTGCACCTTCCACTCCTATTTCACCTGTCAGCATCACAGGGTGAATTGAGACCTTGGAATCAAGATTATTTGGGATTCTGTTCTTAGCTTTAGGAGAGAAGTACAGCAGGTGAAGTACCTGCTACTGATGTGATACCCAGGAACACAGAGTTGACACATTTCATTGAAGTCCAATCACAACTAGCAATACTAAGAGGATAGGATTGGCGCCTTTTCATGACGCTCTTCTTGTTACGCAGCCTGTTCTGATTCTGGTGAAACTTTTTCATTAGCTTCTCTCTAAAAAGGAGAAAAACCAATTAAATGTCCCTCCCTGCTGATGCTAATCGAGTCAGAGGTCTATGAAAGGGCCAAAAATATTCGGAATTCTTCTTAGACAATGGAAATGGAAGCAGAGCTACCAATCTATTTCCTTGCAACATATCCCTAAAACTCATTCCCTTCTATTCATCACTTATGTATAGCCAGCAGTACATTCAGGAAAAGATGAAACTGACTGATGTCAGCAAGGGAAGGACTTGAAAGAACTATTCCCATGAATCATCATATAGACAGTAACTCTAGCATTAAAATCAGAACCCTTTTAGTAAGTATCACTTATGGGAAATTCAGGACTCCTGCACAATGGACCAAGAGGATTAAGCAGAAGCCGTTTATGGTTTACATGATGCACTTACTCATTCTGACTCTCTGCACACGCTAGTCACGCTTCTCTTATTGGTGCCTTTGTCTTGTCCACGCATTCTGCGTGCACCTCTCAGAAGATGTGTTTCCTTACAGTCCAGGTACTTTGCCCCTCCCCCCCCCCCCCGCCCCCCCCGTTTTGGAGTTCTTGTGGTCTTGGAATTTAGTTTCTCAGCTTTTCCTCTCTTGTTTTAGCAAGGCTTATGTCTTGATGAATTCCAGAGGGCCCTGAGAAAATTCTGAGAAGAACCGTTCCACGCTGGATGGCTGGTGCAGCCCATAGTCTAAGCGGTTCAGATACATTGTCACAATTGCCCCTTCTTCTTGCACCAGCCAGATCTTTTCCAATGTCATTTTTAGCAAGAGGCACACCAGTTTCACCATGCATGGAATAACACAAAGCAATGAAATAATGACTACTGGTAAAAACAAAGCTCCATTTACGAGATCTTTCAACCACCCAGTTCTTTCCCATCCCTCAAACCATTGATGCAAACCCCACTCGTTCCCAGTCAATTTCTTCATATTGTCTTGTACTTGTGTGAGTTTCGTATGAATGGCTGCAGAATGGTCCAAAAGATTCATGCAACATATTCCTTATAAAATTCCTAACACTCGTACCCATGTGCTAGTAACAATAAATCTATTTCACCTCCTATTTGCAGTGTGCTATATCTAATAGGATCTACGTCAGTGAGCACCTGACTTAAAATAGAAGAAGTTACGATAAGTCGTTTGAACATCCAGCACCCCAAATGATTAAAAGCAGCCAAACCTTGATAAGCAGCGCCATCTAGCGTAAGGAAGAATACAGTTATTCCTGCTGGAACGAGCAAAACTCGACATAATGGTGCCAATCACGTCTTTAGCTAGTGTTCCTCTCTAGGTATTCCCGGAAACGAAAAAGCGGCTTCCTCCAGCAAAACCCATTATGAAGGTAAGAGAGCCCGCCGAAGAGCGGCTTCTGTTAAAAGAATCCGGCTACCGGCACCTACCTTCGGACAGCTGCGTATGCCCTTCTTCTGCGTCTCTTGCCGCCTAGACCTTAGCGAAAAGCTTTTCCAGGCATTATCTCAAAAAGGAACTCTGCCAGCACAGCAAGCGTCCCACGACGGTTTTCATGAAGGTACTCGAGTTCTTACCATCTCCTGGAGAAAAGAAAATGTAAGATTGGCCAGAGAGTGCTGCATAAGGTTTAGAAGGATGCAAAAGAAAGCTGTCCAAGAACTTTTTCCCTACTTATGGTAATGCAAGTTGAAACTGTTGGAAAGTGGTTAGTTATCGTTTTCCCTCAGTTTGAGAGCTGCTCACTTAATCCCAGTGCTGTGCTTGACTTCTCAGCATCGGCCGAGCTCTCCGGCTGCCGGAGGCGAAGAAGCGGCTTTTTCGCGCCCAGAGCTTTCTGCCGGTCGCGGTGCGCTCCGAACCGCGGCTTCTGCCGAAAGCCGCCGGGGACCGGCACCTACCTTCGGACAGCTGCGTATGCCCGTCTTCTGCGTCTCTTGCCGCCTAGACCTTAGCGAAAAGCTTTTCCAGGCATTTTCTCTAAAAGGAACTCTGCCAGCACAGCAAGCGACCCGCGACGGTTTTCATGAAGGTACTCGAGTTCTTACCATCTCCTGGAGAAAAGAAAAAGTGAGATTGGCCAGAGAGTGCTGCATAAGGTTTAGAAGGTTGCAAAAGAAAGCTGTTCAAGAACTTTTTCCCTACTTATGGTAATGTAAGTTGAAACTGTTGGAATGTGGTTAGTTATCGTTTTCCCTCAGTTTGAGAGCTGCTCACTTAATCCCAGTGCTGTGCGGCTTCGTTCTTGACTTCTCAGCATCGGCCGAGCTCTCCGGCTGCCGGAGGCGAAGAAGCGGCTTTTTCGCGCCCAGAGCTTTCTGCCGGTCGCGGTGCGCTCCGAACCGCGGCTTCTGCCGAAAGCCGCCGGGGACCGGCACCTACCTTCGGACAGCTGCGTATGCCCGTCTTCTGCGTCTCTTGCCGCCTAGACCTTAGCGAAAAGCTTTTCCAGGCATTATCTCAAAAAGGAACTCTGCCAGCACAGCAAGCGACCCGCGACGGTTTTCATGAAGGTACTCGAGTTCTTACCATCTCCTGGAGAAAAGAAAATGTAAGATTGGCCAGAGAGTGCTGCATAAGGTTTAGAAGGATGCAAAAGAAAGCTGTCCAAGAACTTTTTCCCTACTTATGGTAATGCAAGTTGAAACTGTTGGAAAGTGGTTAGTTATCGTTTTCCCTCAGTTTGAGAGCTGCTCACTTAATCCCAGTGCTGTGCGGCTTCGTTCTTGACTTCTCAGCATCGGCCGAGCTCTCCGGCTGCCGGAGGCGAAGAAGCGGCTTTTTCGCGCCCAGAGCTTTCTGCCGGTCGCGGTGCGCTCCGAACCGCGGCTTCTGCCGAAAGCCGCCGGGGACCGGCACCTACCTTCGGACAGCTGCGTATGCCCGTCTTCTGCGTCTCTTGCCGCCTAGACCTTAGCGAAAAGCTTTTCCAGGCATTATCTCAAAAAGGAACTCTGCCAGCACAGCAAGCGACCCGCGACGGTTTTCATGAAGGTACTCGAGTTCTTACCATCTCCTGGAGAAAAGAAAATGTAAGATTGGCCAGAGAGTGCTGCATAAGGTTTAGAAGGATGCAAAAAAAAGCTGTCCAAGAACTTTTTCCCTACTTATGGTAATGCAAGTTGAAACTGTTGGAAAGTGGTTAGTTATCGTTTTCCCTCAGTTTGAGAGCTGCTCACTTAATCCCAGTGCTGTGCGGCTTCGTTCTTGACTTCTCAGCATCGGCCGAGCTCTCCGGCTGCCGGAGGCGAAGAAGCGGCTTTTTCGCGCCCAGAGCTTTCTGCCGGTCGCGGTGCGCTCCGAACCGCGGCTTCTGCCGAAAGCCGCCGGGGACCGGCACCTACCTTCGGACAGCTGCGTATGCCCGTCTTCTGCATCTCTTGCCGCCTAGACCTTAGCGAAAAGCTTTTCCAGGCATTATCTCAAAAAGGAACTCTGCCAGCACAGCAAGCGACCCGCGACGGTTTTCATGAAGGTACTCGAGTTCTTACCATCTCCTGGAGAAAAGAAAATGTAAGATTGGCCAGAGAGTGCTGCATAAGGTTTAGAAGGATGCAAGAGAAAGCTGTCCAAGAACTTTTTCCCTACTTATGGTAATGCAAGTTGAAACTGTTGGAAAGTGGTTAGTTATCGTTTTCCCTCAGTTTGAGAGCTGCTCACTTAATCCCAGTGCTGTGCTTGACTTCTCAGCATCGGCCGAGCTCTCCGGCTGCCGGAGGCGAAGAAGCGGCTTTTTCGCGCCCAGAGCTTTCTGCCGGTCGCGGTGCGCTCCGAACCGCGGCTTCTGCCGAAAGCCGCCGGGGACCGGCACCTACCTTCGGACAGCTGCGTATGCCCGTCTTCTGCGTCTCTTGCCGCCTAGACCTTAGCGAAAAGCTTTTCCAGGCATTTTCTCTAAAAGGAACTGTGCCAGCACAGCAAGCGACCCGCGACGGTTATCATGAAGGTACTCGAGTTCTTACCATCTCCTGGAGAAAAGAAAAAGTGAGATTGGCCAGAGAGTGCTGCATAAGTTTAGAAGGATGCAAAAGAAAGCTGTCCAAGAATTTTTTCCCTACTTATGGTAATGCAAGTTGAAACTGTTGGAAAGTGGTTAGTTATCGTTTTCCCTCAGTTTGAGAGCTGCTCACTCAATCCCAGTGCTGTGCGGCTTCGTTCTTGACTTCTCAGCATCGGCCGAGCTCTCCGGCAGCCGGAGGCGAAGAAGCGGCTTTTTCGCGCCCAGAGCTTTCTGCCGGTCGCGGTGCGCTCCGAACCGCGGCTTCTGCCGAAAGCCGCCGGGGACCGGCACCTACCTTCGGACAGCTGCGTATGCCCGTCTTCTGCGTCTCTTGCCGCCTAGACCTTAGCGAAAAGCTTTTCCAGGCATTATCTCAAAAAGGAACTCTGCCAGCACAGCAAGCGACCCGCGACGGTTTTCATGAAGGTACTCGAGTTCTTACCATCTCCTGGAGAAAAGAAAATGTAAGATTGACCAGGAAGTGCTGCATAAGGTTTAGAAGGATGCAAAAGAAAGCTGTCCAAGAACTTTTTCCCTACTTATGGTAATGCAAGTTGAAACTGTTGGAAAGTGGTTAGTTATCGTTTTCCCTCAGTTTGAGAGCTGCTCACTTAATCCCAGTGCTGTGCGGCTTCGTTCTTGACGTCTCAGCATCGGCCGAGCTCTCCGGCTGCCGGAGGCGAAGAAGCGGCTTTTTCGCGCCCAGAGCTTTCTGCCGGTCGCGGTGCGCTCCGAACCGCGGCTTCTGCCGAAAGCCGCCGGGGACCGGCACCTACCTTCGGACAGCTGCGTATGCCCGTCTTCTGCGTCTCTTGCCGCCTAGACCTTAGCGAAAAGCTTTTCCAGGCATTTTCTCAAAAAGGAACTCTGCCAGCACAGCAAGCGACCCGCGACGGTTTTCATGAAGGTACTCGAGTTCTTACCATCTCCTGGAGAAAAGAAAATGTAAGATTGACCAGAGAGTGCTGCATAAGGTTTAGAAGGATGCAAAAGAAAGCTGTCCAAGAACTTTTTCCCTACTTATGGTAATGCAAGTTGAAACTGTTGGAAAGTGGTTAGTTATCGTTTTCCCTCAGTTTGAGAGCTGCTCACTTAATCCCAGTGCTGCGCGGCTTCGTTCTTGACGTCTCAGCATCGGCCGAGCTCTCCGGCTGCCGGAGGCGAAGAAGCGGCTTTTTCGCGCCCAGAGCTTTCTGCCGGTCGCGGTGCGCTCCGAACCGCGGCTTCTGCCGAAAGCCGCCGGGGACCGGCACCTACCTTCGGACAGCTGCGTATGCCCGTCTTCTGCGTCTCTTGCCGCCTAGACCTTAGCGAAAAGCTTTTCCAGGCATTTTCTCTAAAAGGAACTCTGCCAGCACAGCAAGCGACCCGCGACGGTTTTCATGAAGGTACTCGAGTTCTTACCATCTCCTGGAGAAAAGAAAATGTAAGATTGGCCAGGAAGTGCTGCATAAGGTTTAGAAGGATGCAAAAGAATTTTTTCCAAGAACTTTTTTTCAGCTTATGGTAATGAGCTATACTGGAGGCTCAGACCATTCTTCTTCTTGGAATTGGTGAAGGATGCACAAGCACTGCTGATTGTGCTTCGTTGTGGTACAGGTAATAAATAGTTGATTGTTTTAATAAAAAAACACTTGAAATGCTAAGAGACGAATTTTAAAGCATAATTATTTGGAGAAAGATTCCTAAACTTGTGGCCGGTTTCCCCAACCCATCTATTGATTGCAAACGACATTCCTTGCTGTTGGTTCTGGTGCATGAACCAAAGCCCAGTGATGTCTACTACTTAAGAAAGAGGTTCTACCTTCTTACTAGAATATGTTCTTACCCTTTTAAAACACTACCCCGAACATTAAGAACAAGAGATTACCTGATGAAGTAATGAAGTACTTTGGTTGAAAGTAAATTGCATTTGAAGGAAACGGGTTTGGGGGCGAGCACAGGAAGATCTCCGAAGTAGAGTGCCAGCTTAGTTCTCTGCTTCAGAGACAAGTGAAGCAATTCAGGAATGTCTTTCCGTGAAAATAGTTTACAGATCTTTCTGCACAACAGGTAACCACCAGCATCAGAATGTGTGCAAATAACAGACTACTCACTACAAGGTTGTCATCCATGAGTGGTAAGGCAACTCAGACTCATAGCAGTGGTTTTGCTCTTGTGCCTCATAGAATAGACAGAAAAGAATGCGGAAAACTAATTTTTCCATCTAGTTTCTTTCAGTATTGGTTCCAGGACTATTTTCCTACCCTCAGGAGACAGCAAAAACTGTCAACAACTGAAATGCTTCAGAACTTGAAATGATCTGAATGGCAAATATTTCTCCTCAAATAAAATTTAAAACGTAAGTCATAACGGTAAAACAGATCGAGCTATTTAAAGATGAATGTTCTAGACTTACTAAAACATTCCCAGAGATAACTATTGTGTCCTAAATCTGTTTAAAAGTCCAGAGTTCCTGGTAAAAAAACTTCTATGCAGATGAGGTAGCTACATGATAGTCTCTTTCCAGCTTAATTATACTCTTCACTCTCACCACCTCTACCAGTTGATTTTCGTAAGTTCTTAGAAAACAGTACTTTAACTTTTTTAGTTCTATGAAAAAAAATGACAGTGACAAGAGTTCTTTGCACTGCCTGTTTTCTGAGAAGCCTGACCATCAAGCCTTAGGAACTTGATCATGAGTTTTATTTCATCTCAAAGTAAATTTTAAGGGCGTGGCAGAGAGAATGGGAGCCTCATGCAAAACAGTTTAGGCTTCTAATTCTTGTATTGTCCTACTTACCTACGACAAGAACTGGAAAGAGGATAGATTCGAGTTAGCAGCTGTTAAACATTTGCACATACTCTTCTGCTAAAGAAGAGGTCAAGGATGGTTTTCTGGCCCTCCCTCCACAAGCTGCAGCTTCCTTCAAGGCACTTTCACCTGCTGTGGCATGGAGCCCTCCAGCAGCTGCACTGTAGGTATGTGTTCCTCCATGGTTCTCTAGGGACTGCTGGGAGACAACCTGCTTCACTAGGATATCTCCAGGGACTGTGGGGGATTCTTTGCTCTGTCAACTGGAACACCTCCTCCTCCTTGTCTTACTGTAGTATCACGGAGCTGCTTCCCATACTGGATTTTCCCCTCACTTGCCACTGCCCATTCATATGTTTTGTGCTTTTGACAATATATTCTCACAGAGACTGATGGGCTCAGCTGCAAAAATGTGTCTTGCTAGAAAATGACATGCTCTACAAAACCATGATTTTATAGAAAAGAATAGTGGAAGTACAAATATACTGCTAAAGGTCCAGAAACTTGACAGTGCTTCATTGTAATACATCCCCTGATTTTGCCTTCTTTCTCCTTAAGATCTGGAAAGAATACTGGGCAGGAGACAGTGTTGTTTCAAGGAAAAGACTTTTTTAGGATTCTAGGGTGCATCTTCAACTTTCTTGAGAAAATTGAGAAAAGGCCCTTTGTCTTCTGTGGTAAATATCATTAGGCAGTAGGGACAAATTCTGACCAACAAGAGCAGGTCAAAATCTGGTGAGATCAAGCAATATACCTTGAGTGGCCAGGACAGAATCATAGAGTGGTAGAATCAGTTGAATTGGAAGGGGCCCGTCAGGAGCATCAAGTCCAACTTCTGGCCCTGCATGGGACCTTCCTCAAGAATCACACCAGATGCCTGAGAGCAATGTCCCAAAGGTTCTTGAACTCAAGATAGGTGTGATGCTGTGACCACACCCTGGAGAGACTCTTCCAGTGCCCAGCCATCTTCTGGTTAAAAAACTTTTTCCTGATACCGGACCTGACCCTCCCCTGACTCAGCTGCATGCTATTTCCTCCAGTTCTGTCCTTGTAAACCTCATTGGAGAACTTTCCGATACCTTCATGTCTTTTTTCATTGTGGTACCCAAAACTGCCCCCAAGCACTCAAGGTGAGGCCGCCCCAGAACACAGCAGAGCAGAGCAGAGCAGAGCAGAGCAGGACAATGCCCTCTCTTGCCCAGCTGGTGATACTGTGCCTGATGCACCCCAGGACAGGCTTGGCCCTCCTGGCTGCCAGGGCACTGCTGATACCCATTTAGCTTGCCATTGGCCAGGAGCCTGGCTTCCTTTCAGCCTCTGGCTCCCTAGTCTATACACACACACAGAGCAGGATTGCCCTGTCCCAGGTGCTGAATCCAGCACTTGCCATCGCACAACTCCCTAAGGTTGGGGATTGCCTGTGGGAATCCTTGGAAACAGAGGATTTTGGGAAAGCTGCAAAAGGCAGGCCTCAGAGACAGCAGAACTGTGCTTGGAGCTAAGCAGTAGTCATAAGGTTTGTCAGCAGAAAAATGATAGAAGAAGTAGAGAAGTAAGGACAAATAGAACAATGGCCTGTGTATTAAAGCTTGACATGAAGAACTCCCTAAGCTACAGCAAAGTAGATCTAGCCAGATGTTAGGAAGTTCTAAGCTTAATAATGGAGCTCTGTGCATTCTATCTTAAGGCTTACAAGCAGGTCTTTTATTCAAAAGAAGCAAGCGTTCTTTGAACCAAAGTTCTGTGTGCTTCTAGGGATCGGAAAGAACTAGTGTCAATATGCTTTTGCTTTGTGGGATTGGTCAAAAAGCTTTTCAAGTAAGTTGTAACATGAAGTTCTTTTTCTGCTGCTGGGGACGTGAGCTGCTGGCATCTTCCCACTGTCATAACCATGTCATGAGACTGATGCTGGAAAATACAACAGCTTGGGACGCCTTCCCCAGCAGTCCCGCCCCTTTCGTGATTTGTGCATAGACTCCCGGCCAGCCATAATTGCCCATCTCTCTTATTTGTCAAGATCTCTCTGCAGTGTCTCACTGGCCTCAAGGGAGTTAGTTGACAGCTCCTCCCAATGTAGCGTCTCTGGCAAACTTGCTTAATATTCCTTCAAGTGCCGAGTCCAAGTGCTTCAAAAGATGTTGAAGAGAACTGGCCCAAGGACGATACTGTCTTAGCCACTGAAATTAGCGCTTCATGCTTCTTCTTGCTCCTTAGTGCAGAAATCACAACAAATATCTTCTTTGTTTCTTTTCTATCCATGCAGATATCTTTGCTTATGCTCATGCTTTTTATCCCAACAGCAGCTGACACGACATTTACATACAGAGCAAGAGCACGCTTTTCCTGCTGTTACTAGACTTAACAATTTTGCAATCTGTCAATCAGATACCTTTGCAACTGAAGTCAGACCTTCAGCATTTCTCATCAAAAGAGTAGAATGTCCTCAGAAGTAGAGAAAACTTTGCTGCATACTCTGTAAGCCTGCAGAATAGATCATAAGGAGTTAGCATCACAATCATTTCAGCACTGACCCTATACTTGAGCAGGGAAAAAACTTCAAAGAACAGCTAATTAATGCAGCAACATAATCTAAGGAATAAAACAACTAGGATCTTCCAAACTGGTCCCTGCGGTAGAAATGTACTTGTAAGAATACAGAAGGTAAAAGATATGGTTTGGAAAGGCTACATCCTTGCTAAGCTAAATTGGATCTCATCCTGTAGATGAAAGATCAAGAAGCTCAAAGTGGAGCTAGAGAGACATGTCCAGATCATGAGATAGAGCAAAGCATTTTTCAAGATAATTAGGCATTTTGGTGGACTGGGCAGTTAGGTTAAATCTGCCACACTTACTCACTTTTGGGGACTGAATTGTGGAGTGCTAAACCATATCTGCTGCTCTAGAAAGTAAAAGAGACACATCCAAATGGTATGGCTAGTGTGAAGACTCTCGCTCTCTATTGCTAAACATTTCATAAGCTATTAACCAGTCATAGGAACAAAATGAAATAAAGCCATTATACCATCTTGGAATGGAAAAATATGTTCAAAATATTTTTTTTCCTTCTGTTTTCTTCCTCTTTTTTTTTTTTTTTTTTTTTTTCCCAGAAGATATGATTCATAATTTCAACCATTCTGGAATGCTTTCAACAGATGAAGCCAGCATAGTATTTTTCTAACAGGCTCTTGCCCCTTACCTTCTTCATTACTGTTTTGGAATATACTCCACAGTCATTTGATCTCAGTCAGTTTTTTATCTCTCTCCCCCCAAGACAAATTTTAAAGGACTACCTAACCACTAAAAATCATCATTTCTCTGGTTTCTCAAAGCTTTTTGAGAAAGTTGTTTTGTTTTGGTTTTTTCATATTGCATCATTCCTAATGTCTTCAGACCTACTACAAGTGGAAGTTCAAATAAATCTTACCTTAAAGAGACTGTGAAAGATAACAAACTGCCAGTCTTGGTATTTGTATTTTTCTAAATCCTTTTGATTTCAAGGTTGCCTTCCTGAATGCGCAGTTTAATTAGAAAACATTGTGTTTCTAAAGGAGACCCAGTTCAATTGCTTCTGCAAGTTCACCTTCATTTTGTAGGATTGTACTTCAAGAAATCTTGTTTCATTCAAACATTAAAAGAGTAGATTTGACATCATATGTGACCCTTTCATCTCTCTCATCTGTATTTCATTGCGTGAGTTTCACAGTTGCCTCCAAGAAGATTCCTTTCAATTCGCATAGCATGTTATCTGAAGATCTGTCTGCTTTCTTCACTTGCTTGAATGGGAAGACATGGGAAATACATTCTGAAGGTTATCTTTTATAGTCTACTTTTACCTACCAGTGTGCTTCTATTGACTAGAACCAATTTCAGCTGGAAAGAACATATTGTTCTGATCCGCTCCTACCAAGGGGGGATGATGTTTTCTTAACTGATCTCGGAGGGCAAAAGACAAGATGGAAAAGGGATTGCAGTATCACTCCAAACAAATGCACCTTTCTAGAATGACCACAGCAAATGCCTTCAAGGAATTAGGGAGAGGAAAAAAATAGAAAAGAGGGGGAGAAAGAGAGAGGGAGTATAGCTACCAAATGGAGAGAGATGAAGTCCTCGCAGCCCAGCCGATGGAGTTCTCCCAGGGGAGATCTCAAAGTCCTGGTTATCTCAAGGTTCTATTCTAGTCCATTGCTGAGGGGGGAAACAGATCTAGAAATGGCTGAGGGGGAGCAGATACAATAAAGCGCAAGTCTATTGAAATTGCTGAGGGGGAAAATGGTATTGAAGACGGGTACAGACAGTCCATGTTCTCAGCAGGAGAAGTCAATATCAATATCAGCAGTGAGTGGGAGCTATTGTTTCAGGACTGGTTTCTATAGGAAACCAGTCTAGGTCCCGCCAACACATCTGCAGGCAACACTTAGCAGGCATCTTGCTTCAGTCAGGCCAGCAGCCCTGGATCAGAATTACGGGCGTCTCAGCCTCAGTCCTTGGGAGGGGGGCTTCAATCTGCGTCCCTCACGGTGGTAGTGGAGCAGATGAAGGATTTTCCATGGGCGGCTACCACAGTTGCCCCAGCAAGTTCATCTGGCCAAGAGGTGGGAAAATTCCTGGGCTGGTGTCGCGAAGCACGTGCAGGCCCATAGGTCATCTCGCCCCTTGGCAGGCCCTGCTAGAAGCAGTCACTGTAGACACAGCTGCCAACAATCACTTGGCAGGCCAGAATTCTGCTCAGGGGCCTCAGGATTTCTGGCATTCCTCTCTGACCGGCATGCCAGCATTCCAGTCAGGGTCCTCAGGGTCCCGATGTCTGTCCTGGGGACGGTCGTGAGGCAAATGAGGGGAACTTCGGACTGTCTTTCACATGGATCAGAAAATCAGTTTACTAAAATGGCCAAAAAAGAATGTGTAACATTTAGAATTGAGGAAAAAAACAAAAACAAAACCAAACCCAAAGCATTGGAGCAATATCATTCTAGAGAATGCCATGTATCTATGAAAAGTACAAAAAACTTCTGTTTTCAAATGCACTTACAAATCACCTTTTTGCATCTGTTTTGGGTTTTTTTTTTGTTTGGTTTTTTGTTTTTTTTTTTTGTTTGAAAGCTCTGGCACTTATCTGATTCTTTTTTGAGCTAGTTCAGCTCATTAATCTGGTAAGAAAGCAGCTAAAAGTAAAGAGAAAAACCTATGGGGACCAGGATGCCACTTCAGCCACGTTGTCGTGAAGCATTAGGTCAGCCTTCTGTGTTGTAGAAATATCTCTGTCCTAGATGAAAATCAATGCATAGCACTATCTTCTTTTAAACTTTGTCCTTGCTACTGGGTTCCTGAATGATCAAGATGCTTTCAAACCAAACAACAGCCAGCCCTCTGAGATACTCCCCAAAGTATTGCGATGGAATAACTTGATCAGGAGGAAGAGCTCGCTATGCAGAACCTGAATATGAGGTCAAGAATGCTTTGTTGTGGATTACCATAGTTTGGGATTGTTTATCTCTTACCCCACCATGTAGGTCTAGGAAAAAAATTAGGTAGCCACAAGGCTTTTACAGCTGTTCTTGTATTTTGGGATAGTAAGGATTTAGGGGAGTAAACAAAACTGTGGTGAGTTTTCATGTCAGCTAACCCATCAGCATCAATGAAAAGAATATTTTCTTCCTTCCTGCACAAAGGATGTTTCATGATGCCTGTGATGTCAGGGACTTAAAAACGAAGACCATTGTGATTGAAAGGAAGCACTGGCATGCCACAAGGTAACTGTAGTGAGCTGTGTTTCCTCCTCAGCTTCACTGTGAGAGTAGAATTTTAATGAGCAGTTCCAAAACTTGGTCTTAGCATAGTCTGGTGACATATCTCAAAGGAGCAGTGTCCTAGGGTGACTTTATGATGCTTGTATCCCCAGTCATCTGTTCTCTTAATGCTGGATATGATATTCTCTGCCTTCAAGACTGGTTCTGAGAGCAAAGGTGGGGAGAAGAAGAAGCACCGAGTTTCTTATCAGAGGCTGCACTCCTTAAAAAGCAACACTCTTCCACATTCTGCGCTGCACTGTGTTGTCTGGGCACTGACGGAGCAGAACAGAGCGCTCATTTGCTTTTTCGTTGGTTCAGCTGGCTGAGGCAGATTTTTCCCTGGACTGTTTTTTTTTTTCCTTTCCCTTTTCTTGGAACGTTTCGAATCTGCTCCGGACTGGGACCTGGGAAGCACTGGGAACTTGCACTCTGTGGCCTACTGGGGCCTACCCTGGGCAGCAGCCTTCCCCATTGCCGGAGGGGTTGATAACAGAGTGAGCACCCATAGGAGAGACTTTCTGATTTGTCATCTCTTCAGTGCGGCAAATGAGTTTTGTCATGTGGCATTGTTCATATTTTGTGCTGGGAAGTGCTTTGCCTGTTAAAGAAACAGCTTTTTCCCACTTCTCTCCCCAAACCAGTTGAGGGAAGGGGCTGTGTGGGTGGGCTTTCGGTGGGGGGGAGGGTGCAGTGGCCCTTTGTGTGAGGTTTTCTGCCAAATTTGCCCTAAACCTAAAGGACAATCAGGATGTGCGTCTTAGAGAATTGTGGTTGGAACTTTGGTTGGAAAAGACCTTTAAGAACATTGAGTCTAAATGGAATTAGCAAATGCAACCATCAAGAAATGCTTTGCTGTTTGAAGAGAACGTGATTTATCTGGTAAGCTTTGCAAGTATTTGTGTCATCACAAGCACACATGACCAATGCATTAGATGGGAATATAATAAGAAACCTGTGCAGATCAACAGAATGATTCTCAGGGTAGGATATTTGCATGTTTCATCTGTCTTCCTGACTTCTTCAAATGAATTCTTTTTAGAAAGTAATGATTGGAATTGTTACTCTTTTGACAGTTCTGAGTGTATTACTGACCTTTTTGGCATATGAATGCCAAACGGGTTAATTCACCTTGTTTTTCAGATAAGGACCGAGATTTAGTGTTGCTTCAGCTGGGGGCAGAAACATTGAAATCCTCCCGCCTCCTTCTTAGTACCTAATTTCTATTACAAAATCAGTGCACAATCTTGTCCCTTAAGGTCCACTTAGCTCAGTTTATACCAACAGGGTGACATTAGCAGGGCTCACATGATGCTGCACACAGAAGCCCTCAGTGTGCAGCTCTAGCAGACAGTAATTCCATGCAGTTGGACAATCCCTGTGCAGACTTTGGATCACCAGAAGCGTTCTTAGTAGAACGAGACAGATTTAATGGAGAGGTCTCTGCAGGAAGTGGCCTGAAGAAGACAGCAGAAATCCCAGCTGTGTGTTTGTAGAAATCAGTTGAAGGCCATTTACAGAAAAAAGATCTTTAAATCTAGCTAGCTTTTTCTGCAGATTATTTGTAAACTATATGCATTACACGGACAGTTTCACTGAGCATCTGAAATACAGCTGCGTTTAGGGGGATTGAATCAGGGTTGGGAAGCAGTGAAATAAAGCTTTTCAGGAATACCTGACATCCAAGTCCCGCCGAAATTTATCCGTTTTTTATGTCCAGATGCTTTTGAAAATAATGGGTGACCATTTGGCTACCTCATCGTTTTAATCAGAAATACAAAGAGAATTTTAAACTCAAATCTTTTATAGCTTGAATATTTTTCTTTGTTTATTTCCTACTTTCCAATTCAGTTCTACAAATCATATGATTAGGTAATGAGAACTCATGCTGTATAAAAATATTTAATGCTATACTTCCAAGTTAAGGCCATGTATTTCCTGGAACTGTTTCAAAAAAAAAAAAAAAAAAAAAGCCTATCTGGATTCTTTCTTCCCCACGCTCATTATTAGATGAAAATCATTTCAATATACTATTTTGACTTTAGATGGTGCAAGATTATATTCAGAAATTCAAGCCTCTACTGTTAGGTTGTTTACATGGTTTTCTGGCCATTCTAACTTTGCGCAACCACTCTTTGCAGCTATATATTTTTGCAGTAAGGCATCCCAGGGGTCTGTGAGAAGTTTTAATGTCAAGCAGAACTAACATGTAAACTACACGTGACATACTCGACATATTTCACTTCAGAAAGTTACAGTATGCTTAGACGGGATGAAATAGGAAACAAATAGACTTAACACAGTATTTCTAAATCTTGGAAATCTGTTACCTGAACTTTGAGTCACTTTGCAGGACTCTGTAGAAATGCAAACGTGAAGTCCAAGGAGTAGAGCAGAAGGCGTATTGGGCAGGGGGACAGAAGATTGCTTTGAA
Source organism: Haemorhous mexicanus (assembly GCF_027477595.1). Lineage (NCBI taxonomy): Eukaryota > Metazoa > Chordata > Aves > Passeriformes > Fringillidae > Haemorhous > Haemorhous mexicanus. The sequence goes on along the minus strand of NC_082345.1, from coordinate 20,992,198 downwards.
GGGTGATGTAAGCAAGATTGCATCCTATAAAGAGAGCAGCTGCTTCTGCTGGTGCCAACATCGAGAATTTGTGCCACTGGCCTAGTTTTCTGGGGACTTTTGACCTGTACGCTCTTGAGGGCTTGCAGATGTGAATTAATCTGTCCTTTGATCTTTTCTTTCATTTGAATGTCTATGACCTGTTTTGGTCTTGTGTACTGTACTGTATTGTTTTATAAACATACTTGTTTCCACTGTTTGAAAGCTGTAGTTGAAAGTTAGGTTGCAATTATGAGTTGGCTGTCAAAAGAATTAATTTTCTGCTTTAAGCAAAATATCAATAGACGCATTCAATCCACTTCTGTGATACAGATTCATTTTGAATTTACAGGGTAATTTGCATTAGTGGTTGTACTGCATGAGCAATAAATATGACTTGCTTGGTTTCTAATGATGATAATAGTTCTCTTTGTATTACTGTAAGAATTGAATCCACCATCATTCTTTTCCTATTATTATTGTGCTGTAAAGGAAAAACAGTTTTGCATTAACCAAGAGGTAAAATGCATGTATTTAGCATCATTCTTGCAGGTAGTCCTCAATTCTGAAAAGACCTCTCAGAAGCTGCATCAAACGGGAAAGCCAGACGGATGGCAGAATGCAGAAGCTGCCGTTTAGGATCGAGTACAAAATGACACCCAAGAAATTCTTCATGGATGCTGCATAAGTACAAAGACGCCACTATTTCAAGGTGAAAAATAGTCAATGTGAAACTTGTTAGATGAATAAAAAACTATGCTAATCAAGACACTAGAGTACCAAACATGCGACAAGGCTTTTTTGTAATGAACATCATGCCCAGCATGAAAAAGTACTCTTTTTATTGTAGATCGTTTAAAAGTGCACAACAGTTTGGAAAAAAGTGCTTTTCATTTTTCTAGTAATAAGAACTGTGTATCATTCTAAGAGATACTGGACACAGGTTTTTGAAAACAATGTTCTTTTAAAGGTTAATTCTATTCATAAATACTTCACAGGAAAACATTTGATCTGCTGTTCATCCTGAAGACTCTTAAAGGAAAATGTTTTGGTTGCGTTCTCTTCTGACTAGTTCAGGAGCTCAGTCTTACCTGCATTCTAATGCTTTTTTATGTTCCTGATGGCACGGCTTAGACATCCTTGTCTCCATTACTGTCATGATTTCCATATCAAGTGATGAGAATTTTTCTTCATGATTGGTGAAGTGTCATAACATTAATGCAAGTCAATTTGAAGTTTTTTTTCCAAAGGAATCTCTTCCTTCCTAATGAAAACCATTTGAAATAGCAAACCTACTCAGTTTTTCAGAAAGTGATATAATACACCTGTAGAGTACAATGTCCTCGGAGTTGTTTTTTCACCAGAAGAAGAAAACTGCTGTTTTCTTCTTCTTCTATCACCTTAGACTTACTTTATTCAAAACCTTTTTAAACCTTTGAATTTCTATTTTGATAGCTAATTCCTTTCACATTGTGCTATAGCATATGTATTTTGAAAGGCCATTTGTACACATTCAAATGGCTTACTTCTATTCTACTAAGAAATGGCTGTACTTCTAGTAGGGAAACTTCAAGGTCCAGTAAGATTTTATCTTGTACAAAATTTAAAAAACTCCAACTCTTAAAAATGATACCAGAAAATGACGTCTGTAAGACTGTGGCAGGAGGCTTTTTCCAGAACAATGTGCAGTTCTTCCCAATTCTATTTTTCCCTCCCATTACTTTGTACACAAAGATTTTTACACAGTCTTCTAACAGTGGCATGTTACTACTGGGCTAGAGTATTGCCCTGCCAGCATTGGAATTGACTCAAATGCAGTTGTGTTCAAATTTGCTGATGGGACAAGGGTTTTTTGCTGAACACACTTTAGCAAGCAAGAGGGCTTCTTGGCCTTTCGATGCTATGAGTCCCAGAAAAAGATGAATGAGGTGGTGACATGCCTCGTGTTTTGAAGAGAGATCAAAAACTTATTTCTGGGGTCACCTCCCTTTTGGTACGGAAAGCACACAGAGGGCTTTGAAGCAGCACTTTCACCCTCTTTGCATTCACTAGTAAATCTGAGACAGAGCTTGCCCCAAGGTTTGTGCAAAAATACTCTTTTGATGCAACTGTTAACCAGACAATATCTCTGGGAAAATTTGCAGGGGCAGAAAGCAAGCCCCTCCCGGGAAATCTACTGAAATGGTTCAGAAGTTATTCCCATTCACTGTTGCTAACCTCTGCTGTCTAGCTGTCGGATATGCTTGGGACCATGTTGAAATAATTCTAAACAATGTACTGAGGCTGCAACATTGAGGAAACATAGGTATTTTCCATAGGTGTCAGGGGAAAATATTTTTATGGGTAAAAATGAGTTCCATAGAAAACAAGAACAGCATGGTAGAAAAAAAATTACATCCATAGAATGAAGATGCCCAGAATTCTTCTTTTGAAGTTACACAGAGTCAATATTTTCTAAATAAGGTTGTGAAACTTAAGAAGAAGGAGGAGTACATTCCACCTGACTGGTGCACAAGTTCATGTTTCCAACTTACAAAAACCATATTATTAAAAGAAAAATGTTCCGCCTTGTGGAAAAGTAGCCCATTCGTAATTGTATCAAAGGTAGGGTTAGATCAAGTATTCCTACAAGACAGTAGTAGTACTATGAAAAGCCTTTTGGCATCTATTTGACTACAGGAAACTTGAGCAAGCAGAAGCGTCTTTCCCTGCTGCAAGCTGTACTTCCGATTTGCTGCTGCTGCTTAAACATTGTCAAAAGAAAACTTGTCAAAAAAGAACTACTCTATACAAGCAACTGGAACTATCCATTGCGTTCCAGCCAATTTGAACTAGAAAATATCAGACACACACTCTAGCTGAATATTCTAATGCATAGATGGAGTATACCATCACAAAGAAATGGGAACGCTGGAGAAAGGAGCAAATGCAGATGAATTTCAGGGAAGGAAATTATTGGAGAGCTACTGCAGTCCCTCGACTTTACAAGAAATGATGTCCAGTAAATCCCAACCAGAAACCTACATAACTCCATTTTGAAGTGAGTTGCATCTATGGTCCTCTGTCCTTCCTAGATGAAGAGACTGTGTTTTGAATCAATCTTCCAAGCAGTATGGCTAAAGACCTTAGATACCTCAATTTTTTTTTTTTTTTTCCAGAAGCAACTGTCTCAAAACCTCTTTAAAGCTGGCTTTTCCCCTTAAGATGCTATATATTCAAAGAGCACCTTCTCATTTAACAGGGTATTCCAAACATCATTTCCAAACTTAGACTAAAAATAACACTCTTCCTAGTTATCTTTCTTTTTTTTTTTTGCAGCTTCCTGCTAACATAGGCAGCAAAGTAGAGAACAGATCCCAGCTCTTTCTGGAACATCTTGAACAAATGCCCTTGCTTGTGTTCCAATCATTCACTTTGCCAAAATCCCTAATGATGAAGAAAAGGTTGTGAAGGCATTACTAGTAGTATGATATGGCAATGTATGGGTGTGATTTATCAAGTAGAATTTGTATCACATAGATGATACTGGCAAACAGCAAATGAAGGGGTTTCTTTCAGCTCTCAGACTGATGTTACATCTCAGTAATTTATTAAAAAGATAACAAGAAGGATATTTTATAACAGTGAACTTAATTACACCCCTACCATGGACATCTGAATCTTAGGAATAGACAGTGTCTGATTTAGAAAAAAAAAAAAAGAATTATCACAGTTTAAAGAAGCATATGATCATGAACACTTTGCTGATGGAACATAGCCTATTCATTGGCTGAAATGAAGCAGGTAGACAGGACATAGGAAATATTGTTTTGTGGATCAAACATTTATTTTTTTAAAGTGATGCTTACAGATGGTGAACTCACCAACTTCGATATTGCACAGTAGATAAGGGTACCTAACTTGCTCCATCAAGTTATCCCTTGGAATCATCATCCAAGGGCATTTCCCCCTGCCTCTGTGAAAATGTGCCTACCTTTTTCACAATACTTTTGCAGCAGCATTGCTAGGCCTGATCAGCTGGTATGGAGGGTGAATGATCAGCAGCAAGGTGACTGGCCAGGGTCATTTGATTCCATGGATTTTGATCTACCGGATATTTTGAAGACCTGCTTCAGCCCTCTTTGTCAGACACAGCCTTCAAATGGTGCTAAACAATTGTTCGGGCTGTGGACCACATGAAAAAGTACTTTCTGGTGCCTGTACTGGGCCATATGCTCTTTATTCTCTCCCTCAACTTCTCCATCACCTCTCATCTCTTTCACATGAGCTATGTTCAAGGTCCACAGGATACTTTTCACAGAATCTTCAGGCCTGATGCAGTAAGAATGATGAACAGAACGCAGCTGGGATGAATTTTCCAGTTTGGATAAAACCTTTTGTGCACCCAAATCCCCCTATGCCCAGAAAAACCTTCACTAGTACTAGTGTTCTACCTAATCTGCAATTTAGTCTGAAAGAAAAGCTTTTGTCTGAGAGTATCTGAGAGATCTGCATGAAGCACAGATATCTGACCTATGCAATTTTGAATATCAGAGAAAAAAGAAAAAGGCAAGAAGTTTTTCATTTTACTGGTTTTAATTTTCAATTCCATGCACTTTTTCCAAAAGTTTCAATCTCAAATGGCCATCAACATATTTCAGTCATCTGTAAGTTAGTATTCCTATCAAATGTGTTTCAAATCAAAAGAATTTCAAGCCTCTCCTCAAAGTTCATATGCCTAGATTTAGTATTTCTGATCTAGATTAGATGAAAGGAAGACATTTTTTGCTGTTGGGGTGCGGGAACGCTGGAACAGGTTGCCCAGAGAAGTTGTGGATGTCGCATCCCTGAGCGTATTCAAGGTCAGCTTGGATGGGGCTTTGAACAGCAACGAATGCGACCCCTGATGGTAGATAAACAAAGCTTGAATATAGAAGAAACTCAGATTGAAGTACAGGAGCAAATTTTCTCTCAGCTCTTGGGGTAAGTTCAACGTTGTACAAAATTGCATTTCTCTGTGATTTTCACTACTGTAACAGAAAGCTTCATGAAAACTGTGCAGAAGATATCACATTTTAAAAGCGATAAGAACTACAATATCAAACACACGGGATGGGTTTCAACATGGGACACGCTCTGAGAGAAAATCTCTGTATTTCAACACTTCATCCCAATCATTAGGATTTCATGAAGTGCCAAAGAAGGCGGCCAAATGTCCTTCAGGACATTATTTACTGTAGTTCAGCCTGGCCATTAGTTGGAATTGGTGTTTGAACTAATGTCGATGTACCACACACACTTTCCATGCACTGAAAATTACTGTTTACAATGAATAAGCAATGAGGATCAAAATTGATTGAAAGCATCTTAAAAATGTCAAGTATTTCACTGTAAATGATCTAGGATCAAAATACTTATTCTACCTTAGTGAGGGACAAATAAATTCTTCCATACCACGATGGTTTAAAATTGTATAAACCAATGTTTTCTTCTGAAAAGACATCATCTAATTCTTTCTATTTGTAGAAGAAAATCTTCCTAGACATAGAACTCAGTAATTTTAAAGGAACAAATGAAAGGAAAATATTCTGCAAACAGAATTCAATGAAAAGCTGTGTTTTAAATATGAGGTAGATATTAAACAGAATTTTAGTACCAGATATTTGAAATAGTGTACCAGCTATTTTGCCCACAAAGAGTGGCATTTAGCATTTCAGTCTTTTCCAAGGTGTTCATGATCTGCTATGCTGATCTCTGTGCGTGCCTAGGTGTGTGCGGAAGGGGGGGCATGTGAAGGGGAGTGTCTATGTTTGTTTAACCCTCGTCGTGGCAGATTCATGCCTCAGCTCCATCATTTTTTGTAAGAAACTTCCCAGAGAGTGGATATGAAGTTTCATGTTCAAAAGAGATCAATTCCTAAGTCATCCATTTTACTTTACCTTGTAAATCACTTTGTTGATATTGATAAAATATGCTTTGTTGCATGTTTTATCAAATATGCTTTCACGCTACATGGAGGAATGAGAATGTGGAGAATCCCTCCAATGCCTTGCAACTTTTCTGCAAATAGATTTTCAAGGAAATCATCATTTCTCTTTTCAATATGTCTGGGACAGGCATGATGGTGGTGTCAACCTGTTGGAGTTTTTGTTGCTGAGGGAAGTTGTACGAAAGGATTGGTTTTTACATTGACCAGTTACTGAATCAATTGCATGAACACATTTGAAATTCAACTGGGGTTTCCTTTTTCTAGCAGACTACTTCTAGAATTAGCTAGCAGACTCAAGATGACTCTTTTTCTCTGTTTTTGTTTCTTTCCTATTTTCTTGGCTTCTTTGCAACTATCTACACAATTGTAGAACTTTTTTCCCAACTAAAATTGTTTGATAGACTGATAATTCAGATAGGCTTTTTACAAGGAATGTTTTCAATCTTTGTTAGAGTTAAGAAAGTTAAGGACATAGGTCCTTTTCTTCCCTTATGAATATTGCAATGAAAAAGTTAAATAAAGACCAACTCTTTATTTTTATTTGGAATCCAAGTAGATAATTCCCATACAGTAATACATTTTGAGGACCGATGTTTGTCATTCTGATGTAAGTTGTCGCTTCTTAAAAACATGCCTTCAGTGACTACGTTGACAACACTTTCGGTGAAGATCCTAACTGGTCTTAGACACACATAGGGAGAAATTTGCTCAGCCAGTGTCAGTCTTAAGCATGCGTCTTAGAAGATCTTTCTAGAGCTGGGGAATTTTCTTATGAAAGGGATTCAGTTATGGAAGAGACAGTTATCCCGGAGTTTTACATTCATCTTGAACATTACTTAAGGAACTTAAATCCCATGTCCATTTGAATCTCGCTCTGCACAGAGCTTTGTCATGCCAGTCCTTGAAATGCATCTCTAAGAGAATTCACTAGCACAGAATGAATGAGGGTGGAAGCGGTCTGTGGGGCTCACCAAGTCCAATCCCCCTGCTTCAACCAGGATACCTAGAGCCTGTTGCCCAGGATTATATCTGGGCTTACTTTTAATGTCTTCAATGATCCAGACTCCACCATCTTTCTGGACACTCTGTGCCATGGTTCAGTCACCATCACAGTAAAAAATCAGTTTGTGATGTTCGGAGGCAATCTCCTGTATTTCAGTGTGTGCCCACTGCCTCTTGTCTTTTCACTGAGCATCATTGAAAAGACACTGGTTCCCTGCTCTTTACACTATTCCTTCCTACATTGCGATGCGATGTAGATAAATGTCAAAAACTTCCCTGAAGTCCAGGCAGACGATATTCTCTTCATCTACCAGGCAAGTTCATTCACCGGAGGACTTTAAAAAGTTGTCAAGCACCAATTTCCCCTGGTAAATCCATGCTGACTACATTATTTTGTCCTCCTTCATGTGCCTGGCAATGCTTTCCAGGAATAGCTACTCCATCAACTAACTTCCTGGGGATAAAAATGAGGCTGGCTGGCTTGTGCTTTTCTGAGTCCTCCTAGTTGCCTTTTTTCAAGATGGGTGACATTTGCTTTCATCCAGTCTTTGCTCACTTTCCTCAGTCACCATGATCCGTCAAACATGATCAGGAGTGGCCTCAGAATAACATCTGCTAACACCCTTGAGACCTGTGCATCCATCTCAACAGGGCCTGTGGACTTTATGGAATACTTCCCAATTCTGTGACTATGCCCATAAAAATTTGCATGGGATAAGAGGACATTTTAACATGTACCTGAAGAGTGAGTGAAAAGCTATGGAAACAATCCAAAAAGACAAAGAGTAGAGTTCCCTTTGAAGACAAAGCATCCCATCATGGAGCTGAGCAGCTTTAGATCCAGGTAAGCTTCCTCTCTGAAAGGATGCAGAAGACATGATTTTACCTTATCCAGTAATAAAATGTGTTGACCATTCACTTGCAATACAAAAAATTCAATGATTTCCAAAATTATTGCCTCCTAACTAGACAATAGTGTACTGGCTGGGTATGCCCCTAACAGATGAAAGCACCTGCCTGATGTCTCTTATGCGTGCAGACGATTCGAATTAGGTCATTTGAGTGGGGATTACTGGTCTTCGAATTTTCTTTCTGATGAATTTGGAATATTTACTGAAGCAAGGACCTGAAGATGAGAACTTCATTTCCCATCAGCGCACTCTAACATCCATGGCCCTAATGCCATTGTTTCTCCCCAGCTGAGTCAAGAATTGATGAATACAAAGTGGATCAGCTCCAAAAGGAAAGATCAAGGCTGGATAATATTCTCTCTTGGTAAAGCTATTTATCTCAAATGAAGTGACTGGCTTCAGTGATTTCTCACTGGTCTAAAGCTACAAGGAGGGGGAGATGGACAAGGTTTCCTTGCACTGCCATTCTCTTTGTCACCTCAGTGTTTAATACGGGTATGAAGACATTCCAAAAGATAGCTTTGCAGAATTCATAAAATTCAGTCGTAAAAAATCATTTCTTAGCAGCTGAAATGAAAATAGCAAATAAAATGCAATTAATTCCGTGGAAGATTGAAATGATTGTTTCTTCATTTTGCATTGGAGGATGTATATTGTATAAGTTTGTCTTGCCTTGTTCTCCAGGTTTTGTAACTGGCACACCTTTCCTTATGAACGCACTGTTCTTTTCTAAATACTCTCATATGGAGGAACATGCTTCTGATAAGAAGAGCACTAGGATGTCTTTACTTGACCTTCTATTTTTACTGATGCTTGGTCCTCTGAAATGAATGGTTTTCTAAAATTGAAATGTGCTACTATTGTTCCCACGGGGTAAGCTGCGGACTCTTCCTGTCGGAGCTGTCACTAATCAGCTATTCTCCTATCTGCCTTTAGTAGTTGAATGTTCTGGTCTAAAAGTAGCACCTTCTGTGTAGCCATGCTCTTAGTTGCCAGTCTCATCCTAAATCCAAAGACCCTCCTGCAAAGGACCGCTGGTTCTGTAGTCAACTAAGGAAAAATGACCCGTCCATCCATGCTTTCTGATTTAAAATATTAGGGTATGATGTCCCTAAACAATTCTCTGCAGTTGAACACTACTTATCTTTGGCGTGTTTCTTCAACTCACTTGCAAGTCATTCATGCCTTAGGTTATTGGGAGAATTGCTTCATTTGAAGATGATTAAAAGGGGTATGAGAATACTTTTGTGCTTCTGCTATGAGGATACTTTTCAAATCCATACAAACTCCCTGCAAATGCAAAAACCTGCATCCTGTATTGTCCTAGCTTATAATATCAAAATGCATCCTATTCCCACCCTCAAGAACTGAGGAAACCAGGGGTGGCATCGTTTTTTCCTTCTCTCCTGTTAATGGGCCCATCAATGTCTTGCCACATGACTCAGAGATAACTCCCTCCAGGAGCCATTTCTGTTTCACGGGTAATCAAGGACCCACATCATGACTCAGAACGATATCAGCCCATTGGGAGATGCTCTGCCCAGGGGGTAGGAGCTAAGCATCCCAACCTGGATATCATCTGGGTTTTAGAAGGCAAGTAGCACTATTTCTACTGCATTGCCAGAGGAACGGCCACCCTTAGCCACTGGTTTTCCAGAGGACGAGAGCTACCAGATGGTTTCTACAGAATCACCACTTCAACAAGACCATTTCATCCAAACTGCTTTCACCACCCTAACTAGCAGGATGTCAGTTTGTATTCTGACTCTGTCAGTGGTTTTTCTTTTGTACTCTTGCATGGATTTGGGTTTTTTCCCCTTTTCCTAATAAACTGGATTTCTGACTTGGAGTCTTGCTGCAGTGCTGGATTTCTTTAGCCCAACTAGCTCCCGACACCGACAGCGAGAGTGGGCTGCCCCAAGAAAGCTGTCGAATCCGGGCTGCAGCTGTAGGGCACAGCTGCTCTACGGCACAGGTGGACTGCCTTGGGGATAGAACTGCGCTGAGAGCAGGGACAAGGAACAGGGAGAGGTCTTCTGCATATTTTTCAGTTTACTCCCTGGAGGGTCAAGGACAGAAAGACACTGATTCAAAGGCATCCATCAACTTCTAAATGGGGGGAAGGTCCCAGGGGAGGATACAATCTTTAACCAACTGGGAGAAACTGGGGGTGGAAGACAAGGAGGGGAATACAATGTTGAAACCAGTAGGGGGACTACAGGGGAGGAGAATAACTTGAAGAAACCACTGGGGTTTTGAAGGGTACAAAATTGAGAGGGAAGTTTCTAGAGAAAGGGGCAGGCTTGGGGAGGGGTTGATGTTCAATGGGAGAAGGAACAGGGAACAAAAGGGCAGGTCTTTGGGGAGAGGGACAGCTAGGGCAAAAGCCAACAATACTGGGGGGAAAGGAACAATCCATTCATAATAACATATGCTATAACAGCACAAAATAGGAAGCCTTAGAAAACGGACTACTAGAACTGCAGTACAATAATAAACACACACTGCAACAGAGTGTCTCACTGGTTTGGCTTTCAAAGCAGAAGAGGTGCCAACCTAAAAATTTCCCAACTTCAAGGTTAACTGGCTGCAGTTTTGATTTCCTTCTTCAATATATCACCAAGGCGCTACCAGCTTCTGTAATTGGCTCAGCAGCATGTCTGTTCTTAGTGCCAAGCAGGGATTCACTTTGCCAGGCATGGAGGAAGCTTCTAGGAGCTTTGCACAAAAAATCACTTCTGTGGCTGGCTTCTTCCCTCCCCACCAAAAACCAAGCCATGCCAAACCAACACCTTAACTAATTCGTAGTACTTAGTACGCATCCAAGAATGTCTTTTAAACCATGCTTTATGTTTTTGACCAAACGCACTGAAAAGAAGTGGATCCATAATATTGATAAAAATTGTTCCAGTTCAATAGAAATATTGGGTCATGCAACTCTAGATTACATAGCTGTTTTTTTGTACAATACCCAGAGGCTTTTTTCACCTCCATGGAAGAGCCTAAATGAGGGATGTGGGAGTCCAGGCGGCTCTCCAAAATGCAGTTTATTCCATCCAAGACGTTGCAGCAGTCCAGGGTAGTGGGCAACAGAGCCTGTGCCTACAGCTGTCAGCTCTAGCTACAGGCAGGCCTGGAGACCCTTTGGTTTTGGCACTTTGCTGAGCATCTTCATACAGTAGAACCAATCTATCCCTTAACTATTATCTATAGCCTATCCTAACGACTCTAATTACCATATGTTGCTATTCTCCACTCACTAAAAGTCAGTATATTACAGTTGAAGCGGAAAGTTGTTTTTCAGTTTTCTTGACAGTGGAAAATTTGGAGAGCTTTTTCTGCTTGCAGCATTTGCTGACTTGTTTGCCTGTGCTAGCTTCCTGCTTGGTAAAAACATCTTCTTGTTTGGGGTGGGTTTATCCTTTGCTGTAAGTCATAAAACCCTCTTCTAACTAAGGTATCCTCGGTTATCCAGTAAGACTGGCTCAGCAATTCTTTTCTTCTAGATCAAAACTTGCTTCCAACTCTATTCCTTCTTCAGACTCCACATTGAAAAATCTTTCTGCCAAGCATACATATCTGTGAGACTTTCTTGTCAAACTTTCATCTTTCCCAACACCTCTAAAGAAATGTTTCCTGATGGTTTGGATCAGAAGATCCAGTATTGCCATCCTGAGATTTTTCTTTCGAAACCCATAAGCTGTGCTCAAGGTGTTGGCTATGTTCTTCATTGTGCCTTGCATCTATTTTGGCTAGAAAGCCAGTGTAGATGATGTCCTTGCTGCAGTAGCCATGGGAAATAAGGTGGAGTGTCTGGCTGATGTACCAGGATGTAGACTATCGAGCACTCCCCCAGGGAGGCGAGGATCCCTAAAGGAATAGAATATTGGCTATGCTCTGGGAGTTTTACAGAGAGAAAGATCCTCACAGCTCAAATGATTTGTCTCCTGGTGTTCTGAGGAGTATGTGGTGAAGAAGAAGGCTGCTGTCTTTTCCAAGAATCTTCCGTGCATTCAAGAGGATCATTGAACTTCTTGTCTGAGAATGAAAGAAATATTAGTAGTAATTAGTACTTTTTCTCTGTCTGTGCATCACTGATTGAATTTGGGTAGGCAATATTTTTTTTATTTATTTATTTGAATTATTCATCATAAGGTCTTCCAAATTCCCAAATTCTGCTTCACTTCTTTCTGTTGTAGGCCAGTCTGGTTCATCTTCTCTTCTACTGTATTATTGCAGACCATATCTGAATGGATTTTTTTTTTCATTTTGAACATTTGGTTTAAACCGAATGAACAGAACGCTTTATTTATCCTTATTTGACCAGTTTGCAAGGAAATACAGAATTTTGAAGAGAAGTGACGTGACTCCACTTGAGGTTTTCAATGGAAGAGAAGAATGACGATGTCCTACATTCACAGCATTGTTTACAGTAACATTGCAGCTAGTTTCCAGCAACGAAGGTCAGGTTCTGGAAGCAGGCATGCATGATTGTAGAGAAGTCTAAAAAGTTTCAGTTTGGCCGCTTTTCTTGAAAAATAGCTAATATGTCTCAACGTTGTGCTGAATCTTGTTGTACAGACACTTCTTTTGAGGTCTGAACTCCTTGCTGGACTTCTGTATCTAAGAATCAGATACAGTAAACCTATGTTTCCTTATATGCTGCAAGAATTTGGTTCTAATCTAGAAGAGCAAGAAAAGGTTGCCATATTAATACAAGGTAAAGAACCTGCTAAGAAAGCAGTTAATGGACTGCTTTTTTTATTGGAGCAGTGATTTAGTGGTTTGATGGGTTTTTTTTTTTTTGCTTCTCAATAGAATTTAAGAAGTGGTGGGGTAAGAATGTGTGGATGTTTATAGGTTTGCCTTGAAAGAAGAATTACAGGGGAAACTGTTGTAAAGAATTGATGCAGAGCTCTATGCATTAATGCACTCTTCCGTACAGAGTTTCAGAAGTGAAAACCAAGAGGAGAGAGTGCCGACAAGATGAGAGTGCCGATTTACTAGAATGAATTCAAGATAGCATTCTTTTCTCTCTGAATTACAGCTCTAAACCTCAGGGTAGTAATAGGAAGTACATAACAATCTCAAAGATTTAAAAATGGATGATGAAGTTTTCTATCCAGTAAACTGTAAGGCTTCACATTTTAACCTGGTTTGCATTTTGGCAAAAGCCTGGAATCTTCTGCAATTTGCCAGATAACAAGGGATTTAGAACAGGAAGTATGCAAGTAATCATTTGGAGCCTTCATCTCCCTTCTTAGAACAATGGATACATTTATTATGCTCCTATTTTTATTCCATCAGGGGATTTGATCATGGAAATGTCTAGTCATTCTTTTCTTGTTTTCAACCCCTCAAAGAGCATGAATCCAAACTATTCAGAAGTTCTTGATCTGCAACAGTGACAAGCACTATACTGGTAAGAGTCAGTGGACATTAGCAGATCCCCTATGCCAGCCCCCTATGGCGGGCAGTTCTGGCAGGACTGATGTTTGAGGGGCTGGAATTCTGTGAAATAGAACATTCTATGAATGGGGAAAATGGAAACAGATTCTGAACGTTCAACCCAACACGTGAACAAGTAATAGGGCAGGTAATTTTCTGTGGAAATTTCTTTAGCCCCAGTGTTGTGGATGATGATTACTCTTCCTACCTCCTTTGGTCAGCTGCCAGCACAGTCACGTTACTCCGCTTATGGACAGAAAACCAGAAGAAGTCATTTTTGAACAAAACACCCAGCAGGACCTTAGAGTGTTTTTGCTGCAAAATGTTTCAAGGCAGATAGGGAAACAATTCCATTGTAGAGAGTGTGCTGAGAAGACAAGTTTGGAAGTTAAAAACCATGGGATCTGTTTCTATATATGTCACTGATTTTGCTTATTATCAATTTGGTGGGGTTTCTTGTTTTGTTGGTTTTTTTTTTTGGTTTTTTTTGTTGTGTTTTTTTTTTTTGGTTTTTTTTTGTTTTGTTTTGTTTTTTTCCTGCATCCTTGAGATGAAAGCATAAGACAGAAAAGTACGGTAAAGTTAAAATACTTTTGAGATGGCTTGTGCTGAAAAACTTGTAGCTACTGCTAAGGCCCATAAGCCAGGTCCTGTTTCATTTCTGAGAAGCTATAAAATTCCCATTGGTAATTTAGTTCTAAGCATCTGTTGTTATGGTGGAGATGCAAATTAAGAAGAACAATTTTTGAATCTGTAGGGATGTGTTTACCATTTTGGAGCTGCCTTTTCAGTCTCTGAGCCATCAATGAAAAGAAGGAGAAGAATCTACACTCTTTTCAACCTGTGGACCATCCACTACTGTCCACGTGCTCAGATTCAAAGCCAAACAATCCTGTCGGGCCTGATTGGGAGGAATTATTTGGATTCAAAATACTAGACTAGTATTTGATTTCCATCAGCACAGTCCATTGGGCACGAATTTTGATATCAATAGAACCTTTCACGTGGATCCATCTTTCTCACCTGCAGTACATTTTAAAGAGAAGAGGCATTGTTGAATGGCTTCAGTGAAAAAAAAAATCTTAAATGCACTCTGAATGGAATTGAGATCCAAAGGAGCCAGTATTTCAAGAAAGCCTGAGATGTTGTCTGCCATGAGATCCCTTCTAAGAGGTTCTATTAAGGTACCAAATTCTTCATCAAAATACTGTCAGATTGGTCAGAGGGGAAAAGCAAACTTTTTGAATGGTCCTTTGGGAAGACAGGGCTTGCAGCGAATTTAGTACTTGCTGCTAGGTTGCCTACATTCCAGGAAAGAGTATTAAATACTGAAATTCGACCGATGGTGGATGAAGTCTTTGTGACTGTGAAAGTCCAGTGCATGGCAATCTCAGAAAGGAACCCATCAAAGCCCCTGAAATGCCAACACACAAGTTGTGAGTTGGCAGTGCATGCCAGGTTTTAGCAAACCACAGCAAAATGCTGATTGCAAAACGAGGCCATCAAGTCACATCCGGTATGAAGCAGTAGGAAAGAGGAAAGCAGCTGAGAGCGTCAACCCTGCTAAGTAGTCTCAGTATTCTTATTGCCATTAGCAGAAATGTGAAATGAGTCTATAAAAATTACAAAGGAGGCAAAAGAAAAGGGAGTGATGACTCCTCTGGCATAGTGTTTCCTAACAGGGATCTTCAAAATCCTGTAAAGATTCTCTCATCCTTTAAACTGAAGGAAGGTATTAATGGCAGTAAGGAAATGGCATCAAATGCTAGAAAGACTCTGGGCAGTGTACTTCTAGACAGAAATGCCACTGATGGAAAACCGACTAAACTGGCACCAATGCAGCAGCATTGTACTAAAGCCCAGAAATTGTCCACGGCTTCACTCTCTGCCATTCCTTTCATATGCACACAGCAGCTCTGCAACATTCCTACTCATCATCTCCTTGGCAAACTGGGCGTGAGGGTTCGTAGTGACGCAGAGTCCCCAGGCAGGTGCAAAGGAGAGCCGCTTTCTTGCAAAAGCCAGGCTTTTGAAGCAGACAGGCCTTTATCACTTGCATAGCTTTAAGCCGCAACAAACATAATTCAACCAACCGTCATACCCCACGCTGTGAACACGCAATGCTTCTAGAACTTCTTGATCTACCTCTAATTCAGCTGTCTCACTTTCCCCTAGTCATTTTCTACTTAGCCAAAGTAACGGGCCTCAGCCATGGTTTTACAAGGCCTTCCTTTCGGAAAGTTCTACCTATATGCAACAGCATACCACTAGTTTCTTCACCACCAAGAGTTTAGGTAGATGATTGGCATCTGCCCTTGCGGTGAAACACAATGGGGAGAGAAAATGCTGTTGGAGATGTTCAGTCATTCCATTTTCTAGACAGGCCAAATCAAAAGAAAAGCAAGCTATAGGATTGTGTACTTGCTCTTACAGAACACCTGCTGCCATCTGACAATGAACTAGCAGAAAATCAGCAAGAATGAGACTTGAGGCAAACAACCTTTGGAAGGGAATAATGGGTTGATAAATAAAGACAACAGTTTCCAGGCTCTTGAGATACTTTAAATGACAGCAAAGGATTTGAGAGCAGAGGCTGAACTGGTGGGGAAGGATTCAAAGAATCCCAAGAAAAACATGACCAAAGAATAAAAGAACCCCAAGAAAAATAGGGGCAACTGACCTGTTAAGGCCTTCAGGAAATCAGTGGCCGCTGATTTAGATAGGCCATTCAAGTTCATTTACTGGTGCACCTTCCACTCCTATTTCACCTGTCAGCATCACAGGGTGAATTGAGACCTTGGAATCAAGATTATTTGGGATTCTGTTCTTAGCTTTAGGAGAGAAGTACAGCAGATGAAGTACCTGTTACTGATGTGATACCCAGGAACACAGAGTTGACACATTTCATTGAAGTCCAATCACAACTAGCAATACTAAGAGGATAGGATTGGCGCCTTTTCATGACGCTCTTCTTGTTACGCAGCCTGCTCTGATTCTGGTGAAACTTTTTCATTAGCTTCTCTCTAAAAAGGAGAAAAACCAATTAAATGTCCCTCCCTGCTGATGCTAATCGAGTCAGAGGTCTATGAAAGGGCCAAAAATATTCGGAATTCTTCTTAGACAATGGAAATGGAAGCAGAGCTACCAATCTATTTCCTTGCAACATATCCCTAAAACTCATTCCCTTCTATTCATCACTTATGTATAGCCAGCAGTACATTCAGGAAAAGATGAAACTGACTGATGTCAGCAAGGGAAGGACTTGAAAGAACTATTCCCATGAATCATCATATAGACAGTAACTCTAGCATTAAAATCAGAACCCTTTTAGTAAGTATCACTTATGGGAAATTCAGGACTCCTGCACAATGGACCAAGAGGATTAAGCAGAAGCCGTTTATGGTTTACATGATGCACTTACTCATTCTGACTCTCTGCACACGCTAGTCACGCTTTTCTTATTGGTGCCTTTGTCTTGTCCACGCATTCTGCGTGCACCTCTCAGAAGATGTGTTTCCTTACAGTCCAGGTACTTTGCCCCCCCCCCCCCCCCCCCCCCCCCCCGTTTTGGAGTTCTTGTGGTCTTGGAATTTAGTTTCTCAGCTTTTCCTCTCTTGTTTTAGCAAGGCTTATGTCTTGATGAATTCCAGAGGGCCCTGAGAAAATTCTGAGAAGAACCGTTCCACGCTGGATGGCTGGTGCAGCCCGTAGTCTAAGCGGTTCAGATACATTGTCACAATTGCCCCTTCTTCTTGCACCAGCCAGATCTTTTCCAATGTCATTTTTAGCAAGAGGCACACCAGTTTCACCATGCATGGAATAACACAAAGCAATGAAATAATGACTACTGGTAAAAACAAAGCTCCATTTACGAGATCTTTCAACCACCCAGTTCTTTCCCATCCCTCAAACCATTGATGCAAACCCCACTCGTTCCCAGTCAATTTCTTCATATTGTCTTGTACTTGTGTGAGTTTCGTATGAATGGCTGCAGAATGGTCCAAAAGATTCATGCAACATATTCCTTATAAAATTCCTAACACTCGTACCCATGTGCTAGTAACAATAAATCTATTTCACCTCCTATTTGCAGTGTGCTATATCTAATAGGATCTACGTCAGTGAGCACCTGACTTAAAATAGAAGAAGTTACGATAAGTCGTTTGAACATCCAGCACCCCAAATGATTAAAAGCAGCCAAACCTTGATAAGCAGCGCCATCTAGCGTAAGGAAGAACACAGTTATTCCTGCTGGAACGAGCAAAACTCGACATAATGGTGCCAATCACGTCTTTAGCTAGTGTTCCTCTCTAGGTATTCCCGGAAACGAAAAAGTGGCTTCCTCCAGCAAAACCCATAATGAAGGTAAGAGAGCCCGCCGAAGAGCGGCTTCTGTTAAAAGAATCCGGCTACCGGCACCTACCTTCGGACAGCTGCGTATGCCCGTCTTCTGCGTCTCTTGCCGCCTAGACCTTAGCGAAAAGCTTTTCCAGGCATTATCTCAAAAAGGAACTCTGCCAGCACAGCAAGCGACCCGCGACGGTTTTCATGAAGGTACTCGAGTTCTTACCATCTCATGGAGAAAAGAAAATGTAAGATTGACCAGAGAGTGCTGCATAAGGTTTAGAAGGATGCAAAAGAAAGCTGTCCAAGAACTTTTTCCCTACTTATGGTAATGCAAGTTGAAACTGTTGGAAAGTGGTTAGTTATCGTTTTCCCTCAGTTTGAGAGCTGCTCACTTAATCCCAGTGCTGTGCTTGACTTCTCAGCATCGGCCGAGCTCTCCGGCAGCCGGAGGCGAAGAAGCGGCTTTTTCGCGCCCAGAGCTTTCTGCCGGTCGCGGTGCGCTCCGAACCGCGGCTTCTGCCGAAAGCCGCCGGGGACCGGCACCTACCTTCGGACAGCTGCGTATGCCCGTCTTCTGCGTCTCTTGCCGCCTAGACCTTAGCGAAAAGCTTTTCCAGGCATTATCTCAAAAAGGAACTCTGCCAGCACAGCAAGCGACCCGCGACGGTTTTCATGAAGGTACTCGAGTTCTTACCATCTCCTGGAGAAAAGAAAATGTAAGATTGACCAGAAAGTGCTGCATAAGGTTTAGAAGGATGCAAAAGAAAGCTGTCCATAAACTTTTTCCCTACTTATGGTAATGCAAGTTGAAACTGTTGGAAAGTGGTTAGTTATCGTTTTCCCTCAGTTTGAGAGCTGCTCACTTAATCCCAGTGCTGTGCGGCTTCGTTCTTGACTTCTCAGCATCGGCCGAGCTCTCCGGCTGCCGGAGGCGAAGAAGCGGCTTTTTCGCGCCCAGAGCTTTCTGCCGGTCGCGGTGCGCTCCGAACCGCGGCTTCTGCCGAAAGCCGCCGGGGACCGGCACCTACCTTCGGACAGCTGCGTATGCCCGTCTTCTGCGTCTCTTGCCGCCTAGACCTTAGCGAAAAGCTTTTCCAGGCATTTTCTCTAAAAGGAACTGTGCCAGCACAGCAAGCGACCCGCGACGGTTTTCATGAAGGTACTCGAGTTCTTACCATCTCCTGGAGAAAAGAAAAAGTGAGATTGGCCAGAGAGTGCTGCATAAGGTTTAGAAGGATGCAAAAGAAAGCTGTCCAAGAACTTTTTCCCTACTTATGGTAATGTAAGTTGAAACTGTTGGAAAGTGGTTAGTTATCGTTTTCCCTCAGTTTGAGAGCTGCTCACTTAATCCCAGTGCTGTGCGGCTTCGTTCTTGACGTCTCAGCATCGGCCGAGTTCTCCATCGGCCGGAGGCGAAGAAGCGGCTTTTTCGCGCCCAGAGCTTTCTGCCGGTCGCGGTGCGCTCCGAACCGCGGCTTCTGCCGAAAGCCGCCGGGGACCGGCACCTACCTTCGGACAGCTGCGTATGCCCGTCTTCTGCGTCTCTTGCCGCCTAGACCTTAGCGAAAAGCTTTTCCAGGCATTTTCTCTAAAAGGAACTCTGCCAGCACAGCAAGCGACCCGCGACGGTTTTCATGAAGGTACTCGAGTTCTTACCATCTCCTGGAAAAAAGAAAATGTAAGATTGGCCAGAGAGTGCTGCATAAGGTTTAGAAGGATGCAAAAGAAAGCTGTCCAAGAACTTTTTCCCTACTTATGGTAATGCAAGTTGAAACTGTTGGAAAGTGGTTAGTTATCGTTTTCCCTCAGTTTGAGAGCTGCTCACTTAATCCCAGTGCTGTGCGGCTTCGTTCTTGACTTCTCAGCATCGGCCGAGCTCTCCGGCAGCCGGAGGCGAAGAAGCGGCTTTTTCGCGCCCAGAGCTTTCTGCCGGTCGCGGTGCGCTCCGAACCGCGGCTTCTGCCGAAAGCCGCCGGGGACCGGCACCTACCTTCGGACAGCTGCGTATGCCCGTCTTCTGCGTCTCTTGCCGCCTAGACCTTAGCGAAAAGCTTTTCCAAGCATTTTCTCTAAAAGGAACTGTGCCAGCACAGCAAGCGACCCGCGACGGTTTTCATGAAGGTACTCGAGTTCTTACCATCTCATGGAGAAAAGAAAATGTAAGATTGACCAGGAAGTGCTGCATAAGGTTTAGAAGGATGCAAAAGAAAGCTGTCCAAGAACTTTTTCCCTACTTATGGTAATGCAAGTTGAAACTGTTGGAAAGTGGTTAGTTATCGTTTTCCCTCAGTTTGAGAGCTGCTCACTCAATCCCAGTGCTGTGCGGATTCGTTCTTGACTTCTCAGCATCGGCCGAGCTCTCCGGCAGCCGGAGGCGAAGAAGCGGCTTTTTCGCGCCCAGAGCTTTCTGCCGGTCGCGGTGCGCTCCGAACCGCGGCTTCTGCCGAAAGCCGCCGGGGACCGGCACCTACCTTCGGACAGCTGCGTATGCCCGTCTTCTGCGTCTCTTGCCGCCTAGACCTTAGCGAAAAGCTTTTCCAGGCATTATCTCAAAAAGGAACTCTGCCAGCACAGCAAGCGACCCACGACGGTTTTCATGAAGGTACTCGAGTTCTTACCATCTCATGGAGAAAAGAAAATGTAAGATTGACCAGAGAGTGCTGCATAAGGTTTAGAAGGATGCAAATAAAAGCTGTCCAAGAACTTTTTCCCTACTCATGGTAATGCAAGTTGAAACTGTTGGAAAGTGGTTAGTTATCGTTTTCCCTCAGTTTGAGAGCTGCTCACTTAATCCCAGTGCTGTGCTTGACTTCTCAGCATCGGCCGAGCTCTCCGGCAGCCGGAGGCGAAGAAGCGGCTTTTTCGCGCCCAGAGCTTTCTGCCGGTCGCGGTGCGCTCCGAACCGCGGCTTCTGCCGAAAGCCGCCGGGGACCGGCACTTACCTTCGGACAGCTGCGTATGCCCGTCTTCTGCGTCTCTTGCCGCCTAGACCTTAGCGAAAAGCTTTTCCAGGCATTTTCTCTAAAAGGAACTCTGCCAGCACAGCAAGCGACCCGCGACGGTTTTCATGAAGGTACTCGAGTTCTTACCATCTCCTGGAAAAAAGAAAATGTAAGATTGGCCAGAGAGTGCTGCATAAGGTTTAGAAGGATGCAAAAGAAAGCTGTCCAAGAACTTTTTCCCTACTTATGGAAATGCAAGTTGAAACTGTTGGAAAGTGGTTAGTTATCGTTTTCCCTCAGTTTGAGAGCTGCTCACTTAATCCCAGTGCTGTGCGGCTTCGTTCTTGACTTCTCAGCATCGGCCGAGCTCTCCGGCAGCCGGAGGCGAAGAAGCGGCTTTTTCGCGCCCAGAGCTTTCTGCCGGTCGCGGTGCGCTCCGAACCGCGGCTTCTGCCGAAAGCCGCCGGGGACCGGCACCTACCTTCGGACAGCTGCGTATGCCCGTCTTCTGCGTCTCTTGCCGCCTAGACCTTAGCGAAAAGCTTTTCCAAGCATTTTCTCTAAAAGGAACTGTGCCAGCACAGCAAGCGACCCGCGACGGTTTTCATGAAGGTACTCGAGTTCTTACCATCTCATGGAGAAAAGAAAATGTAAGATTGACCAGGAAGTGCTGCATAAGGTTTAGAAGGATGCAAAAGAAAGCTGTCCAAGAACTTTTTCCCTACTTATGGTAATGCAAGTTGAAACTGTTGGAAAGTGGTTAGTTATCGTTTTCCCTCAGTTTGAGAGCTGCTCACTCAATCCCAGTGCTGTGCGGCTTCGTTCTTGACTTCTCAGCATCGGCCGAGCTCTCCGGCAGCCGGAGGCGAAGAAGCGGCTTTTTCGCGCCCAGAGCTTTCTGCCGGTCGCGGTGCGCTCCGAACCGCGGCTTCTGCCGAAAGCCGCCGGGGACCGGCACCTACCTTCGGACAGCTGCGTATGCCCGTCTTCTGCGTCTCTTGCCGCCTAGACCTTAGCGAAAAGCTTTTCCAGGCATTATCTCAAAAAGGAACTCTGCCAGCACAGCAAGCGACCCACGACGGTTTTCATGAAGGTACTCGAGTTCTTACCATCTCATGGAGAAAAGAAAATGTAAGATTGACCAGGAAGTGCTGCATAAGGTTTAGAAGGATGCAAAAGAAAGCTGTCCAAGAACTTTTTCCCTACTCATGGTAATGCAAGTTGAAACTGTTGGAAAGTGGTTAGTTATCGTTTTCCCTCAGTTTGAGAGCTGCTCACTTAATCCCAGTGCTGTGCTTGACTTCTCAGCATCGGCCGAGCTCTCCGGCAGCCGGAGGCGAAGAAGCGGCTTTTTCGCGCCCAGAGCTTTCTGCCGGTCGCGGTGCGCTCCGAACCGCGGCTTCTGCCGAAAGCCGCCGGGGACCGGCACCTACCTTCGGACAGCTGCGTATGCCCGTCTTCTGCGTCTCTTGCCGCCTAGACCTTAGCGAAAAGCTTTTCCAAGCATTTTCTCTAAAAGGAACTGTGCCAGCACAGCAAGCGACCCGCGACGGTTTTCATGAAGGTACTCGAGTTCTTACCATCTCATGGAGAAAAGAAAATGTAAGATTGACCAGGAAGTGCTGCATAAGGTTTAGAAGGATGCAAAAGAAAGCTGTCCAAGAACTTTTTCCCTACTTATGGTAATGCAAGTTGAAACTGTTGGAAAGTGGTTAGTTATCGTTTTCCCTCAGTTTGAGAGCTGCTCACTCAATCCCAGTGCTGTGCGGCTTCGTTCTTGATTTCTCAGCATCGGCCGAGCTCTCCGGCAGCCGGAGGCGAAGAAGCGGCTTTTTCGCGCCCAGAGCTTTCTGCCGGTCGCGGTGCGCTCCGAACCGCGGCTTCTGCCGAAAGCCGCCGGGGACCGGCACCTACCTTCGGACAGCTGCGTATGCCCGTCTTCTGCGTCTCTTGCCGCCTAGACCTTAGCGAAAAGCTTTTCCAGGCATTATCTCAAAAAGGAACTCTGCCAGCACAGCAAGCGACCCACGACGGTTTTCATGAAGGTACTCGAGTTCTTACCATCTCATGGAGAAAAGAAAATGTAAGATTGACCAGGAAGTGCTGCATAAGGTTTAGAAGGATGCAAAAGAAAGCTGTCCAAGAACTTTTTCCCTACTCATGGTAATGCAAGTTGAAACTGTTGGAAAGTGGTTAGTTATCGTTTTCCCTCAGTTTGAGAGCTGCTCACTTAATCCCAGTGCTGTGCTTGACTTCTCAGCATCGGCCGAGCTCTCCGGCTGCCGGAGGCGAAGAAGCGGCTTTTTCGCGCCCAGAGCTTTCTGCCGGTCGCGGTGCGCTCCGAACCGCGGCTTCTGCCGAAAGCCGCCGGGGACCGGCACTTACCTTCGGACAGCTGCGTATGCCCGTCTTCTGCGTCTCTTGCCGCCTAGACCTTAGCGAAAAGCTTTTCCAGGCATTTTCTCTAAAAGGAACTCTGCCAGCACAGCAAGCGACCCGCGACGGTTTTCATGAAGGTACTCGAGTTCTTACCATCTCCTGGAAAAAAGAAAATGTAAGATTGGCCAGAGAGTGCTGCATAAGGTTTAGAAGGATGCAAAAGAAAGCTGTCCAAGAACTTTTTCCCTACTTATGGTAATGCAAGTTGAAACTGTTGGAAAGTGGTTAGTTATCGTTTTCCCTCAGTTTGAGAGCTGCTCACTTAATCCCAGTGCTGTGCGTCTTCGTTCTTGACTTCTCAGCATCGGCCGAGCTCTCCGGCAGCCGGAGGCGAAGAAGCGGCTTTTTCGCGCCCAGAGCTTTCTGCCGGTCGCGGTGCGCTCCGAACCGCGGCTTCTGCCGAAAGCCGCCGGGGACCGGCACCTACCTTCGGACAGCTGCGTATGCCCGTCTTCTGCGTCTCTTGCCGCCTAGACCTTAGCGAAAAGCTTTTCCAGGCATTATCTCAAAAAGGAACTCTGCCAGCACAGCAAGCGACCCACGACGGTTTTCATGAAGGTACTCGAGTTCTTACCATCTCATGGAGAAAAGAAAATGTAAGATTGGCCAGGAAGTGCTGCATAAGGTTTAGAAGGATGCAAAAGAAAGCTGTCCAAGAACTTTTTCCCTACTCATGGTAATGCAAGTTGAAACTGTTGGAAAGTGGTTAGTTATCGTTTTCCCTCAGTTTGAGAGCTGCTCACTTAATCCCAGTGCTGTGCGGCTTCGTTCTTGACTTCTCAGCATCGGCCGAGCTCTCCGGCTGCCGGAGGCGAAGAAGCGGCTTTTTCGCGCCCAGAGCTTTCTGCCGGTCGCGGTGCGCTCCGAACCGCGGCTTCTGCCGAAAGCCGCCGGGGACCGGCACCTACCTTCGGACAGCTGCGTATGCCCGTCTTCTGCGTCTCTTGCCGCCTAGACCTTAGCGAAAAGCTTTTCCAGGCATTATCTCAAAAAGGAACTCTGCCAGCACAGCAAGCGACCCGCGACGGTTTTCATGAAGGTACTCGAGTTCCTACCATCTCCTGGAGAAAAGAAAATGTAAGATTGACCAGAAAGTGCTGCATAAGGTTTAGAAGGATGCAAAAGAAAGCTGTCCAAGAACTTTTTCCCTACTTATGGTAATGCAAGTTGAAACTGTTGGAAAGTGGTTAGTTATCGTTTTCCCTCAGTTTGAGAGCTGCTCACTTAATCCCAGTGCTGTGCGGCTTCGTTCTTGACGTCTCAGCATCGGCCGAGCTCTCCGGCTGCCGGAGGCGAAGAAGCGGCTTTTTCGCGCCCAGAGCTTTCTGCCGGTCGCGGTGCGCTCCGAACCGCGGCTTCTGCCGAAAGCCGCCGGGGACCGGCACCTACCTTCGGACAGCTGCGTATGCCCGTCTTCTGCGTCTCTTGCCGCCTAGACCTTAGCGAAAAGCTTTTCCAGGCATTTTCTCAAAAAGGAACTCTGCCAGCACAGCAAGCGACCCGCGACGGTTTTCATGAAGGTACTCGAGTTCTTACCATCTCCTGGAGAAAAGAAAATGTAAGATTGACCAGAGAGTGCTGCATAAGGTTTAGAAGGATGCAAAAGAAAGCTGTCCAAGAACTTTTTCCCTACTTATGGTAATGCAAGTTGAAACTGTTGGAAAGTGGTTAGTTATCGTTTTCCCTCAGTTTGAGAGCTGCTCACTTAATCCCAGTGCTGCGCCCCTTCGTTCTTGACGTCTCAGCATCGGCCGAGCTCTCCGGCTGCCGGAGGCGAAGAAGCGGCTTTTTCGCGCCCAGAGCTTTCTGCCGGTCGCGGTGCGCTCCGAACCGCGGCTTCTGCCGAAAGCCGCCGGGGACCGGCACCTACCTTCGGACAGCTGCGTATGCCCGTCTTCTGCGTCTCTTGCCGCCTAGACCTTAGCGAAAAGCTTTTCCAGGCATTTTCTCAAAAAGGAACTCTGCCAGCACAGCAAGCGACCCGCGACGGTTTTCATGAAGGTACTCGAGTTCTTACCATCTCCTGGAGAAAAGAAAATGTAAGATTGACCAGAGAGTGCTGCATAAGGTTTAGAAGGATGCAAAAGAAAGCTGTCCAAGAACTTTTTCCCTACTTATGGTAATGCAAGTTGAAACTGTTGGAAAGTGGTTAGTTATCGTTTTCCCTCAGTTTGAGAGCTGCTCACTTAATCCCAGTGCTGCGCCCCTTCGTTCTTGACGTCTCAGCATCGGCCGAGCTCTCCGGCTGCCGGAGGCGAAGAAGCGGCTTTTTCGCGCCCAGAGCTTTCTGCCGGTCGCGGTGCGCTCCGAACCGCGGCTTCTGCCGAAAGCCGCCGGGGACCGGCACCTACCTTCGGACAGCTGCGTATGCCCGTCTTCTGCGTCTCTTGCCGCCTAGACCTTAGCGAAAAGCTTTTCCAGGCATTATCTCAAAAAGGAACTCTGCCAGCACAGCAAGCGACCCGCGACGGTTTTCATGAAGGTACTCGAGTTCTTACCATCTCCTGGAGAAAAGAAAATGTAAGATTGGCCAGGAAGTGCTGCATAACGTTTAGAAGGATGCAAAAGAATTTTTTCCAAGAACTTTTTTTCAGCTTATGGTAATGAGCTATACTGGGGGCTCAGACCATTCTTCTTCTTGGAATTGGTGAAGGATGCAGAAGCACTGCTGATTGTGCTTCGTTGTGGTACAGGTAATAAATAGTTGATTGTTTTAATAAAAAAACACTTGAAATGCTAAGAGACGAATTTTAAAGCATAATTAATTGGAGAAAGATTCCTAAACTTGTGGCCGGTTTCCCCAACCCGTCTATTGATTGCAAACGACATTCCTTGCTGTTGTTCTGGTGCATGAACCAAAGCCCAGTGATGTCTACTACTTAAGAAAGAGGTTCTACCTTCTTACTAGAATATGTTCTTACCCTTTTAAAACACTACCCCGAACATTAAGAACAAGAGATTACCTGATGAAGTAATGAAGTGCTTTGGTTGAAAGTAAATTGCATTTGAAGGAAACGGGTTTGGGGGCGAGCACAGGAAGATCTCCGAAGTAGAGTGCCAGCTTAGTTCTCTGCTTCAGAGATAAGTGAAGCAATTCAGGAATGTCTTTCCGTGAAAATAGTTTACAGATCTTTCTGCACAACAGGTAACCACCAGCATCAGAAATGTGTGCAAATAACAGACTACTCACTACAAGGTTGTCATCCATGAGTGGTAAGGCAACTCAGACTCATAGCAGTGGTTTTGCTCTTGTGCCTCATAGAATAGACAGAAAAGAATGCGGAAAACTAATTTTTCCATCTAGTTTCTTTCAGTATTGGTTCCAAGACTATTTTCCTACCCTCAGGAGACAGCAAAAACTGTCAACAACTGAAATGCTTCAGAACTTGAAATGATCTGAATGGCAAATATTTCTCCTCAAATAAAATTTAAAACGTAAGTCATAACGGTAAAACAGATCGAGCTATTTAAAGATGAATGTTCTAGACTTACTAAAACATTCCCAGAGATAACTATTGTGTCCTAAATCTGTTTAAAAGTCCAGAGTTCCTGGTAAAAAAACTTCTATGCAGATGAGGTAGCTACATGATAGTCTCTTTCCAGCTTAATTATACTCTTCACTCTCACCACCTCTACCAGTTGATTTTCGTAAGTTCTTAGAAAACAGTACTTTAACTTTTTTAGTTCTATGAAAAAAAATGACAGTGACAAGAGTTCTTTGCACTGCCTGTTTTCTGAGAAGCCTGACCATCAAGCCTTAGGAACTTGATCATGAGTTTTATTTCATCTCAAAGTAAATTTTAAGGGCGTGGCAGAGAGAATGGGAGCCTCATGCAAAACAGTTTAGGCTTCTAATTCTTGTATTGTCCTACTTACCTACGACAAGAACTGGAAAGAGGATAGATTCCAGTTAGCAGCTGTTAAACATTTGCACATACTCTTCCGCTAAAGAAGAGGTCAAGGATGGTTTTCTGGCCCTCCCTCCACAAGCTGCAGCTTCCTTCAAGGCACTTTCACCTGTTGTGGCATGGAGCTTTCCAGCAGCTGCACTGTAGGTATGTGTTCCTCCATGGTTCTCTAGGGACTGCTGGGAGACAACCTGCTTCACTAGGATATCTCCAGGGACTGTGGGGGATTCTTTGCTCTGTCAACTGGAACACCTCCTCCTCCTTGTCTTACTGTAGTATCACGGAGCTGCTTCCCATACTGGATTTTCCCCTCACTTGCCACTGCCCATTCATATGTTTTGTGCTTTTGACAATATATTCTCACAGAGACTGATGGGCTCAGTTGCAAAAATGTGTCTTGCTAGAAAATGACATGCTCTACAAAACCATGATTTTATAGAAAAGAATAGTGGAAGTACAAATATACTGCTAAAGGTCCGGAAACTTGACAGTGCTTCATTGTAATACATCCCCTGATTTTGCCTTCTTTCTCCTTAAGATCTGGAAAGAATACTGGGCAGGAGACAGTGTTGTTTCAAAGAAAAGACTTTTTTAGGATTCTAGGGTGCATCTTCAACTTTCTTGAGAAAATTGAGAAAAGGCCCTTTGTCTTTTGTGATAAATATCATTAGGCAGTAGGGACAAATTCTGACCAACAAGAGCAGGTCAAAATCTGGTGAGATCAAGCAATATACCTTGAGTGGCCAGGACAGAATCATAGAGTGGTAGAATCAGTTGAATTGGAAGGGGCCCGTCAGGAGCATCAAGTCCAACTTCTGGCCCTGCATGGGACCTTCCTCAAGAATCACACCAGATGCCTGAGAGCAATGTCCCAAAGGTTCTTGAACTCAAGATAGGTGTGATGCTGTGAGCACAGCCTGGAGAGACTCTTCCAGTGCCCAGCCATCCTCTGGTTAAAAAACTTTTTCCTGATACCGGACCTGAGCCTCCCCTGACTCAGCTGCATGCTATTTCCTCCAGTTCTGTCCTTGTAAACCTCATTGGAGAACTTTCTGATACCTTCGTGTCTTTTTTCATTGTGGTACCCAAAACTGCCCCCAAGCACTCAAGGTGAGGCCGCCCCAGAACACAGCAGAGCAGAGCAGAGCAGAGCAGAGCAGGACAATGCCCTCTCTTGCCCAGCTGGTGATACTGTGCCTGATGCACCCCAGGACAGGCTTGGCCCTCCTGGCTGCCAGGGCACTGCTGATACCCATTTAGCTTGCCATTGGCCAGGAGCCTGGCTTCCTTTCAGCCTCTGGCTCCCTAGTCTATACACACACACAGAGCAGGATTGCCCTGTCCCAGGTGCTGAATCCAGCACTTGCCATCGCACAACTCCCTAAGGTTGGGGATTGCCTGTGGGAATCCTTGGAAACAGAGGATTTTGGGAAAGCTGCAAAAGGCAGGCCTCAGAGACAGCAGAACTGTGCTTGGAGCTAAGCAGTAGTCATAAGGTTTGTCAGCAGAAAAATGATAGAAGAAGTAGAGAAGTAAGGACAAATAGAACAATGGCCTGTGTATTAAAGCTTGACCAGAAGAACTCCCTAAGCTACAGCAAAGTAGATCTAGCCAGATGTTAGGAAGTTCTAAGCTTAATAATGGAGCTCTGTGCATTCTATCTTAAGGCTTACAAGCAGGTCTTTTATTCAAAAGAAGCAAGCGTTCTTTGAACCAAAGTTCTGTGTGCTTCTAGGGATCGGAAAGAACTACTGTCAATATGCTTTTGCTTTGTGGGATTGGTCAAAAAGCTTTTCAAGTAAGTTGTAACATGAAGTTCTTTTTCTGCTGCTGGGGACGTGAGCTGCTGGCATCTTCCCACTGTCATAAGCATGTCATGAGACTGATGCTGGAAAATACAACAGCTTGGGACGCCTTCCCCAGCAGTCCCGCCCCTTTCGTGATTTGTGCATAGACTCCCGGCCAGCCATAATTGCCCATCTCTCTTATTTGTCAAGATCTCTCTGCAGTGTCTCACTGGCCTCAAGGGAGTTAGTTGACAGCTCCTCCCAATGTAGCGTCTCTGGCAAACTTGCTTAATATTCCTTCAAGTGCCGAGTCCAAGTGCTTCAAAAGATGTTGAAGAGAACTGGCCCAAGGACGATACTGTCTTAGCCACTGAAATTAGCGCTTCATGCTTCTTCTTGCTCCTTAGTGCAGAAATCACAACAAATATCTTCTTTGTTTCTTTTCTATCCATGCAGATATCTTTGCTTATGCTCATGCTTTTTATCCCAACAGCAGCTGACACGACATTTACATACAGAGCAAGAGCACGCTTTTCCTGCTGTTACTAGACTTAACAATTTTGCAATCTGTCAATCAGATACCTTTGCAACTGAAGTCAGACCTTCAGCATTTCTCATCAAAAGAGTAGAATGTCCTCAGAAGTAGAGAAAACTTTGCTGCATACTCTGTAAGCCTGCAGAATAGATCATAAGGAGTTAGCATCACAATCATTTCAGCACTGACCCTATACTTGAGCAGGGAAAAAACTTCAAAGAACAGCTAATTAATGCAGCAACATAATCTAAGGAATAAAACAACTAGGATCTTCCAAACTGGTCCCTGCGGTAGAAATGTACTTGTAAGAATACAGAAGGTAAAAGATATGGTTTGGAAAGGCTACATCCTTGCTAAGCTAAATTGGATCTCATCCTGTAGATGAAAGATCAAGAAGCTCAAAGTGGAGCTAGAGAGACATGTCCAGATCATGAGATAGAGCAAAGCATTTTTCAAGATAATTAGGCATTTTGGTGGACTGGGCAGTTAGGTTAAATCTGCCACACTTACTCACTTTTGGGGACTGAATTGTGGAGTGCTAAACCATATCTGCTGCTCTAGAAAGTAAAAGAGACACATCCAAATGGTATGGCTAGTGTGAAGACTCTCACTCTCTATTGCTAAACATTTCATAAGCTATTAACCGGTCATAGGAACAAAATGAAATAAAGCCATTATACCATCTTGGAATGGAAAAATATGTTCAAAATATTTTTTTTCCTTCTGTTTTCTTCCTCTTTTTTTTTTTTTTTTTTTTTTTTTTTTTTTTTTTTTTTTTAATCCCAGAAGATATGATTCATAATTTCAACCATTCTGGAATGCTTTCAATAGATGAAGCCAGCATAGTATTTTTCTAACAGGCTCTTGCCCCTTACCTTCTTCATTACTGTTTTGGAATATACTCCACAGTCATTTGATCTCAGTCAGTTTTTTATCTCTCTCCCCCCAAGACAAATTTTAAAGGACTACCTAACCACTAAAAATCATCATTTCTCTGGTTTCTCAAAGCTTTTTGAGAAAGTTGTTTTGTTTTGGTTTTTTCATATTGCATCATTCCTAATGTCTTCAGACCTACTACAAGTGGAAGTTCAAATAAATCTTACCTTAAAGAGACTGTGAAAGATAACAAACTGCCAGTCTTGGTATTTGTATTTTTCTAAATCCTTTTGATTTCAAGGTTGCCTTCCTGAATGCGCAGTTTAATTAGAAAACATTGTGTTTCTAAAGGAGACCCAGTTCAATTGCTTCTGCAAGTTCACCTTCATTTTGTAGGATTGTACTTCAAGAAATCTTGTTTCATTCAAACATTAAAAGAATAGATTTGACATCATATGTGACCCTTTCATCTCTCTCATCTGTATTTCATTGCGTGAGTTTCACAGTTGCCTCCAAGAAGATTCCTTTCAATTCGCATAGCATGTTATCTGAAGATCTGTCTGCTTTCTTCACTTGCTTGAATGGGAAGACATGGGAAATACATTCTGAAGGTTATCTTTTATAGTCTACTTTTACCTACCAGTGTGCTTCTATTGACTAGAACCAATTTCAGCTGGAAAGAACATATTGTTCTGATCCGCTCCTACCAAGGGGGGATGATGTTTTCTTAACTGATCTCGGAGGGCAAAAGACAAGATGGAAAAGGGATTGCAGTATCACTCCAAACAAATGCACCTTTCTAGAATGACCACAGCAAATGCCTTCAAGGAATTCGGGAGAGGAAAAGAATAGAAAAGAGGGGGAGAAAGAGAGAGGGAGTATAGCTACCAAATGGAGAGAGATGAAGTCCTCGCAGCCCAGCCGATGGAGTTCTCCTAGGGGAGATCTCAGAGTCCTGGTTATCTCAAGGTTCTATTCTAGTCCATTGCTGAGGGGGGAAACAGATCTAGAAATGGCTGAGGGGGAGCAGATACAATAAAGAGCAAGTCTATTGAAATTGCTGAGGGGAAAATGGTATTGAAGACGGGTACAGACAGTCCATGTTCTCAGCAGGAGAAGTCAATATCAATATCAGCAGTGAGTGGGAGCTATTGTTTCAGGACTGGTTTCTATAGGAAACCAGTCTAGGTCCCGCCAACACATCTGCAGGCAACACTTAGCAGGCATCCTGCTTCAGTCAGGCCAGTAGCCCTGGATCAGAATTACGGGCGTCTCAGCCTCAGTCCTTGGGAGGGGGGCTTCAATCTGCGTCCCTCACGGTGGTAGTGGAGCAGATGAAGGATTTTCCATGGGGCGGCTACCACAGTTGCCCCAGCAAGTTCATCTGGCCAAGAGGTGGGAAAATTCCTGGGCTGGTGTCGCGAAGCACGTGCAGGCCCATAGGTCGCCTCGCCCCTTGGCAGGCCCTGCTAGAAGCAGTCACTGTAGACACAGCTGCCAACAATCACTTGGCAGGCCAGAATTCTGCTCAGGGGCCTCAGGATTTCTGGCATTCCTCTCTGACCGGCATGCCAGCATTCCAGTCAGGGTCCTCAGGGTCCCGATGTCTGTCCTGGGGACGGTCGTGAGGCAAATGAGGGGAACTTCGGACTGTCTTTCACATGGATCAGAAAATCAGTTTACTAAAATGGCCAAAAAAGAATGTGTAACATTTAGAATTGAGGAAAAAAACAAAAACAAAACCAAACCCAAAGCATTGGAGCAATATCATTCTAGAGAATGCCATGTATCTATGAAAAGTACAAAAAACTTCTGTTTTCAAATGCACTTACAAATCACCTTTTTGCATCTGTTTTGGGTTTTTTTTTTTTTTTGTTTTGTTTTTTTTGTTTGAAAGCTCTGGCACTTATCTGATTCTTTTTTGAGCTAGTTCAGCTCATTAATCTGGTAAGAAAGCAGCTAAAAGTAAAGAGAAAAACCTATGGGGACCAGGATGCCACTTCAGCCACGTTGTCGTGAAGCATTAGGTCAGCCTTCTGTGTTGTAGAAATATCTCTGTCCTAGATGAAAATCAATGCATAGCACTATCTTCTTTTAAACTTTGTCCTTGCTACTGGGTTCCTGAATGATCAAGATGCTTTCAAACCAAACAACAGCCAGCCCTCTGAGATACTCCCCAAAGTATTGCGATGGAATAACTTGATCAGGAGGAAGAGCTCGCTATGCAGAACCTGAATATGAGGTCAAGAATGCTTTGTTGTGGATTACCATAGTTTGGGATTGTTTATCTCTTACCCCACCATGTAGGTCTAGGAAAAAATTAGGTAGCCACAAGGCTTTTACAGCTGTTCTTGTATTTTGGGATAGTAAGGATTTAGGGGAGTAAACAAAACTGTGGTGAGTTTTCATGTCAGCTAACCCATCAGCATCAATGAAAAGAATATTATCTTCCTTCCTGCACAAAGGATGTTTCATGATGCCTGTGATGTCAGGGACTTAAAAACGAAGACCATTGTGATTGAAAGGAAGCACTGGCATGCCACAAGGTAACTGTAGTGAGCTGTGTTTCCTCCTCAGCTTCACTGTGAGAGTAGAATTTTAATGAGCAGTTCCAAAACTTGGTCTTAGCATAGTCTGGTGACATATCTCAAAGGAGCAGTGTCCTAGGGTGACTTTATGATGCTTGTATCCCCAGTCATCTGTTCTCTTAATGCTGGATATGATATTCTCTGCCTTCAAGACTGGTTCTGAGAGCAAAGGTGGGGAGAAGAAGAAGCACCGAGTTTCTTATCAGAGGCTGCACTCCTTAAAAAGCAACACTCTTCCACATTCTGCGCTGCACTGTGTTGTCTGGGCACTGACGGAGCAGAACAGAGCGCTCATTTGCTTTTTCGTTGGTTCAGCTGGCTGAGGCAGATTTTTCCCTGGACTGTTTTTTTTTTTCCTTTCCCTTTTCTTGGAACGTTTCGAATCTGCTCCGGACTGGGACCTGGGAAGCACTGGGAACTTGCACTCTGTGGCCTACTGGGGCCTACCCTGGGCAGCAGCCTTCCCCATTGCCGGAGGGGTTGATAACAGAGTGAGCACCCATAGGAGAGACTTTCTGATTTGTCATCTCTTCAGTGCGGCAAATGAGTTTTGTCATGTGGCATTGTTCATTTTTTTGTGCTGGGGAGTGCTTTGCCTGTTAAAGAAACAGCTTTTTCCCACTTCTCTCCCCAAACCAGTTGAGGGAAGGGGCTGTGTGGGTGGGCTTTCGGTGGGGGGGAGGGTGCAGTGGCCCTTTGTGTGAGGTTTTCTGCCAAATTTGCCCTAAACCTAAAGGACAATCAGGATGTGCGTCTTAGAGAATTGTGGTTGGAACTTTGGTTGGAAAAGACCTTTAAGAACATTGAGTCTAAATGGAATTAGCAAATGCAACCATCAAGAAATGCTTTGCTGTTTGAAGAGAACGTGATTTATCTGGTAAGCTTTGCAAGTATTTGTGTCATCACAAGCACACATGACCAATGCATTAGATGGGAATATAATAAGAAACCTGTGCAGATCAACAGAATGATTCTCAGGGTAGGATATTTGCATGTTTCATCTGTCTTCCTGACTTCTTCAAATGAATTCTTTTTAGAAAGTAATGATTGGAATTGTTACTCTTTTGACAGTTCTGAGTGTATTACTGACCTTTTTGGCATATGAATGCCAAACGGGTTAATTCACCTTGTTTTTCAGATAAGGACCGAGATTTAGTGTTGCTTCAGCTGGGGGCAGAAACATTGAAATCCTCCCGCCTCCTTCTTAGTACCTAATTTCTATTACAAAATCAGTGCACAATCTTGTCCCTTAAGGTCCACTTAGCTCAGTTTATACCAACAGGGTGACATTAGCAGGGCTCACATGATGCTGCACACAGAAGCCCTCAGTGTGCAGCTCTAGCAGACAGTAATTCCATGCAGTTGGACAATCCCTGTGCAGACTTTGGATCACCAGAAGCGTTCTTAGTAGAACGAGACAGATTTAATGGAGAGGTCTCTGCAGGAAGTGGCCTGAAGAAGACAGCAGAAATCCCAGCTGTGTGTTTGTAGAAATCAGTTGAAGGCCATTTACAGAAAAAAGATCTTTAAATCTAGCTAGCTTTTTCTGCAGATTATTTGTAAACTATATGCATTACACGGACAGTTTCACTGAGCATCTGAAATACAGCTGCGTTTAGGGGGATTGAATCAGGGTTGGGAAGCAGTGAAATAAAGCTTTTCAGGAATACCTGACATCCAAGTCCCGCCGAAATTTATCCGTTTTTTATGTCCAGATGCTTTTGAAAATAATGGGTGACCATTTGGCTACCTCATCGTTTTAATCAGAAATACAAAGAGAATTTTAAACTCAAATCTTTTATAGCTTGAATATTTTTCTTTGTTTATTTCCTACTTTCCAATTCAGTTCTACAAATCATATGATTAGGTAATGAGAACTCATGCTGTATAAAAATATTTAATGCTATACTTCCAAGTTAAGGCCATGTATTTCCTGGAACTGTTTCAAAAAAAAAAAAAAAAAAAGCCTATCTGGATTCTTTCTTCCCCACGCTCATTATTAGATGAAAATCATTTCAATATTCTATTTTGACTTTAGATGGTGCAAGATTATATTCAGAAATTCAAGCCTCTACTGTTAGGTTGTTTACATGGTTTTCTGGCCATTCTAACTTTGCGCAACCACTCTTTGCAGCTATATATTTTTGCAGTAAGGCATCCCAGGGGTCTGTGAGAAGTTTTAATGTCAAGCAGAACTAACATGTAAACTACACGTGACATACTCGACATATTTCACTTCAGAAAGTTACAGTATGCTTAG
Organism: Haemorhous mexicanus; assembly: GCF_027477595.1. NCBI lineage: Eukaryota > Metazoa > Chordata > Aves > Passeriformes > Fringillidae > Haemorhous > Haemorhous mexicanus. The sequence goes on along the minus strand of NC_082345.1, from coordinate 20,957,169 downwards.
ACGGGATGAAATAGGAAACAAATAGACTTAACACAGTATTTCTAAATCTTGGAAATCTGTTACCTGAACTTTGAGTCACTTTGCAGGACTCTGTAGAAATGCAAACGTGAAGTCCAAGGAGTAGAGCAGAAGGCGTATTGGGCAGGGGGACAGAAGATTGCTTTGAAGGGTGATGTAAGCAAGATTGCATCCTATAAAGAGAGCAGCTGCTTCTGCTGGTGCCAACATCGAGAATTTGTGCCACTGGCCTAGTTTTCTGGGGACTTTTGACCTGTACGCTCTTGAGGGCTTGCAGATGTGAATTAATCTGTCCTTTGATCTTTTCTTTCATTTGAATGTCTATGACCTGTTTTGGTCTTGTGTACTGTACTGTATTGTTTTATAAACATACTTGTTTCCACTGTTTGAAAGCTGTAGTTGAAAGTTAGGTTGCAATTATGAGTTGGCTGTCAAAAGAATTAATTTTCTGCTTTAAGCAAAATATCAATAGACGCATTCAATCCACTTCTGTGATACAGATTCATTTTGAATTTACAGGGTAATTTGCATTAGTGGTTGTACTGCATGAGCAATAAATATGACTTGCTTGGTTTCTAATGATGATAATAGTTCTCTTTGTATTACTGTAAGAATTGAATCCACCATCATTCTTTTCCTATTATTATTGTGCTGTAAAGGAAAAACAGTTTTGCATTAACCAAGAGGTAAAATGCATGTATTTAGCATCATTCTTGCAGGTAGTCCTCAATTCTGAAAAGACCTCTCAGAAGCTGCATCAAACGGGAAAGCCAGACGGATGGCAGAATGCAGAAGCTGCCGTTTAGGATCGAGTACAAAATGACACCCAAGAAATTCTTCATGGATGCTGCATAAGTACAAAGACGCCACTATTTCAAGGTGAAAAATAGTCAATGTGAAACTTGTTAGATGAATAAAAAACTATGCTAATCAAGACACTAGAGTACCAAACATGCGACAAGGCTTTTTTGTAATGAACATCATGCCCAGCATGAAAAAGTACTCTTTTTATTGTAGATCGTTTAAAAGTGCACAACAGTTTGGAAAAAAGTGCTTTTCATTTTTCTAGTAATAAGAACTGTGTATCATTCTAAGAGATACTGGACACAGGTTTTTGAAAACAATGTTCTTTTAAAGGTTAATTCTATTCATAAATACTTCACAGGAAAACATTTGATCTGCTGTTCATCCTGAAGACTCTTAAAGGAAAATGTTTTGGTTGCGTTCTCTTCTGACTAGTTCAGGAGCTCAGTCTTACCTGCATTCTAATGCTTTTTTATGTTCCTGATGGCACGGCTTAGACATCCTTGTCTCCATTACTGTCATGATTTCCATATCAAGTGATGAGAATTTTTCTTCATGATTGGTGAAGTGTCATAACATTAATGCAAGTCAATTTGAAGTTTTTTTTCCAAAGGAATCTCTTCCTTCCTAATGAAAACCATTTGAAATAGCAAACCTACTCAGTTTTTCAGAAAGTGATATAATACACCTGTAGAGTACAATGTCCTCGGAGTTGTTTTTTCACCAGAAGAAGAAAACTGCTGTTTTCTTCTTCTTCTATCACCTTAGACTTACTTTATTCAAAACCTTTTTAAACCTTTGAATTTCTATTTTGATAGCTAATTCCTTTCACATTGTGCTATAGCATATGTATTTTGAAAGGCCATTTGTACACATTCAAATGGCTTACTTCTATTCTACTAAGAAATGGCTGTACTTCTAGTAGGGAAACTTCAAGGTCCAGTAAGATTTTATCTTGTACAAAATTTAAAAAACTCCAACTCTTAAAAATGATACCAGAAAATGACATCTGTAAGACTGTGGCAGGAGGCTTTTTCCAGAACAATGTGCAGTTCTTCCCAATTCTATTTTTCCCTCCCATTACTTTGTACACAAAGATTTTTACACAGTCTTCTAACAGTGGCATGTTACTACTGGGCTAGAGTATTGCCCTGCCAGCATTGGAATTGACTCAAATGCAGTTGTGTTCAAATTTGCTGATGGGACAAGGGTTTTTTGCTGAACACACTTTAGCAAGCAAGAGGGCTTCTTGGCCTTTCGATGCTATGAGTCCCAGAAAAAGATGAATGAGGTGGTGACTTGCCTCGTGTTTTGAAGAGAGATCAAAAACTTATTTCTGGGGTCACCTCCCTTTTGGTACAGAAAGCGCACAGAGGGCTTTGAAGCAGCACTTTCACCCTCTTTGCATTCACTAGTAAATCTGAGACAGAGCTTGCCCCAAGGTTTGTGCAAAAATACTCTTTTGATGCAACTGTGCACCAGACAATATCTCTGGGAAAATTTGCAGGGGCAGAAAGCAAGCCCCTCCCGGGAAATCTACTGAAATGGTTCAGAAGTTATTCCCATTCACTGTTGCTAACCTCTGCTGTCTAGCTGTCGGATATGCTTGGGACCATGTTGAAATAATTCTAAACAATGTACTGAGGCTGCAACATTGAGGAAACATAGGTATTTTCCATAGGTGTCAGGGGAAAATATTTTTATGGGTAAAAATGAGTTCCATAGAAAACAAGAACAGCATGGTAGAAAAAAAATTACATCCATAGAATGAAGATGCCCAGAATTCTTCTTTTGAAGTTACACAGAGTCAATATTTTCTAAATAAGGTTGTGAAACTTAAGAAGAAGGAGGAGTACATTCCACCTGACTGGTGCACAAGTTCATGTTTCCAACTTACAAAAACCATATTATTAAAAGAAAAATGTTCCGCCTTGTGGAAAAGTAGCCCATTCGTAATTGTATCAAAGGTAGGGTTAGATCAAGTATTCCTACAAGACAGTAGTAGTACTATGAAAAGCCTTTTGGCATCTATTTGACTACAGGAAACTTGAGCAAGCAGAAGCGTCTTTCCCTGCTGCAAGCTGTACTTCCGATTTGCTGCTGCTGCTTAAACATTGTCAAAAGAAAACTTGTCAAAAAAGAACTACTCTATACAAGCAACTGGAACTATCCATTGCGTTCCAGCCAATTTGAACTAGAAAATATCAGACACACACTCTAGCTGAATATTCTAATGCATAGATGGAGTATACCATCACAAAGAAATGGGAACGCTGGAGAAAGGAGCAAATGCAGATGAATTTCAGGGAAGGAAATTATTGGAGAGCTACTGCAGTCCCTCGACTTTACAAGAAATGATGTCCAGTAAATCCCAACCAGAAACCTACATAACTCCATTTTGAAGTGAGTTGCATCTATGGTCCTCTGTCCTTCCTAGATGAAGAGACTGTGTTTTGAATCAATCTTCCAAGCAGTATGGCTAAAGACCTTAGATACCTCAATTTTTTTTTTTTTTTCCAGAAGCAACTGTCTCAAAACCTCTTTAAAGCTGGCTTTTCCCCTTAAGATGCTATATATTCAAAGAGCACCTTCTCATTTAACAGGGTATTCCAAACATCATTTCCAAACTTAGACTAAAAATAACACTCTTCCTAGTTATCTTTCTTTTTTTTTTTGCAGCTTCCTGCTAACATAGGCAGCAAAGTAGAGAACAGATCCCAGCTCTTTCTGGAACATCTTGAACAAATGCCCTTGCTTGTGTTCCAATCATTCACTTTGCCAAAATCCCTAATGATGAAGAAAAGGTTGTGAAGGCATTACTAGTAGTATGATATGGCAATGTATGGGTGTGATTTATCAAGTAGAATTTGTATCACATAGATGATACTGGCAAACAGCAAATGAAGGGGTTTCTTTCAGCTCTCAGACTGATGTTACATCTCAGTAATTTATTAAAAAGATAACAAGAAGGATATTTTATAACAGTGAACTTAATTACACCCCTACCATGGACATCTGAATCTTAGGAATAGACAGTGTCTGATTTAGAAAAAAAAAAAAGAATTATCACAGTTTAAAGAAGCATATGATCATGAACACTTTGCTGATGGAACATAGCCTATTCATTGGCTGAAATGAAGCAGGTAGACAGGACATAGGAAATATTGTTTTGTGGATCAAACATTTATTTTTTTAAAGTGATGCTTACAGATGGTGAACTCACCAACTTCGATATTGCACAGTAGATAAGGGTACCTAACTTGCTCCATCAAGTTATCCCTTGGAATCATCATCCAAGGGCATTTCCCCCTGCCTCTGTGAAAATGTGCCTACCTTTTTCACAATACTTTTGCAGCAGCATTGCTAGGCCTGATCAGCTGGTATGGAGGGTGAATGATCAGCAGCAAGGTGACTGGCCAGGGTCATTTGATTCCATGGATTTTGATCTACCGGATATTTTGAAGACCTGCTTCAGCCCTCTTTGTCAGACACAGCCTTCAAATGGTGCTAAACAATTGTTCGGGCTGTGGACCACATGAAAAAGTACTTTCTGGTGCCTGTACTGGGCCATATGCTCTTTATTCTCTCCCTCAACTTCTCCATCACCTCTCATCTCTTTCACATGAGCTATGTTCAAGGTCCACAGGATACTTTTCACAGAATCTTCAGGCCTGATGCAGTAAGAATGATGAACAGAACGCAGCTGGGATGAATTTTCCAGTTTGGATAAAACCTTTTGTGCACCCAAATCCCCCTATGCCCAGAAAAACCTTCACTAGTACTAGTGTTCTACCTAATCTGCAATTTAGTCTGAAAGAAAAGCTTTTGTCTGAGAGTATCTGAGAGATCTGCATGAAGCACAGATATCTGACCTATGCAATTTTGAATATCAGAGAAAAAAGAAAAAGGCAAGAAGTTTTTCATTTTACTGGTTTTAATTTTCAATTCCATGCACTTTTTCCAAAAGTTTCAATCTCAAATGGCCATCAACATATTTCAGTCATCTGTAAGTTAGTATTCCTATCAAATGTGTTTCAAATCAAAAGAATTTCAAGCCTCTCCTCAAAGTTCATATGCCTAGATTTAGTATTTCTGATCTAGATTAGATGAAAGGAAGACATTTTTTGCTGTTGGGGTGCGGGAACGCTGGAACAGGTTGCCCAGAGAAGTTGTGGATGTCGCATCCCTGAGCGTATTCAAGGTCAGCTTGGATGGGGCTTTGAACAGCAACGAATGCGACCCCTGATGGTAGATAAACAAAGCTTGAATATAGAAGAAACTCAGATTGAAGTACAGGAGCAAATTTTCTCTCAGCTCTTGGGGTAAGTTCAACGTTGTACAAAATTGCATTTCTCTGTGATTTTCACTACTGTAACAGAAAGCTTCATGAAAACTGTGCAGAAGATATCACATTTTAAAAGCGATAAGAACTACAATATCAAACACACGGGATGGGTTTCAACATGGGACACGCTCTGAGAGAAAATCTCTGTATTTCAACACTTCATCCCAATCATTAGGATTTCATGAAGTGCCAAAGAAGGCGGCCAAATGTCCTTCAGGACATTATTTACTGTAGTTCAGCCTGGCCATTAGTTGGAATTGGTGTTTGAACTAATGTCGATGTACCACACACACTTTCCATGCACTGAAAATTACTGTTTACAATGAATAAGCAATGAGGATCAAAATTGATTGAAAGCATCTTAAAAATGTCAAGTATTTCACTGTAAATGATCTAGGATCAAAATACTTATTCTACCTTAGTGAGGGACAAATAAATTCTTCCATACCACGATGGTTTAAAATTGTATAAACCAATGTTTTCTTCTGAAAAGACATCATCTAATTCTTTCTATTTGTAGAAGAAAATCTTCCTAGACATAGAACTCAGTAATTTTAAAGGAACAAATGAAAGGAAAATATTCTGCAAACAGAATTCAATGAAAAGCTGTGTTTTAAATATGAGGTAGATATTAAACAGAATTTTAGTACCAGATATTTGAAATAGTGTACCAGCTATTTTGCCCACAAAGAGTGGCATTTAGCATTTCAGTCTTTTCCAAGGTGTTCATGATCTGCTATGCTGATCTCTGTGCGTGCCTAGGTGTGTGCGGAAGGGGGGGCATGTGAAGGGGAGTGTCTATGTTTGTTTAACCCTCGTCGTGGCAGATTCATGCCTCAGCTCCATCATTTTTTGTAAGAAACTTCCCAGAGAGTGGATATGAAGTTTCATGTTCAAAAGAGATCAATTCCTAAGTCATCCATTTTACTTTACCTTGTAAATCACTTTGTTGATATTGATAAAATATGCTTTGTTGCATGTTTTATCAAATATGCTTTCACGCTACATGGAGGAATGAGAATGTGGAGAATCCCTCCAATGCCTTGCAACTTTTCTGCAAATAGATTTTCAAGGAAATCATCATTTCTCTTTTCAATATGTCTGGGACAGGCATGATGGTGGTGTCAACCTGTTGGAGTTTTTGTTGCTGGGGGAAGTTGTACGAAAGGATTGGTTTTTACATTGACCAGTTACTGAATCAATTGCATGAACACATTTGAAATTCAACTGGGGTTTCCTTTTTCTAGCAGACTACTTCTAGAATTAGCTAGCAGACTCAAGATGACTCTTTTTCTCTGTTTTTGTTTCTTTCCTATTTTCTTGGCTTCTTTGCAACTATCTACACAATTGTAGAACTTTTTTCCCAACTAAAATTGTTTGATAGACTGATAATTCAGATAGGCTTTTTACAAGGAATGTTTTCAATCTTTGTTAGAGTTAAGAAAGTTAAGGACATAGGTCCTTTTCTTCCCTTATGAATATTGCAATGAAAAAGTTAAATAAAGACCAACTCTTTATTTTTATTTGGAATCCAAGTAGATAATTCCCATACAGTAATACATTTTGAGGACCGATGTTTGTCATTCTGATGTAAGTTGTCGCTTCTTAAAAACATGCCTTCAGTGACTACGTTGACAACACTTTCGGTGAAGATCCTAACTGGTCTTAGACACACATAGGGAGAAATTTGCTCAGCCAGTGTCAGTCTTAAGCATGCGTCTTAGAAGATCTTTCTAGAGCTGGGGAATTTTCTTATGAAAGGGATTCAGTTATGGAAGAGACAGTTATCCCGGAGTTTTACATTCATCTTGAACATTACTTAAGGAACTTAAATCCCATGTCCATTTGAATCTCGCTCTGCACAGAGCTTTGTCATGCCAGTCCTTGAAATGCATCTCTAAGAGAATTCACTAGCACAGAATGAATGAGGGTGGAAGCGGTCTGTGGGGCTCACCAAGTCCAATCCCCCTGCTTCAACCAGGATACCTAGAGCCTGTTGCCCAGGATTATATCTGGGCTTACTTTTAATGTCTTCAATGATCCAGACTCCACCATCTTTCTGGACACTCTGTGCCATGGTTCAGTCACCATCACAGTAAAAAATCAGTTTGTGATGTTCGGAGGCAATCTCCTGTATTTCAGTGTGTGCCCACTGCCTCTTGTCTTTTCACTGAGCATCATTGAAAAGACACTGGTTCCCTGCTCTTTACACTATTCCTTCCTACATTGCAATGCGATGTAGATAAATGTCAAAAACTTCCCTGAAGTCCAGGCAGACGATATTCTCTTCATCTACCAGGCAAGTTCATTCACCGGAGGACTTTAAAAAGTTGTCAAGCACAAATTTCCCCTGGTAAATCCATGCTGACTACATTATTTTGTCCTCCTTCATGTGCCTGGCAATGCTTTCCAGGAATAGCTACTCCATCAACTAACTTCCTGGGGATAAAAATGAGGCTGGCTGGCTTGTGCTTTTCTGAGTCCTCCTAGTTGCCTTTTTTCAAGATGGGTGACATTTGCTTTCATCCAGTCTTTGCTCACTTTCCTCAGTCACCATGATCCGTCAAACATGATCAGGAGTGGCCTCAGAATAACATCTGCTAACACCCTTGAGACCTGTGCATCCATCTCAACAGGGCCTGTGGACTTAATGGAATACTTACCAATTCAGTGACTATGCCCATAAAAATTTGCATGGGATAAGAGGACATTTTAACATGTACCTGAAGAGTGAGTGAAAAGCTATGGAAACAATCCAAAAAGACAAAGAGTAGAGTTCCCTTTGAGGACAAAGCATCCCATCATGGAGCTGAGCAGCTTTAGATCCAGGTAAGCTTCCTCTCTGAAAGGATGCAGAAGACATGATTTTACCTTATCCAGTAATAAAATGTGTTGACCATTCACTTGCAATACAAAAAATTCAATGATTTCCAAAATTATTGCCTCCTAACTAGACAATAGTGTACTGGCTGGGTATGCCCCTAACAGATGAAAGCACCTGCCTGATGTCTCTTATGCGTGCAGACGATTCGAATTAGGTCATTTGAGTGGGGATTACTGGTCTTCGAATTTTCTTTCTGATGAATTTGGAATATTTACTGAAGCAAGGACCTGAAGATGAGAACTTCATTTCCCATCAGCGCACTCTAACATCCATGGCCCTAATGCCATTGTTTCTCCCCAGCTGAGTCAAGAATTGATGACTACAAAGTGGATCAGCTCCAAAAGGAAAGATCAAGGCTGGATAATATTCTCTCTTGGTAAAGCTATTTATCTCAAATGAAGTGACTGGCTTCAGTGATTTCTCACTGGTCTAAAGCTACAAGGAGGGGGAGATGGACAAGGTTTCCTCGCACTGCCATTCTCTTTGTCACCTCAGTGTTTAATACGGGTATGAAGACATTCCAAAAGATAGCTTTGCAGAATTCATAAAATTCAGTCGTAAAAAATCATTTCTTAGCAGCTGAAATGAAAATAGCAAATAAAATGCAATTAATTCCGTGGAAGATTGAAATGATTGTTTCTTCATTTTGCATTGGAGGATGTATATTGTATAAGTTTGTCTTGCCTTGTTCTCCAGGTTTTGTAACTGGCACACCTTTCCTTATGAACGCACTGTTCTTTTCTAAATACTCTCATATGGAGGAACATGCTTCTGATAAGAAGAGCACTAGGATGTCTTTACTTGACCTTCTATTTTTACTGATGCTTGGTCCTCTGAAATGAATGGTTTTCTAAAATTGAAATGTGCTACTATTGTTCCCACGGGGTAAGCTGCGGACTCTTCCTGTCGGAGCTGTCACTAATCAGCTATTCTCCTATCTGCCTTTAGTAGTTGAATGTTCTGGTCTAAAAGTAGCACCTTCTGTGTAGCCATGCTCTTAGTTGCCAGTCTCATCCTAAATCCAAAGACCCTCCTGCAAAGGACCGCTGGTTCTGTAGTCAACTAAGGAAAAATGACCCGTCCATCCATGCTTTCTGATTTAAAATATTAGGGTATGATGTCCCTAAACAATTCTCTGCAGTTGAACACTACTTATCTTTGGCGTGTTTCTTCAACTCACTCGCAAGTCATTCATGCCTTAGGTTATTGGGAGAATTGCTTCATTTGAAGATGATTAAAAGGGGTATGAGAATACTTTTGTGCTTCTGCTATGAGGATACTTTTCAAATCCATACAAACTCCCTGCAAATGCAAAAACCTGCATCCTGTATTGTCCTAGCTTATAATATCAAAATGCATCCTATTCCCACCCTCAAGAACTGAGGAAACCAGGGGTGGCATCGTTTTTTCCTTCTCTCCTGTTAATGGGCCCATCAATGTCTTGCCACATGACTCAGAGATAACTCCCTCCAGGAGCCATTTCTGTTTCACGGGTAATCAAGGACCCACATCATGACTCAGAACGATATCAGCCCATTGGGAGATGCTCTGCCCAGGGGGTAGGAGCTAAGCATCCCCACCTGGATATCATCTGGGTTTTAGAAGGCAAGTAGCACTATTTCTACTGCATTGCCAGAGGAACGGCCACCCTTAGCCACTGGTTTTCCAGAGGACGAGAGCTACCAGATGGTTTCTACAGAATCACCACTTCAACAAGACCATTTCATCCAAACTGCTTTCACCACCCTAACTAGCAGGATGTCAGTTTGTATTCTGACTCTGTCAGTGGTTTTTCTTTTGTACTCTTGCATGGATTTGGGTTTTTTCCCCTTTTCCTAATAAACTGGATTTCTGACTTGGAGTCTTGCTGCAGTGCTGGATTTCTTTAGCCCAACTAGCTCCCGACACCGACAGCGAGAGTGGGCTGCCCCAAGAAAGCTGTCGAATCCGGGCTGCAGCTGTAGGGCACAGCTGCTCTACGGCACAGGTGGACTGCCTTGGGGATAGAACTGCGCTGAGGGCAGGGACAAGGAACAGGGAGAGGTCTTCTGCATATTTTTCAGTTTACTCCCTGGAGGGTCAAGGACAGAAAGACAATGATTCAAAGGCATCCATCAACTTCTAAATGGGGGGAAGGTCCCAGGGGAGGATGCAGTCTTTAACCAACTGGGAGAAACTGGGGGTGGAAGACAAGGAGGGGAATACAATGTTGAAACCAGTAGGGGGACTACAGGGGAGGAGAGTAACTTGAAGAAACCAATGGGGTTTTGAAGGGTACAAAATTGAGAGGGAAGTTTCTAGAGAAAGGGGCAGGCTTGGGGAGAGGTTGATGTTCAATGGGAGAAGGAACAGGGAACAAAAGGGCAGGTCTTTGGGGAGAGGGACAGCTAGGGCAAAAGCCAACAATACTGGGGGGAAAGGAACAATCCATTCATAATAACATATGCTATAACAGCACAAAATAGGAAGCCTTAGAAAATGGACTACTAGAACTGCAGTACAATAATAAACACACACTGCAACAGAGTGTCTCACTGGTTTGGCTTTCAAAGCAGAAGAGGTGCCAACCTAAAAATTTCCCAACTTCAAGGTTAACTGGCTGCCGTTTTGATTTCCTTCTTAAATATATCACCAAGGCGCTACCAGCTTCTGTAATTGGCTCAGCAGCATGTCTGTTCTTAGTGCCAAGCAGGGATTCACTTTGCCAGGCATGGAGGAAGCTTCTAGGAGCTTTGCACAAAAAATCACTTCTGTGGCTGGCTTCTTCCCTCCCCACCAAAAACCAAGCCATGCCAAACCAACACCTTAACTAATTCGTAGTACTTAGTACGCATCCAAGAATGTCTTTTAAATGATGCTTTATGTTTTTACCAAACGCACTGAAAAGAAGTGGATCCATAATATTGATAAAAATTGTTCCAGTTCAATAGAAATATTGGGTCATGCAACTCTAGATTACATAGCTGTTTTTTTGTACAATACCCAGAGGCTTTTTTCACCTCCATGGAAGAGCCTAAATGAGGGATGTGGGAGTCCAGGCGGCTCTCCAAAATGCAGTTTATTCCATCCAAGACGTTGCAGCAGTCCAGGGTAGTGGGCAACAGAGCCTGTGCCTACAGCTGTCAGCTCTAGCTACAGGCAGGCCTGGAGACCCTTTGGTTTTGGCACTTTGCTGAGCATCTTCATACAGTAGAACCAATCTATCCCTTAACTATTATCTATAGCCTATCCTAACGACTCTAATTACCATATGTTGCTATTCTCCACTCACTAAAAGTCAGTATATTACATTTGAAGCGGAAAGTTGTTTTTCAGTTTTCTTGACAGTGGAAAATTTGGAGAGCTTTTTCTGCTTGCAGCATTTGCTGACTTGTTTGCCTGTGCTAGCTTCCTGCTTGGTAAAAACATCTTCTTGTTTGGGGTGGGTTTATCCTTTGCTGTAAGTCATAAAACCCTCTTCTAACTAAGGTATCCTCGGTTATCCAGTAAGACTGGCTCAGCAATTCTTTTCTTCTAGATCAAAACTTGCTTCCAACTCTATTCCTTCTTCAGACTCCACATTGAAAAATCTTTCTGCCAAGCATACATATCTGTGAGACTTTCTTGTCAAACTTTCATCTTTCCCAACACCTCTAAAGAAATGTTTCCTGATGGTTTGGATCAGAAGATCCAGTATTGCCATCCTGAGATTTTTCTTTCGAAACCCATAAGCTGTGCTCAAGGTGTTGGCTATGTTCTTCATTGTGCCTTGCATCTATTTTGGCTAGAAAGCCAGTGTAGATGATGTCCTTGCTGCAGTAGCCATGGGAAATAAGGTGGAGTGTCTGGCTGATGTACCGGGATGTAGACTATCCAGCACTCCCCCAGGGAGGCCAGGATCCCTAAAGGAATAGAATATTGGCTATGCTCTGGGAGTTTTACAGAGAGAAAGATCCTCACAGCTCAAATGATTTGTCTCCTGGAGTTCTGAGGAGTATGTGGTGAAGAAGAAGGCTGCTGTCTTTTCCAAGAATCTTCCGTGCATTCAAGAGGATCATTGAACTTCTTGTCTGAGAATGAAAGAAATATTAGTAGTAATTAGTACTTTTTCTCTGTCTGTGCATCACTGATTGAATTTGGGTAGGCAATATTTTTTTAATTTATTTATTTGAATTATTCATCATAAGGTCTTCCAAATTCCCAAATTCTGCTTCACTTCTTTCTGTTGTAGGCCAGTCTGGTTCATCTTCTCTTCTACTGTATTATTGCAGACCATATCTGAATGGATTTTTTTTTTCATTTTGAACATTTGGTTTAAACTGAATGAACAGAACGCTTTATTTATCCTTATTTGACCAGTTTGCAAGGAAATACAGAATTTTGAAGAGAAGTGACGTGACTCCACTTGAGGTTTTCAATGGAAGAGAAGAATGACGATGTCCTACATTCACAGCATTGTTTACAGTAACATTGCAGCTAGTTTCCAGCAACGAAGGTCAGGTTCTGGAAGCAGGCATGCATGATTGTAGAGAAGTCTAAAAAGTTTCAGTTTGGCCGCTTTTCTTGAAAAATAGCTAATATGTCTCAACGTTGTGCTGAATCTCGTTGTACAGACACTTCTTTTGAGGTCTGAACTCCTTGCTGGACTTCTGTATCTAAGAATCAGATACAGTAAACCTATGTTTCCTTATATGCTGTAAGAATTTGGTTCTAATCTAGAAGAGCAAGAAAAGGTTGCCATATTAATACAAGGTAAAGAACCTGCTAAGAAAGCAGTTAATGGACTGCTTTTTTTATTGGAGCAGTGATTTAGTGGTTTGATGGGTTTTTTTTTTTTGCTTCTCAATAGAATTTAAGAAGTGGTGGGGTAAGAATGTGTGGATGTTTATAGGTTTGCCTTGAAAGAAGAATTACAGGGGAAACTGTTGTAAAGAATTGATGCAGAGCTCTATGCATTAATGCACTCTTCCGTACAGAGTTTCAGAAGTGAAAACCAAGAGGAGAGAGTGCCGACAAGATGAGAGTGCCGATTTACTAGAATGAATTCAAGATAGCATTCTTTTCTCTCTGAATTACAGCTCTAAACCTCAGGGTAGTAATAGGAAGTACATAACAATCTCAAAGATTTAAAAATGGATGATGAAGTTTTCTATCCAGTAAACTGTAAGGCTTCACATTTTAACCTGGTTTGCATTTTGGCAAAAGCCTGGAATCTTCTGCAATTTGCCAGATAACAAGGGATTTAGAACAGGAAGTATGCAAGTAATCATTTGGAGCCTTCATCTCCCTTCTTAGAACAATGGATACATTTATTATGCTCCTATTTTTATTCCATCAGGGGATTTGATCATGGAAATGTCTAGTCATTCTTTTCTTGTTTCCAACCCCTCAAAGAGCATGAATCCAAACTATTCAGAAGTTCTTGATCTGCAACAGTGACAAGCACTATACTGGTAAGAGTCAGTGGACATTAGCAGATCCCCTATGCCAGCCCCCTATGGCGGGCAGTTCTGGCAGGACTGATGTGTGAGGGGCTGGAATTCTGTGAAATAGAACATTCTATGAATGGGGAAAATGGAAACAGATTCTGAACGTTCAACCCAACACGTGAACAAGTACTAGGGCAGGTAATTTTCTGTGGAAATTTCTTTAGCCCCAGTGTTGTGGATGATGATTACTCTTCCTACCTCCTTTGGTCAGCTGCCAGCACAGTCACGTTACTCCGCTTATGGACAGAAAACCAGAAGAAGTCATTTTTGAACAAAACACCCAGCAGGACCTTAGAGTGTTTTTGCTGCAAAATGTTTCAAGGCAGATAGGGAAACAATTCCATTGTAGAGAGTGTGCTGAGAAGACAAGTTTGGAAGTTAAAAACCATGGGATCTGTTTCTATATATGTCACTGATTTTGCTTATTATCAATTTGGTGGGGTTTCTTGTTTTGTTGGGTTTTTTTTTTTGGTTTTTTTTGTTGTGGTTTTTTTTTTGGTTTTTTTTTTTTGTTTTGTTTTGTTTTTTTCCTGCATCCTTGAGATGAAAGCATAAGACAGAAAAGTACGGTAAAGTTAAAATACTTTTGAGATGGCTTGTGCTGAAAAACTTGTAGCTACTGCTAAGGCCCATAAGCCAGGTCCTGTTTCATTTCTGAGAAGCTATAAAATTCCCATTGGTAATTTAGTTCTAAGCATCTGTTGTTATGGTGGAGATGCAAATTAAGAAGAACAATTTTTGAATCTGTAGGGATGTATTTACCATTTTGGAGCTGCCTTTTCAGTCTCTGAGCCATCAATGAAAAGAAGGAGAAGAATCTACACTCTTTTCAACCTGTGGACCATCCACTACTGTCCACGTGCTCAGATTCAAAGCCAAACAATCCTGTCGGGCCTGATTGGGAGGAATTATTTGGATTCAAAATACTAGACTAGTATTTGATTTCCATCAGCACAGTCCATTGGGCACAAATTTTGATATCAATAGAACCTTTCACGGGGATCCATCTTTCTCACCTGCAGTACATTTTAAAGAGAAGAGGCATTGTTGAATGGCTTCAGTGAAAAAAAAAATCTTAAATGCACTCTGAATGGAATTGAGATCCAAAGGAGCCAGTATTTCAAGAAAGCCTGAGATGTTGTCTGCCATGAGATCCCTTCTAAGAGGTTCTATTAAGGTACCAAATTCTTCATCAAAATACTGTCAGATTGGTCAGAGGGGAAAAGCAAACTTTTTGAATGGTCCTTTGGGAAGACAGGGCTTGCAGCGAATTTAGTACTTGCTGCTAGGTTGCCTACATTCCAGGAAAGAGTATTAAATACTGAAATTCGACCGATGGTGGATGAAGTCTTTGTGACTGTGAAAGTCCAGTGCATGGCAATCTCAGAAAGGAACCCATCAAAGCCCCTGAAATGCCAACACACAAGTTGTGAGTTGGCAGTGCATGCCAGGTTTTAGCAAACCACAGCAAAATGCTGATTGCAAAACGAGGCCATCAAGTCACATCCGGTATGAAGCAGTAGGAAAGAGGAAAGCAGCTGAGAGCGTCAACCCTGCTAAGTAGTCTCAGTATTCTTATTGCCATTAGCAGAAATGTGAAATGAGTCTATAAAAATTACAAAGGAGGCAAAAGAAAAGGGAGTGATGACTCCTCTGGCATAGTGTTTCCTAACAGGGATCTTCAAAATCCTGTAAAGATTCTCTCATCCTTTAAACTGAAGGAAGGTATTAATGGCAGTAAGGAAATGGCATCAAATGCTAGAAAGACTCTGGGCAGTGTACTTCTAGACAGAAATGCCACTGATGGAAAACCGACTAAACTGGCACCAATGCAGCACCAATGCAGCAACTAAAGCCCAGAAATTGTCCACGGCTTCACTCTCTGCCATTCCTTTCATATGCACACAGCAGCTCTGCAACATTCCTACTCATCATCTCCTTGGCAAACTGGGCGTGAGGGTCCGTAGTGACGCAGAGTCCCCAGGCAGGTGCAAAGGAGAGCCGCTTTCTTGCAAAAGCCAGGCTTTTGAAGTAGTCAGGCCTTTATCACTTGCATAGCTTTAAGCCGCAACAAACATAATTCAACCAACCGTCATACCCCACGCTGTGAGCACGCAATGCTTCTAGAACTTCTTGATCTACCTCTAATTCAGCTGTCTCACTTTCCCCTAGTCATTTTCTACTTAGCCAAAGTAACGGGCCTCAGCCATGGTTTTACAAGGCCTTCCTTTCGGAAAGTTCTACCTATATGCAACAGCATACCACTAGTTTCTTCACCACCAAGAGTTTAGGTAGATGATTGGCATCTGCCCTTGCGGTGAAACACAATGGGGAGAGAAAATCCTGTTGGAGATGTTCAGTCATTCCATTTTCTAGACAGGCCAAATCAAAAGAAAAGCAAGCTATAGGATTGTGTACTTGCTCTTACAGAACACCTGCTGCCATCTGACAATGAACTAGCAGAAAATCAGTAAGAATGAGACTTGAGGCAAACAACCTTTGGAAGGGAATAATGGGTTGATAAATAAAGACAACAGTTTCCAGGCTCTTGAGATACTTTAAATGACAGCAAAGGATTTGAGAGCAGAGGCTGAACTGGTGGGGAAGGATTCAAAGAATCCCAAGAAAAACATGACCAAAGAATAAAAGAACCCCAAGAAAAATAGGGGCAACTGACCTGTTAAGGCCTTCAGGAAATCAGTGGCCGCTGATTTAGATAGGCCATTCAAGTTCATTTACTGGTGCACCTTCCACTCCTATTTCACCTGTCAGCATCACAGGGTGAATTGAGACCTTGGAATCAAGATTATTTGGGATTCTGTTCTTAGCTTTAGGAGAGAAGTACAGCAGATGAAGTACCTGTTACTGATGTGATACCCAGGAACACAGAGTTGACACATTTCATTGAAGTCCAATCACAACTAGCAATACTAAGAGGATAGGATTGGCGCCTTTTCATGACGCTCTTCTTGTTACGCAGCCTGCTCTGATTCTGGTGAAACTTTTTCATTAGCTTCTCTCTAAAAAGGAGAAAAACCAATTAAATGTCCCTCCCTGCTGATGCTAATCGAGTCAGAGGTCTATGAAAGGGCCAAAAATATTCGGAATTCTTCTTAGACAATGGAAATGGAAGCAGAGCTACCAATCTATTTCCTTGCAACATATCCCTAAAACTCATTCCCTTCTATTCATCACTTATGTATAGCCAGCAGTACATTCAGGAAAAGATGAAACTGACTGATGTCAGCAAGGGAAGGACTTGAAAGAACTATTCCCATGAATCATCGTATAGACAGTAACTCTAGCATTAAAATCAGAACCCTTTTAGTAAGTATCACTTATGGGAAATTCAGGACTCCTGCACAATGGACCAAGAGGATTAAGCAGAAGCCGTTTATGGTTTACATGATGCACTTACTCATTCCTACTCTCTGCACACGCTAGTCACGCTTTTCTTATTGGTGCCTTTGTCTTGTCCACGCATTCTGCGTGCACCTCTCAGAAGATGTGTTTCCTTACAGTCCAGGTACTTTGCCCCTCCCCCCCCCCCCCCCCCCCCCGTTTTGGAGTTCTTGTGGTCTTGGAATTTAGTTTCTCAGCTTTTCCTCTCTTGTTTTAGCAAGGCTTATGTCTTGATGAATTCCAGAGGGCCCTGAGAAAATTCTGAGAAGAACCGTTCCACGCTGGATGGCTGGTGCAGCCCATAGTCTAAGCGGTTCAGATACATTGTCACAATTGCCCCTTCTTCTTGCACCAGCCAGATCTTTTCCAATGTCATTTTTAGCAAGAGGCACACCAGTTTCACCATGCATGGAATAACACAAAGCAATGAAATAATGACTACTGGTAAAAACAAAGCTCCATTTACGAGATCTTTCAACCACCCAGTTCTTTCCCATCCCTCAAACCATTGATGCAAACCCCACTCGTTCCCAGTCAATTTCTTCATATTGTCTTGTACTTGTGTGAGTTTCGTATGAATGGCTGCAGAATGGTCCAAAAGATTCATGCAACATATTCCTTATAAAATTCCTAACACTCGTACCCATGTGCTAGTAACAATAAATCTATTTCACCTCCTATTTGCAGTGTGCTATATCTAATAGGATCTACGTCAGTGAGCACCTGACTTAAAATAGAAGAAGTTACGATAAGTCGTTTGAACATCCAGCACCCCAAATGATTAAAAGCAGCCAAACCTTGATAAGCAGCGCCATCTAGCGTAAGGAAGAACACAGTTATTCCTGCTGGAACGAGCAAAACTCGACATAATGGTGCCAATCACGTCTTTAGCTAGTGTTCCTCTCTAGGTATTCCCGGAAACGAAAAAGCGGCTTCCTCCAGCAAAACCCATTATGAAGGTAAGAGAGCCCGCCGAAGAGCGGCTTCTGTTAAAAGAATCCGGCTACCGGCACCTACCTTCGGACAGCTGCGTATGCCCTTCTTCTGCGTCTCTTGCCGCCTAGACCTTAGCGAAAAGCTTTTCCAGGCATTATCTCAAAAAGGAACTCTGCCAGCACAGCAAGCGTCCCACGACGGTTTTCATGAAGGTACTCGAGTTCTTACCATCTCCTGGAGAAAAGAAAAAGTGAGATTGGCCAGAGAGTGCTGCATAAGGTTTAGAAGGATGCAAAAGAAAGCTGTCCAAGAACTTTTTCCCTACTTATGGTAATGTAAGTTGAAACTGTTGGAAAGTGGTTAGTTATCGTTTTCCCTCAGTTTGAGAGCTGCTCACTTAATCCCAGTGCTGTGCGGCTTCGTTCTTGACGTCTCAGCATCGGCCGAGCTCTCCGGCTGCCGGAGGCGAAGAAGCGGCTTTTTCGCGCCCAGAGCTTTCTGCCGGTCGCGGTGCGCTCCGAACCGCGGCTTCTGCCGAAAGCCGCCGGGGACCGGCACCTACCTTCGGACAGCTGCGTATGCCCGTCTTCTGCGTCTCTTGCCGCCTAGACCTTAGCGAAAAGCTTTTCCAGGCATTATCTCAAAAAGGAACTCTGCCAGCACAGCAAGCGTCCCACGACGGTTTTCATGAAGGTACTCGAGTTCTTACCATCTCCTGGAGAAAAGAAAATGTAAGATTGGCCAGAGAGTGCTGCATAAGGTTTAGAAGGATGCAAAAGAAAGCTGTCCAAGAACTTTTTCCCTACTTATGGTAATGTAAGTTGAAACTGTTGGAAAGTGGTTAGTTATCGTTTTCCCTCAGTTTGAGAGCTGCTCACTTAATCCCAGTGCTGTGCGGCTTCGTTCTTGACGTCTCAGCATCGGCCGAGCTCTCCGGCTGCCGGAGGCGAAGAAGCGGCTTTTTCGCGCCCAGAGCTTTCTGCCGGTCGCGGTGCGCTCCGAACCGCGGCTTCTGCCGAAAGCCGCCGGGGACCGGCACCTACCTTCGGACAGCTGCGTATGCCCGTCTTCTGCGTCTCTTGCCGCCTAGACCTTAGCGAAAAGCTTTTCCAGGCATTATCTCAAAAAGGAACTCTGCCAGCACAGCAAGCGACCCGCGACGGTTTTCATGAAGGTACTCGAGTTCTTACCATCTCCTGGAGAAAAGAAAATGTAAGATTGGCCAGAGAGTGCTGCATAAGGTTTAGAAGGATGCAAAAGAAAGCTGTCCAAGAACTTTTTCCCTACTTATGGTAATGCAAGTTGAAACTGTTGGAAAGTGGTTAGTTATCGTTTTCCCTCAGTTTGAGAGCTGCTCACTTAATCCCAGTGCTGTGCGGCTTCGTTCTTGACTTCTCAGCATCGGCCGAGCTCTCCGGCTGCCGGAGGCGAAGAAGCGGCTTTTTCGCGCCCAGAGCTTTCTGCCGGTCGCGGTGCGCTCCGAACCGCGGCTTCTGCCGAAAGCCGCCGGGGACCGGCACCTACCTTCGGACAGCTGCGTATGCCCGTCTTCTGCGTCTCTTGCCGCCTAGACCTTAGCGAAAAGCTTTTCCAAGCATTTTCTCTAAAAGGAACTGTGCCAGCACAGCAAGCGACCCGCGACGGTTTTCATGAAGGTACTCGAGTTCTTACCATCTCCTGGAGAAAAGAAAATGTAAGATTGGCCAGGAAGTGCTGCCTAAGGTTTAGAAGGATGCAAAAGAAAGCTGTCCAAGAACTTTTTCCCTACTTATGGTAATGCAAGTTGAAACTGTTGGAAAGTGGTTAGTTATCGTTTTCCCTCAGTTTCAGAGCTGCTCACTTAATCCCAGTGCTGTGCTTGACTTCTCAGCATCGGCCGAGCTCTCCGGCTGCCGGAGGCGAAGAAGCGGCTTTTTCGCGCCCAGAGCTTTCTGCCGGTCGCGGTGCGCTCCGAACCGCGGCTTCTGCCGAAAGCCGCCGGGGACCGGCACCTACCTTCGGACAGCTGCGTATGCCCGTCTTCTGCGTCTCTTGCCGCCTAGACCTTAGCGAAAAGCTTTTCCAGGCATTTTCTCTAAAAGGAACTCTGCCAGCACAGCAAGCGACCCGCGACGGTTTTCATGAAGGTACTCGAGTTCTTACCATCCCATGGAGAAAAGAAAAAGTGAGATTGGCCAGAGAGTGCTGCATAAGTTTAGAAGGATGCAAAAGAAAGCCGTACAAGAATTTTTTCCCTACTTATGGTAATGCAAGTTGAAACTGTTGGAAAGTGGTTAGTTATCGTTTTCCCTCAGTTTGAGAGCTGCTCACTCAATCCCAGTGCTGTGCGGCTTCGTTCTTGACTTCTCAGCATCGGCCGAGCTCTCCGGCAGCCGGAGGCGAAGAAGCGGCTTTTTCGCGCCCAGAGCTTTCTGCCGGTCGCGGTGCGCTCCGAACCGCGGCTTCTGCCGAAAGCCGCCGGGGACCGGCACCTACCTTCGGACAGCTGCGTATGCCCGTCTTCTGCGTCTCTTGCCGCCTAGACCTTAGCGAAAAGCTTTTCCAGGCATTATCTCAAAAAGGAACTCTGCCTGCACAGCAAGCATCCCGCGACGGTTTTCATGAAGGTACTCGAGTTCTTACCATCTCCTGGAGAAAAGAAAAAGTGAGATTGGCCAGAGAGTGCTGCATAAGTTTAGAAGGATGCAAAAGAAAGCTGTCCAAGAACTTTTTCCCTACTTATGGTAATGCAAGTTGAAACTGTTGGAAAGTGGTTAGTTATCGTTTTCCCTCAGTTTGAGAGCTGCTCACTTAATCCCAGTGCTGTGCGGCTTCGTTCTTGACGTCTCAGCATCGGCCGAGCTCTCCGGCTGCCGGAGGCGAAGAAGCGGCTTTTTCGCGCCCAGAGCTTTCTGCCGGTCGCGGTGCGCTCCGAACCGCGGCTTCTGCCGAAAGCCGCCGGGGACCGGCACCTACCTTCGGACAGCTGCGTATGCCCGTCTTCTGCGTCTCTTGCCGCCTAGACCTTAGCGAAAAGCTTTTCCAGGCATTTTCTCTAAAAGGAACTCTGCCAGCACAGCAAGCGACCCGCGACGGTTTTCATGAAGGTACTCGAGTTCTTACCATCTCCTGGAGAAAAGAAAATGTAAGATTGACCAGAGAGTGCTGCATAAGGTTTAGAAGGATGCAAAAGAAAGCTGTCCAAGAACTTTTTCCCTACTTATGGTAATGCAAGTTGAAACTGTTGGAAAGTGGTTAGTTATCGTTTTCCTTCAGTTTGAGAGCTGCTCACTTAATCCCAGTGCTGCGCCCCTTCGTTCTTGACGTCTCAGCATCGGCCGAGCTCTCCGGCTGCCGGAGGCGAAGAAGCGGCTTTTTCGCGCCCAGAGCTTTCTGCCGGTCGCGGTGCGCTCCGAACCGCGGCTTCTGCCGAAAGCCGCCGGGGACCGGCACCTACCTTCGGACAGCTGCGTATGCCCGTCTTCTGCGTCTCTTGCCGCCTAGACCTTAGCGAAAAGCTTTTCCAGGCATTATCTCAAAAAGGAACTCTGCCAGCACAGCAAGCGACCCGCGACGGTTTTCATGAAGGTACTCGAGTTCTTACCATCTCCTGGAGAAAAGAAAATGTAAGATTGGCCAGGAAGTGCTGCATAAGGTTTAGAAGGATGCAAAAGAATTTTTTCCAAGAACTTTTTTTCAGCTTATGGTAATGAGCTATACTGGAGGCTCAGACCATTCTTCTTCTTGGAATTGGTGAAGGATGCACAAGCACTGCTGATTGTGCTTCGTTGTGGTACAGGTAATAAATAGTTGATTGTTTTAATAAAAAAACACTTGAAATGCTAAGAGACGAATTTTAAAGCATAATTAATTGGAGAAAGATTCCTAAACTTGTGGCCGGTTTCCCCAACCCATCTATTGATTGCAAACGACATTCCTTGCTGTTGTTCTGGTGCATGAACCAAAGCCCAGTGATGTCTACTACTTAAGAAAGAGGTTCTACCTTCTTACTAGAATATGTTCTTACCCTTTTAAAACACTACCCCGAACATTAAGAACAAGAGATTACCTGATGAAGTAATGAAGTGCTTTGGTTGAAAGTAAATTGCATTTGAAGGAAACGGGTTTGGGGGCGAGCACAGGAAGATCTCCGAAGTAGAGTGCCAGCTTAGTTCTCTGCTTCAGAGATAAGTGAAGCAATTCAGGAATGTCTTTCTGTGAAAATAGTTTACAGATCTTTCTGCACAACAGGTAACCACCAGCATCAGAATGTGTGCAAATAACAGACTACTCACTACAAGGTTGTCATCCATGAGTGGTAAGGCAACTCAGACTCATAGCAGTGGTTTTGCTCTTGTGCCTCATAGAATAGACAGAAAAGAAAGCGGAAAACTAATTTTTCCATCTAGTTTCTTTCAGTATTGGTTCCAGGACTATTTTCCTACCCTCAGGAGACAGCAAAAACTGTCAACAACTGAAATGCTTCAGAACTTGAAATGATCTGAATGGCAAATATTTCTCCTCAAATAAAATTTAAAACGTAAGTCATAACGGTAAAACAGATCGAGCTATTTAAAGATGAATGTTCTAGACTTACTAAAACATTCCCAGAGATAACTATTGTGTCCTAAATCTGTTTAAAAGTCCAGAGTTCCTGGTAAAAAAACTTCTATGCAGATGAGGTAGCTACATGATAGTCTCTTTCCAGCTTAATTATACTCTTCACTCTCACCACCTCTACCAGTTGATTTTCGTAAGTTCTTAGAAAACAGTACTTTAACTTTTTTAGTTCTATGAAAAAAAATGACAGTGACAAGAGTTCTTTGCACTGCCTGTTTTCTGAGAAGCCTGACCATCAAGCCTTAGGAACTTGATCATGAGTTTTATTTCATCTCAAAGTAAATTTTAAGGGCGTGGCAGAGAGAATGGGAGCCTCATGCAAAACAGTTTAGGCTTCTAATTCTTGTATTGTCCTACTTACCTACGACAAGAACTGGAAAGAGGATAGATTCCAGTTAGCAGCTGTTAAACATTTGCACATACTCTTCCGCTAAAGAAGAGGTCAAGGATGGTTTTCTGGCCCTCCCTCCACAAGCTGCAGCTTCCTTCAAGGCACTTTCACCTGCTGTGGCATGGAGCCCTCCAGCAGCTGCACTGTAGGTATGTGTTCCTCCATGGTTCTCTAGGGACTGCTGGGAGACAACCTGCTTCACTAGGATATCTCCAGGGACTGTGGGGGATTCTTTGCTCTGTCAACTGGAACACCTCCTCCTCCTTGTCTTACTGTAGTATCACGGAGCTGCTTCCCATACTGGTTTTTCCCCTCACTTGCCACTGCCCATTCATATGTTTTGTGCTTTTGACAATATATTCTCACAGAGACTGATGGGCTCAGCTGCAAAAATGTGTCTTGCTAGAAAATGACATGCTCTACAAAACCATGATTTTATAGAAAAGAATAGTGGAAGTACAAATATACTGCTAAAGGTCCGGAAACTTGACAGTGCTTCATTGTAATACATCCCCTGATTTTGCCTTCTTTCTCCTTAAGATCTGGAAAGAATACTGGGCAGGAGACAGTGTTGTTTCAAGGAAAAGACTTTTTTAGGATTCTAGGGTGCATCTTCAACTTTCTTGAGAAAATTGAGAAAAGGCCCTTTGTCTTCTGTGGTAAATATCATTAGGCAGTAGGGACAAATTCTGACCAACAAGAGCAGGTCAAAATCTGGTGAGATCAAGCAATATACCTTGAGTGGCCAGGACAGAATCATAGAGTGGTAGAATCAGTTGAATTGGAAGGGGCCCGTCAGGAGCATCAAGTCCAACTTCTGGCCCTGCATGGGACCTTCCTCAAGAATCACACCAGATGCCTGAGAGCAATGTCCCAAAGGTTCTTGAACTCAAGATAGGTGTGATGCTGTGACCACACCCTGGAGAGACTCTTCCAGTGCCCAGCCATCTTCTGGTTAAAAAACTTCTTCCGGATACCGGACCTGACCCTCCCCTGACTCAGCTGCATGCTATTTCCTCCAGTTCTGTCCTTGTAAACCTCATTGGAGAACTTTCCGATACCTTCGTGTCTTTTTTCATTGTGGTACCCAAAACTGCCCCCAAGCACTCAAGGTGAGGCCGCCCCAGAACACAGCAGAGCAGAGCAGAGCAGAGCAGGACAATGCCCTCTCTTGCCCAGCTGGTGATACTGTGCCTGATGCACCCCAGGACAGGCTTGGCCCTCCTGGCTGCCAGGGCACTGCTGATACCCATTTAGCTTGCCATTGGCCAGGAGCCTGGCTTCCTTTCAGCCTCTGGCTCCCTAGTCTATACACACACACAGAGCAGGATTGCCCTGTCCCAGGTGCTGAATCCAGCACTTGCCATCGCACAACTCCCTAAGGTTGGGGATTGCCTGTGGGAATCCTTGGAAACAGAGGATTTTGGGAAAGCTGCAAAAGGCAGGCCTCAGAGACAGCAGAACTGTGCTTGGAGCTAAGCAGTAGTCATAAGGTTTGTCAGCAGAAAAATGATAGAAGAAGTAGAGAAGTAAGGACAAATAGAACAATGGCCTGTGTATTAAAGCTTGACATGAAGAACTCCCTAAGCTACAGCAAAGTAGATCTAGCCAGATGTTAGGAAGTTCTAAGCTTAATAATGGAGCTCTGTGCATTCTATCTTAAGGCTTACAAGCAGGTCTTTTATTCAAAAGAAGCAAGCGTTCTTTGAACCAAAGTTCTGTGTGCTTCTAGGGATCGGAAAGAACTAGTGTCAATATGCTTTTGCTTTGTGGGATTGGTCAAAAAGCTTTTCAAGTAAGTTGTAACATGAAGTTCTTTTTCTGCTGCTGGGGACGTGAGCTGCTGGCATCTTCCCACTGTCATAACCATGTCATGAGACTGATGCTGGAAAATACAACAGCTTGGGACGCCTTCCCCAGCAGTCCCGCCCCTTTCGTGATTTGTGCATAGACTCCCGGCCAGCCATAATTGCCCATCTCTCTTATTTGTCAAGATCTCTCTGCAGTGTCTCACTGGCCTCAAGGGAGTTAGTTGACAGCTCCTCCCAATGTAGCGTCTCTGGCAAACTTGCTTAATATTCCTTCAAGTGCCGAGTCCAAGTGCTTCAAAAGATGTTGAAGAGAACTGGCCCAAGGACGATACTGTCTTAGCCACTGAAATTAGCGCTTCATGCTTCTTCTTGCTCCTTAGTGCAGAAATCACAACAAATATCTTCTTTGTTTCTTTTCTATCCATGCAGATATCTTTGCTTATGCTCATGCTTTTTATCCCAACAGCAGCTGACACGACATTTACATACAGAGCAAGAGCACGCTTTTCCTGCTGTTACTAGACTTAACAATTTTGCAATCTGTCAATCAGATACCTTTGCAACTGAAGTCAGACCTTCAGCATTTCTCATCAAAAGAGTAGAATGTCCTCAGAAGTAGAGAAAACTTTGCTGCATACTCTGTAAGCCTGCAGAATAGATCATAAGGAGTTAGCATCACAATCATTTCAGCACTGACCCTATACTTGAGCAGGGAAAAAACTTCAAAGAACAGCTAATTAATGCAGCAACATAATCTAAGGAATAAAACAACTAGGATCTTCCAAACTGGTCCCTGCGGTAGAAATGTACTTGTAAGAATACAGAAGGTAAAAGATATGGTTTGGAAAGGCTACATCCTTGCTAAGCTAAATTGGATCTCATCCTGTAGATGAAAGATCAAGAAGCTCAAAGTGGAGCTAGAGAGACATGTCCAGATCATGAGATAGAGCAAAGCATTTTTCAAGAGAATTAGGCATTTTGGTGGACTGGGCAGTTAGGTTAAATCTGCCACACTTACTCACTTTTGGGGACTGAATTGTGGAGTGCTAAACCATATCTGCTGCTCTAGAAAGTAAAAGAGACACATCCAAATGGTATGGCTAGTGTGAAGACTCTCACTCTCTATTGCTAAACATTTCATAAGCTATTAACCGGTCATAGGAACAAAATGAAATAAAGCCATTATACCATCTTGGAATGGAAAAATATGTTCAAAATATTTTTTTCCTTCTGTTTTCTTCCTCTTTTTTTTTTTTTTTTTTTTTTTTAATCCCAGAAGATATGATTCATAATTTCAACCATTCTGGAATGCTTTCAATAGATGAAGCCAGCATAGTATTTTTCTAACAGGCTCTTGCCCCTTACCTTCTTCATTACTGTTTTGGAATATACTCCACAGTCATTTGATCTCAGTCAGTTTTTTATCTCTCTCCCCCCAAGACAAATTTTAAAGGACTACCTAACCACTAAAAATCATCATTTCTCTGGTTTCTCAAAGCTTTTTGAGAAAGTTGTTTTGTTTTGGTTTTTTCATATTGCATCATTCCTAATGTCTTCAGACCTACTACAAGTGGAAGTTCAAATAAATCTTACCTTAAAGAGACTGTGAAAGATAACAAACTGCCAGTCTTGGTATTTGTATTTTTCTAAATCCTTTTGATTTCAAGGTTGCCTTCCTGAATGCGCAGTTTAATTAGAAAACATTGTGTTTCTAAAGGAGACCCAGTTCAATTGCTTCTGCAAGTTCACCTTCATTTTGTAGGATTGTACTTCAAGAAATCTTGCTTCATTCAAACATTAAAAGAGTAGATTTGACATCATATGTGACCCTTTCATCTCTCTCATCTGTATTTCATTGCGTGAGTTTCACAGTTGCCTCCAAGAAGATTCCTTTCAATTCGCATAGCATGTTATCTGAAGATCTGTCTGCTTTCTTCACTTGCTTGAATGGGAAGACATGGGAAATGCATTCTGAAGGTTATCTTTTACAGTCTACTTTTACCTACCAGTGTGCTTCTATTGACTAGAACCAATTTCAGCTGGAAAGAACATGTTGTTCTGATCTGCTCATACCAAGGGGGGATGATGTTTTCTTAACTGATCTCGGAGGGCAAAAGACAAGATGGAAAAGGGATTGCAGTATCACTCCAAACAAATGCACCTTTCTAGAATGACCACAGCAAATGCCTTCAAGGAATTAGGGAGAGGAAAAAAATAGAAAAGAGGGGGAGAAAGAGAGAGGGAGTATAGCTACCAAATGGAGAGAGATGAAGTCCTCGCAGCCCAGCCGATGGAGTTCTCCCAGGGGAGATCTCAAAGTCCTGGTTATCTCAAGGTTCTATTCTAGTCCATTGCTGAGGGGGGAAACAGATCTAGAAATGGCTGAGGGGGAGCAGATACAATAAAGCGCAAGTCTATTGAAATTGCTGAGGGGGAAAATGGTATTGAAGACGGGTACAGACAGTCCATGTTCTCAGCAGGAGAAGTCAATATCAATATCAGCAGTGAGTGGGAGCTATTGTTTCAGGACTGGTTTCTATAGGAAACCAGTCTAGGTCCCGCCAACACATCTGCAGGCAACACTTAGCAGGCATCCTGCTTCAGTCAGGCCAGTAGCCCTGGATCAGAATTAAGGGCGTCTCAGCCTCAGTCCTTGGGAGGGGGGCTTCAATCTGCGTCCCTCACGGTGGTAGTGGAGCAGATGAAGGATTTTCCATGGGCGGCTACCACAGTTGCCCCAGCAAGTTCATCTGGCCAAGAGGTGGGAAAATTCCTGGGCTGGTGTCGCGAAGCACGTGCAGGCCCATAGGTCATCTCGCCCCTTGGCAGGCCCTGCTAGAAGCAGTCACTGTAGACACAGCTGCCAACAATCACTTGGCAGGCCAGAATTCTGCTCAGGGGCCTCAGGATTTCTGGCATTCCTCTCTGACCGGCATGCCAGCATTCCAGTCAGGGTCCTCAGGGTCCCGATGTCTGTCCTGGGGACGGTCGTGAGGCAAATGAGGGGAACTTCGGACTGTCTTTCACATGGATCAGAAAATCAGTTTACTAAAATGGCCAAAAAAGAATGTGTAACATTTAGAATTGAGGAAAAAAACAAAAACAAAACCAAACCCAAAGCATTGGAGCAATATCATTCTAGAGAATGCCATGTATCTATGAAAAGTACAAAAAACTTCTGTTTTCAAATGCACTTACAAATCACCTTTTTGCATCTGTTTTGGGTTTTTTTTTTGTTTGGTTTTTTGTTTTTTTTTTTTTGTTTGAAAGCTCTGGCACTTATCTGATTCTTTTTTGAGCTAGTTCAGCTCATTAATCTGGTAAGAAAGCAGCTAAAAGTAAAGAGAAAAACCTATGGGGACCAGGATGCCACTTCAGCCACGTTGTCGTGAAGCATTAGGTCAGCCTTCTGTGTTGTAGAAATATCTCTGTCCTAGATGAAAATCAATGCATAGCACTATCTTCTTTTAAACTTTGTCCTTGCTACTGGGTTCCTGAATGATCAAGATGCTTTCAAACCAAACAACAGCCAGCCCTCTGAGATACTCCCCAAAGTATTGCGATGGAATAACTTGATCAGGAGGAAGAGCTCGCTATGCAGAACCTGAATATGAGGTCAAGAATGCTTTGTTGTGGATTACCATAGTTTGGGATTGTTTATCTCTTACCCCACCATGTAGGTCTAGGAAAAAAATTAGGTAGCCACAAGGCTTTTACAGCTGTTCTTGTATTTTGGGATAGTAAGGATTTAGGGGAGTAAACAAAACTGTGGTGAGTTTTCATGTCAGCTAACCCATCAGCATCAATGAAAAGAATATTATCTTCCTTCCTGCACAAAGGATGTTTCATGATGCCTGTGATGTCAGGGACTTAAAAACGAAGACCATTGTGATTGAAAGGAAGCACTGGCATGCCACAAGGTAACTGTAGTGAGCTGTGTTTCCTCCTCAGCTTCACTGTGAGAGTAGAATTTTAATGAGCAGTTCCAAAACTTGGTCTTAGCATAGTCTGGTGACATATCTCAAAGGAGCAGTGTCCTAGGGTGACTTTATGATGCTTGTATCCCCAGTCATCTGTTCTCTTAATGCTGGATATGATATTCTCTGCCTTCAAGACTGGTTCTGAGAGCAAAGGTGGGGAGAAGAAGAAGCACCGAGTTTCTTATCAGAGGCTGCACTCCTTAAAAAGCAACATTCTTCCACATTCTGCGCTGCACTGTGTTGTCTGGGCACTGACGGAGCAGAACAGAGCGCTCATTTGCTTTTTAGTTGGTTCAGCTGGCTGAGGCAGATTTTTCCCTGGACTGTTTTTTTTTTTCCTTTCCCTTTTCTTGGAACGTTTCGAATCTGCTCCGGACTGGGACCTGGGAAGCACTGGGAACTTGCACTCTGTGGCCTACTGGGGCCTACCCTGGGCAGCAGCCTTCCCCATTGCCGGAGGGGTTGATAACAGAGTGAGCACCCATAGGAGAGACTTTCTGATTTGTCATCTCTTCAGTGCTGCAAATGAGTTTTGTCATGTGGCATTGTTCATTTTTTTGTGCTGGGGAGTGCTTTGCCTGTTAAAGAAACAGCTTTTTCCCACTTCTCTCCCCAAACCAGTTGAGGGAAGGGGCTGTGTGGGTGGGCTTTCGGTGGGGGGGAGGGTGCAGTGGCCCTTTGTGTGAGGTTTTCTGCCAAATTTGCCCTAAACCTAAAGGACAATCAGGATGTGCGTCTTAGAGAATTGTGGTTGGAACTTTGGTTGGAAAAGACCTTTAAGAACATTGAGTCTAAATGGAATTAGCAAATGCAACCATCAAGAAATGCTTTGCTGTTTGAAGAGAACGTGATTTATCTGGTAAGCTTTGCAAGTATTTGTGTCATCACAAGCACACATGACCAATGCATTAGATGGGAATATAATAAGAAACCTGTGCAGATCAACAGAATGATTCTCAGGGTAGGATATTTGCATGTTTCATCTGTCTTCCTGACTTCTTCAAATGAATTCTTTTTAGAAAGTAATGATTGGAATTGTTACTCTTTTGACAGTTCTGAGTGTATTACTGACCTTTTTGGCATATGAATGCCAAACGGGTTAATTCACCTTGTTTTTCAGATAAGGACCGAGATTTAGTGTTGCTTCAGCTGGGGGCAGAAACATTGAAATCCTCCCGCCTCCTTCTTAGTACCTAATTTCTATTACAAAATCAGTGCACAATCTTGACCCTTAAGGTCCACTTAGCTCAGTTTATACCAACAGGGTGACATTAGCAGGGCTCACATGATGCTGCACACAGAAGCCCTCAGTGTGCAGCTCTAGCAGACAGTAATTCCATGCAGTTGGACAATCCCTGTGCAGACTTTGGATCACCAGAAGCGTTCTTAGTAGAACGAGACAGATTTAATGGAGAGGTCTCTGCAGGAAGTGGCCTGAAGAAGACAGCAGAAATCTCAGCTGTGTGTTTGTAGAAATCAGTTGAAGGCCATTTACAGAAAAAAGATCTTTAAATCTAGCTAGCTTTTTCTGCAGATTATTTGTAAACTATATGCATTACACGGACAGTTTCACTGAGCATCTGAAATACAGCTGCGTTTAGGGGGATTGAATCAGGGTTGGGAAGCAGTGAAATAAAGCTTTTCAGGAATACCTGACATCCAAGTCCCGCCGAAATTTATCCGTTTTTTATGTCCAGATGCTTTTGAAAATAATGGGTGACCATTTGGCTACCTCATCGTTTTAATCAGAAATACAAAGAGAATTTTAAACTCAAATCTTTTATAGCTTGAATATTTTTCTTTGTTTATTTCCTACTTTCCAATTCAGTTCTACAAATCATATGATTAGGTAATGAGAACTCATGCTGTATAAAAATATTTAATGCTATACTTCCAAGTTAAGGCCATGTATTTCCTGGAACTGTTTCAAAAAAAAAAAAAAAAAAAAGCCTATCTGGATTCTTTCTTCCCCACGCTCATTATTAGATGAAAATCATTTCAATATACTATTTTGACTTTAGATGGTGCAAGATTATATTCAGAAATTCAAGCCTCTACTGTTAGGTTGTTTACATGGTTTTCTGGCCCTTCTAACTTTGTGCAACCACTCTTTGCAGCTATATATTTTTGCAGTAAGGCATCCCAGGGGTCTGTGAGAAGTTTTAATGTCAAGCAGAACTAACACGTAAACTACACGTGACATACTCGACATATTTCACTTCAGAAAGTTACAGTATGCTTAGACGGGATGAAATAGGAAACAAATAGACTTAACACAGTATTTCTAAATCTTGGAAATCTGTTACCTGAACTTTGAGTCACTTTGCAGGACTCTGTAGAAATGCAAACGTGAAGTCCAAGGAGTAGAGCAGAAGGCGTATTGGGCAGGGGGACAGAAGATTGCTTTGAAGGGTGATGTAAGCAAGATTGCATCCTATAAAGAGAGCAGCTGCTTCTGCTGGTGCCAACATCGAGAATTTGTGCCACTGGCCTAGTTTTCTGGGGACTTTTGACCTGTACGCTCTTGAGGGCTTGCAGATGTGAATTAATCTGTCCTTTGATCTTTTCTTTCATTTGAATGTCTATGACCTGTTTTGGTCTTGTGTACTGTACTGTATTGTTTTATAAACATACTTGTTTCCACTGTTTGAAAGCTGTAGTTGAAAGTTAGGTTGCAATTATGAGTTGGCTGTCAAAAGAATTAATTTTCTGCTTTAAGCAAAATATCAATAGACGCATTCAATCCACTTCTGTGATACAGATTCATTTTGAATTTACAGGGTAATTTGCATTAGTGGTTGTACTGCATGAGCAATAAATATGACTTGCTTGGTTTCTAATGATGATAATAGTTCTCTTTGTATTACTGTAAGAATTGAATCCACCATCATTCTTTTCCTATTATTATTGTGCTGTAAAGGAAAAACAGTTTTGCATTAACCAAGAGGTAAAATGCATGTATTTAGCATCATTCTTGCAGGTAGTCCTCAATTCTGAAAAGACCTCTCAGAAGCTGCATCAAACGGGAAAGCCAGACGGATGGCAGAATGCAGAAGCTGCCGTTTAGGATCGAGTACAAAATGACACCCAAGAAATTCTTCATGGATGCTGCATAAGTACAAAGACGCCACTATTTCAAGGTGAAAAATAGTCAATGTGAAACTTGTTAGATGAATAAAAAACTATGCTAATCAAGACACTAGAGTACCAAACATGCGACAAGGCTTTTTTGTAATGAACATCATGCCCAGCATGAAAAAGTACTCTTTTTATTGTAGATCGTTTAAAAGTGCACAACAGTTTGGAAAAAAGTGCTTTTCATTTTTCTAGTAATAAGAACTGTGTATCATTCTAAGAGATACTGGACACAGGTTTTTGAAAACAATGTTCTTTTAAAGGTTAATTCTATTCATAAATACTTCACAGGAAAACATTTGATCTGCTGTTCATCCTGAAGACTCTTAAAGGAAAATGTTTTGGTTGCGTTCTCTTCTGACTAGTTCAGGAGCTCAGTCTTACCTGCATTCTAATGCTTTTTTATGTTCCTGATGGCACGGCTTAGACATCCTTGTCTCCATTACTGTCATGATTTCCATATCAAGTGATGAGAATTTTTCTTCATGATTGGTGAAGTGTCATAACATTAATGCAAGTCAATTTGAAGTTTTTTTTCCAAAGGAATCTCTTCCTTCCTAATGAAAACCATTTGAAATAGCAAACCTACTCAGTTTTTCAGAAAGTGATATAATACACCTGTAGAGTACAATGTCCTCGGAGTTGTTTTTTCACCAGAAGAAGAAAACTGCTGTTTTCTTCTTCTTCTATCACCTTAGACTTACTTTATTCAAAACCTTTTTAAACCTTTGAATTTCTATTTTGATAGCTAATTCCTTTCACATTGTGCTATAGCATATGTATTTTGAAAGGCCATTTGTACACATTCAAATGGCTTACTTCTATTCTACTAAGAAATGGCTGTACTTCTAGTAGGGAAACTTCAAGGTCCAGTAAGATTTTATCTTGTACAAAATTTAAAAAACTCCAACTCTTAAAAATGATACCAGAAAATGACATCTGTAAGACTGTGGCAGGAGGCTTTTTCCAGAACAATGTGCAGTTCTTCCCAATTCTATTTTTCCCTCCCATTACTTTGTACACAAAGATTTTTACACAGTCTTCTAACAGTGGCATGTTACTACTGGGCTAGAGTATTGCCCTGCCAGCATTGGAATTGACTCAAATGCAGTTGTGTTCAAATTTGCTGATGGGACAAGGGTTTTTTGCTGAACACACTTTAGCAAGCAAGAGGGCTTCTTGGCCTTTCGATGCTATGAGTCCCAGAAAAAGATGAATGAGGTGGTGACTTGCCTCGTGTTTTGAAGAGAGATCAAAAACTTATTTCTGGGGTCACCTCCCTTTTGGTACAGAAAGCGCACAGAGGGCTTTGAAGCAGCACTTTCACCCTCTTTGCATTCACTAGTAAATCTGAGACAGAGCTTGCCCCAAGGTTTGTGCAAAAATACTCTTTTGATGCAACTGTTAACCAGACAATATCTCTGGGAAAATTTGCAGGGGCAGAAAGCAAGCCCCTCCCGGGAAATCTACTGAAATGGTTCAGAAGTTATTCCCATTCACTGTTGCTAACCTCTGCTGTCTAGCTGTCGGATATGCTTGGGACCATGTTGAAATAATTCTAAACAATGTACTGAGGCTGCAACATTGAGGAAACATAGGTATTTTCCATAGGTGTCAGGGGAAAATATTTTTATGGGTAAAAATGAGTTCCATAGAAAACAAGAACAGCATGGTAGAAAAAAAATTACATCCATAGAATGAAGATGCCCAGAATTCTTCTTTTGAAGTTACACAGAGTCAATATTTTCTAAATAAGGTTGTGAAACTTAAGAAGAAGGAGGAGTACATTCCACCTGACTGGTGCACAAGTTCATGTTTCCAACTTACAAAAACCATATTATTAAAAGAAAAATGTTCCGCCTTGTGGAAAAGTAGCCCATTCGTAATTGTATCAAAGGTAGGGTTAGATCAAGTATTCCTACAAGACAGTAGTAGTACTATGAAAAGCCTTTTGGCATCTATTTGACTACAGGAAACTTGAGCAAGCAGAAGCGTCTTTCCCTGCTGCAAGCTGTACTTCCGATTTGCTGCTGCTGCTTAAACATTGTCAAAAGAAAACTTGTCAAAAAAGAACTACTCTATACAAGCAACTGGAACTATCCATTGCGTTCCAGCCAATTTGAACTAGAAAATATCAGACACACACTCTAGCTGAATATTCTAATGCATAGATGGAGTATACCATCACAAAGAAATGGGAACGCTGGAGAAAGGAGCAAATGCAGATGAATTTCAGGGAAGGAAATTATTGGAGAGCTACTGCAGTCCCTCGACTTTACAAGAAATGATGTCCAGTAAATCCCAACCAGAAACCTACATAACTCCATTTTGAAGTGAGTTGCATCTATGGTCCTCTGTCCTTCCTAGATGAAGAGACTGTGTTTTGAATCAATCTTCCAAGCAGTATGGCTAAAGACCTTAGATACCTCAATTTTTTTTTTTTTTTTCCAGAAGCAACTGTCTCAAAACCTCTTTAAAGCTGGCTTTTCCCCTTAAGATGCTATATATTCAAAGAGCACCTTCTCATTTAACAGGGTATTCCAAACATCATTTCCAAACTTAGACTAAAAATAACACTCTTCCTAGTTATCTTTCTTTTTTTTTTTGCAGCTTCCTGCTAACATAGGCAGCAAAGTAGAGAACAGATCCCAGCTCTTTCTGGAACATCTTGAACAAATGCCCTTGCTTGTGTTCCAATCATTCACTTTGCCAAAATCCCTAATGATGAAGAAAAGGTTGTGAAGGCATTACTAGTAGTATGATA
Source organism: Haemorhous mexicanus (assembly GCF_027477595.1). Lineage (NCBI taxonomy): Eukaryota > Metazoa > Chordata > Aves > Passeriformes > Fringillidae > Haemorhous > Haemorhous mexicanus. Next base: position 20,922,632 of record NC_082345.1, on the reverse strand, counting down.
TGGCAATGTATGGGTGTGATTTATCAAGTAGAATTTGTATCACATAGATGATACTTGGCAAACAGCAAATGAAGGGGTTTCTTTCAGCTCTCAGACTGATGTTACATCTCAGTAATTTATTAAAAAGATAACAAGAAGGATATTTTATAACAGTGAACTTAATTACACCCCTACCATGGACATCTGAATCTTAGGAATAGACAGTGTCTGATTTAGAAAAAAAAAAAAAGAATTATCACAGTTTAAAGAAGCATATGATCATGAACACTTTGCTGATGGAACATAGCCTATTCATTGGCTGAAATGAAGCAGGTAGACAGGACATAGGAAATATTGTTTTGTGGATCAAACATTTATTTTTTTAAAGTGATGCTTACAGATGGTGAACTCACCAACTTCGATATTGCACAGTAGATAAGGGTACCTAACTTGCTCCATCAAGTTATCCCTTGGAATCATCATCCAAGGGCATTTCCCCCTGCCTCTGTGAAAATGTGCCTACCTTTTTCACAATACTTTTGCAGCAGCATTGCTAGGCCTGATCAGCTGGTATGGAGGGTGAATTATCAGCAGCAAGGTGACTGGCCAGGGTCATTTGATTCCATGGATTTTGATCTACCGGATATTTTGAAGACCTGCTTCAGCCCTCTTTGTCAGACACAGCCTTCAAATGGTGCTAAACAATTGTTCGGGCTGTGGACCACATGAAAAAGTACTTTCTGGTGCCTGTACTGGGCCATATGCTCTTTATTCTCTCCCTCAACTTCTCCATCACCTCTCATCTCTTTCACATGAGCTATGTTCAAGGTCCACAGGATACTTTTCACAGAATCTTCAGGCCTGATGCAGTAAGAATGATGAACAGAACGCAGCTGGGATGAATTTTCCAGTTTGGATAAAACCTTTTGTGCACCCAAATCCCCCTATGCCCAGAAAAACCTTCACTAGTACTAGTGTTCTACCTAATCTGCAATTTAGTCTGAAAGAAAAGCTTTTGTCTGAGAGTATCTGAGAGATCTGCATGAAGCACAGATATCTGACCTATGCAATTTTGAATATCAGAGAAAAAAGAAAAAGGCAAGAAGTTTTTCATTTTACTGGTTTTAATTTTCAATTCCATGCACTTTTTCCAAAAGTTTCAATCTCAAATGGCCATCAACATATTTCAGTCATCTGTAAGTTAGTATTCCTATCAAATGTGTTTCAAATCAAAAGAATTTCAAGCCTCTCCTCAAAGTTCATATGCCTAGATTTAGTATTTCTGATCTAGATTAGATGAAAGGAAGACATTTTTTGCTGTTGGGGTGCGGGAACGCTGGAACAGGTTGCCCAGAGAAGTTGTGGATGTCGCATCCCTGAGCGTATTCAAGGTCAGCTTGGATGGGGCTTTGAACAGCAACGAATGCGACCCCTGATGGTAGATAAACAAAGCTTGAATATAGAAGAAACTCAGATTGAAGTACAGGAGCAAATTTTCTCTCAGCTCTTGGGGTAAGTTCAACGTTGTACAAAATTGCATTTCTCTGTGATTTTCACTACTGTAACAGAAAGCTTCATGAAAACTGTGCAGAAGATATCACATTTTAAAAGCGATAAGAACTACAATATCAAACACACGGGATGGGTTTCAACATGGGACACGCTCTGAGAGAAAATCTCTGTATTTCAACACTTCATCCCAATCATTAGGATTTCATGAAGTGCCAAAGAAGGCGGCCAAATGTCCTTCAGGACATTATTTACTGTAGTTCAGCCTGGCCATTAGTTGGAATTGGTGTTTGAACTAATGTCGATGTACCACACACACTTTCCATGCACTGAAAATTACTGTTTACAATGAATAAGCAATGAGGATCAAAATTGATTGAAAGCATCTTAAAAATGTCAAGTATTTCACTGTAAATGATCTAGGATCAAAATACTTATTCTACCTTAGTGAGGGACAAATAAATTCTTCCATACCACGATGGTTTAAAATTGTATAAACCAATGTTTTCTTCTGAAAAGACATCATCTAATTCTTTCTATTTGTAGAAGAAAATCTTCCTAGACATAGAACTCAGTAATTTTAAAGGAACAAATGAAAGGAAAATATTCTGCAAACAGAATTCAATGAAAAGCTGTGTTTTAAATATGAGGTAGATATTAAACAGAATTTTAGTACCAGATATTTGAAATAGTGTACCAGCTATTTTGCCCACAAAGAGTGGCATTTAGCATTTCAGTCTTTTCCAAGGTGTTCATGATCTGCTATGCTGATCTCTGTGCGTGCCTAGGTGTGTGCGGAAGGGGGGGCATGTGAAGGGGAGTGTCTATGTTTGTTTAACCCTCGTCGTGGCAGATTCATGCCTCAGCTCCATCATTTTTTGTAAGAAACTTCCCAGAGAGTGGATATGAAGTTTCATGTTCAAAAGAGATCAATTCCTAAGTCATCCATTTTACTTTACCTTGTAAATCACTTTGTTGATATTGATAAAATATGCTTTGTTGCATGTTTTATCAAATATGCTTTCACGCTACATGGAGGAATGAGAATGTGGAGAATCCCTCCAATGCCTTGCAACTTTTCTGCAAATAGATTTTCAAGGAAATCATCATTTCTCTTTTCAATATGTCTGGGACAGGCATGATGGTGGTGTCAACCTGTTGGAGTTTTTGTTGCTGAGGGAAGTTGTACGAAAGGATTGGTTTTTACATTGACCAGTTACTGAATCAATTGCATGAACACATTTGAAATTCAACTGGGGTTTCCTTTTTCTAGCAGACTACTTCTAGAATTAGCTAGCAGACTCAAGATGACTCTTTTTCTCTGTTTTTGTTTCTTTCCTATTTTCTTGGCTTCTTTGCAACTATCTACACAATTGTAGAACTTTTTTCCCAACTAAAATTGTTTCATAGACTGATAATTAAGATACGCTTTTTACAAGGAATGTTTTCAATCTTTGTTAGAGTTAAGAAAGTTAAGGACATAGGTCCTTTTCTTCCCTTATGAATATTGCAATGAAAAAGTTAAATAAAGACCAACTCTTTATTTTTATTTGGAATCCAAGTAGATAATTCCCATACAGTAATACATTTTGAGGACCGATGTTTGTCATTCTGATGTAAGTTGTCGCTTCTTAAAAACATGCCTTCAGTGACTACGTTGACAACACTTTCGGTGAAGATCCTAACTGGTCTTAGACACACATAGGGAGAAATTTGCTCAGCCAGTGTCAGTCTTAAGCATGCGTCTTAGAAGATCTTTCTAGAGCTGGGGAATTTTCTTATGAAAGGGATTCAGTTATGGAAGAGACAGTTATCCCAGAGTTTTACATTCATCTTGAACATTACTTAAGGAACTTAAATCCCATGTCCATTTGAATCTCGCTCTGCACAGAGCTTTGTCATGCCAGTCCTTGAAATGCATCTCTAAGAGAATTCACTAGCACAGAATGAATGAGGGTGGAAGCGGTCTGTGGGGCTCACCAAGTCCAATCCCCCTGCTTCAACCAGGATACCTAGAGCCTGTTGCCCAGGATTATATCTGGGCTTACTTTTAATGTCTTCAATGATCCAGACTCCACCATCTTTCTGGACACTCTGTGCCATGGTTCAGTCACCATCACAGTAAAAAATCAGTTTGTGATGTTCGGAGGCAATCTCCTGTATTTCAGTGTGTGCCCACTGCCTCTTGTCTTTTCACTGAGCATCATTGAAAAGACACTGGTTCCCTGCTCTTTACACTATTCCTTCCTACATTGCAATGCGATGTAGATAAATGTCAAAAACTTCCCTGAAGTCCAGGCAGATGATATTCTCTTCATCTACCAGGCAAGTTCATTCACCGGAGGACTTTAAAAAGTTGTCAAGCACAAATTTCCCCTGGTAAATCCATGCTGACTACATTATTTTGTCCTCCTTCATGTGCCTGGCAATGCTTTCCAGGAATAGCTACTCCATCAACTAACTTCCTGGGGATAAAAATGAGGCTGGCTGGCTTGTGCTTTTCTGAGTCCTCCTAGTTGCCTTTTTTCAAGATGGGTGACATTTGCTTTCATCCAGTCTTTGCTCACTTTCCTCAGTCACCATGATCCGTCAAACATGATCAGGAGTGGCCTCAGAATAACATCTGCTAACACCCTTGAGACCTGTGCATCCATCTCAACAGGGCCTGTGGACTTAATGGAATACTTACCAATTCAGTGACTATGCCCATAAAAATTTGCATGGGATAAGAGGACATTTTAACAGGTACCTGAAGAGTGAGTGAAAAGCTATGGAAACAATCCAAAAAGACAAAGAGTAGAGTTCCCTTTGAGGACAAAGCATCCCATCATGGAGCTGAGCAGCTTTAGATCCAGGTAAGCTTCCTCTCTGAAAGGATGCAGAAGACATGATTTTACCTTATCCAGTAATAAAATGTGTTGACCATTCACTTGCAATACAAAAAATTCAATGATTTCCAAAATTATTGCCTCCTAACTAGACAATAGTGTACTGGCTGGGTATGCCCCTAACAGATGAAAGCACCTGCCTGATGTCTCTTATGCGTGCAGACGATTCGAATTAGGTCATTTGAGTGGGGATTACTGGTCTTCGAATTTTCTTTCTGATGAATTTGGAATATTTACTGAAGCAAGGACCTGAAGATGAGAACTTCATTTCCCATCAGCGCACTCTAACATCCATGGCCCTAATGCCATTGTTTCTCCCCAGCTGAGTCAAGAATTGATGAATACAAAGTGGATCAGCTCCAAAAGGAAAGATCAAGGCTGGATAATATTCTCTCTTGGTAAAGCTATTTATCTCAAATGAAGTGACTGGCTTCAGTGATTTCTCACTGGTCTAAAGCTACAAGGAGGGGGAGATGGACAAGGTTTCCTCGCACTGCCATTCTCTTTGTCACCTCAGTGTTTAATACGGGTATGAAGACATTCCAAAAGATAGCTTTGCAGAATTCATAAAATTCAGTCGTAAAAAATCATTTCTTAGCAGCTGAAATGAAAATAGCAAATAAAATGCAATTAATTCCGTGGAAGATTGAAATGATTGTTTCTTCATTTTGCATTGGAGGATGTATATTGTATAAGTTTGTCTTGCCTTGTTCTCCAGGTTTTGTAACTGGCACACCTTTCCTTATGAACGCACTGTTCTTTTCTAAATACTCTCATATGGAGGAACATGCTTCTGATAAGAAGAGCACTAGGATGTCTTTACTTGACCTTCTATTTTTACTGATGCTTGGTCCTCTGAAATGAATGGTTTTCTAAAATTGAAATGTGCTACTATTGTTCCCACGGGGTAAGCTGCGGACTCTTCCTGTCGGAGCTGTCACTAATCAGCTATTCTCCTATCTGCCTTTAGTAGTTGAATGTTCTGGTCTAAAAGTAGCACCTTCTGTGTAGCCATGCTCTTAGTTGCCAGTCTCATCCTAAATCCAAAGACCCTCCTGCAAAGGACCGCTGGTTCTGTAGTCAACTAAGGAAAAATGACCCGTCCATCCATGCTTTCTGATTTAAAATATTAGGGTATGATGTCCCTAAACAATTCTCTGCAGTTGAACACTACTTATCTTTGGCGTGTTTCTTCAACTCACTCGCAAGTCATTCATGCCTTAGGTTATTGGGAGAATTGCTTCATTTGAAGATGATTAAAAGGGGTATGAGAATACTTTTGTGCTTCTGCTATGAGGATACTTTTCAAATCCATACAAACTCCCTGCAAATGCAAAAACCTGCATCCTGTATTGTCCTAGCTTATAATATCAAAATGCATCCTATTCCCACCCTCAAGAACTGAGGAAACCAGGGGTGGCATCGTTTTTTCCTTCTCTCCTGTTAATGGGCCCATCAATGTCTTGCCACATGACTCAGAGATAACTCCCTCCAGGAGCCATTTCTGTTTCACGGGTAATCAAGGACCCACATCATGACTCAGAACGATATCAGCCCATTGGGAGATGCTCTGCCCAGGGGGTAGGAGCTAAGCATCCCCACCTGGATATCATCTGGGTTTTAGAAGGCAAGTAGCACTATTTCTACTGCATTGCCAGAGGAACGGCCACCCTTAGCCACTGGTTTTCCAGAGGACGAGAGCTACCAGATGGTTTCTACAGAATCACCACTTCAACAAGACCATTTCATCCAAACTGCTTTCACCACCCTAACTAGCAGGATGTCAGTTTGTATTCTGACTCTGTCAGTGGTTTTTCTTTTGTACTCTTGCATGGATTTGGGTTTTTTCCCCTTTTCCTAATAAACTGGATTTCTGACTTGGAGTCTTGCTGCAGTGCTGGATTTCTTTAGCCCAACTAGCTCCCGACACCGACAGCGAGAGTGGGCCGCCCCAAGAAAGCTGTCGAATCCGGGCTGCAGCTGTAGGGCACAGCTGCTCTACGGCACAGGTGGACTGCCTTGGGGATAGAACTGCGCTGAGGGCAGGGACAAGGAACAGGGAGAGGTCTTCTGCATATTTTTCAGTTTACTCCCTGGAGGGTCAAGGACAGAAAGACAATGATTCAAAGGCATCCATCAACTTCTAAATGGGGGGAAGGTCCCAGGGGAGGATGCAGTCTTTAACCAACTGGGAGAAACTGGGGGTGGAAGACAAGGAGGGGAATACAATGTTGAAACCAGTAGGGGGACTACAGGGGAGGAGAGTAACTTGAAGAAACCAATGGGGTTTTGAAGGGTACAAAATTGAGAGGGAAGTTTCTAGAGAAAGGGGCAGGCTTGGGGAGAGGTTGATGTTCAATGGGAGAAGGAACAGGGAACAAAAGGGCAGGTCTTTGGGGAGAGGGACAGCTAGGGCAAAAGCCAACAATACTGGGGGGAAAGGAACAATCCATTCATAATAACATATGCTATAACAGCACAAAATAGGAAGCCTTAGAAAATGGACTACTAGAACTGCAGTACAATAATAAACACACACTGCAACAGAGTGTCTCACTGGTTTGGCTTTCAAAGCAGAAGAGGTGCCAACCTAAAAATTTCCCAACTTCAAGGTTAACTGGCTGCAGTTTTGATTTCCTTCTTAAATATATCACCAAGGCGCTACCAGCTTCTGTAATTGGCTCAGCAGCATGTCTGTTCTTAGTGCCAAGCAGGGATTCACTTTGCCAGGCATGGAGGAAGCTTCTAGGAGCTTTGCACAAAAAATCACTTCTGTGGCTGGCTTCTTCCCTCCCCACCAAAAACCAAGCCATGCCAAACCAACACCTTAACTAATTCGTAGTACTTAGTACGCATCCAAGAATGTCTTTTAAACGATGCTTTATGTTTTTGACCAAACGCACTGAAAAGAAGTGGATCCATAATATTGATAAAAATTGTTCCAGTTCAATAGAAATATTGGGTCATGCAACTCTAGATTACATAGCTGTTTTTTTGTACAATACCCAGAGGCTTTTTTCACCTCCATGGAAGAGCCTAAATGAGGGATGTGGGAGTCCAGGCGGCTCTCCAAAATGCAGTTTATTCCATCCAAGACGTTGCAGCAGTCCAGGGTAGTGGGCAACAGAGCCTGTGCCTACAGCTGTCAGCTCTAGCTACAGGCAGGCCTGGAGACCCTTTGGTTTTGGCACTTTGCTGAGCATCTTCATACAGTAGAACCAATCTATCCCTTAACTATTATCTATAGCCTATCCTAACGACTCTAATTACCATATGTTGCTATTCTCCACTCACTAAAAGTCAGTATATTACAGTTGAAGCGGAAAGTTGTTTTTCAGTTTTCTTGACAGTGGAAAATTTGGAGAGCTTTTTCTGCTTGCAGCATTTGCTGACTTGTTTGCCTGTGCTAGCTTCCTGCTTGGTAAAAACATCTTCTTGTTTGGGGTGGGTTTATCCTTTGCTGTAAGTCATAAAACCCTCTTCTAACTAAGGTATCCTCGGTTATCCAGTAAGACTGGCTCAGCAATTCTTTTCTTCTAGATCAAAACTTGCTTCCAACTCTATTCCTTCTTCAGACTCCACATTGAAAAATCTTTCTGCCAAGCATACATATCTGTGAGACTTTCTTGTCAAACTTTCATCTTTCCCAACACCTCTAAAGAAATGTTTCCTGATGGTTTGGATCAGAAGATCCAGTATTGCCATCCTGAGATTTTTCTTTCGAAACCCATAAGCTGTGCTCAAGGTGTTGGCTATGTTCTTCATTGTGCCTTGCATCTATTTTGGCTAGAAAGCCAGTGTAGATGATGTCCTTGCTGCAGTAGCCATGGGAAATAAGGTGGAGTGTCTGGCTGATGTACCGGGATGTAGACTATCCAGCACTCCCCCAGGGAGGCCAGGATCCCTAAAGGAATAGAATATTGGCTATGCTCTGGGAGTTTTACAGAGAGAAAGATCCTCACAGCTCAAATGATTTGTCTCCTGGAGTTCTGAGGAGTATGTGGTGAAGAAGAAGGCTGCTGTCTTTTCCAAGAATCTTCCGTGCATTCAAGAGGATCATTGAACTTCTTGTCTGAGAATGAAAGAAATATTAGTAGTAATTAGTACTTTTTCTCTGTCTGTGCATCACTGATTGAATTTGGGTAGGCAATATTTTTTTAATTTATTTATTTGAATTATTCATCATAAGGTCTTCCAAATTCCCAAATTCTGCTTCACTTCTTTCTGTTGTAGGCCAGTCTGGTTCATCTTCTCTTCTACTGTATTATTGCAGACCATATCTGAATGGATTTTTTTTTTCATTTTGAACATTTGGTTTAAACTGAATGAACAGAACGCTTTATTTATCCTTATTTGACCAGTTTGCAAGGAAATACAGAATTTTGAAGAGAAGTGACGTGACTCCACTTGAGGTTTTCAATGGAAGAGAAGAATGACGATGTCCTACATTCACAGCATTGTTTACAGTAACATTGCAGCTAGTTTCCAGCAACGAAGGTCAGGTTCTGGAAGCAGGCATGCATGATTGTAGAGAAGTCTAAAAAGTTTCAGTTTGGCCGCTTTTCTTGAAAAATAGCTAATATGTCTCAACGTTGTGCTGAATCTTGTTGTACAGACACTTCTTTTGAGGTCTGAACTCCTTGCTGGACTTCTGTATCTAAGAATCAGATACAGTAAACCTATGTTTCCTTATATGCTGTAAGAATTTGGTTCTAATCTAGAAGAGCAAGAAAAGGTTGCCATATTAATACAAGGTAAAGAACCTGCTAAGAAAGCAGTTAATGGACTGCTTTTTTTATTGGAGCAGTGATTTAGTGGTTTGATGGGTTTTTTTTTTTTTGCTTCTCAATAGAATTTAAGAAGTGGTGGGGTAAGAATGTGTGGATGTTTATAGGTTTGCCTTGAAAGAAGAATTACAGGGGAAACTGTTGTAAAGAATTGATGCAGAGCTCTATGCATTAATGCACTCTTCCGTACAGAGTTTCAGAAGTGAAAACCAAGAGGAGAGAGTGCCGACAAGATGAGAGTGCCGATTTACTAGAATGAATTCAAGATAGCATTCTTTTCTCTCTGAATTACAGCTCTAAACCTCAGGGTAGTAATAGGAAGTACATAACAATCTCAAAGATTTAAAAATGGATGATGAAGTTTTCTATCCAGTAAACTGTAAGGCTTCACATTTTAACCTGGTTTGCATTTTGGCAAAAGCCTGGAATCTTCTGCAATTTGCCAGATAACAAGGGATTTAGAACAGGAAGTATGCAAGTAATCATTTGGAGCCTTCATCTCCCTTCTTAGAACAATGGATACATTTATTATGCTCCTATTTTTATTCCATCAGGGGATTTGATCATGGAAATGTCTAGTCATTCTTTTCTTGTTTCCAACCCCTCAAAGAGCATGAATCCAAACTATTCAGAAGTTCTTGATCTGCAACAGTGACAAGCACTATACTGGTAAGAGTCAGTGGACATTAGCAGATCCCCTATGCCAGCCCCCTATGGCGGGCAGTTCTGGCAGGACTGATGTGTGAGGGGCTGGAATTCTGTGAAATAGAACATTCTATGAATGGGGAAAATGGAAACAGATTCTGAACGTTCAACCCAACACGTGAACAAGTACTAGGGCAGGTAATTTTCTGTGGAAATTTCTTTAGCCCCAGTGTTGTGGATGATGATTACTCTTCCTACCTCCTTTGGTCAGCTGCCAGCACAGTCACGTTACTCCGCTTATGGACAGAAAACCAGAAGAAGTCATTTTTGAACAAAACACCCAGCAGGACCTTAGAGTGTTTTTGCTGCAAAATGTTTCAAGGCAGATAGGGAAACAATTCCATTGTAGAGAGTGTGCTGAGAAGACAAGTTTGGAAGTTAAAAACCATGGGATCTGTTTCTATATATGTCACTGATTTTGCTTATTATCAATTTGGTGGAGTTTCTTGTTTTGTTGGGTTTTTTTTTTTGTTTTTTTTTGTTGTGTTTTTTTTTTTTTGGTTTTTTTTTTGTTTTGTTTTGTTTTTTTCCTGCATCCTTGAGATGAAAGCATAAGACAGAAAAGTACGGTAAAGTTAAAATACTTTTGAGATGGCTTGTGCTGAAAAACTTGTAGCTACTGCTAAGGCCCATAAGCCAGGTCCTGTTTCATTTCTGAGAAGCTATAAAATTCCCATTGGTAATTTAGTTCTAAGCATCTGTTGTTATGGTGGAGATGCAAATTAAGAAGAACAATTTTTGAATCTGTAGGGATGTATTTACCATTTTGGAGCTGCCTTTTCAGTCTCTGAGCCATCAATGAAAAGAAGGAGAAGAATCTACACTCTTTTCAACCTGTGGACCATCCACTACTGTCCACGTGCTCAGATTCAAAGCCAAACAATCCTGTCGGGCCTGATTGGGAGGAATTATTTGGATTCAAAATACTAGACTAGTATTTGATTTCCATCAGCACAGTCCATTGGGCACGAATTTTGATATCAATAGAACCTTTCACGGGGATCCATCTTTCTCACCTGCAGTACATTTTAAAGAGAAGAGGCATTGTTGAATGGCTTCAGTGAAAAAAAAATCTTAAATGCGCTCTGAATGGAATTGAGATCCAAAGGAGCCAGTATTTCAAGAAAGCCTGAGATGTTGTCTGCCATGAGATCCCTTCTAAGAGGTTCTATTAAGGTACCAAATTCTTCATCAAAATACTGTCAGATTGGTCAGAGGGGAAAAGCAAACTTTTTGAATGGTCCTTTGGGAAGACAGGGCTTGCAGCGAATTTAGTACTTGCTGCTAGGTTGCCTACATTCCAGGAAAGAGTATTAAATACTGAAATTCGACCGATGGTGGATGAAGTCTTTGTGACTGTGAAAGTCCAGTGCATGGCAATCTCAGAAAGGAACCCATCAAAGCCCCTGAAATGCCAACACACAAGTTGTGAGTTGGCAGTGCATGCCAGGTTTTAGCAAACCACAGCAAAATGCTGATTGCAAAACGAGGCCATCAAGTCACATCCGGTATGAAGCAGTAGGAAAGAGGAAAGCAGCTGAGAGCGTCAACCCTGCTAAGTAGTCTCAGTATTCTTATTGCCATTAGCAGAAATGTGAAATGAGTCTATAAAAATTACAAAGGAGGCAAAAGAAAAGGGAGTGATGACTCCTCTGGCATAGTGTTTCCTAACAGGGATCTTCAAAATCCTGTAAAGATTCTCTCATCCTTTAAAAACTGAAGGAAGGTATTAATGGCAGTAAGGAAATGGCATCAAATGCTAGAAAGACTCTGGGCAGTGTACTTCTAGACAGAAATGCCACTGATGGAAAACCGACTAAACTGGCACCAATGCAGCAGCATTGTACTAAAGCCCAGAAATTGTCCACGGCTTCACTCTCTGCCATTCCTTTCATATGCACACAGCAGCTCTGCAACATTCCTACTCATCATCTCCTTGGCAAACTGGGCGTGAGGGTCCGTAGTGACGCAGAGTCCCCAGGCAGGTGCAAAGGAGAGCCGCTTTCTTGCAAAAGCCAGGCTTTTGAAGCAGTCAGGCCTTTATCACTTGCATAGCTTTAAGCCGCAACAAACATAAGTCAACCAACCGTCATACCCCACGCTGTGAACACGCAATGCTTCTAGAACTTCTTGATCTACCTCTAATTCAGCTGTCTCACTTTCCCCTAGTCATTTTCTACTTAGCCAAAGTAACGGGCCTCAGCCATGGTTTTACAAGGCCTTCCTTTCGGAAAGTTCTACCTATATGCAACAGCATACCACTAGTTTCTTCACCACCAAGAGTTTAGGTAGATGATTGGCATCTGCCCTTGCGGTGAAACACAATGGGGAGAGAAAATCCTGTTGGAGATGTTCAGTCATTCCATTTTCTAGACAGGCCAAATCAAAAGAAAAGCAAGCTATAGGATTGTGTACTTGCTCTTACAGAACACCTGCTGCCATCTGACAATGAACTAGCAGAAAATCAGCAAGAATGAGACTTGAGGCAAACAACCTTTGGAAGGGAATAATGGGTTGATAAATAAAGACAACAGTTTCCAGGCTCTTGAGATACTTTAAATGACAGCAAAGGATTTGAGAGCAGAGGCTGAACTGGTGGGGAAGGATTCAAAGAATCCCAAGAAAAACATGACCAAAGAATAAAAGAACCCCAAGAAAAATAGGGGCAACTGACCTGTTAAGGCCTTCAGGAAATCAGTGGCCGCTGATTTAGATAGGCCATTCAAGTTCATTTACTGATGCACCTTCCACTCCTATTTCACCTGTCAGCATCACAGGGTGAATTGAGACCTTGGAATCAAGATTATTTGGGATTCTGTTCTTAGCTTTAGGAGAGAAGTACAGCAGGTGAAGTACCTGCTACTGATGTGATACCCAGGAACACAGAGTTGACACATTTCATTGAAGTCCAATCACAACTAGCAATACTAAGAGGATAGGATTGGCGCCTTTTCATGACGCTCTTCTTGTTACGCAGCCTGTTCTGATTCTGGTGAAACTTTTTCATTAGCTTCTCTCTAAAAAGGAGAAAAACCAATTAAATGTCCCTCCCTGCTGATGCTAATCGAGTCAGAGGTCTATGAAAGGGCCAAAAATATTCGGAATTCTTCTTAGACAATGGAAATGGAAGCAGAGCTACCAATCTATTTCCTTGCAACATATCCCTAAAACTCATTCCCTTCTATTCATCACTTATGTATAGCCAGCAGTACATTCAGGAAAAGATGAAACTGACTGATGTCAGCAAGGGAAGGACTTGAAAGAACTATTCCCATGAATCATCGTATAGACAGTAACTCTAGCATTAAAATCAGAACCCTTTTAGTAAGTATCACTTATGGGAAATTCAGGACTCCTGCACAATGGACCAAGAGGATTAAGCAGAAGCCGTTTATGGTTTACATGATGCACTTACTCATTCTGACTCTCTGCACACGCTAGTCACGCTTTTCTTATTGGTGCCTTTGTCTTGTCCACGCATTCTGCGTGCACCTCTCAGAAGATGTGTTTCCTTACAGTCCAGGTACTTTGCCCCTCCCCCCCCCCCCCCCCCCCCCGTTTTGGAGTTCTTGTGGTCTTGGAATTTAGTTTCTCAGCTTTTCCTCTCTTGTTTTAGCAAGGCTTATGTCTTGATGAATTCCAGAGGGCCCTGAGAAAATTCTGAGAAGAACCGTTCCACGCTGGATGGCTGGTGCAGCCCGTAGTCTAAGCGGTTCAGATACATTGTCACAATTGCCCCTTCTTCTTGCACCAGCCAGATCTCTTCCAATGTAATTTTTAGCAAGAGGCACACCAGTTTCACCATGCATGGAATAACACAAAGCAATGAAATAATGACTACTGGTAAAAACAAAGCTCCATTTACGAGATCTTTCAACCACCCAGTTCTTTCCCATCCCTCAAACCATTGATGCAAACCCCACTCGTTCCCAGTCAATTTCTTCATATTGTCTTGTACTTGTGTGAGTTTCGTATGAATGGCTGCAGAATGGTCCAAAAGATTCATGCAACATATTCCTTATAAAATTCCTAACACTCGTACCCATGTGCTAGTAACAATAAATCTATTTCACCTCCTATTTGCAGTGTGCTATATCTAATAGGATCTACGTCAGTGAGCACCTGACTTAAAATAGAAGAAGTTACGATAAGTCGTTTGAACATCCAGCACCCCAAATGATTAAAAGCAGCCAAACCTTGATAAGCAGCGCCATCTAGCGTAAGGAAGAACACAGTTATTCCTGCTGGAACGAGCAAAACTCGACATAATGGTGCCAATCACGTCTTTAGCTAGTGTTCCTCTCTAGGTATTCCCGGAAACGAAAAAGCGGCTTCCTCCAGCAAAACCCATTATGAAGGTAAGAGAGCCCGCCGAAGAGCGGCTTCTGTTAAAAGAATCCGGCTACCGGCACCTACCTTCGGACAGCTGCGTATGCCCTTCTTCTGCGTCTCTTGCCGCCTAGACCTTAGCGAAAAGCTTTTCCAGGCATTATCTCAAAAAGGAAATGTGCCATCACGACGGTTGTCATGAAGGTACTCGAGTTCTTACATTCTCCTGGAGAAAAGAAAATATAAGATTGACCAGGGAGTGCTGCAAATGGCTAAGAACGATAGAAAAGAAAGTTGTTTGAGAAAATTTTCCTACTTATGGTAATGTAAGTTGAAACTGTTGGAAAGTGGTTAGTTATCGTTTTCCCTCAGTTTCAGAGCTGCTCACTTAATCCCAGTGCTGTGCAGCTTCGTTCTTGACGTCTCAGCATCGGCCGAGCTCTCCGGCTGCCGGAGGCGAAGAAGCGGCTTTTTCGCGCCCAGAGCTTTCTGCCGGTCGCGGTGCGCTCCGAACCACGGCTTCTGCCGAAAGCCGCCAGGGACCGGCACCTACCTTCGGACAGCTGCGTATGCCCTTCTTCTGCGTCTCTTGCCGCCTAGACCTTAGCGAAAAGCTTTTCCAGGCATTATCTCAAAAAGGAACTCTGCCAGCACAGCAAGCGTCCCACGACGGTTCTCATGAGGGTACTCGAGTTCTTACCATCTCCTGGAGAAAAGAAAATGTAAGATTGGCCAGGAAGTGCTGCAAATGGCTAAGAACGATAGAAAAGAAAGCTGTCCAAGAACTTTTTCCCTACTTATGGTAATGCAAGTTGAAACTGTTGGAAAGTGGTTAGTTATCGTTTTCCCTCAGTTTGAGAGCTGCTCACTTAATCCCAGTGCTGTGCGGCTTCGTTCTTGACGTCTCAGCATCGGCCGAGCTCTCCGGCTGCCGGAGGCGAAGAAGCGGCTTTTTCGCGCACAGAGCTTTCTGCCGGTCGCGGTGCGCTCCGAACCGCGGCTTCTGCCGAAAGCCGCCGGGGACCGGCACCTACCTTCGGACAGCTGCGTATGCCCTTCTTCTGCGTCTCTTGCCGCCTAGACCTTAGCGAAAAGCTTTTCCAGGCATTATCTCAAAAAGGAACTCTGCCAGCACAGCAAGCGTCCCACGACGGTTTTCATGAAGGTACTCGAGTTCTTACCATCTCCTGGAGAAAAGAAAAAGTAAGATTGGCCAGGAAGTGCTGCATAAGGTTTAGAAGGATGCAAAAGAAAGCTGTCCAAGAACTTTTTTCCCTACTTGTGGTAATGTAAGTTGAAACTGTTGGAAAGTGGTTAGTTATCGTTTTCCCTCAGTTTGAGAGCTGCTCACTTAATCCCAGTGCTGCGCCCCTTCGTTCTTGACGTCTCAGCATCGGCCGAACTCTCCGGCTGCCGGAGGCGAAGAAGCGGCTTTTTCGCGCACAGAGCTTTCTGCCGGTCGCGGTGCGCTCCGAACCGCGGCTTCTGCCGAAAGCCGCCGGGGACCGGCACCTACCTTCGGACAGCTGCGTATGCCCGTCTTCTGCGTCTCTTGCCGCCTAGACCTTAGCGAAAAGCTTTTCCAGGCATTATCTCAAAAAGGAACTCTGCCAGCACAGCAAGCGTCCCACGATGGTTATCATGAAGGTACTCGAGTTCTTACCATCTCCTGGAGGAACGAAAATGTAAGATTTACCAGAAAGTGCTGCAAATGTCTAAGAACGATAGAAAAGAAAGTTGTTTGAGAAAATTTTCCTACTTATGGTAATGTAAGTTGAAACTGTTGGAAAGTGGTTAGTTATCGTTTTCCCTCAGTTTCAGAGCTGCTCACTTAATCCCAGTGCTGTGCGGCTTTGTTCTTGACGTCTCAGCATCGGCCGAGCTCTCCGGCTGCCGGAGGCGAAGAAGCGGCTTTTTCGCGCACAGAGCTTTCTGCCGGTCGCGGTGCGCTCCGAACCGCGGCTTCTGCCGAAAGCCGCTGGGGACCGGCACCTACCTTCGGACAGCTGCGTATGCCCTTCTTCTGCGTCTCTTGCCGCCTAGACCTTAGCGAAAAGCTTTTCCAAGCATTATCTCAAAAAGGAACTCTGCCAGCACAGCAAGCGACCCACGACGGTTATCATGAATGTACTCGAGTTCTTCCCATCTCCTGGAGAAAAGAAAATGTAAGATTGGCCAGGGAGTGCTGCATAAGGTTTAGAAGGATGCAAAAGAAATTTTTCCAAGAACTATTTTTCAGCTTATGGTAATGAGCTATACTGGAGGCTCAGACCATTCTTCTTCTTGGAATTGGTGAAGGATGCACAAGCACTGCTGATTGTGCTTCGTTGTGGTACAGGTAATAAATAGTTGATTGTTTTAATAAAAGCACACTTGAAATGCTAAGAGACAAATTTTAAAGCATAATTAATTGGAGAAAGATTCCTAAACTTGTGGCCGGTTTCCCCAACCCATCTATTGATTACAAACGACATTCCTTGCTGTTGTTCTGGTGCATGAACCAAAGCCCAGTGATGTCTACTACTTAAGAAAGAGGTTCTACCTTCTTACTAGAATATGTTCTTACCCTTTTAAAACACTACCCCGAACATTAAGAACAAGAGATTACCTGATGAAGTAATGAAGTGCTTTGGTTGAAAGTAAATTGCATTTGAAGGAAACGGGTTTGGGGGCGAGCACAGGAAGATCTCCGAAGTAGAGTGCCAGCTTAGTTCTCTGCTTCAGAGATAAGTGAAGCAATTCAGGAATGTCTTTCCGTGAAAATAGTTTACAGATCTTTCTGCACAACAGGTAACCACCAGCATCAGAAATGTGTGCAAATAACAGACTACTCACTACAAGGTTGTCATCCATGAGTGGTAAGGCAACTCAGACTCATAGCAGTGGTTTTGCTCTTGTGCCTCATAGAATAGACAGAAAAGAATGAGGAAAACTAATTTTTCCATCTAGTTTCTTTCAGTATTGGTTCCAGGACTATTTTCCTACCCTCAGGAGACAGCAAAAACTGTCAACAACTGAAATGCTTCAGAACTTGAAATGATCTGAATGGCAAATATTTCTCCTCAAATAAAATTTAAAACGTAAGTCATAACGGTAAAACAGATCGAGCTATTTAAAGATGAATGTTCTAGACTTACTAAAACATTCCCAGAGATAACTATTGTGTCCTAAATCTGTTTAAAAGTCCAGAGTTCCTGGTAAAAAAACTTCTATGCAGATGAGGTAGCTACATGATAGTCTCTTTCCAGCTTAATTATACTCTTCACTCTCACCACCTCTACCAGTTGATTTTCGTAAGTTCTTAGAAAACAGTACTTTAACTTTTTTAGTTCTATGAAAAAAAATGACAGTGACAAGAGTTCTTTGCACTGCCTGTTTTCTGAGAAGCCTGACCATCAAGCCTTAGGAACTTGATCATGAGTTTTATTTCATCTCAAAGTAAATTTTAAGGGCGTGGCAGAGAGAATGGGAGCCTCATGCAAAACAGTTTAGGCTTCTAATTCTTGTATTGTCCTACTTACCTACGACAAGAACTGGAAAGAGGATAGATTCGAGTTAGCAGCTGTTAAACATTTGCACATACTCTTCCGCTAAAGAAGAGGTCAAGGATGGTTTTCTGGCCCTCCCTCCACAAGCTGCAGCTTCCTTCAAGGCACTTTCACCTGCTGTGGCATGGAGCCCTCCAGCAGCTGCACTGTAGGTATGTGTTCCTCCATGGTTCTCTAGGGACTGCTGGGAGACAACCTGCTTCACTAGGATATCTCCAGGGACTGTGGGGGATTCTTTGCTCTGTCAACTGGAACACCTCCTCCTCCTTGTCTTACTGTAGTATCACGGAGCTGCTTCCCATACTGGTTTTTCCCCTCACTTGCCACTGCCCATTCATATGTTTTGTGCTTTTGACAATATATTCTCACAGAGACTGATGGGCTCAGCTGCAAAAATGTGTCTTGCTAGAAAATGACATGCTCTACAAAACCATGATTTTATAGAAAAGAATAGTGGAAGTACAAATATACTGCTAAAGGTCCGGAAACTTGACAGTGCTTCATTGTAATACATCCCCTGATTTTGCCTTCTTTCTCCTTAAGATCTGGAAAGAATACTGGGCAGGAGACAGTGTTGTTTCAAGGAAAAGACTTTTTTAGGATTCTAGGGTGCATCTTCAACTTTCTTGAGAAAATTGAGAAAAGGCCCTTTGTCTTCTGTGGTAAATATCATTAGGCAGTAGGGACAAATTCTGACCAACAAGAGCAGGTCAAAATCTGGTGAGATCAAGCAATATACCTTGAGTGGCCAGGACAGAATCATAGAGTGGTAGAATCAGTTGAATTGGAAGGGGCCCGTCAGGAGCATCAAGTCCAACTTCTGGCCCTGCATGGGACCTTCCTCAAGAATCACACCAGATGCCTGAGAGCAATGTCCCAAAGGTTCTTGAACTCAAGATAGGTGTGATGCTGTGACCACACCCTGGAGAGACTCTTCCAGTGCCCAGCCATCCTCTGGTTAAAAAACTTTTTCCTGATACCGGACCTGAGCCTCCCCTGACTCAGCTGCATGCTATTTCCTCCAGTTCTGTCCTTGTAAACCTCATTGGAGAACTTTCTGATACCTTCATGTCTTTTTTCATTGTGGTACCCAAAACTGCCCCCAAGCACTCAAGGTGAGGCCGCCCCAGAACACAGCAGAGCAGAGCAGAGCAGAGCAGAGCAGAGCAGGACAATGCCCTCTCTTGCCCAGCTGGTGATACTGTGCCTGATGCACCCCAGGACAGGCTTGGCCCTCCTGGCTGCCAGGGCACTGCTGATACCCATTTAGCTTGCCATTGGCCAGGAGCCTGGCTTCCTTTCAGCCTCTGGCTCCCTAGTCTATACACACACACAGAGCAGGATTGCCCTGTCCCAGGTGCTGAATCCAGCACTTGCCATCGCACAACTCCCTAAGGTTGGGGATTGCCTGTGGGAATCCTTGAAAACAGAGGATTTTGGGAAAGCTGCAAAAGGCAGGCCTCAGAGACAGCAGAACTGTGCTTGGAGCTAAGCAGTAGTCATAAGGTTTGTCAGCAGAAAAATGATAGAAGAAGTAGAGAAGTAAGGACAAATAGAACAATGGCCTGTGTATTAAAGCTTGACCAGAAGAACTCCCTAAGCTACAGCAAAGTAGATCTAGCCAGATGTTAGGAAGTTCTAAGCTTAATAATGGAGCTCTGTGCATTCTATCTTAAGGCTTACAAGCAGGTCTTTTATTCAAAAGAAGCAAGCGTTCTTTGAACCAAAGTTCTGTGTGCTTCTAGGGATCGGAAAGAACTAGTGTCAATATGCTTTTGCTTTGTGGGATTGGTCAAAAAGCTTTTCAAGTAAGTTGTAACATGAAGTTCTTTTTCTGCTGCTGGGGACGTGAGCTGCTGGCATCTTCCCACTGTCATAACCATGTCATGAGACTGATGCTGGAAAATACAACAGCTTGGGACGCCTTCCCCAGCAGTCCCGCCCCTTTCGTGATTTGTGCATAGACTCCCGGCCAGCCATAATTGCCCATCTCTCTTATTTGTCAAGATCTCTCTGCAGTGTCTCACTGGCCTCAAGGGAGTTAGTTGACAGCTCCTCCCAATGTAGCGTCTCTGGCAAACTTGCTTAATATTCCTTCAAGTGCCGAGTCCAAGTGCTTCAAAAGATGTTGAAGAGAACTGGCCCAAGGACGATACTGTCTTAGCCACTGAAATTAGCGCTTCATGCTTCTTCTTGCTCCTTAGTGCAGAAATCACAACAAATATCTTCTTTGTTTCTTTTCTATCCATGCAGGTATCTTTGCTTATGCTCATGCTTTTTATCCCAACAGCAGCTGACACGACATTTACATACAGAGCAAGAGCACGCTTTTCCTGCTGTTACTAGACTTAACAATTTTGCAATCTGTCAATCAGATACCTTTGCAACTGAAGTCAGACCTTCAGCATTTCTCATCAAAAGAGTAGAATGTCCTCAGAAGAAGAGAAAACTTTGCTGCATACTCTGTAAGCCTGCAGAAGAATAGATCATAAGGAGTTAGCATCACAATCATTTCAGCACTGACCCTATACTTGAGCAGGGAAAAAACTTCAAAGAACAGCTAATTAATGCAGCAACATAATCTAAGGAATAAAACAACTAAGATCTTCCAAACTGGTCCCTGCGGTAGAAATGTACTTGTAAGAATACAGAAGGTAAAAGATATGGTTTGGAAAGGCTACATCCTTGCTAAGCTAAATTGGATCTCATCCTGTAGATGAAAGATCAAGAAGCTCAAAGTGGAGCTAGAGAGACATGTCCAGATCATGAGATAGAGCAAAGCATTTTTCAAGAGAATTAGGCATTTTGGTGGACTGGGCAGTTAGGTTAAATCTGCCACACTTACTCACTTTTGGGGACTGAATTGTGGAGTGCTAAACCATATCTGCTGCTCTAGAAAGTAAAAGAGACACATCCAAATGGTATGGCTAGTGTGAAGACTCTCACTCTCTATTGCTAAACATTTCATAAGCTATTAACCGGTCATAGGAACAAAATGAAATAAAGCCATTATACCATCTTGGAATGGAAAAATATGTTCAAAATATTTTTTTCCTTCTGTTTTCTTCCTCTTTTTTTTTTTTTTTTTTTTTTTTTAATCCCAGAAGATATGATTCATAATTTCAACCATTCTGGAATGCTTTCAATAGATGAAGCCAGCATAGTATTTTTCTAACAGGCTCTTGCCCCTTACCTTCTTCATTACTGTTTTGGAATATACTCCACAGTCATTTGATCTCAGTCAGTTTTTTATCTCTCTCCCCCCAAGACAAATTTTAAAGGACTACCTAACCACTAAAAATCATCATTTCTCTGGTTTCTCAAAGCTTTTTGAGAAAGTTGTTTTGTTTTGGTTTTTTCATATTGCATCATTCCTAATGTCTTCAGACCTACTACAAGTGGAAGTTCAAATAAATCTTACCTTAAAGAGACTGTGAAAGATAACAAACTGCCAGTCTTGGGATTTGTATTTTTCTAAATCCTTTTGATTTCAAGGTTGCCTTCCTGAATGCGCAGTTTAATTAGAAAACATTGTGTTTCTAAAGGAGACCCAGTTCAATTGCTTCTGCAAGTTCACCTTCATTTTGTAGGATTGTACTTCAAGAAATCTTGTTTCATTCAAACATTAAAAGAATAGATTTGACATCATATGTGACCCTTTCATCTCTCTCATCTGTATTTCATTGCGTGAGTTTCACAGTTGCCTCCAAGAAGATTCCTTTCAATTCGCATAGCATGTTATCTGAAGATCTGTCTGCTTTCTTCACTTGCTTGAATGGGAAGACATGGGAAATACATTCTGAAGGTTATCTTTTATAGTCTACTTTTACCTACCAGTGTGCTTCTATTGACTAGAACCAATTTCAGCTGGAAAGAACATATTGTTCTGATCTGCTCATACCAAGGGGGGATGATGTTTTCTTAACTGATCTCGGAGGGCAAAAGACAAGATGGAAAAGGGATTGCAGTATCACTCCAAACAAATGCACCTTTCTAGAATGACCACAGCAAATGCCTTCAAGGAATTAGGGAGAGGAAAAGAATAGAAAAGAGGGGGAGAAAGAGAGAGGGAGTATAGCTACCAAATGGAGAGAGATGAAGTCCTCGCAGCCCAGCCGATGGAGTTCTCCTAGGGGAGATCTCAGAGTCCTGGTTATCTCAAGGTTCTATTCTAGTCCATTGCTGAGGGGGGAAACAGATCTAGAAATGGCTGAGGGGGAGCAGATACAATAAAGAGCAAGTCTATTGAAATTGCTGAGGGGAAAATGGTATTGAAGACGGGTACAGACAGTCCATGTTCTCAGCAGGAGAAGTCAATATCAATATCAGCAGTGAGTGGGAGCTATTGTTTCAGGACTGGTTTCTATAGGAAACCAGTCTAGGTCCCGCCAACACATCTGCAGGCAACACTTAGCAGGCATCCTGCTTCAGTCAGGCCAGTAGCCCTGGATCAGAATTACGGGCGTCTCAGCCTCAGTCCTTGGGAGGGGGGCTTCAATCTGCGTCCCTCACGGTGGTAGTGGAGCAGATGAAGGATTTTCCATGGGGCGGCTACCACAGTTGCCCCAGCAAGTTCATCTGGCCAAGAGGTGGGAAAATTCCTGGGCTGGTGTCGCGAAGCACGTGCAGGCCCATAGGTCGCCTCGCCCCTTGGCAGGCCCTGCTAGAAGAGTCACTGTAGACACAGCTGCCAACAATCACTTGGCAGGCCAGAATTCTGCTCAGGGGCCTCAGGATTTCTGGCATTCCTCTCTGACCGGCATGCCAGCATTCCAGTCAGGGTCCTCAGGGTCCCGATGTCTGTCCTGGGGACGGTCGTGAGGCAAATGAGGGGAACTTCGGACTGTCTTTCACATGGATCAGAAAATCAGTTTACTAAAATGGCCAAAAAAGAATGTGTAACACTTAGAATTGAGGAAAAAAACAAAAACAAAACCAAACCCAAAGCATTGGAGCAATATCATTCTAGAGAATGCCATGTATCTATGAAAAGTAATAAAAACTTCTGTTTTCAAATGCACTTACAAATCACCTTTTTGCATCTGTTTTGGGTTTTTTTTTTGTTTGGTTTTTTGGTTTTTTTTTTTTTGTTTGAAAGCTCTGGCACTTATCTGATTCTTTTTTGAGCTAGTTCAGCTCATTAATCTGGTAAGAAAGCAGCTAAAAGTAAAGAGAAAAACCTATGGGGACCAGGATGCCACTTCAGCCACGTTGTCGTGAAGCATTAGGTCAGCCTTCTGTGTTGTAGAAATATCTCTGTCCTAGATGAAAATCAATGCATAGCACTATCTTCTTTTAAACTTTGTCCTTGCTACTGGGTTCCTGAATGATCAAGATGCTTTCAAACCAAACAACAGCCAGCCCTCTGAGATACTCCCCAAAGTATTGCGATGGAATAACTTGATCAGGAGGAAGAGCTCGCTATGCAGAACCTGAATATGAGGTCAAGAATGCTTTGTTGTGGATTACCATAGTTTGGGATTGTTTATCTCTTACCCCACCATGTAGGTCTAGGAAAAAATTAGGTAGCCACAAGGCTTTTACAGCTGTTCTTGTATTTTGGGATAGTAAGGATTTAGGGGAGTAAACAAAACTGTGGTGAGTTTTCCTATTGACTTGATTGCTCTGTCACTTTGAATTAACTGCTTTGCATGTCAGCTAACCCATCAGCATCAATGAAAAGAATATTTTCTTCCTTCCTGCACAAAGGATGTTTCATGATGCCTGTGATGTCAGGGACTTAAAAATGAAGACCATTGTGATTGAAAGGAAGCACTGGCATGCCACAAGGTAACTGTAGTGAGCTGTGTTTCCTCCTCAGCTTCACTGTGAGAGTAGAATTTTATTGAGCAGTTCCAAAACTTGGTCTTAGCATAGTCTGGTGACATATCTCAAAGGAGCAGTGTCCTAGGGTGACTTTATGATGCTTGTATCCCCAGTCATCTGTTCTCTTAATGCTGGATATGATATTCTCTGCCTTCAAGACTGGTTCTGAGAGCAAAGGTGGGGAGAAGAAGAAGCACCGAGTTTCTTATCAGAGGCTGCACTCCTTAAAAAGCAACACTCTTCCACATTCTGCGCTGCACTGTGTTGTCTGGGCACTGACGGAGCAGAACAGAGCACGCATTTGCTTTTTAGTTGGTTTAGCTGGCTGAGGCAGAGTTTTCCCTGGACTGTTTTTTTTTTTCCTTTCCCTTTTCTTGGAACGTTTCGAATCTGCTCCGGACTGGGACCTGGGAAGCACTGGGAACTTGCACTTTGTGGCCTACTGGGGCCTACCCTGGGCAGCAGCCTTCCCCATTGCCGGAGGGGTTGATAACAGAGTGAGCACCCACAGGAGAGACTTTCTGATTTGTCTCTCTTCAGTGCGGCAAATGAGTTTTGTCATCTGGTATTGTTCATATTTTGTGCTGGGAAGTGCTTTGCCTGTTAAAGAAACAGCTTTTTCCCACTTCTCTCCCCAAACCAGTTGAGGGGAGCGGCTGTGTGGGTGGGCTTTCGGTGGGGGGGAGGGTGCCGTGGCCCTTTGTGAGGTTTTCTGCCAAATTTAGCCCTAAACCAGGACAATCAGGATGTGCGACTTAGAGAATGGTGGTTGGAACTTTGGTTGGAAAAGACCTTTAAGAACACTGAGTCTAAATGGAATTAGCAAATGCAACCATCAAGAAATGCTTTGCTGTTTGAAGAGAACGTGATTTATCTTGTAAGCTTTGCAAGTATTTGTGTCATCACAAGCACACATGACCAATGCATTAGATGGGAATATAATAAGAAACCTGTGCAGATCAACAGAATGATTCTCAGGGTAGGATATTTGCATGTTTCATCTGTCTTCCTGACTTCTTCAAATGAATTCTTTTTAGAAAGTAATGATTGGAATTGTTACTCTTTTGACAGTTCTGAGTGTATTACTGACCTTTTTGGCATATGAATGCCAAACGGGTTAATTCACCTGGTTTTTCAGATAAAGACCGAGATTTAGTGTTGCTTCAGCTGGAGGCAGAAACATTGAAATCCTCCCGCCTCCTTCTTAGTACCTAATTTCTATTACAAAATCAGTGCACAATCTTGTCCCTTAAGGTCCACTTAGCTCAGTTTATACCAACAGGGTGACATTAGCAGGGCTCACATGATGCTGCACACAGAAGCCCTCAGTGTGCAGCTCTAGCAGACAGTAATTCCATGCAGTTGGACAATCCCAGTGCTGACTTTGGATCACCAGAAGCGTTCTTAGTAGAACGAGACAAATTTAATGGAGAGGTCTCTGCAGGAAGTGGCCTGAAGAAGACAGCAGAAATCCCAGCTGTGTGTTTGTAGAAATCAGTTGAAGGCCATTTACAGAAAAAAGATCTTTAAATCTAGCTAGCTTTTTCTGCAGATTATTTGTAAACTATATGCATGAGATGGACAGTTTCACTGAGCAACTGAAATACAGCTGCATTTAAGGGGATTGAATCAGGGTTGGGAAGCAGTGAAATAAAGCTTTTCAGGAATACCGGACATAAAAGTCCCGCCAAAATTGATCCGTTTTTTATGTCCAGATGCTTTTGAAAATAATGGGTGACCATTTGGCTACCTCATCGTTTTAATCAGAAATACAAAGAAAATTTTAAACTCACATATTTTATAGCTTGAGTATTTTTCTTTGTTTATTTCCTACTTTCCAATTCAGTTCTACAAATCATATGATTAGGTAATGAGAACTCATGCTGTATAAAAATATTTAATGCTATACTTCCAAGTTAAGGCCATGTATTTCCTGGAACTGTTTCAAAAAAAAAAAAAAAAAAGCCTATCTGGATTCTTTCTTCCCCACGCTCATTATTAGATGAAAATCATTTCAATATTCTATTTTGACTTTAGATGGTGCAAGATTATATTCAGAAATTCAAGCCTCTACTGTTAGGTTGTTTACATGGTTTTCTGGCCTTTCTAACTTTGTGCAACCACTCTTTGCAGCTATATATTTTTGCAGTAAGGCATCCCAGGGGTCTGTGAGAAGTTTTAATGTCAAGCAGAACTAACATGTAAACTACACGTGACATACTCGACATATTTCACCTCAGAAAGTTACAGTATGCTTAGACGGGATGAAATACGAAAGAAATAGACTTAACACAATATTTCTAAATCTTGGAAATCTATTACCTGAACTTTGAGTCCGTTTGCAGGACTCTGTAGAAATGCAAACGTGAAGTCCAAGGAGTAGAGCAGAAGGCATATTGGGCAGGGGGACAGAAGATTGCTTTGAAGGATGATGTAAGCAAGATTGCATCCCAGAAAGATAGCAGCTGCTTCTGCTGGTGCCAACATCGAGAATTTGTGCCACTGGCCTAGTTTTCTGGGGACTTTTGACCTGCACGCTCTTGAGGGCTTGCAGACATGAATTAATCTGTCCTTTGATCTTTTCTTTCATTTGAACGTCTAGGACCTGTTTTGGTCTTGTGTACGGTACTGTATCGTGTTATAAACAGACATGTTTCCACTGTTTGAAAGCTGTAGTTGAAAGTTAGGTTGCAACTATGAGTTGGCTGTCAAAAGAATTAATTTTCTGCTTTAAGCAAAATATCAAGAGAGACATTCAATCCACTCCTGTGATACAGATTCATTTTGAATTTACAGGGTAATTTGCATTAGTGGTTGTACTGCATGAGCAATAAATATGACTTGCTTGGTTTCTAATGATGATAATAGTTCTCTTTGTATTACTATAAGAATTGAATCCACCATCATTCTTTTCCTATTATTATTATGCTGTAAAGGAAAAACTCTTTTGCATTAACCAAGGAGTAAAATGCATGCATTTAGCATCATTCTTGCAGGTAGTCCTCAATTCTGAAAAGACCTCTCAGAAGCTGCATCAAATGGGAAAGCTAGACGGATGGCAGAATGCAGAAGCTGCCATTTAGGATCGAGTACAAAATGACACCCAAGAAATTCTTCATGGATGCTGCATAAGTACAAAGACGCCATTATTTCAAGGTGAAAAAGAGTCAATGAATAAAAAACGATGCTAATCAAGACACTAGAGTACCAAGCGTGCAACAAGGCTTTTTTGTAATGAACATCATGCCCAGCATGAAAAAGTACTCTTTTTATTGTAGATCGTTTAAAAGTGCACAACAGTTTGGAAAAAAGTGCTTTTCTTTTTTCTAGTAATAAGAACTCTGTATCATTCTAAGAGATACTGGACACAGGTTTTTGAAAACAATGTTCTTTTGAAGGTTAATTCTATTCATAAATACTTCACAGGAAAACATTTGATCTGCTGTTCATCCTGAAGACTTTTAAAGGAAAATGTTTTGGTTGCGTTCTCTTCTGACTAGTTCAGGAGCTCAGTCTTACCAGCATTCTAATGCTTTTTTATGTTCCTGATGGCACGGCTTAGACATCCTTGTCTCCGTTACCGTCATGATTTCCATATCAAGTGATGAGAATTTTTCTTCATGATTGGTGAAGTGAAGTGTCATAACATTAATGCAAGTCAATTTGAAGTTTTTTTTTCCAAAGGAATCTCTTCCTTCCTAATGAAAACCATTTGAAATAGCAAACCTACTCCGTTTTTCAGAAAGTGATATAATAAACCTGTAGAGTACAATGTCCTCGGAGTTGTTTTTTCAGCAGAAGAAGAAAACTGCTGTTTTCTTCTTCTTCTATCACCTTAGACTTACTTTATTCAAAACCTTTTTAAACCTTTGAATTTCTATTTTGATAGCTAATTCCTTTCACAGTGGGCTATAGCATATGTATTTTGAAAGGCCATTTGTACATATTCAAAGGGCTTACTTCTATTCTACTAAGAAATGGCTGTACTTCTAGTAGGGAAACTTCAAGGTCCAGTAAGATTTTATCTTGTACAAAATTTAAGAAACTCTAACTCTTAAAAATGATACCAGAAAATGACGTCTGTAAGACTGTGGCAGGAGGCTTTTTCCAGAACAATGTGCAGTTCTTCCCAATTCTATTTTTCCCTCCCATTACTTTGTACACAAAGATTTTTACACAGTCTTCTAACAGTGGCATGTTACTACTGGGCTAGAGTATTGCCCTGCCAGCATTGGAATTGACTGGAATGCAGCTGTGTTCCAATTTGCTGATGGGACAAGGGTTTTTTTGCTGAACACACTTTAGCAAGCAAGAGGGCTTCTTGGTCTTTAGATGCTGAGTCCCAGAAAAAGATGAATGAGGTGGTGACATGCCTCGTGTTTTGAAGAGAGATCAAAAAGTTATTGCTGGGGTCACCTCCCTTTTGGTACGGAAAGCACACAGAGGGCTTTGAAGCAGCACTTTCACCCTCTTTGCATTCACTAGTAAATCTGAGACAGAGCTTGCCCCAAGGTTTGTGCAAAAATACTCTTTTGATGCAACTGTTCACCAGACAATATCTCTGGGAAAATGTGCAGGGGCAGAAAGCAAGCCCTTCCTGGGAAATCTACTGAAATGGTTCAGAAGTTATTCCCACTCACTGTTGCTAACCTCTGCTGTCTAGCTGTCGGATATGCTTGGGACCATGTTGAAATAATTCTAAACAGTGTACTGAGGCTGCAATATTGAGTAAACATAGGTATTTTCCATAGGTGTCAGGGAAAAATATTTCTATTGGTAAAAATGAGTTCCATAGAAAACAAGAACAGCATGGTAGAAAAAAAATCACATCCATAGAATGAAGATGCCCAGAATTCTTCTTTTGAAGTTACACAGAGTCAATATTTTCTAAATAAGGTTGTGAAACTTATGAAGAAGTAAGAGTACCTTCCACCTGACTGGTGCACAAGTTCATGTTTCCAACTTACAAAAAACATATTATTAAAAGAAAAATGTTCCACCTTGTGGTAAAGTAGCCCATTCGTAATTGTATCAAAGGTAGGGTTAGATCAAGTATTCCTACAAGACAGTAGTAGTACTATGAAAAGCCTTTTGGCCTCTATCTGACTACAGGAAACTTGAGCAAGCAGAAGTGTCTTTCCCTGCTGCAAGCTGTACTTCCGATTTGCTACTGCTGCTTAAACATTGTTCAAAGAAAACTTGTCAAAATAAAACTAGTGTATACAAGCAACTGGAACTATCCATTGCGTTCCAGCCAATTTGAACTAGAAAATATCGGACACACACTCCAGTTGAATATTCTAATGCATAGATGGAGTATACCAGCACTAAGAAATGGGAACGCTGGAGAAAGGAGCAAATGCAGATGAATTTCAGGGAAGGAAATTATTGGAGAGCTAACTGCAGTCCCTCGACTTTACAAGAAATGATGTCCAGTAAATCCCAACCTGACACATAAAGAACTCCGTTTTGAAATGGGCTGCATCTATGGTCCTCTGTTCTTCCTAGATGAAGGAACTGTGTTTTGAATCAATCTTCCAAGTGGTATGGCTAAAGACCTTGGATACCTCAAATTTTTTTTTTTTTTCCAGAAGCAAATGTCTCGAAACCTCTTTAAACTGACATTTCCCCTTACGATGCCATCTTTTAAAAGAGCACCTTTTCATTTAACAGGGTATTCCAAACATCATTTCCAAATTTAGACTAAAAGTAACACTCTTTCTAGTTATCTTTGGGTTTTTTGCAGCTTCCTGCCAACATAGGCAGCAAGGAAGAGAACAGACGGCAGCTCTTTCTGGAGCATCTTGAACAAATGCCCTTGCTTATGTTCAAATCTTTCACTTCTCCAAAATCCCTAACGAGGAAGAAAAGGTTGTGAAGGCATTACTAGTAGTATTAGATGGCAATGGATGGGTCAAATAGAATTTGTATCGCATAGATGATACTTGGCAAACAGCAAATGAAGGGGTTTCTTTCAGCTCTCAGACTGATGTTACATCTCAGTAATTTATTAAAAAGATAACAAGAAGGATATTTTTAAACAGTGAACTTAATTACACCCCTACCCATGGACATCTGAATCTTAGGAATAGACAGTGTCTGATTTAGAAAAAAAAAAAAGAATTATCACAGTTTAAAGAAGTATATGATCATGAACACTTTGCTGATGGAACGTAGCCTATTCATTGGCTGAAATGAAGCAGGTAGACAGGACATAGGAAATATTGTTTTGTGGATCAAACATTTATTTTTTTAAAGTGATGCTTACAGATGGTGAACTCACCAACTTTGATATTGCACAGTAGATAAGGGTACCTAACTTGCTCCATCAAGTTATCCCTTGGAATCACCATCCAAGGGCATTTTCCCCTGCCTCTGTGAAAATGTGCCTACCTTTTTCACAATACTTTTGCAGCAGCATTGCTAGGCCTGATCAGCTGTTATGGAGGGTGAATGATCAGCAGCAAGGTGACTGGCCAGGGTCATTTGCTTCAATGGATTTTGATCTACTGGATATTTTGAAGACGTGCTTCAGCCCTCTTTGTCAGACACAGCCTTCAAATGGTGCTAAACAATTGTTCGGGCTGTGGACCACATGAAAAAGTACTTTCTGGTGCCTTTACTGGGCCATATGCTCTTGATTCTCTCCCTCAACTTCTCCATCACCTCTCATCTCTTTCACATGAGCTATGTTCAAGGTCCACAGGATACTTTTCACAGAATCTTCAGGCCTGATGCAGTAGGAATGATGAACAAATGCAGCTGGGATGAATTTTCCAGTTTGGATAAAACCTCTTGTGCACACAAATCCCCCTATGCCCAGAAAAACCTTCACTAAGCACGCGTGTTCTACCTAAACCGCAGTTTAGTCTGAAAGAAAAGCTTTGGTCTGAGAGTATCTGAGAGATTTGCATGAAGCACAGATATCTGACCTATGCAATTTTGAAGATCAGAGAAAAAAGAAAAAGGCAAGAAGTTTTTCATTTTGCCGGTTTTAATTTTCAATTCCATGCACTTTTTCAAAAAGTGTCAATCTCAAATGGCCATCAACATATTTCAGTCGTCTGGAAGTTAGTATTCATATCAAATGTGTTTCAAATCAATAGAATTTCAAACCTTTCCTCAAAGTTTATATACCTAGATTTAGTATTTCTGATCTCTATTAGATGAAAGGAAGACATTTTTTGCTGTTGGGGTGCTGGAACGCTGCTTCGGGTTGCCCAGAGAAGTTGTGGATGTCCCATCCCTGAACGTATTCAAGTCAGCTTGGATGGGGCTTTGAACAGCAACGAATGCGACCCTTGATGGTAGATAAACAAAGCTTGAATATAGAAGAGACTCAGATTGAGGTATACGAACAAATTTTCTCTCAGCTCTTGGGGTAAATTCAAAGTTGTACAAAATTGCATTTCTCTGTGATTTTCACTACTGTAACAGAAAGCTTCATGAAAACTGTGCAGAAGATATCAACTTTTAAAAGCGATAAGAACTACAACATCAAACACATGGGATGGGTTTCATCATGGGACACCCTCTGAGAGAAAATCTCTGTATTTCGACACTTCATGCCAATCATTAGGATTTCAAGGAGTGCCAAAGAAGGCGGCAAAATATCCTTCAGGACATTATTTACTGTAGTTCAGCCTGGCCATTAGTTGGAATTGGTGTTTGAACTAATGTAGACATACCACACACACTTTCCATGCACTGAAAACTTACTGTTTACAATGAATAAGCAATGAGGATCAAAATTGATTGAAAGCATCTTAAAAATGTCAAGTATTTCACTGTATATGATCTAGGATCAAAATACTTATTCCTCCTTAGTGAGGGACAAATAAATTCTTCCGTACCATGATGGTTAAAAATTGTCTAAACCAATGTTTTCTTCTGAAAAGACATCATCTAATTTTTTCTATTTTTAGAAGAAAATATTTCTAGACATAGAACAAAGGAATTTTAAAGGAACAAATGGAAGGAAAATATTCTGCAAACAGAATTCAATGAAAACCTGTGTTTTAAATATGAGGTAGATATTCAACAGAGTTTTTGTACCAGATATTTGAAATAGTGTACCGGCTATTTTGTCCACAAAGAGAGCTATTTAGCATTTCAGTCTTTTCCAAGGTGTTCATGATCTGCTATGCTGATCTCTGTGCATGCCTAGGTGTGTGCGGAAGGTGGGGCCATGTGAAGGGGAGTGTCTATGTTTGCTTAGCACTCGGAGTGGCAGATTCATGCCTCAGCTCCATCATTTCTTTTAGAAACTTCCCAGAGAGTGGATATGAAGTTTCATATCCAAAAGAGATCAATTCCCAAGTCATCCATTTTACTCTACCTTGTAAATCACATGCTTTGTTGCATATTTTATCAAATAGACTTTCAAGCCGCGTGGAGGAAGGAGAATGTGGAGAATCCCTCCAATGTCTTGCAACTTGTACGCAAATAGATTTTCAAGAAAATCATCATTTCTCTTTTAAATACATCTGGGACAGGCATGATGGTGGCGTCAATCTGTTGAAGTTTTTGTTGCTGGGGGAAGTTGTACGAAAGGACTGGTTTTTACATTGACCAGTTACTGAATCAAGTGCATGAACACATTTGAAATTCCACTGGGGTTTCCTTTTTCTAGCAGACTACTTCTAGAACTAGCTAGCAGACTCAAGATGACTCTTTTTCTCTGTTTTTGTTTCTTTCCTATTTTCTTGCTTTCTCTGCAACTGTCTACACAATTTTAGGACTTTTTTCCCAACTCAAATTGTTTCATAGACCGATAATTCAGATACGCTTTTTACAAGGAATGTTTTAAATCTTTGTTAGAATTAAGAAAGTTAAGGACATAGGTCTTTTTCTTCCCTTATGAATATTGCAATGAAAGAGTTCAATAAAGACCAACTCCTTTTTATTTATTTGGAATACAAGTCGATAATTCCCATACAGTAATTCATTGGTGGACCAATATTTGCCATTCTGATGTAAGTTGTCACTTCTTAACAATATGCCTTCTATGACTACGTTGACAACACTTTTGGTAAAGATCCTAACTGGTCTTAGACACGCATAGGGAGAAATTTGCTCTGCCAGTGTCAGTCTTAAGCATGCGTCTCAGAGGATCTTTCTAGAGCTGGGGAATTTTCCCATGAAAGGGATTCAGTTATGGAAGAGACAGGTTTCCTGGAGTTTTACATTCTTCTTGAACACTACTTAAGGAACTTAAATCCCACGTCCATTTGGATCTCACTCTGCACAGAGCTTTGTCATGCCAGTCCTTGAAATGCATCTCTAAGAGAATTCACTAGCACAGAATGAATGAGGGTGGAAGGGCTCTGTGCGGCTCCCCAAGTCCCATCCCCCTGCTTCAACCAGGATACCTAGAGCCTGTTGCCCAGGATTATATCTGGGCCTACTTTTAATGTCTTCAATGATCCAGACTCCACCATCTTTCTGGACACTCTGTGCCATGGTTCAGTCACCGTCACGATAAAAAATAATTTTGTGATGCTCAGAGGCAATCTCCTGTATTGCAGTGTGTGCCCACTGCCTCTTGTCTTTTCACTGAGCATCATTGAAAAGACACTGGTTCCCTGCTCTTTGCACTATTCCTTCCCGTAGGTATGTGTGCTGCCATGTAGATAAACGTCCAAAACTTCCCTGAAGCCCAGGCAGATGATATTCTCTTCATCTACCAGGCAAGTTCATTCACCGGAGGAGTTTAAAAAGTCGTCAAGCCCCAATTTCCCCTGGTAAATCCATGCTGACTACATTTGTTCTGTCCTCCTTGGTGTGCCTGGCAATGCTTTCCAGGAATAGCTACTCCATCAACTTCCTGGGGATCCAAATGAGGCTGGCTGGCTTGTACTTTTCTGAGTCCTCCTGGTTGCCTTTTTTCAAGATGGGTGACATTTGCTTTCATCCAGTCTTTGGGCACTTTCCTCAGTCACCATGGTCCATCCAACATGATCAGGAGTGGCCTCAGAATAACATCTGCTAACACCCTTGAGACCTGTGCATCCATCTCAACAAGGCCTGTGGACTTTATGGAATACTTCCCAATTCTGTGACTATGCCCATAAAAATTTGCATGGGATAAGAGGCCATTTTAACAGGTACCTGAAGAGTGAGTGAAAAGCTATGGAAGCAATCCAAAAGGACAAAGACTAGAGTTCCCTTTGAAGACAAAGTATCCCATCATGGAGCTGAGCAGCTTTAGATCCAGGTAAGCTTCCTCTCTGAAAGGATGCAGAAGACATGATTTTACCTAATCCAGTAATAAAATGTGTTGACCATTCACTTGCAATACAAAAAATTCAATGATTTCCAAAATTATTGCCTCCTAAGTAGACAATAATATACTGGCTGGGTATTCCCCTAACAGATGAGAGCACCTGCTTGATGTCTCTTATGCGTGCAGACTATTTGAAGTAGGTCATTTGAGTGGGGATTCCTGGTCTTCGAATTTTCTTTCTGATGAATTTGGAATATTTACTGAAGCAAGGACCGGAAGATGAAAACTTCATTTCCCATCAGCGCACTCTAACATCCATGGCCGTAATGCCATTGTTTCTCCCCAGCTGAGTCAAGAATTCATGACTACAAAGTGGATCAGCTCCAAAGGAAAGATCAAGGCTGGATAATATTCTCTCTTGGTAAAGCTATTTATCTCAAATGAAGTGACCAACTTCTAATCGCTCACTGGCCTAAAGCCACAAGGAGGGGGAGATGGACCAGCTTTCCTTCCACTGCTGCTCTCTTTGTCACCTCGGTGTTTAATACGAGTAGGAAGACGTTCAAAAAGACAGCGTTGCAGAATTCATAAAATTCAGTCTTAAAAAAAATCATTTTTTAGCAGGTGAAATAAAAATAGCAAATAAAATATATAAGTTTGTCTTGCCTTGTTCTGCAGGTTTTGTAACTGGCACACCTTTCCTTATGAACGCACTGTCCTTTCCTAAATACTCTCATATGGAGGAAGATGCTTCTGATCAGAAGAGCACTAGGATGTCTTTACTTGACCTTTTCTTTTCACTGATGCTTGGTCCTCTGAAAAGAATGGTTTTCTAAAATTGAAATGTGCTACTATTGTTCCCATGGGGTAAGCCGCAGACTCCTCCTGTCGGAGCTGTCACTAATCAGCTACTCTCCTATCTGCCTTTAGTAGTTGAATGTTCTGGTCTAAAAGTAGCACCTTCTGTGTAGCCATGCTCTTAGTTGCCAGTCTCATCCTAAATCCAAAGACCCTCCTGCAAAGGACCGCTGGTTCTGTAGTCAACCAAGGAAAAAAGACCCGTCCATCCATGCTTTCTGATTTAAAATATTAGGGTATGATGTCCCTAAACAATTCTCTGCAGTTGAACACTACTTATCTTTGGCGTGTTCCTTCAACTCACTCGCAAGTCATTCATGCCTTAGGTTATTGGGAGAATTGCTTCATTTGAAGATGATTAAAAGGGGTATGAGAATACTTTTGTGCTTCTGCTATGAGGATACTTTTCAAATCCATACAAACTCCCTGCAAATGCAAAAACCTGCATCCTGTATTGTCCTAGCTTACAATATCAAAATGCATCCTATTCCCACCCTCAAGAACTGAGGAAACCAGGGGTGGCATCGTTTTTTCCTTCTCTCCTGTTAATGGGCCCATCAATGTCTTGCCACATGACTCAGAGATAACTCCCTCCAGGAGCCATTTCTGTTTCACGGGTAATCAAGGACCCACATCATGACTCAGAATGATATCAGCCCATTGGGAGATGCTCTGCCCAGGGGGTAGGAGCTAAGCATCCCCACCTGGATATAATCTGGGTTTTGGAAGGCAAGAAGCACTATTTCTACTGCATTGCCAGAGGAACGGCCACCCTTAGCCACTGGTTTTCCAGAGGACGAGAGCTACCAGATGGTTTCTAAAGAATCACCACTTCAACAAGACCATTTCATCCAAACTGCTTTCACCACCCTAACTAGCAGGATGTCAGTTTGTATTCTGACTCTGTCAGTGGTTTTTCTTTTGTACTCTTGCATGGATTTGGGTTTTTTCCCCTTTTCCTAATAAACTGGATTTCTGACTTGGAGTCTTGCTGCGGTGCTGGATTTCTTCAGCCCAACTAGCTCCCGACACCGACAGCGAGAGTGGGCCGCCCCAAGAAAGCTGTCGAATCCGGGCTGCAGCTGTAGGGCACAGCTGCTCTACGGCACAGGTGGACTGCCTTGGGGATAGAACTGCGCTGAGAGCAGGGACAAGGAACAGGGAGAGGTCTTCTGCATATTTTTCAGTTTACTCCCTGGAGGGTCAAGGACAGAAAGACACTGATTCAAAGGCATCCATCAACTTCTATATGGGGGGAAGGTCCCAGGGGAGGATACAATCTTTAACCAACTGGGAGAAACTGGGGGTGGAAGACAAGGAGGGGAATACAATGTTGAAACCAGTAGGGGGACTACAGGGGAGGAGAATAACTTGAAGAAACCACTGGGGTTTTGAAGGGTACAAAATTGAGAGGGAAGTTTCTAGAGAAAGGGGCAGGCTTGGGGAGGGGTTGATGTTCAATGGGAGAAGGAACAGGGAACAAAAGGGCAGGTCTTTGGGGAGAGGGACAGCTAGGGCAAAAGCCAACAATACTGGGGGGAAAGGAACAATCCATTCATAATAACATATGCTATAACAGCACAAAATAGGAAGCCTTAGAA
Source organism: Haemorhous mexicanus (assembly GCF_027477595.1). Taxonomy (NCBI): domain Eukaryota; kingdom Metazoa; phylum Chordata; class Aves; order Passeriformes; family Fringillidae; genus Haemorhous; species Haemorhous mexicanus. The sequence continues at coordinate 20,886,377 of NC_082345.1, read as the reverse complement.
AACGGACTACTAGAACTGCAGTACAATAATAAACACACACTGCAACAGAGTGTCTCACTGGTTTGGCTTTCAAAGCAGAAGAGGTGCCAACCTAAAAATTTCCCAACTTCAAGGTTAACTGGCTGCAGTTTTGATTTCCTTCTTCAATATATCACCAAGGCGCTACCAGCTTCTGTAATTGGCTCAGCAGCATGTCTGTTCTTAGTGCCAAGCAGGGATTCACTTTGCCAGGCATGGAGGAAGCTTCTAGGAGCTTTGCACAAAAAATCACTTCTGTGGCTGGCTTCTTCCCTCCCCACCAAAAACCAAGCCATGCCAAACCAACACCTTAACTAATTCGTAGTACTTAGTACGCATCCAAGAATGTCTTTTAAACGATGCTTTATGTTTTTGACCAAACGCACTGAAAAGAAGTGGATCCATAATATTGATAAAAATTGTTCCAGTTCAATAGAAATATTGGGTCATGCAACTCTAGATTACATAGCTGTTTTTTTGTACAATACCCAGAGGCTTTTTTCACCTCCATGGAAGAGCCTAAATGAGGGATGTGGGAGTCCAGGCGGCTCTCCAAAATGCAGTTTATTCCATCCAAGACGTTGCAGCAGTCCAGGGTAGTGGGCAACAGAGCCTGTGCCTACAGCTGTCAGCTCTAGCTACAGGCAGGCCTGGAGACCCTTTGGTTTTGGCACTTTGCTGAGCATCTTCATACAGTAGAACCAATCTATCCCTTAACTATTATCTATAGCCTATCCTAACGACTCTAATTACCATATGTTGCTATTCTCCACTCACTAAAAGTCAGTATATTACAGTTGAAGCGGAAAGTTGTTTTTCAGTTTTCTTGACAGTGGAAAATTTGGAGAGCTTTTTCTGCTTGCAGCATTTGCTGACTTGTTTGCCTGTGCTAGCTTCCTGCTTGGTAAAAACATCTTCTTGTTTGGGGTGGGTTTATCCTTTGCTGTAAGTCATAAAACCCTCTTCTAACTAAGGTATCCTCGGTTATCCAGTAAGACTGGCTCAGCAATTCTTTTCTTCTAGATCAAAACTTGCTTCCAACTCTATTCCTTCTTCAGACTCCACATTGAAAAATCTTTCTGCCAAGCATACATATCTGTGAGACTTTCTTGTCAAACTTTCATCTTTCCCAACACCTCTAAAGAAATGTTTCCTGATGGTTTGGATCAGAAGATCCAGTATTGCCATCCTGAGATTTTTCATTCAAAACCCATAAGCTGTGCTCAAGGTTTTGGCTATGTTCTTTGTTGTGCCTTGCATCTATTTTGGCTAGAAAGCCAGTGTAGATGATGTCCTTGCTGCAGTAGCCATGGGAAATAAGGTGGAGTGTCTGGCTGATGTACCAGGATGTAGACTATCCAGCACTCCCCCAGGGAGGCGAGGATCCCTAAAGGAATAGAATATTGGCTATGCTCTGGGAGTTTTACAGAGAGAAAGATCCTCACAGCTCAAATGATTTGTCTCCTGGAGTTCTGAGGAGTATGTGGTGAAGAAGAAGGCTGCTGTCTTTTCCAAGAATCTTCCGTGCATTCAAGAGGATCATTGAACTTCTTGTCTGAGAATGAAAGAAATATGAGTAGTAATTAGTACTTTTTCTCTGTCTGTGCATCACTGATTGAATTTGGGTAGGCAATATTTTTTTTATTTATTTATTTGAATTATTCATCATAAGGTCTTCCAAATTCCCAAATTCTGCTTCACTTCTTTCTTTTGTAGGCCAGTCTGGTTCATCTTCTCTTCTACTGTATTATTGCAGACCATATCTGAATGGATTTTTTTTTTTTCATTTTGAACATTAGGTTTAAACCGAATGAACAGAACGCTTTATTTATCCTTATTTGACCAGTTTGCAAGGAAATACAGAATTTTGAAGAGAAGTGACGTGACTCCACTTGAGGTTTTCAATGGAAGAGAAGAATGACGATGTCCTACATTCACAGCATTGTTTACAGTAACATTGCAGCTAGTTTCCAGCAACGAAGGTCAGGTTCTGGAAGCAGGCATGCATGATTGTAGAGAAGTCTAAAAAGTTTCAGTTTGGCCGCTTTTCTTGAAAAATAGCTAATATGTCTCAACGTTGTGCTGAATCTCGTTGTACAGACACTTCTTTTGAGGTCTGAACTCCTTGCTGGACTTCTGTATCTAAGAATCAGATACAGTAAACCTATGTTTCCTTATATGCTGTAAGAATTTGGTTCTAATCTAGAAGAGCAAGAAAAGGTTGCCATATTAATACAAGGTAAAGAACCTGCTAAGAAAGCAGTTAATGGACTGCTTTTTTTATTGGAGCAGTGATTTAGTGGTTTGATGGGTTTTTTTTTTTTTGCTTCTCAATAGAATTTAAGAAGTGGTGGGGTAAGAATGTGTGGATGTTTATAGGTTTGCCTTGAAAGAAGAATTACAGGGGAAACTGTTGTAAAGAATTGATGCAGAGCTCTATGCATTAATGCACTCTTCCGTACAGAGTTTCAGAAGTGAAAACCAAGAGGAGAGAGTGCCGACAAGATGAGAGTGCCGATTTACTAGAATGAATTCAAGATAGCATTCTTTTCTCTCTGAATTACAGCTCTAAACCTCAGGGTAGTAATAGGAAGTACATAACAATCTCAAAGATTTAAAAATGGATGATGAAGTTTTCTATCCAGTAAACTGTAAGGCTTCACATTTTAACCTGGTTTGCATTTTGGCAAAAGCCTGGAATCTTCTGCAATTTGCCAGATAACAAGGGATTTAGAACAGGAAGTATGCAAGTAATCATTTGGAGCCTTCATCTCCCTTCTTAGAACAATGGATACATTTATTATGCTCCTATTTTTATTCCATCAGGGGATTTGATCATGGAAATGTCTAGTCATTCTTTTCTTGTTTCCAACCCCTCAAAGAGCATGAATCCAAACTATTCAGAAGTTCTTGATCTGCAACAGTGACAAGCACTATACTGGTAAGAGTCAGTGGACATTAGCAGATCCCCTATGCCAGCCCCCTATGGCGGGCAGTTCTGGCAGGACTGATGTGTGAGGGGCTGGAATTCTGTGAAATAGAACATTCTATGAATGGGGAAAATGGAAACAGATTCTGAACGTTCAACCCAACACGTGAACAAGTAATAGGGCAGGTAATTTTCTGTGGAAATTTCCTTAGCCCCAGTGTTGTGGATGATGATTACTCTTCCTACCTCCTTTGGTCAGCTGCCAGCACAGTCACGTTACTCCGCTTATGGACAGAAAACCAGAAGAAGTCATTTTTGAACAAAACACCCAGCAGGACCTTAGAGTGTTTTTGCTGCAAAATCTTTCAAGGCAGATAGGGAAACAATTCCATTGTAGAGAGTGTGCTGAGAAGACAAGTTTGGAAGTTAAAAACCATGGGATCTGTTTCTATATATGTCACTGATTTTGCTTATTATCAATTTGGTGGGGTTTCTTGTTTTGTTGTTTTTTTTTTGTTTGTTTGTTTTTGTTGTGTTTTTTTTTTTTTCCTGCATCCTTGAGATGAAAGCATAAGACAGAAAAGTACGGTAAAGTTAAAATACTTTTGAGATGGCTTGTGCTGAAAAACTTGTAGCTACTGCTAAGGCCCATAAGCCAGGTCCTGTTTCATTTCTGAGAAGCTATAAAATTCCCATTGGTAATTTAGTTCTAAGCATCTGTTGTTATGGTGGAGATGCAAATTAAGAAGAACAATTTTTGAATCTGTAGGGATGTATTTACCATTTTGGAGCTGCCTTTTCAGTCTCTGAGCCATCAATGAAAAGAAGGAGAAGAATCTACACTCTTTTCAACCTGTGGACCATCCACTACTGTCCACGTGCTCAGATTCAAAGCCAAACAATCCTGTCGGGCCTGATTGGGAGGAATTATTTGGATTCAAAATACTAGACTAGTATTTGATTTCCATCAGCACAGTCCATTGGGCACAAATTTTGATATCAATAGAACCTTTCACGGGGATCCATCTTTCTCACCTGCAGTACATTTTAAAGAGAAGAGGCATTGTTGAATGGCTTCAGTGAAAAAAAAATCTTAAATGCACTCTGAATGGAATTGAGATCCAAAGGAGCCAGTATTTCAAGAAAGCCTGAGATGTTGTCTGCCATGAGATCCCTTCTAAGAGGTTCTATTAAGGTACCAAATTCTTCATCAAAATACTGTCAGATTGGTCAGAGGGGAAAAGCAAACTTTTTGAATGGTCCTTTGGGAAGACAGGGCTTGCAGCGAATTTAGTACTTGCTGCTAGGTTGCCTACATTCCAGGAAAGAGTATTAAATACTGAAATTCGACCGATGGTGGATGAAGTCTTTGTGACTGTGAAAGTCCAGTGCATGGCAATCTCAGAAAGGAACCCATCAAAGCCCCTGAAATGCCAACACACAAGTTGTGAGTTGGCAGTGCATGCCAGGTTTTAGCAAACCACAGCAAAATGCTGATTGCAAAACGAGGCCATCAAGTCACATCCGGTATGAAGCAGTAGGAAAGAGGAAAGCAGCTGAGAGCGTCAACCCTGCTAAGTAGTCTCAGTATTCTTATTGCCATTAGCAGAAATGTGAAATGAGTCTATAAAAATTACAAAGGAGGCAAAAGAAAAGGGAGTGATGACTCCTCTGGCATAGTGTTTCCTAACAGGGATCTTCAAAATCCTGTAAAGATTCTCTCATCCTTGAAACTGAAGGAAGGTATTAATGGCAGTAAGGAAATGGCATCAAATGCTAGAAAGACTCTGGGCAGTGTACTTCTAGACAGAAATGCCACTGATGGAAAACCGACTAAACTGGCACCAATGCAGCACCAATGCAGCAACTAAAGCCCAGAAATTGTCCACGGCTTCACTCTCTGCCATTCCTTTCATATGCACACAGCAGCTCTGCAACATTCCTACTCATCATCTCCTTGGCAAACTGGGCGTGAGGGTCCGTAGTGACGCAGATTCCCCAGGCAGGTGCAAAGGAGAGCCGCTTTCTTGCAAAAGCCAGGCTTTTGAAGCAGTCAGGCCTTTATCACTTGCATAGCTTTAAGCCACAACAAACATAATTCAACCAACCGTCATACCCCACGCTGTGAACACGCAATGCTTCTAGAACTTCTTGATCTACCTCTAATTCAGCTGTCTCACTTTCCCCTAGTCATTTTCTACTTAGCCAAAGTAACGGGCCTCAGCCATGGTTTTACAAGGCCTTCCTTTCGGAAAGTTCTACCTATATGCAACAGCATACCACTAGTTTCTTCACCACCAAGAGTTTAGGTAGATGATTGGCATCTGCCCTTGCGGTGAAACACAATGGGGAGAGAAAATGCTGTTGGAGATGTTCAGTCATTCCATTTTCTAGACAGGCCAAATCAAAAGAAAAGCAAGCTATAGGATTGTGTACTTGCTCTTACAGAACACCTGCTGCCATCTGACAATGAACTAGCAGAAAATCAGCAAGAATGAGACTTGAGGCAAACAACCTTTGGAAGGGAATAATGGGTTGATAAATAAAGACAACAGGTTTCCAGGCTATCGAGATACTTTAAATGACAGCAAAGGATTTGAGAGCAGAGGCTGAACTGGTGGGGAAGGATTCAAAGAATCCCAAGAAAAACATGACCAAAGAATAAAAGAACCCCAAGAAAAATAGGGGCAACTGACCTGTTAAGGCCTTCAGGAAATCAGTGGCCGCTGATTTAGATAGGCCATTCAAGTTCATTTACTGGTGCATTTTCCACTCCTATTTCACCTGTCAGCATCACAGGGTGAATTGAGACCTTGGAATCAAGATTATTTGGGATTCTGTTCTTAGCTTTAGGAGAGAAGTACAGCAGGTGAAGTACCTGCTACTGATGTGATACCCAGGAACACAGAGTTGACACATTTCATTGAAGTCCAATCACAACTAGCAATACTAAGAGGATAGGATTGGCGCCTTTTCATGACGCTCTTCTTGTTACGCAGCCTGCTCTGATTCTGGTGAAACTTTTTCATTAGCTTCTCTCTAAAAAGGAGAAAAACCAATTAAATGTCCCTCCCTGCTGATGCTAATCGAGTCAGAGGTCTATGAAAGGGCCAAAAATATTCGGAATTCTTCTTAGACAATGGAAATGGAAGCAGAGCTACCAATCTATTTCCTTGCAACATATCCCTAAAACTCATTCCCTTCTATTCATCACTTATGTATAGCCAGCAGTACATTCAGGAAAAGATGAAACTGACTGATGTCAGCAAGGGAAGGACTTGAAAGAACTATTCCCATGAATCATCGTATAGACAGTAACTCTAGCATTAAAATCAGAACCCTTTTAGTAAGTATCACTTATGGGAAATTCAGGACTCCTGCACAATGGACCAAGAGGATTAATCAGAAGCCGTTTATGGTTTACATGATGCACTTACTCATTCTGACTCTCTGCACACGCTAGTCACGCTTTTCTTATTGGTGCCTTTGTCTTGTCCACGCATTCTGCGTGCACCTCTCAGAAGATGTGTTTCCTTACAGTCCAGGTACTTTGCCCCCCCCCCCCCCCCCCCCACCCCGTTTTGGAGTTCTTGTGGTCTTGGAATTTAGTTTCTCAGCTTTTCCTCTCTTGTTTTAGCAAGGCTTATGTCTTGATGAATTCCAGAGGGCCCTGAGAAAATTCTGAGAAGAACCGTTCCACGCTGGATGGCTGGTGCAGCCCGTAGTCTAAGCGGTTCAGATACATTGTCACAATTGCCCCTTCTTCTTGCACCAGCCAGATCTCTTCCAATGTAATTTTTAGCAAGAGGCACACCAGTTTCACCATGCATGGAATAACACAAAGCAATGAAATAATGACTACTGGTAAAAACAAAGCTCCATTTACGAGATCTTTCAACCACCCAGTTCTTTCCCATCCCTCAAACCATTGATGCAAACCCCACTCGTTCCCAGTCAATTTCTTCATATTGTCTTGTACTTGTGTGAGTTTCGTATGAATGGCTGCAGAATGGTCCAAAAGATTCATGCAACATATTCCTTATAAAATTCCTAACACTCGTACCCATGTGCTAGTAACAATAAATCTATTTCACCTCCTATTTGCAGTGTGCTATATCTAATAGGATCTACGTCAGTGAGCACCTGACTTAAAATAGAAGAAGTTACGATAAGTCGTTTGAACATCCAGCACCCCAAATGATTAAAAGCAGCCAAACCTTGATAAGCAGCGCCATCTAGCGTAAGGAAGAACACAGTTATTCCTGCTGGAACGAGCAAAACTCGACATAATGGTGCCAATCACGTCTTTAGCTAGTGTTCCTCTCTAGGTATTCCCGGAAACGAAAAAGCGGCTTCCTCCAGCAAAACCCATTATGAAGGTAAGAGAGCCCGCCGAAGAGCGGCTTCTGTTAAAAGAATCCGGCTACCGGCACCTACCTTCGGACAGCTGCGTATGCCCTTCTTCTGCGTCTCTTGCCGCCTAGACCTTAGCGAAAAGCTTTTCCAGGCATTATCTCAAAAAGGAACTCTGCCAGCACAGCAAGCGTCCCACGACGGTTCTCATGAGGGTACTCGAGTTCTTACCATCTCCTGGAGAAAAGAAAATGTAAGATTGGCCAGAGAGTGCTGCATAAGGTTTAGAAGGATGCAAAAGAAAGCTGTCCAAGAACTTTTTCCCTACTTATGGTAATGCAAGTTGAAACTGTTGGAAAGTGGTTAGTTATCGTTTTCCCTCAGTTTGAGAGCTGCTCACTTAATCCCAGTGCTGTGCTTGACTTCTCAGCATCGGCCGAGCACTCCGGCTGCCGGAGGCGAAGAAGCGGCTTTTTCGCGCCCAGAGCTTTCTGCCGGTCGCGGTGCGCTCCGAACCGCGGCTTCTGCCGAAAGCCGCCGGGGACCGGCACCTACCTTCGGACAGCTGCGTATGCCCGTCTTCTGCGTCTCTTGCCGCCTAGACCTTAGCGAAAAGCTTTTCCAGGCATTTTCTCTAAAATGGACTGTGCCAGCACAGCAAGCGACCCGCGACGGTTTTCATGAAGGTACTCGAGTTCTTACCATCTCCTGGAGAAAAGAAAATGTAAGATTGGCCAGAGAGTGCTGCATAAGGTTTAGAAGGATGCAAAAGAAAGCTGTCCAAGAACTTTTTCCCTACTTATGGTAATGTAAGTTGAAACTGTTGGAAAGTGGTTAGTTATCGTTTTCCCTCAGTTTGAGAGCTGCTCACTTAATCTCAGTGCTGTGCGGCTTCGTTCTTGACGTCTCAGCATCGGCCGAGCTCTCCGGCGGCCGGAGGCGAAGAAGCGGCTTTTTCGCGCCCAGAGCTTTCTGCCGGTCGCGGTGCGCTCCGAACCGCGGCTTCTGCCGAAAGCCGCCGGGGACCGGCACCTACCTTCGGACAGCTGCGTATGCCCGTCTTCTGCGTCTCTTGCCGCCTAGACCTTAGCGAAAAGCTTTTCCAAGCATTTTCTCTAAAAGGAACTGTGCCAGCACAGCAAGCGACCCGCGACGGTTTTCATGAAGGTACTCGAGTTCTTACCATCTCCTGGAGAAAAGAAAATGTAAGATTGGCCAGAGAGTGCTGCATAAGGTTTAGAAGGATGCAAAAGAAAGCTGTCCAAGAACTTTTTCCCTACTTATGGTAATGCAAGTTGAAACTGTTGGAAAGTGGTTAGTTATCGTTTTCCCTCAGTTTCAGAGCTGCTCACTTAATCCCAGTGCTGTGCGGCTTCGTTCTTGACTTCTCAGCATCGGCCGAGCTCTCCGGCAGCCGGAGGCGAAGAAGCGGCTTTTTCGCGCGCAGAGCTTTCTGCCGGTCGCGGTGCGCTCCGAACCGCGGCTTCTGCCGAAAGCCGCCGGGGACCGGCACCTACCTTCGGACAGCTGCGTATGCCCGTCTTCTGCGTCTCTTGCCGCCTAGACCTTAGCGAAAAGCTTTTCCAGGCATTATCTCAAAAAGGAACTGTGCCAGCACAGCAAGCGACCCGCGACGGTTTTCATGAAGGTACTCGAGTTCTTACCATCTCCTGGAGAAAAGAAAATGTAAGATTGGCCAGAGAGTGCTGCATAAGGTTTAGAAGGATGCAAAAGAAAGCTGTCCAAGAACTTTTTCCCTACTTATGGTAATGCAAGTTGAAACTGTTGGAAAGTGGTTAGTTATCGTTTTCCCTCAGTTTGAGAGCTGCTCACTTAATCCCAGTGCTGTGCTTGACTTCTCAGCATCGGCCGAGCTCTCCGGCTGCCGGAGGCGAGGAAGCGGCTTTTTCGCGCCCAGAGCTTTCTGCCGGTCGCGGTGCGCTCCGAACCGCGGCTTCTGCCGAAAGCCGCCGGGGACCGGCACCTACCTTCGGACAGCTGCGTATGCCCGTCTTCTGCGTCTCTTGCCGCCTAGACCTTAGCGAAAAGCTTTTCCAGGCATTTTCTCTAAAAGGAACTCTGCCAGCACAGCAAGCGACCCGCGACGGTTTTCATGAAGGTACTCGAGTTCTTACCATCTCATGGAGAAAAGAAAAAGTGAGATTGGCCAGAGAGTGCTGCATAAGTTTAGAAGGATGCAAAAGAAAGCTGTCCAAGAATTTTTTCCCTACTTATGGTAATGCAAGTTGAAACTGTTGGAAAGTGGTTAGTTATCGTTTTCCCTCAGTTTGAGAGCTGCTCACTTAATCCCAGTGCTGTGCGGCTTCGTTCTTGACTTCTCAGCATCGGCCGAGCTCTCCGGCGGCCGGAGGCGAAGAAGCGGCTTTTTCGCGCGCAGAGCTTTCTGCCGGTCGCGGTGCGCTCCGAACCGCGGCTTCTGCCGAAAGCCGCCGGGGACCGGCACCTACCTTCGGACAGCTGCGTATGCCCGTCTTCTGCGTCTCTTGCCGCCTAGACCTTAGCGAAAAGCTTTTCCAGGCATTATCTCAAAAAGGAACTGTGCCAGCACAGCAAGCGACCCGCGACGGTTTTCATGAAGGTACTCGAGTTCTTACCATCTCCTGGAGAAAAGAAAATGTAAGATTGACCAGGAAGTGCTGCATAAGGTTTAGAAGGATGCAAAAGAAAGCTGTCCAAGAACTTTTTCCCTACTTATGGTAATGCAAGTTGAAACTGTTGGAAAGTGGTTAGTTATCGTTTTCCCTCAGTTTCAGAGCTGCTCACTTAATCCCAGTGCTGTGCTTGACTTCTCAGCATCGGCCGAGCTCTCCGGCTGCCGGAGGCGAGGAAGCGGCTTTTTCGCGCCCAGAGCTTTCTGCCGGTCGCGGTGCGCTCCGAACCGCGGCTTCTGCCGAAAGCCGCCGGGGACCGGCACCTACCTTCGGACAGCTGCGTATGCCCGTCTTCTGCGTCTCTTGCCGCCTAGACCTTAGCGAAAAGCTTTTCCAGGCATTATCTCAAAAAGGAACTGTGCCAGCACAGCAAGCGACCCGCGACGGTTTTCATGAAGGTACTCGAGTTCTTACCATCTCCTGGAGAAAAGAAAATGTAAGATTGGCCAGGAAGTGCTGCATAAGGTTTAGAAGGATGCAAAAGAAATTTTTCCAAGAACTTTTTTTCAGCTTATGGTAATGAGCTATACTGGAGGCTCAGACCATTCTTCTTCTTGGAATTGGTGAAGGATGCACAAGCACTGCTGATTGTGCTTCGTTGTGGTACAGGTAATAAATAGTTGATTGTTTTAATAAAAAAACACTTGAAATGCTAAGAGACGAATTTTAAAGCATAATTAATTGGAGAAAGATTCCTAAACTTGTGGCCGGTTTTCCCAACCCATCTATTGATTGCAAACGACATTCCTTGCTGTTGTTCTGGTGCATGAACCAAAGCCCAGTGATGTCTACTACTTAAGAAAGAGGTTCTACCTTCTTACTAGAGTATGTTCTTACCCTTTTAAAACACTACCCCGAACATTAAGAACAAGAGATTACCTGATGAAGTAATGAAGTGCTTTGGTTGAAAGTAAATTGCATTTGAAGGAAACGGGTTTGGGGGCGAGCACAGGAAGATCTCCGAAGTAGAGTGCCAGCTTAGTTCTCTGCTTCAGAGATAAGTGAAGCAATTCAGGAATGTCTTTCCGTGAAAATAGTTTACAGATCTTTCTGCACAACAGGTAACCACCAGCATCAGAATGTGTGCAAATAACAGACTACTCACTACAAGGTTGTCATCCATGAGTGGTAAGGCAACTCAGACTCATAGCAGTGGTTTTGCTCTTGTGCCTCATAGAATAGACAGAAAAGAATGCGGAAAACTAATTTTTCCATCTAGTTTCTTTCAGTATTGGTTCCAGGACTATTTTCCTACCCTCAGGAGACAGCAAAAACTGTCAACAACTGAAATGCTTCAGAACTTGAAATGATCTGAATGGCAAATATTTCTCCTCAAATAAAATTTAAAACGTAAGTCATAACGGTAAAACAGATCGAGCTATTTAAAGATGAATGTTCTAGACTTACTAAAACATTCCCAGAGATAACTATTGTGTCCTAAATCTGTTTAAAAGTCCAGAGTTCCTGGTAAAAAAACTTCTATGCAGATGAGGTAGCTACATGATAGTCTCTTTCCAGCTTAATTATACTCTTCACTCTCACCACCTCTACCAGTTGATTTTCGTAAGTTCTTAGAAAACAGTACTTTAACTTTTTTAGTTCTATGAAAAAAAATGACAGTGACAAGAGTTCTTTGCACTGCCTGTTTTCTGAGAAGCCTGACCATCAAGCCTTAGGAACTTGATCATGAGTTTTATTTCATCTCAAAGTAAATTTTAAGGGCGTGGCAGAGAGAATGGGAGCCTCATGCAAAACAGTTTAGGCTTCTAATTCTTGTATTGTCCTACTTACCTACGACAAGAACTGGAAAGAGGATAGATTCCAGTTAGCAGCTGTTAAACATTTGCACATACTCTTCCGCTAAAGAAGAGGTCAAGGATGGTTTTCTGGCCCTCCCTCCACAAGCTGCAGCTTCCTTCAAGGCACTTTCACCTGTTGTGGCATGGAGCTTTCCAGCAGCTGCACTGTAGGTATGTGTTCCTCCATGGTTCTCTAGGGACTGCTGGGAGACAACCTGCTTCACTAGGATATCTCCAGGGACTGTGGGGGATTCTTTGCTCTGTCAACTGGAACACCTCCTCCTCCTTGTCTTACTGTAGTATCACGGAGCTGCTTCCCATACTGGTTTTTCCCCTCACTTGCCACTGCCCATTCATATGTTTTGTGCTTTTGACAATATATTCTCACAGAGACTGATGGGCTCAGTTGCAAAAATGTGTCTTGCTAGAAAATGACATGCTCTACAAAACCATGATTTTATAGAAAAGAATAGTGGAAGTACAAATATACTGCTAAAGGTCCGGAAACTTGACAGTGCTTCATTGTAATACATCCCCTGATTTTGCCTTCTTTCTCCTTAAGATCTGGAAAGAATACTGGGCAGGAGACAGTGTTGTTTCAAGGAAAAGACTTTTTTAGGATTCTAGGGTGCATCTTCAACTTTCTTGAGAAAATTGAGAAAAGGCCCTTTGTCTTTTGTGATAAATATCATTAGGCAGTAGGGACAAATTCTGACCAACAAGAGCAGGTCAAAATCTGGTGAGATCAAGCAATATACCTTGAGTGGCCAGGACAGAATCATAGAGTGGTAGAATCAGTTGAATTGGAAGGGGCCCGTCAGGAGCATCAAGTCCAACTTCTGGCCCTGCATGGGACCTTCCTCAAGAATCACACCAGATGCCTGAGAGCAATGTCCCAAAGGTTCTTGAACTCAAGATAGGTGTGATGCTGTGAGCACACCCTGGAGAGACTCTTCCAGTGCCCAGCCATCCTCTGGTTAAAAAACTTTTTCCTGATACCGGACCTGAGCCTCCCCTGACTCAGCTGCATGCTATTTCCTCCAGTTCTGTCCTTGTAAACCTCATTGGAGAACTTTCTGATACCTTCATGTCTTTTTTCATTGTGGTACCCAAAACTGCCCCCAAGCACTCAAGGTGAGGCCGCCCCAGAACACAGCAGAGCAGAGCAGAGCAGAGCAGAGCAGAGCAGGACAATGCCCTCTCTTGCCCAGCTGGTGATACTGTGCCTGATGCACCCCAGGACAGGCTTGGCCCTCCTGGCTGCCAGGGCACTGCTGATACCCATTTAGCTTGCCATTGGCCAGGAGCCTGGCTTCCTTTCAGCCTCTGGCTCCCTAGTCTATACACACACACAGAGCAGGATTGCCCTGTCCCAGGTGCTGAATCCAGCACTTGTCATCGCACAACTCCCTAAGGTTGGGGATTGCCTGTGGGAATCCTTGAAAACAGAGGATTTTGGGAAAGCTGCAAAAGGCAGGCCTCAGAGACAGCAGAACTGTGCTTGGAGCTAAGCAGTAGTCATAAGGTTTGTCAGCAGAAAAATGATAGAAGAAGTAGAGAAGTAAGGACAAATAGAACAATGGCCTGTGTATTAAAGCTTGACCAGAAGAACTCCCTAAGCTACAGCAAAGTAGATCTAGCCAGATGTTAGGAAGTTCTAAGCTTAATAATGGAGCTCTGTGCATTCTATCTTAAGGCTTACAAGCAGGTCTTTTATTCAAAAGAAGCAAGCGTTCTTTGAACCAAAGTTCTGTGTGCTTCTAGGGATCGGAAAGAACTAGTGTCAATATGCTTTTGCTTTGTGGGATTGGTCAAAAAGCTTTTCAAGTAAGTTGTAACATGAAGTTCTTTTTCTGCTGCTGGGGACGTGAGCTGCTGGCATCTTCCCACTGTCATAACCATGTCATGAGACTGATGCTGGAAAATACAACAGCTTGGGACGCCTTCCCCAGCAGTCCCGCCCCTTTCGTGATTTGTGCATAGACTCCCGGCCAGCCATAATTGCCCATCTCTCTTATTTGTCAAGATCTCTCTGCAGTGTCTCACTGGCCTCAAGGGAGTTAGTTGACAGCTCCTCCCAATGTAGCGTCTCTGGCAAACTTGCTTAATATTCCTTCAAGTGCCGAGTCCAAGTGCTTCAAAAGATGTTGAAGAGAACTGGCCCAAGGACGATACTGTCTTAGCCACTGAAATTAGCGCTTCATGCTTCTTCTTGCTCCTTAGTGCAGAAATCACAACAAATATCTTCTTTGTTTCTTTTCTATCCATGCAGGTATCTTTGCTTATGCTCATGCTTTTTATCCCAACAGCAGCTGACACGACATTTACATACAGAGCAAGAGCACGCTTTTCCTGCTGTTACTAGACTTAACAATTTTGCAATCTGTCAATCAGATACCTTTGCAACTGAAGTCAGACCTTCAGCATTTCTCATCAAAAGAGTAGAATGTCCTCAGAAGAAGAGAAAACTTTGCTGCATACTCTGTAAGCCTGCAGAAGAATAGATCATAAGGAGTTAGCATCACAATCATTTCAGCACTGACCCTATACTTGAGCAGGGAAAAAACTTCAAAGAACAGCTAATTAATGCAGCAACATAATCTAAGGAATAAAACAACTAAGATCTTCCAAACTGGTCCCTGCGGTAGAAATGTACTTGTAAGAATACAGAAGGTAAAAGATATGGTTTGGAAAGGCTACATCCTTGCTAAGCTAAATTGGATCTCATCCTGTAGATGAAAGATCAAGAAGCTCAAAGTGGAGCTAGAGAGACATGTCCAGATCATGAGATAGAGCAAAGCATTTTTCAAGATAATTAGGCATTTTGGTGGACTGGGCAGTTAGGTTAAATCTGCCACACTTACTCACTTTTGGGGACTGAATTGTGGAGTGCTAAACCATATCTGCTGCTCTAGAAAGTAAAAGAGACACATCCAAATGGTATGGCTAGTGTGAAGACTCTCACTCTCTATTGCTAAACATTTCATAAGCTATTAACCGGTCATAGGAACAAAATGAAATAAAGCCATTATACCATCTTGGAATGGAAAAATATGTTCAAAATATTTTTTTCCTTCTGTTTTCTTCCTCTTTTTTTTTTTTTTTTTTTTTTTTTAATCCCAGAAGATATGATTCATAATTTCAACCATTCTGGAATGCTTTCAATAGATGAAGCCAGCATAGTATTTTTCTAACAGGCTCTTGCCCCTTACCTTCTTCATTACTGTTTTGGAATATACTCCACAGTCATTTGATCTCAGTCAGTTTTTTATCTCTCTCCCCCCAAGACAAATTTTAAAGGACTACCTAACCACTAAAAATCATCATTTCTCTGGTTTCTCAAAGCTTTTTGAGAAAGTTGTTTTGTTTTGGTTTTTTCATATTGCATCATTCCTAATGTCTTCAGACCTACTACAAGTGGAAGTTCAAATAAATCTTACCTTAAAGAGACTGTGAAAGATAACAAACTGCCAGTCTTGGGATTTGTATTTTTCTAAATCCTTTTGATTTCAAGGTTGCCTTCCTGAATGCGCAGTTTAATTAGAAAACATTGTGTTTCTAAAGGAGACCCAGTTCAATTGCTTCTGCAAGTTCACCTTCATTTTGTAGGATTGTACTTCAAGAAATCTTGTTTCATTCAAACATTAAAAGAATAGATTTGACATCATATGTGACCCTTTCATCTCTCTCATCTGTATTTCATTGCGTGAGTTTCACAGTTGCCTCCAAGAAGATTCCTTTCAATTCGCATAGCATGTTATCTGAAGATCTGTCTGCTTTCTTCACTTGCTTGAATGGGAAGACATGGGAAATACATTCTGAAGGTTATCTTTTATAGTCTACTTTTACCTACCAGTGTGCTTCTATTGACTAGAACCAATTTCAGCTGGAAAGAACATATTGTTCTGATCTGCTCATACCAAGGGGGGATGATGTTTTCTTAACTGATCTCGGAGGGCAAAAGACAAGATGGAAAAGGGATTGCAGTATCACTCCAAACAAATGCACCTTTCTAGAATGACCACAGCAAATGCCTTCAAGGAATTAGGGAGAGGAAAAGAATAGAAAAGAGGGGGAGAAAGAGAGAGGGAGTATAGCTACCAAATGGAGAGAGATGAAGTCCTCGCAGCCCAGCCGATGGAGTTCTCCTAGGGGAGATCTCAGAGTCCTGGTTATCTCAAGGTTCTATTCTAGTCCATTGCTGAGGGGGGAAACAGATCTAGAAATGGCTGAGGGGGAGCAGATACAATAAAGAGCAAGTCTATTGAAATTGCTGAGGGGAAAATGGTATTGAAGACGGGTACAGACAGTCCATGTTCTCAGCAGGAGAAGTCAATATCAATATCAGCAGTGAGTGGGAGCTATTGTTTCAGGACTGGTTTCTATAGGAAACCAGTCTAGGTCCCGCCAACACATCTGCAGGCAACACTTAGCAGGCATCCTGCTTCAGTCAGGCCAGTAGCCCTGGATCAGAATTACGGGCGTCTCAGCCTCAGTCCTTGGGAGGGGGGCTTCAATCTGCGTCCCTCACGGTGGTAGTGGAGCAGATGAAGGATTTTCCATGGGGCGGCTACCACAGTTGCCCCAGCAAGTTCATCTGGCCAAGAGGTGGGAAAATTCCTGGGCTGGTGTCGCGAAGCACGTGCAGGCCCATAGGTCGCCTCGCCCCTTGGCAGGCCCTGCTAGAAGAGTCACTGTAGACACAGCTGCCAACAATCACTTGGCAGGCCAGAATTCTGCTCAGGGGCCTCAGGATTTCTGGCATTCCTCTCTGACCGGCATGCCAGCATTCCAGTCAGGGTCCTCAGGGTCCCGATGTCTGTCCTGGGGACGGTCGTGAGGCAAATGAGGGGAACTTCGGACTGTCTTTCACATGGATCAGAAAATCAGTTTACTAAAATGGCCAAAAAAGAATGTGTAACACTTAGAATTGAGGAAAAAAACAAAAACAAAACCAAACCCAAAGCATTGGAGCAATATCATTCTAGAGAATGCCATGTATCTATGAAAAGTACAAAAAACTTCTGTTTTCAAATGCACTTACAAATCACCTTTGTGCATCTGTTTTGGGTTTTTTTTTTGTTTGGTTTTTTGGTTGTTTTTTTTTGTTTGAAAGCTCTGGCACTTATCTGATTCTTTTTTGAGCTAGTTCAGCTCATTAATCTGGTAAGAAAGCAGCTAAAAGTAAAGAGAAAAACCTATGGGGACCAGGATGCCACTTCAGCCACGTTGTCGTGAAGCATTAGGTCAGCCTTCTGTGTTGTAGAAATATCTCTGTCCTAGATGAAAATCAATGCATAGCACTATCTTCTTTTAAACTTTGTCCTTGCTACTGGGTTCCTGAATGATCAAGATGCTTTCAAACCAAACAACAGCCAGCCCTCTGAGATACTCCCCATAGTATTGCGATGGAATAACTTGATCAGGAGGAAGAGCTCGCTATGCAGAACCTGAATATGAGGTCAAGAATGCTTTGTTGTGGATTACCATAGTTTGGGATTGTTTATCTCTTACCCCACCATGTAGGTCTAGGAAAAAATTAGGTAGCCACAAGGCTTTTACAGCTCTTCTTGTATTTTGGGATAGTAAGGATTTAGGGGAGTAAACAAAACTGTAGTGAGTTTTCCTATTGACTTGATTGCTCTGTCACTTTGAATTAACTGCTTTGCATGTCAGCTAACCCATCAGCATCAATGAAAAGAATATTTTCTTCCTTCCTGCACAAAGGATGTTTCATGATGCCTGTGATGTCAGGGACTTAAAAACGAAGACCATTGTGATTGAAAGGAAGCACTGGCATGCCACAAGGTAACTGTAGTGAGCTGTGTTTCCTCCTCAGCTTCACTGTGATAGTAGAATTTTAATGAGCAGTTCCAAAACTTGGTCTTAGCATAGTCTGGTGACATATCTCAAAGGAGCAGTGTCCTAGGGTGACTTTATGATGCTTGTATCCCCAGTCATCTGTTCTCTTAATGCTGGATATGATATTCTCTGCCTTCAAGACTGGTTCTGAGAGCAAAGGTGGGGAGAAGAAGAAGCACCGAGTTTCTTATCAGAGGCTGCACTCCTTAAAAAGCAACACTCTTCCACATTCTGCGCTGCACTGTGTTGTCTGGGCACTGACGGAGCAGAACAGAGCACGCATTTGCTTTTTAGTTGGTTTAGCTGGCTGAGGCAGAGTTTTCCCTGGACTGTTTTTTTTTTTCCTTTCCCTTTTCTTGGAACGTTTCGAATCTGCTCCGGACTGGGACCTGGGAAGCACTGGGAACTTGCACTTTGTGGCCTACTGGGGCCTACCCTGGGCAGCAGCCTTCCCCATTGCCGGAGGCATTGATAACAGAGTGAGCACCCACAGGAGAGACTTTCTGATTTGTCGTCTCTTCAGTGCGGCAAATGAGTTTTGTCATCTGGTATTGTTCATATTTTGTGCTGGGAAGTGCTTTGCCTGTTAAAGAAACAGCTTTTTCCCACTTCTCTCCCCAAACCAGTTGAGGGGAGCGGCTGTGTGGGTGGGCTTTCGGTGGGGGGGAGGGTGCCGTGGCCCTTTGTGAGGTTTTCTGCCAAATTTAGCCCTAAACCAGGACAATCAGGATGTGCGACTTAGAGAATGGTGGTTGGAACTTTGGTTGGAAAAGACCTTTAAGAACACTGAGTCTAAATGGAATTAGCAAATGCAACCATCAAGAAATGCTTTGCTGTTTGAAGAGAACGTGATTTATCAGGTAAGCTTTGCAAGTATTTGTGTCATCACAAGCACACATGACCAATGCATTAGATGGGAATATAATAAGAAACCTGTGCAGATCAACAGAATGATTCTCAGGGTAGGATATTTGCATGTTTCATCTGTCTTCCTGACTTCTTCAAATGAATTCTTTTTAGAAAGTAATGATTGGAATTGTTACTCTTTTGACAGTTCTGAGTGTATTACTGACCTTTTTGGCATATGAATGCCAAACGGGTTAATTCACCTGGTTTTTCAGATAAAGACCGAGATTTAGTGTTGCTTCAGCTGGAGGCAGAAACATTGAAATCCTCCCGCCTCCTTCTTAGTACCTCATTTCTATTACAAAATCAGTGCACAATCTTGTCCCTTAAGGTCCACTTAGCTCAGTTTATACCAACAGGGTGACATTAGCAGGGCTCACATGATGCTGCACACAGAAGCCCTCAGTGTGCAGCTCTAGCAGACAGTAATTCCATGCAGTTGGACAATCCCAGTGCTGACTTTGGATCACCAGAAGCGTTCTTAGTAGAACGAGACAAATTTAATGGAGAGGTCTCTGCAGGAAGTGGCCTGAAGAAGACAGCAGAAATCCCAGCTGTGTGTTTGTAGAAATCAGTTGAAGTCCATTTACAGAAAAAAGATCTTTAAATCTAGCTAGCTTTTTCTGCAGATTATTTGTAAACTATATGCATGAGATGGACAGTTTCACTGAGCAACTGAAATACAGCTGCATTTAAGGGGATTGAATCAGGGTTGGGAAGCAGTGAAATAAAGCTTTTCAGGAATACCGGACATCCAAGTCCCGCCAAAATTGATCCGTTTTTTATGTCCAGATGCTTTTGAAAATAATGGGTGACCATTTGGCTACCTCATCGTTTTAATCAGAAATACAAAGAAAATTTTAAACTCACATATTTTATAGCTTGAGTATTTTTCTTTGTTTATTTCCTACTTTCCAATTCAGTTCTACAAATCATATGATTAGGTAATGAGAACTCATGCTGTATAAAAATATTTAATGCTATACTTCCAAGTTAAGGCCATGTATTTCCTGGAACTGTTTCAAAAAAAAAAAAAAAAAGCCTATCTGGATTCTTTCTTCCCCACGCTCATTATTAGATGAAAATCATTTCAATATTCTATTTTGACTTTAGATGGTGCAAGATTATATTCAGAAATTCAAGCCTCTACTGTTAGGTTGTTTACATGGTTTTCTGGCCTTTCTAACTTTGTGCAACCACTCTTTGCAGCTATATATTTTTGCAGTAAGGCATCCCAGGGGTCTGTGAGAAGTTTTAATGTCAAGCAGAACTAACATGTAAACTACACGTGACATACTCGACATATTTCACCTCAGAAAGTTACAGTATGCTTAGACGGGATGAAATACGAAAGAAATAGACTTAACACAATATTTCTAAATCTTGGAAATCTATTACCTGAACTTTGAGTCCGTTTGCAGGACTCTGTAGAAATGCAAACGTGAAGTCCAAGGAGTAGAGCAGAAGGCATATTGGGCAGGGGGACAGAAGATTGCTTTGAAGGATGATGTAAGCAAGATTGCATCCTAGAAAGATAGCAGCTGCTTCTGCTGGTGCCAACATCGAGAATTTGTGCCACTGGCCTAGTTTTCTGGGGACTTTTGACCTGCACGCTCTTGAGGGCTTGCAGACATGAATTAATCTGTCCTTTGATCTTTTCTTTCATTTGAACGTCTAGGACCTGTTTTGGTCTTGTGTACGGTACTGTATCGTGTTATAAACAGACATGTTTCCACTGTTTGAAAGCTGTAGTTGAAAGTTAGGTTGCAACTATGAGTTGGCTGTCAAAAGAATTAATTTTCTGCTTTAAGCAAAATATCAAGAGAGACATTCAATCCACTCCTGTGATACAGATTCATTTTGAATTTACAGGGTAATTTGCATTAGTGGTTGTACTGCATGAGCAATAAATATGACTTGCTTGGTTTCTAATGATGATAATAGTTCTCTTTGTATTACTATAAGAATTGAATCCACCATCATTCTTTTCCTATTATTATTATGCTGTAAAGGAAAAACTCTTTTGCATTAACCAAGGAGTAAAATGCATGCATTTAGCATCATTCTTGCAGGTAGTCCTCAATTCTGAAAAGACCTCTCAGAAGCTGCATCAAATGGGAAAGCTAGACGGATGGCAGAATGCAGAAGCTGCCATTTAGGATCGAGTACAAAATGACACCCAAGAAATTCTTCATGGATGCTGCATAAGTACAAAGACGCCATTATTTCAAGGTGAAAAAGAGTCAATGAATAAAAAACGATGCTAATCAAGACACTAGAGTACCAAGCGTGCGACAAGGCTTTTTTGTAATGAACATCATGCCCAGCATGAAAAAGTACTCTTTTTATTGTAGATCGTTTAAAAGTGCACAACAGTTTGGAAAAAAGTGCTTTTCTTTTTTCTAGTAATAAGAACTCTGTATCATTCTAAAAGATACTGGACACAGGTTTTTGAAAACAATGTTCTTTTGAAGGTTAATTCTATTCATAAATACTTCACAGGAAAACATTTGATCTGCTGTTCATCCTGAAGACTTTTAAAGGAAAATGTTTTGGTTGCGTTCTCTTCTGACTAGTTCAGGAGCTCAGTCTTACCAGCATTCTAATGCTTTTTTATGTTCCTGATGGCACGGCTTGGACATCCTTGTCTCCGTTACCGTCATGATTTCCATATCAAGTGATGAGAATTTTTCTTCATGATTGGTGAAGTGAAGTGTCATAACATTCATGTCAAGTCAATTTGAAGTTTTTTTTTCCAAAGGAATCTCTTCCTTCCTAATGAAAACCATTTGAAATAGCAAACCTACTCCGTTTTTCAGAAAGTGATATAATAAACCTGTAGAGTACAATGTCCTCGGAGTTGTTTTTTCAGCAGAAGAAGAAAACTGCTGTTTTCTTCTTCTTCTATCACCTTAGACTTACTTTATTCAAAACCTTTTTAAACCTTTGAATTTCTATTTTGATAGCTAATTCCTTTCACAGTGGGCTATAGCATATGTATTTTGAAAGGCCATTTGTACATATTCAAAGGGCTTACTTCTATTCTACTAAGAAATGGCTGTACTTCTAGTAGGGAAACTTCAAGGTCCAGTAAGATTTTATCTTGTACAAAATTTAAAAAACTCCAACTCTTAAAAATGATACCAGAAAATGACGTCTGTAAGACTGTGGCAGGAGGCTTTTTCCAGAACAATGTGCAGTTCTTCCCAATTCTATTTTTCCCTCCCATTACTTTGTACACAAAGATTTTTACACAGTCTTCTAACAGTGGCATGTTACTACTGGGCTAGAGTATTGCCCTGCCAGCATTGGAATTGACTGGAATGCAGCTGTGTTCCAATTTGCTGATGGGACAAGGGTTTTTTTGCTGAACACACTTTAGCAAGCAAGAGGGCTTCTTGGTCTTTAGATGCTGAGTCCCAGAAAAAGATGAATGAGGTGGTGACATGCCTCGTGTTTTGAAGAGAGATCAAAAAGTTATTGCTGGGGTCACCTCCCTTTTGGTACGGAAAGCACACAGAGGGCTTTGAAGCAGCACTTTCACCCTCTTTGCATTCACTAGTAAATCTGAGACAGAGCTTGGCCCAAGGTTTGTGCAAAAATACTCTTTTGATGCAACTGTTCACCAGACAATATCTCTGGGAAAATGTGCAAGGGCAGAAAGCAAGCCCTTCCTGGGAAATCTACTGAAATGGTTCAGAAGTTATTCCCACTCACTGTTGCTAACCTCTGCTGTCTAGCTGTCGGATATGCTTGGGACCATGTTGAAATAATTCTAAACAGTGTACTGAGGCTGCAATATTGAGTAAACATAGGTATTTTCCATAGGTGTCAGGGAAAAATATTTCTGTTGGTAAAAATGAGTTCCATAGAAAACAAGAAGAGCATGGTAGAAAAAAAATCACATCCATAGAATGAAGATGCCCAGAATTCTTCTTTTCAAGTTACACAGAGTCAATATTTTCTAAATAAGGTTGTGAAACTTATGAAGAAGTAAGAGTACCTTCCACCTGACTGGTGCACAAGTTCATGTTTCCAACTTACAAAAAACATATTATTAAAAGAAAAATGTTCCACCTTGTGGAAAAGTAGCCCATTCGTAATTGTATCAAAGGTAGGGTTAGATCAAGTATTCCTACAAGACAGTAGTAGTACTAGGAAAAGCCTTTTGGCCTCTATCTGACTACAGGAAACTTGAGCAAGCAGAAGTGTCTTTCCCTGCTGCAAGCTGTACTTCCGATTTGCTACTGCTGCTTAAACATTGTTCAAAGAAAACTTGTCAAAATAAAACTAGTGTATACAAGCAACTGGAACTATCCATTGCGTTCCAGCCAATTTGAACTAGAAAATATCGGACACACACTCCAGTTGAATATTCTAATGCATAGATGGAGTATACCAGCACTAAGAAATGGGAACGCTGGAGAAAGGAGCAAATGCAGATGAATTTCAGGGAAGGAAATTATTGGAGAGCTAACTGCAGTCCCTCGACTTTACAAGAAATGATGTCCAGTAAATCCCAACCTGACACATAAAGAACTCCGTTTTGAAATGGGCTGCATCTATGGTCCTCTGTTCTTCCTAGATGAAGGAACTGTGTTTTGAATCAATCTTCCAAGTGGTATGGCTAAAGACCTTGGATACCTCAAATTTTTTTTTTTTTTTCCAGAAGCAACTGTCTCGAAACCTCTTTAAACTGACATTTCCCCTTACGATGCCATCTTTTAAAAGAGCACCTTTTCATTTAACAGGGTATTCCAAACATCATTTCCAAATTTAGACTAAAAGTAACACTCTTTCTAGTTATCTTTGGGTTTTTTGCAGCTTCCTGCCAACATAGGCAGCAAGGAAGAGAACCGACGGCAGCTCTTTCTGGAGCATCTTGAACAAATGCCCTTGCTTATGTTCAAATCTTTCACTTCTCCAAAATCCCTAACGAGGAAGAAAAGGTTGTGAAGGCATTACTAGTAGTATTAGATGGCAATGGATGGGTCAAATAGAATTTGTATCGCATAGATGATACTTGGCAAACAGCAAATGAAGGGGTTTCTTTCAGCTCTCAGACTGATGTTACATCTCAGTAATTTATTAAAAAGATAACAAGAAGGATATTTTTAAACAGTGAACTTAATTACACCCCTACCCATGGACATCTGAATCTTAGGAATAGACAGTGTCTGATTTAGAAAAAAAAAAAAAGAATTATCACAGTTTAAAGAAGTATATGATCATGAACACTTTGCTGATGGAACGTAGCCTATTCATTGGCTGAAATGAAGCAGGTAGACAGGACATAGGAAATATTGTTTTGTGGATCAAACATTTATTTTTTTAAAGTGATGCTTACAGATGGTGAACTCACCAACTTTGATATTGCACAGTAGATAAGGGTACCTAACTTGCTCCATCAAGTTATCCCTTGGAATCACCATCCAAGGGCATTTTCCCCTGCCTCTGTGAAAATGTGCCTACCTTTTTCACAATACTTTTGCAGCAGCATTGCTAGGCCTGATCAGCTGTTATGGAGGGTGAATGATCAGCAGCAAGGTGACTGGCCAGGGTCATTTGCTTCAATGGATTTTGATCTACTGGATATTTTGAAGACGTGCTTCAGCCCTCTTTGTCAGACACAGCCTTCAAATGGTGCTAAACAATTGTTCGGGCTGTGGACCACATGAAAAAGTACTTTCTGGTGCCTGTACTGGGCCATATGCTCTTGATTCTCTCCCTCAACTTCTCCATCACCTCTCATCTCTTTCACATGAGCTATGTTCAAGGTCCACAGGATACTTTTCACAGAATCTTCAGGCCTGATGCAGTAGGAATGATGAACAAATGCAGCTGGGATGAATTTTCCAGTTTGGATAAAACCTCTTGTGCACACAAATCCCCCTATGCCCAGAAAAACCTTCACTAAGCACGCGTGTTCTACCTAAACCGCAGTTTAGTCTGAAAGAAAAGCTTTGGTCTGAGAGTATCTGAGAGATTTGCATGAAGCACAGATATCTGACCTATGCAATTTTGAAGATCAGAGAAAAAAGAAAAAGGCAAGAAGTTTTTCATTTTACTGGTTTTAATTTTCAATTCCATGCACTTTTTCAAAAAGTGTCAATCTCAAATGGCCATCAACATATTTCAGTCGTCTGGAAGTTAGTATTCATATCAAATGTGTTTCAAATCAATAGAATTTCAAACCTTTCCTCAAAGTTTATATACCTAGATTTAGTATTTCTGATCTCTATTAGATGAAAGGAAGACATTTTTTGCTGTTGGGGTGCTGGAACGCTGCTTCGGGTTGCCCAGAGAAGTTGTGGATGTCCCATCCCTGAACGTATTCAAGTCAGCTTGGATGGGGCTTTGAACAGCAACGAATGCGACCCTTGATGGTAGATAAACAAAGCTTGAATATAGAAGAGACTCAGATTGAGGTATACGAACAAATTTTCTCTCAGCTCTTGGGGTAAATTCAAAGTTGTACAAAATTGCATTTCTCTGTGATTTTCACTACTGTAACAGAAAGCTTCATGAAAACTGTGCAGAAGATATCAACTTTTAAAAGCGATAAGAACTACAACATCAAACACATGGGATGGGTTTCATCATGGGACACCCTCTGAGAGAAAATCTCTGTATTTCGACACTTCATGCCAATCATTAGGATTTCAAGGAGTGCCAAAGAAGGCGGCAAAATATCCGTCAGGACATTATTTACTGTAGTTCAGCCTGGCCATTAGTTGGAATTGGTGTTTGAACTAATGTAGACATACCACACACACTTTCCATGCACTGAAAACTTACTGTTTACAATGAATAAGCAATGAGGATCAAAATTGATTGAAAGCATCTTAAAAATGTCAAGTATTTCACTGTAAATGATCTAGGATCAAAATACTTATTCCTCCTTAGTGAGGGACAAATAAATTCTTCCGTACCATGATGGTTAAAAATTGTCTAAACCAATGTTTTCTTCTGAAAAGACATCATCTAATTTTTTCTATTTTTAGAAGAAAATCTTCCTAGACATAGAACTCAGTAATTTTAAAGGAACAAATGAAAGGAAAATATTCTGCAAACAGAATTCAATGAAAACCTGTGTTTTAAATATGAGGTAGATATTCAACAGAGTTTTTGTACCAGATATTTGAAATAGTGTACCGGCTATTTTGTCCACAAAGAGAGCTATTTAGCATTTCAGTCTTTTCCAAGGTGTTCATGATCTGCTATGCTGATCTCTGTGCATGCCTAGGTGTGTGCGGAAGGTGGGGCCATGTGAAGGGGAGTGTCTATGTTTGCTTAGCACTCGGAGAGGCAGATTCATGCCTCAGCTCCATCATTTCTTTTAGAAACTTCCCAGAGAGTGGATATGAAGTTTCATATCCAAAAGAGATCAATTCCCAAGTCATCCATTTTACTCTACCTTGTAAATCACATGCTTTGTTGCATATTTTATCAAATATACTTTCAAGCCGCGTGGAGGAAGGAGAATGTGGAGAATCCCTCCAATGTCTTGCAACTTGTACGCAAATAGATTTTCAAGAAAATCATCATTTCTCTTTTAAATACATCTGGGACAGGCATGATGGTGGCGTCAATCTGTTGAAGTTTTTGTTGCTGGGGGAAGTTGTACGAAAGGACTGGTTTTTACATTGACCAGTTACTGAATCAAGTGCATGAACACATTTGAAATTCCACTGGGGTTTCCTTTTTCTAGCAGACTACTTCTAGAACTAGCTAGCAGACTCAAGATGACTCTTTTTCTCTGTTTTTGTTTCTTTCCTATTTTCTTGCTTTCTCTGCAACTGTCTACACAATTTTAGGACTTTTTTCCCAACTCAAATTGTTTCATAGACCGATAATTCAGATACGCTTTTTACAAGGAATGTTTTAAATCTTTGTTAGAATTAAGAAAGTTAAGGACATAGGTCTTTTTCTTCCCTTATGAAAATTGCAATGAAAGAGTTCAATAAAGACCAACTCCTTTTTATTTATTTGGAATACAAGTCGATAATTCCCATACAGTAATTCATTGGTGGACCAATATTTGCCATTCTGATGTAAGTTGTCACTTCTTAACAATATGCCTTCTGTGACTACGTTGACAACACTTTTGGTAAAGATCCTAACTGGTCTTAGACACGCATAGGGAGAAATTTGCTCTGCCAGTGTCAGTCTTAAGCATGCGTCTCAGAGGATCTTTCTAGAGCTGGGGAATTTTCCCATGAAAGGGATTCAGTTATGGAAGAGACAGGTTTCCTGGAGTTTTACATTCTTCTTGAACACTACTTAAGGAACTTAAATCCCATGTCCATTTGGATCTCACTCTGCACAGAGCTTTGTCATGCCAGTCCTTGAAATGCATCTCTAAGAGAATTCACTAGCACAGAATGAATGAGGGTGGAAGGGCTCTGTGCGGCTCCCCAAGTCCCATCCCCCTGCTTCAACCAGGATACCTAGAGCCTGTTGCCCAGGATTATATCTGGGCCTACTTTTAATGTCTTCAATGATCCAGACTCCACCATCTTTCTGGACACTCTGTGCCATGGTTCAGTCACCGTCACGATAAAAAATAATTTTGTGATGCTCAGAGGCAATCTCCTGTATTGCAGTGTGTGCCCACTGCCTCTTGTCTTTTCACTGAGCATCATTGAAAAGACACTGGTTCCCTGCTCTTTGCACTATTCCTTCCCGTAGGTATGTGTGCTGCCATGTAGATAAACGTCCAAAACTTCCCTGAAGCCCAGGCAGATGATATTCTCTTCATCTACCAGGCAAGTTCATTCACCGGAGGAGTTTAAAAAGTCGTCAAGCCCCAATTTCCCCTGGTAAATCCATGCTGACTACATTTGTTCTGTCCTCCTTCGTGTGCCTGGCAATGCTTTCCAGGAATAGCTACTCCATCAACTTCCTGGGGATCCAAATGAGGCTGGCTGGCTTGTACTTTTCTGAGTCCTCCTGGTTGCCTTTTTTGAAGATGGGTGACATTTGCTTTCATCCAGTCTTTGGGCACTTTCCTCAGTCACCATGGTCCATCCAACATGATCAGGAGTGGCCTCAGAATAACATCTGCTAACACCCTTGAGACCTGTGCATCCATCTCAACAAGGCCTGTGGACTTTATGGAATACTTCCCAATTCAGTGACTATGCCCATAAAAATTTGCATGGGATAAGAGGCCATTTTAACAGGTACCTGAAGAGTGAGTGAAAAGCTATGGAAGCAATCCAAAAGGACAAAGACTAGAGTTCCCTTTGAAGACAAAGCATCCCATCATGGAGCTGAGCAGCTTTAGATCCAGGTAAGCTTCCTCTCTGAAAGGATGCAGAAGACATGATTTTACCTTATCCAGTAATAAAATGTGTTGACCATTCACTTGCAATACAAAAAATTCAATGATTTCCAAAATTATTGCCTCCTAACTAGACAATAATATACTGGCTGGGTATTCCCCTAACAGATGAGAGCACCTGCTTGATGTCTCTTATGCGTGCAGACTATTTGAAGTAGGTCATTTGAGTGGGGATTCCTGGTCTTCGAATTTTCTTTCTGATGAATTTGGAATATTTACTGAAGCAAGGACCGGAAGATGAAAACTTCATTTCCCATCAGCGCACTCTAACATCCATGGCCGTAATGCCATTGTTTCTCCCCAGCTGAGTCAAGAATTCATGACTACAAAGTGGATCAGCTCCAAAGGAAAGATCAAGGCTGGAAAATATTCTCTCTTGGTAAAGCTATTTATCTCAAATGAAGTGACCAACTTCTAATCGCTCACTGGCCTAAAGCCACAAGGAGGGGGAGATGGACCAGCTTTCCTTCCACTGCTGCTCTCTTTGTCACCTCGGTGTTTAATACGAGTAGGAAGACGTTCAAAAAGACAGTGTTGCAGAATTCATAAAATTCAGTCTTAAAAAAAATCATTTTTTAGCAGGTGAAATAAAAATAGCAAATAAAATATATAAGTTTGTCTTGCCTTCTTCTGCAGGTTTTGTAACTGGCACACCTTTCCTTATGAACGCACTGTCCTTTCCTAAATACTCTCATATGGAGGAAGATGCTTCTGATCAGAAGAGCACTAGGATGTCTTTACTCGACCTTTTCTTTTCACTGATGCTTGGTCCTCTGAAAAGAATGGTTTTCTAAAATTGAAATGTGCTACTATTGTTCCCATGGGGTAAGCCGCAGACTCCTCCTGTCGGAGCTGTCACTAATCAGCTACTCTCCTATCTGCCTTTAGTAGTTGAATGTTCTGGTCTAAAAGTAGCACCTTCTGTGTAGCCATGCTCTTAGTTGCCAGTCTCATCCTAAATCCAAAGACCCTCCTGCAAAGGACCGCTGGTTCTGTAGTCAACCAAGGAAAAAAGACCCGTCCATCCATGCTTTCTGATTTAAAATATTAGGGTATGATGTCCCTAAACAATTCTCTGCAGTTGAACACTACTTATCTTTGGCGTGTTCCTTCAACTCACTCGCAAGTCATTCATGCCTTAGGTTATTGGGAGAATTGCTTCATTGGAAGATGATTAAAAGGGGTATGAGAATACTTTTGTGCTTCTGCTATGAGGATACTTTTCAAATCCATACAAACTCCCTGCAAATGCAAAAACCTGCATCCTGTATTGTCCTAGCTTACAATATCAAAATGCATCCTATTCCCACCCTCAAGAACTGAGGAAACCAGGGGTGGCATCGTTTTTTCCTTCTCTCCTGTTAATGGGCCCATCAATGTCTTGCCACATGACTCAGAGATAACTCCCTCCAGGAGCCATTTCTGTTTCACGGGTAATCAAGGACCCACATCATGACTCAGAATGATATCAGCCCATTGGGAGATGCTCTGCCCAGGGGGTAGGAGCTAAGCATCCCCACCTGGATATCATCTGGGTTTTGGAAGGCAAGAAGCACTATTTCTACTGCATTGCCAGAGGAACGGCCACCCTTAGCCACTGGTTTTCCAGAGGACGAGAGCTACCAGATGGTTTCTAAAGAATCACCACTTCAACAAGACCATTTCATCCAAACTGCTTTCACCACCCTAACTAGCAGGATGTCAGCTTGTATTCTGACTCTGTCAGTGGTTTTTCTTTTGTACTCTTGCATGGATTTGGGTTTTTTCCCCTTTTCCTAATAAACTGGATTTCTGACTTGGAGTCTTGCTGCGGTGCTGGATTTCTTCAGCCCAACTAGCTCCCGACACCGACAGCGAGAGTGGGCCGCCCCAAGAAAGCTGTCGAATCCGGGCTGCAGCTGTAGGGCACAGCTGCTCTACGGCACAGGTGGACTGCCTTGGGGATAGAACTGCGCTGAGAGCAGGGACAAGGAACAGGGAGAGGTCTTCTGCATATTTTTCAGTTTACTCCCTGGAGGGTCAAGGACAGAAAGACAATGATTCAAAGGCATCCATCAACTTCTAAATGGGGGGAAGGTCCCAGGGGAGGATACAATCTTTAACCAACTGGGAGAAACTGGGGGTGGTAGACAAGGAGGGGAATACAATGTTGAAACCAGTAGGGGGACTACAGGGGAGGAGAATAACTTGAAGAAACCACTGGGGTTTTGAAGGGTACAAAATTGAGAGGGAAGTTTCTAGAGAAAGGGGCAGGCTTGGGGAGGGGTTGATGTTCAATGGGAGAAGGAACAGGGAACAAAAGGGCAGGTCTTTGGGGAGAGGGACAGCTAGGGCAAAAGCCAACAATACTGGGGGGAAAGGAACAATCCATTCATAATAACATATGCTATAACAGCACAAAATAGGAAGCCTTAGAAAACGGACTACTAGAACTGCAGTACAATAATAAACACACACTGCAACAGAGTGTCTCACTGGTTTGGCTTTCAAAGCAGAAGAGGTGCCAACCTAAAAATTTCCCAACTTCAAGGTTAACTGGCTGCAGTTTTGATTTCCTTCTTCAATATATCACCAAGGCGCTATCAGCTTCTGTAATTGGCTCAGCAGCATGTCTGTTCTTAGTGCCAAGCAGGGATTCACTTTGCCAGGCATGGAGGAAGCTTCTAGGAGCTTTGCACAAAAAATCACTTCTGTGGCTGGCTTCTTCCCTCCCCACCAAAAACCAAGCCATGCCAAACCAACACCTTAACTAATTCGTAGTACTTAGTACGCATCCAAGAATGTCTTTTAAACGATGCTTTATGTTTTTGACCAAACGCACTGAAAAGAAGTGGATCCATAATATTGATAAAAATTGTTCCAGTTCAATAGAAATATTGGGTCATGCAACTCTAGATTACATAGCTGTTTTTTTGTACAATACCCAGAGGCTTTTTTCACCTCCATGGAAGAGCCTAAATGAGGGATGTGGGAGTCCAGGCGGCTCTCCAAAATGCAGTTTATTCCATCCAAGACGTTGCAGCAGTCCAGGGTAGTGGGCAACAGAGCCTGTGCCTACAGCTGTCAGCTCTAGCTACAGGCAGGCCTGGAGACCCTTTGGTTTTGGCACTTTGCTGAGCATCTTCATACAGTAGAACCAATCTATCCCTTAACTATTATCTATAGCCTATCCTAACGACTCTAATTACCATATGTTGCTATTCTCCACTCACTAAAAGTCAGTATATTACATTTGAAGCGGAAAGTTGTTTTTCAGTTTTCTTGACAGTGGAAAATTTGGAGAGCTTTTTCTGCTTGCAGCATTTGCTGACTTGTTTGCCTGTGCTAGCTTCCTGCTTGGTAAAAACATCTTCTTGTTTGGGGTGGGTTTATCCTTTGCTGTAAGTCATAAAACCCTCTTCTAACTAAGGTATCCTCGGTTATCCAGTAAGACAGGCTCAGCAATTCTTTTCTTCTAGATCAAAACTTGCTTCCAACTCTATTCCTTCTTCAGACTCCACATTGAAAAATCTTTCTGCCAAGCATACATATCTGTGAGACTTTCTCGTCAAACTTTCATCTTTCCCAACACCTCTAAAGAAATGTTTCCTGATGGTTTGGATCAGAAGATCCAGTATTGCCATCCTGAGATTTTTCATTCAAAACCCATAAGCTGTGCTCAAGGTTTTGGCTATGTTCTTTGTTGTGCCTTGCATCTATTTTGGCTAGAAAGCCAGTGTAGATGATGTCCTTGCTGCAGTAGCCATGGGAAATAAGGTGGAGTGTCTGGCTGATGTACCGGGATGTAGACTATCCAGCACTCCCCCAGGGAGGCGAGGATCCCTAAAGGAATAGAATATTGGCTATGCTCTGGGAGTTTTACAGAGAGAAAGATCCTCACAGCTCAAATGATTTGTCTCCTGGAGTTCTGAGGAGTATGTGGTGAAGAAGAAGGCTGCTGTCTTTTCCAAGAATCTTCCGTGCATTCAAGAGGATCATTGAACTTCTTGTCTGAGAATGAAAGAAATATTAGTAGTAATTAGTACTTTTTCTCTGTCTGTGCATCACTGATTGAATTTGGGTAGGCAATATTTTTTTTATTTATTTCTTTGAATTATTCATCATAAGGTCTTCCAAATTCCCAAATTCTGCTTCACTTCTTTCTTTTGTAGGCCAGTCTGGTTCATCTTCTCTTCTACTGTATTATTGCAGACCATATCTGAATGGATTTTTTTTTTTTCATTTTGAACATTAGGTTTAAACCGAATGAACAGAACGCTTTATTTATCCTTATTTGACCAGTTTGCAAGGAAATACAGAATTTTGAAGAGAAGTGACGTGACTCCACTTGAGGTTTTCAATGGATGAGAAGAATGACGATGTCCTACATTCACAGCATTGTTTACAGTAACATTGCAGCTAGTTTCCAGCAACGAAGGTCAGGTTCTGGAAGCAGGCATGCATGATTGTAGAGAAGTCTAAAAAGTTTCAGTTTGGCCGCTTTTCTTGAAAAATAGCTAATATGTCTCAACGTTGTGCTGAATCTTGTTGTACAGACACTTCTTTTGAGGTCTGAACTCCTTGCTGGACTTCTGTATCTAAGAATCAGATACAGTAAACCTATGTTTCCTTATATGCTGTAAGAATTTGGTTCTAATCTAGAAGAGCAAGAAAAGGTTGCCATATTAATACAAGGTAAAGAACCTGCTAAGAAAGCAGTTAATGGACTGCTTTTTTTATTGGAGCAGTGATTTAGTGGTTTGATGGGTTTTTTTTTTTTTGCTTCTCAATAGAATTTAAGAAGTGGTGGGGTAAGAATGTGTGGATGTTTATAGGTTTGCCTTGAAAGAAGAATTACAGGGGAAACTGTTGTAAAGAATTGATGCAGAGCTCTATGCATTAATGCACTCTTCCGTACAGAGTTTCAGAAGTGAAAACCAAGAGGAGAGAGTGCCGACAAGATGAGAGTGCCGATTTACTAGAATGAATTCAAGATAGCATTCTTTTCTCTCTGAATTACAGCTCTAAACCTCAGGGTAGTAATAGGAAGTACATAACAATCTCAAAGATTTAAAAATGGATGATGAAGTTTTATATCCAGTAAACTGTAAGGCTTCACATTTTAACCTGGTTTGCATTTTGGCAAAAGCCTGGAATCTTCTGCAATTTGCCAGATAACAAGGGATTTAGAACAGGAAGTATGCAAGTAATCATTTGGAGCCTTCATCTCCCTTCTTAGAACAATGGATACATTTATTATGCTCCTATTTTTATTCCATCAGGGGATTTGATCATGGAAATGTCTAGTCATTCTTTTCTTGTTTTCAACCCCTCAAAGAGCATGAATCCAAACTATTCAGAAGTTCTTGATCTGCAACAGTGACAAGCACTATACTGGTAAGAGTCAGTGGACATTAGCAGATCCCCTATGCCAGCCCCCTATGGCGGGCAGTTCTGGCAGGACTGATGTTTGAGGGGCTGGAATTCTGTGAAATAGAACATTCTATGAATGGGGAAAATGGAAACAGATTCTGAACGTTCAACCCAACACGTGAACAAGTAATAGGGCAGGTAATTTTCTGTGGAAATTTCCTTAGCCCCAGTGTTGTGGATGATGATTACTCTTCCTACCTCCTTTGGTCAGCTGCCAGCACAGTCACGTTACTCCGCTTATGGACAGAAAACCAGAAGTCATTTTTGAACAAAACACCCAGCAGGACCTTAGAGTGTTTTTGCTGCAAAATGTTTCAAGGCAGATAGGGAAACAATTCCATTGTAGAGAGTGTGCTGAGAAGACAAGTTTGGAAGTTAAAAACCATGGGATCTGTTTCTATATATGTCACTGATTTTGCTTATTATCAATTTGGTGGGGTTTCTTGTTTTGTTGTTTTATTTTTTTGGGTTTTTTTGTTGTGGTTTTTTTTTGTTTGTTTGTTTTGTTTTTTTGTTTATTTTTTTTCCTGCATCCTTGAGATGAAAGCATAAGACAGAAAAGTACGGTAAAGTTAAAATACTTTTGAGATGGCTTGTGCTGAAAAACTTGTAGCTACTGCTAAGGCCCATAAGCCAGGTCCTGTTTCATTTCTGAGAAGCTATAAAATTCCCATTGGTAATTTAGTTCTAAGCATCTGTTGTTATGGTGGAGATGCAAATTAAGAAGAACAATTTTTGAATCTGTAGGGATGTATTTACCATTTTGGAGCTGCCTTTTCAGTCTCTGAGCCATCAATGAAAAGAAGGAGAAGAATCTACACTCTTTTCAACCTGTGGACCATCCACTACTGTCCACGTGCTCAGATTCAAAGCCAAACAATCCTGTCGGGCCTGATTGGGAGGAATTATTTGGATTCAAAATACTAGACTAGTATTTGATTTCCATCAGCACAGTCCATTGGGCACGAATTTTGATATCAATAGAACCTTTCACGGGGATCCATCTTTCTCACCTGCAGTACATTTTAAAGAGAAGAGGCATTGTTGAATGGCTTCAGTGAAAAAAAAAATCTTAAATGCACTCTGAATGGAATTGAGATCCAAAGGAGCCAGTATTTCAAGAAAGCCTGAGATGTTGTCTGCCATGAGATCCCTTCTAAGAGGTTCTATTAAGGTACCAAATTCTTCATCAAAATACTGTCAGATTGGTCAGAGGGGAAAAGCAAACTTTTTGAATGGTCCTTTGGGAAGACAGAGCTTGCAGCGAATTTAGTACTTGCTGCTAGGTTGCCTACATTCCAGGAAAGAGTATTAAATACTGAAATTCGACCGATGGTGGATGAAGTCTTTGTGACTGTGAAAGTCCAGTGCATGGCAATCTCAGAAAGGAACCCATCAAAGCCCCTGAAATGCCAACACACAAGTTGTGAGTTGGCAGTGCATGCCAGGTTTTAGCAAACCACAGCAAAATGCTGATTGCAAAACGAGGCCATCAAGTCACATCCGGTATGAAGCAGTAGGAAAGAGGAAAGCAGCTGAGAGCGTCAACCCTGCTAAGTAGTCTCAGTATTCTTATTGCCATTAGCAGAAATGTGAAATGAGTCTATAAAAATTACAAAGGAGGCAAAAGAAAAGGGAGTGATGACTCCTCTGGCATAGTGTTTCCTAACAGGGATCTTCAAAATCCTGTAAAGATTCTCTCATCCTTGAAACTGAAGGAAGGTATTAATGGCAGTAAGGAAATGGCATCAAATGCTAGAAAGACTCTGGGCAGTGTACTTCTAGACAGAAATGCCACTGATGAAAAACCGACTAAACTGGCACCAATGCAGCAGCATTGTACTAAAGCCCAGAAATTGTCCACGGCTTCACTCTCTGCCATTCCTTTCATATGCACACAGCAGCTCTGCAACATTCCTACTCATCATCTCCTTGGCAAACTGGGCGTGAGGGTCCGTAGTGACGCAGAGTCCCCAGGCAGGTGCAAAGGAGAGCCGCTTTCTTGCAAAAGCCAGGCTTTTGAAGCAGACAGGCCTTTATCACTTGCATAGCTTTAAGCCGCAACAAACATAATTCAACCAACCGTCATACCCCACGCTGTGAACACGCAATGCTTCTAGAACTTCTTGATCTACCTCTAATTCAGCTGTCTCACTTTCCCCTAGTCATTTTCTACTTAGCCAAAGTAACGGGCCTCAGCCATGGTTTTACAAGGCCTTCCTTTCGGAAAGTTCTACCTATATGCAACAGCATACCACTAGTTTCTTCACCACCAAGAGTTTAGGTAGATGATTGGCATCTGCCCTTGCGGTGAAACACAATGGGGAGAGAAAATCCTGTTGGAGATGTTCAGTCATTCCATTTTCTAGACAGGCCAAATCAAAAGAAAAGCAAGCTATAGGATTGTGTACTTGCTCTTACAGAACACCTGCTGCCATCTGACAATGAACTAGCAGAAAATCAGCAAGAATGAGACTTGAGGCAAACAACCTTTGGAAGGGAATAATGGGTTGATAAATAAAGACAACAGTTTCCAGGCTCTTGAGATACTTTAAATGACAGCAAAGGATTTGAGAGCAGAGGCTGAACTGGTGGGGAAGGATTCAAAGAATCCCAAGAAAAACATGACCAAAGAATAAAAGAACCCCAAGAAAAATAGGGGCAACTGACCTGTTAAGGCCTTCAGGAAATCAGTGGCCGCTGATTTAGATAGGCCATTCAAGTTCATTTACTGGTGCACCTTCCACTCCTATTTCACCTGTCAGCATCACAGGGTGAATTGAGACCTTGGAATCAAGATTATTTGGGATTCTGTTCTTAGCTTTAGGAGAGAAGTACAGCAGGTGAAGTACCTGCTACTGATGTGATACCCAGGAACACAGAGTTGACACATTTCATTGAAGTCCAATCACAACTAGCAATACTAAGAGGATAGGATTGGCGCCTTTTCATGACGCTCTTCTTGTTACGCAGCCTGCTCTGATTCTGGTGAAACTTTTTCATTAGCTTCTCTCTAAAAAGGAGAAAAACCAATTAAATGTCCCTCCCTGCTGATGCTAATCAAGTCAGAGGTCTATGAAAGGGCCAAAAATATTCGGAATTCTTCTTAGACAATGGAAATGGAAGCAGAGCTACCAATCTATTTCCTTGCAACATATCCCTAAAACTCATTCCCTTCTATTCATCACTTATGTATAGCCAGCAGTACATTCAGGAAAAGATGAAACTGACTGATGTCAGCAAGGGAAGGACTTGAAAGAACTATTCCCATGAATCATCGTATAGACAGTAACTCTAGCATTAAAATCAGAACCCTTTTAGTAAGTATCACTTATGGGAAATTCAGGACTCCTGCACAATGGACCAAGAGGATTAAGCAGAAGCCGTTTATGGTTTACATGATGCACTTACTCATTCTGACTCTCTGCACACGCTAGTCACGCTTTTCTTATTGGTGCCTTTGTCTTGTCCACGCATTCTGCGTGCACCTCTCAGAAGATGTGTTTCCTTACAGTCCAGGTACTTTGCCCCCCCCCCCCCCCCCCCCCCGTTTTGGAGTTCTTGTGGTCTTGGAATTTAGTTTCTCAGCTTTTCCTCTCTTGTTTTAGCAAGGCTTATGTCTTGATGAATTCCAGAGGGCCCTGAGAAAATTCTGAGAAGAACCGTTCCACGCTGGATGGCTGGTGCAGCCCGTAGTCTAAGCGGTTCAGATACATTGTCACAATTGCCCCTTCTTCTTGCACCAGCCAGATCTCTTCCAATGTCATTTTTAGCAAGAGGCACACCAGTTTCACCATGCATGGAATAACACAAAGCAATGAAATAATGACTACTGGTAAAAACAAAGCTCCATTTACGAGATCTTTCAACCACCCAGTTCTTTCCCATCCCTCAAACCATTGATGCAAACCCCACTCGTTCCCAGTCAATTTCTTCATATTGTCTTGTACTTGTGTGAGTTTCGTATGAATGGCTGCAGAATGGTCCAAAAGATTCATGCAACATATTCCTTATAAAATTCCTAACACTCGTACCCATGTGCTAGTAACAATAAATCTATTTCACCTCCTATTTGCAGTGTGCTATATCTAATAGGATCTACGTCAGTGAGCACCTGACTTAAAATAGAAGAAGTTACGATAAGTCGTTTGAACATCCAGCACCCCAAATGATTAAAAGCAGCCAAACCTTGAGAAGCAGCGCCATCTAGCGTAAGGAAGAACACAGTTATTCCTGCTGGAACGAGCAAAACTCGACATAATGGTGCCAATCACGTCTTTAGCTAGTGTTCCTCTCTAGGTATTCCCGGAAACGAAAAAGCGGCTTCCTCCAGCAAAACCCATTATGAAGGTAAGAGAGCCCGCCGAAGAGCGGCTTCTGTTAAAAGAATCCGGCTACCGGCACCTACCTTCGGACAGCTGCGTATGCACTTCTTCTGCGTCTCTTGCCGCCTAGACCTTAGCGAAAAGCTTTTCCAGGCATTATCTCAAAAAGGAAATGTGCCATCACGACGGTTGTCATGAAGGTACTCGAGTTCTTACATTCTCCTGGAGAAAAGAAAATATAAGATTGACCAGGGAGTGCTGCAAATGGCTAAGAACGATAGAAAAGAAAGCTGACCAGGAACTTTTTCCCTACTTATGGTAATGCAAGTTGAAACTGTTGGAAAGTGGTTAGTTATCGTTTTCCCTCAGTTTCAGAGCTGCTCACTTAATCCCAGTGCTGTGCGGCTTCGTTCTTGACGTCTCAGCATCGGCCGAGCTCTCCGGCTGCCGGAGGCGAAGAAGCGGCTTTTTCGCGCCCAGAGCTTTCTGCCGGTCGCGGTGCGCTCCGAACCGCGGCTTCTGCCGAAAGCCGCCGGGGACCGGCATCTACCTTCGGACAGCTGCGTATGCCCGTCTTCTGCGTCTCTTGCCGCCTAGACCTTAGCGAAAAGCTTTTCTAAGCATTTTCTCAAAAAGGAACTCTGCCAGCACAGCAAGCGACCCGCGACGGTTTTCATGAAGGTACTCGAGTTCTTACCATCTCCTGGAGAAAAGAAAATGTAAGATTGACCAGGAAGTGCTGCATAAGGTTTAGAAGGATGTAAAAGAAAGCTGTCCAAGAACTTTTTCCCTACTTATGGTAAAGCAAGTTGAAACTGTTGGAAAGTGGTTAGTTATCGTTTTCCCTCAGTTTCAGAGCTGCTCACTTAATCCCAGTGCTGTGCGGCTTCGTTCTTGGACGTCTCAGCATCGGCCGAGCTCTCCGGCTGCCGGAGGCGAAGAAGCGGCTTTTTCGCGCCCAGAGCTTTCTGCCGGTCGCGGTGCGCTCCGAACCGCGGCTTCTGCCGAAAGCCGCCGGGGACCGGCACCTACCTTCGGACAGCTGCGTATGCCCGTCTTCTGCGTCTCTTGCCGCCTAGACCTTAGCGAAAAGCTTTTCCAGGCATTTTCTCTAAAAGGAACTCTGCCAGCACAGCAAGCGACCCACGACGGTTTTCATGAAGGTACTCGAGTTCTTACCATCTCCTGGAGAAAAGAAAATGTAAGATTGACCAGGAAGTGCTGCATAAGGTTTAGAAGGATGCAAAAGAAAGCTGTCCAAGAACTTTTCCCTACTTATGGTAATGCAAGTTGAAACTGTTGGAAAGTGGTTAGTTATCGTTTTCCCTCAGTTTCAGAGCTGCTCACTTAATCC
The DNA here is from genome assembly GCF_027477595.1 of Haemorhous mexicanus. Lineage (NCBI taxonomy): Eukaryota > Metazoa > Chordata > Aves > Passeriformes > Fringillidae > Haemorhous > Haemorhous mexicanus. Next base: position 20,847,401 of record NC_082345.1, on the reverse strand, counting down.
CAGTGCTGTGCGGCTTCGTTCTTGGACGTCTCAGCATCGGCCGAGCTCTCCGGCTGCCGGAGGCGAAGAAGCGGCTTTTTCGCGCCCAGAGCTTTCTGCCGGTCGCGGTGCGCTCCGAACCGCGGCTTCTGCCGAAAGCCGCCGGGGACCGGCATCTACCTTCGGACAGCTGCGTATGCCCGTCTTCTGCGTCTCTTGCCGCCTAGACCTTAGCGAAAAGCTTTTCCAGGCATTTTCTCAAAAAGGAACTGTGCCAGCACAGCAAGCGACCCACGACGGTTTTCATGAAGGTACTCGAGTTCTTACCATCTCCTGGAGAAAAGAAAATGTAAGATTGACCAGGAAGTGCTGCATAAGGTTTAGAAGGATGCAAAAGAAAGCTGTCCAAGAACTTTTCCCTACTTATGGTAATGCAAGTTGAAACTGTTGGAAAGTGGTTAGTTATCGTTTTCCCTCAGTTTCAGAGCTGCTCACTTAATCCCAGTGCTGTGCGGCTTCGTTCTTGGACGTCTCAGCATCGGCCGAGCTCTCCGGCTGCCGGAGGCGAAGAAGCGGCTTTTTCGCGCCCAGAGCTTTCTGCCGGTCGCGGTGCGCTCCGAACCGCGGCTTCTGCCGAAAGCCGCCGGGGACCGGCACCTACCTTCGGACAGCTGCGTATGCCCGTCTTCTGCGTCTCTTGCCGCCTAGACCTTAGCGAAAAGCTTTTCCAGGCATTTTCTCAAAAAGGAACTCTGCCAGCACAGCAAGCGACCCGCGACGGTTTTCATGAAGGTACTCGAGTTCTTACCATCTCCTGGAGAAAAGAAAATGTAAGATTGGCCAGGAAGTGCTGCATAAGGGTTAGAAGGATGCAAAAGAAAGCTGTCCAAGAACTTTTTCCCTACTTATGGTAATGCAAGTTGAAACTGTTGGAAAGTGGTTAGTTATCGTTTTCCCTCAGTTTCAGAGCTGCTCACTTAATCCCAGTGCTGTGCGGCTTCGTTCTTGGACGTCTCAGCATCGGCCGAGCTCTCCGGCTGCCGGAGGCGAAGAAGCGGCTTTTTCGCGCCCAGAGCTTTCTGCCGGTCGCGGTGCGCTCCGAACCGCGGCTTCTGCCGAAAGCCGCCGGGGACCGGCATCTACCTTCGGACAGCTGCGTATGCCCGTCTTCTGCGTCTCTTGCCGCCTAGACCTTAGCGAAAAGCTTTTCCAGGCATTTTCTCAAAAAGGAACTCTGCCAGCACAGCAAGCGACCCGCGACGGTTTTCATGAAGGTACTCGAGTTCTTCCCATCTCCTGGAGAAAAGAAAATGTAAGATTGGCCAGGGAGTGCTGCATAAGGTTTAGAAGGATGCAAAAGAAATTTTTCCAAGAACTTTTTTTCAGCTTATGGTAATGAGCTATACTGGAGGCTCAGACCATTCTTCTTCTTGGAATTGGTGAAGGATGCACAAGCACTGCTGATTGTGCTTCGTTGTGGTACAGGTAATAAATAGTTGATTGTTTTAATAAAAGCACACTTGAAATGCTAAGAGACAAATTTTAAAGCATAATTAATTGGAGAAAGATTCCTAAACTTGTGGCCGGTTTCCCCAACCCATCTATTGATTGCAAACGACATTCCTTGCTGTTGTTCTGGTGCATGAACCAAAGCCCAGTGATGTCTACTACTTAAGAAAGAGGTTCTACCTTCTTACTAGAATATGTTCTTACCCTTTTAAAACACTACCCCGAACATTAAGAACAAGAGATTACCTGATGAAGTAATGAAGTGCTTTGGTTGAAAGTAAATTGCATTTGAAGGAAACGGGTTTGGGGGCGAGCACAGGAAGATCTCCGAAGTAGAGTGCCAGCTTAGTTCTCTGCTTCAGAGATAAGTGAAGCAATTCAGGAATGTCTTTCCGTGAAAATAGTTTACAGATCTTTCTGCACAACAGGTAACCACCAGCATCAGAAATGTGTGCAAATAACAGACTACTCACTACAAGGTTGTCATCCATGAGTGGTAAGGCAACTCAGACTCATAGCAGTGGTTTTGCTCTTGTGCCTCATAGAATAGACAGAAAAGAATGCGGAAAACTAATTTTTCCATCTAGTTTCTTTCAGTATTGGTTCCAGGACTATTTTCCTACCCTCAGGAGACAGCAAAAACTGTCAACAACTGAAATGCTTCAGAACTTGAAATGATCTGAATGGCAAATATTTCTCCTCAAATAAAATTTAAAACGTAAGTCATAACGGTAAAACAGATCGAGCTATTTAAAGATGAATGTTCTAGACTTACTAAAACATTCCCAGAGATAACTATTGTGTCCTAAATCTGTTTAAAAGTCCAGAGTTCCTGGTAAAAAAACTTCTATGCAGATGAGGTAGCTACATGATAGTCTCTTTCCAGCTTAATTATACTCTTCACTCTCACCACCTCTACCAGTTGATTTTCGTAAGTTCTTAGAAAACAGTACTTTAACTTTTTTAGTTCTATGAAAAAAAATGACAGTGACAAGAGTTCTTTGCACTGCCTGTTTTCTGAGAAGCCTGACCATCAAGCCTTAGGAACTTGATCATGAGTTTTATTTCATCTCAAAGTAAATTTTAAGGGCGTGGCAGAGAGAATGGGAGCCTCATGCAAAACAGTTTAGGCTTCTAATTCTTGTATTGTCCTACTTACCTACGACAAGAACTGGAAAGAGGATAGATTCCAGTTAGCAGCTGTTAAACATTTGCACATACTCTTCCGCTAAAGGAGAGGTCAAGGATGGTTTTCTGGCCCTCCCTCCACAAGCTGCAGCTTCCTTCAAGGCACTTTCACCTGTTGTGGCATGGAGCTTTCCAGCAGCTGCACTGTAGGTATGTGTTCCTCCATGGTTCTCTAGGGACTGCTGGGAGACAACCTGCTTCACTAGGATATCTCCAGGGACTGCAGGGGATTCTTTGCTCTGTCAACTGGAACACCTCCTCCTCCTTGTCTTACTGTAGTATCACGGAGCTGCTTCCCATACTGGTTTTTCCCCTCACTTGCCACTGCCCATTCATATGTTTTGTGCTTTTGACAATATATTCTCACAGAGACTGATGGGCTCAGTTGCAAAAATGTGTCTTGCTAGAAAATGACATGCTCTACAAAACCACGATTTTATAGAAAAGAATAGTGGAAGTACAAATATACTGCTAAAGGTCCGGAAACTTGACAGTGCTTCATTGTAATACATCCCCTGATTTTGCCTTCTTTCTCCTTAAGATCTGGAAAGAATACTGGGCAGGAGACAGTGTTGTTTCAAGGAAAAGACTTTTTTAGGATTCTAGGGTGCATCTTCAACTTTCTTGAGAAAATTGAGAAAAGGCCCTTTGTCTTTTGTGATAAATATCATTAGGCAGTAGGGACAAATTCTGACCAACAAGAGCAGGTCAAAATCTGGTGAGATCAAGCAATATACCTTGAGTGGCCAGGACAGAATCATAGAGTGGTAGAATCAGTTGAATTGGAAGGGGCCCGTCAGGAGCATCAAGTCCAACTTCTGGCCCTGCATGGGACCTTCCTCAAGAATCACACCAGATGCCTGAGAGCAATGTCCCAAAGGTTCTTGAACTCAAGATAGGTGTGATGCTGTGAGCACACCCTGGAGAGACTCTTCCAGTGCCCAGCCATCCTCTGGTTAAAAAACTTTTTCCTGATACCGGACCTGAGCCTCCCCTGACTCAGCTGCATGCTATTTCCTCCAGTTCTGTCCTTGTAAACCTCATTGGAGAACTTTCCGATACCTTCATGTCTTTTTTCATTGTGGTACCCAAAACTGCCCCCAAGCACTCAAGGTGAGGCCGCCCCAGAACACAGCAGAGCAGGGCAGAGCAGAGCAGGACAATGCCCTCTCTTGCCCAGCTGGTGATACTGTGCCTGATGCACCCCAGGACAGGCTTGGCCCTCCTGGCTGCCAGGGCACTGCTGATACCCATTTAGCTTGCCATTGGCCAGGAGCCTGGCTTCCTTTCAGCCTCTGGCTCCCTAGTCTATACACACACACAGAACAGGATTGCCCTGTCCCAGGTGCTGAATCAGCACTTGCCATCGCACAACTCCCTAAGGTTGGGGATTGCCTGTGGGAATCCTTGGAAACAGAGGATTTTGGGAAAGCTGCAAAAGGCAGGCCTCAGACAGCAGAACTGTGCTTGGAGCTAAGCAGTAGTCATAAGGTTTGTCAGCAGAAAAATGATAGAAGAAGTAGAGAAGTAAGGACAAATAGAACAATAGCCTGTGTATTAAAGCTTGACATGAAGAACTCCCTAAGCTACAGCAAAGTAGATCTAGCCAGATGTTAGGAAGTTCTAAGCTTAATAATGGAGCTCTGTGCATTCTATCTTAAGGCTTACAAGCAGGTCTTTTATTCAAAAGAAGCAAGCGTTCTTTGAACCAAAGTTCTGTGTGCTTCTAGGGATCGGAAAGAACTAGTGTCAATATGCTTTTGCTTTGTGGGATTGGTCAAAAAGCTTTTCAAGTAAGTTGTAACATGAAGTTCTTTTTCTGCTGCTGGGGACGTGAGCTGCTGGCATCTTCCCACTGTCATAAGCATGTCATGAGACTGATGCTGGAAAATACAACAGCTTGGGACGCCTTCCCCAGCAGTCCCGCCCCTTTCGTGATTTGTGCATAGACTCCCGGCCAGCCATAATTGCCCATCTCTCTTATTTGTCAAGATCTCTCTGCAGTGTCTCACTGGCCTCAAGGGAGTTAGTTGACAGCTCCTCCCAATGTAGCGTCTCTGGCAAACTTGCTTAATATTCCTTCAAGTGCCGAGTCCAAGTGCTTCAAAAGATGTTGAAGAGAACTGGCCCAAGGACGATACTGTCTTAGCCACTGAAATTAGCGCTTCATGCTTCTTCTTGCTCCTTAGTGCAGAAATCACAACAAATATCTTCTTTGTTTCTTTTCTATCCATGCAGATATCTTTGCTTATGCTCATGCTTTTTATCCCAACAGCAGCTGACACGACATTTACATACAGAGCAAGAGCACGCTTTTCCTGCTGTTACTAGACTTAACAATTTTGCAATCTGTCAATCAGATACCTTTGCAACTGAAGTCAGACCTTCAGCATTTCTCATCAAAAGAGTAGAATGTCCTCAGAAGTAGAGAAAACTTTGCTGCATACTCTGTAAGCCTGCAGAATAGATCATAAGGAGTTAGCATCACAATCATTTCAGCACTGACCCTATACTTGAGCAGGGAAAAAACTTCAAAGAACAGCTAATTAATGCAGCAACATAATCTAAGGAATAAAACAACTAGGATCTTCCAAACTGGTCCCTGCGGTAGAAATGTACTTGTAAGAATACAGAAGGTAAAAGATATGGTTTGGAAAGGCTACATCCTTGCTAAGCTAAATTGGATCTCATCCTGTAGATGAAAGATCAAGAAGCTCAAAGTGGAGCTAGAGAGACATGTCCAGATCATGAGATAGAGCAAAGCATTTTTCAAGAGAATTAGGCATTTTGGTGGACTGGGCAGTTAGGTTAAATCTGCCACACTTACTCACTTTTGGGGACTGAATTGTGGAGTGCTAAACCATATCTGCTGCTCTAGAAAGTAAAAGAGACACATCCAAATGGTATGGCTAGTGTGAAGACTCTCACTCTCTATTGCTAAACATTTCATAAGCTATTAACCGGTCATAGGAACAAAATGAAATAAAGCCATTATACCATCTTGGAATTGAAAAATATGTTCAAAATATTTTTTTTCCTTCTGTTTTCTTCCTCTTTTTTTTTTTTTTTTTTTTTTTTTTTTTTTTTTTTTTAATCCCAGAAGATATGATTCATAATTTCAACCATTCTGGAATGCTTTCAATAGATGAAGCCAGCATAGTATTTTTCTAACAGGCTCTTGCCCCTTACCTTCTTCATTACTGTTTTGGAATATACTCCACAGTCATTTGATCTCAGTCAGTTTTTTATCTCTCTCCCCCCAAGACAAATTTTAAAGGACTACCTAACCACTAAAAATCATCATTTCTCTGGTTTCTCAAAGCTTTTTGAGAAAGTTGTTTTGTTTTGGTTTTTTCATATTGCATCATTCCTAATGTCTTCAGACCTACTACAAGTGGAAGTTCAAATAAATCTTACCTTAAAGAGACTGTGAAAGATAACAAACTGCCAGTCTTGGTATTTGTATTTTTCTAAATCCTTTTGATTTCAAGGTTGCCTTCCTGAATGCGCAGTTTAATTAGAAAACATTGTGTTTCTAAAGGAGACCCAGTTCAATTGCTTCTGCAAGTTCACCTTCATTTTGTAGGATTGTACTTCAAGAAATCTTGTTTCATTCAAACATTAAAAGAATAGATTTGACATCATATGTGACCCTTTCATCTCTCTCATCTGTATTTCATTGCGTGAGTTTCACAGTTGCCTCCAAGAAGATTCCTTTCAATTCGCATAGCATGTTATCTGAAGATCTGTCTGCTTTCTTCACTTGCTTGAATGGGAAGACATGGGAAATACATTCTGAAGGTTATCTTTTATAGTCTACTTTTACCTACCAGTGTGCTTCTATTGACTAGAACCAATTTCAGCTGGAAAGGACATATTGTTCTGATCTGCTCCTACCAAGGGGGGATGATGTTTTCTTAACTGATCTCGGAGGGCAAAAGACAAGATGGAAAAGGGATTGCAGTATCACTCCAAACAAATGCACCTTTCTAGAATGACCACAGCAAATGCCTTCAAGGAATTAGGGAGAGGAAAAGAATAGAAAAGAGGGGGAGAAAGAGAGAGGGAGTATAGCTACCAAATGGAGAGAGATGAAGTCCTCGCAGCCCAGCCGATGGAGTTCTCCCAGGGGAGATCTCAAAGTCCTGGTTATCTCAAGGTTCTATTCTAGTCCATTGCTGAGGGGGGAAACAGATCTAGAAATGGCTGAGGGGGAGCAGATACAATAAAGCGCAAGTCTATTGAAATTGCTGAGGGGAAAATGGTATTGAAGACGGGTACAGACAGTCCATGTTCTCAGCAGGAGAAGTCAATATCAATATCAGCAGTGAGTGGGAGCTATTGTTTCAGGACTGGTTTCTATAGGAAACCAGTCTAGGTCCCGCCAACACATCTGCAGGCAACACTTAGCAGGCATCCTGCTTCAGTCAGGCCAGTAGCCCTGGATCAGAATTACGGGCGTCTCAGCCTCAGTCCTTGGGAGGGGGGCTTCAATCTGCGTCCCTCACGGTGGTAGTGGAGCAGATGAAGGATTTTCCATGGGGCGGCTACCACAGTTGCCCCAGCAAGTTCATCTGACCAAGAGGTGGGAAAATTCCTGGGCTGGTGTCGCGAAGCACGTGCAGGCCCATAGGTCGCCTCGCCCCTTGGCAGGCCCTGCTAGAAGCAGTCACTGTAGACACAGCTGCCAACAATCACTTGGCAGGCCAGAATTCTGCTCAGGGGCCTCAGGATTTCTGGCATTCCTCTCTGACCGGCATGCCAGCATTCCAGTCAGGGTCCTCAGGGTCCCGATGTCTGTCCTGGGGACGGTCGTGAGGCAAATGAGGGGAACTTCGGACTGTCTTTCACATGGATCAGAAAATCAGTTTACTAAAATGGCCAAAAAAGAATGTGTAACATTTAGAATTGAGGAAAAAAACAAAAACAAAACCAAACCCAAAGCATTGGAGCAATATCATTCTAGAGAATGCCATGTATCTATGAAAAGTACAAAAAACTTCTGTTTTCAAATGCACTTACAAATCACCTTTTTGCATCTGTTTTGGGTTTTTTTTTTTTTTTTTTTTTGTTTTGTTTTTTTTGTTTGAAAGCTCTGGCACTTATCTGATTCTTTTTTGAGCTAGTTCAGCTCATTAATCTGGTAAGAAAGCAGCTAAAAGTAAAGAGAAAAACCTATGGGGACCAGGATGCCACTTCAGCCACGTTGTCGTGAAGCATTAGGTCAGCCTTCTGTGTTGTAGAAATATCTCTGTCCTAGATGAAAATCAATGCATAGCACTATCTTCTTTTAAACTTTGTCCTTGCTACTGGGTTCCTGAATGATCAAGATGCTTTCAAACCAAACAACAGCCAGCCCTCTGAGATACTCCCCAAAGTATTGCGATGGAATAACTTGATCAGGAGGAAGAGCTCGCTATGCAGAACCTGAATATGAGGTCAAGAATGCTTTGTTGTGGATTACCATAGTTTGGGATTGTTTATCTCTTACCCCACCATGTAGGTCTAGGAAAAAATTAGGTAGCCACAAGGCTTTTACAGCTCTTCTTGTATTTTGGGATAGTAAGGATTTAGGGGAGTAAACAAAACTGTGGTGAGTTTTCCTATTGACTTGATTGCTCTGTCACTTTGAATTAACTGCTTTGCATGTCAGCTAACCCATCAGCATCAATGAAAAGAATATTTTCTTCCTTCCTGCACAAAGGATGTTTCATGATGCCTGTGATGTCAGGGACTTAAAAACGAAGACCATTGTGATTGAAAGGAAGCACTGGCATGCCACAAGGTAACTGTAGTGAGCTGTGTTTCCTCCTCAGCTTCACTGTGAGAGTAGAATTTTAATGAGCAGTTCCAAAACTTGGTCTTAGCATAGTCTGGTGACATATCTCAAAGGAGCAGTGTCCTAGGGTGACTTTATGATGCTTGTATCCCCAGTCATCTGTTCTCTTAATGCTGGATATGATATTCTCTGCCTTCAAGACTGGTTCTGAGAGCAAAGGTGGGGAGAAGAAGAAGCACCGAGTTTCTTATCAGAGGCTGCACTCCTTAAAAAGCAACACTCTTCCACATTCTGCGCTGCACTGTGTTGTCTGGGCACTGACGGAGCAGAACAGAGCACGCATTTGCTTTTTAGTTGGTTTAGCTGGCTGAGGCAGAGTTTTCCCTGGACTGGTTTTTTTTTTCCTTTCCCTTTTCTTGGAACGTTTCGAATCTGCTCCGGACTGGGACCTGGGAAGCACTGGGAACTTGCACTTTGTGGCCTACTGGGGCCTACCCTGGGCAGCAGCCTTCCCCATTGCCGGAGGGGTTGATAACAGAGTGAGCACCCACAGGAGAGACTTTCTGATTTGTCGTCTCTTCAGTGCGGCAAATGAGTTTTGTCATCTGGTATTGTTCATATTTTGTGCTGGGAAGTGCTTTGCCTGTTAAAGAAACAGCTTTTTCCCACTTCTCTCCCCAAACCAGTTGAGGGGAGCGGCTGTGTGGGTGGGCTTTCGGTGGGGGGGAGGGTGCAGTGGCCCTTTGTGAGGTTTTCTGCCAAATTTAGCCCTAAACCAGGACAATCAGGATGTGCGACTTAGAGAATGGTGGTTGGAACTTTGGTTGGAAAAGACCTTTAAGAACACTGAGTCTAAATGGAATTAGCAAGTGCAACCATCAAGAAATGCTTTGCTGTTTGAAGAGAACGTGATTTATCTTGTAAGCTTTGCAAGTATTTGTGTCATCACAAGCACACATGACCAATGCATTAGATGGGAATATAATAAGAAACCTGTGCAGATCAACAGAATGATTCTCAGGGTAGGATATTTGCATGTTTCATCTGTCTTCCTGACTTCTTCAAATGAATTCTTTTTAGAAAGTAATGATTGGAATTGTTACTCTTTTGACAGTTCTGAGTGTATTACTGACCTTTTTGGCATATGAATGCCAAACGGGTTAATTCACCTGGTTTTTCAGATAAAGACCGAGATTTAGTGTTGCTTCAGCTGGAGGCAGAAACATTGAAATCCTCCCGCCTCCTTCTTAGTACCTAATTTCTATTACAAAATCAGTGCACAATCTTGTCCCTTAAGGTCCACTTAGCTCAGTTTATACCAACAGGGTGACATTAGCAGGGCTCACATGATGCTGCACACAGAAGCCCTCAGTGTGCAGCTCTAGCAGACAGTAATTCCATGCAGTTGGACAATCCCAGTGCTGACTTTGGATCACCAGAAGCGTTCTTAGTAGAACGAGACAAATTTAATGGAGAGGTCTCTGCAGGAAGTGGCCTGAAGAAGACAGCAGAAATCCCAGCTGTGTGTTTGTAGAAATCAGTTGAAGGCCATTTACAGAAAAAAGATCTTTAAATCTAGCTAGCTTTTTCTGCAGATTATTTGTAAACTATATGCATGAGATGGACAGTTTCACTGAGCAACTGAAATACAGCTGCATTTAAGGGGATTGAACCAGGGTTGGGAAGCAGTGAAATAAAGCTTTTCAGGAATACCGGACATCCAAGTCCCGCCAAAATTGATCCGTTTTTTATGTCCAGATGCTTTTGAAAATAATGGGTGACCATTTGGCTACCTCATCGTTTTAATCAGAAATACAAAGAAAATTTTAAACTCACATATTTTATAGCTTGAGTATTTTTCTTTGTTTATTTCCTACTTTCCAATTCAGTTCTACAAATCATATGATTAGGTAATGAGAACTCATGCTGTATAAAAATATTTAATGCTATACTTCCAAGTTAAGGCCATGTATTTCCTGGAACTGTTTCAAAAAAAAAAAAAAAAGCCTATCTGGATTCTTTCTTCCCCACGCTCATTATTAGATGAAAATCATTTCAATATTCTATTTTGACTTTAGATGGTGCAAGATTATATTCAGAAATTCAAGCCTCTACTGTTAGGTTGTTTACATGGTTTTCTGGCCTTTCTAACTTTGTGCAACCACTCTTTGCAGCTATATATTTTTGCAGTAAGGCATCCCAGGGGTCTGTGAGAAGTTTTAATGTCAAGCAGAACTAACATGTAAACTACACGTGACATACTCGACATATTTCACCTCAGAAAGTTACAGTATGCTTAGACGGGATGAAATACGAAAGAAATAGACTTAACACAATATTTCTAAATCTTGGAAATCTATTACCTGAACTTTGAGTCCGTTTGCAGGACTCTGTAGAAATGCAAACGTGAAGTCCAAGGAGTAGAGCAGAAGGCATATTGGGCAGGGGGACAGAAGATTGCTTTGAAGGATGATGTAAGCAAGATTGCATCCTAGAAAGATAGCAGCTGCTTCTGCTGGTGCCAACATCGAGAATTTGTGCCACTGGCCTAGTTTTCTGGGGACTTTTGACCTGCACGCTCTTGAGGGCTTGCAGACATGAATTAATCTGTCCTTTGATCTTTTCTTTCATTTGAACGTCTAGGACCTGTTTTGGTCTTGTGTACGGTACTGTATCGTGTTATAAACAGACATGTTTCCACTGTTTGAAAGCTGTAGTTGAAAGTTAGGTTGCAACTATGAGTTGGCTGTCAAAAGAATTAATTTTCTGCTTTAAGCAAAATATCAAGAGAGACATTCAATCCACTCCTGTGATACAGATTCATTTTGAATTTACAGGGTAATTTGCATTAGTGGTTGTACTGCATGAGCAATAAATATGACTTGCTTGGTTTCTAATGATGATAATAGTTCTCTTTGTATTACTATAAGAATTGAATCCACCATCATTCTTTTCCTATTATTATTATGCTGTAAAGGAAAAACTCTTTTGCATTACCCAAGGAGTAAAATGCATGCATTTAGCATCATTCTTGCAGGTAGTCCTCAATTCTGAAAAGACCTCTCAGAAGCTGCATCAAATGGGAAAGCTAGACGGATGGCAGAATGCAGAAGCTGCCATTTAGGATCGAGTACAAAATGACACCCAAGAAATTCTTCATGGATGCTGCATAAGTACAAAGACGCCATTATTTCAAGGTGAAAAAGAGTCAATGAATAAAAAACGATGCTAATCAAGACACTAGAGTACCAAGCGTGCGACAAGGCTTTTTTGTAATGAACATCATGCCCAGCATGAAAAAGTACTCTTTTTATTGTAGATCGTTTAAAAGTGCACAACAGTTTGGAAAAAAGTGCTTTTCTTTTTTCTAGTAATAAGAACTCTGTATCATTCTAAGAGATACTGGACACAGGTTTTTGAAAACAATGTTCTTTTAAAGGTTAATTGTCTTCATAAATACTTCACAGGAAAACATTTGATCTGCTGTTCATCCTGAAGGCTTTTAAAGGAAAATGTTTTGGTTGCGTTCTCTTCTGACTAGTTCAGGAGCTCAGTCTTACCAGCATTCTAATGCTTTTTTATGTTCCTGATGGCACGGCTTAGACATCCTTGTCTCCGTTACCGTCATGATTTCCATATCAAGTGATGAGAATTTTTCTTCATGATTGGTGAAGTGAAGTGTCATAACATTCATGTCAAGTCAATTTGAAGTTTTTTTTTCCAAAGGAATCTCTTCCTTCCTAATGAAAACCATTTGAAATAGCAAACCTACTCCGTTTTTCAGAAAGTGATATAATAAACCTGTAGAGTACAATGTCCTCGGAGTTGTTTTTTCAGCAGAAGAAGAAAACTGCTGTTTTCTTCTTCTTCTATCACCTTAGACTTACTTTATTCAAAACCTTTTTAAACCTTTGAATTTCTATTTTGATAGCTAATTCCTTTCACAGTGGGCTATAGCATATGTATTTTGAAAGGCCATTTGTACATATTCAAAGGGCTTACTTCTATTCTACTAAGAAATGGCTGTACTTCTAGTAGGGAAACTTCAAGGTCCAGTAAGATTTTATCTTGTACAAAATTTAAAAAACTCCAACTCTTAAAAATGATACCAGAAAATGACGTCTGTAAGACTGTGGCAGGAGGCTTTTTCCAGAACAATGTGCAGTTCTTCCCAATTCTATTTTTCCCTCCCATTACTTTGTACACAAAGATTTTTACACAGTCTTCTAACAGTGGCATGTTACTACTGGGCTAGAGTATTGCCCTGCCAGCATTGGAATTGACTGGAATGCAGCTGTGTTCCAATTTGCTGATGGGACAAGGGTTTTTTTGCTGAACACACTTTAGCAAGCAAGAGGGCTTCTTGGTCTTTAGATGCTGAGTCCCAGAAAAAGATGAATGAGGTGGTGACATGCCTCGTGTTTTGAAGAGAGATCAAAAAGTTATTGCTGGGGTCACCTCCCTTTTGGTACGGAAAGCACACAGAGGGCTTTGAAGCAGCACTTTCACCCTCTTTGCATTCACTAGTAAATCTGAGACAGAGCTTGGCCCAAGGTTTGTGCAAAAATACTCTTTTGATGCAACTGTTCACCAGACAATATCTCTGGGAAAATGTGCAAGGGCAGAAAGCAAGCCCTTCCTGGGAAATCTACTGAAATGGTTCAGAAGTTATTCCCACTCACTGTTGCTAACCTCTGCTGTCTAGCTGTCGGATATGCTTGGGACCATGTTGAAATAATTCTAAACAGTGTACTGAGGCTGCAATATTGAGTAAACATAGGTATTTTCCATAGGTGTCAGGGAAAAATATTTCTGTTGGTAAAAATGAGTTCCATAGAAAACAAGAAGAGCATGGTAGAAAAAAAATCACATCCATAGAATGAAGATGCCCAGAATTCTTCTTTTCAAGTTACACAGAGTCAATATTTTCTAAATAAGGTTGTGAAACTTATGAAGAAGTAAGAGTACATTCCACCTGACTGGTGCACAAGTTCATGTTTCCAACTTACAAAAACCATATTATTAAAAGAAAAATGTTCCACCTTGTGGAAAAGTAGCCCATTCGTAATTGTATCAAAGGTAGGGTTAGATCAAGTATTCCTACAAGACAGTAGTAGTACTAGGAAAAGCCTTTTGGCCTCTATCTGACTACAGGAAACTTGAGCAAGCAGAAGTGTCTTTCCCTGCTGCAAGCTGTACTTCCGATTTGCTACTGCTGCTTAAACATTGTTCAAAGAAAACTTGTCAAAATAAAACTAGTGTATACAAGCAACTGGAACTATCCATTGCGTTCCAGCCAATTTGAACTAGAAAATATCGGACACACACTCCAGTTGAATATTCTAATGCATAGATGGAGTATACCAGCACTAAGAAATGGGAACGCTGGAGAAAGGAGCAAATGCAGATGAATTTCAGGGAAGGAAATTATTGGAGAGCTAACTGCAGTCCCTCGACTTTACAAGAAATGATGTCCAGTAAATCCCAACCTGACACATAAAGAACTCCGTTTTGAAATGGGCTGCATCTATGGTCCTCTGTTCTTCCTAGATGAAGGAACTGTGTTTTGAATCAATCTTCCAAGTGGTATGGCTAAAGACCTTGGATACCTCAATTTTTTTTTTTTTTTCCAGAAGCAACTGTCTCGAAACCTCTTTAAACTGACATTTCCCCTTACGATGCCATCTTTTAAAAGAGCACCTTTTCATTTAACAGGGTATTCCAAACATCATTTCCAAATTTAGACTAAAAGTAACACTCTTTCTAGTTATCTTTGGGTTTTTTGCAGCTTCCTGCCAACATAGGCAGCAAGGAAGAGAACCGACGGCAGCTCTTTCTGGAGCATCTTGAACAAATGCCCTTGCTTATGTTCAAATCTTTCACTTCTCCAAAATCCCTAACGATGAAGAAAAGGTTGTGAAGGCATTACTAGTAGTATTAGATGGCAATGGATGGGTCAAATAGAATTTGTATCGCATAGATGATACTTGGCAAACAGCAAATGAAGGGGTTTCTTTCAGCTCTCAGACTGATGTTACATCTCAGTAATTTATTAAAAAGATAACAAGAAGGATATTTTTTAACAGTGAACTTAATTACACCCCTACCCATGGACATCTGAATCTTAGGAATAGACAGTGTCTGATTTAGAAAAAAAAAAAAGAATTATCACAATTTAAAGAAGTATATGATCATGAACACTTTGCTGATGGAACGTAGCCTATTCATTGGCTGAAATGAAGCAGGTAGACAGGACATAGGAAATATTGTTTTGTGGATCAAACATTTATTTTTTTAAAGTGATGCTTACAGATGGTGAACTCACCAACTTTGATATTGCACAGTAGATAAGGGTACCTAACTTGCTCCATCAAGTTATCCCTTGGAATCACCATCCAAGGGCATTTTCCCCTGCCTCTGTGAAAATGTGCCTACCTTTTTCACAATACTTTTGCAGCAGCATTGCTAGGCCTGATCAGCTGTTATGGAGGGTGAATGATCAGCAGCAAGGTGACTGGCCAGGGTCATTTGCTTCAATGGATTTTGATCTACTGGATATTTTGAAGACGTGCTTCAGCCCTCTTTGTCAGACACAGCCTTCAAATGGTGCTAAACAATTGTTCGGGCTGTGGACCACATGAAAAAGTACTTTCTGGTGCCTTTACTGGGCCATATGCTCTTGATTCTCTCCCTCAACTTCTCCATCACCTCTCATCTCTTTCACATGAGCTATGTTCAAGGTCCACAGGATACTTTTCACAGAATCTTCAGGCCTGATGCAGTAGGAATGATGAACAAATGCAGCTGGGATGAATTTTCCAGTTTGGATAAAACCTCTTGTGCACACAAATCCCCCTATGCCCAGAAAAACCTTCACTAAGCACGCGTGTTCTACCTAAACCGCAGTTTAGTCTGAAAGAAAAGCTTTGGTCTGAGAGTATCTGAGAGATTTGCATGAAGCACAGATATCTGACCTATGCAATTTTGAAGATCAGAGCTAAAAGAAAATGGCAAGAAGTTTTTAATTTTGCCGGTTTTAATTTTCAATTCCATGCACTTTTTCAAAAAGTGTCAATCTCAAATGGCCATCAACATCTTTCAGTCGTCTGGAAGTTAGTATTCATATCAAATGTGTTTCAAATCAATAGAATTTCAAACCTTTCCTCAAAGTTTATATACCTAGATTTAGTATTTCTGATCTCTATTAGATGAAAGGAAGACATTTTTTGCTGTTGGGGTGCTGGAACGCTGCTTCGGGTTGCCCAGAGAAGTTGTGGATGTCCCATCCCTGAACGTATTCAAGTCAGCTTGGATGGGGCTTTGAACAGCAACGAATGCGACCCTTGATGGTAGATAAACAAAGCTTGAATATAGAAGAGACTCAGATTGAGGTATACGAACAAATTTTCTCTCAGCTCTTGGGGTAAATTCAAAGTTGTACAAAATTGCATTTCTCTGTGATTTTCACTACTGTAACAGAAAGCTTCATGAAAACTGTGCAGAAGATATCAACTTTTAAAAGCGGTAAGAACTACAACATCAAACACATGGGATGGGTTTCATCATGGGACACCCTCTGAGAGAAAATCTCTGTATTTCGACACTTCATGCCAATCATTAGGATTTCAAGGAGTGCCAAAGAAGGCGGCAAAATATCCTTCAGGACATTATTTACTGTAGTTCAGCCTGGCCATTAGTTGGAATTGGTGTTTGAACTAATGTAGACATACCACACACACTTTCCATGCACTGAAAACTTACTGTTTACAATGAATAAGCAATGAGGATCAAAATTGATTGAAAGCATCTTAAAAATGTCAAGTATTTCACTGTATATGATCTAGGATCAAAATACTTATTCCTCCTTAGTGAGGGACAAATAAATTCTTCCATACCATGATGGTTAAAAATTGTCTAAACCAATGTTTTCTTCTGAAAAGACATCATCTAATTTTTTCTATTTTTAGAAGAAAATATTTCTAGACATAGAACAAAGGAATTTTAAAGGAACAAATGGAAGGAAAATATTCTGCAAACAGAATTCAATGAAAACCTGTGTTTTAAATATGAGGTAGATATTCAACAGAGTTTTTGTACCAGATATTTGAAATAGTGTACCGGCTATTTTGTCCACAAAGAGAGCTATTTAGCATTTCAGTCTTTTCCAAGGTGTTCATGATCTGCTATGCTGATCTCTGTGCATGCCTAGGTGTGTGCGGAAGGTGGGGCCATGTGAAGGGGAGTGTCTATGTTTGCTTAGCACTCGGAGTGGCAGATTCATGCCTCAGCTCCATCATTTCTTTTAGAAACTTCCCAGAGAGTGGATATGAAGTTTCATATCCAAAAGAGATCAATTCCCAAGTCATCCATTTTACTCTACCTTGTAAATCACATGCTTTGTTGCATATTTTATCAAATAGACTTTCAAGCCGCGTGGAGGAAGGAGAATGTGGAGAATCCCTCCAATGTCTTGCAACTTGTACGCAAATAGATTTTCAAGAAAATCATCATTTCTCTTTTAAATACATCTGGGACAGGCATGATGGTGGCGTCAATCTGTTGAAGTTTTTGTTGCTGGGGGAAGTTGTACGAAAGGACTGGTTTTTACATTGACCAGTTACTGAATCAAGTGCATGAACACATTTGAAATTCCACTGGGGTTTCCTTTTTCTAGCAGACTACTTCTAGAACTAGCTAGCAGACTCAAGATGACTCTTTTTCTCTGTTTTTGTTTCTTTCCTATTTTCTTGCTTTCTCTGCAACTGTCTACACAATTTTAGGACTTTTTTCCCAACTCAAATTGTTTCATAGACCGATAATTCAGATACGCTTTTTACAAGGAATGTTTTAAATCTTTGTTAGAATTAAGAAAGTTAAGGACATAGGTCTTTTTCTTCCCTTATGAATATTGCAATGAAAGAGTTCAATAAAGACCAACTCCTTTTTATTTATTTGGAATACAAGTCGATAATTCCCATACAGTAATTCATTGGTGGACCAATATTTGCCATTCTGATGTAAGTTGTCACTTCTTAACAATATGCCTTCTGTGACTACGTTGACAACACTTTTGGTAAAGATCCTAACTGGTCTTAGACACGCATAGGGAGAAATTTGCTCTGCCAGTGTCAGTCTTAAGCATGCGTCTCAGAGGATCTTTCTAGAGCTGGGGAATTTTCCCATGAAAGGGATTCAGTTATGGAAGAGACAGGTTTCCTGGAGTTTTACATTCTTCTTGAACACTACTTAAGGAACTTAAATCCCATGTCCATTTGGATCTCACTCTGCACAGAGCTTTGTCATGCCAGTCCTTGAAATGCATCTCTAAGAGAATTCACTAGCACAGAATGAATGAGGGTGGAAGGGCTCTGTGCGGCTCCCCAAGTCCCATCCCCCTGCTTCAACCAGGATACCTAGAGCCTGTTGCCCAGGATTATATCTGGGCCTACTTTTAATGTCTTCAATGATCCAGACTCCACCATCTTTCTGGACACTCTGTGCCATGGTGCAGTCACCGTCACAATAAAAAATAATTTTGTGATGCTCAGAGGCAATCTCCTGTATTGCAGTGTGTGCCCACTGCCTCTTGTCTTTTCACTGAGCATCATTGAAAAGACACTGGTTCCCTGCTCTTTGCACTATTCCTTCCCGTAGGTATGTGTGCTGCCATGTAGATAAACGTCCAAAACTTCCCTGAAGCCCAGGCAGATGATATTCTCTTCATCTACCAGGCAAGTTCATTCACCAGAGGAGTTTAAAAAGTCGTCAAGCCCCAATTTCCCCTGGTAAATCCATGCTGACTACATTTGTTCTGTCCTCCTTCGTGTGCCTGGCAATGCTTTCCAGGAATAGCTACTCCATCAACTTCCTGGGGATCCAAATGAGGCTGGCTGGCTTGTACTTTTCTGAGTCCTCCTGGTTGCCTTTTTTCAAGATGGGTGACATTTGCTTTCATCCAGTCTTTGGGCACTTTCCTCAGTCACCATGGTCCATCCAACATGATCAGGAGTGGCCTCAGAATAACATCTGCTAACACCCTTGAGACCTGTGCATCCATCTCAACAAGGCCTGTGGACTTTATGGAATACTTCCCAATTCTGTGACTATGCCCATAAAAATTTGCATGGGATAAGAGGCCATTTTAACAGGTACCTGAAGAGTGAGTGAAAAGCTATGGAAGCAATCCAAAAGGACAAAGACTAGAGTTCCCTTTGAAGACAAAGCATCCCATCATGGAGCTGAGCAGCTTTAGATCCAGGTAATCTTCCTCTCTGAAAGGATGCAGAAGACATGATTTTACCTAATCCAGTAATAAAATGTGTTGACCATTCACTTGCAATACAAAAAATTCAATGATTTCCAAAATTATTGCCTCCTAAGTAGACAATAATATACTGGCTGGGTATTCCCCTAACAGATGAGAGCACCTGCTTGATGTCTCTTATGCGTGCAGACTATTTGAAGTAGGTCATTTGAGTGGGGATTCCTGGTCTTCGAATTTTCTTTCTGATGAATTTGGAATATTTACTGAAGCAAGGACCGGAAGATGAAAACTTCATTTCCCATCAGCGCACTCTAACATCCATGGCCGTAATGCCATTGTTTCTCCCCAGCTGAGTCAAGAATTCATGACTACAAAGTGGATCAGCTCCAAAGGAAAGATCAAGGCTGGATAATATTCTCTCTTGGTAAAGCTATTTATCTCAAATGAAGTGACCAACTTCTAATCGCTCACTGGCCTAAAGCCACAAGGAGGGGGAGATGGACCAGCTTTCCTTCCACTGCTGCTCTCTTTGTCACCTCGGTGTTTAATACGAGTAGGAAGACGTTCAAAAAGACAGCGTTGCAGAATTCATAAAATTCAGTCTTAAAAAAAATCATTTTTTAGCAGGTGAAATAAAAATAGCAAATAAAATATATAAGTTTGTCTTGCCTTCTTCTGCAGGTTTTGTAACTGGCACACCTTTCCTTATGAACGCACTGTCCTTTCCTAAATACTCTCATATGGAGGAAGATGCTTCTGATCAGAAGAGCACTAGGATGTCTTTACTCGACCTTTTCTTTTCACTGATGCTTGGTCCTCTGAAAAGAATGGTTTTCTAAAATTGAAATGTGCTACTATTGTTCCCATGGGGTAAGCCGCAGACTCCTCCTGTCGGAGCTGTCACTAATCAGCTACTCTCCTATCTGCCTTTAGTAGTTGAATGTTCTGGTCTTAAAGTAGCACCTTCTGTGTAGCCATGCTCTTAGTTGCCAGTCTCATCCTAAATCCAAAGACCCTCCTGCAAAGGACCGCTGGTTCTGTAGTCAACCAAGGAAAAAAGACCCGTCCATCCATGCTTTCTGATTTAAAATATTAGGGTATGATGTCCCTAAACAATTCTCTGCAGTTGAACACTACTTATCTTTGGCGTGTTCCTTCAACTCACTCGCAAGTCATTCATGCCTTAGGTTATTGGGAGAATTGCTTCATTTGAAGATGATTAAAAGGGGTATGAGAATACTTTTGTGCTTCTGCTATGAGGATACTTTTCAAATCCATACAAACTCCCTGCAAATGCAAAAACCTGCATCCTGTATTGTCCTAGCTTACAATATCAAAATGCATCCTATTCCCACCCTCAAGAACTGAGGAAACCAGGGGTGGCATCGTTTTTTCCTTCTCTCCTGTTAATGGGCCCATCAATGTCTTGCCACATGACTCAGAGATAACTCCCTCCAGGAGCCATTTCTGTTTCACGGGTAATCAAGGACCCACATCATGACTCAGAATGATATCAGCCCATTGGGAGATGCTCTGCCCAGGGGGTAGGAGCTAAGCATCCCCACCTGGATATCATCTGGGTTTTGGAAGGCAAGAAGCACTATTTCTACTGCATTGCCAGAGGAACGGCCACCCTTAGCCACTGGTTTTCCAGAGGACGAGAGCTACCAGATGGTTTCTAAAGAATCACCACTTCAACAAGACCATTTCATCCAAACTGCTTTCACCACCCTAACTAGCAGGATGTCAGCTTGTATTCTGACTCTGTCAGTGGTTTTTCTTTTGTACTCTTGCATGGATTTGGGTTTTTTCCCCTTTTCCTAATAAACTGGATTTCTGACTTGGAGTCTTGCTGCGGTGCTGGATTTCTTCAGCCCAACTAGCTCCCGACACCGACAGCGAGAGTGGGCCGCCCCAAGAAAGCTGTCGAATCCGGGCTGCAGCTGTAGGGCACAGCTGCTCTACGGCACAGGTGGACTGCCTTGGGGATAGAACTGCGCTGAGAGCAGGGACAAGGAACAGGGAGAGGTCTTCTGCATATTTTTCAGTTTACTCCCTGGAGGGTCAAGGACAGAAAGACACTGATTCAAAGGCATCCATCAACTTCTAAATGGGGGGAAGGTCCCAGGGGAGGATACAATCTTTAACCAACTGGGAGAAACTGGGGGTGGAAGACAAGGAGGGGAATACAATGTTGAAACCAGTAGGGGGACTACAGGGGAGGAGAATAACTTGAAGAAACCACTGGGGTTTTGAAGGGTACAAAATTGAGAGGGAAGTTTCTAGAGAAAGGGGCAGGCTTGGGGAGGGGTTGATGTTCAATGGGAGAAGGAACAGGGAACAAAAGGGCAGGTCTTTGGGGAGAGGGACAGCTAGGGCAAAAGCCAACAATACTGGGGGGAAAGGAACAATCCATTCATAATAACATATGCTATAACAGCACAAAATAGGAAGCCTTAGAAAACGGACTACTAGAACTGCAGTACAATAATAAACACACACTGCAACAGAGTGTCTCACTGGTTTGGCTTTCAAAGCAGAAGAGGTGCCAACCTAAAAATTTCCCAACTTCAAGGTTAACTGGCTGCAGTTTTGATTTCCTTCTTCAATATATCACCAAGGCGCTACCAGCTTCTGTAATTGGCTCAGCAGCATGTCTGTTCTTAGTGCCAAGCAGGGATTCACTTTGCCAGGCATGGAGGAAGCTTCTAGGAGCTTTGCACAAAAAATCACTTCTGTGGCTGGCTTCTTCCCTCCCCACCAAAAACCAAGCCATGCCAAACCAACACCTTAACTAATTCGTAGTACTTAGTACGCATCCAAGAATGTCTTTTAAACGATGCTTTATGTTTTTGACCAAACGCACTGAAAAGAAGTGGATCCATAATATTGATAAAAATTGTTCCAGTTCAATAGAAATATTGGGTCATGCAACTCTAGATTACATAGCTGTTTTTTTGTACAATACCCAGAGGCTTTTTTCACCTCCATGGAAGAGCCTAAATGAGGGATGTGGGAGTCCAGGCGGCTCTCCAAAATGCAGTTTATTCCATCCAAGACGTTGCAGCAGTCCAGGGTAGTGGGCAACAGAGCCTGTGCCTACAGCTGTCAGCTCTAGCTACAGGCAGGCCTGGAGACCCTTTGGTTTTGGCACTTTGCTGAGCATCTTCATACAGTAGAACCAATCTATCCCTTAACTATTATCTATAGCCTATCCTAACGACTCTAATTACCATATGTTGCTATTCTCCACTCACTAAAAGTCAGTATATTACAGTTGAAGCGGAAAGTTGTTTTTCAGTTTTCTTGACAGCGGAAAATTTGGAGAGCTTTTTCTGCTTGCAGCATTTGCTGACTTGTTTGCCTGTGCTAGCTTCCTGCTTGGTAAAAACATCTTCTTGTTTGGGGTGGGTTTATCCTTTGCTGTAAGTCATAAAACCCTCTTCTAACTAAGGTATCCTCGGTTATCCAGTAAGACTGGCTCAGCAATTCTTTTCTTCTAGATCAAAACTTGCTTCCAACTCTATTCCTTCTTCAGACTCCACATTGAAAAATCTTTCTGCCAAGCATACATATCTGTGAGACTTTCTTGTCAAACTTTCATCTTTCCCAACACCTCTAAAGAAATGTTTCCTGATGGTTTGGATCAGAAGATCCAGTATTGCCATCCTGAGATTTTTCATTCAAAACCCATAAGCTGTGCTCAAGGTTTTGGCTATGTTCTTTGTTGTGCCTTGCATCTATTTTGGCTAGAAAGCCAGTGTAGATGATGTCCTTGCTGCAGTAGCCATGGGAAATAAGGTGGAGTGTCTGGCTGATGTACCAGGATGTAGACTATCGAGCACTCCCCCAGGGAGGCGAGGATCCCTAAAGGAATAGAATATTGGCTATGCTCTGGGAGTTTTACAGAGAGAAAGATCCTCACAGCTCAAATGATTTGTCTCCTGGAGTTCTGAGGAGTATGTGGTGAAGAAGAAGGCTGCTGTCTTTTCCAAGAATCTTCCGTGCATTCAAGAGGATCATTGAACTTCTTGTCTGAGAATGAAAGAAATATTAGTAGTAATTAGTACTTTTTCTCTGTCTGTGCATCACTGATTGAATTTGGGTAGGCAATATTTTTTTTATTTATTTCTTTGAATTATTCATCATAAGGTCTTCCAAATTCCCAAATTCTGCTTCACTTCTTTCTTTTGTAGGCCAGTCTGGTTCATCTTCTCTTCTACTGTATTATTGCAGACCATATCTGAATGGATTTTTTTTTTTTCATTTTGAACATTAGGTTTAAACCGAATGAACAGAACGCTTTATTTATCCTTATTTGACCAGTTTGCAAGGAAATACAGAATTTTGAAGAGAAGTGACGTGACTCCACTTGAGGTTTTCAATGGAAGAGAAGAATGACGATGTCCTACATTCACAGCATTGTTTACAGTAACATTGCAGCTAGTTTCCAGCAACGAAGGTCAGGTTCTGGAAGCAGGCATGCATGATTGTAGAGAAGTCTAAAAAGTTTCAGTTTGGCCGCTTTTCTTGAAAAATAGCTAATATGTCTCAACGTTGTGCTGAATCTTGTTGTACAGACACTTCTTTTGAGGTCTGAACTCCTTGCTGGACTTCTGTATCTAAGAATCAGATACAGTAAACCTATGTTTCCTTATATGCTGTAAGAATTTGGTTCTAATCTAGAAGAGCAAGAAAAGGTTGCCATATTAATACAAGGTAAAGAACCTGCTAAGAAAGCAGTTAATGGACTGCTTTTTTTATTGGAGCAGTGATTTAGTGGTTTGATGGGTTTTTTTTTTTTTTGCTTCTCAATAGAATTTAAGAAGTGGTGGGGTAAGAATGTGTGGATGTTTATAGGTTTGCCTTGAAAGAAGAATTACAGGGGAAACTGTTGTAAAGAATTGATGCAGAGCTCTATGCATTAATGCACTCTTCCGTACAGAGTTTCAGAAGTGAAAACCAAGAGGAGAGAGTGCCGACAAGATGAGAGTGCCGATTTACTAGAATGAATTCAAGATAGCATTCTTTTCTCTCTGAATTACAGCTCTAAACCTCAGGGTAGTAACAGGAAGTACATAACAATCTCAAAGATTTAAAAATGGATGATGAAGTTTTATATCCAGTAAACTGTAAGGCTTCACATTTTAACCTGGTTTGCATTTTGGCAAAAGCCTGGAATCTTCTGCAATTTGCCAGATAACAAGGGATTTAGAACAGGAAGTATGCAAGTAATCATTTGGAGCCTTCATCTCCCTTCTTAGAACAATGGATACATTTATTATGCTCCTATTTTTATTCCATCAGGGGATTTGATCATGGAAATGTCTAGTCATTCTTTTCTTGTTTTCAAGCCCTCAAAGAGCATGAATCCAAACTATTCAGAAGTTCTTGATCTGCAACAGTGACAAGCACTATACTGGTAAGAGTCAGTGGACATTAGCAGATCCCCTATGCCAGCCCCCTATGGCGGGCAGTTCTGGCAGGACTGATGTGTGAGGGGCTGGAATTCTGTGAAATAGAACATTCTATGAATGGGGAAAATGGAAACAGATTCTGAACGTTCAACCCAACACGTGAACAATTACTAGGGCAGGTAATTTTCTGTGGAAATTTCCTTAGCCCCAGTGTTGTGGATGATGATTACTCTTCCTACCTCCTTTGGTCAGCTGCCAGCACAGTCACGTTACTCCGCTTATGGACAGAAAACCAGAAGAAGTCATTTTTGAACAAAACACCCAGCAGGACCTTAGAGTGTTTTTGCTGCAAAATGTTTCAAGGCAGATAGGGAAACAATTCCATTGTAGAGAGTGTGCTGAGAAGACAAGTTTGGAAGTTAAAAACCATGGGATCTGTTTCTATATATGTCACTGATTTTGCTTATTATCAATTTGGTGGGGTTTCTTGTTTTGTTGGTTTTTTTGTTTGTTTGTTTGTTTTTGTTGTGTTTTTTTTTTTTTTCCTGCATCCTTGAGATGAAAGCATAAGACAGAAAAGTACGGTAAAGTTAAAATACTTTTGAGATGGCTTGTGCTGAAAAACTTGTAGCTACTGCTAAGGCCCATAAGCCAGGTCCTGTTTCATTTCTGAGAAGCTATAAAATTCCCATTGGTAATTTAGTTCTAAGCATCTGTTGTTATGGTGGAGATGCAAATTAAGAAGAACAATTTTTGAATCTGTAGGGATGTATTTACCATTTTGGAGCTGCCTTTTCAGTCTCTGAGCCATCAATGAAAAGAAGGAGAAGAATCTACACTCTTTTCAACCTGTGGACCATCCACTACTGTCCACGTGCTCAGATTCAAAGCCAAACAATCCTGTCGGGCCTGATTGGGAGGAATTATTTGGATTCAAAATACTAGACTAGTATTTGATTTCCATCAGCACAGTCCATTGGGCACGAATTTTGATATCAATAGAACCTTTCACGGGGATCCATCTTTCTCACCTGCAGTACATTTTAAAGAGAAGAGGCATTGTTGAATGGCTTCAGTGAAAAAAAAAATCTTAAATGCACTCTGAATGGAATTGAGATCCAAAGGAGCCAGTATTTCAAGAAAGCCTGAGATGTTGTCTGCCATGAGATCCCTTCTAAGAGGTTCTATTAAGGTACCAAATTCTTCATCAAAATACTGTCAGATTGGTCAGAGGGGAAAAGCAAACTTTTTGAATGGTCCTTTGGGAAGACAGGGCTTGCAGCGAATTTAGTACTTGCTGCTAGGTTGCCTACATTCCAGGAAAGAGTATTAAATACTGAAATTCGACCGATGGTGGATGAAGTCTTTGTGACTGTGAAAGTCCAGTGCATGGCAATCTCAGAAAGGAACGCATCAAAGCCCCTGAAATGCCAACACACAAGTTGTGAGTTGGCAGTGCATGCCAGGTTTTAGCAAACCACAGCAAAATGCTGATTGCAAAACGAGGCCATCAAGTCACATCCGGTATGAAGCAGTAGGAAAGAGGAAAGCAGCTGAGAGCGTCAACCCTGCTAAGTAGTCTCAGTATTCTTATTGCCATTAGCAGAAATGTGAAATGAGTCTATAAAAATTACAAAGGAGGCAAAAGAAAAGGGAGTGATGACTCCTCTGGCATAGTGTTTCCTAACAGGGATCTTCAAAATCCTGTAAAGATTCTCTCATCCTTTAAACTGAAGGAAGGTATTAATGGCAGTAAGGAAATGGCATCAAATGCTAGAAAGACTCTGGGCAGTGTACTTCTAGACAGAAATGCCACTGATGGAAAACCGACTAAACTGGCACCAATGCAGCAGCATTGTACTAAAGCCCAGAAATTGTCCACGGCTTCACTCTCTGCCATTCCTTTCATATGCACACAGCAGCTCTGCAACATTCCTACTCATCATCTCCTTGGCAAACTGGGCGTGAGGGTTCGTAGTGACGCAGAGTCCCCAGGCAGGTGCAAAGGAGAGCCGCTTTCTTGCAAAAGCCAGGCTTTTGAAGCAGACAGGCCTTTATCACTTGCATAGCTTTAAGCCGCAACAAACATAATTCAACCAACCGTCATACCCCACGCTGTGAACACGCAATGCTTCTAGAACTTCTTGATCTACCTCTAATTCAGCTGTCTCACTTTCCCCTAGTCATTTTCTACTTAGCCAAAGTAACGGGCCTCAGCCATGGTTTTACAAGGCCTTCCTTTCGGAAAGTTCTACCTATATGCAACAGCATACCACTAGTTTCTTCACCACCAAGAGTTTAGGTAGATGATTGGCATCTGCCCTTGCGGTGAAACACAATGGGGAGAGAAAATGCTGTTGGAGATGTTCAGTCATTCCATTTTCTAGACAGGCCAAATCAAAAGAAAAGCAAGCTATAGGATTGTGTACTTGCTCTTACAGAACACCTGCTGCCATCTGACAATGAACTAGCAGAAAATCAGCAAGAATGAGACTTGAGGCAAACAACCTTTGGAAGGGAATAATGGGTTGATAAATAAAGACAACAGTTTCCAGGCTCTTGAGATACTTTAAATGACAGCAAAGGATTTGAGAGCAGAGGCTGAACTGGTGGGGAAGGATTCAAAGAATCCCAAGAAAAACATGACCAAAGAATAAAAGAACCCCAAGAAAAATAGGGGCAACTGACCTGTTAAGGCCTTCAGGAAATCAGTGGCCACTGATTTAGATAGGCCATTCAAGTTCATTTACTGGTGCACCTTCCACTCCTATTTCACCTGTCAGCATCACAGGGTGAATTGAGACCTTGGAATCAAGATTATTTGGGATTCTGTTCTTAGCTTTAGGAGAGAAGTACAGCAGATGAAGTACCTGTTACTGATGTGATACCCAGGAACACAGAGTTGACACATTTCATTGAAGTCCAATCACAACTAGCAATACTAAGAGGATAGGATTGGCGCCTTTTCATGACGCTCTTCTTGTTACGCAGCCTGCTCTGATTCTGGTGAAACTTTTTCATTAGCTTCTCTCTAAAAAGGAGAAAAACCAATTAAATGTCCCTCCCTGCTGATGCTAATCGAGTCAGAGGTCTATGAAAGGGCCAAAAATATTCGGAATTCTTCTTAGACAATGGAAATGGAAGCAGAGCTACCAATCTATTTCCTTGCAACATATCCCTAAAACTCATTCCCTTCTATTCATCACTTATGTATAGCCAGCAGTACATTCAGGAAAAGATGAAACTGACTGATGTCAGCAAGGGAAGGACTTGAAAGAACTATTCCCATGAATCATCATATAGACAGTAACTCTAGCATTAAAATCAGAACCCTTTTAGTAAGTATCACTTATGGGAAATTCAGGACTCCTGCACAATGGACCAAGAGGATTAAGCAGAAGCCGTTTATGGTTTACATGATGCACTTACTCATTCTGACTCTCTGCACACGCTAGTCACGCTTTTCTTATTGGTGCCTTTGTCTTGTCCACGCATTCTGCGTGCACCTCTCAGAAGATGTGTTTCCTTACAGTCCAGGTACTTTGCCCCCCCCCCCCCCCCCCCCCCCGTTTTGGAGTTCTTGTGGTCTTGGAATTTAGTTTCTCAGCTTTTCCTCTCTTGTTTTAGCAAGGCTTATGTCTTGATGAATTCCAGAGGGCCCTGAGAAAATTCTGAGAAGAACCGTTCCACGCTGGATGGCTGGTGCAGCCCGTAGTCTAAGCGGTTCAGATACATTGTCACAATTGCCCCTTCTTCTTGCACCAGCCAGATCTTTTCCAATGTCATTTTTAGCAAGAGGCACACCAGTTTCACCATGCATGGAATAACACAAAGCAATGAAATAATGACTACTGGTAAAAACAAAGCTCCATTTACGAGATCTTTCAACCACCCAGTTCTTTCCCATCCCTCAAACCATTGATGCAAACCCCACTCGTTCCCAGTCAATTTCTTCATATTGTCTTGTACTTGTGTGAGTTTCGTATGAATGGCTGCAGAATGGTCCAAAAGATTCATGCAACATATTCCTTATAAAATTCCTAACACTCGTACCCATGTGCTAGTAACAATAAATCTATTTCACCTCCTATTTGCAGTGTGCTATATCTAATAGGATCTACGTCAGTGAGCACCTGACTTAAAATAGAAGAAGTTACGATAAGTCGTTTGAACATCCAGCACCCCAAATGATTAAAAGCAGCCAAACCTTGATAAGCAGCGCCATCTAGCGTAAGGAAGAACACAGTTATTCCTGCTGGAACGAGCAAAACTCGACATAATGGTGCCAATCACGTCTTCAGCTAGTGTTCCTCTCTAGGTATTCCCGGAAACGAAAAAGCGGCTTCCTCCAGCAAAACCCATAATGAAGGTAAGAGAGCCCGCCGAAGAGCGGCTTCTGTTAAAAGAATCCGGCTACCGGCACCTACCTTCGGACAGCTGCGTATGCCCGTCTTCTGCGTCTCTTGCCGCCTAGACCTTAGCGAAAAGCTTTTCCAGGCATTATCTCAAAAAGGAACTGTGCCAGCACAGCAAGCGACCCACGACGGTTTTCATGAAGGTACTCGAGTTCTTACCATCTCATGGAGAAAAGAAAATGTAAGATTGACCAGAGAGTGCTGCATAAGGTTTAGAAGGATGCAAAAGAAAGCTGTCCAAGAACTTTTTCCCTACTTATGGTAATGCAAGTTGAAACTGTTGGAAAGTGGTTAGTTATCGTTTTCCCTCAGTTTGAGAGCTGCTCACTTAATCCCAGTGCTGTGCTTGACTTCTCAGCATCGGCCGAGCTCTCCGGCTGCCGGAGGCGAAGAAGCGGCTTTTTCGCGCCCAGAGCTTTCTGCCGGTCGCGGTGCGCTCCGAACCGCGGCTTCTGCCGAAAGCCGCCGGGGACCGGCACCTACCTTCGGACAGCTGCGTATGCCCGTCTTCTGCGTCTCTTGCCGCCTAGACCTTAGCGAAAAGCTTTTCCAGGCATTTTCTCAAAAAGGAACTGTGCCAGCACAGCAAGCGACCCACGACGGTTTTCATGAAGGTACTCGAGTTCTTACCATCTCCTGGAGAAAAGAAAATGTAAGATTGACCAGGAAGTGCTGCATAAGGTTTAGAAGGATGCAAAAGAAAGCTGTCCAAGAACTTTTCCCTACTTATGGTAATGCAAGTTGAAACTGTTGGAAAGTGGTTAGTTATCGTTTTCCCTCAGTTTCAGAGCTGCTCACTTAATCCCAGTGCTGTGCGGCTTCGTTCTTGGACGTCTCAGCATCGGCCGAGCTCTCCGGCTGCCGGAGGCGAAGAAGCGGCTTTTTCGCGCCCAGAGCTTTCTGCCGGTCGCGGTGCGCTCCGAACCGCGGCTTCTGCCGAAAGCCGCCGGGGACCGGCACCTACCTTCGGACAGCTGCGTATGCCCGTCTTCTGCGTCTCTTGCCGCCTAGACCTTAGCGAAAAGCTTTTCCAGGCATTTTCTCAAAAAGGAACTCTGCCAGCACAGCAAGCGACCCGCGACGGTTTTCATGAAGGTACTCGAGTTCTTACCATCTCCTGGAGAAAAGAAAATGTAAGATTGGCCAGGAAGTGCTGCATAAGGGTTAGAAGGATGCAAAAGAAAGCTGTCCAAGAACTTTTTCCCTACTTATGGTAATGCAAGTTGAAACTGTTGGAAAGTGGTTAGTTATCGTTTTCCCTCAGTTTCAGAGCTGCTCACTTAATCCCAGTGCTGTGCGGCTTCGTTCTTGGACGTCTCAGCATCGGCCGAGCTCTCCGGCTGCCGGAGGCGAAGAAGCGGCTTTTTCGCGCCCAGAGCTTTCTGCCGGTCGCGGTGCGCTCCGAACCGCGGCTTCTGCCGAAAGCCGCCGGGGACCGGCATCTACCTTCGGACAGCTGCGTATGCCCGTCTTCTGCGTCTCTTGCCGCCTAGACCTTAGCGAAAAGCTTTTCCAGGCATTTTCTCAAAAAGGAACTCTGCCAGCACAGCAAGCGACCCGCGACGGTTTTCATGAAGGTACTCGAGTTCTTCCCATCTCCTGGAGAAAAGAAAATGTAAGATTGGCCAGGGAGTGCTGCATAAGGTTTAGAAGGATGCAAAAGAAATTTTTCCAAGAACTTTTTTTCAGCTTATGGTAATGAGCTATACTGGAGGCTCAGACCATTCTTCTTCTTGGAATTGGTGAAGGATGCACAAGCACTGCTGATTGTGCTTCGTTGTGGTACAGGTAATAAATAGTTGATTGTTTTAATAAAAGCACACTTGAAATGCTAAGAGACAAATTTTAAAGCATAATTAATTGGAGAAAGATTCCTAAACTTGTGGCCGGTTTCCCCAACCCATCTATTGATTGCAAACGACATTCCTTGCTGTTGTTCTGGTGCATGAACCAAAGCCCAGTGATGTCTACTACTTAAGAAAGAGGTTCTACCTTCTTACTAGAATATGTTCTTACCCTTTTAAAACACTACCCCGAACATTAAGAACAAGAGATTACCTGATGAAGTAATGAAGTGCTTTGGTTGAAAGTAAATTGCATTTGAAGGAAACGGGTTTGGGGGCGAGCACAGGAAGATCTCCGAAGTAGAGTGCCAGCTTAGTTCTCTGCTTCAGAGATAAGTGAAGCAATTCAGGAATGTCTTTCCGTGAAAATAGTTTACAGATCTTTCTGCACAACAGGTAACCACCAGCATCAGAAATGTGTGCAAATAACAGACTACTCACTACAAGGTTGTCATCCATGAGTGGTAAGGCAACTCAGACTCATAGCAGTGGTTTTGCTCTTGTGCCTCATAGAATAGACAGAAAAGAATGCGGAAAACTAATTTTTCCATCTAGTTTCTTTCAGTATTGGTTCCAGGACTATTTTCCTACCCTCAGGAGACAGCAAAAACTGTCAACAACTGAAATGCTTCAGAACTTGAAATGATCTGAATGGCAAATATTTCTCCTCAAATAAAATTTAAAACGTAAGTCATAACGGTAAAACAGATCGAGCTATTTAAAGATGAATGTTCTAGACTTACTAAAACATTCCCAGAGATAACTATTGTGTCCTAAATCTGTTTAAAAGTCCAGAGTTCCTGGTAAAAAAACTTCTATGCAGATGAGGTAGCTACATGATAGTCTCTTTCCAGCTTAATTATACTCTTCACTCTCACCACCTCTACCAGTTGATTTTCGTAAGTTCTTAGAAAACAGTACTTTAACTTTTTTAGTTCTATGAAAAAAAATGACAGTGACAAGAGTTCTTTGCACTGCCTGTTTTCTGAGAAGCCTGACCATCAAGCCTTAGGAACTTGATCATGAGTTTTATTTCATCTCAAAGTAAATTTTAAGGGCGTGGCAGAGAGAATGGGAGCCTCATGCAAAACAGTTTAGGCTTCTAATTCTTGTATTGTCCTACTTACCTACGACAAGAACTGGAAAGAGGATAGATTCCAGTTAGCAGCTGTTAAACATTTGCACATACTCTTCCGCTAAAGGAGAGGTCAAGGATGGTTTTCTGGCCCTCCCTCCACAAGCTGCAGCTTCCTTCAAGGCACTTTCACCTGTTGTGGCATGGAGCTTTCCAGCAGCTGCACTGTAGGTATGTGTTCCTCCATGGTTCTCTAGGGACTGCTGGGAGACAACCTGCTTCACTAGGATATCTCCAGGGACTGCAGGGGATTCTTTGCTCTGTCAACTGGAACACCTCCTCCTCCTTGTCTTACTGTAGTATCACGGAGCTGCTTCCCATACTGGTTTTTCCCCTCACTTGCCACTGCCCATTCATATGTTTTGTGCTTTTGAC
Source organism: Haemorhous mexicanus (assembly GCF_027477595.1). Taxonomy (NCBI): domain Eukaryota; kingdom Metazoa; phylum Chordata; class Aves; order Passeriformes; family Fringillidae; genus Haemorhous; species Haemorhous mexicanus. The sequence continues at coordinate 20,815,496 of NC_082345.1, read as the reverse complement.
AATATATTCTCACAGAGACTGATGGGCTCAGTTGCAAAAATGTGTCTTGCTAGAAAATGACATGCTCTACAAAACCACGATTTTATAGAAAAGAATAGTGGAAGTACAAATATACTGCTAAAGGTCCGGAAACTTGACAGTGCTTCATTGTAATACATCCCCTGATTTTGCCTTCTTTCTCCTTAAGATCTGGAAAGAATACTGGGCAGGAGACAGTGTTGTTTCAAGGAAAAGACTTTTTTAGGATTCTAGGGTGCATCTTCAACTTTCTTGAGAAAATTGAGAAAAGGCCCTTTGTCTTTTGTGATAAATATCATTAGGCAGTAGGGACAAATTCTGACCAACAAGAGCAGGTCAAAATCTGGTGAGATCAAGCAATATACCTTGAGTGGCCAGGACAGAATCATAGAGTGGTAGAATCAGTTGAATTGGAAGGGGCCCGTCAGGAGCATCAAGTCCAACTTCTGGCCCTGCATGGGACCTTCCTCAAGAATCACACCAGATGCCTGAGAGCAATGTCCCAAAGGTTCTTGAACTCAAGATAGGTGTGATGCTGTGAGCACACCCTGGAGAGACTCTTCCAGTGCCCAGCCATCCTCTGGTTAAAAAACTTTTTCCTGATACCGGACCTGAGCCTCCCCTGACTCAGCTGCATGCTATTTCCTCCAGTTCTGTCCTTGTAAACCTCATTGGAGAACTTTCCGATACCTTCATGTCTTTTTTCATTGTGGTACCCAAAACTGCCCCCAAGCACTCAAGGTGAGGCCGCCCCAGAACACAGCAGAGCAGGGCAGAGCAGAGCAGGACAATGCCCTCTCTTGCCCAGCTGGTGATACTGTGCCTGATGCACCCCAGGACAGGCTTGGCCCTCCTGGCTGCCAGGGCACTGCTGATACCCATTTAGCTTGCCATTGGCCAGGAGCCTGGCTTCCTTTCAGCCTCTGGCTCCCTAGTCTATACACACACACAGAACAGGATTGCCCTGTCCCAGGTGCTGAATCAGCACTTGCCATCGCACAACTCCCTAAGGTTGGGGATTGCCTGTGGGAATCCTTGGAAACAGAGGATTTTGGGAAAGCTGCAAAAGGCAGGCCTCAGACAGCAGAACTGTGCTTGGAGCTAAGCAGTAGTCATAAGGTTTGTCAGCAGAAAAATGATAGAAGAAGTAGAGAAGTAAGGACAAATAGAACAATAGCCTGTGTATTAAAGCTTGACATGAAGAACTCCCTAAGCTACAGCAAAGTAGATCTAGCCAGATGTTAGGAAGTTCTAAGCTTAATAATGGAGCTCTGTGCATTCTATCTTAAGGCTTACAAGCAGGTCTTTTATTCAAAAGAAGCAAGCGTTCTTTGAACCAAAGTTCTGTGTGCTTCTAGGGATCGGAAAGAACTAGTGTCAATATGCTTTTGCTTTGTGGGATTGGTCAAAAAGCTTTTCAAGTAAGTTGTAACATGAAGTTCTTTTTCTGCTGCTGGGGACGTGAGCTGCTGGCATCTTCCCACTGTCATAAGCATGTCATGAGACTGATGCTGGAAAATACAACAGCTTGGGACGCCTTCCCCAGCAGTCCCGCCCCTTTCGTGATTTGTGCATAGACTCCCGGCCAGCCATAATTGCCCATCTCTCTTATTTGTCAAGATCTCTCTGCAGTGTCTCACTGGCCTCAAGGGAGTTAGTTGACAGCTCCTCCCAATGTAGCGTCTCTGGCAAACTTGCTTAATATTCCTTCAAGTGCCGAGTCCAAGTGCTTCAAAAGATGTTGAAGAGAACTGGCCCAAGGACGATACTGTCTTAGCCACTGAAATTAGCGCTTCATGCTTCTTCTTGCTCCTTAGTGCAGAAATCACAACAAATATCTTCTTTGTTTCTTTTCTATCCATGCAGATATCTTTGCTTATGCTCATGCTTTTTATCCCAACAGCAGCTGACACGACATTTACATACAGAGCAAGAGCACGCTTTTCCTGCTGTTACTAGACTTAACAATTTTGCAATCTGTCAATCAGATACCTTTGCAACTGAAGTCAGACCTTCAGCATTTCTCATCAAAAGAGTAGAATGTCCTCAGAAGTAGAGAAAACTTTGCTGCATACTCTGTAAGCCTGCAGAATAGATCATAAGGAGTTAGCATCACAATCATTTCAGCACTGACCCTATACTTGAGCAGGGAAAAAACTTCAAAGAACAGCTAATTAATGCAGCAACATAATCTAAGGAATAAAACAACTAGGATCTTCCAAACTGGTCCCTGCGGTAGAAATGTACTTGTAAGAATACAGAAGGTAAAAGATATGGTTTGGAAAGGCTACATCCTTGCTAAGCTAAATTGGATCTCATCCTGTAGATGAAAGATCAAGAAGCTCAAAGTGGAGCTAGAGAGACATGTCCAGATCATGAGATAGAGCAAAGCATTTTTCAAGAGAATTAGGCATTTTGGTGGACTGGGCAGTTAGGTTAAATCTGCCACACTTACTCACTTTTGGGGACTGAATTGTGGAGTGCTAAACCATATCTGCTGCTCTAGAAAGTAAAAGAGACACATCCAAATGGTATGGCTAGTGTGAAGACTCTCACTCTCTATTGCTAAACATTTCATAAGCTATTAACCGGTCATAGGAACAAAATGAAATAAAGCCATTATACCATCTTGGAATTGAAAAATATGTTCAAAATATTTTTTTTCCTTCTGTTTTCTTCCTCTTTTTTTTTTTTTTTTTTTTTTTTTTTTTTTTTTTTTTTAATCCCAGAAGATATGATTCATAATTTCAACCATTCTGGAATGCTTTCAATAGATGAAGCCAGCATAGTATTTTTCTAACAGGCTCTTGCCCCTTACCTTCTTCATTACTGTTTTGGAATATACTCCACAGTCATTTGATCTCAGTCAGTTTTTTATCTCTCTCCCCCCAAGACAAATTTTAAAGGACTACCTAACCACTAAAAATCATCATTTCTCTGGTTTCTCAAAGCTTTTTGAGAAAGTTGTTTTGTTTTGGTTTTTTCATATTGCATCATTCCTAATGTCTTCAGACCTACTACAAGTGGAAGTTCAAATAAATCTTACCTTAAAGAGACTGTGAAAGATAACAAACTGCCAGTCTTGGTATTTGTATTTTTCTAAATCCTTTTGATTTCAAGGTTGCCTTCCTGAATGCGCAGTTTAATTAGAAAACATTGTGTTTCTAAAGGAGACCCAGTTCAATTGCTTCTGCAAGTTCACCTTCATTTTGTAGGATTGTACTTCAAGAAATCTTGTTTCATTCAAACATTAAAAGAATAGATTTGACATCATATGTGACCCTTTCATCTCTCTCATCTGTATTTCATTGCGTGAGTTTCACAGTTGCCTCCAAGAAGATTCCTTTCAATTCGCATAGCATGTTATCTGAAGATCTGTCTGCTTTCTTCACTTGCTTGAATGGGAAGACATGGGAAATACATTCTGAAGGTTATCTTTTATAGTCTACTTTTACCTACCAGTGTGCTTCTATTGACTAGAACCAATTTCAGCTGGAAAGAACATATTGTTCTGATCTGCTCCTACCAAGGGGGGATGATGTTTTCTTAACTGATCTCGGAGGGCAAAAGACAAGATGGAAAAGGGATTGCAGTATCACTCCAAACAAATGCACCTTTCTAGAATGACCACAGCAAATGCCTTCAAGGAATTAGGGAGAGGAAAAGAATAGAAAAGAGGGGGAGAAAGAGAGAGGGAGTATAGCTACCAAATGGAGAGAGATGAAGTCCTCGCAGCCCAGCCGATGGAGTTCTCCTAGGGGAGATCTCAAAGTCCTGGTTATCTCAAGGTTCTATTCTAGTCCATTGCTGAGGGGGGAAACAGATCTAGAAATGGCTGAGGGGGAGCAGATACAATAAAGCGCAAGTCTATTGAAATTGCTGAGGGGAAAATGGTATTGAAGACGGGTACAGACAGTCCATGTTCTCAGCAGGAGAAGTCAATATCAATATCAGCAGTGAGTGGGAGCTATTGTTTCAGGACTGGTTTCTATAGGAAACCAGTCTAGGTCCCGCCAACACATCTGCAGGCAACACTTAGCAGGCATCCTGCTTCAGTCAGGCCAGTAGCCCTGGATCAGAATTACGGGCGTCTCAGCCTCAGTCCTTGGGAGGGGGGCTTCAATCTGCGTCCCTCACGGTGGTAGTGGAGCAGATGAAGGATTTTCCATGGGGCGGCTACCACAGTTGCCCCAGCAAGTTCATCTGACCAAGAGGTGGGAAAATTCCTGGGCTGGTGTCGCGAAGCACGTGCAGGCCCATAGGTCGCCTCGCCCCTTGGCAGGCCCTGCTAGAAGCAGTCACTGTAGACACAGCTGCCAACAATCACTTGGCAGGCCAGAATTCTGCTCAGGGGCCTCAGGATTTCTGGCATTCCTCTCTGACCGGCATGCCAGCATTCCAGTCAGGGTCCTCAGGGTCCCGATGTCTGTCCTGGGGACGGTCGTGAGGCAAATGAGGGGAACTTCGGACTGTCTTTCACATGGATCAGAAAATCAGTTTACTAAAATGGCCAAAAAAGAATGTGTAACATTTAGAATTGAGGAAAAAAACAAAAACAAAACCAAACCCAAAGCATTGGAGCAATATCATTCTAGAGAATGCCATGTATCTATGAAAAGTACAAAAAACTTCTGTTTTCAAATGCACTTACAAATCACCTTTTTGCATCTGTTTTGGGTTTTTTTTTTTTTTTTTTTTTTTGTTTTGTTTTTTTTGTTTGAAAGCTCTGGCACTTATCTGATTCTTTTTTGAGCTAGTTCAGCTCATTAATCTGGTAAGAAAGCAGCTAAAAGTAAAGAGAAAAACCTATGGGGACCAGGATGCCACTTCAGCCACGTTGTCGTGAAGCATTAGGTCAGCCTTCTGTGTTGTAGAAATATCTCTGTCCTAGATGAAAATCAATGCATAGCACTATCTTCTTTTAAACTTTGTCCTTGCTACTGGGTTCCTGAATGATCAAGATGCTTTCAAACCAAACAACAGCCAGCCCTCTGAGATACTCCCCAAAGTATTGCGATGGAATAACTTGATCAGGAGGAAGAGCTCGCTATGCAGAACCTGAATATGAGGTCAAGAATGCTTTGTTGTGGATTACCATAGTTTGGGATTGTTTATCTCTTACCCCACCATGTAGGTCTAGGAAAAAATTAGGTAGCCACAAGGCTTTTACAGCTCTTCTTGTATTTTGGGATAGTAAGGATTTAGGGGAGTAAACAAAACTGTGGTGAGTTTTCCTATTGACTTGATTGCTCTGTCACTTTGAATTAACTGCTTTGCATGTCAGCTAACCCATCAGCATCAATGAAAAGAATATTTTCTTCCTTCCTGCACAAAGGATGTTTCATGATGCCTGTGATGTCAGGGACTTAAAAACGAAGACCATTGTGATTGAAAGGAAGCACTGGCATGCCACAAGGTAACTGTAGTGAGCTGTGTTTCCTCCTCAGCTTCACTGTGAGAGTAGAATTTTAATGAGCAGTTCCAAAACTTGGTCTTAGCATAGTCTGGTGACATATCTCAAAGGAGCAGTGTCCTAGGGTGACTTTATGATGCTTGTATCCCCAGTCATCTGTTCTCTTAATGCTGGATATGATATTCTCTGCCTTCAAGACTGGTTCTGAGAGCAAAGGTGGGGAGAAGAAGAAGCACCGAGTTTCTTATCAGAGGCTGCACTCCTTAAAAAGCAACACTCTTCCACATTCTGCGCTGCACTGTGTTGTCTGGGCACTGACGGAGCAGAACAGAGCACGCATTTGCTTTTTAGTTGGTTTAGCTGGCTGAGGCAGAGTTTTCCCTGGACTGGTTTTTTTTTTCCTTTCCCTTTTCTTGGAACGTTTCGAATCTGCTCCGGACTGGGACCTGGGAAGCACTGGGAACTTGCACTTTGTGGCCTACTGGGGCCTACCCTGGGCAGCAGCCTTCCCCATTGCCGGAGGGGTTGATAACAGAGTGAGCACCCACAGGAGAGACTTTCTGATTTGTCGTCTCTTCAGTGCGGCAAATGAGTTTTGTCATCTGGTATTGTTCATATTTTGTGCTGGGAAGTGCTTTGCCTGTTAAAGAAACAGCTTTTTCCCACTTCTCTCCCCAAACCAGTTGAGGGGAGCGGCTGTGTGGGTGGGCTTTCGGTGGGGGGGAGGGTGCAGTGGCCCTTTGTGAGGTTTTCTGCCAAATTTAGCCCTAAACCAGGACAATCAGGATGTGCGACTTAGAGAATGGTGGTTGGAACTTTGGTTGGAAAAGACCTTTAAGAACACTGAGTCTAAATGGAATTAGCAAGTGCAACCATCAAGAAATGCTTTGCTGTTTGAAGAGAACGTGATTTATCTTGTAAGCTTTGCAAGTATTTGTGTCATCACAAGCACACATGACCAATGCATTAGATGGGAATATAATAAGAAACCTGTGCAGATCAACAGAATGATTCTCAGGGTAGGATATTTGCATGTTTCATCTGTCTTCCTGACTTCTTCAAATGAATTCTTTTTAGAAAGTAATGATTGGAATTGTTACTCTTTTGACAGTTCTGAGTGTATTACTGACCTTTTTGGCATATGAATGCCAAACGGGTTAATTCACCTGGTTTTTCAGATAAAGACCGAGATTTAGTGTTGCTTCAGCTGGAGGCAGAAACATTGAAATCCTCCCGCCTCCTTCTTAGTACCTAATTTCTATTACAAAATCAGTGCACAATCTTGTCCCTTAAGGTCCACTTAGCTCAGTTTATACCAACAGGGTGACATTAGCAGGGCTCACATGATGCTGCACACAGAAGCCCTCAGTGTGCAGCTCTAGCAGACAGTAATTCCATGCAGTTGGACAATCCCAGTGCTGACTTTGGATCACCAGAAGCGTTCTTAGTAGAACGAGACAAATTTAATGGAGAGGTCTCTGCAGGAAGTGGCCTGAAGAAGACAGCAGAAATCCCAGCTGTGTGTTTGTAGAAATCAGTTGAAGGCCATTTACAGAAAAAAGATCTTTAAATCTAGCTAGCTTTTTCTGCAGATTATTTGTAAACTATATGCATGAGATGGACAGTTTCACTGAGCAACTGAAATACAGCTGCATTTAAGGGGATTGAACCAGGGTTGGGAAGCAGTGAAATAAAGCTTTTCAGGAATACCGGACATCCAAGTCCCGCCAAAATTGATCCGTTTTTTATGTCCAGATGCTTTTGAAAATAATGGGTGACCATTTGGCTACCTCATCGTTTTAATCAGAAATACAAAGAAAATTTTAAACTCACATATTTTATAGCTTGAGTATTTTTCTTTGTTTATTTCCTACTTTCCAATTCAGTTCTACAAATCATATGATTAGGTAATGAGAACTCATGCTGTATAAAAATATTTAATGCTATACTTCCAAGTTAAGGCCATGTATTTCCTGGAACTGTTTCAAAAAAAAAAAAAAAAGCCTATCTGGATTCTTTCTTCCCCACGCTCATTATTAGATGAAAATCATTTCAATATTCTATTTTGACTTTAGATGGTGCAAGATTATATTCAGAAATTCAAGCCTCTACTGTTAGGTTGTTTACATGGTTTTCTGGCCTTTCTAACTTTGTGCAACCACTCTTTGCAGCTATATATTTTTGCAGTAAGGCATCCCAGGGGTCTGTGAGAAGTTTTAATGTCAAGCAGAACTAACATGTAAACTACACGTGACATACTCGACATATTTCACCTCAGAAAGTTACAGTATGCTTAGACGGGATGAAATACGAAAGAAATAGACTTAACACAATATTTCTAAATCTTGGAAATCTATTACCTGAACTTTGAGTCCGTTTGCAGGACTCTGTAGAAATGCAAACGTGAAGTCCAAGGAGTAGAGCAGAAGGCATATTGGGCAGGGGGACAGAAGATTGCTTTGAAGGATGATGTAAGCAAGATTGCATCCTAGAAAGATAGCAGCTGCTTCTGCTGGTGCCAACATCGAGAATTTGTGCCACTGGCCTAGTTTTCTGGGGACTTTTGACCTGCACGCTCTTGAGGGCTTGCAGACATGAATTAATCTGTCCTTTGATCTTTTCTTTCATTTGAACGTCTAGGACCTGTTTTGGTCTTGTGTACGGTACTGTATCGTGTTATAAACAGACATGTTTCCACTGTTTGAAAGCTGTAGTTGAAAGTTAGGTTGCAACTATGAGTTGGCTGTCAAAAGAATTAATTTTCTGCTTTAAGCAAAATATCAAGAGAGACATTCAATCCACTCCTGTGATACAGATTCATTTTGAATTTACAGGGTAATTTGCATTAGTGGTTGTACTGCATGAGCAATAAATATGACTTGCTTGGTTTCTAATGATGATAATAGTTCTCTTTGTATTACTATAAGAATTGAATCCACCATCATTCTTTTCCTATTATTATTATGCTGTAAAGGAAAAACTCTTTTGCATTACCCAAGGAGTAAAATGCATGCATTTAGCATCATTCTTGCAGGTAGTCCTCAATTCTGAAAAGACCTCTCAGAAGCTGCATCAAATGGGAAAGCTAGACGGATGGCAGAATGCAGAAGCTGCCATTTAGGATCGAGTACAAAATGACACCCAAGAAATTCTTCATGGATGCTGCATAAGTACAAAGACGCCATTATTTCAAGGTGAAAAAGAGTCAATGAATAAAAAACGATGCTAATCAAGACACTAGAGTACCAAGCGTGCGACAAGGCTTTTTTGTAATGAACATCATGCCCAGCATGAAAAAGTACTCTTTTTATTGTAGATCGTTTAAAAGTGCACAACAGTTTGGAAAAAAGTGCTTTTCTTTTTTCTAGTAATAAGAACTCTGTATCATTCTAAGAGATACTGGACACAGGTTTTTGAAAACAATGTTCTTTTAAAGGTTAATTGTCTTCATAAATACTTCACAGGAAAACATTTGATCTGCTGTTCATCCTGAAGGCTTTTAAAGGAAAATGTTTTGGTTGCGTTCTCTTCTGACTAGTTCAGGAGCTCAGTCTTACCAGCATTCTAATGCTTTTTTATGTTCCTGATGGCACGGCTTAGACATCCTTGTCTCCGTTACCGTCATGATTTCCATATCAAGTGATGAGAATTTTTCTTCATGATTGGTGAAGTGAAGTGTCATAACATTCATGTCAAGTCAATTTGAAGTTTTTTTTTCCAAAGGAATCTCTTCCTTCCTAATGAAAACCATTTGAAATAGCAAACCTACTCCGTTTTTCAGAAAGTGATATAATAAACCTGTAGAGTACAATGTCCTCGGAGTTGTTTTTTCAGCAGAAGAAGAAAACTGCTGTTTTCTTCTTCTTCTATCACCTTAGACTTACTTTATTCAAAACCTTTTTAAACCTTTGAATTTCTATTTTGATAGCTAATTCCTTTCACAGTGGGCTATAGCATATGTATTTTGAAAGGCCATTTGTACATATTCAAAGGGCTTACTTCTATTCTACTAAGAAATGGCTGTACTTCTAGTAGGGAAACTTCAAGGTCCAGTAAGATTTTATCTTGTACAAAATTTAAAAAACTCCAACTCTTAAAAATGATACCAGAAAATGACGTCTGTAAGACTGTGGCAGGAGGCTTTTTCCAGAACAATGTGCAGTTCTTCCCAATTCTATTTTTCCCTCCCATTACTTTGTACACAAAGATTTTTACACAGTCTTCTAACAGTGGCATGTTACTACTGGGCTAGAGTATTGCCCTGCCAGCATTGGAATTGACTGGAATGCAGCTGTGTTCCAATTTGCTGATGGGACAAGGGTTTTTTTGCTGAACACACTTTAGCAAGCAAGAGGGCTTCTTGGTCTTTAGATGCTGAGTCCCAGAAAAAGATGAATGAGGTGGTGACATGCCTCGTGTTTTGAAGAGAGATCAAAAAGTTATTGCTGGGGTCACCTCCCTTTTGGTACGGAAAGCACACAGAGGGCTTTGAAGCAGCACTTTCACCCTCTTTGCATTCACTAGTAAATCTGAGACAGAGCTTGGCCCAAGGTTTGTGCAAAAATACTCTTTTGATGCAACTGTTCACCAGACAATATCTCTGGGAAAATGTGCAAGGGCAGAAAGCAAGCCCTTCCTGGGAAATCTACTGAAATGGTTCAGAAGTTATTCCCACTCACTGTTGCTAACCTCTGCTGTCTAGCTGTCGGATATGCTTGGGACCATGTTGAAATAATTCTAAACAGTGTACTGAGGCTGCAATATTGAGTAAACATAGGTATTTTCCATAGGTGTCAGGGAAAAATATTTCTGTTGGTAAAAATGAGTTCCATAGAAAACAAGAAGAGCATGGTAGAAAAAAAATCACATCCATAGAATGAAGATGCCCAGAATTCTTCTTTTCAAGTTACACAGAGTCAATATTTTCTAAATAAGGTTGTGAAACTTATGAAGAAGTAAGAGTACATTCCACCTGACTGGTGCACAAGTTCATGTTTCCAACTTACAAAAACCATATTATTAAAAGAAAAATGTTCCACCTTGTGGAAAAGTAGCCCATTCGTAATTGTATCAAAGGTAGGGTTAGATCAAGTATTCCTACAAGACAGTAGTAGTACTAGGAAAAGCCTTTTGGCCTCTATCTGACTACAGGAAACTTGAGCAAGCAGAAGTGTCTTTCCCTGCTGCAAGCTGTACTTCCGATTTGCTACTGCTGCTTAAACATTGTTCAAAGAAAACTTGTCAAAATAAAACTAGTGTATACAAGCAACTGGAACTATCCATTGCGTTCCAGCCAATTTGAACTAGAAAATATCGGACACACACTCCAGTTGAATATTCTAATGCATAGATGGAGTATACCAGCACTAAGAAATGGGAACGCTGGAGAAAGGAGCAAATGCAGATGAATTTCAGGGAAGGAAATTATTGGAGAGCTAACTGCAGTCCCTCGACTTTACAAGAAATGATGTCCAGTAAATCCCAACCTGACACATAAAGAACTCCGTTTTGAAATGGGCTGCATCTATGGTCCTCTGTTCTTCCTAGATGAAGGAACTGTGTTTTGAATCAATCTTCCAAGTGGTATGGCTAAAGACCTTGGATACCTCAATTTTTTTTTTTTTTTCCAGAAGCAACTGTCTCGAAACCTCTTTAAACTGACATTTCCCCTTACGATGCCATCTTTTAAAAGAGCACCTTTTCATTTAACAGGGTATTCCAAACATCATTTCCAAATTTAGACTAAAAGTAACACTCTTTCTAGTTATCTTTGGGTTTTTTGCAGCTTCCTGCCAACATAGGCAGCAAGGAAGAGAACCGACGGCAGCTCTTTCTGGAGCATCTTGAACAAATGCCCTTGCTTATGTTCAAATCTTTCACTTCTCCAAAATCCCTAACGATGAAGAAAAGGTTGTGAAGGCATTACTAGTAGTATTAGATGGCAATGGATGGGTCAAATAGAATTTGTATCGCATAGATGATACTTGGCAAACAGCAAATGAAGGGGTTTCTTTCAGCTCTCAGACTGATGTTACATCTCAGTAATTTATTAAAAAGATAACAAGAAGGATATTTTTTAACAGTGAACTTAATTACACCCCTACCCATGGACATCTGAATCTTAGGAATAGACAGTGTCTGATTTAGAAAAAAAAAAAAGAATTATCACAATTTAAAGAAGTATATGATCATGAACACTTTGCTGATGGAACGTAGCCTATTCATTGGCTGAAATGAAGCAGGTAGACAGGACATAGGAAATATTGTTTTGTGGATCAAACATTTATTTTTTTAAAGTGATGCTTACAGATGGTGAACTCACCAACTTTGATATTGCACAGTAGATAAGGGTACCTAACTTGCTCCATCAAGTTATCCCTTGGAATCACCATCCAAGGGCATTTTCCCCTGCCTCTGTGAAAATGTGCCTACCTTTTTCACAATACTTTTGCAGCAGCATTGCTAGGCCTGATCAGCTGTTATGGAGGGTGAATGATCAGCAGCAAGGTGACTGGCCAGGGTCATTTGCTTCAATGGATTTTGATCTACTGGATATTTTGAAGACGTGCTTCAGCCCTCTTTGTCAGACACAGCCTTCAAATGGTGCTAAACAATTGTTCGGGCTGTGGACCACATGAAAAAGTACTTTCTGGTGCCTTTACTGGGCCATATGCTCTTGATTCTCTCCCTCAACTTCTCCATCACCTCTCATCTCTTTCACATGAGCTATGTTCAAGGTCCACAGGATACTTTTCACAGAATCTTCAGGCCTGATGCAGTAGGAATGATGAACAAATGCAGCTGGGATGAATTTTCCAGTTTGGATAAAACCTCTTGTGCACACAAATCCCCCTATGCCCAGAAAAACCTTCACTAAGCACGCGTGTTCTACCTAAACCGCAGTTTAGTCTGAAAGAAAAGCTTTGGTCTGAGAGTATCTGAGAGATTTGCATGAAGCACAGATATCTGACCTATGCAATTTTGAAGATCGGAGCTAAAAGAAAATGGCAAGAAGTTTTTAATTTTGCCGGTTTTAATTTTCAATTCCATGCACTTTTTCAAAAAGTGTCAATCTCAAATGGCCATCAACATCTTTCAGTCGTCTGGAAGTTAGTATTCATATCAAATGTGTTTCAAATCAATAGAATTTCAAACCTTTCCTCAAAGTTTATATACCTAGATTTAGTATTTCTGATCTCTATTAGATGAAAGGAAGACATTTTTTGCTGTTGGGGTGCTGGAACGCTGCTTCGGGTTGCCCAGAGAAGTTGTGGATGTCCCATCCCTGAACGTATTCAAGTCAGCTTGGATGGGGCTTTGAACAGCAACGAATGCGACCCTTGATGGTAGATAAACAAAGCTTGAATATAGAAGAGACTCAGATTGAGGTATACGAACAAATTTTCTCTCAGCTCTTGGGGTAAATTCAAAGTTGTACAAAATTGCATTTCTCTGTGATTTTCACTACTGTAACAGAAAGCTTCATGAAAACTGTGCAGAAGATATCAACTTTTAAAAGCGGTAAGAACTACAACATCAAACACATGGGATGGGTTTCATCATGGGACACCCTCTGAGAGAAAATCTCTGTATTTCGACACTTCATGCCAATCATTAGGATTTCAAGGAGTGCCAAAGAAGGCGGCAAAATATCCTTCAGGACATTATTTACTGTAGTTCAGCCTGGCCATTAGTTGGAATTGGTGTTTGAACTAATGTAGACATACCACACACACTTTCCATGCACTGAAAACTTACTGTTTACAATGAATAAGCAATGAGGATCAAAATTGATTGAAAGCATCTTAAAAATGTCAAGTATTTCACTGTATATGATCTAGGATCAAAATACTTATTCCTCCTTAGTGAGGGACAAATAAATTCTTCCATACCATGATGGTTAAAAATTGTCTAAACCAATGTTTTCTTCTGAAAAGACATCATCTAATTTTTTCTATTTTTAGAAGAAAATATTTCTAGACATAGAACAAAGGAATTTTAAAGGAACAAATGGAAGGAAAATATTCTGCAAACAGAATTCAATGAAAACCTGTGTTTTAAATATGAGGTAGATATTCAACAGAGTTTTTGTACCAGATATTTGAAATAGTGTACCGGCTATTTTGTCCACAAAGAGAGCTATTTAGCATTTCAGTCTTTTCCAAGGTGTTCATGATCTGCTATGCTGATCTCTGTGCATGCCTAGGTGTGTGCGGAAGGTGGGGCCATGTGAAGGGGAGTGTCTATGTTTGCTTAGCACTCGGAGTGGCAGATTCATGCCTCAGCTCCATCATTTCTTTTAGAAACTTCCCAGAGAGTGGATATGAAGTTTCATATCCAAAAGAGATCAATTCCCAAGTCATCCATTTTACTCTACCTTGTAAATCACATGCTTTGTTGCATATTTTATCAAATAGACTTTCAAGCCGCGTGGAGGAAGGAGAATGTGGAGAATCCCTCCAATGTCTTGCAACTTGTACGCAAATAGATTTTCAAGAAAATCATCATTTCTCTTTTAAATACATCTGGGACAGGCATGATGGTGGCGTCAATCTGTTGAAGTTTTTGTTGCTGGGGGAAGTTGTACGAAAGGACTGGTTTTTACATTGACCAGTTACTGAATCAAGTGCATGAACACATTTGAAATTCCACTGGGGTTTCCTTTTTCTAGCAGACTACTTCTAGAACTAGCTAGCAGACTCAAGATGACTCTTTTTCTCTGTTTTTGTTTCTTTCCTATTTTCTTGCTTTCTCTGCAACTGTCTACACAATTTTAGGACTTTTTTCCCAACTCAAATTGTTTCATAGACCGATAATTCAGATACGCTTTTTACAAGGAATGTTTTAAATCTTTGTTAGAATTAAGAAAGTTAAGGACATAGGTCTTTTTCTTCCCTTATGAATATTGCAATGAAAGAGTTCAATAAAGACCAACTCCTTTTTATTTATTTGGAATACAAGTCGATAATTCCCATACAGTAATTCATTGGTGGACCAATATTTGCCATTCTGATGTAAGTTGTCACTTCTTAACAATATGCCTTCTGTGACTACGTTGACAACACTTTTGGTAAAGATCCTAACTGGTCTTAGACACGCATAGGGAGAAATTTGCTCTGCCAGTGTCAGTCTTAAGCATGCGTCTCAGAGGATCTTTCTAGAGCTGGGGAATTTTCCCATGAAAGGGATTCAGTTATGGAAGAGACAGGTTTCCTGGAGTTTTACATTCTTCTTGAACACTACTTAAGGAACTTAAATCCCATGTCCATTTGGATCTCACTCTGCACAGAGCTTTGTCATGCCAGTCCTTGAAATGCATCTCTAAGAGAATTCACTAGCACAGAATGAATGAGGGTGGAAGGGCTCTGTGCGGCTCCCCAAGTCCCATCCCCCTGCTTCAACCAGGATACCTAGAGCCTGTTGCCCAGGATTATATCTGGGCCTACTTTTAATGTCTTCAATGATCCAGACTCCACCATCTTTCTGGACACTCTGTGCCATGGTGCAGTCACCGTCACAATAAAAAATAATTTTGTGATGCTCAGAGGCAATCTCCTGTATTGCAGTGTGTGCCCACTGCCTCTTGTCTTTTCACTGAGCATCATTGAAAAGACACTGGTTCCCTGCTCTTTGCACTATTCCTTCCCGTAGGTATGTGTGCTGCCATGTAGATAAACGTCCAAAACTTCCCTGAAGCCCAGGCAGATGATATTCTCTTCATCTACCAGGCAAGTTCATTCACCAGAGGAGTTTAAAAAGTCGTCAAGCCCCAATTTCCCCTGGTAAATCCATGCTGACTACATTTGTTCTGTCCTCCTTCGTGTGCCTGGCAATGCTTTCCAGGAATAGCTACTCCATCAACTTCCTGGGGATCCAAATGAGGCTGGCTGGCTTGTACTTTTCTGAGTCCTCCTGGTTGCCTTTTTTCAAGATGGGTGACATTTGCTTTCATCCAGTCTTTGGGCACTTTCCTCAGTCACCATGGTCCATCCAACATGATCAGGAGTGGCCTCAGAATAACATCTGCTAACACCCTTGAGACCTGTGCATCCATCTCAACAAGGCCTGTGGACTTTATGGAATACTTCCCAATTCTGTGACTATGCCCATAAAAATTTGCATGGGATAAGAGGCCATTTTAACAGGTACCTGAAGAGTGAGTGAAAAGCTATGGAAGCAATCCAAAAGGACAAAGACTAGAGTTCCCTTTGAAGACAAAGCATCCCATCATGGAGCTGAGCAGCTTTAGATCCAGGTAATCTTCCTCTCTGAAAGGATGCAGAAGACATGATTTTACCTAATCCAGTAATAAAATGTGTTGACCATTCACTTGCAATACAAAAAATTCAATGATTTCCAAAATTATTGCCTCCTAAGTAGACAATAATATACTGGCTGGGTATTCCCCTAACAGATGAGAGCACCTGCTTGATGTCTCTTATGCGTGCAGACTATTTGAAGTAGGTCATTTGAGTGGGGATTCCTGGTCTTCGAATTTTCTTTCTGATGAATTTGGAATATTTACTGAAGCAAGGACCGGAAGATGAAAACTTCATTTCCCATCAGCGCACTCTAACATCCATGGCCGTAATGCCATTGTTTCTCCCCAGCTGAGTCAAGAATTCATGACTACAAAGTGGATCAGCTCCAAAGGAAAGATCAAGGCTGGATAATATTCTCTCTTGGTAAAGCTATTTATCTCAAATGAAGTGACCAACTTCTAATCGCTCACTGGCCTAAAGCCACAAGGAGGGGGAGATGGACCAGCTTTCCTTCCACTGCTGCTCTCTTTGTCACCTCGGTGTTTAATACGAGTAGGAAGACGTTCAAAAAGACAGCGTTGCAGAATTCATAAAATTCAGTCTTAAAAAAAATCATTTTTTAGCAGGTGAAATAAAAATAGCAAATAAAATATATAAGTTTGTCTTGCCTTCTTCTGCAGGTTTTGTAACTGGCACACCTTTCCTTATGAACGCACTGTCCTTTCCTAAATACTCTCATATGGAGGAAGATGCTTCTGATCAGAAGAGCACTAGGATGTCTTTACTCGACCTTTTCTTTTCACTGATGCTTGGTCCTCTGAAAAGAATGGTTTTCTAAAATTGAAATGTGCTACTATTGTTCCCATGGGGTAAGCCGCAGACTCCTCCTGTCGGAGCTGTCACTAATCAGCTACTCTCCTATCTGCCTTTAGTAGTTGAATGTTCTGGTCTTAAAGTAGCACCTTCTGTGTAGCCATGCTCTTAGTTGCCAGTCTCATCCTAAATCCAAAGACCCTCCTGCAAAGGACCGCTGGTTCTGTAGTCAACCAAGGAAAAAAGACCCGTCCATCCATGCTTTCTGATTTAAAATATTAGGGTATGATGTCCCTAAACAATTCTCTGCAGTTGAACACTACTTATCTTTGGCGTGTTCCTTCAACTCACTCGCAAGTCATTCATGCCTTAGGTTATTGGGAGAATTGCTTCATTTGAAGATGATTAAAAGGGGTATGAGAATACTTTTGTGCTTCTGCTATGAGGATACTTTTCAAATCCATACAAACTCCCTGCAAATGCAAAAACCTGCATCCTGTATTGTCCTAGCTTACAATATCAAAATGCATCCTATTCCCACCCTCAAGAACTGAGGAAACCAGGGGTGGCATCGTTTTTTCCTTCTCTCCTGTTAATGGGCCCATCAATGTCTTGCCACATGACTCAGAGATAACTCCCTCCAGGAGCCATTTCTGTTTCATGGGTAATCAAGGACCCACATCATGACTCAGAATGATATCAGCCCATTGGGAGATGCTCTGCCCAGGGGGTAGGAGCTAAGCATCCCCACCTGGATATCATCTGGGTTTTGGAAGGCAAGAAGCACTATTTCTACTGCATTGCCAGAGGAACGGCCACCCTTAGCCACTGGTTTTCCAGAGGACGAGAGCTACCAGATGGTTTCTAAAGAATCACCACTTCAACAAGACCATTTCATCCAAACTGCTTTCACCACCCTAACTAGCAGGATGTCAGCTTGTATTCTGACTCTGTCAGTGGTTTTTCTTTTGTACTCTTGCATGGATTTGGGTTTTTTCCCCTTTTCCTAATAAACTGGATTTCTGACTTGGAGTCTTGCTGCGGTGCTGGATTTCTTCAGCCCAACTAGCTCCCGACACCGACAGCGAGAGTGGGCCGCCCCAAGAAAGCTGTCGAATCCGGGCTGCAGCTGTAGGGCACAGCTGCTCTACGGCACAGGTGGACTGCCTTGGGGATAGAACTGCGCTGAGAGCAGGGACAAGGAACAGGGAGAGGTCTTCTGCATATTTTTCAGTTTACTCCCTGGAGGGTCAAGGACAGAAAGACACTGATTCAAAGGCATCCATCAACTTCTAAATGGGGGGAAGGTCCCAGGGGAGGATACAATCTTTAACCAACTGGGAGAAACTGGGGGTGGAAGACAAGGAGGGGAATACAATGTTGAAACCAGTAGGGGGACTACAGGGGAGGAGAATAACTTGAAGAAACCACTGGGGTTTTGAAGGGTACAAAATTGAGAGGGAAGTTTCTAGAGAAAGGGGCAGGCTTGGGGAGGGGTTGATGTTCAATGGGAGAAGGAACAGGGAACAAAAGGGCAGGTCTTTGGGGAGAGGGACAGCTAGGGCAAAAGCCAACAATACTGGGGGGAAAGGAACAATCCATTCATAATAACATATGCTATAACAGCACAAAATAGGAAGCCTTAGAAAACGGACTACTAGAACTGCAGTACAATAATAAACACACACTGCAACAGAGTGTCTCACTGGTTTGGCTTTCAAAGCAGAAGAGGTGCCAACCTAAAAATTTCCCAACTTCAAGGTTAACTGGCTGCAGTTTTGATTTCCTTCTTCAATATATCACCAAGGCGCTACCAGCTTCTGTAATTGGCTCAGCAGCATGTCTGTTCTTAGTGCCAAGCAGGGATTCACTTTGCCAGGCATGGAGGAAGCTTCTAGGAGCTTTGCACAAAAAATCACTTCTGTGGCTGGCTTCTTCCCTCCCCACCAAAAACCAAGCCATGCCAAACCAACACCTTAACTAATTCGTAGTACTTAGTACGCATCCAAGAATGTCTTTTAAACGATGCTTTATGTTTTTGACCAAACGCACTGAAAAGAAGTGGATCCATAATATTGATAAAAATTGTTCCAGTTCAATAGAAATATTGGGTCATGCAACTCTAGATTACATAGCTGTTTTTTTGTACAATACCCAGAGGCTTTTTTCACCTCCATGGAAGAGCCTAAATGAGGGATGTGGGAGTCCAGGCGGCTCTCCAAAATGCAGTTTATTCCATCCAAGACGTTGCAGCAGTCCAGGGTAGTGGGCAACAGAGCCTGTGCCTACAGCTGTCAGCTCTAGCTACAGGCAGGCCTGGAGACTCTTTGGTTTTGGCACTTTGCTGAGCATCTTCATACAGTAGAACCAATCTATCCCTTAACTATTATCTATAGCCTACCCTAACGACTCTAATTACCATATGTTGCTATTCTCCACTCACTAAAAGTCAGTATATTACAGTTGAAGCGGAAAGTTGTTTTTCAGTTTTCTTGACAGCGGAAAATTTGGAGAGCTTTTTCTGCTTGCAGCATTTGCTGACTTGTTTGCCTGTGCTAGCTTCCTGCTTGGTAAAAACATCTTCTTGTTTGGGGTGGGTTTATCCTTTGCTGTAAGTCATAAAACCCTCTTCTAACTAAGGTATCCTCGGTTATCCAGTAAGACTGGCTCAGCAATTCTTTTCTTCTAGATCAAAACTTGCTTCCAACTCTATTCCTTCTTCAGACTCCACATTGAAAAATCTTTCTGCCAAGCATACATATCTGTGAGACTTTCTTGTCAAACTTTCATCTTTCCCAACACCTCTAAAGAAATGTTTCCTGATGGTTTGGATCAGAAGATCCAGTATTGCCATCCTGAGATTTTTCATTCAAAACCCATAAGCTGTGCTCAAGGTTTTGGCTATGTTCTTTGTTGTGCCTTGCATCTATTTTGGCTAGAAAGCCAGTGTAGATGATGTCCTTGCTGCAGTAGCCATGGGAAATAAGGTGGAGTGTCTGGCTGATGTACCAGGATGTAGACTATCGAGCACTCCCCCAGGGAGGCGAGGATCCCTAAAGGAATAGAATATTGGCTATGCTCTGGGAGTTTTACAGAGAGAAAGATCCTCACAGCTCAAATGATTTGTCTCCTGGAGTTCTGAGGAGTATGTGGTGAAGAAGAAGGCTGCTGTCTTTTCCAAGAATCTTCCGTGCATTCAAGAGGATCATTGAACTTCTTGTCTGAGAATGAAAGAAATATTAGTAGTAATTAGTACTTTTTCTCTGTCTGTGCATCACTGATTGAATTTGGGTAGGCAATATTTTTTTTATTTATTTCTTTGAATTATTCATCATAAGGTCTTCCAAATTCCCAAATTCTGCTTCACTTCTTTCTTTTGTAGGCCAGTCTGGTTCATCTTCTCTTCTACTGTATTATTGCAGACCATATCTGAATGGATTTTTTTTTTTTCATTTTGAACATTAGGTTTAAACCGAATGAACAGAACGCTTTATTTATCCTTATTTGACCAGTTTGCAAGGAAATACAGAATTTTGAAGAGAAGTGACGTGACTCCACTTGAGGTTTTCAATGGAAGAGAAGAATGACGATGTCCTACATTCACAGCATTGTTTACAGTAACATTGCAGCTAGTTTCCAGCAACGAAGGTCAGGTTCTGGAAGCAGGCATGCATGATTGTAGAGAAGTCTAAAAAGTTTCAGTTTGGCCGCTTTTCTTGAAAAATAGCTAATATGTCTCAACGTTGTGCTGAATCTTGTTGTACAGACACTTCTTTTGAGGTCTGAACTCCTTGCTGGACTTCTGTATCTAAGAATCAGATACAGTAAACCTATGTTTCCTTATATGCTGTAAGAATTTGGTTCTAATCTAGAAGAGCAAGAAAAGGTTGCCATATTAATACAAGGTAAAGAACCTGCTAAGAAAGCAGTTAATGGACTGCTTTTTTTATTGGAGCAGTGATTTAGTGGTTTGATGGGTTTTTTTTTTTTTTGCTTCTCAATAGAATTTAAGAAGTGGTGGGGTAAGAATGTGTGGATGTTTATAGGTTTGCCTTGAAAGAAGAATTACAGGGGAAACTGTTGTAAAGAATTGATGCAGAGCTCTATGCATTAATGCACTCTTCCGTACAGAGTTTCAGAAGTGAAAACCAAGAGGAGAGAGTGCCGACAAGATGAGAGTGCCGATTTACTAGAATGAATTCAAGATAGCATTCTTTTCTCTCTGAATTACAGCTCTAAACCTCAGGGTAGTAACAGGAAGTACATAACAATCTCAAAGATTTAAAAATGGATGATGAAGTTTTATATCCAGTAAACTGTAAGGCTTCACATTTTAACCTGGTTTGCATTTTGGCAAAAGCCTGGAATCTTCTGCAATTTGCCAGATAACAAGGGATTTAGAACAGGAAGTATGCAAGTAATCATTTGGAGCCTTCATCTCCCTTCTTAGAACAATGGATACATTTATTATGCTCCTATTTTTATTCCATCAGGGGATTTGATCATGGAAATGTCTAGTCATTCTTTTCTTGTTTTCAAGCCCTCAAAGAGCATGAATCCAAACTATTCAGAAGTTCTTGATCTGCAACAGTGACAAGCACTATACTGGTAAGAGTCAGTGGACATTAGCAGATCCCCTATGCCAGCCCCCTATGGCGGGCAGTTCTGGCAGGACTGATGTGTGAGGGGCTGGAATTCTGTGAAATAGAACATTCTATGAATGGGGAAAATGGAAACAGATTCTGAACGTTCAACCCAACACGTGAACAATTACTAGGGCAGGTAATTTTCTGTGGAAATTTCCTTAGCCCCAGTGTTGTGGATGATGATTACTCTTCCTACCTCCTTTGGTCAGCTGCCAGCACAGTCACGTTACTCCGCTTATGGACAGAAAACCAGAAGAAGTCATTTTTGAACAAAACACCCAGCAGGACCTTAGAGTGTTTTTGCTGCAAAATGTTTCAAGGCAGATAGGGAAACAATTCCATTGTAGAGAGTGTGCTGAGAAGACAAGTTTGGAAGTTAAAAACCATGGGATCTGTTTCTATATATGTCACTGATTTTGCTTATTATCAATTTGGTGGGGTTTCTTGTTTTGTTGGTTTTTTTGTTTGTTTGTTTGTTTTTGTTGTGTTTTTTTTTTTTTTCCTGCATCCTTGAGATGAAAGCATAAGACAGAAAAGTACGGTAAAGTTAAAATACTTTTGAGATGGCTTGTGCTGAAAAACTTGTAGCTACTGCTAAGGCCCATAAGCCAGGTCCTGTTTCATTTCTGAGAAGCTATAAAATTCCCATTGGTAATTTAGTTCTAAGCATCTGTTGTTATGGTGGAGATGCAAATTAAGAAGAACAATTTTTGAATCTGTAGGGATGTATTTACCATTTTGGAGCTGCCTTTTCAGTCTCTGAGCCATCAATGAAAAGAAGGAGAAGAATCTACACTCTTTTCAACCTGTGGACCATCCACTACTGTCCACGTGCTCAGATTCAAAGCCAAACAATCCTGTCGGGCCTGATTGGGAGGAATTATTTGGATTCAAAATACTAGACTAGTATTTGATTTCCATCAGCACAGTCCATTGGGCACGAATTTTGATATCAATAGAACCTTTCACGGGGATCCATCTTTCTCACCTGCAGTACATTTTAAAGAGAAGAGGCATTGTTGAATGGCTTCAGTGAAAAAAAAAATCTTAAATGCACTCTGAATGGAATTGAGATCCAAAGGAGCCAGTATTTCAAGAAAGCCTGAGATGTTTGTTGTCTGCCATGAGATCCCTTCTAAGAGGTTCTATTAAGGTACCAAATTCTTCATCAAAATACTGTCAGATTGGTCAGAGGGGAAAAGCAAACTTTTTGAATGGTCCTTTGGGAAGACAGGGCTTGCAGCGAATTTAGTACTTGCTGCTAGGTTGCCTACATTCCAGGAAAGAGTATTAAATACTGAAATTCGACCGATGGTGGATGAAGTCTTTGTGACTGTGAAAGTCCAGTGCATGGCAATCTCAGAAAGGAACCCATCAAAGCCCCTGAAATGCCAACACACAAGTTGTGAGTTGGCAGTGCATGCCAGGTTTTAGCAAACCACAGCAAAATGCTGATTGCAAAACGAGGCCATCAAGTCACATCCGGTATGAAGCAGTAGGAAAGAGGAAAGCAGCTGAGAGCGTCAACCCTGCTAAGTAGTCTCAGTATTCTTATTGCCATTAGCAGAAATGTGAAATGAGTCTATAAAAATTACAAAGGAGGCAAAAGAAAAGGGAGTGATGACTCCTCTGGCATAGTGTTTCCTAACAGGGATCTTCAAAATCCTGTAAAGATTCTCTCATCCTTTAAACTGAAGGAAGGTATTAATGGCAGTAAGGAAATGGCATCAAATGCTAGAAAGACTCTGGGCAGTGTACTTCTAGACAGAAATGCCACTGATGGAAAACCGACTAAACTGGCACCAATGCAGCACCAATGCAGCAACTAAAGCCCAGAAATTGTCCACGGCTTCACTCTCTGCCATTCCTTTCATATGCACACAGCAGCTCTGCAACATTCCTACTCATCATCTCCTTGGCAAACTGGGCGTGAGGGTCCGTAGTGACGCAGAGTCCCCAGGCAGGTGCAAAGGAGAGCCGCTTTCTTGCAAAAGCCAGGCTTTTGAAGCAGTCAGGCCTTTATCACTTGCATAGCTTTAAGCCGCAACAAACATAATTCAACCAACCGTCATACCCCACGCTGTGAACACGCAATGCTTCTAGAACTTCTTGATCTACCTCTAATTCAGCTGTCTCACTTTCCCCTAGTCATTTTCTACTTAGCCAAAGTAACGGGCCTCAGCCATGGTTTTACAAGGCCTTCCTTTCGGAAAGTTCTACCTATATGCAACAGCATACCACTAGTTTCTTCACCACCAAGAGTTTAGGTAGATGATTGGCATCTGCCCTTGCGGTGAAACACAATGGGGAGAGAAAATCCTGTTGGAGATGTTCAGTCATTCCATTTTCTAGACAGGCCAAATCAAAAGAAAAGCAAGCTATAGGATTGTGTACTTGCTCTTACAGAACACCTGCTGCCATCTGACAATGAACTAGCAGAAAATCAGCAAGAATGAGACTTGAGGCAAACAACCTTTGGAAGGGAATAATGGGTTGATAAATAAAGACAACAGTTTCCAGGCTCTTGAGATACTTTAAATGACAGCAAAGGATTTGAGAGCAGAGGCTGAACTGGTGGGGAAGGATTCAAAGAATCCCAAGAAAAACATGACCAAAGAATAAAAGAACCCCAAGAAAAATAGGGGCAACTGACCTGTTAAGGCCTTCAGGAAATCAGTGGCCGCTGATTTAGATAGGCCATTCAAGTTCATTTACTGGTGCACCTTCCACTCCTATTTCACCTGTCAGCATCACAGGGTGAATTGAGACCTTGGAATCAAGATTATTTGGGATTCTGTTCTTAGCTTTAGGAGAGAAGTACAGCAGGTGAAGTACCTGCTACTGATGTGATACCCAGGAACACAGAGTTGACACATTTCATTGAAGTCCAATCACAACTAGCAATACTAAGAGGATAGGATTGGCGCCTTTTCATGACGCTCTTCTTGTTACGCAGCCTGCTCTGATTCTGGTGAAACTTTTTCATTAGCTTCTCTCTAAAAAGGAGAAAAACCAATTAAATGTCCCTCCCTGCTGATGCTAATCGAGTCAGAGGTCTATGAAAGGGCCAAAAATATTCGGAATTCTTCTTAGACAATGGAAATGGAAGCAGAGCTACCAATCTATTTCCTTGCAACATATCCCTAAAACTCATTCCCTTCTATTCATCACTTATGTATAGCCAGCAGTACATTCAGGAAAAGATGAAACTGACTGATGTCAGCAAGGGAAGGACTTGAAAGAACTATTCCCATGAATCATCATATAGACAGTAACTCTAGCATTAAAATCAGAACCCTTTTAGTAAGTATCACTTATGGGAAATTCAGGACTCCTGCACAATGGACCAAGAGGATTAAGCAGAAGCCGTTTATGGTTTACATGATGCACTTACTCATTCTGACTCTCTGCACACGCTAGTCACGCTTCTCTTATTGGTGCCTTTGTCTTGTCCACGCATTCTGCGTGCACCTCTCAGAAGATGTGTTTCCTTACAGTCCAGGTACTTTGCCCCTCCCCCCCCCCCCCCGCCCCCCCCGTTTTGGAGTTCTTGTGGTCTTGGAATTTAGTTTCTCAGCTTTTCCTCTCTTGTTTTAGCAAGGCTTATGTCTTGATGAATTCCAGAGGGCCCTGAGAAAATTCTGAGAAGAACCGTTCCACGCTGGATGGCTGGTGCAGCCCATAGTCTAAGCGGTTCAGATACATTGTCACAATTGCCCCTTCTTCTTGCACCAGCCAGATCTTTTCCAATGTCATTTTTAGCAAGAGGCACACCAGTTTCACCATGCATGGAATAACACAAAGCAATGAAATAATGACTACTGGTAAAAACAAAGCTCCATTTACGAGATCTTTCAACCACCCAGTTCTTTCCCATCCCTCAAACCATTGATGCAAACCCCACTCGTTCCCAGTCAATTTCTTCATATTGTCTTGTACTTGTGTGAGTTTCGTATGAATGGCTGCAGAATGGTCCAAAAGATTCATGCAACATATTCCTTATAAAATTCCTAACACTCGTACCCATGTGCTAGTAACAATAAATCTATTTCACCTCCTATTTGCAGTGTGCTATATCTAATAGGATCTACGTCAGTGAGCACCTGACTTAAAATAGAAGAAGTTACGATAAGTCGTTTGAACATCCAGCACCCCAAATGATTAAAAGCAGCCAAACCTTGATAAGCAGCGCCATCTAGCGTAAGGAAGAACACAGTTATTCCTGCTGGAACGAGCAAAACTCGACATAATGGTGCCAATCACGTCTTTAGCTAGTGTTCCTCTCTAGGTATTCCCGGAAACGAAAAAGCGGCTTCCTCCAGCAAAACCCATTATGAAGGTAAGAGAGCCCGCCGAAGAGCGGCTTCTGTTAAAAGAATCCGGCTACCGGCACCTACCTTCGGACAGCTGCGTATGCCCTTCTTCTGCGTCTCTTGCCGCCTAGACCTTAGCGAAAAGCTTTTCCAGGCATTATCTCAAAAAGGAACTCTGCCAGCACAGCAAGCGTCCCACGACGGTTTTCATGAAGGTACTCGAGTTCTTACCATCTCCTGGAGAAAAGAAAATGTAAGATTGGCCAGAGAGTGCTGCATAAGGTTTAGAAGGATGCAAAAGAAAGCTGTCCAAGAACTTTTTCCCTACTTATGGTAATGCAAGTTGAAACTGTTGGAAAGTGGTTAGTTATCGTTTTCCCTCAGTTTGAGAGCTGCTCACTTAATCCCAGTGCTGTGCGGCTTCGTTCTTGACTTCTCAGCATCGGCCGAGCTCTCCGGCAGCCGGAGGCGAAGAAGCGGCTTTTTCGCGCCCAGAGCTTTCTGCCGGTCGCGGTGCGCTCCGAACCGCGGCTTCTGCCGAAAGCCGCCGGGGACCGGCACCTACCTTCGGACAGCTGCGTATGCCCGTCTTCTGCGTCTCTTGCCGCCTAGACCTTAGCGAAAAGCTTTTCCAGGCATTATCTCAAAAAGGAACTCTGCCAGCACAGCAAGCGACCCGCGACGGTTTTCATGAAGGTACTCGAGTTCTTCCCATCTCCTGGAGAAAAGAAAATGTAAGATTGGCCAGAGAGTGCTGCATAAGGTTTAGAAGGATGCAAAAGAAAGCTGTCCAAGAACTTTTTCCCTACTTATGGTAATGCAAGTTGAAACTGTTGGAAAGTGGTTAGTTATCGTTTTCCCTCAGTTTGAGAGCTGCTCACTTAATCCCAGTGCTGTGCGGCTTCGTTCTTGACGTCTCAGCATCGGCCGAGCTCTCCGGCTGCCGGAGGCGAAGAAGCGGCTTTTTCGCGCCCAGAGCTTTCTGCCGGTCGCGGTGCGCTCCGAACCGCGGCTTCTGCCGAAAGCCGCCGGGGACCGGCACCTACCTTCGGACAGCTGCGTATGCCCGTCTTCTGCGTCTCTTGCCGCCTAGACCTTAGCGAAAAGCTTTTCCAGGCATTATCTCTAAAAGGAACTGTGCCAGCACAGCAAGCGACCCGCGACGGTTTTCATGAAGGTACTTGAGTTCTTACCATCTCATGGAGAAAAGAAAATGTAAGATTGACCAGGAAGTGCTGCCTAAGGTTTAGAAGGATGCAAAAGAAAGCTGTCCAAGAACTTTTTCCCTACTTATGGTAATGCAAGTTGAAACTGTTGGAAAGTGGTTAGTTATCGTTTTCCCTCAGTTTGAGAGCTGCTCACTTAATCCCAGTGCTGTGCTTGACTTCTCAGCATCGGCCGAGCTCTCCGGCTGCCGGAGGCGAAGAAGCGGCTTTTTCGCGCCCAGAGCTTCCTGCCGGTCGCGGTGCGCTCCGAACCGCGGCTTCTGCCGAAAGCCGCCGGGGACCGGCACCTACCTTCGGACAGCTGCGTATGCCCGTCTTCTGCGTCTCTTGCCGCCTAGACCTTAGCGAAAAGCTTTTCCAGGCATTTTCTCTAAAAGGAACTCTGCCAGCACAGCAAGCGACCCGCGACGGTTTTCATGAAGGTACTCGAGTTCTTACCATCTCATGGAGAAAAGAAAAAGTGAGATTGGCCAGAGAGTGCTGCATAAGTTTAGAAGGATGCAAAAGAAAGCTGTCCAAGAATTTTTTCCCTACTTATGGTAATGCAAGTTGAAACTGTTGGAAAGTGGTTAGTTATCGTTTTCCCTCAGTTTGAGAGCTGCTCACTCAATCCCAGTGCTGTGCGGCTTCGTTCTTGACTTCTCAGCATCGGCCGAGCTCTCCGGCTGCCGGAGGCGAAGAAGCGGCTTTTTCGCGCCCAGAGCTTTCTGCCGGTCGCGGTGCGCTCCGAACCGCGGCTTCTGCCGAAAGCCGCCGGGGACCGGCACCTACCTTCGGACAGCTGCGTATGCCCGTCTTCTGCGTCTCTTGCCGCCTAGACCTTAGCGAAAAGCTTTTCCAGGCATTATCTCAAAAAGGAACTCTGCCAGCACAGCAAGCGACCCGCGACGGTTTTCATGAAGGTACTCGAGTTCTTACCATCTCCTGGAGAAAAGAAAATGTAAGATTGACCAGGAAGTGCTGCATAAGGTTTAGAAGGATGCAAAAGAAAGCTGTCCAAGAACTTTTTCCCTACTTATGGTAATGCAAGTTGAAACTGTTGGAAAGTGGTTAGTTATCGTTTTCCCTCAGTTTGAGAGCTGCTCACTTAATCCCAGCGCTGTGCGGCTTCGTTCTTGACTTCTCAGCATCGGCCGAGCTCTCCGGCTGCCGGAGGCGAAGAAGCGGCTTTTTCGCGCCCAGAGCTTTCTGCCGGTCGCGGTGCGCTCCGAACCGCGGCTTCTGCCGAAAGCCGCCGGGGACCGGCACCTACCTTCGGACAGCTGCGTATGCCCGTCTTCTGCGTCTCTTGCCGCCTAGACCTTAGCGAAAAGCTTTTCCAGGCATTTTCTCTAAAAGGAACTCTGCCAGCACAGCAAGCGACCCGCGACGGTTTTCATGAAGGTACTCGAGTTCTTACCATCTCCTGGAAAAAAGAAAATGTAAGATTGGCCAGAGAGTGCTGCATAAGGTTTAGAAGGATGCAAAAGAAAGCTGTCCAAGAACTTTTTCCCTACTTATGGTAATGCAAGTTGAAACTGTTGGAAAGTGGTTAGTTATCGTTTTCCCTCAGTTTGAGAGCTGCTCACTTAATCCCAGTGCTGTGCGGCTTCGTTCTTGACGTCTCAGCATCGGCCGAGCTCTCCGGCTGCCGGAGGCGAAGAAGCGGCTTTTTCGCGCCCAGAGCTTTCTGCCGGTCGCGGTGCGCTCCGAACCGCGGCTTCTGCCGAAAGCCGCCGGGGACCGGCACCTACCTTCGGACAGCTGCGTATGCCCGTCTTCTGCGTCTCTTGCCGCCTAGACCTTAGCGAAAAGCTTTTCCAGGCATTTTCTCTAAAAGGAACTCTGCCAGCACAGCAAGCGACCCGCGACGGTTTTCATGAAGGTACTCGAGTTCTTACCATCTCATGGAGAAAAGAAAAAGTGAGATTGGCCAGAGAGTGCTGCATAAGTTTAGAAGGATGCAAAAGAAAGCTGTCCAAGAATTTTTTCCCTACTTATGGTAATGCAAGTTGAAACTGTTGGAAAGTGGTTAGTTATCGTTTTCCCTCAGTTTGAGAGCTGCTCACTCAATCCCAGTGCTGTGCGGCTTCGTTCTTGACTTCTCAGCATCGGCCGAGCTCTCCGGCTGCCGGAGGCGAAGAAGCGGCTTTTTCGCGCCCAGAGCTTTCTGCCGGTCGCGGTGCGCTCCGAACCGCGGCTTCTGCCGAAAGCCGCCGGGGACCGGCACCTACCTTCGGACAGCTGCGTATGCCCGTCTTCTGCGTCTCTTGCCGCCTAGACCTTAGCGAAAAGCTTTTCCAGGCATTATCTCAAAAAGGAACTCTGCCAGCACAGCAAGCGACCCGCGACGGTTTTCATGAAGGTACTCGAGTTCTTACCATCTCCTGGAGAAAAGAAAATGTAAGATTGACCAGGAAGTGCTGCATAAGGTTTAGAAGGATGCAAAAGAAAGCTGTCCAAGAACTTTTTCCCTACTTATGGTAATGCAAGTTGAAACTGTTGGAAAGTGGTTAGTTATCGTTTTCCCTCAGTTTGAGAGCTGCTCACTTAATCCCAGCGCTGTGCGGCTTCGTTCTTGACTTCTCAGCATCGGCCGAGCTCTCCGGCTGCCGGAGGCGAAGAAGCGGCTTTTTCGCGCCCAGAGCTTTCTGCCGGTCGCGGTGCGCTCCGAACCGCGGCTTCTGCCGAAAGCCGCCGGGGACCGGCACCTACCTTCGGACAGCTGCGTATGCCCGTCTTCTGCGTCTCTTGCCGCCTAGACCTTAGCGAAAAGCTTTTCCAGGCATTTTCTCTAAAAGGAACTCTGCCAGCACAGCAAGCGACCCGCGACGGTTTTCATGAAGGTACTCGAGTTCTTACCATCTCCTGGAAAAAAGAAAATGTAAGATTGGCCAGAGAGTGCTGCATAAGGTTTAGAAGGATGCAAAAGAAAGCTGTCCAAGAACTTTTTCCCTACTTATGGTAATGCAAGTTGAAACTGTTGGAAAGTGGTTAGTTATCGTTTTCCCTCAGTTTGAGAGCTGCTCACTTAATCCCAGTGCTGTGCGGCTTCGTTCTTGACGTCTCAGCATCGGCCGAGCTCTCCGGCTGCCGGAGGCGAAGAAGCGGCTTTTTCGCGCCCAGAGCTTTCTGCCGGTCGCGGTGCGCTCCGAACCGCGGCTTCTGCCGAAAGCCGCCGGGGACCGGCACCTACCTTCGGACAGCTGCGTATGCCCGTCTTCTGCGTCTCTTGCCGCCTAGACCTTAGCGAAAAGCTTTTCCAGGCATTTTCTCTAAAAGGAACTCTGCCAGCACAGCAAGCGTCCCGCGACGGTTTTCATGAAGGTACTCGAGTTCTTACCATCTCCTGGAGAAAAGAAAATGTAAGATTGACCAGAGAGTGCTGCATAAGGTTTAGAAGGATGCAAAAGAAAGCTGTCCAAGAACTTTTTCCCTACTTATGGTAATGCAAGTTGAAACTGTTGGAAAGTGGTTAGTTATCGTTTTCCCTCAGTTTGAGAGCTGCTCACTTAATCCCAGTGCTGTGCGGCTTCGTTCTTGACGTCTCAGCATCGGCCGAGCTCTCCGGCTGCCGGAGGCGAAGAAGCGGCTTTTTCGCGCCCAGAGCTTTCTGCCGGTCGCGGTGCGCTCCGAACCGCGGCTTCTGCCGAAAGCCGCCGGGGACCGGCACCTACCTTCGGACAGCTGCGTATGCCCGTCTTCTGCGTCTCTTGCCGCCTAGACCTTAGCGAAAAGCTTTTCCAGGCATTTTCTCAAAAAGGAACTGTGCCAGCACAGCAAGCGACCCGCGACGGTTTTCATGAAGGTACTCGAGTTCTTACCATCTCCTGGAGAAAAGAAAATGTAAGATTGGCCAGGAAGTGCTGCATAAGGTTTAGAAGGATGCAAAAGAATTTTTTCCAAGAACTTTTTTTCAGCTTATGGTAATGAGCTATACTGGAGGCTCAGACCATTCTTCTTCTTGGAATTGGTGAAGGATGCACAAGCACTGCTGATTGTGCTTCGTTGTGGTACAGGTAATAAATAGTTGATTGTTTTAATAAAAAAACACTTGAAATGCTAAGAGACGAATTTTAAAGCATAATTAATTGGAGAAAGATTCCTAAACTTGTGGCCGGTTTCCCCAACCCATCTATTGATTGCAAACGACATTCCTTGCTGTTGTTCTGGTGCATGAACCAAAGCCCAGTGATGTCTACTACTTAAGAAAGAGGTTCTATCTTCTTACTAGAATATGTTCTTACCCTTTTAAAACACTACCCCGAACATTAAGAACAAGAGATTACCTGATGAAGTAATGAAGTACTTTGGTTGAAAGTAAATTGCATTTGAAGGAAACGGGTTTGGGGGCGAGCACAGGAAGATCTCCGAAGTAGAGTGCCAGCTTAGTTCTCTGCTTCAGAGACAAGTGAAGCAATTCAGGAATGTCTTTCTGTGAAAATAGTTTACAGATCTTTCTGCACAACAGGTAACCACCAGCATCAGAAATGTGTGCAAATAACAGACTACTCACTACAAGGTTGTCATCCATGAGTGGTAAGGCAACTCAGACTCATAGCAGTGGTTTTGCTCTTGTGCCTCATAGAATAGACAGAAAAGAATGCGGAAAACTAATTTTTCCATCTAGTTTCTTTCAGTATTGGTTCCAGGACTATTTTCCTACCCTCAGGAGACAGCAAAAACTGTCAACAACTGAAATGCTTCAGAACTTGAAATGATCTGAATGGCAAATATTTCTCCTCAAATAAAATTTAAAACGTAAGTCATAACGGTAAAACAGATCGAGCTATTTAAAGATGAATGTTCTAGACTTACTAAAACATTCCCAGAGATAACTATTGTGTCCTAAATCTGTTTAAAAGTCCAGAGTTCCTGGTAAAAAAACTTCTATGCAGATGAGGTAGCTACATGATAGTCTCTTTCCAGCTTAATTATACTCTTCACTCTCACCACCTCTACCAGTTGATTTTCGTAAGTTCTTAGAAAACAGTACTTTAACTTTTTTAGTTCTATGAAAAAAAATGACAGTGACAAGAGTTCTTTGCACTGCCTGTTTTCTGAGAAGCCTGACCATCAAGCCTTAGGAACTTGATCATGAGTTTTATTTCATCTCAAAGTAAATTTTAAGGGCGTGGCAGAGAGAATGGGAGCCTCATGCAAAACAGTTTAGGCTTCTAATTCTTGTATTGTCCTACTTACCTACGACAAGAACTGGAAAGAGGATAGATTCGAGTTAGCAGCTGTTAAACATTTGCACATACTCTTCCGCTAAAGAAGAGGTCAAGGATGGTTTTCTGGCCCTCCCTCCACAAGCTGCAGCTTCCTTCAAGGCACTTTCACCTGCTGTGGCATGGAGCCCTCCAGCAGCTGCACTGTAGGTATGTGTTCCTCCATGGTTCTCTAGGGACTGCTGGGAGACAACCTGCTTCACTAGGATATCTCCAGGGACTGTGGGGGATTCTTTGCTCTGTCAACTGGAACACCTCCTCCTCCTTGTCTTACTGTAGTATCACGGAGCTGCTTCCCATACTGGTTTTTCCCCTCACTTGCCACTGCCCATTCATATGTTTTGTGCTTTTGACAATATATTCTCACAGAGACTGATGGGCTCAGCTGCAAAAATGTGTCTTGCTAGAAAATGACATGCTCTACAAAACCATGATTTTATAGAAAAGAATAGTGGAAGTACAAATATACTGCTAAAGGTCCAGAAACTTGACAGTGCTTCATTGTAATACATCCCCTGATTTTGCCTTCTTTCTCCTTAAGATCTGGAAAGAATACTGGGCAGGAGACAGTGTTGTTTCAAGGAAAAGACTTTTTTAGGATTCTAGGGTGCATCTTCAACTTTCTTGAGAAAATTGAGAAAAGGCCCTTTGTCTTCTGTGGTAAATATCATTAGGCAGTAGGGACAAATTCTGACCAACAAGAGCAGGTCAAAATCTGGTGAGATCAAGCAATATACCTTGAGTGGCCAGGACAGAATCATAGAGTGGTAGAATCAGTTGAATTGGAAGGGGCCCGTCAGGAGCATCAAGTCCAACTTCTGGCCCTGCATGGGACCTTCCTCAAGAATCACACCAGATGCCTGAGAGCAATGTCCCAAAGGTTCTTGAACTCAAGATAGGTGTGATGCTGTGACCACACCCTGGAGAGACTCTTCCAGTGCCCAGCCATCCTCTGGTTAAAAAACTTTTTCCTGATACCGGACCTGAGCCTCCCCTGACTCAGCTGCATGCTATTTCCTCCAGTTCTGTCCTTGTAAACCTCATTGGAGAACTTTCTGATACCTTCATGTCTTTTTTCATTGTGGTACCCAAAACTGCCCCCAAGCACTCAAGGTGAGGCCGCCCCAGAACACAGCAGAGCAGAGCAGAGCAGAGCAGAGCAGGACAATGCCCTCTCTTGCCCAGCTGGTGATACTGTGCCTGATGCACCCCAGGACAGGCTTGGCCCTCCTGGCTGCCAGGGCACTGCTGATACCCATTTAGCTTGCCATTGGCCAGGAGCCTGGCTTCCTTTCAGCCTCTGGCTCCCTAGTCTATACACACACACAGAGCAGGATTGCCCTGTCCCAGGTGCTGAATCCAGCACTTGCCATCGCACAACTCCCTAAGGTTGGGGATTGCCTGTGGGAATCCTTGGAAACAGAGGATTTTGGGAAAGCTGCAAAAGGCAGGCCTCAGAGACAGCAGAACTGTGCTTGGAGCTAAGCAGTAGTCATAAGGTTTGTCAGCAGAAAAATGATAGAAGAAGTAGAGAAGTAAGGACAAATAGAACAATGGCCTGTGTATTAAAGCTTGACCAGAAGAACTCCCTAAGCTACAGCAAAGTAGATCTAGCCAGATGTTAGGAAGTTCTAAGCTTAATAATGGAGCTCTGTGCATTCTATCTTAAGGCTTACAAGCAGGTCTTTTATTCAAAAGAAGCAAGCGTTCTTTGAACCAAAGTTCTGTGTGCTTCTAGGGATCGGAAAGAACTAGTGTCAATATGCTTTTGCTTTGTGGGATTGGTCAAAAAGCTTTTCAAGTAAGTTGTAACATGAAGTTCTTTTTCTGCTGCTGGGGACGTGAGCTGCTGGCATCTTCCCACTGTCATAACCATGTCATGAGACTGATGCTGGAAAATACAACAGCTTGGGACGCCTTCCCCAGCAGTCCCGCCCCTTTCGTGATTTGTGCATAGACTCCCGGCCAGCCATAATTGCCCATCTCTCTTATTTGTCAAGATCTCTCTGCAGTGTCTCACTGGCCTCAAGGGAGTTAGTTGACAGCTCCTCCCAATGTAGCGTCTCTGGCAAACTTGCTTAATATTCCTTCAAGTGCCGAGTCCAAGTGCTTCAAAAGATGTTGAAGAGAACTGGCCCAAGGACGATACTGTCTTAGCCACTGAAATTAGCGCTTCATGCTTCTTCTTGCTCCTTAGTGCAGAAATCACAACAAATATCTTCTTTGTTTCTTTTCTATCCATGCAGATATCTTTGCTTATGCTCATGCTTTTTATCCCAACAGCAGCTGACACGACATTTACATACAGAGCAAGAGCACGCTTTTCCTGCTGTTACTAGACTTAACAATTTTGCAATCTGTCAATCAGATACCTTTGCAACTGAAGTCAGACCTTCAGCATTTCTCATCAAAAGAGTAGAATGTCCTCAGAAGTAGAGAAAACTTTGCTGCATACTCTGTAAGCCTGCAGAATAGATCATAAGGAGTTAGCATCACAATCATTTCAGCACTGACCCTATACTTGAGCAGGGAAAAAACTTCAAAGAACAGCTAATTAATGCAGCAACATAATCTAAGGAATAAAACAACTAGGATCTTCCAAACTGGTCCCTGCGGTAGAAATGTACTTGTAAGAATACAGAAGGTAAAAGATATGGTTTGGAAAGGCTACATCCTTGCTAAGCTAAATTGGATCTCATCCTGTAGATGAAAGATCAAGAAGCTCAAAGTGGAGCTAGAGAGACATGTCCAGATCATGAGATAGAGCAAAGCATTTTTCAAGAGAATTAGGCATTTTGGTGGACTGGGCAGTTAGGTTAAATCTGCCACACTTACTCACTTTTGGGGACTGAATTGTGGAGTGCTAAACCATATCTGCTGCTCTAGAAAGTAAAAGAGACACATCCAAATGGTATGGCTAGTGTGAAGACTCTCACTCTCTATTGCTAAACATTTCATAAGCTATTAACCGGTCATAGGAACAAAATGAAATAAAGCCATTATACCATCTTGGAATGGAAAAATATGTTCAAAATATTTTTTTCCTTCTGTTTTCTTCCTCTTTTTTTTTTTTTTTTTTTTTTTTTTAATCCCAGAAGATATGATTCATAATTTCAACCATTCTGGAATGCTTTCAATAGATGAAGCCAGCATAGTATTTTTCTAACAGGCTCTTGCCCCTTACCTTCTTCATTACTGTTTTGGAATATACTCCACAGTCATTTGATCTCAGTCAGTTTTTTATCTCTCTCCCCCCAAGACAAATTTTAAAGGACTACCTAACCACTAAAAATCATCATTTCTCTGGTTTCTCAAAGCTTTTTGAGAAAGTTGTTTTGGTTTGGTTTTTTCATATTGCATCATTCCTAATGTCTTCAGACCTACTACAAGTGGAAGTTCAAATAAATCTTACCTTAAAGAGACTGTGAAAGATAACAAACTGCCAGTCTTGGTATTTGTATTTTTCTAAATCCTTTTGATTTCAAGGTTGCCTTCCTGAATGCGCAGTTTAATTAGAAAACATTGTGTTTCTAAAGGAGACCCAGTTCAATTGCTTCTGCAAGTTCACCTTCATTTTGTAGGATTGTACTTCAAGAAATCTTGTTTCATTCAAACATTAAAAGAGTAGATTTGACATCATATGTGACCCTTTCATCTCTCTCATCTGTATTTCATTGCATGAGTTTCACAGTTGCCTCCAAGAAGATTCCTTTCAATTCGCATAGCATGTTATCTGAAGATCTGTCTGCTTTCTTCACTTGCTTGAATGGGAAGACATGGGAAATACATTCTGAAGGTTATCTTTTACAGTCTACTTTTACCTACCAGTGTGCTTCTATTGACTAGAACCAATTTCAGCTGGAAAGAACATATTGTTCTGATCTGCTCATACCAAGGGGGGATGATGTTTTCTTAACTGATCTCGGAGGGCAAAAGACAAGATGGAAAAGGGATTGCAGTATCACTCCAAACAAATGCACCTTTCTAGAATGACCACAGCAAATGCCTTCAAGGAATTAGGGAGAGGAAAAAAATAGAAAAGAGGGGGAGAAAGAGAGAGGGAGTATAGCTACCAAATGGAGAGAGATGAAGTCCTCGCAGCCCAGCCGATGGAGTTCTCCCAGGGGAGATCTCAAAGTCCTGGTTATCTCAAGGTTCTATTCTAGTCCATTGCTGAGGGGGGAAACAGATCTAGAAATGGCTGAGGGGGAGCAGATACAATAAAGCGCAAGTCTATTGAAATTGCTGAGGGGGAAAATGGTATTGAAGACGGGTACAGACAGTCCATGTTCTCAGCAGGAGAAGTCAATATCAATATCAGCAGTGAGTGGGAGCTATTGTTTCAGGACTGGTTTCTATAGGAAACCAGTCTAGGTCCCGCCAACACATCTGCAGGCAACACTTAGCAGGCATCTTGCTTCAGTCAGGCCAGCAGCCCTGGATCAGAATTACGGGCGTCTCAGCCTCAGTCCTTGGGAGGGGGGCTTCAATCTGCGTCCCTCACGGTGGTAGTGGAGCAGATGAAGGATTTTCCATGGGCGGCTACCACAGTTGCCCCAGCAAGTTCATCTGGCCAAGAGGTGGGAAAATTCCTGGGCTGGTGTCGCGAAGCACGTGCAGGCCCATAGGTCATCTCGCCCCTTGGCAGGCCCTGCTAGAAGCAGTCACTGTAGACACAGCTGCCAACAATCACTTGGCAGGCCAGAATTCTGCTCAGGGGCCTCAGGATTTCTGGCATTCCTCTCTGACCGGCATGCCAGCATTCCAGTCAGGGTCCTCAGGGTCCCGATGTCTGTCCTGGGGACGGTCGTGAGGCAAATGAGGGGAACTTCGGACTGTCTTTCACATGGATCAGAAAATCAGTTTACTAAAATGGCCAAAAAAGAATGTGTAACATTTAGAATTGAGGAAAAAAACAAAAACAAAACCAAACCCAAAGCATTGGAGCAATATCATTCTAGAGAATGCCATGTATCTATGAAAAGTACAAAAAACTTCTGTTTTCAAATGCACTTACAAATCACCTTTTTGCATCTGTTTTGGGTTTTTTTTTTTGTTTGCTTTTTTGGTTTTTTTTTTTTTTGTTTGAAAGCTCTGGCACTTATCTGATTCTTTTTTGAGCTAGTTCAGCTCATTAATCTGGTAAGAAAGCAGCTAAAAGTAAAGAGAAAAACCTATGGGGACCAGGATGCCACTTCAGCCACGTTGTCGTGAAGCATTAGGTCAGCCTTCTGTGTTGTAGAAATATCTCTGTCCTAGATGAAAATCAATGCATAGCACTATCTTCTTTTAAACTTTGTCCTTGCTACTGGGTTCCTGAATGATCAAGATGCTTTCAAACCAAACAACAGCCAGCCCTCTGAGATACTCCCCAAAGTATTGCGATGGAATAACTTGATCAGGAGGAAGAGCTCGCTATGCAGAACCTGAATATGAGGTCAAGAATGCTTTGTTGTGGATTACCATAGTTTGGGATTGTTTATCTCTTACCCCACCATGTAGGTCTAGGAAAAAAATTAGGTAGCCACAAGGCTTTTACAGCTGTTCTTGTATTTTGGGATAGTAAGGATTTAGGGGAGTAAACAAAACTGTGGTGAGTTTTCATGTCAGCTAACCCATCAGCATCAATGAAAAGAGTATTATCTTCCTTCCTGCACAAAGGATGTTTCATGATGCCTGTGATGTCAGGGACTTAAAAACGAAGACCATTGTGATTGAAAGGAAGCACTGGCATGCCACAAGGTAACTGTAGTGAGCTGTGTTTCCTCCTCAGCTTCACTGTGATAGTAGAATTTTAATGAGCAGTTCCAAAACTTGGTCTTAGCATAGTCTGGTGACATATCTCAAAGGAGCAGTGTCCTAGGGTGACTTTATGATGCTTGTATCCCCAGTCATCTGTTCTCTTAATGCTGGATATGATATTCTCTGCCTTCAAGACTGGTTCTGAGAGCAAAGGTGGGGAGAAGAAGAAGCACCGAGTTTCTTATCAGAGGCTGCACTCCTTAAAAAGCAACACTCTTCCACATTCTGCGCTGCACTGTGTTGTCTGGGCACTGACGGAGCAGAACAGAGCACGCATTTGCTTTTTAGTTGGTTTAGCTGGCTGAGGCAGAGTTTTCCCTGGACTGGTTTTTTTTTTCCTTTCCCTTTTCTTGGAACGTTTCGAATCTGCTCCGGACTGGGACCTGGGAAGCACTGGGAACTTGCACTTTGTGGCCTACTGGGGCCTACCCTGGGCAGCAGCCTTCCCCATTGCCGGAGGGGTTGATAACAGAGTGAGCACCCATAGGAGAGACTTTCTGATTTGTCGTCTCTTCAGTGCGGCAAATGAGTTTTGTCATCTGGTATTGTTCATATTTTGTGCTGGGAAGTGCTTTGCCTGTTAAAGAAACAGCTTTTTCCCACTTCTCTCCCCAAACCAGTTGAGGGGAGCGGCTGTGTGGGTGGGCTTTCGGTGGGGGGGAGGGTGCAGTGGCCCTTTGTGAGGTTTTCTGCCAAATTTAGCCCTAAACCAGGACAATCAGGATGTGCGACTTAGAGAATGGTGGTTGGAACTTTGGTTGGAAAAGACCTTTAAGAACACTGAGTCTAAATGGAATTAGCAAGTGCAACCATCAAGAAATGCTTTGCTGTTTGAAGAGAACGTGATTTATCTTGTAAGCTTTGCAAGTATTTGTGTCATCACAAGCACACATGACCAATGCATTAGATGGGAATATAATAAGAAACCTGTGCAGATCAACAGAATGATTCTCAGGGTAGGATATTTGCATGTTTCATCTGTCTTCCTGACTTCTTCAAATGAATTCTTTTTAGAAAGTAATGATTGGAATTGTTACTCTTTTGACAGTTCTGAGTGTATTACTGACCTTTTTGGCATATGAATGCCAAACGGGTTAATTCACCTGGTTTTTCAGATAAAGACCGAGATTTAGTGTTGCTTCAGCTGGAGGCAGAAACATTGAAATCCTCCCGCCTCCTTCTTAGTACCTAATTTCTATTACAAAATCAGTGCACAATCTTGTCCCTTAAGGTCCACTTAGCTCAGTTTATACCAACAGGGTGACATTAGCAGGGCTCACATGATGCTGCACACAGAAGCCCTCAGTGTGCAGCTCTAGCAGACAGTAATTCCATGCAGTTGGACAATCCCTGTGCAGACTTTGGATCACCAGAAGCATTCTTAGTAGAACGAGACAGATTTAATGGAGAGGTCTCTGCAGGAAGTGGCCTGAAGAAGACAGCAGAAATCCCAGCTGTGTGTTTGTAGAAATCAGTTGAAGGCCATTTACAGAAAAAAGATCTTTAAATCTAGCTAGCTTTTTCTGCAGATTATTTGTAAACTATATGCATGAGATGGACAGTTTCACTGAGCAACTGAAATACAGCTGCATTTAAGGGGATTGAATCAGGGTTGGGAAGCAGTGAAATAAAGCTTTTCAGGAATACCGGACATCCAAGTCCCGCCAAAATTGATCCGTTTTTTATGTCCAGATGCTTTTGAAAATAATGGGTGACCATTTGGCTACCTCATCGTTTTAATCAGAAATACAAAGAAAATTTTAAACTCACATATTTTATAGCTTGAGCATTTTTCTTTGTTTATTTCCTACTTTCCAATTCAGTTCTACAAATCATATGATTAGGTAATGAGAACTCATGCTGTATAAAAATATTTAATGCTATACTTCCAAGTTAAGGCCATGTATTTCCTGGAACTGTTTCAAAAAAAAAAAAAAAAAGCCTATCTGGATTCTTTCTTCCCCACGCTCATTATTAGATGAAAATCATTTCAATATTCTATTTTGACTTTAGATGGTGCAAGATTATATTCAGAAATTCAAGCCTCTACTGTTAGGTTGTTTACATGGTTTTCTGGCCTTTCTAACTTTGTGCAACCACTCTTTGCAGCTATATATTTTTGCAGTAAGGCATCCCAGGGGTCTGTGAGAAGTTTTAATGTCAAGCAGAACTAACATGTAAACTACACGTGACATACTCGACATATTTCACCTCAGAAAGTTACAGTATGCTTAGACGGGATGAAATACGAAAGAAATAGACTTAACACAATATTTCTAAATCTTGGAAATCTATTACCTGAACTTTGAGTCCGTTTGCAGGACTCTGTAGAAATGCAAACGTGAAGTCCAAGGAGTAGAGCAGAAGGCATATTGGGCAGGGGGACAGAAGATTGCTTTGAAGGATGATGTAAGCAAGATTGCATCCTAGAAAGATAGCAGCTGCTTCTGCTGGTGCCAACATCGAGAATTTGTGCCACTGGCCTAGTTTTCTGGGGACTTTTGACCTGCACGCTCTTGAGGGCTTGCAGACATGAATTAATCTGTCCTTTGATCTTTTCTTTCATTTGAACGTCTAGGACCTGTTTTGGTCTTGTGTACGGTACTGTATCGTGTTATAAACAGACATGTTTCCACTGTTTGAAAGCTGTAGTTGAAAGTTAGGTTGCAACTATGAGTTGGCTGTCAAAAGAATTAATTTTCTGCTTTAAGCAAAATATCAAGAGAGACATTCAATCCACTCCTGTGATACAGATTCATTTTGAATTTACAGGGTAATTTGCATTAGTGGTTGTACTGCATGAGCAATAAATATGACTTGCTTGGTTTCTAATGATGATAATAGTTCTCTTTGTATTACTATAAGAATTGAATCCACCATCATTCTTTTCCTATTATTATTATGCTGTAAAGGAAAAACTCTTTTGCATTACCCAAGGAGTAAAATGCATGCATTTAGCATCATTCTTGCAGGTAGTCCTCAATTCTGAAAAGACCTCTCAGAAGCTGCATCAAATGGGAAAGCTAGACGGATGGCAGAATGCAGAAGCTGCCATTTAGGATCGAGTACAAAATGACACCCAAGAAATTCTTCATGGATGCTGCATAAGTACAAAGACGCCATTATTTCAAGGTGAAAAAGAGTCAATGAATAAAAAACGATGCTAATCAAGACACTAGAGTACCAAGCGTGCGACAAGGCTTTTTTGTAATGAACATCATGCCCAGCATGAAAAAGTACTCTTTTTATTGTAGATCGTTTAAAAGTGCACAACAGTTTGGAAAAAAGTGCTTTTCTTTTTTCTAGTAATAAGAACTCTGTATCATTCTAAAAGATACTGGACACAGGTTTTTGAAAACAATGTTCTTTTGAAGGTTAATTCTATTCATAAATACTTCACAGGAAAACATTTGATCTGCTGTTCATCCTGAAGGCTTTTAAAGGAAAATGTTTTGGTTGCGTTCTCTTCTGACTAGTTCAGGAGCTCAGTCTTACCAGCATTCTAATGCTTTTTTATGTTCCTGATGGCACGGCTTAGACATCCTTGTCTCCGTTACCGTCATGATTTCCATATCAAGTGATGAGAATTTTTCTTCATGATTGGTGAAGTGAAGTGTCATAACATTCATGTCAAGTCAATTTGAAGTTTTTTTTTCCAAAGGAATCTCTTCCTTCCTAATGAAAACCATTTGAAATAGCAAACCTACTCCGTTTTTCAGAAAGTGATATAATAAACCTGTAGAGTACAATGTCCTCGGAGTTGTTTTTTCAGCAGAAGAAGAAAACTGCTGTTTTCTTCTTCTTCTATCACCTTAGACTTACTTTATTCAAAACCTTTTTAAACCTTTGAATTTCTATTTTGATAGCTAATTCCTTTCACAGTGGGCTATAGCATATGTATTTTGAAAGGCCATTTGTACATATTCAAAGGGCTTACTTCTATTCTACTAAGAAATGGCTGTACTTCTAGTAGGGAAACTTCAAGGTCCAGTAAGATTTTATCTTGTACAAAATTTAAAAAACTCCAACTCTTAAAAATGATACCAGAAAATGACGTCTGTAAGACTGTGGCAGGAGGCTTTTTCCAGAACAATGTGCAGTTCTTCCCAATTCTATTTTTCCCTCCCATTACTTTGTACACAAAGATTTTTACACAGTCTTCTAACAGTGGCATGTTACTACTGGGCTAGAGTATTGCCCTGCCAGCATTGGAATTGACTGGAATGCAGCTGTGTTCCAATTTGCTGATGGGACAAGGGTTTTTTTGCTGAACACACTTTAGCAAGCAAGAGGGCTTCTTGGTCTTTAGATGCTGAGTCCCAGAAAAAGATGAATGAGGTGGTGACATGCCCCGTGTTTTGAAGAGAGATCAAAAAGTTATTGCTGGGGTCACCTCCCTTTTGGTACGGAAAGCACACAGAGGGCTTTGAAGCAGCACTTTCACCCTCTTTGCATTCACTAGTAAATCTGAGACAGAGCTTGGCCCAAGGTTTGTGCAAAAATACTCTTTTGATGCAACTGTGCACCAGACAATATCTCTGGGAAAATTTGCAGGGGCAGAAAGCAAGCCCTTCCTGGGAAATCTACTGAAATGGTTCAGAAGTTATTCCCACTCACTGTTGCTAACCTCTGCTGTCTAGCTGTCGGATATGCTTGGGACCATGTTGAAATAATTCTAAACAGTGTACTGAGGCTGCAATATTGAGTAAACATAGGTATTTTCCATAGGTGTCAGGGAAAAATATTTCTATTGGTAAAAATGAGTTCCATAGAAAACAAGAAGAGCATGGTAGAAAAAAAATCACATCCATAGAATGAAGATGCCCAGAATTCTTCTTTTCAAGTTACACAGAGTCAATATTTTCTAAATAAGGTTGTGAAACTTATGAAGAAGTAAGAGTACCTTCCACCTGACTGGTGCACAAGTTCATGTTTCCAACTTACAAAAAACATATTATTAAAAGAAAAATGTTCCACCTTGTGGAAAAGTAGCCCATTCGTAATTGTATCAAAGGTAGGGTTAGATCAAGTATTCCTACAAGACAGTAGTAGTACTAGGAAAAGCCTTTTGGCCTCTATCTGACTACAGGAAACTTGAGCAAGCAGAAG
The DNA here is from genome assembly GCF_027477595.1 of Haemorhous mexicanus. Lineage (NCBI taxonomy): Eukaryota > Metazoa > Chordata > Aves > Passeriformes > Fringillidae > Haemorhous > Haemorhous mexicanus. The sequence continues at coordinate 20,772,684 of NC_082345.1, read as the reverse complement.
TGTCTTTCCCTGCTGCAAGCTGTACTTCCGATTTGCTACTGCTGCTTAAACATTGTTCAAAGAAAACTTGTCAAAATAAAACTAGTGTATACAAGCAACTGGAACTATCCATTGCGTTCCAGCCAATTTGAACTAGAAAATATCGGACACACACTCCAGTTGAATATTCTAATGCATAGATGGAGTATACCAGCACTAAGAAATGGGAACGCTGGAGAAAGGAGCAAATGCAGATGAATTTCAGGGAAGGAAATTATTGGAGAGCTAACTGCAGTCCCTCGACTTTACAAGAAATGATGTCCAGTAAATCCCAACCTGACACATAAAGAACTCCGTTTTGAAATGGGCTGCATCTATGGTCCTCTGTTCTTCCTAGATGAAGGAACTGTGTTTTGAATCAATCTTCCAAGTGGTATGGCTAAAGACCTTGGATACCTCAATTTTTTTTTTTTTTTCCAGAAGCAACTGTCTCGAAACCTCTTTAAACTGACATTTCCCCTTACGATGCCATCTTTTAAAAGAGCACCTTTTCATTTAACAGGGTATTCCAAACATCATTTCCAAATTTAGACTAAAAGTAACACTCTTTCTAGTTATCTTTGGGTTTTTTGCAGCTTCCTGCCAACATAGGCAGCAAGGAAGAGAACCGACGGCAGCTCTTTCTGGAGCATCTTGAACAAATGCCCTTGCTTATGTTCAAATCTTTCACTTCTCCAAAATCCCTAACGAGGAAGAAAAGGTTGTGAAGGCATTACTAGTAGTATTAGATGGCAATGGATGGGTCAAATAGAATTTGTATCGCATAGATGATACTTGGCAAACAGCAAATGAAGGGGTTTCTTTCAGCTCTCAGACTGATGTTACATCTCAGTAATTTATTAAAAAGATAACAAGAAGGATATTTTTTAACAGTGAACTTAATTACACCCCTACCCATGGACATCTGAATCTTAGGAATAGACAGTGTCTGATTTAGAAAAAAAAAAAAAGAATTATCACAGTTTAAAGAAGTATATGATCATGAACACTTTGCTGATGGAACGTAGCCTATTCATTGGCTGAAATGAAGCAGGTAGACAGGACATAGGAAATATTGTTTTGTGGATCAAACATTTATTTTTTTAAAGTGATGCTTACAGATGGTGAACTCACCAACTTTGATATTGCACAGTAGATAAGGGTACCTAACTTGCTCCATCAAGTTATCCCTTGGAATCACCATCCAAGGGCATTTTCCCCTGCCTCTGTGAAAATGTGCCTACCTTTTTCACAATACTTTTGCAGCAGCATTGCTAGGCCTGATCAGCTGTTATGGAGGGTGAATGATCAGCAGCAAGGTGACTGGCCAGGGTCATTTGCTTCAATGGATTTTGATCTACTGGATATTTTGAAGACGTGCTTCAGCCCTCTTTGTCAGACACAGCCTTCAAATGGTGCTAAACAATTGTTCGGGCTGTGGACCACATGAAAAAGTACTTTCTGGTGCCTTTACTGGGCCATATGCTCTTGATTCTCTCCCTCAACTTCTCCATCACCTCTCATCTCTTTCACATGAGCTATGTTCAAGGTCCACAGGATACTTTTCACAGAATCTTCAGGCCTGATGCAGTAGGAATGATGAACAAATGCAGCTGGGATGAATTTTCCAGTTTGGATAAAACCTCTTGTGCACACAAATCCCCCTATGCCCAGAAAAACCTTCACTAAGCACGCGTGTTCTACCTAAACCGCAGTTTAGTCTGAAAGAAAAGCTTTGGTCTGAGAGTATCTGAGAGATTTGCATGAAGCACAGATATCTGACCTATGCAATTTTGAAGATCAGAGCTAAAAGAAAATGGCAAGAAGTTTTTAATTTTGCCGGTTTTAATTTTCAATTCCATGCACTTTTTCAAAAAGTGTCAATCTCAAATGGCCATCAACATATTTCAGTCGTCTGGAAGTTAGTATTCATATCAAATGTGTTTCAAATCAATAGAATTTCAAACCTTTCCTCAAAGTTTATATACCTAGATTTAGTATTTCTGATCTCTATTAGATGAAAGGAAGACATTTTTTGCTGTTGGGGTGCTGGAACGCTGCTTCGGGTTGCCCAGAGAAGTTGTGGATGTCCCATCCCTGAACGTATTCAAGTCAGCTTGGATGGGGCTTTGAACAGCAACGAATGCGACCCTTGATGGTAGATAAACAAAGCTTGAATATAGAAGAGACTCAGATTGAGGTATACGAACAAATTTTCTCTCAGCTCTTTGGGTAAATTCAAAGTTGTACAAAATTGCATTTCTCTGTGATTTTCACTACTGTAACAGAAAGCTTCATGAAAACTGTGCAGAAGATATCAACTTTTAAAAGCGATAAGAACTACAACATCAAACACATGGGATGGGTTTCATCATGGGACACCCTCTGAGAGAAAATCTCTGTATTTCGACACTTCATGCCAATCATTAGGATTTCAAGGAGTGCCAAAGAAGGCGGCAAAATATCCTTCAGGACATTATTTACTGTAGTTCAGCCTGGCCATTAGTTGGAATTGGTGTTTGAACTAATGTAGACATACCACACACACTTTCCATGCACTGAAAACTTACTGTTTACAATGAATAAGCAATGAGGATCAAAATTGATTGAAAGCATCTTAAAAATGTCAAGTATTTCACTGTAAATGATCTAGGATCAAAATACTTATTCCTCCTTAGTGAGGGACAAATAAATTCTTCCGTACCATGATGGTTAAAAATTGTCTAAACCAATGTTTTCTTCTGAAAAGACATCATCTAATTTTTTCTATTTTTAGAAGAAAATCTTCCTAGACATAGAACTCAGTAATTTTAAAGGAACAAATGAAAGGAAAATATTCTGCAAACAGAATTCAATGAAAAGCTGTGTTTTAAATATGAGGTAGATATTCAACAGAGTTTTTGTACCAGATATTTGAAATAGTGTACCGGCTATTTTGTCCACAAAGAGAGCTATTTAGCATTTCAGTCTTTTCCAAGGTGTTCATGATCTGCTATGCTGATCTCTGTGCATGCCTAGGTGTGTGCGGAAGGTGGGGCCATGTGAAGGGGAGTGTCTATGTTTGCTTAGCACTCGGAGAGGCAGATTCATGCCTCAGCTCCATCATTTCTTTTAGAAACTTCCCAGAGAGTGGATATGAAGTTTCATATCCAAAAGAGATCAATTCCCAAGTCATCCATTTTACTCTACCTTGTAAATCACATGCTTTGTTGCATATTTTATCAAATAGACTTTCAAGCCGCGTGGAGGAAGGAGAATGTGGAGAATCCCTCCAATGTCTTGCAACTTGTACGCAAATAGATTTTCAAGAAAATCATCATTTCTCTTTTAAATACATCTGGGACAGGCATGATGGTGGCGTCAATCTGTTGAAGTTTTTGTTGCTGGGGGAAGTTGTACGAAAGGACTGGTTTTTACATTGACCAGTTACTGAATCAAGTGCATGAACACATTTGAAATTCCACTGGGGTTTCCTTTTTCTAGCAGACTACTTCTAGAACTAGCTAGCAGACTCAAGATGACTCTTTTTCTCTGTTTTTGTTTCTTTCCTATTTTCTTGCTTTCTCTGCAACTGTCTACACAATTTTAGGACTTTTTTCCCAACTCAAATTGTTTCATAGACCGATAATTCAGATACGCTTTTTACAAGGAATGTTTTAAATCTTTGTTAGAATGAAGAAAGTTAAGGACATAGGTCTTTTTCTTCCCTTATGAAAATTGCAATGAAAGAGTTCAATAAAGACCAACTCCTTTTTATTTATTTGGAATACAAGTCGATAATTCCCATACAGTAATTCATTGGTGGACCAATATTTGCCATTCTGATGTAAGTTGTCACTTCTTAACAATATGCCTTCTGTGACTACGTTGACAACACTTTTGGTAAAGATCCTAACTGGTCTTAGACACGCATAGGGAGAAATTTGCTCTGCCAGTGTCAGTCTTAAGCATGCGTCTCAGAGGATCTTTCTAGAGCTGGGGAATTTTCCCATGAAAGGGATTCAGTTATGGAAGAGACAGGTTTCCTGGAGTTTTACATTCTTCTTGAACACTACTTAAGGAACTTAAATCCCATGTCCATTTGGATCTCACTCTGCACAGAGCTTTGTCATGCCAGTCCTTGAAATGCATCTCTAAGAGAATTCACTAGCACAGAATGAATGAGGGTGGAAGGGCTCTGTGCGGCTCCCCAAGTCCCATCCCCCTGCTTCAACCAGGATACCTAGAGCCTGTTGCCCAGGATTATATCTGGGCCTACTTTTAATGTCTTCAATGATCCAGACTCCACCATCTTTCTGGACACTCTGTGCCATGGTGCAGTCACCGTCACAATAAAAAATAATTTTGTGATGCTCGGAGGCAATCTCCTGTATTGCAGTGTGTGCCCACTGCCTCTTGTCTTTTCACTGAGCATCATTGAAAAGACACTGGTTCCCTGCTCTTTGCACTATTCCTTCCCGTAGGTATGTGTGCTGCCATGTAGATAAACATCCAAAACTTCCCTGAAGCCCAGGCAGATGATATTCTCTTCATCTACCAGGCAAGTTCATTCACCGGAGGAGTTTAAAAAGTCGTCAAGCCCCAATTTCCCCTGGTAAATCCATGCTGACTACATTTGTTCTGTCCTCCTTCGTGTGCCTGGCAATGCTTTCCAGGAATAGCTACTCCATCAACTTCCTGGGGATCCAAATGAGGCTGGCTGGCTTGTACTTTTCTGAGTCCTCCTGGTTGCCTTTTTTGAAGATGGGTGACATTTGCTTTCATCCAGTCTTTGGGCACTTTCCTCAGTCACCATGGTCCATCCAACATGATCAGGAGTGGCCTCAGAATAACATCTGCTAACACCCTTGAGACCTGTGCATCCATCTCAACAAGGCCTGTGGACTTTATGGAATACTTCCCAATTCAGTGACTATGCCCATAAAAATTTGCATGGGATAAGAGGCCATTTTAACAGGTACCTGAAGAGTGAGTGAAAAGCTATGGAAGCAATCCAAAAGGACAAAGACTAGAGTTCCCTTTGAAGACAAAGCATCCCATCATGGAGCTGAGCAGCTTTAGATCCAGGTAAGCTTCCTCTCTGAAAGGATGCAGAAGACATGATTTTACCTTATCCAGTAATAAAATGTGTTGACCATTCACTTGCAATACAAAAAATTCAATGATTTCCAAAATTATTGCCTCCTAAGTAGACAATAATATACTGGCTGGGTATTCCCCTAACAGATGAGAGCACCTGCTTGATGTCTCTTATGCGTGCAGACTATTTGAAGTAGGTCATTTGAGTGGGGATTCCTGGTCTTCGAATTTTCTTTCTGATGAATTTGGAATATTTACTGAAGCAAGGACCGGAAGATGAAAACTTCATTTCCCATCAGCGCACTCTAACATCCATGGCCGTAATGCCATTGTTTCTCCCCAGCTGAGTCAAGAATTCATGACTACAAAGTGGATCAGCTCCAAAGGAAAGATCAAGGCTGGAAAATATTCTCTCTTGGTAAAGCTATTTATCTCAAATGAAGTGACCAACTTCTAATCGCTCACTGGCCTAAAGCCACAAGGAGGGGGAGATGGACCAGCTTTCCTTCCACTGCTGCTCTCTTTGTCACCTCGGTGTTTAATACGAGTAGGAAGACGTTCAAAAAGACAGTGTTGCAGAACTCATAAAATTCAGTCTTAAAAAAAATCATTTTTTAGCAGGTGAAATAAAAATAGCAAATAAAATATATAAGTTTGTCTTGCCTTCTTCTGCAGGTTTTGTAACTGGCACACCTTTCCTTATGAACGCACTGTCCTTTCCTAAATACTCTCATATGGAGGAAGATGCTTCTGATCAGAAGAGCACTAGGATGTCTTTACTCGACCTTTTCTTTTCACTGATGCTTGGTCCTCTGAAAAGAATGGTTTTCTAAAATTGAAATGTGCTACTATTGTTCCCATGGGGTAAGCCGCAGACTCCTCCTGTCGGAGCTGTCACTAATCAGCTACTCTCCTATCTGCCTTTAGTAGTTGAATGTTCTGGTCTAAAAGTAGCACCTTCTGTGTAGCCATGCTCTTAGTTGCCAGTCTCATCCTAAATCCAAAGACCCTCCTGCAAAGGACCGCTGGTTCTGTAGTCAACCAAGGAAAAAAGACCCGTCCATCCATGCTTTCTGATTTAAAATATTAGGGTATGATGTCCCTAAACAATTCTCTGCAGTTGAACACTACTTATCTTTGGCGTGTTCCTTCAACTCACTCGCAAGTCATTCATGCCTTAGGTTATTGGGAGAATTGCTTCATTGGAAGATGATTAAAAGGGGTATGAGAATACTTTTGTGCTTCTGCTATGAGGATACTTTTCAAATCCATACAAACTCCCTGCAAATGCAAAAACCTGCATCCTGTATTGTCCTAGCTTACAATATCAAAATGCATCCTATTCCCACCCTCAAGAACTGAGGAAACCAGGGGTGGCATCGTTTTTTCCTTCTCTCCTGTTAATGGGCCCATCAATGTCTTGCCACATGACTCAGAGATAACTCCCTCCAGGAGCCATTTCTGTTTCACGGGTAATCAAGGACCCACAGCATGACTCAGAATGATATCAGCCCATTGGGAGATGCTCTGCCCAGGGGGTAGGAGCTAAGCATCCCCACCTGGATATCATCTGGGTTTTGGAAGGCAAGAAGCACTATTTCTACTGCATTGCCAGAGGAACGGCCACCCTTAGCCACTGGTTTTCCAGAGGACGAGAGCTACCAGATGGTTTCTAAAGAATCACCCCTTCAACAAGACCATTTCATCCAAACTGCTTTCACCACCCTAACTAGCAGGATGTCAGCTTGTATTCTGACTCTGTCAGTGGTTTTTCTTTTGTACTCTTGCATGGATTTGGGTTTTTTCCCCTTTTCCTAATAAACTGGATTTCTGACTTGGAGTCTTGCTGCGGTGCTGGATTTCTTCAGCCCAACTAGCTCCCGACACCGACAGCGAGAGTGGGCCGCCCCAAGAAAGCTGTCGAATCCGGGCTGCAGCTGTAGGGCACAGCTGCTCTACGGCACAGGTGGACTGCCTTGGGGATAGAACTGCGCTGAGAGCAGGGACAAGGAACAGGGAGAGGTCTTCTGCATATTTTTCAGTTTACTCCCTGGAGGGTCAAGGACAGAAAGACAATGATTCAAAGGCATCCATCAACTTCTAAATGGGGGGAAGGTCCCAGGGGAGGATACAATCTTTAACCAACTGGGAGAAACTGGGGGTGGTAGACAAGGAGGGGAATACAATGTTGAAACCAGTAGGGGGACTACAGGGGAGGAGAATAACTTGAAGAAACCACTGGGGTTTTGAAGGGTACAAAATTGAGAGGGAAGTTTCTAGAGAAAGGGGCAGGCTTGGGGAGGGGTTGATGTTCAATGGGAGAAGGAACAGGGAACAAAAGGGCAGGTCTTTGGGGAGAGGGACAGCTAGGGCAAAAGCCAACAATACTGGGGGGAAAGGAACAATCCATTCATAATAACATATGCTATAACAGCACAAAATAGGAAGCCTTAGAAAACGGACTACTAGAACTGCAGTACAATAATAAACACACACTGCAACAGAGTGTCTCACTGGTTTGGCTTTCAAAGCAGAAGAGGTGCCAACCTAAAAATTTCCCAACTTCAAGGTTAACTGGCTGCAGTTTTGATTTCCTTCTTCAATATATCACCAAGGCGCTATCAGCTTCTGTAATTGGCTCAGCAGCATGTCTGTTCTTAGTGCCAAGCAGGGATTCACTTTGCCAGGCATGGAGGAAGCTTCTAGGAGCTTTGCACAAAAAATCACTTCTGTGGCTGGCTTCTTCCCTCCCCACCAAAAACCAAGCCATGCCAAACCAACACCTTAACTAATTCGTAGTACTTAGTACGCATCCAAGAATGTCTTTTAAACGATGCTTTATGTTTTTGACCAAACGCACTGAAAAGAAGTGGATCCATAATATTGATAAAAATTGTTCCAGTTCAATAGAAATATTGGGTCATGCAACTCTAGATTACATAGCTGTTTTTTTGTACAATACCCAGAGGCTTTTTTCACCTCCATGGAAGAGCCTAAATGAGGGATGTGGGAGTCCAGGCGGCTCTCCAAAATGCAGTTTATTCCATCCAAGACGTTGCAGCAGTCCAGGGTAGTGGGCAACAGAGCCTGTGCCTACAGCTGTCAGCTCTAGCTACAGGCAGGCCTGGAGACCCTTTGGTTTTGGCACTTTGCTGAGCATCTTCATACAGTAGAACCAATCTATCCCTTAACTATTATCTATAGCCTATCCTAACGACTCTAATTACCATATGTTGCTATTCTCCACTCACTAAAAGTCAGTATATTACATTTGAAGTGGAAAGTTGTTTTTCAGTTTTCTTGACAGTGGAAAATTTGGAGAGCTTTTTCTGCTTGCAGCATTTGCTGACTTGTTTGCCTGTGCTAGCTTCCTGCTTGGTAAAAACATCTTCTTGTTTGGGGTGGGTTTATCCTTTGCTGTAAGTCATAAAACCCTCTTCTAACTAAGGTATCCTCGGTTATCCAGTAAGACAGGCTCAGCAATTCTTTTCTTCTAGATCAAAACTTGCTTCCAACTCTATTCCTTCTTCAGACTCCACATTGAAAAATCTTTCTGCCAAGCATACATATCTGTGAGACTTTCTCGTCAAACTTTCATCTTTCCCAACACCTCTAAAGAAATGTTTCCTGATGGTTTGGATCAGAAGATCCAGTATTGCCATCCTGAGATTTTTCATTCAAAACCCATAAGCTGTGCTCAAGGTTTTGGCTATGTTCTTTGTTGTGCCTTGCATCTATTTTGGCTAGAAAGCCAGTGTAGATGATGTCCTTGCTGCAGTAGCCATGGGAAATAAGGTGGAGTGTCTGGCTGATGTACCGGGATGTAGACTATCCAGCACTCCCCCAGGGAGGCGAGGATCCCTAAAGGAATAGAATATTGGCTATGCTCTGGGAGTTTTACAGAGAGAAAGATCCTCACAGCTCAAATGATTTGTCTCCTGGTGTTCTGAGGAGTATGTGGTGAAGAAGAAGGCTGCTGTCTTTTCCAAGAATCTTCCGTGCATTCAAGAGGATCATTGAACTTCTTGTCTGAGAATGAAAGAAATATTAGTAGTAATTAGTACTTTTTCTCTGTCTGTGCATCACTGATTGAATTTGGGTAGGCAATATTTTTTTTATTTATTTCTTTGAATTATTCATCATAAGGTCTTCCAAATTCCCAAATTCTGCTTCACTTCTTTCTTTTGTAGGCCAGTCTGGTTCATCTTCTCTTCTACTGTATTATTGCAGACCATATCTGAATGGATTTTTTTTTTTTCATTTTGAACATTAGGTTTAAACCGAATGAACAGAACGCTTTATTTATCCTTATTTGACCAGTTTGCAAGGAAATACAGAATTTTGAAGAGAAGTGACGTGACTCCACTTGAGGTTTTCAATGGATGAGAAGAATGACGATGTCCTACATTCACAGCATTGTTTACAGTAACATTGCAGCTAGTTTCCAGCAACGAAGGTCAGGTTCTGGAAGCAGGCATGCATGATTGTAGAGAAGTCTAAAAAGTTTCAGTTTGGCCGCTTTTCTTGAAAAATAGCTAATATGTCTCAACGTTGTGCTGAATCTCGTTGTACAGACACTTCTTTTGAGGTCTGAACTCCTTGCTGGACTTCTGTATCTAAGAATCAGATACAGTAAACCTATGTTTCCTTATATGCTGTAAGAATTTGGTTCTAATCTAGAAGAGCAAGAAAAGGTTGCCATATTAATACAAGGTAAAGAACCTGCTAAGAAAGCAGTTAATGGACTGCTTTTTTTATTGGAGCAGTGATTTAGTGGTTGGATGGGTTTTTTTTTTTTTGCTTCTCAATAGAATTTAAGAAGTGGTGGGGTAAGAATGTGTGGATGTTTATAGGTTTGCCTTGAAAGAAGAATTACAGGGGAAACTGTTGTAAAGAATTGATGCAGAGCTCTATGCATTAATGCACTCTTCCGTACAGAGTTTCAGAAGTGAAAACCAAGAGGAGAGAGTGCCGACAAGATGAGAGTGCCGATTTACTAGAATGAATTCAAGATAGCATTCTTTTCTCTCTGAATTACAGCTCTAAACCTCAGGGTAGTAATAGGAAGTACATAACAATCTCAAAGATTTAAAAATGGATGATGAAGTTTTATATCCAGTAAACTGTAAGGCTTCACATTTTAACCTGGTTTGCATTTTGGCAAAAGCCTGGAATCTTCTGCAATTTGCCAGATAACAAGGGATTTAGAACAGGAAGTATGCAAGTAATCATTTGGAGCCTTCATCTCCCTTCTTAGAACAATGGATACATTTATTATGCTCCTATTTTTATTCCATCAGGGGATTTGATCATGGAAATGTCTAGTCATTCTTTTCTTGTTTTCAACCCCTCAAAGAGCATGAATCCAAACTATTCAGAAGTTCTTGATCTGCAACAGTGACAACCACTATACTGGTAAGAGTCAGTGGACATTAGCAGATCCCCTATGCCAGCCCCCTATGGCGGGCAGTTCTGGCAGGACTGATGTTTGAGGGGCTGGAATTCTGTGAAATAGAACATTCTATGAATGGGGAAAATGGAAACAGATTCTGAACGTTCAACCCAACACGTGAACAAGTAATAGGGCAGGTAATTTTCTGTGGAAATTTCCTTAGCCCCAGTGTTGTGGATGATGATTACTCTTCCTACCTCCTTTGGTCAGCTGCCAGCACAGTCACGTTACTCCGCTTATGGACAGAAAACCAGAAGTCATTTTTGAACAAAACACCCAGCAGGACCTTAGAGTGTTTTTGCTGCAAAATGTTTCAAGGCAGATAGGGAAACAATTCCATTGTAGAGAGTGTGCTGAGAAGACAAGTTTGGAAGTTAAAAACCATGGGATCTGTTTCTATATATGTCACTGATTTTGCTTATTATCAATTTGGTGGGGTTTCTTGTTTTGTTGTTTTATTTTTTTGGTTTTTTTTGTTGTGGTTTTTTTTTTGTTTGTTTGTTTTGTTTTTTTGTTTATTTTTTTTCCTGCATCCTTGAGATGAAAGCATAAGACAGAAAAGTACGGTAAAGTTAAAATACTTTTGAGATGGCTTGTGCTGAAAAACTTGTAGCTACTGCTAAGGCCCATAAGCCAGGTCCTGTTTCATTTCTGAGAAGCTATAAAATTCCCATTGGTAATTTAGTTCTAAGCATCTGTTGTTATGGTGGAGATGCAAATTAAGAAGAACAATTTTTGAATCTGTAGGGATGTATTTACCATTTTGGAGCTGCCTTTTCAGTCTCTGAGCCATCAATGAAAAGAAGGAGAAGAATCTACACTCTTTTCAACCTGTGGACCATCCACTACTGTCCACGTGCTCAGATTCAAAGCCAAACAATCCTGTCGGGCCTGATTGGGAGGAATTATTTGGATTCAAAATACTAGACTAGTATTTGATTTCCATCAGCACAGTCCATTGGGCACGAATTTTGATATCAATAGAACCTTTCACGGGGATCCATCTTTCTCACCTGCAGTACATTTTAAAGAGAAGAGGCATTGTTGAATGGCTTCAGTGAAAAAAAAAATCTTAAATGCACTCTGAATGGAATTGAGATCCAAAGGAGCCAGTATTTCAAGAAAGCCTGAGATGTTGTCTGCCATGAGATCCCTTCTAAGAGGTTCTATTAAGGTACCAAATTCTTCATCAAAATACTGTCAGATTGGTCAGAGGGGAAAAGCAAACTTTTTGAATGGTCCTTTGGGAAGACAGGGCTTGCAGCGAATTTAGTACTTGCTGCTAGGTTGCCTACATTCCAGGAAAGAGTATTAAATACTGAAATTCGACCGATGGTGGATGAAGTCTTTGTGACTGTGAAAGTCCAGTGCATGGCAATCTCAGAAAGGAACGCATCAAAGCCCCTGAAATGCCAACACACAAGTTGTGAGTTGGCAGTGCATGCCAGGTTTTAGCAAACCACAGCAAAATGCTGATTGCAAAACGAGGCCATCAAGTCACATCCGGTATGAAGCAGTAGGAAAGAGGAAAGCAGCTGAGAGCGTCAACCCTGCTAAGTAGTCTCAGTATTCTTATTGCCATTAGCAGAAATGTGAAATGAGTCTATAAAAATTACAAAGGAGGCAAAAGAAAAGGGAGTGATGACTCCTCTGGCATAGTGTTTCCTAACAGGGATCTTCAAAATCCTGTAAAGATTCTCTCATCCTTTAAACTGAAGGAAGGTATTAATGGCAGTAAGGAAATGGCATCAAATGCTAGAAAGACTCTGGGCAGTGTACTTCTAGACAGAAATGCCACTGATGGAAAACCGACTAAACTGGCACCAATGCAGCAGCATTGTACTAAAGCCCAGAAATTGTCCACGGCTTCACTCTCTGCCATTCCTTTCATATGCACACAGCAGCTCTGCAACATTCCTACTCATCATCTCCTTGGCAAACTGGGCGTGAGGGTCCGTAGTGACGCAGAGTCCCCAGGCAGGTGCAAAGGAGAGCCGCTTTCTTGCAAAAGCCAGGCTTTTGAAGCAGACAGGCCTTTATCACTTGCATAGCTTTAAGCCGCAACAAACATAATTCAACCAACCGTCATACCCCACGCTGTGAACACGCAATGCTTCTAGAACTTCTTGATCTACCTCTAATTCAGCTGTCTCACTTTCCCCTAGTCATTTTCTACTTAGCCAAAGTAATGGGCCTCAGCCATGGTTTTACAAGGCCTTCCTTTCGGAAAGTTCTACCTATATGCAACAGCATACCACTAGTTTCTTCACCACCAAGAGTTTAGGTAGATGATTGGCATCTGCCCTTGCGGTGAAACACAATGGGGAGAGAAAATCCTGTTGGAGATGTTCAGTCATTCCATTTTCTAGACAGGCCAAATCAAAAGAAAAGCAAGCTATAGGATTGTGTACTTGCTCTTACAGAACACCTGCTGCCATCTGACAATGAACTAGCAGAAAATCAGCAAGAATGAGACTTGAGGCAAACAACCTTTGGAAGGGAATAATGGGTTGATAAATAAAGACAACAGTTTCCAGGCTCTTGAGATACTTTAAATGACAGCAAAGGATTTGAGAGCAGAGGCTGAACTGGTGGGGAAGGATTCAAAGAATCCCAAGAAAAACATGACCAAAGAATAAAAGAACCCCAAGAAAAATAGGGGCAACTGACCTGTTAAGGCCTTCAGGAAATCAGTGGCCGCTGATTTAGATAGGCCATTCAAGTTCATTTACTGGTGCATTTTCCACTCCTATTTCACCTGTCAGCATCACAGGGTGAATTGAGACCTTGGAATCAAGATTATTTGGGATTCTGTTCTTAGCTTTAGGAGAGAAGTACAGCAGATGAAGTACCTGTTACTGATGTGATACCCAGGAACACAGAGTTGACACATTTCATTGAAGTCCAATCACAACTAGCAATACTAAGAGGATAGGATTGGCGCCTTTTCATGACGCTCTTCTTGTTACGCAGCCTGCTCTGATTCTGGTGAAACTTTTTCATTAGCTTCTCTCTAAAAAGGAGAAAAACCAATTAAATGTCCCTCCCTGCTGATGCTAATCGAGTCAGAGGTCTATGAAAGGGCCAAAAATATTCGGAATTCTTCTTAGACAATGGAAATGGAAGCAGAGCTACCAATCTATTTCCTTGCAACATATCCCTAAAACTCATTCCCTTCTATTCATCACTTATGTATAGCCAGCAGTACATTCAGGAAAAGATGAAACTGACTGATGTCAGCAAGGGAAGGACTTGAAAGAACTATTCCCATGAATCATCATATAGACAGTAACTCTAGCATTAAAATCAGAACCCTTTTAGTAAGTATCACTTATGGGAAATTCAGGACTCCTGCACAATGGACCAAGAGGATTAAGCAGAAGCCGTTTATGGTTTACATGATGCACTTACTCATTCTGACTCTCTGCACACGCTAGTCACGCTTTTCTTATTGGTGCCTTTGTCTTGTCCACGCATTCTGCGTGCACCTCTCAGAAGATGTGTTTCCTTACAGTCCAGGTACTTTGCCCCTCCCCCCCCCCCCGCCCCCCCCCCCCCGTTTTGGAGTTCTTGTGGTCTTGGAATTTAGTTTCTCAGCTTTTCCTCTCTTGTTTTAGCAAGGCTTATGTCTTGATGAATTCCAGATGGCCCTGAGAAAATTCTGAGAAGAACCGTTCCACGCTGGATGGCTGGTGCAGCCCATAGTCTAAGCGGTTCAGATACATTGTCACAATTGCCCCTTCTTCTTGCACCAGCCAGATCTTTTCCAATGTCATTTTTAGCAAGAGGCACACCAGTTTCACCATGCATGGAATAACACAAAGCAATGAAATAATGACTACTGGTAAAAACAAAGCTCCATTTACGAGATCTTTCAACCACCCAGTTCTTTCCCATCCCTCAAACCATTGATGCAAACCCCACTCGTTCCCAGTCAATTTCTTCATATTGTCTTGTACTTGTGTGAGTTTCGTATGAATGGCTGCAGAATGGTCCAAAAGATTCATGCAACATATTCCTTATAAAATTCCTAACACTCGTACCCATGTGCTAGTAACAATAAATCTATTTCACCTCCTATTTGCAGTGTGCTATATCTAATAGGATCTACGTCAGTGAGCACCTGACTTAAAATAGAAGAAGTTACGATAAGTCGTTTGAACATCCAGCACCCCAAATGATTAAAAGCAGCCAAACCTTGATAAGCAGCGCCATCTAGCGTAAGGAAGAACACAGTTATTCCTGCTGGAACGAGCAAAACTCCACATAATGGTGCCAATCACGTCTTTAGCTAGTGTTCCTCTCTAGGTATTCCCGGAAACGAAAAAGCGGCTTCCTCCAGCAAAACCCATTATGAAGGTAAGAGAGCCCGGCGAAGAGCGGCTTCTGTTAAAAGAATCCGGCTACCGGCACCTACCTTCGGACAGCTGCGTATGCCCTTCTTCTGCGTCTCTTGCCGCCTAGACCTTAGCGAAAAGCTTTTCCAGGCATTATCTCAAAAAGGAAATGTGCCATCACGACGGTTGTCATGAAGGTACTCGAGTTCTTACATTCTCCTGGAGAAAAGAAAATATAAGATTGACCAGGGAGTGCTGCAAATGGCTAAGAACGATAGAAAAGAAAGCTGACCAGGAACTTTTTCCCTACTTATGGTAATGCAAGTTGAAACTGTTGGAAAGTGGTTAGTTATCGTTTTCCCTCAGTTTCAGAGCTGCTCACTTAATCCCAGTGCTGTGCGGCTTCGTTCTTGACGTCTCAGCATCGGCCGAGCTCTCCGGCTGCCGGAGGCGAAGAAGCGGCTTTTTCGCGCCCAGAGCTTTCTGCCGGTCGCGGTGCGCTCCGAACCGCGGCTTCTGCCGAAAGCCGCCGGGGACCGGCATCTACCTTCGGACAGCTGCGTATGCCCGTCTTCTGCGTCTCTTGCCGCCTAGACCTTAGCGAAAAGCTTTTCTAAGCATTTTCTCAAAAAGGAACTCTGCCAGCACAGCAAGCGACCCGCGACGGTTTTCATGAAGGTACTCGAGTTCTTCCCATCTCCTGGAGAAAAGAAAATGTAAGATTGGCCAGGAAGTGCTGCATAAGGTTTAGAAGGATGCAAAAGAAAGCTGTCCAAGAACTTTTTCCCTACTTATGGTAATGCAAGTTGAAACTGTTGGAAAGTGGTTAGTTATCGTTTTCCCTCAGTTCGAGAGCTGCTCACTTAATCCCAGTGCTGTGCGGCTTCGTTCTTGACGTCTCAGCATCGGCCGAGCTCTCCGGCTGCCGGAGGCGAAGAAGCGGCTTTTTCGCGCCCAGAGCTTTCTGCCGGTCGCGGTGCGCTCCGAACCGCGGCTTCTGCCGAAAGCCGCCGGGGACCGGCATCTACCTTCGGACAGCTGCGTATGCCCGTCTTCTGCGTCTCCTGCCGCCTAGACCTTAGCGAAAAGCTTTTCCAAGCATTTTCTCAAAAAGGAACTCTGCCAGCACAGCAAGCGACCCACGACGGTTTTCATGAAGGTACTCGAGTTCTTACCATCTCCTGGAGAAAAGAAAATGTAAGATTGACCAGGAAGTGCTGCATAAGGTTTAGAAGGATGTAAAAGAAAGCTGTCCAAGAACTTTTTCCCTACTTATGGTAAAGCAAGTTGAAACTGTTGGAAAGTGGTTAGTTATCGTTTTCCCTCAGTTTCAGAGCTGCTCACTTAATCCCAGTGCTGTGCGGCTTCGTTCTTGGACGTCTCAGCATCGGCCGAGCTCTCCGGCTGCCGGAGGCGAAGAAGCGGCTTTTTCGCGCCCAGAGCTTTCTGCCGGTCGCGGTGCGCTCCGAACCGCGGCTTCTGCCGAAAGCCGCCGGGGACCGGCACCTACCTTCGGACAGCTGCGTATGCCCGTCTTCTGCGTCTCTTGCCGCCTAGACCTTAGCGAAAAGCTTTTCCAGGCATTTTCTCTAAAAGGAACTCTGCCAGCACAGCAAGCGACCCACGACGGTTTTCATGAAGGTACTCGAGTTCTTACCATCTCCTGGAGAAAAGAAAATGTAAGATTGACCAGGAAGTGCTGCATAAGGTTTAGAAGGATGCAAAAGAAAGCTGTCCAAGAACTTTTCCCTACTTATGGTAATGCAAGTTGAAACTGTTGGAAAGTGGTTAGTTATCGTTTTCCCTCAGTTTCAGAGCTGCTCACTTAATCCCAGTGCTGTGCGGCTTCGTTCTTGGACGTCTCAGCATCGGCCGAGCTCTCCGGCTGCCGGAGGCGAAGAAGCGGCTTTTTCGCGCCCAGAGCTTTCTGCCGGTCGCGGTGCGCTCCGAACCGCGGCTTCTGCCGAAAGCCGCCGGGGACCGGCACCTACCTTCGGACAGCTGCGTATGCCCGTCTTCTGCGTCTCTTGCCGCCTAGACCTTAGCGAAAAGCTTTTCCAGGCATTTTCTCAAAAAGGAACTGTGCCAGCACAGCAAGCGACCCACGACGGTTTTCATGAAGGTACTCGAGTTCTTCCCATCTCCTGGAGAAAAGAAAATGTAAGATTGACCAGGAAGTGCTGCATAAGGTTTAGAAGGATGCAAAAGAAAGCTGTCCAAGAACTTTTCCCTACTTATGGTAATGCAAGTTGAAACTGTTGGAAAGTGGTTAGTTATCGTTTTCCCTCAGTTTCAGAGCTGCTCACTTAATCCCAGTGCTGTGCGGCTTCGTTCTTGGACGTCTCAGCATCGGCCGAGCTCTCCGGCTGCCGGAGGCGAAGAAGCGGCTTTTTCGCGCCCAGAGCTTTCTGCCGGTCGCGGTGCGCTCCGAACCGCGGCTTCTGCCGAAAGCCGCCGGGGACCGGCACCTACCTTCGGACAGCTGCGTATGCCCGTCTTCTGCGTCTCTTGCCGCCTAGACCTTAGCGAAAAGCTTTTCCAGGCATTTTCTCAAAAAGGAACTCTGCCAGCACAGCAAGCGACCCGCGACGGTTTTCATGAAGGTACTCGAGTTCTTACCATCTCCTGGAGAAAAGAAAATGTAAGATTGGCCAGGAAGTGCTGCATAAGGGTTAGAAGGATGCAAAAGAAAGCTGTCCAAGAACTTTTTCCCTACTTATGGTAATGCAAGTTGAAACTGTTGGAAAGTGGTTAGTTATCGTTTTCCCTCAGTTTCAGAGCTGCTCACTTAATCCCAGTGCTGTGCGGCTTCGTTCTTGGACGTCTCAGCATCGGCCGAGCTCTCCGGCTGCCGGAGGCGAAGAAGCGGCTTTTTCGCGCCCAGAGCTTTCTGCCGGTCGCGGTGCGCTCCGAACCGCGGCTTCTGCCGAAAGCCGCCGGGGACCGGCATCTACCTTCGGACAGCTGCGTATGCCCGTCTTCTGCGTCTCTTGCCGCCTAGACCTTAGCGAAAAGCTTTTCCAGGCATTTTCTCAAAAAGGAACTCTGCCAGCACAGCAAGCGACCCGCGACGGTTTTCATGAAGGTACTCGAGTTCTTCCCATCTCCTGGAGAAAAGAAAATGTAAGATTGGCCAGGGAGTGCTGCATAAGGTTTAGAAGGATGCAAAAGAAATTTTTCCAAGAACTTTTTTTCAGCTTATGGTAATGAGCTATACTGGAGGCTCAGACCATTCTTCTTCTTGGAATTGGTGAAGGATGCACAAGCACTGCTGATTGTGCTTCGTTGTGGTACAGGTAATAAATAGTTGATTGTTTTAATAAAAGCACACTTGAAATGCTAAGAGACAAATTTTAAAGCATAATTAATTGGAGAAAGATTCCTAAACTTGTGGCCGGTTTCCCCAACCCATCTATTGATTGCAAACGACATTCCTTGCTGTTGTTCTGGTGCATGAACCAAAGCCCAGTGATGTCTACTACTTAAGAAAGAGGTTCTACCTTCTTACTAGAATATGTTCTTACCCTTTTAAAACACTACCCCGAACATTAAGAACAAGAGATTACCTGATGAAGTAATGAAGTGCTTTGGTTGAAAGTAAATTGCATTTGAAGGAAACGGGTTTGGGGGCGAGCACAGGAAGATCTCCGAAGTAGAGTGCCAGCTTAGTTCTCTGCTTCAGAGATAAGTGAAGCAATTCAGGAATGTCTTTCCGTGAAAATAGTTTACAGATCTTTCTGCACAACAGGTAACCACCAGCATCAGAAATGTGTGCAAATAACAGACTACTCACTACAAGGTTGTCATCCATGAGTGGTAAGGCAACTCAGACTCATAGCAGTGGTTTTGCTCTTGTGCCTCATAGAATAGACAGAAAAGAATGCGGAAAACTAATTTTTCCATCTAGTTTCTTTCAGTATTGGTTCCAGGACTATTTTCCTACCCTCAGGAGACAGCAAAAACTGTCAACAACTGAAATGCTTCAGAACTTGAAATGATCTGAATGGCAAATATTTCTCCTCAAATAAAATTTAAAACGTAAGTCATAACGGTAAAACAGATCGAGCTATTTAAAGATGAATGTTCTAGACTTACTAAAACATTCCCAGAGATAACTATTGTGTCCTAAATCTGTTTAAAAGTCCAGAGTTCCTGGTAAAAAAACTTCTATGCAGATGAGGTAGCTACATGATAGTCTCTTTCCAGCTTAATTATACTCTTCACTCTCACCACCTCTACCAGTTGATTTTCGTAAGTTCTTAGAAAACAGTACTTTAACTTTTTTAGTTCTATGAAAAAAAATGACAGTGACAAGAGTTCTTTGCACTGCCTGTTTTCTGAGAAGCCTGACCATCAAGCCTTAGGAACTTGATCATGAGTTTTATTTCATCTCAAAGTAAATTTTAAGGGCGTGGCAGAGAGAATGGGAGCCTCATGCAAAACAGTTTAGGCTTCTAATTCTTGTATTGTCCTACTTACCTACGACAAGAACTGGAAAGAGGATAGATTCCAGTTAGCAGCTGTTAAACATTTGCACATACTCTTCCGCTAAAGGAGAGGTCAAGGATGGTTTTCTGGCCCTCCCTCCACAAGCTGCAGCTTCCTTCAAGGCACTTTCACCTGTTGTGGCATGGAGCTTTCCAGCAGCTGCACTGTAGGTATGTGTTCCTCCATGGTTCTCTAGGGACTGCTGGGAGACAACCTGCTTCACTAGGATATCTCCAGGGACTGCAGGGGATTCTTTGCTCTGTCAACTGGAACACCTCCTCCTCCTTGTCTTACTGTAGTATCACGGAGCTGCTTCCCATACTGGTTTTTCCCCTCACTTGCCACTGCCCATTCATATGTTTTGTGCTTTTGACAATATATTCTCACAGAGACTGATGGGCTCAGTTGCAAAAATGTGTCTTGCTAGAAAATGACATGCTCTACAAAACCACGATTTTATAGAAAAGAATAGTGGAAGTACAAATATACTGCTAAAGGTCCGGAAACTTGACAGTGCTTCATTGTAATACATCCCCTGATTTTGCCTTCTTTCTCCTTAAGATCTGGAAAGAATACTGGGCAGGAGACAGTGTTGTTTCAAGGAAAAGACTTTTTTAGGATTCTAGGGTGCATCTTCAACTTTCTTGAGAAAATTGAGAAAAGGCCCTTTGTCTTTTGTGATAAATATCATTAGGCAGTAGGGACAAATTCTGACCAACAAGAGCAGGTCAAAATCTGGTGAGATCAAGCAATATACCTTGAGTGGCCAGGACAGAATCATAGAGTGGTAGAATCAGTTGAATTGGAAGGGGCCCGTCAGGAGCATCAAGTCCAACTTCTGGCCCTGCATGGGACCTTCCTCAAGAATCACACCAGATGCCTGAGAGCAATGTCCCAAAGGTTCTTGAACTCAAGATAGGTGTGATGCTGTGAGCACACCCTGGAGAGACTCTTCCAGTGCCCAGCCATCCTCTGGTTAAAAAACTTTTTCCTGATACCGGACCTGAGCCTCCCCTGACTCAGCTGCATGCTATTTCCTCCAGTTCTGTCCTTGTAAACCTCATTGGAGAACTTTCCGATACCTTCATGTCTTTTTTCATTGTGGTACCCAAAACTGCCCCCAAGCACTCAAGGTGAGGCCGCCCCAGAACACAGCAGAGCAGGGCAGAGCAGAGCAGGACAATGCCCTCTCTTGCCCAGCTGGTGATACTGTGCCTGATGCACCCCAGGACAGGCTTGGCCCTCCTGGCTGCCAGGGCACTGCTGATACCCATTTAGCTTGCCATTGGCCAGGAGCCTGGCTTCCTTTCAGCCTCTGGCTCCCTAGTCTATACACACACACAGAACAGGATTGCCCTGTCCCAGGTGCTGAATCAGCACTTGCCATCGCACAACTCCCTAAGGTTGGGGATTGCCTGTGGGAATCCTTGGAAACAGAGGATTTTGGGAAAGCTGCAAAAGGCAGGCCTCAGACAGCAGAACTGTGCTTGGAGCTAAGCAGTAGTCATAAGGTTTGTCAGCAGAAAAATGATAGAAGAAGTAGAGAAGTAAGGACAAATAGAACAATAGCCTGTGTATTAAAGCTTGACATGAAGAACTCCCTAAGCTACAGCAAAGTAGATCTAGCCAGATGTTAGGAAGTTCTAAGCTTAATAATGGAGCTCTGTGCATTCTATCTTAAGGCTTACAAGCAGGTCTTTTATTCAAAAGAAGCAAGCGTTCTTTGAACCAAAGTTCTGTGTGCTTCTAGGGATCGGAAAGAACTAGTGTCAATATGCTTTTGCTTTGTGGGATTGGTCAAAAAGCTTTTCAAGTAAGTTGTAACATGAAGTTCTTTTTCTGCTGCTGGGGACGTGAGCTGCTGGCATCTTCCCACTGTCATAAGCATGTCATGAGACTGATGCTGGAAAATACAACAGCTTGGGACGCCTTCCCCAGCAGTCCCGCCCCTTTCGTGATTTGTGCATAGACTCCCGGCCAGCCATAATTGCCCATCTCTCTTATTTGTCAAGATCTCTCTGCAGTGTCTCACTGGCCTCAAGGGAGTTAGTTGACAGCTCCTCCCAATGTAGCGTCTCTGGCAAACTTGCTTAATATTCCTTCAAGTGCCGAGTCCAAGTGCTTCAAAAGATGTTGAAGAGAACTGGCCCAAGGACGATACTGTCTTAGCCACTGAAATTAGCGCTTCATGCTTCTTCTTGCTCCTTAGTGCAGAAATCACAACAAATATCTTCTTTGTTTCTTTTCTATCCATGCAGATATCTTTGCTTATGCTCATGCTTTTTATCCCAACAGCAGCTGACACGACATTTACATACAGAGCAAGAGCACGCTTTTCCTGCTGTTACTAGACTTAACAATTTTGCAATCTGTCAATCAGATACCTTTGCAACTGAAGTCAGACCTTCAGCATTTCTCATCAAAAGAGTAGAATGTCCTCAGAAGTAGAGAAAACTTTGCTGCATACTCTGTAAGCCTGCAGAATAGATCATAAGGAGTTAGCATCACAATCATTTCAGCACTGACCCTATACTTGAGCAGGGAAAAAACTTCAAAGAACAGCTAATTAATGCAGCAACATAATCTAAGGAATAAAACAACTAGGATCTTCCAAACTGGTCCCTGCGGTAGAAATGTACTTGTAAGAATACAGAAGGTAAAAGATATGGTTTGGAAAGGCTACATCCTTGCTAAGCTAAATTGGATCTCATCCTGTAGATGAAAGATCAAGAAGCTCAAAGTGGAGCTAGAGAGACATGTCCAGATCATGAGATAGAGCAAAGCATTTTTCAAGAGAATTAGGCATTTTGGTGGACTGGGCAGTTAGGTTAAATCTGCCACACTTACTCACTTTTGGGGACTGAATTGTGGAGTGCTAAACCATATCTGCTGCTCTAGAAAGTAAAAGAGACACATCCAAATGGTATGGCTAGTGTGAAGACTCTCACTCTCTATTGCTAAACATTTCATAAGCTATTAACCGGTCATAGGAACAAAATGAAATAAAGCCATTATACCATCTTGGAATTGAAAAATATGTTCAAAATATTTTTTTTCCTTCTGTTTTCTTCCTCTTTTTTTTTTTTTTTTTTTTTTTTTTTTTTTTTTTTTAATCCCAGAAGATATGATTCATAATTTCAACCATTCTGGAATGCTTTCAATAGATGAAGCCAGCATAGTATTTTTCTAACAGGCTCTTGCCCCTTACCTTCTTCATTACTGTTTTGGAATATACTCCACAGTCATTTGATCTCAGTCAGTTTTTTATCTCTCTCCCCCCAAGACAAATTTTAAAGGACTACCTAACCACTAAAAATCATCATTTCTCTGGTTTCTCAAAGCTTTTTGAGAAAGTTGTTTTGTTTTGGTTTTTTCATATTGCATCATTCCTAATGTCTTCAGACCTACTACAAGTGGAAGTTCAAATAAATCTTACCTTAAAGAGACTGTGAAAGATAACAAACTGCCAGTCTTGGTATTTGTATTTTTCTAAATCCTTTTGATTTCAAGGTTGCCTTCCTGAATGCGCAGTTTAATTAGAAAACATTGTGTTTCTAAAGGAGACCCAGTTCAATTGCTTCTGCAAGTTCACCTTCATTTTGTAGGATTGTACTTCAAGAAATCTTGTTTCATTCAAACATTAAAAGAATAGATTTGACATCATATGTGACCCTTTCATCTCTCTCATCTGTATTTCATTGCGTGAGTTTCACAGTTGCCTCCAAGAAGATTCCTTTCAATTCGCATAGCATGTTATCTGAAGATCTGTCTGCTTTCTTCACTTGCTTGAATGGGAAGACATGGGAAATACATTCTGAAGGTTATCTTTTATAGTCTACTTTTACCTACCAGTGTGCTTCTATTGACTAGAACCAATTTCAGCTGGAAAGGACATATTGTTCTGATCTGCTCCTACCAAGGGGGGATGATGTTTTCTTAACTGATCTCGGAGGGCAAAAGACAAGATGGAAAAGGGATTGCAGTATCACTCCAAACAAATGCACCTTTCTAGAATGACCACAGCAAATGCCTTCAAGGAATTAGGGAGAGGAAAAGAATAGAAAAGAGGGGGAGAAAGAGAGAGGGAGTATAGCTACCAAATGGAGAGAGATGAAGTCCTCGCAGCCCAGCCGATGGAGTTCTCCTAGGGGAGATCTCAAAGTCCTGGTTATCTCAAGGTTCTATTCTAGTCCATTGCTGAGGGGGGAAACAGATCTAGAAATGGCTGAGGGGGAGCAGATACAATAAAGCGCAAGTCTATTGAAATTGCTGAGGGGAAAATGGTATTGAAGACGGGTACAGACAGTCCATGTTCTCAGCAGGAGAAGTCAATATCAATATCAGCAGTGAGTGGGAGCTATTGTTTCAGGACTGGTTTCTATAGGAAACCAGTCTAGGTCCCGCCAACACATCTGCAGGCAACACTTAGCAGGCATCCTGCTTCAGTCAGGCCAGTAGCCCTGGATCAGAATTACGGGCGTCTCAGCCTCAGTCCTTGGGAGGGGGGCTTCAATCTGCGTCCCTCACGGTGGTAGTGGAGCAGATGAAGGATTTTCCATGGGGCGGCTACCACAGTTGCCCCAGCAAGTTCATCTGACCAAGAGGTGGGAAAATTCCTGGGCTGGTGTCGCGAAGCACGTGCAGGCCCATAGGTCGCCTCGCCCCTTGGCAGGCCCTGCTAGAAGCAGTCACTGTAGACACAGCTGCCAACAATCACTTGGCAGGCCAGAATTCTGCTCAGGGGCCTCAGGATTTCTGGCATTCCTCTCTGACCGGCATGCCAGCATTCCAGTCAGGGTCCTCAGGGTCCCGATGTCTGTCCTGGGGACGGTCGTGAGGCAAATGAGGGGAACTTCGGACTGTCTTTCACATGGATCAGAAAATCAGTTTACTAAAATGGCCAAAAAAGAATGTGTAACATTTAGAATTGAGGAAAAAAACAAAAACAAAACCAAACCCAAAGCATTGGAGCAATATCATTCTAGAGAATGCCATGTATCTATGAAAAGTACAAAAAACTTCTGTTTTCAAATGCACTTACAAATCACCTTTTTGCATCTGTTTTGGGTTTTTTTTTTTTTTTTTTTTTTGTTTTGTTTTTTTTGTTTGAAAGCTCTGGCACTTATCTGATTCTTTTTTGAGCTAGTTCAGCTCATTAATCTGGTAAGAAAGCAGCTAAAAGTAAAGAGAAAAACCTATGGGGACCAGGATGCCACTTCAGCCACGTTGTCGTGAAGCATTAGGTCAGCCTTCTGTGTTGTAGAAATATCTCTGTCCTAGATGAAAATCAATGCATAGCACTATCTTCTTTTAAACTTTGTCCTTGCTACTGGGTTCCTGAATGATCAAGATGCTTTCAAACCAAACAACAGCCAGCCCTCTGAGATACTCCCCAAAGTATTGCGATGGAATAACTTGATCAGGAGGAAGAGCTCGCTATGCAGAACCTGAATATGAGGTCAAGAATGCTTTGTTGTGGATTACCATAGTTTGGGATTGTTTATCTCTTACCCCACCATGTAGGTCTAGGAAAAAATTAGGTAGCCACAAGGCTTTTACAGCTCTTCTTGTATTTTGGGATAGTAAGGATTTAGGGGAGTAAACAAAACTGTGGTGAGTTTTCCTATTGACTTGATTGCTCTGTCACTTTGAATTAACTGCTTTGCATGTCAGCTAACCCATCAGCATCAATGAAAAGAATATTTTCTTCCTTCCTGCACAAAGGATGTTTCATGATGCCTGTGATGTCAGGGACTTAAAAACGAAGACCATTGTGATTGAAAGGAAGCACTGGCATGCCACAAGGTAACTGTAGTGAGCTGTGTTTCCTCCTCAGCTTCACTGTGAGAGTAGAATTTTAATGAGCAGTTCCAAAACTTGGTCTTAGCATAGTCTGGTGACATATCTCAAAGGAGCAGTGTCCTAGGGTGACTTTATGATGCTTGTATCCCCAGTCATCTGTTCTCTTAATGCTGGATATGATATTCTCTGCCTTCAAGACTGGTTCTGAGAGCAAAGGTGGGGAGAAGAAGAAGCACCGAGTTTCTTATCAGAGGCTGCACTCCTTAAAAAGCAACACTCTTCCACATTCTGCGCTGCACTGTGTTGTCTGGGCACTGACGGAGCAGAACAGAGCACGCATTTGCTTTTTAGTTGGTTTAGCTGGCTGAGGCAGAGTTTTCCCTGGACTGGTTTTTTTTTTCCTTTCCCTTTTCTTGGAACGTTTCGAATCTGCTCCGGACTGGGACCTGGGAAGCACTGGGAACTTGCACTTTGTGGCCTACTGGGGCCTACCCTGGGCAGCAGCCTTCCCCATTGCCGGAGGGGTTGATAACAGAGTGAGCACCCACAGGAGAGACTTTCTGATTTGTCGTCTCTTCAGTGCGGCAAATGAGTTTTGTCATCTGGTATTGTTCATATTTTGTGCTGGGAAGTGCTTTGCCTGTTAAAGAAACAGCTTTTTCCCACTTCTCTCCCCAAACCAGTTGAGGGGAGCGGCTGTGTGGGTGGGCTTTCGGTGGGGGGGAGGGTGCAGTGGCCCTTTGTGAGGTTTTCTGCCAAATTTAGCCCTAAACCAGGACAATCAGGATGTGCGACTTAGAGAATGGTGGTTGGAACTTTGGTTGGAAAAGACCTTTAAGAACACTGAGTCTAAATGGAATTAGCAAGTGCAACCATCAAGAAATGCTTTGCTGTTTGAAGAGAACGTGATTTATCTTGTAAGCTTTGCAAGTATTTGTGTCATCACAAGCACACATGACCAATGCATTAGATGGGAATATAATAAGAAACCTGTGCAGATCAACAGAATGATTCTCAGGGTAGGATATTTGCATGTTTCATCTGTCTTCCTGACTTCTTCAAATGAATTCTTTTTAGAAAGTAATGATTGGAATTGTTACTCTTTTGACAGTTCTGAGTGTATTACTGACCTTTTTGGCATATGAATGCCAAACGGGTTAATTCACCTGGTTTTTCAGATAAAGACCGAGATTTAGTGTTGCTTCAGCTGGAGGCAGAAACATTGAAATCCTCCCGCCTCCTTCTTAGTACCTAATTTCTATTACAAAATCAGTGCACAATCTTGTCCCTTAAGGTCCACTTAGCTCAGTTTATACCAACAGGGTGACATTAGCAGGGCTCACATGATGCTGCACACAGAAGCCCTCAGTGTGCAGCTCTAGCAGACAGTAATTCCATGCAGTTGGACAATCCCAGTGCTGACTTTGGATCACCAGAAGCGTTCTTAGTAGAACGAGACAAATTTAATGGAGAGGTCTCTGCAGGAAGTGGCCTGAAGAAGACAGCAGAAATCCCAGCTGTGTGTTTGTAGAAATCAGTTGAAGGCCATTTACAGAAAAAAGATCTTTAAATCTAGCTAGCTTTTTCTGCAGATTATTTGTAAACTATATGCATGAGATGGACAGTTTCACTGAGCAACTGAAATACAGCTGCATTTAAGGGGATTGAACCAGGGTTGGGAAGCAGTGAAATAAAGCTTTTCAGGAATACCGGACATCCAAGTCCCGCCAAAATTGATCCGTTTTTTATGTCCAGATGCTTTTGAAAATAATGGGTGACCATTTGGCTACCTCATCGTTTTAATCAGAAATACAAAGAAAATTTTAAACTCACATATTTTATAGCTTGAGTATTTTTCTTTGTTTATTTCCTACTTTCCAATTCAGTTCTACAAATCATATGATTAGGTAATGAGAACTCATGCTGTATAAAAATATTTAATGCTATACTTCCAAGTTAAGGCCATGTATTTCCTGGAACTGTTTCAAAAAAAAAAAAAAAAGCCTATCTGGATTCTTTCTTCCCCACGCTCATTATTAGATGAAAATCATTTCAATATTCTATTTTGACTTTAGATGGTGCAAGATTATATTCAGAAATTCAAGCCTCTACTGTTAGGTTGTTTACATGGTTTTCTGGCCTTTCTAACTTTGTGCAACCACTCTTTGCAGCTATATATTTTTGCAGTAAGGCATCCCAGGGGTCTGTGAGAAGTTTTAATGTCAAGCAGAACTAACATGTAAACTACACGTGACATACTCGACATATTTCACCTCAGAAAGTTACAGTATGCTTAGACGGGATGAAATACGAAAGAAATAGACTTAACACAATATTTCTAAATCTTGGAAATCTATTACCTGAACTTTGAGTCCGTTTGCAGGACTCTGTAGAAATGCAAACGTGAAGTCCAAGGAGTAGAGCAGAAGGCATATTGGGCAGGGGGACAGAAGATTGCTTTGAAGGATGATGTAAGCAAGATTGCATCCTAGAAAGATAGCAGCTGCTTCTGCTGGTGCCAACATCGAGAATTTGTGCCACTGGCCTAGTTTTCTGGGGACTTTTGACCTGCACGCTCTTGAGGGCTTGCAGACATGAATTAATCTGTCCTTTGATCTTTTCTTTCATTTGAACGTCTAGGACCTGTTTTGGTCTTGTGTACGGTACTGTATCGTGTTATAAACAGACATGTTTCCACTGTTTGAAAGCTGTAGTTGAAAGTTAGGTTGCAACTATGAGTTGGCTGTCAAAAGAATTAATTTTCTGCTTTAAGCAAAATATCAAGAGAGACATTCAATCCACTCCTGTGATACAGATTCATTTTGAATTTACAGGGTAATTTGCATTAGTGGTTGTACTGCATGAGCAATAAATATGACTTGCTTGGTTTCTAATGATGATAATAGTTCTCTTTGTATTACTATAAGAATTGAATCCACCATCATTCTTTTCCTATTATTATTATGCTGTAAAGGAAAAACTCTTTTGCATTACCCAAGGAGTAAAATGCATGCATTTAGCATCATTCTTGCAGGTAGTCCTCAATTCTGAAAAGACCTCTCAGAAGCTGCATCAAATGGGAAAGCTAGACGGATGGCAGAATGCAGAAGCTGCCATTTAGGATCGAGTACAAAATGACACCCAAGAAATTCTTCATGGATGCTGCATAAGTACAAAGACGCCATTATTTCAAGGTGAAAAAGAGTCAATGAATAAAAAACGATGCTAATCAAGACACTAGAGTACCAAGCGTGCGACAAGGCTTTTTTGTAATGAACATCATGCCCAGCATGAAAAAGTACTCTTTTTATTGTAGATCGTTTAAAAGTGCACAACAGTTTGGAAAAAAGTGCTTTTCTTTTTTCTAGTAATAAGAACTCTGTATCATTCTAAGAGATACTGGACACAGGTTTTTGAAAACAATGTTCTTTTAAAGGTTAATTGTCTTCATAAATACTTCACAGGAAAACATTTGATCTGCTGTTCATCCTGAAGGCTTTTAAAGGAAAATGTTTTGGTTGCGTTCTCTTCTGACTAGTTCAGGAGCTCAGTCTTACCAGCATTCTAATGCTTTTTTATGTTCCTGATGGCACGGCTTAGACATCCTTGTCTCCGTTACCGTCATGATTTCCATATCAAGTGATGAGAATTTTTCTTCATGATTGGTGAAGTGAAGTGTCATAACATTCATGTCAAGTCAATTTGAAGTTTTTTTTTCCAAAGGAATCTCTTCCTTCCTAATGAAAACCATTTGAAATAGCAAACCTACTCCGTTTTTCAGAAAGTGATATAATAAACCTGTAGAGTACAATGTCCTCGGAGTTGTTTTTTCAGCAGAAGAAGAAAACTGCTGTTTTCTTCTTCTTCTATCACCTTAGACTTACTTTATTCAAAACCTTTTTAAACCTTTGAATTTCTATTTTGATAGCTAATTCCTTTCACAGTGGGCTATAGCATATGTATTTTGAAAGGCCATTTGTACATATTCAAAGGGCTTACTTCTATTCTACTAAGAAATGGCTGTACTTCTAGTAGGGAAACTTCAAGGTCCAGTAAGATTTTATCTTGTACAAAATTTAAAAAACTCCAACTCTTAAAAATGATACCAGAAAATGACGTCTGTAAGACTGTGGCAGGAGGCTTTTTCCAGAACAATGTGCAGTTCTTCCCAATTCTATTTTTCCCTCCCATTACTTTGTACACAAAGATTTTTACACAGTCTTCTAACAGTGGCATGTTACTACTGGGCTAGAGTATTGCCCTGCCAGCATTGGAATTGACTGGAATGCAGCTGTGTTCCAATTTGCTGATGGGACAAGGGTTTTTTTGCTGAACACACTTTAGCAAGCAAGAGGGCTTCTTGGTCTTTAGATGCTGAGTCCCAGAAAAAGATGAATGAGGTGGTGACATGCCTCGTGTTTTGAAGAGAGATCAAAAAGTTATTGCTGGGGTCACCTCCCTTTTGGTACGGAAAGCACACAGAGGGCTTTGAAGCAGCACTTTCACCCTCTTTGCATTCACTAGTAAATCTGAGACAGAGCTTGGCCCAAGGTTTGTGCAAAAATACTCTTTTGATGCAACTGTTCACCAGACAATATCTCTGGGAAAATGTGCAAGGGCAGAAAGCAAGCCCTTCCTGGGAAATCTACTGAAATGGTTCAGAAGTTATTCCCACTCACTGTTGCTAACCTCTGCTGTCTAGCTGTCGGATATGCTTGGGACCATGTTGAAATAATTCTAAACAGTGTACTGAGGCTGCAATATTGAGTAAACATAGGTATTTTCCATAGGTGTCAGGGAAAAATATTTCTGTTGGTAAAAATGAGTTCCATAGAAAACAAGAAGAGCATGGTAGAAAAAAAATCACATCCATAGAATGAAGATGCCCAGAATTCTTCTTTTCAAGTTACACAGAGTCAATATTTTCTAAATAAGGTTGTGAAACTTATGAAGAAGTAAGAGTACATTCCACCTGACTGGTGCACAAGTTCATGTTTCCAACTTACAAAAACCATATTATTAAAAGAAAAATGTTCCACCTTGTGGAAAAGTAGCCCATTCGTAATTGTATCAAAGGTAGGGTTAGATCAAGTATTCCTACAAGACAGTAGTAGTACTAGGAAAAGCCTTTTGGCCTCTATCTGACTACAGGAAACTTGAGCAAGCAGAAGTGTCTTTCCCTGCTGCAAGCTGTACTTCCGATTTGCTACTGCTGCTTAAACATTGTTCAAAGAAAACTTGTCAAAATAAAACTAGTGTATACAAGCAACTGGAACTATCCATTGCGTTCCAGCCAATTTGAACTAGAAAATATCGGACACACACTCCAGTTGAATATTCTAATGCATAGATGGAGTATACCAGCACTAAGAAATGGGAACGCTGGAGAAAGGAGCAAATGCAGATGAATTTCAGGGAAGGAAATTATTGGAGAGCTAACTGCAGTCCCTCGACTTTACAAGAAATGATGTCCAGTAAATCCCAACCTGACACATAAAGAACTCCGTTTTGAAATGGGCTGCATCTATGGTCCTCTGTTCTTCCTAGATGAAGGAACTGTGTTTTGAATCAATCTTCCAAGTGGTATGGCTAAAGACCTTGGATACCTCAATTTTTTTTTTTTTTTCCAGAAGCAACTGTCTCGAAACCTCTTTAAACTGACATTTCCCCTTACGATGCCATCTTTTAAAAGAGCACCTTTTCATTTAACAGGGTATTCCAAACATCATTTCCAAATTTAGACTAAAAGTAACACTCTTTCTAGTTATCTTTGGGTTTTTTGCAGCTTCCTGCCAACATAGGCAGCAAGGAAGAGAACCGACGGCAGCTCTTTCTGGAGCATCTTGAACAAATGCCCTTGCTTATGTTCAAATCTTTCACTTCTCCAAAATCCCTAACGATGAAGAAAAGGTTGTGAAGGCATTACTAGTAGTATTAGATGGCAATGGATGGGTCAAATAGAATTTGTATCGCATAGATGATACTTGGCAAACAGCAAATGAAGGGGTTTCTTTCAGCTCTCAGACTGATGTTACATCTCAGTAATTTATTAAAAAGATAACAAGAAGGATATTTTTTAACAGTGAACTTAATTACACCCCTACCCATGGACATCTGAATCTTAGGAATAGACAGTGTCTGATTTAGAAAAAAAAAAAAGAATTATCACAATTTAAAGAAGTATATGATCATGAACACTTTGCTGATGGAACGTAGCCTATTCATTGGCTGAAATGAAGCAGGTAGACAGGACATAGGAAATATTGTTTTGTGGATCAAACATTTATTTTTTTAAAGTGATGCTTACAGATGGTGAACTCACCAACTTTGATATTGCACAGTAGATAAGGGTACCTAACTTGCTCCATCAAGTTATCCCTTGGAATCACCATCCAAGGGCATTTTCCCCTGCCTCTGTGAAAATGTGCCTACCTTTTTCACAATACTTTTGCAGCAGCATTGCTAGGCCTGATCAGCTGTTATGGAGGGTGAATGATCAGCAGCAAGGTGACTGGCCAGGGTCATTTGCTTCAATGGATTTTGATCTACTGGATATTTTGAAGACGTGCTTCAGCCCTCTTTGTCAGACACAGCCTTCAAATGGTGCTAAACAATTGTTCGGGCTGTGGACCACATGAAAAAGTACTTTCTGGTGCCTTTACTGGGCCATATGCTCTTGATTCTCTCCCTCAACTTCTCCATCACCTCTCATCTCTTTCACATGAGCTATGTTCAAGGTCCACAGGATACTTTTCACAGAATCTTCAGGCCTGATGCAGTAGGAATGATGAACAAATGCAGCTGGGATGAATTTTCCAGTTTGGATAAAACCTCTTGTGCACACAAATCCCCCTATGCCCAGAAAAACCTTCACTAAGCACGCGTGTTCTACCTAAACCGCAGTTTAGTCTGAAAGAAAAGCTTTGGTCTGAGAGTATCTGAGAGATTTGCATGAAGCACAGATATCTGACCTATGCAATTTTGAAGATCAGAGCTAAAAGAAAATGGCAAGAAGTTTTTAATTTTGCCGGTTTTAATTTTCAATTCCATGCACTTTTTCAAAAAGTGTCAATCTCAAATGGCCATCAACATCTTTCAGTCGTCTGGAAGTTAGTATTCATATCAAATGTGTTTCAAATCAATAGAATTTCAAACCTTTCCTCAAAGTTTATATACCTAGATTTAGTATTTCTGATCTCTATTAGATGAAAGGAAGACATTTTTTGCTGTTGGGGTGCTGGAACGCTGCTTCGGGTTGCCCAGAGAAGTTGTGGATGTCCCATCCCTGAACGTATTCAAGTCAGCTTGGATGGGGCTTTGAACAGCAACGAATGCGACCCTTGATGGTAGATAAACAAAGCTTGAATATAGAAGAGACTCAGATTGAGGTATACGAACAAATTTTCTCTCAGCTCTTGGGGTAAATTCAAAGTTGTACAAAATTGCATTTCTCTGTGATTTTCACTACTGTAACAGAAAGCTTCATGAAAACTGTGCAGAAGATATCAACTTTTAAAAGCGGTAAGAACTACAACATCAAACACATGGGATGGGTTTCATCATGGGACACCCTCTGAGAGAAAATCTCTGTATTTCGACACTTCATGCCAATCATTAGGATTTCAAGGAGTGCCAAAGAAGGCGGCAAAATATCCTTCAGGACATTATTTACTGTAGTTCAGCCTGGCCATTAGTTGGAATTGGTGTTTGAACTAATGTAGACATACCACACACACTTTCCATGCACTGAAAACTTACTGTTTACAATGAATAAGCAATGAGGATCAAAATTGATTGAAAGCATCTTAAAAATGTCAAGTATTTCACTGTATATGATCTAGGATCAAAATACTTATTCCTCCTTAGTGAGGGACAAATAAATTCTTCCATACCATGATGGTTAAAAATTGTCTAAACCAATGTTTTCTTCTGAAAAGACATCATCTAATTTTTTCTATTTTTAGAAGAAAATATTTCTAGACATAGAACAAAGGAATTTTAAAGGAACAAATGGAAGGAAAATATTCTGCAAACAGAATTCAATGAAAACCTGTGTTTTAAATATGAGGTAGATATTCAACAGAGTTTTTGTACCAGATATTTGAAATAGTGTACCGGCTATTTTGTCCACAAAGAGAGCTATTTAGCATTTCAGTCTTTTCCAAGGTGTTCATGATCTGCTATGCTGATCTCTGTGCATGCCTAGGTGTGTGCGGAAGGTGGGGCCATGTGAAGGGGAGTGTCTATGTTTGCTTAGCACTCGGAGTGGCAGATTCATGCCTCAGCTCCATCATTTCTTTTAGAAACTTCCCAGAGAGTGGATATGAAGTTTCATATCCAAAAGAGATCAATTCCCAAGTCATCCATTTTACTCTACCTTGTAAATCACATGCTTTGTTGCATATTTTATCAAATAGACTTTCAAGCCGCGTGGAGGAAGGAGAATGTGGAGAATCCCTCCAATGTCTTGCAACTTGTACGCAAATAGATTTTCAAGAAAATCATCATTTCTCTTTTAAATACATCTGGGACAGGCATGATGGTGGCGTCAATCTGTTGAAGTTTTTGTTGCTGGGGGAAGTTGTACGAAAGGACTGGTTTTTACATTGACCAGTTACTGAATCAAGTGCATGAACACATTTGAAATTCCACTGGGGTTTCCTTTTTCTAGCAGACTACTTCTAGAACTAGCTAGCAGACTCAAGATGACTCTTTTTCTCTGTTTTTGTTTCTTTCCTATTTTCTTGCTTTCTCTGCAACTGTCTACACAATTTTAGGACTTTTTTCCCAACTCAAATTGTTTCATAGACCGATAATTCAGATACGCTTTTTACAAGGAATGTTTTAAATCTTTGTTAGAATTAAGAAAGTTAAGGACATAGGTCTTTTTCTTCCCTTATGAATATTGCAATGAAAGAGTTCAATAAAGACCAACTCCTTTTTATTTATTTGGAATACAAGTCGATAATTCCCATACAGTAATTCATTGGTGGACCAATATTTGCCATTCTGATGTAAGTTGTCACTTCTTAACAATATGCCTTCTGTGACTACGTTGACAACACTTTTGGTAAAGATCCTAACTGGTCTTAGACACGCATAGGGAGAAATTTGCTCTGCCAGTGTCAGTCTTAAGCATGCGTCTCAGAGGATCTTTCTAGAGCTGGGGAATTTTCCCATGAAAGGGATTCAGTTATGGAAGAGACAGGTTTCCTGGAGTTTTACATTCTTCTTGAACACTACTTAAGGAACTTAAATCCCATGTCCATTTGGATCTCACTCTGCACAGAGCTTTGTCATGCCAGTCCTTGAAATGCATCTCTAAGAGAATTCACTAGCACAGAATGAATGAGGGTGGAAGGGCTCTGTGCGGCTCCCCAAGTCCCATCCCCCTGCTTCAACCAGGATACCTAGAGCCTGTTGCCCAGGATTATATCTGGGCCTACTTTTAATGTCTTCAATGATCCAGACTCCACCATCTTTCTGGACACTCTGTGCCATGGTGCAGTCACCGTCACAATAAAAAATAATTTTGTGATGCTCAGAGGCAATCTCCTGTATTGCAGTGTGTGCCCACTGCCTCTTGTCTTTTCACTGAGCATCATTGAAAAGACACTGGTTCCCTGCTCTTTGCACTATTCCTTCCCGTAGGTATGTGTGCTGCCATGTAGATAAACGTCCAAAACTTCCCTGAAGCCCAGGCAGATGATATTCTCTTCATCTACCAGGCAAGTTCATTCACCAGAGGAGTTTAAAAAGTCGTCAAGCCCCAATTTCCCCTGGTAAATCCATGCTGACTACATTTGTTCTGTCCTCCTTCGTGTGCCTGGCAATGCTTTCCAGGAATAGCTACTCCATCAACTTCCTGGGGATCCAAATGAGGCTGGCTGGCTTGTACTTTTCTGAGTCCTCCTGGTTGCCTTTTTTCAAGATGGGTGACATTTGCTTTCATCCAGTCTTTGGGCACTTTCCTCAGTCACCATGGTCCATCCAACATGATCAGGAGTGGCCTCAGAATAACATCTGCTAACACCCTTGAGACCTGTGCATCCATCTCAACAAGGCCTGTGGACTTTATGGAATACTTCCCAATTCTGTGACTATGCCCATAAAAATTTGCATGGGATAAGAGGCCATTTTAACAGGTACCTGAAGAGTGAGTGAAAAGCTATGGAAGCAATCCAAAAGGACAAAGACTAGAGTTCCCTTTGAAGACAAAGCATCCCATCATGGAGCTGAGCAGCTTTAGATCCAGGTAATCTTCCTCTCTGAAAGGATGCAGAAGACATGATTTTACCTAATCCAGTAATAAAATGTGTTGACCATTCACTTGCAATACAAAAAATTCAATGATTTCCAAAATTATTGCCTCCTAAGTAGACAATAATATACTGGCTGGGTATTCCCCTAACAGATGAGAGCACCTGCTTGATGTCTCTTATGCGTGCAGACTATTTGAAGTAGGTCATTTGAGTGGGGATTCCTGGTCTTCGAATTTTCTTTCTGATGAATTTGGAATATTTACTGAAGCAAGGACCGGAAGATGAAAACTTCATTTCCCATCAGCGCACTCTAACATCCATGGCCGTAATGCCATTGTTTCTCCCCAGCTGAGTCAAGAATTCATGACTACAAAGTGGATCAGCTCCAAAGGAAAGATCAAGGCTGGATAATATT
This sequence comes from Haemorhous mexicanus, assembly GCF_027477595.1. Classification (NCBI taxonomy): domain Eukaryota; kingdom Metazoa; phylum Chordata; class Aves; order Passeriformes; family Fringillidae; genus Haemorhous; species Haemorhous mexicanus. The sequence goes on along the minus strand of NC_082345.1, from coordinate 20,736,831 downwards.
CTCTCTTGGTAAAGCTATTTATCTCAAATGAAGTGACCAACTTCTAATCGCTCACTGGCCTAAAGCCACAAGGAGGGGGAGATGGACCAGCTTTCCTTCCACTGCTGCTCTCTTTGTCACCTCGGTGTTTAATACGAGTAGGAAGACGTTCAAAAAGACAGCGTTGCAGAATTCATAAAATTCAGTCTTAAAAAAAATCATTTTTTAGCAGGTGAAATAAAAATAGCAAATAAAATATATAAGTTTGTCTTGCCTTCTTCTGCAGGTTTTGTAACTGGCACACCTTTCCTTATGAACGCACTGTCCTTTCCTAAATACTCTCATATGGAGGAAGATGCTTCTGATCAGAAGAGCACTAGGATGTCTTTACTCGACCTTTTCTTTTCACTGATGCTTGGTCCTCTGAAAAGAATGGTTTTCTAAAATTGAAATGTGCTACTATTGTTCCCATGGGGTAAGCCGCAGACTCCTCCTGTCGGAGCTGTCACTAATCAGCTATTCTCCTATCTGCCTTTAGTAGTTGAATGTTCTGGTCTTAAAGTAGCACCTTCTGTGTAGCCATGCTCTTAGTTGCCAGTCTCATCCTAAATCCAAAGACCCTCCTGCAAAGGACCGCTGGTTCTGTAGTCAACCAAGGAAAAAAGACCCGTCCATCCATGCTTTCTGATTTAAAATATTAGGGTATGATGTCCCTAAACAATTCTCTGCAGTTGAACACTACTTATCTTTGGCGTGTTCCTTCAACTCACTCGCAAGTCATTCATGCCTTAGGTTATTGGGAGAATTGCTTCATTTGAAGATGATTAAAAGGGGTATGAGAATACTTTTGTGCTTCTGCTATGAGGATACTTTTCAAATCCATACAAACTCCCTGCAAATGCAAAAACCTGCATCCTGTATTGTCCTAGCTTACAATATCAAAATGCATCCTATTCCCACCCTCAAGAACTGAGGAAACCAGGGGTGGCATCGTTTTTTCCTTCTCTCCTGTTAATGGGCCCATCAATGTCTTGCCACATGACTCAGAGATAACTCCCTCCAGGAGCCATTTCTGTTTCACGGGTAATCAAGGACCCACATCATGACTCAGAATGATATCAGCCCATTGGGAGATGCTCTGCCCAGGGGGTAGGAGCTAAGCATCCCCACCTGGATATCATCTGGGTTTTGGAAGGCAAGAAGCACTATTTCTACTGCATTGCCAGAGGAACGGCCACCCTTAGCCACTGGTTTTCCAGAGGACGAGAGCTACCAGATGGTTTCTAAAGAATCACCACTTCAACAAGACCATTTCATCCAAACTGCTTTCACCACCCTAACTAGCAGGATGTCAGCTTGTATTCTGACTCTGTCAGTGGTTTTTCTTTTGTACTCTTGCATGGATTTGGGTTTTTTCCCCTTTTCCTAATAAACTGGATTTCTGACTTGGAGTCTTGCTGCGGTGCTGGATTTCTTCAGCCCAACTAGCTCCCGACACCGACAGCGAGAGTGGGCCGCCCCAAGAAAGCTGTCGAATCCGGGCTGCAGCTGTAGGGCACAGCTGCTCTACGGCACAGGTGGACTGCCTTGGGGATAGAACTGCGCTGAGAGCAGGGACAAGGAACAGGGAGAGGTCTTCTGCATATTTTTCAGTTTACTCCCTGGAGGGTCAAGGACAGAAAGACACTGATTCAAAGGCATCCATCAACTTCTAAATGGGGGGAAGGTCCCAGGGGAGGATACAATCTTTAACCAACTGGGAGAAACTGGGGGTGGAAGACAAGGAGGGGAATACAATGTTGAAACCAGTAGGGGGACTACAGGGGAGGAGAATAACTTGAAGAAACCACTGGGGTTTTGAAGGGTACAAAATTGAGAGGGAAGTTTCTAGAGAAAGGGGCAGGCTTGGGGAGGGGTTGATGTTCAATGGGAGAAGGAACAGGGAACAAAAGGGCAGGTCTTTGGGGAGAGGGACAGCTAGGGCAAAAGCCAACAATACTGGGGGGAAAGGAACAATCCATTCATAATAACATATGCTATAACAGCACAAAATAGGAAGCCTTAGAAAACGGACTACTAGAACTGCAGTACAATAATAAACACACACTGCAACAGAGTGTCTCACTGGTTTGGCTTTCAAAGCAGAAGAGGTGCCAACCTAAAAATTTCCCAACTTCAAGGTTAACTGGCTGCAGTTTTGATTTCCTTCTTCAATATATCACCAAGGCGCTACCAGCTTCTGTAATTGGCTCAGCAGCATGTCTGTTCTTAGTGCCAAGCAGGGATTCACTTTGCCAGGCATGGAGGAAGCTTCTAGGAGCTTTGCACAAAAAATCACTTCTGTGGCTGGCTTCTTCCCTCCCCACCAAAAACCAAGCCATGCCAAACCAACACCTTAACTAATTCGTAGTACTTAGTACGCATCCAAGAATGTCTTTTAAACGATGCTTTATGTTTTTGACCAAACGCACTGAAAAGAAGTGGATCCATAATATTGATAAAAATTGTTCCAGTTCAATAGAAATATTGGGTCATGCAACTCTAGATTACATAGCTGTTTTTTTGTACAATACCCAGAGGCTTTTTTCACCTCCATGGAAGAGCCTAAATGAGGGATGTGGGAGTCCAGGCGGCTCTCCAAAATGCAGTTTATTCCATCCAAGACGTTGCAGCAGTCCAGGGTAGTGGGCAACAGAGCCTGTGCCTACAGCTGTCAGCTCTAGCTACAGGCAGGCCTGGAGACTCTTTGGTTTTGGCACTTTGCTGAGCATCTTCATACAGTAGAACCAATCTATCCCTTAACTATTATCTATAGCCTATCCTAACGACTCTAATTACCATATGTTGCTATTCTCCACTCACTAAAAGTCAGTATATTACAGTTGAAGCGGAAAGTTGTTTTTCAGTTTTCTTGACAGCGGAAAATTTGGAGAGCTTTTTCTGCTTGCAGCATTTGCTGACTTGTTTGCCTGTGCTAGCTTCCTGCTTGGTAAAAACATCTTCTTGTTTGGGGTGGGTTTATCCTTTGCTGTAAGTCATAAAACCCTCTTCTAACTAAGGTATCCTCGGTTATCCAGTAAGACTGGCTCAGCAATTCTTTTCTTCTAGATCAAAACTTGCTTCCAACTCTATTCCTTCTTCAGACTCCACATTGAAAAATCTTTCTGCCAAGCATACATATCTGTGAGACTTTCTTGTCAAACTTTCATCTTTCCCAACACCTCTAAAGAAATGTTTCCTGATGGTTTGGATCAGAAGATCCAGTATTGCCATCCTGAGATTTTTCATTCAAAACCCATAAGCTGTGCTCAAGGTTTTGGCTATGTTCTTTGTTGTGCCTTGCATCTATTTTGGCTAGAAAGCCAGTGTAGATGATGTCCTTGCTGCAGTAGCCATGGGAAATAAGGTGGAGTGTCTGGCTGATGTACCAGGATGTAGACTATCGAGCACTCCCCCAGGGAGGCGAGGATCCCTAAAGGAATAGAATATTGGCTATGCTCTGGGAGTTTTACAGAGAGAAAGATCCTCACAGCTCAAATGATTTGTCTCCTGGAGTTCTGAGGAGTATGTGGTGAAGAAGAAGGCTGCTGTCTTTTCCAAGAATCTTCCGTGCATTCAAGAGGATCATTGAACTTCTTGTCTGAGAATGAAAGAAATATTAGTAGTAATTAGTACTTTTTCTCTGTCTGTGCATCACTGATTGAATTTGGGTAGGCAATATTTTTTTTATTTATTTCTTTGAATTATTCATCATAAGGTCTTCCAAATTCCCAAATTCTGCTTCACTTCTTTCTTTTGTAGGCCAGTCTGGTTCATCTTCTCTTCTACTGTATTATTGCAGACCATATCTGAATGGATTTTTTTTTTTTCATTTTGAACATTAGGTTTAAACCGAATGAACAGAACGCTTTATTTATCCTTATTTGACCAGTTTGCAAGGAAATACAGAATTTTGAAGAGAAGTGACGTGACTCCACTTGAGGTTTTCAATGGAAGAGAAGAATGACGATGTCCTACATTCACAGCATTGTTTACAGTAACATTGCAGCTAGTTTCCAGCAACGAAGGTCAGGTTCTGGAAGCAGGCATGCATGATTGTAGAGAAGTCTAAAAAGTTTCAGTTTGGCCGCTTTTCTTGAAAAATAGCTAATATGTCTCAACGTTGTGCTGAATCTTGTTGTACAGACACTTCTTTTGAGGTCTGAACTCCTTGCTGGACTTCTGTATCTAAGAATCAGATACAGTAAACCTATGTTTCCTTATATGCTGTAAGAATTTGGTTCTAATCTAGAAGAGCAAGAAAAGGTTGCCATATTAATACAAGGTAAAGAACCTGCTAAGAAAGCAGTTAATGGACTGCTTTTTTTATTGGAGCAGTGATTTAGTGGTTTGATGGGTTTTTTTTTTTTTTGCTTCTCAATAGAATTTAAGAAGTGGTGGGGTAAGAATGTGTGGATGTTTATAGGTTTGCCTTGAAAGAAGAATTACAGGGGAAACTGTTGTAAAGAATTGATGCAGAGCTCTATGCATTAATGCACTCTTCCGTACAGAGTTTCAGAAGTGAAAACCAAGAGGAGAGAGTGCCGACAAGATGAGAGTGCCGATTTACTAGAATGAATTCAAGATAGCATTCTTTTCTCTCTGAATTACAGCTCTAAACCTCAGGGTAGTAACAGGAAGTACATAACAATCTCAAAGATTTAAAAATGGATGATGAAGTTTTATATCCAGTAAACTGTAAGGCTTCACATTTTAACCTGGTTTGCATTTTGGCAAAAGCCTGGAATCTTCTGCAATTTGCCAGATAACAAGGGATTTAGAACAGGAAGTATGCAAGTAATCATTTGGAGTCTTCATCTCCCTTCTTAGAACAATGGATACATTTATTATGCTCCTATTTTTATTCCATCAGGGGATTTGATCATGGAAATGTCTAGTCATTCTTTTCTTGTTTTCAAGCCCTCAAAGAGCATGAATCCAAACTATTCAGAAGTTCTTGATCTGCAACAGTGACAAGCACTATACTGGTAAGAGTCAGTGGACATTAGCAGATCCCCTATGCCAGCCCCCTATGGCGGGCAGTTCTGGCAGGACTGATGTGTGAGGGGCTGGAATTCTGTGAAATAGAACATTCTATGAATGGGGAAAATGGAAACAGATTCTGAACGTTCAACCCAACACGTGAACAATTACTAGGGCAGGTAATTTTCTGTGGAAATTTCTTTAGCCCCAGTGTTGTGGATGATGATTACTCTTCCTACCTCCTTTGGTCAGCTGCCAGCACAGTCACGTTACTCCGCTTATGGACAGAAAACCAGAAGAAGTCATTTTTGAACAAAACACCCAGCAGGACCTTAGAGTGTTTTTGCTGCAAAATGTTTCAAGGCAGATAGGGAAACAATTCCATTGTAGAGAGTGTGCTGAGAAGACAAGTTTGGAAGTTAAAAACCATGGGATCTGTTTCTATATATGTCACTGATTTTGCTTATTATCAATTTGGTGGGGTTTCTTGTTTTGTTGGTTTTTTTTTTTGTTTGTTTGTTTTTGTTGTGTTTTTTTTTTTTTTCCTGCATCCTTGAGATGAAAGCATAAGACAGAAAAGTACGGTAAAGTTAAAATACTTTTGAGATGGCTTGTGCTGAAAAACTTGTAGCTACTGCTAAGGCCCATAAGCCAGGTCCTGTTTCATTTCTGAGAAGCTATAAAATTCCCATTGGTAATTTAGTTCTAAGCATCTGTTGTTATGGTGGAGATGCAAATTAAGAAGAACAATTTTTGAATCTGTAGGGATGTATTTACCATTTTGGAGCTGCCTTTTCAGTCTCTGAGCCATCAATGAAAAGAAGGAGAAGAATCTACACTCTTTTCAACCTGTGGACCATCCACTACTGTCCACGTGCTCAGATTCAAAGCCAAACAATCCTGTCGGGCCTGATTGGGAGGAATTATTTGGATTCAAAATACTAGACTAGTATTTGATTTCCATCAGCACAGTCCATTGGGCACGAATTTTGATATCAATAGAACCTTTCACGGGGATCCATCTTTCTCACCTGCAGTACATTTTAAAGAGAAGAGGCATTGTTGAATGGCTTCAGTGAAAAAAAAAATCTTAAATGCACTCTGAATGGAATTGAGATCCAAAGGAGCCAGTATTTCAAGAAAGCCTGAGATGTTGTCTGCCATGAGATCCCTTCTAAGAGGTTCTATTAAGGTACCAAATTCTTCATCAAAATACTGTCAGATTGGTCAGAGGGGAAAAGCAAACTTTTTGAATGGTCCTTTGGGAAGACAGGGCTTGCAGCGAATTTAGTACTTGCTGCTAGGTTGCCTACATTCCAGGAAAGAGTATTAAATACTGAAATTCGACCGATGGTGGATGAAGTCTTTGTGACTGTGAAAGTCCAGTGCATGGCAATCTCAGAAAGGAACCCATCAAAGCCCCTGAAATGCCAACACACAAGTTGTGAGTTGGCAGTGCATGCCAGGTTTTAGCAAACCACAGCAAAATGCTGATTGCAAAACGAGGCCATCAAGTCACATCCGGTATGAAGCAGTAGGAAAGAGGAAAGCAGCTGAGAGCGTCAACCCTGCTAAGTAGTCTCAGTATTCTTATTGCCATTAGCAGAAATGTGAAATGAGTCTATAAAAATTACAAAGGAGGCAAAAGAAAAGGGAGTGATGACTCCTCTGGCATAGTGTTTCCTAACAGGGATCTTCAAAATCCTGTAAAGATTCTCTCATCCTTTAAACTGAAGGAAGGTATTAATGGCAGTAAGGAAATGGCATCAAATGCTAGAAAGACTCTGGGCAGTGTACTTCTAGACAGAAATGCCACTGATGGAAAACCGACTAAACTGGCACCAATGCAGCACCAATGCAGCAACTAAAGCCCAGAAATTGTCCACGGCTTCACTCTCTGCCATTCCTTTCATATGCACACAGCAGCTCTGCAACATTCCTACTCATCATCTCCTTGGCAAACTGGGCGTGAGGGTCCGTAGTGACGCAGAGTCCCCAGGCAGGTGCAAAGGAGAGCCGCTTTCTTGCAAAAGCCAGGCTTTTGAAGCAGTCAGGCCTTTATCACTTGCATAGCTTTAAGCCGCAACAAACATAATTCAACCAACCGTCATACCCCACGCTGTGAACACGCAATGCTTCTAGAACTTCTTGATCTACCTCTAATTCAGCTGTCTCACTTTCCCCTAGTCATTTTCTACTTAGCCAAAGTAACGGGCCTCAGCCATGGTTTTACAAGGCCTTCCTTTCGGAAAGTTCTACCTATATGCAACAGCATACCACTAGTTTCTTCACCACCAAGAGTTTAGGTAGATGATTGGCATCTGCCCTTGCGGTGAAACACAATGGGGAGAGAAAATGCTGTTGGAGATGTTCAGTCATTCCATTTTCTAGACAGGCCAAATCAAAAGAAAAGCAAGCTATAGGATTGTGTACTTGCTCTTACAGAACACCTGCTGCCATCTGACAATGAACTAGCAGAAAATCAGCAAGAATGAGACTTGAGGCAAACAACCTTTGGAAGGGAATAATGGGTTGATAAATAAAGACAACAGTTTCCAGGCTCTTGAGATACTTTAAATGACAGCAAAGGATTTGAGAGCAGAGGCTGAACTGGTGGGGAAGGATTCAAAGAATCCCAAGAAAAACATGACCAAAGAATAAAAGAACCCCAAGAAAAATAGGGGCAACTGACCTGTTAAGGCCTTCAGGAAATCAGTGGCCGCTGATTTAGATAGGCCATTCAAGTTCATTTACTGGTGCACCTTCCACTCCTATTTCACCTGTCAGCATCACAGGGTGAATTGAGACCTTGGAATCAAGATTATTTGGGATTCTGTTCTTAGCTTTAGGAGAGAAGTACAGCAGGTGAAGTACCTGCTACTGATGTGATACCCAGGAACACAGAGTTGACACATTTCATTGAAGTCCAATCACAACTAGCAATACTAAGAGGATAGGATTGGCGCCTTTTCATGACGCTCTTCTTGTTACGCAGCCTGCTCTGATTCTGGTGAAACTTTTTCATTAGCTTCTCTCTAAAAAGGAGAAAAACCAATTAAATGTCCCTCCCTGCTGATGCTAATCGAGTCAGAGGTCTATGAAAGGGCCAAAAATATTCGGAATTCTTCTTAGACAATGGAAATGGAAGCAGAGCTACCAATCTATTTCCTTGCAACATATCCCTAAAACTCATTCCCTTCTATTCATCACTTATGTATAGCCAGCAGTACATTCAGGAAAAGATGAAACTGACTGATGTCAGCAAGGGAAGGACTTGAAAGAACTATTCCCATGAATCATCATATAGACAGTAACTCTAGCATTAAAATCAGAACCCTTTTAGTAAGTATCACTTATGGGAAATTCAGGACTCCTGCACAATGGACCAAGAGGATTAAGCAGAAGCCGTTTATGGTTTACATGATGCACTTACTCATTCTGACTCTCTGCACACGCTAGTCACGCTTCTCTTATTGGTGCCTTTGTCTTGTCCACGCATTCTGCGTGCACCTCTCAGAAGATGTGTTTCCTTACAGTCCAGGTACTTTGCCCCTCCCCCCCCCCCCCCCCGCCCCCCCCGTTTTGGAGTTCTTGTGGTCTTGGAATTTAGTTTCTCAGCTTTTCCTCTCTTGTTTTAGCAAGGCTTATGTCTTGATGAATTCCAGATGGCCCTGAGAAAATTCTGAGAAGAACCGTTCCACGCTGGATGGCTGGTGCAGCCCATAGTCTAAGCGGTTCAGATACATTGTCACAATTGCCCCTTCTTCTTGCACCAGCCAGATCTTTTCCAATGTCATTTTTAGCAAGAGGCACACCAGTTTCACCATGCATGGAATAACACAAAGCAATGAAATAATGACTACTGGTAAAAACAAAGCTCCATTTACGAGATCTTTCAACCACCCAGTTCTTTCCCATCCCTCAAACCATTGATGCAAACCCCACTCGTTCCCAGTCAATTTCTTCATATTGTCTTGTACTTGTGTGAGTTTCGTATGAATGGCTGCAGAATGGTCCAAAAGATTCATGCAACATATTCCTTATAAAATTCCTAACACTCGTACCCATGTGCTAGTAACAATAAATCTATTTCACCTCCTATTTGCAGTGTGCTATATCTAATAGGATCTACGTCAGTGAGCACCTGACTTAAAATAGAAGAAGTTACGATAAGTCGTTTGAACATCCAGCACCCCAAATGATTAAAAGCAGCCAAACCTTGATAAGCAGCGCCATCTAGCGTAAGGAAGAACACAGTTATTCCTGCTGGAACGAGCAAAACTCGACATAATGGTGCCAATCACGTCTTTAGCTAGTGTTCCTCTCTAGGTATTCCCGGAAACGAAAAAGCGGCTTCCTCCAGCAAAACCCATTATGAAGGTAAGAGAGCCCGCCGAAGAGCGGCTTCTGTTAAAAGAATCCGGCTACCGGCACCTACCTTCGGACAGCTGCGTATGCCCTTCTTCTGCGTCTCTTGCCGCCTAGACCTTAGCGAAAAGCTTTTCCAGGCATTATCTCAAAAAGGAACTCTGCCAGCACAGCAAGCGTCCCACGACGGTTTTCATGAAGGTACTCGAGTTCTTACCATCTCCTGGAGAAAAGAAAATGTAAGATTGGCCAGAGAGTGCTGCATAAGGTTTAGAAGGATGCAAAAGAAAGCTGTCCAAGAACTTTTTCCCTACTTATGGTAATGCAAGTTGAAACTGTTGGAAAGTGGTTAGTTATCGTTTTCCCTCAGTTTGAGAGCTGCTCACTTAATCCCAGTGCTGTGCGGCTTCGTTCTTGACTTCTCAGCATCGGCCGAGCTCTCCGGCAGCCGGAGGCGAAGAAGCGGCTTTTTCGCGCCCAGAGCTTTCTGCCGGTCGCGGTGCGCTCCGAACCGCGGCTTCTGCCGAAAGCCGCCGGGGACCGGCACCTACCTTCGGACAGCTGCGTATGCCCGTCTTCTGCGTCTCTTGCCGCCTAGACCTTAGCGAAAAGCTTTTCCAGGCATTATCTCAAAAAGGAACTCTGCCAGCACAGCAAGCGACCCGCGACGGTTTTCATGAAGGTACTCGAGTTCTTCCCATCTCCTGGAGAAAAGAAAATGTAAGATTGACCAGGAAGTGCTGCATAAGGTTTAGAAGGATGCAAAAGAAAGCTGTCCAAGAACTTTTCCCTACTTATGGTAATGCAAGTTGAAACTGTTGGAAAGTGGTTAGTTATCGTTTTCCCTCAGTTTCAGAGCTGCTCACTTAATCCCAGTGCTGTGCGGCTTCGTTCTTGGACGTCTCAGCATCGGCCGAGCTCTCCGGCTGCCGGAGGCGAAGAAGCGGCTTTTTCGCGCCCAGAGCTTTCTGCCGGTCGCGGTGCGCTCCGAACCGCGGCTTCTGCCGAAAGCCGCCGGGGACCGGCACCTACCTTCGGACAGCTGCGTATGCCCGTCTTCTGCGTCTCTTGCCGCCTAGACCTTAGCGAAAAGCTTTTCCAGGCATTTTCTCAAAAAGGAACTGTGCCAGCACAGCAAGCGACCCACGACGGTTTTCATGAAGGTACTCGAGTTCTTACCATCTCCTGGAGAAAAGAAAATGTAAGATTGGCCAGGAAGTGCTGCATAAGGTTTAGAAGGATGCAAAAGAAAGCTGTCCAAGAACTTTTCCCTACTTATGGTAATGCAAGTTGAAACTGTTGGAAAGTGGTTAGTTATCGTTTTCCCTCAGTTTGAGAGCTGCTCACTTAATCCCAGTGCTGTGCGGCTTCGTTCTTGGACGTCTCAGCATCGGCCGAGCTCTCCGGCTGCCGGAGGCGAAGAAGCGGCTTTTTCGCGCCCAGAGCTTTCTGCCGGTCGCGGTGCGCTCCGAACCGCGGCTTCTGCCGAAAGCCGCCGGGGACCGGCACCTACCTTCGGACAGCTGCGTATGCCCGTCTTCTGCGTCTCTTGCCGCCTAGACCTTAGCGAAAAGCTTTTCCAGGCATTTTCTCAAAAAGGAACTCTGCCAGCACAGCAAGCGACCCGCGACGGTTTTCATGAAGGTACTCGAGTTCTTACCATCTCCTGGAGAAAAGAAAATGTAAGATTGGCCAGGAAGTGCTGCATAAGGGTTAGAAGGATGCAAAAGAAAGCTGTCCAAGAACTTTTTCCCTACTTATGGTAATGCAAGTTGAAACTGTTGGAAAGTGGTTAGTTATCGTTTTCCCTCAGTTTCAGAGCTGCTCACTTAATCCCAGTGCTGTGCGGCTTCGTTCTTGGACGTCTCAGCATCGGCCGAGCTCTCCGGCTGCCGGAGGCGAAGAAGCGGCTTTTTCGCGCCCAGAGCTTTCTGCCGGTCGCGGTGCGCTCCGAACCGCGGCTTCTGCCGAAAGCCGCCGGGGACCGGCATCTACCTTCGGACAGCTGCGTATGCCCGTCTTCTGCGTCTCTTGCCGCCTAGACCTTAGCGAAAAGCTTTTCCAGGCATTTTCTCAAAAAGGAACTCTGCCAGCACAGCAAGCGACCCGCGACGGTTTTCATGAAGGTACTCGAGTTCTTCCCATCTCCTGGAGAAAAGAAAATGTAAGATTGGCCAGGGAGTGCTGCATAAGGTTTAGAAGGATGCAAAAGAAATTTTTCCAAGAACTTTTTTTCAGCTTATGGTAATGAGCTATACTGGAGGCTCAGACCATTCTTCTTCTTGGAATTGGTGAAGGATGCACAAGCACTGCTGATTGTGCTTCGTTGTGGTACAGGTAATAAATAGTTGATTGTTTTAATAAAAGCACACTTGAAATGCTAAGAGACAAATTTTAAAGCATAATTAATTGGAGAAAGATTCCTAAACTTGTGGCCGGTTTCCCCAACCCATCTATTGATTGCAAACGACATTCCTTGCTGTTGTTCTGGTGCATGAACCAAAGCCCAGTGATGTCTACTACTTAAGAAAGAGGTTCTACCTTCTTACTAGAATATGTTCTTACCCTTTTAAAACACTACCCCGAACATTAAGAACAAGAGATTACCTGATGAAGTAATGAAGTGCTTTGGTTGAAAGTAAATTGCATTTGAAGGAAACGGGTTTGGGGGCGAGCACAGGAAGATCTCCGAAGTAGAGTGCCAGCTTAGTTCTCTGCTTCAGAGACAAGTGAAGCAATTCAGGAATGTCTTTCCGTGAAAATAGTTTACAGATCTTTCTGCACAACAGGTAACCACCAGCATCAGAAATGTGTGCAAATAACAGACTACTCACTACAAGGTTGTCATCCATGAGTGGTAAGGCAACTCAGACTCATAGCAGTGGTTTTGCTCTTGTGCCTCATAGAATAGACAGAAAAGAATGAGGAAAACTAATTTTTCCATCTAGTTTCTTTCAGTATTGGTTCCAGGACTATTTTCCTACCCTCAGGAGACAGCAAAAACTGTCAACAACTGAAATGCTTCAGAACTTGAAATGATCTGAATGGCAAATATTTCTCCTCAAATAAAATTTAAAACGTAAGTCATAACGGTAAAACAGATCGAGCTATTTAAAGATGAATGTTCTAGACTTACTAAAACATTCCCAGAGATAACTATTGTGTCCTAAATCTGTTTAAAAGTCCAGAGTTCCTGGTAAAAAAACTTCTATGCAGATGAGGTAGCTACATGATAGTCTCTTTCCAGCTTAATTATACTCTTCACTCTCACCACCTCTACCAGTTGATTTTCGTAAGTTCTTAGAAAACAGTACTTTAACTTTTTTAGTTCTATGAAAAAAAATGACAGTGACAAGAGTTCTTTGCACTGCCTGTTTTCTGAGAAGCCTGACCATCAAGCCTTAGGAACTTGATCATGAGTTTTATTTCATCTCAAAGTAAATTTTAAGGGCGTGGCAGAGAGAATGGGAGCCTCATGCAAAACAGTTTAGGCTTCTAATTCTTGTATTGTCCTACTTACCTACGACAAGAACTGGAAAGAGGATAGATTCGAGTTAGCAGCTGTTAAACATTTGCACATACTCTTCCGCTAAAGAAGAGGTCAAGGATGGTTTTCTGGCCCTCCCTCCACAAGCTGCAGCTTCCTTCAAGGCACTTTCACCTGCTGTGGCATGGAGCCCTCCAGCAGCTGCACTGTAGGTATGTGTTCCTCCATGGTTCTCTAGGGACTGCTGGGAGACAACCTGCTTCACTAGGATATCTCCAGGGACTGCGGGGGATTCTTTGCTCTGTCAACTGGAACACCTCCTCCTCCTTGTCTTACTGTAGTATCACGGAGCTGCTTCCCATACTGGTTTTTCCCCTCACTTGCCACTGCCCATTCATATGTTTTGTGCTTTTGACAATATATTCTCACAGAGACTGATGGGCTCAGTTGCAAAAATGTGTCTTGCTAGAAAATGACATGCTCTACAAAACCATGATTTTATAGAAAAGAATAGTGGAAGTACAAATATACTGCTAAAGGTCCGGAAACTTGACAGTGCTTCATTGTAATACATCCCCTGATTTTGCCTTCTTTCTCCTTAAGATCTGGAAAGAATACTGGGCAGGAGACAGTGTTGTTTCAAGGAAAAGACTTTTTTAGGATTCTAGGGTGCATCTTCAACTTTCTTGAGAAAATTGAGAAAAGGCCCTTTGTCTTCTGTGGTAAATATCATTAGGCAGTAGGGACAAATTCTGACCAACAAGAGCAGGTCAAAATCTGGTGAGATCAAGCAATATACCTTGAGTGGCCAGGACAGAATCATAGAGTGGTAGAATCAGTTGAATTGGAAGGGGCCCGTCAGGAGCATCAAGTCCAACTTCTGGCCCTGCATGGGACCTTCCTCAAGAATCACACCAGATGCCTGAGAGCAATGTCCCAAAGGTTCTTGAACTCAAGATAGGTGTGATGCTGTGACCACACCCTGGAGAGACTCTTCCAGTGCCCAGCCATCCTCTGGTTAAAAAACTTTTTCCTGATACCGGACCTGAGCCTCCCCTGACTCAGCTGCATGCTATTTCCTCCAGTTCTGTCCTTGTAAACCTCATTGGAGAACTTTCTGATACCTTCATGTCTTTTTTCATTGTGGTACCCAAAACTGCCCCCAAGCACTCAAGGTGAGGCCGCCCCAGAACACAGCAGAGCAGAGCAGAGCAGAGCAGAGCAGGACAATGCCCTCTCTTGCCCAGCTGGTGATACTGTGCCTGATGCACCCCAGGACAGGCTTGGCCCTCCTGGCTGCCAGGGCACTGCTGATACCCATTTAGCTTGCCATTGGCCAGGAGCCTGGCTTCCTTTCAGCCTCTGGCTCCCTAGTCTATACACACACACAGAGCAGGATTGCCCTGTCCCAGGTGCTGAATCCAGCACTTGCCATCGCACAACTCCCTAAGGTTGGGGATTGCCTGTGGGAATCCTTGGAAACAGAGGATTTTGGGAAAGCTGCAAAAGGCAGGCCTCAGAGACAGCAGAACTGTGCTTGGAGCTAAGCAGTAGTCATAAGGTTTGTCAGCAGAAAAATGATAGAAGAAGTAGAGAAGTAAGGACAAATAGAACAATGGCCTGTGTATTAAAGCTTGACCAGAAGAACTCCCTAAGCTACAGCAAAGTAGATCTAGCCAGATGTTAGGAAGTTCTAAGCTTAATAATGGAGCTCTGTGCATTCTATCTTAAGGCTTACAAGCAGGTCTTTTATTCAAAAGAAGCAAGCGTTCTTTGAACCAAAGTTCTGTGTGCTTCTAGGGATCGGAAAGAACTAGTGTCAATATGCTTTTGCTTTGTGGGATTGGTCAAAAAGCTTTTCAAGTAAGTTGTAACATGAAGTTCTTTTTCTGCTGCTGGGGACGTGAGCTGCTGGCATCTTCCCACTGTCATAACCATGTCATGAGACTGATGCTGGAAAATACAACAGCTTGGGACGCCTTCCCCAGCAGTCCCGCCCCTTTCGTGATTTGTGCATAGACTCCCGGCCAGCCATAATTGCCCATCTCTCTTATTTGTCAAGATCTCTCTGCAGTGTCTCACTGGCCTCAAGGGAGTTAGTTGACAGCTCCTCCCAATGTAGCGTCTCTGGCAAACTTGCTTAATATTCCTTCAAGTGCCGAGTCCAAGTGCTTCAAAAGATGTTGAAGAGAACTGGCCCAAGGACGATACTGTCTTAGCCACTGAAATTAGCGCTTCATGCTTCTTCTTGCTCCTTAGTGCAGAAATCACAACAAATATCTTCTTTGTTTCTTTTCTATCCATGCAGATATCTTTGCTTATGCTCATGCTTTTTATCCCAACAGCAGCTGACACGACATTTACATACAGAGCAAGAGCACGCTTTTCCTGCTGTTACTAGACTTAACAATTTTGCAATCTGTCAATCAGATACCTTTGCAACTGAAGTCAGACCTTCAGCATTTCTCATCAAAAGAGTAGAATGTCCTCAGAAGTAGAGAAAACTTTGCTGCATACTCTGTAAGCCTGCAGAATAGATCATAAGGAGTTAGCATCACAATCATTTCAGCACTGACCCTATACTTGAGCAGGGAAAAAACTTCAAAGAACAGCTAATTAATGCAGCAACATAATCTAAGGAATAAAACAACTAGGATCTTCCAAACTGGTCCCTGCGGTAGAAATGTACTTGTAAGAATACAGAAGGTAAAAGATATGGTTTGGAAAGGCTACATCCTTGCTAAGCTAAATTGGATCTCATCCTGTAGATGAAAGATCAAGAAGCTCAAAGTGGAGCTAGAGAGACATGTCCAGATCATGAGATAGAGCAAAGCATTTTTCAAGAGAATTAGGCATTTTGGTGGACTGGGCAGTTAGGTTAAATCTGCCACACTTACTCACTTTTGGGGACTGAATTGTGGAGTGCTAAACCATATCTGCTGCTCTAGAAAGTAAAAGAGACACATCCAAATGGTATGGCTAGTGTGAAGACTCTCACTCTCTATTGCTAAACATTTCATAAGCTATTAACCGGTCATAGGAACAAAATGAAATAAAGCCATTATACCATCTTGGAATGGAAAAATATGTTCAAAATATTTTTTTCCTTCTGTTTTCTTCCTCTTTTTTTTTTTTTTTTTTTTTTTTTTAATCCCAGAAGATATGATTCATAATTTCAACCATTCTGGAATGCTTTCAATAGATGAAGCCAGCATAGTATTTTTCTAACAGGCTCTTGCCCCTTACCTTCTTCATTACTGTTTTGGAATATACTCCACAGTCATTTGATCTCAGTCAGTTTTTTATCTCTCTCCCCCCAAGACAAATTTTAAAGGACTACCTAACCACTAAAAATCATCATTTCTCTGGTTTCTCAAAGCTTTTTGAGAAAGTTGTTTTGGTTTGGTTTTTTCATATTGCATCATTCCTAATGTCTTCAGACCTACTACAAGTGGAAGTTCAAATAAATCTTACCTTAAAGAGACTGTGAAAGATAACAAACTGCCAGTCTTGGTATTTGTATTTTTCTAAATCCTTTTGATTTCAAGGTTGCCTTCCTGAATGCGCAGTTTAATTAGAAAACATTGTGTTTCTAAAGGAGACCCAGTTCAATTGCTTCTGCAAGTTCACCTTCATTTTGTAGGATTGTACTTCAAGAAATCTTGTTTCATTCAAACATTAAAAGAGTAGATTTGACATCATATGTGACCCTTTCATCTCTCTCATCTGTATTTCATTGCATGAGTTTCACAGTTGCCTCCAAGAAGATTCCTTTCAATTCGCATAGCATGTTATCTGAAGATCTGTCTGCTTTCTTCACTTGCTTGAATGGGAAGACATGGGAAATACATTCTGAAGGTTATCTTTTACAGTCTACTTTTACCTACCAGTGTGCTTCTATTGACTAGAACCAATTTCAGCTGGAAAGAACATATTGTTCTGATCTGCTCATACCAAGGGGGGATGATGTTTTCTTAACTGATCTCGGAGGGCAAAAGACAAGATGGAAAAGGGATTGCAGTATCACTCCAAACAAATGCACCTTTCTAGAATGACCACAGCAAATGCCTTCAAGGAATTAGGGAGAGGAAAAAAATAGAAAAGAGGGGGAGAAAGAGAGAGGGAGTATAGCTACCAAATGGAGAGAGATGAAGTCCTCGCAGCCCAGCCGATGGAGTTCTCCCAGGGGAGATCTCAAAGTCCTGGTTATCTCAAGGTTCTATTCTAGTCCATTGCTGAGGGGGGAAACAGATCTAGAAATGGCTGAGGGGGAGCAGATACAATAAAGCGCAAGTCTATTGAAATTGCTGAGGGGAAAATGGTATTGAAGACGGGTACAGACAGTCCATGTTCTCAGCAGGAGAAGTCAATATCAATATCAGCAGTGAGTGGGAGCTATTGTTTCAGGACTGGTTTCTATAGGAAACCAGTCTAGGTCCCGCCAACACATCTGCAGGCAACACTTAGCAGGCATCCTGCTTCAGTCAGGCCAGTAGCCCTGGATCAGAATTACGGGCGTCTCAGCCTCAGTCCTTGGGAGGGGGGCTTCAATCTGCGTCCCTCACGGTGGTAGTGGAGCAGATGAAGGATTTTCCATGGGGCGGCTACCACAGTTGCCCCAGCAAGTTCATCTGACCAAGAGGTGGGAAAATTCCTGGGCTGGTGTCGCGAAGCACGTGCAGGCCCATAGGTCGCCTCGCCCCTTGGCAGGCCCTGCTAGAAGCAGTCACTGTAGACACAGCTGCCAACAATCACTTGGCAGGCCAGAATTCTGCTCAGGGGCCTCAGGATTTCTGGCATTCCTCTCTGACCGGCATGCCAGCATTCCAGTCAGGGTCCTCAGGGTCCCGATGTCTGTCCTGGGGACGGTCGTGAGGCAAATGAGGGGAACTTCGGACTGTCTTTCACATGGATCAGAAAATCAGTTTACTAAAATGGCCAAAAAAGAATGTGTAACATTTAGAATTGAGGAAAAAAACAAAAACAAAACCAAACCCAAAGCATTGGAGCAATATCATTCTAGAGAATGCCATGTATCTATGAAAAGTACAAAAAACTTCTGTTTTCAAATGCACTTACAAATCACCTTTTTGCATCTGTTTTGGGTTTTTTTTTTTTTTTTTTTTTTTTTGTTTTTTTTGTTTGAAAGCTCTGGCACTTATCTGATTCTTTTTTGAGCTAGTTCAGCTCATTAATCTGGTAAGAAAGCAGCTAAAAGTAAAGAGAAAAACCTATGGGGACCAGGATGCCACTTCAGCCACGTTGTCGTGAAGCATTAGGTCAGCCTTCTGTGTTGTAGAAATATCTCTGTCCTAGATGAAAATCAATGCATAGCACTATCTTCTTTTAAACTTTGTCCTTGCTACTGGGTTCCTGAATGATCAAGATGCTTTCAAACCAAACAACAGCCAGCCCTCTGAGATACTCCCCAAAGTATTGCGATGGAATAACTTGATCAGGAGGAAGAGCTCGCTATGCAGAACCTGAATATGAGGTCAAGAATGCTTTGTTGTGGATTACCATAGTTTGGGATTGTTTATCTCTTACCCCACCATGTAGGTCTAGGAAAAAATTAGGTAGCCACAAGGCTTTTACAGCTCTTCTTGTATTTTGGGATAGTAAGGATTTAGGGGAGTAAACAAAACTGTGGTGAGTTTTCCTATTGACTTGATTGCTCTGTCACTTTGAATTAACTGCTTTGCATGTCAGCTAACCCATCAGCATCAATGAAAAGAATATTTTCTTCCTTCCTGCACAAAGGATGTTTCATGATGCCTGTGATGTCAGGGACTTAAAAACGAAGACCATTGTGATTGAAAGGAAGCACTGGCATGCCACAAGGTAACTGTAGTGAGCTGTGTTTCCTCCTCAGCTTCACTGTGAGAGTAGAATTTTAATGAGCAGTTCCAAAACTTGGTCTTAGCATAGTCTGGTGACATATCTCAAAGGAGCAGTGTCCTAGGGTGACTTTATGATGCTTGTATCCCCAGTCATCTGTTCTCTTAATGCTGGATATGATATTCTCTGCCTTCAAGACTGGTTCTGAGAGCAAAGGTGGGGAGAAGAAGAAGCACCGAGTTTCTTATCAGAGGCTGCACTCCTTAAAAAGCAACACTCTTCCACATTCTGCGCTGCACTGTGTTGTCTGGGCACTGACGGAGCAGAACAGAGCACGCATTTGCTTTTTAGTTGGTTTAGCTGGCTGAGGCAGAGTTTTCCCTGGACTGTTTTTTTTTTTCCTTTCCCTTTTCTTGGAACGTTTCGAATCTGCTCCGGACTGGGACCTGGGAAGCACTGGGAACTTGCACTTTGTGGCCTACTGGGGCCTACCCTGGGCAGCAGCCTTCCCCATTGCCGGAGGGGTTGATAACAGAGTGAGCACCCATAGGAGAGACTTTCTGATTTGTCGTCTCTTCAGTGCGGCAAATGAGTTTTGTCATCTGGTATTGTTCATATTTTGTGCTGGGAAGTGCTTTGCCTGTTAAAGAAACAGCTTTTTCCCACTTCTCTCCCCAAACCAGTTGAGGGGAGCGGCTGTGTGGGTGGGCTTTCGGTGGGGGGGAGGGTGCAGTGGCCCTTTGTGAGGTTTTCTGCCAAATTTAGCCCTAAACCAGGACAATCAGGATGTGCGACTTAGAGAATGGTGGTTGGAACTTTGGTTGGAAAAGACCTTTAAGAACACTGAGTCTAAATGGAATTAGCAAGTGCAACCATCAAGAAATGCTTTGCTGTTTGAAGAGAACGTGATTTATCTTGTAAGCTTTGCAAGTATTTGTGTCATCACAAGCACACATGACCAATGCATTAGATGGGAATATAATAAGAAACCTGTGCAGATCAACAGAATGATTCTCAGGGTAGGATATTTGCATGTTTCATCTGTCTTCCTGACTTCTTCAAATGAATTCTTTTTAGAAAGTAATGATTGGAATTGTTACTCTTTTGACAGTTCTGAGTGTATTACTGACCTTTTTGGCATATGAATGCCAAACGGGTTAATTCACCTGGTTTTTCAGATAAAGACCGAGATTTAGTGTTGCTTCAGCTGGAGGCAGAAACATTGAAATCCTCCCGCCTCCTTCTTAGTACCTAATTTCTATTACAAAATCAGTGCACAATCTTGTCCCTTAAGGTCCACTTAGCTCAGTTTATACCAACAGGGTGACATTAGCAGGGCTCACATGATGCTGCACACAGAAGCCCTCAGTGTGCAGCTCTAGCAGACAGTAATTCCATGCAGTTGGACAATCCCAGTGCTGACTTTGGATCACCAGAAGCGTTCTTAGTAGAACGAGACAAATTTAATGGAGAGGTCTCTGCAGGAAGTGGCCTGAAGAAGACAGCAGAAATCCCAGCTGTGTGTTTGTAGAAATCAGTTGAAGGCCATTTACAGAAAAAAGATCTTTAAATCTAGCTAGCTTTTTCTGCAGATTATTTGTAAACTATATGCATGAGATGGACAGTTTCACTGAGCAACTGAAATACAGCTGCATTTAAGGGGATTGAACCAGGGTTGGGAAGCAGTGAAATAAAGCTTTTCAGGAATACCGGACATCCAAGTCCCGCCAAAATTGATCCGTTTTTTATGTCCAGATGCTTTTGAAAATAATGGGTGACCATTTGGCTACCTCATCGTTTTAATCAGAAATACAAAGAAAATTTTAAACTCACATATTTTATAGCTTGAGTATTTTTCTTTGTTTATTTCCTACTTTCCAATTCAGTTCTACAAATCATATGATTAGGTAATGAGAACTCATGCTGTATAAAAATATTTAATGCTATACTTCCAAGTTAAGGCCATGTATTTCCTGGAACTGTTTCAAAAAAAAAAAAAAAAGCCTATCTGGATTCTTTCTTCCCCACGCTCATTATTAGATGAAAATCATTTCAATATTCTATTTTGACTTTAGATGGTGCAAGATTATATTCAGAAATTCAAGCCTCTACTGTTAGGTTGTTTACATGGTTTTCTGGCCTTTCTAACTTTGTGCAACCACTCTTTGCAGCTATATATTTTTGCAGTAAGGCATCCCAGGGGTCTGTGAGAAGTTTTAATGTCAAGCAGAACTAACATGTAAACTACACGTGACATACTCGACATATTTCACCTCAGAAAGTTACAGTATGCTTAGACGGGATGAAATACGAAAGAAATAGACTTAACACAATATTTCTAAATCTTGGAAATCTATTACCTGAACTTTGAGTCCGTTTGCAGGACTCTGTAGAAATGCAAACGTGAAGTCCAAGGAGTAGAGCAGAAGGCATATTGGGCAGGGGGACAGAAGATTGCTTTGAAGGATGATGTAAGCAAGATTGCATCCTAGAAAGATAGCAGCTGCTTCTGCTGGTGCCAACATCGAGAATTTGTGCCACTGGCCTAGTTTTCTGGGGACTTTTGACCTGCACGCTCTTGAGGGCTTGCAGACATGAATTAATCTGTCCTTTGATCTTTTCTTTCATTTGAACGTCTAGGACCTGTTTTGGTCTTGTGTACGGTACTGTATCGTGTTATAAACAGACATGTTTCCACTGTTTGAAAGCTGTAGTTGAAAGTTAGGTTGCAACTATGAGTTGGCTGTCAAAAGAATTAATTTTCTGCTTTAAGCAAAATATCAAGAGAGACATTCAATCCACTCCTGTGATACAGATTCATTTTGAATTTACAGGGTAATTTGCATTAGTGGTTGTACTGCATGAGCAATAAATATGACTTGCTTGGTTTCTAATGATGATAATAGTTCTCTTTGTATTACTATAAGAATTGAATCCACCATCATTCTTTTCCTATTATTATTATGCTGTAAAGGAAAAACTCTTTTGCATTACCCAAGGAGTAAAATGCATGCATTTAGCATCATTCTTGCAGGTAGTCCTCAATTCTGAAAAGACCTCTCAGAAGCTGCATCAAATGGGAAAGCTAGACGGATGGCAGAATGCAGAAGCTGCCATTTAGGATCGAGTACAAAATGACACCCAAGAAATTCTTCATGGATGCTGCATAAGTACAAAGACGCCATTATTTCAAGGTGAAAAAGAGTCAATGAATAAAAAACGATGCTAATCAAGACACTAGAGTACCAAGCGTGCGACAAGGCTTTTTTGTAATGAACATCATGCCCAGCATGAAAAAGTACTCTTTTTATTGTAGATCGTTTAAAAGTGCACAACAGTTTGGAAAAAAGTGCTTTTCTTTTTTCTAGTAATAAGAACTCTGTATCATTCTAAGAGATACTGGACACAGGTTTTTGAAAACAATGTTCTTTTAAAGGTTAATTCTATTCATAAATACTTCACAGGAAAACATTTGATCTGCTGTTCATCCTGAAGACTTTTAAAGGAAAATGTTTTGGTTGCGTTCTCTTCTGACTAGTTCAGGAGCTCAGTCTTACCAGCATTCTATAGCTTTTTTATGTTCCTGATGGCACGGCTTAGACATCCTTGTCTCCGTTACCGTCATGATTTCCATATCAAGTGATGAGAATTTTTCTTCATGATTGGTGAAGTGAAGTGTCATAACATTCATGTCAAGTCAATTTGAAGTTTTTTTTTTCCAAAGGAATCTCTTCCTTCCTAATGAAAACCATTTGAAATAGCAAACCTACTCCGTTTTTCAGAAAGTGATATAATAAACCTGTAGAGTACAATGTCCTCGGAGTTGTTTTTTCAGCAGAAGAAGAAAACTGCTGTTTTCTTCTTCTTCTATCACCTTAGACTTACTTTATTCAAAACCTTTTTAAACCTTTGAATTTCTATTTTTATAGCTAATTCCTTTCACAGTGGGCTATAGCATATGTATTTTGAAAGGCCATTTGTACATATTCAAAGGGCTTACTTCTATTCTACTAAGAAATGGCTGTACTTCTAGTAGGGAAACTTCAAGGTCCAGTAAGATTTTATCTTGTACAAAATTTTAAAAACTCCAACTCTTAAAAATGATACCAGAAAATGACGTCTGTAAGACTGTGGCAGGAGGCTTTTTCCAGAACAATGTGCAGTTCTTCCCAATTCTATTTTTCCCTCCCATTACTTTGTACACAAAGATTTTTACACAGTCTTCTAACAGTGGCATGTTACTACTGGGCTAGAGTATTGCCCTGCCAGCATTGGAATTGACTGGAATGCAGCTGTGTTCCAATTTGCTGATGGGACAAGGGTTTTTTTGCTGAACACACTTTAGCAAGCAAGAGGGCTTCTTGGTCTTTAGATGCTGAGTCCCAGAAAAAGATGAATGAGGTGGTGACATGCCTCGTGTTTTGAAGAGAGATCAAAAAGTTATTGCTGGGGTCACCTCCCTTTTGGTACGGAAAGCACACAGAGGGCTTTGAAGCAGCACTTTCACCCTCTTTGCATTCACTAGTAAATCTGAGACAGAGCTTGGCCCAAGGTTTGTGCAAAAATACTCTTTTGATGCAACTGTTCACCAGACAATATCTCTGGGAAAATGTGCAGGGGCAGAAAGCAAGCCCTTCCTGGGAAATCTACTGAAATGGTTCAGAAGTTATTCCCACTCACTCTTGCTAACCTCTGCTGTCTAGCTGTCGGATATGCTTGGGACCATGTTGAAATAATTCTAAACAGTGTACTGAGGCTGCAATATTGAGTAAACATAGGTATTTTCCATAGGTGTCAGGGAAAAATATTTCTATTGGTAAAAATGAGTTCCATAGAAAACAAGAAGAGCATGGTAGAAAAAAAATCACATCCATAGAATGAAGATGCCCAGAATTCTTCTTTTGAAGTTACACAGAGTCAATATTTTCTAAATAATGTTGTGAAACTTATGAAGAAGTAAGAGTACCTTCCACCTGACTGGTGCACAAGTTCATGTTTCCAACTTACAAAAAACATATTATTAAAAGAAAAATGTTCCGCCTTGTGGAAAAGTAGCCCATTCGTAATTGTATCAAAGGTAGGGTTAGATCAAGTATTCCTACAAGACAGTAGTAGTACTAGGAAAAGCCTTTTGGCATCTATCTGACTACAGGAAACTTGAGCAAGCAGAAGTGTCTTTCCCTGCTGCAAGCTGTACTTCCGATTTGCTACTGCTGCTTAAACATTGTCAAAAGAAAACTTGTCAAAAAAGAACTACTCTATACAAGCAACTGGAACTATCCATTGTGTTCCAGCCAATTTGAACTAGAAAATATCGGACACACACTCTAGCTGAATATTCTAATGCATAGATGGAGTATACCATCACAAAGAAATGGGAACGCTGGAGAAAGGAGCAAATGCAGATGAATTTCAGGGAAGGAAATTATTGGAGAGCTACTGCAGTCCCTCGACTTTACAAGAAATGATGTCCAGTAAATCCCAACCAGAAACCTACATAACTCCATTTTGAAGTGAGTTGCATCTATGGTCCTCTGTCCTTCCTAGATGAAGAAACTGTGTTTTGGATCAATCTTCCAAGCAGTATGGCTAAAGACCTTAGATACCTCAATTTTTTTTTTTTTTTTTCCAGAAGCAACTGTCTCAAAACCTCTTTAAAGCTGGCTTTTCCCCTTAAGATGCTATATATTCAAAGAGCACCTTCTCATTTAACAGGGTATTCCAAACATCATTTCCAAACTTAGACTAAAAATAACACTCTTCCTAGTTATCTTTCTTTTTTTTTTTGCAGCTTCCTGCTAACATAGGCAGCAAAGTAGAGAACAGATCCCAGCTCTTTCTGGAACATCTTGAACAAATGCCCTTGCTTGTGTTCCAATCATTCACTTTGCCAAAATCCCTAATGATGAAGAAAAGGTTGTGAAGGCATTACTAGTAGTATTAGATGGCAATGTATGGGTGTGATTTATCAAGTAGAATTTGTATCACATAGATGATACTTGGCAAACAGCAAATGAAGGGGTTTCTTTCAGCTCTCAGACTGATGTTACATCTCAGTAATTTATTAAAAAGATAACAAGAAGGATATTTTATAACAGTGAACTTAATTACACCCCTACCCATGGACATCTGAATCTTAGGAATAGACAGTGTCTGATTTAGAAAAAAAAAAAAGAATTATCACAGTTTAAAGAAGCATATGATCATGAACACTTTGCTGATGGAACATAGCCTATTCATTGGCTGAAATGAAGCAGGTAGACAGGACATAGGAAATATTGTTTTGTGGATCAAACATTTATTTTTTTAAAGTGATGCTTACAGATGGTGAACTCACCAACTTCGATATTGCACAGTAGATAAGGGTACCTAACTTGCTCCATCAAGTTATCCCTTGGAATCATCATCCAAGGGCATTTCCCCCTGCCTCTGTGAAAATGTGCCTACCTTTTTCACAATACTTTTGCAGCAGCATTGCTAGGCCTGATCAGCTGGTATGGAGGGTGAATGATCAGCAGCAAGGTGACTGGCCAGGGTCATTTGATTCCATGGATTTTGATCTACCGGATATTTTGAAGACGTGCTTCAGCCCTCTTTGTCAGACACAGCCTTCAAATGGTGCTAAACAATTGTTCGGGCTGTGGACCACATGAAAAAGTACTTTCTGGTGCCTGTACTGGGCCATATGCTCTTGATTCTCTCCCTCAACTTCTCCATCACCTCTCATCTCTTTCACATGAGCTATGTTCAAGGTCCACAGGATACTTTTCACAGAATCTTCAGGCCTGATGCAGTAAGAATGATGAACAGAACGCAGCTGGGATGAATTTTCCAGTTTGGATAAAACCTTTTGTGCACCCAAATCCCCCTATGCCCAGAAAAACCTTCACTAGTACTAGTGTTCTACCTAATCTGCAATTTAGTCTGAAAGAAAAGCTTTTGTCTGAGAGTATCTGAGAGATCTGCATGAAGCACAGATATCTGACCTATGCAATTTTGAAGATCAGAGAAAAAAGAAAAAGGCAAGAAGTTTTTCATTTTACTGGTTTTAATTTTCAATTCCATGCACTTTTTCAAAAAGTTTCAATCTCAAATGGCCATCAACATATTTCAGTCATCTGTAAGTTAGTATTCCTATCAAATGTGTTTCAAATCAAAAGAATTTCAAGCCTCTCCTCAAAGTTCATATGCCTAGATTTAGTATTTCTGATCTAGATTAGATGAAAGGAAGACATTTTTTGCTGTTGGGGTGCGGGAACGCTGGAACAGGTTGCCCAGAGAAGTTGTGGATGTCGCATCCCTGAGCGTATTCAAGGTCAGCTTGGATGGGGCTTTGAACAGCAACGAATGCGACACCTGATGGTAGATAAACAAAGCTTGAATATAGAAGAAACTCAGATTGAAGTACAGGAGCAAATTTTCTCTCAGCTCTTGGGGTAAATTCAAAGTTGTACAAAATTGCATTTCTCTGTGATTTTCACTACTGTAACAGAAAGCTTCATGAAAACTGTGCAGAAGATATCACATTTTAAAAGCGATAAGAACTACAATATCAAACACACGGGATGGGTTTCAACATGGGACACGCTCTGAGAGAAAATCTCTGTATTTCAACACTTCATCCCAATCATTAGGATTTCATGAAGTGCCAAAGAAGGCGGCAAAATGTCCTTCAGGACATTATTTACTGTAGTTCAGCCTGGCCATTAGTTGGAATTGGTGTTTGAACTAATGTCGATGTACCACACACACTTTCCATGCACTGAAAATTACTGTTTACAATGAATAAGCAATGAGGATCAAAATTGATTGAAAGCATCTTAAAAATGTCAAGTATTTCACTGTAAATGATCTAGGATCAAAATACTTATTCTACCTTAGTGAGGGACAAATAAATTCTTCCATACCACGATGGTTTAAAATTGTATAAACCAATGTTTTCTTCTGAAAAGACATCATCTAATTCTTTCTATTTGTAGAAGAAAATCTTCCTAGACATAGAACTCAGTAATTTTAAAGGAACAAATGAAAGGAAAATATTCTGCAAACAGAATTCAATGAAAAGCTGTGTTTTAAATATGAGGTAGATATTAAACAGAATTTTAGTACCAGATATTTGAAATAGTGTACCAGCTATTTTGCCCACAAAGAGTGGCATTTAGCATTTCAGTCTTTTCCAAGGTGTTCATGATCTGCTATGCTGATCTCTGTGCGTGCCTAGGTGTGTGCGGAAGGGGGGGCATGTGAAGGGGAGTGTCTATGTTTGTTTAACCCTCGTCGTGGCAGATTCATGCCTCAGCTCCATCATTTTTTGTAAGAAACTTCCCAGAGAGTGGATATGAAGTTTCATGTTCAAAAGAGATCAATTCCTAAGTCATCCATTTTACTTTACCTTGTAAATCACTTTGTTGATATTGATAAAATATGCTTTGTTGCATGTTTTATCAAATATGCTTTCACGCTACATGGAGGAATGAGAATGTGGAGAATCCCTCCAATGCCTTGCAACTTTTCTGCAAATAGATTTTCAAGGAAATCATCATTTCTCTTTTCAATATGTCTGGGACAGGCATGATGGTGGTGTCAACCTGTTGGAGTTTTTGTTGCTGAGGGAAGTTGTACGAAAGGATTGGTTTTTACATTGACCAGTTACTGAATCAATTGCATGAACACATTTGAAATTCAACTGGGGTTTCCTTTTTCTAGCAGACTACTTCTAGAATTAGCTAGCAGACTCAAGATGACTCTTTTTCTCTGTTTTTGTTTCTTTCCTATTTTCTTGGCTTCTTTGCAACTATCTACACAATTGTAGAACTTTTTTCCCAACTAAAATTGTTTGATAGACTGATAATTCAGATACGCTTTTTACAAGGAATGTTTTCAATCTTTGTTAGAGTTAAGAAAGTTAAGGACATAGGTCCTTTTCTTCCCTTATGAATATTGCAATGAAAAAGTTAAATAAAGACCAACTCTTTATTTTTATTTGGAATCCAAGTAGATAATTCCCATACAGTAATACATTTTGAGGACCGATGTTTGTCATTCTGATGTAAGTTGTCGCTTCTTAAAAACATGCCTTCAGTGACTACGTTGACAACACTTTCGGTGAAGATCCTAACTGGTCTTAGACACACATAGGGAGAAATTTGCTCAGCCAGTGTCAGTCTTAAGCATGCGTCTTAGAAGATCTTTCTAGAGCTGGGGAATTTTCTTATGAAAGGGATTCAGTTATGGAAGAGACAGTTATCCCGGAGTTTTACATTCATCTTGAACATTACTTAAGGAACTTAAATCCCATGTCCATTTGAATCTCGCTCTGCACAGAGCTTTGTCATGCCAGTCCTTGAAATGCATCTCTAAGAGAATTCACTAGCACAGAATGAATGAGGGTGGAAGCGGTCTGTGGGGCTCACCAAGTCCAATCCCCCTGCTTCAACCAGGATACCTAGAGCCTGTTGCCCAGGATTATATCTGGGCTTACTTTTAATGTCTTCAATGATCCAGACTCCACCATCTTTCTGGACACTCTGTGCCATGGTTCAGTCACCATCACAGTAAAAAATCAGTTTGTGATGTTCGGAGGCAATCTCCTGTATTTCAGTGTGTGCCCACTGCCTCTTGTCTTTTCACTGAGCATCATTGAAAAGACACTGGTTCCCTGCTCTTTACACTATTCCTTCCTACATTGCGATGCGATGTAGATAAATGTCAAAAACTTCCCTGAAGTCCAGGCAGACGATATTCTCTTCATCTACCAGGCAAGTTCATTCACCGGAGGACTTTAAAAAGTTGTCAAGCACAAATTTCCCCTGGTAAATCCATGCTGACTACATTATTTTGTCCTCCTTCATGTGCCTGGCAATGCTTTCCAGGAATAGCTACTCCATCAACTAACTTCCTGGGGATAAAAATGAGGCTGGCTGGCTTGTGCTTTTCTGAGTCCTCCTAGTTGCCTTTTTTCAAGATGGGTGACATTTGCTTTCATCCAGTCTTTGCTCACTTTCCTCAGTCACCATGATCCGTCAAACATGATCAGGAGTGGCCTCAGAATAACATCTGCTAACACCCTTGAGACCTGTGCATCCATCTCAACAGGGCCCGTGGACTTAATGGAATACTTACCAATTCAGTGACTATGCCCATAAAAATTTGCATGGGATAAGAGGACATTTTAACATGTACCTGAAGAGTGAGTGAAAAGCTATGGAAACAATCCAAAAAGACAAAGAGTAGAGTTCCCTTTGAAGACAAAGCATCCCATCATGGAGCTGAGCAGCTTTAGATCCAGGTGAGCTTCCTCTCTGAAAGGATGCAGAAGACATGATTTTACCTTATCCAGTAATAAAATGTGTTGACCATTCACTTGCAATACAAAAAATTCAATGATTTCCAAAATTATTGCCCCCTAACTAGACAATAGTGTACTGGCTGGGTATGCCCCTAACAGATGAAAGCACCTGCCTGATGTCTCTTATGCGTGCAGACGATTCGAATTAGGTCATTTGAGTGGGGATTACTGGTCTTCGAATTTTCTTTCTGATGAATTTGGAATATTTACTGAAGCAAGGACCTGAAGATGAGAACTTCATTTCCCATCAGCGCACTCTAACATCCATGGCCCTAATGCCATTGTTTCTCCCCAGCTGAGTCAAGAATTGATGACTACAAAGTGGATCATCTCCAAAAGGAAAGATCAGGGCTGGATAATATTCTCTCTTGGTAAAGCTATTTATCTCAAATGAAGTGACTGGCTTCAGTGATTTCTCACTGGTCTAAAGCTACAAGGAGGGGGAGATGGACAAGGTTTCCTTGCACTGCCATTCTCTTTGTCACCTCAGTGTTTAATACGGGTATGAAGACATTCCAAAAGATAGCTTTGCAGAATTCATAAAATTCAGTCGTAAAAAATCATTTCTTAGCAGCTGAAATGAAAATAGCAAATAAAATGCAATTAATTCCGTGGAAGATTGAAATGATTGTTTCTTCATTTTGCATTGGAGGATGTATATTGTATAAGTTTGTCTTGCCTTGTTCTGCAGGTTTTGTAACTGGCACACCTTTCCTTATGAACGCACTGTCCTTTCCTAAATACTCTCATATGGAGGAAGATGCTTCTGATCAGAAGAGCACTAGGATGTCTTTACTCGACCTTTTCTTTTCACTGATGCTTGGTCCTCTGAAATGAATGGTTTTCTAAAATTGAAATGTGCTACTATTGTTCCCATGGGGTAAGCCGCAGACTCCTCCTGTCGGAGCTGTCACTAATCAGCTACTCTCCTATCTGCCTTTAGTAGTTGAATGTTCTGGTCTAAAAGTAGCACCTTCTGTGTAGCCATGCTCTTAGTTGCCAGTCTCATCCTAAATCCAAAGACCCTCCTGCAAAGGACCGCTGGTTCTGTAGTCAACCAAGGAAAAAAGACCCGTCCATCCATGCTTTCTGATTTAAAATATTAGGGTATGATGTCCCTAAACAATTCTCTGCAGTTGAACACTACTTATCTTTGGCGTGTTCCTTCAACTCACTCGCAAGTCATTCATGCCTTAGGTTATTGGGAGAATTGCTTCATTGGAAGATGATTAAAAGGGGTATGAGAATACTTTTGTGCTTCTGCTATGAGGATACTTTTCAAATCCATACAAACTCCCTGCAAATGCAAAAACCTGCATCCTGTATTGTCCTAGCTTATAATATCAAAATGCATCCTATTCCCACCCTCAAGAACTGAGGAAACCAGGGGTGGCATCGTTTTTTCCTTCTCTCCTGTTAATGGGCCCATCAATGTCTTGCCACATGACTCAGAGATAACTCCCTCCAGGAGCCATTTCTGTTTCACGGGTAATCAAGGACCCACATCATGACTCAGAACGATATCAGCCCATTGGGAGATGCTCTGCCCAGGGGGTAGGAGCTAAGCATCCCCACCTGGATATCATCTGGGTTTTGGAAGGCAAGAAGCACTATTTCTACTGCATTGCCAGAGGAACGGCCACCCTTAGCCACTGGTTTTCCAGAGGATGAGAGCTACCAGATGGTTTCTACAGAATCACCACTTCAACAAGACCATTTCATCCAAACTGCTTTCACCACCCTAACTAGCAGGATGTCAGCTTGTATTCTGACTCTGTCAGTGGTTTTTCTTTTGTACTCTTGCATGGATTTGGGTTTTTCCCCCTTTTCCTAATAAACTGGATTTCTGACTTGGAGTCTTGCTGCGGTGCTGGATTTCTTCAGCCCAACTAGCTCCCGACACCGACAGCGAGAGTGGGCCGCCCCAAGAAAGCTGTCGAATCCGGGCTGCAGCTGTAGGGCACAGCTGCTCTACGGCACAGGTGGACTGCCTTGGGGATAGAACTGCGCTGAGAGCAGGGACAAGGAACAGGGAGAGGTCTTCTGCATATTTTTCAGTTTACTCCCTGGAGGGTCAAGGACAGAAAGACACTGATTCAAAGGCATCCATCAACTTCTAAATGGGGGGAAGGTCCCAGGGGAGGATACAATCTTTAACCAACTGGGAGAAACTGGGGGTGGTAGACAAGGAGGGGAATACAATGTTGAAACCAGTAGGGGGACTACAGGGGAGGAGAATGACTTGAAGAAACCACTGGGGTTTTGAAGGGTACAAAATTGAGAGGGAAGTTTCTAGAGAAAGGGGCAGGCTTGGGGAGGGGTTGATGTTCAATGGGAGAAGGAACAGGGAACAAAAGGGCAGGTCTTTGGGGAGAGGGACAGCTAGGGCAAAAGCCAACAATACTGGGGGGAAAGGAACAATCCATTCATAATAACATATGCTATAACAGCACAAAATAGGAAGCCTTAGAAAACGGACTACTAGAACTGCAGTACAATAATAAACACACACTGCAACAGAGTGTCTCACTGGTTTGGCTTTCAAAGCAGAAGAGGTGCCAACCTAAAAATTTCCCAACTTCAAGGTTAACTGGCTGCAGTTTTGATTTCCTTCTTCAATATATCACCAAGGCGCTATCAGCTTCTGTAATTGGCTCAGCAGCATGTCTGTTCTTAGTGCCAAGCAGGGATTCACTTTGCCAGGCATAGAGGAAGCTTCTAGGAGCTTTGCACAAAAAATCACTTCTGTGGCTGGCTTCTTCCCTCCCCACCAAAAACCAAGCCATGCCAAACCAACACCTTAACTAATTCGTAGTACTTAGTACGCATCCAAGAATGTCTTTTAAATGATGCTTTATGTTTTTACCAAACGCACTGAAAAGAAGTGGATCCATAATATTGATAAAAATTGTTCCAGTTCAATAGAAATATTGGGTCATGCAACTCTAGATTACATAGCTGTTTTTTTGTACAATACCCAGAGGCTTTTTTCACCTCCATGGAAGAGCCTAAATGAGGGATGTGGGAGTCCAGGCAGCTCTCCAAAATGCAGTTTATTCCATCCAAGACGTTGCAGCAGTCCAGGGTAGTGGGCAACAGAGCCTGTGCCTACAGCTGTCAGCTCTAGCTGCAGGCAGGCCTGGAGACCCTTTGGTTTTGGCACTTTGCTGAGCATCTTCATACAGTAGAACCAATCTATCCCTTAACTATTATCTATAGCCTATCCTAACGACTCTAATTACCATATGTTGCTATTCTCCACTCACTAAAAGTCAGTATATTACATTTGAAGCGGAAAGTTGTTTTTCAGTTTTCTTGAGAGTGGAAAATTTGGAGAGCTTTTTCTGCTTGCAGCATTTGCTGACTTGTTTGCCTGTGCTAGCTTCCTGCTTGGTAAAAACATCTTCTTGTTTGGGGTGGGTTTATCCTTTGCTGTAAGTCATAAAACCCTCTTCTAACTAAGGTATCCTCGGTTATCCAGTAAGACTGGCTCAGCAATTCTTTTCTTCTAGATCAAAACTTGCTTCCAACTCTATTCCTTCTTCAGACTCCACATTGAAAAATCTTTCTGCCAAGCATACATATCTGTGAGACTTTCTTGTCAAACTTTCATCTTTCCCAACACCTCTAAAGAAATGTTTCCTGATGGTTTGGATCAGAAGATCCAGTATTGCCATCCTGAGATTTTTCATTCAAAACCCATAAGCTGTGCTCAAGGTGTTGGCTATGTTCTTCATTGTGCCTTGCATCTATTTTGGCTAGAAAGCCAGTGTAGATGATGTCCTTGCTGCCGTAGCCATGGGAAATAAGGTGGAGTGTCTGGCTGATGTACCGGGATGTAGACTATCCAGCACTCCCCCAGGGAGGCGAGGATCCCTAAAGGAATAGAATATTGGCTATGCTCTGGGAGTTTTACAGAGAGAAAGATCCTCACAGCTCAAATGATTTGTCTCCTGGAGTTCTGAGGAGTATGTGGTGAAGAAGAAGGCTGCTGTCTTTTCCAAGAATCTTCCGTGCATTCAAGAGGATCATTGAACTTCTTGTCTGAGAATGAAAGAAATATTAGTAGTAATTAGTACTTTTTCTCTGTCTGTGCATCACTGATTGAATTTGGGTAGGCAATATTTTTTTTATTTATTTCTTTGAATTATTCATCATAAGGTCTTCCAAATTCCCAAATTCTGCTTCACTTCTTTCTGTTGTAGGCCAGTCTGGTTCATCTTCTCTTCTACTGTATTATTGCAGACCATATCTGAATGGATTTTTTTTTTCATTTTGAACATTTGGTTTAAACTGAATGAACAGAACGCTTTATTTATCCTTATTTGACCAGTTTGCAAGGAAATACAGAATTTTGAAGAGAAGTGACGTGACTCCACTTGAGGTTTTCAATGGAAGAGAAGAATGACGATGTCCTACATTCACAGCATTGTTTACAGTAACATTGCAGCTAGTTTCCAGCAACGAAGGTCAGGTTCTGGAAGCAGGCATGCATGATTGTAGAGAAGTCTAAAAAGTTTCAGTTTGGCCGCTTTTCTTGAAAAATAGCTAATATGTCTCAACGTTGTGCTGAATCTTGTTGTACAGACACTTCTTTTGAGGTCTGAACTCCTTGCTGGACTTCTGTATCTAAGAATCAGATACAGTAAACCTATGTTTCCTTATATGCTGTAAGAATTTGGTTCTAATCTAGAAGAGCAAGAAAAGGTTGCCATATTAATACAAGGTAAAGAACCTGCTAAGAAAGCAGTTAATGGACTGCTTTTTTTATTGGAGCAGTGATTTAGTGGTTGGATGGGTTTTTTTTTTTTTGCTTCTCAATAGAATTTAAGAAGTGGTGGGGTAAGAATGTGTGGATGTTTATAGGTTTGCCTTGAAAGAAGAATTACAGGGGAAACTGTTGTAAAGAATTGATGCAGAGCTCTATGCATTAATGCACTCTTCCGTACAGAGTTTCAGAAGTGAAAACCAAGAGGAGAGAGTGCCGACAAGATGAGAGTGCCGATTTACTAGAATGAATTCAAGATAGCATTCTTTTCTCTCTGAATTACAGCTCTAAACCTCATGGTAGTAATAGGAAGTACATAACAATCTCAAAGATTTAAAAATGGATGATGAAGTTTTCTATCCAGTAAACTGTAAGGCTTCACATTTTAACCTGGTTTGCATTTTGGCAAAAGCCTGGAATCTTCTGCAATTTGCCAGATAACAAGGGATTTAGAACAGGAAGTATGCAAGTAATCATTTGGAGCCTTCATCTCCCTTCTTAGAACAATGGATACATTTATTATGCTCCTATTTTTATTCCATCAGGGGATTTGATCATGGAAATGTCTAGTCATTCTTTTCTTGTTTTCAACCCCTCAAAGAGCATGAATCCAAACTATTCAGAAGTTCTTGATCTGCAACAGTGACAAGCACTATACTGGTAAGAGTCAGTGGACATTAGTAGATCCCCTATGCCAGCCCCCTATGGCGGGCAGTTCTGGCAGGACTGATGTGTGAGGGGCTGGAATTCTGTGAAATAGAACATTCTATGAATGGGGAAAATGGAAACAGATTCTGAACGTTCAACCCAACACGTGAACAAGTAATAGGGCAGGTAATTTTCTGTGGAAATTTCTTTAGCCCCAGTGTTGTGGATGATGATTACTCTTCCTACCTCCTTTGGTCAGCTGCCAGCACAGTCACGTTACTCCGCTTATGGACAGAAAACCAGAAGAAGTCATTTTTGAACAAAACACCCAGCAGGACCTTAGAGTGTTTTTGCTGCAAAATGTTTCAAGGCAGATAGGGAAACAATTCCATTGTAGAGAGTGTGCTGAGAAGACAAGTTTGGAAGTTAAAAACCATGGGATCTGTTTCTATATATGTCACTGATTTTGCTTATTATCAATTTGGTGGAGTTTCTTGTTTTGTTGGGTTTTTTTTTTTGGTTTTTTTTGTTGTGTTTTTTTTTTTGGTTTTTTTTTTTTTGTTTTGTTTTGTTTTTTTCCTGCATCCTTGAGATGAAAGCATAAGACAGAAAAGTACGGTAAAGTTAAAATACTTTTGAGATGGCTTGTGCTGAAAAACTTGTAGCTACTGCTAAGGCCCATAAGCCAGGTCCTGTTTCATTTCTGAGAAGCTATAAAATTCCCATTGGTAATTTAGTTCTAAGCATCTGTTGTTATGGTGGAGATGCAAATTAAGAAGAACAATTTTTGAATCTGTAGGGATGTATTTACCATTTTGGAGCTGCCTTTTCAGTCTCTGAGCCATCAATGAAAAGAAGGAGAAGAATCTACACTCTTTTCAACCTGTGGACCATCCACTACTGTCCACGTGCTCAGATTCAAAGCCAAACAATCCTGTCGGGCCTGATTGGGAGGAATTATTTGGATTCAAAATACTAGACTAGTATTTGATTTCCATCAGCACAGTCCATTGGGCACGAATTTTGATATCAATAGAACCTTTCACGGGGATCCATCTTTCTCACCTGCAGTACATTTTAAAGAGAAGAGGCATTGTTGAATGGCTTCAGTGAAAAAAAAATCTTAAATGCACTCTGAATGGAATTGAGATCCAAAGGAGCCAGTATTTCAAGAAAGCCTGAGATGTTGTCTGCCATGAGATCCCTTCTAAGAGGTTCTATTAAGGTACCAAATTCTTCATCAAAATACTGTCAGATTGGTCAGAGGGGAAAAGCAAACTTTTTGAATGGTCCTTTGGGAAGACAGGGCTTGCAGCGAATTTAGTACTTGCTGCTAGGTTGCCTACATTCCAGGAAAGAGTATTAAATACTGAAATTCGACCGATGGTGGATGAAGTCTTTGTGACTGTGAAAGTCCAGTGCATGGCAATCTCAGAAAGGAACCCATCAAAGCCCCTGAAATGCCAACACACAAGTTGTGAGTTGGCAGTGCATGCCAGGTTTTAGCAAACCACAGCAAAATGCTGATTGCAAAACGAGGCCATCAAGTCACATCCGGTATGAAGCAGTAGGAAAGAGGAAAGCAGCTGAGAGCGTCAACCCTGCTAAGTAGTCTCAGTATTCTTATTGCCATTAGCAGAAATGTGAAATGAGTCTATAAAAATTACAAAGGAGGCAAAAGAAAAGGGAGTGATGACTCCTCTGGCATAGTGTTTCCTAACAGGGATCTTCAAAATCCTGTAAAGATTCTCTCATCCTTTAAAAACTGAAGGAAGGTATTAATGGCAGTAAGGAAATGGCATCAAATGCTAGAAAGACTCTGGGCAGTGTACTTCTAGACAGAAATGCCACTGATGGAAAACCGACTAAACTGGCACCAATGCAGCAGCATTGTACTAAAGCCCAGAAATTGTCCACGGCTTCACTCTCTGCCATTCCTTTCATATGCACACAGCAGCTCTGCAACATTCCTACTCATCATCTCCTTGGCAAACTGGGCGTGAGGGTCCGTAGTGACGCAGAGTCCCCAGGCAGGTGCAAAGGAGAGCCGCTTTCTTGCAAAAGCCAGGCTTTTGAAGCAGTCAGGCCTTTATCACTTGCATAGCTTTAAGCCGCAACAAACATAATTCAACCAACCGTCATACCCCACGCTGTGAACACGCAATGCTTCTAGAACTTCTTGATCTACCTCTAATTCAGCTGTCTCACTTTCCCCTAGTCATTTTCTACTTAGCCAAAGTAACGGGCCTCAGCCATGGTTTTACAAGGCCTTCCTTTCGGAAAGTTCTACCTATATGCAACAGCATACCACTAGTTTCTTCACCACCAAGAGTTTAGGTAGATGATTGGCATCTGCCCTTGCGGTGAAACACAATGGGGAGAGAAAATCCTGTTGGAGATGTTCAGTCATTCCATTTTCTAGACAGGCCAAATCAAAAGAAAAGCAAGCTATAGGATTGTGTACTTGCTCTTACAGAACACCTGCTGCCATCTAACAATGAACTAGCAGAAAATCAGCAAGAATGAGACTTGAGGCAAACAACCTTTGGAAGGGAATAATGGGTTGATAAATAAAGACAACAGTTTCCAGGCTCTTGAGATACTTTAAATGACAGCAAAGGATTTGAGAGCAGAGGCTGAACTGGTGGGGAAGGATTCAAAGAATCCCAAGAAAAACATGACCAAAGAATAAAAGAACCCCAAGAAAAATAGGGGCAACTGACCTGTTAAGGCCTTCAGGAAATCAGTGGCCGCTGATTTAGATAGGCCATTCAAGTTCATTTACTGGTGCACCTTCCACTCCTATTTCACCTGTCAGCATCACAGGGTGAATTGAGACCTTGGAATCAAGATTATTTGGGATTCTGTTCTTAGCTTTAGGAGAGAAGTACAGCAGATGAAGTACCTGTTACTGATGTGATACCCAGGAACACAGAGTTGACACATTTCATTGAAGTCCAATCACAACTAGCAATACTAAGAGGATAGGATTGGCGCCTTTTCATGACGCTCTTCTTGTTACGCAGCCTGCTCTGATTCTGGTGAAACTTTTTCATTAGCTTCTCTCTAAAAAGGAGAAAAACCAATTAAATGTCCCTCCCTGCTGATGCTAATCGAGTCAGAGGTCTATGAAAGGGCCAAAAATATTCGGAATTCTTCTTAGACAATGGAAATGGAAGCAGAGCTACCAATCTATTTCCTTGCAACATATCCCTAAAACTCATTCCCTTCTATTCATCACTTATGTATAGCCAGCAGTACATTCAGGAAAAGATGAAACTGACTGATGTCAGCAAGGGAAGGACTTGAAAGAACTATTCCCATGAATCATCGTATAGACAGTAACTCTAGCATTAAAATCAGAACCCTTTTAGTAAGTATCACTTATGGGAAATTCAGGACTCCTGCACAATGGACCAAGAGGATTAAGCAGAAGCCGTTTATGGTTTACATGATGCACTTACTCATTCTGACTCTCTGCACACGCTAGTCACGCTTTTCTTATTGGTGCCTTTGTCTTGTCCACGCATTCTGCGTGCACCTCTCAGAAGATGTGTTTCCTTACAGTCCAGGTACTTTGCCCCCCCCCCCCCCCCCCCCCCCGTTTTGGAGTTCTTGTGGTCTTGGAATTTAGTTTCTCAGCTTTTCCTCTCTTGTTTTAGCAAGGCTTATGTCTTGATGAATTCCAGAGGGCCCTGAGAAAATTCTGAGAAGAACCGTTCCACGCTGGATGGCTGGTGCAGCCCGTAGTCTAAGCGGTTCAGATACATTGTCACAATTGCCCCTTCTTCTTGCACCAGCCAGATCTCTTCCAATGTCATTTTTAGCAAGAGGCACACCAGTTTCACCATGCATGGAATAACACAAAGCAATGAAATAATGACTACTGGTAAAAACAAAGCTCCATTTACGAGATCTTTCAACCACCCAGTTCTTTCCCATCCCTCAAACCATTGATGCAAACCCCACTCGTTCCCAGTCAATTTCTTCATATTGTCTTGTACTTGTGTGAGTTTCGTATGAATGGCTGCAGAATGGTCCAAAAGATTCATGCAACATATTCCTTATAAAATTCCTAACACTCGTACCCATGTGCTAGTAACAATAAATCTATTTCACCTCCTATTTGCAGTGTGCTATATCTAATAGGATCTACGTCAGTGAGCACCTGACTTAAAATAGAAGAAGTTACGATAAGTCGTTTGAACATCCAGCACCCCAAATGATTAAAAGCAGCCAAACCTTGAGAAGCAGCGCCATCTAGCGTAAGGAAGAACACAGTTATTCCTGCTGGAACGAGCAAAACTCGACATAATGGTGCCAATCACGTCTTTAGCTAGTGTTCCTCTCTAGGTATTCCCGGAAACGAAAAAGCGGCTTCCTCCAGCAAAACCCATTATGAAGGTAAGAGAGCCCGCCGAAGAGCGGCTTCTGTTAAAAGAATCCGGCTACCGGCACCTACCTTCGGACAGCTGCGTATGCCCTTCTTCTGCATCTCTTGCCGCCTAGACCTTAGCGAAAAGCTTTTCCAGGCATTATCTCAAAAAGGAAATGTGCCATCACGACGGTTGTCATGAAGGTACTCGAGTTCTTACCATCTCCTGGAGAAAAGAAAAAGTGAGATTGGCCAGAGAGTGCTGCATAAGGTTTAGAAGGATGCAAAAGAAAGCTGTCCAAGAACTTTTTCCCTACTTATGGTAATGCAAGTTGAAACTGTTGGAAAGTGGTTAGTTATCGTTTTCCCTCAGTTTGAGAGCTGCTCACTTAATCCCAGTGCTGTGCGGCTTCGTTCTTGACTTCTCAGCATCGGCCGAACTCTCCGGCTGCCGGAGGCGAAGAAGCGGCTTTTTCGCGCCCAGAGCTTTCTGCCGGTCGCGGTGCGCTCCGAACCGCGGCTTCTGCCGAAAGCCGCCGGGGACCGGCACCTACCTTCGGACAGCTGCGTATGCCCGTCTTCTGCGTCTCTTGCCGCCTAGACCTTAGCGAAAAGCTTTTCCAGGCATTATCTCAAAAAGGAACTCTGCCAGCACAGCAAGCGACCCGCGACGGTTTTCATGAAGGTACTCGAGTTCTTACCATCTCCTGGAGAAAAGAAAATGTAAGATTGACCAGGAAGTGCTGCATAAGGTTTAGAAGGATGCAAAAGAAAGCTGTCCAAGAACTTTTTCCCTACTTATGGTAATGCAAGTTGAAACTGTTGGAAAGTGGTTAGTTATCGTTTTCCCTCAGTTTGAGAGCTGCTCACTTAATCCCAGTGCTGTGCTTGACTTCTCAGCATCGGCCGAGCTCTCCGGCAGCCGGAGGCGAAGAAGCGGCTTTTTCGCGCGCAGAGCTTTCTGCCGGTCGCGGTGCGCTCCGAACCGCGGCTTCTGCCGAAAGCCGCCGGGGACCGGCACCTACCTTCGGACAGCTGCGTATGCCCGTCTTCTGCGTCTCTTGCCGCCTAGACCTTAGCGAAAAGCTTTTCCAGGCATTTTCTCTAAAAGGAACTGTGCCAGCACAGCAAGCGTCCCACGACGGTTATCATGAAGGTACTCGAGTTCTTCCCATCTCCTGGAGGAAAGAAAATGTAAGATTTACCAGAAAGTGCTGCAAATGTCTAAGAACGATAGAAAAGAAAGTTGTTTGAGAAAATTTTCCTACTTATGGTAATGTAAGTTGAAACTGTTGGAAAGTGGTTAGTTATCGTTTTCCCTCAGTTTCAGAGCTGCTCACTTAATCCCAGTGCTGTGCGGCTTTGTTCTTGACGTCTCAGCATCGGCCGAGCTCTCCGGCTGCCGGAGGCGAAGAAGCGGCTTTTTCGCGCACAGAGCTTTCTGCCGGTCGCGGTGCCCTCCGAACCGCGGCTTCTGCCGAAAGCCGCTGGGGACCGGCACCTACCTTCGGACAGCTGCGTATGCCCTTCTACTGCGTCTCTTGCCGCCTAGACCTTAGCGAAAAGCTTTTCCAAGCATTATCTCAAAAAGGAACTCTGCCAGCACAGCAAGCGACCCACGATGGTTATCATGAAGGTACTCGAGTTCTTCCCATCTCCTGGAGAAAAGAAAATGTAAGATTGGCCAGGGAGTGCTGCATAAGGTTTAGAAGGATGCAAAAGAAATTTTTCCAAGAACTATTTTTCAGCTTATGGTAATGAGCTATACTGGAGGCTCAGACCATTCTTCTTCTTGGAATTGGTGAAGGATGCACAAGCACTGCTGATTTTTCTTCGTTGTGGTACATGTAATAAATAGTTGATTGTTTTAATAAAAGCACACTTGAAATGCTAAGAGACAAATTTTAAAGCATAATTAATTGGAGAAAGATTCCTAAACTTGTGGCCGGTTTCCCCAACCCATCTATTGATTACAAACGACATTCCTTGCTGTTGTTCTGGTGCATGAACCAAAGCCCAGTGATGTCTACTACTTAAGAAAGAGGTTCTACCTTCTTACTAGAATATGTTCTTACCCTTTTAAAACACTACCCCGAACATTAAGAACAAGAGATTACCTGATGAAGTAATGAAGTGCTTTGGTTGAAAGTAAATTGCATTTGAAGGAAACGGGTTTGGGGGCGAGCACAGGAAGATCTCCGAAGTAGAGTGCCAGCTTAGTTCTCTGCTTCAGAGATAAGTGAAGCAATTCAGGAATGTCTTTCCGTGAAAATAGTTTACAGATCTTTCTGCACAACAGGTAACCACCAGCATCAGAAATGTGTGCAAATAACAGACTACTCACTACAAGGTTGTCATCCATGAGTGGTAAGGCAACTCAGACTCATAGCAGTGGTTTTGCTCTTGTGCCTCATAGAATAGACAGAAAAGAATGCGGAAAACTAATTTTTCCATCTAGTTTCTTTCAGTATTGGTTCCAGGACTATTTTCCTACCCTCAGGAGACAGCAAAAACTGTCAACAACTGAAATGCTTCAGAACTTGAAATGATCTGAATGGCAAATATTTCTCCTCAAATAAA
The DNA here is from genome assembly GCF_027477595.1 of Haemorhous mexicanus. Classification (NCBI taxonomy): domain Eukaryota; kingdom Metazoa; phylum Chordata; class Aves; order Passeriformes; family Fringillidae; genus Haemorhous; species Haemorhous mexicanus. The sequence continues at coordinate 20,695,418 of NC_082345.1, read as the reverse complement.
ATTTAAAACGTAAGTCATAACGGTAAAACAGATCGAGCTATTTAAAGATGAATGTTCTAGACTTACTAAAACATTCCCAGAGATAACTATTGTGTCCTAAATCTGTTTAAAAGTCCAGAGTTCCTGGTAAAAAAACTTCTATGCAGATGAGGTAGCTACATGATAGTCTCTTTCCAGCTTAATTATACTCTTCACTCTCACCACCTCTACCAGTTGATTTTCGTAAGTTCTTAGAAAACAGTACTTTAACTTTTTTAGTTCTATGAAAAAAAATGACAGTGACAAGAGTTCTTTGCACTGCCTGTTTTCTGAGAAGCCTGACCATCAAGCCTTAGGAACTTGATCATGAGTTTTATTTCATCTCAAAGTAAATTTTAAGGGCGTGGCAGAGAGAATGGGAGCCTCATGCCAAACAGTTTAGGCTTCTAATTCTTGTATTGTCCTACTTACCTACGACAAGAACTGGAAAGAGGATAGATTCCAGTTAGCAGCTGTTAAACATTTGCACATACTCTTCCGCTAAAGAAGAGGTCAAGGATGGTTTTCTGGCCCTCCCTCCACAAGCTGCAGCTTCCTTCAAGGCACTTTCACCTGTTGTGGCATGGAGCTTTCCAGCAGCTGCACTGTAGGTATGTGTTCCTCCATGGTTCTCTAGGGACTGCTGGGAGACAACCTGCTTCACTAGGATATCTCCAGGGACTGTGGGGGATTCTTTGCTCTGTCAACTGGAACACCTCCTCCTCCTTGTCTTACTGTAGTATCACGGAGCTGCTTCCCATACTGGTTTTTCCCCTCACTTGCCACTGCCCATTCATATGTTTTGTGCTTTTGACAATATATTCTCACAGAGACTGATGGGCTCAGTTGCAAAAATGTGTCTTGCTAGAAAATGACATGCTCTACAAAACCACGATTTTATAGAAAAGAATAGTGGAAGTACAAATATACTGCTAAAGGTCCGGAAACTTGACAGTGCTTCATTGTAATACATCCCCTGATTTTGCCTTCTTTCTCCTTAAGATCTGGAAAGAATACTGGGCAGGAGACAGTGTTGTTTCAAGGAAAAGACTTTTTTAGGATTCTAGGGTGCATCTTCAACTTTCTTGAGAAAATTGAGAAAAGGCCCTTTGTCTTTTGTGATAAATATCATTAGGCAGTAGGGACAAATTCTGACCAACAAGAGCAGGTCAAAATCTGGTGAGATCAAGCAATATACCTTGAGTGGCCAGGACAGAATCATAGAGTGGTAGAATCAGTTGAATTGGAAGGGGCCCGTCAGGAGCATCAAGTCCAACTTCTGGCCCTGCATGGGACCTTCCTCAAGAATCACACCAGATGCCTGAGAGCAATGTCCCAAAGGTTCTTGAACTCAAGATAGGTGTGATGCTGTGAGCACACCCTGGAGAGACTCTTCCAGTGCCCAGCCATCCTCTGGTTAAAAAACTTTTTCCTGATACCGGACCTGAGCCTCCCCTGACTCAGCTGCATGCTATTTCCTCCAGTTCTGTCCTTGTAAACCTCATTGGAGAACTTTCTGATACCTTCATGTCTTTTTTCATTGTGGTACCCAAAACTGCCCCCAAGCACTCAAGGTGAGGCCGCCCCAGAACACAGCAGAGCAGAGCAGAGCAGAGCAGAGCAGAGCAGGACAATGCCCTCTCTTGCCCAGCTGGTGATACTGTGCCTGATGCACCCCAGGACAGGCTTGGCCCTCCTGGCTGCCAGGGCACTGCTGATACCCATTTAGCTTGCCATTGGCCAGGAGCCTGGCTTCCTTTCAGCCTCTGGCTCCCTAGTCTATACACACACACAGAGCAGGATTGCCCTGTCCCAGGTGCTGAATCCAGCACTTGTCATCGCACAACTCCCTAAGGTTGGGGATTGCCTGTGGGAATCCTTGAAAACAGAGGATTTTGGGAAAGCTGCAAAAGGCAGGCCTCAGAGACAGCAGAACTGTGCTTGGAGCTAAGCAGTAGTCATAAGGTTTGTCAGCAGAAAAATGATAGAAGAAGTAGAGAAGTAAGGACAAATAGAACAATGGCCTGTGTATTAAAGCTTGACCAGAAGAACTCCCTAAGCTACAGCAAAGTAGATCTAGCCAGATGTTAGGAAGTTCTAAGCTTAATAATGGAGCTCTGTGCATTCTATCTTAAGGCTTACAAGCAGGTCTTTTATTCAAAAGAAGCAAGCGTTCTTTGAACCAAAGTTCTGTGTGCTTCTAGGGATCGGAAAGAACTAGTGTCAATATGCTTTTGCTTTGTGGGATTGGTCAAAAAGCTTTTCAAGTAAGTTGTAACATGAAGTTCTTTTTCTGCTGCTGGGGACGTGAGCTGCTGGCATCTTCCCACTGTCATAACCATGTCATGAGACTGATGCTGGAAAATACAACAGCTTGGGACGCCTTCCCCAGCAGTCCCGCCCCTTTCGTGATTTGTGCATAGACTCCCGGCCAGCCATAATTGCCCATCTCTCTTATTTGTCAAGATCTCTCTGCAGTGTCTCACTGGCCTCAAGGGAGTTAGTTGACAGCTCCTCCCAATGTAGCGTCTCTGGCAAACTTGCTTAATATTCCTTCAAGTGCCGAGTCCAAGTGCTTCAAAAGATGTTGAAGAGAACTGGCCCAAGGACGATACTGTCTTAGCCACTGAAATTAGCGCTTCATGCTTCTTCTTGCTCCTTAGTGCAGAAATCACAACAAATATCTTCTTTGTTTCTTTTCTATCCATGCAGGTATCTTTGCTTATGCTCATGCTTTTTATCCCAACAGCAGCTGACACGACATTTACATACAGAGCAAGAGCACGCTTTTCCTGCTGTTACTAGACTTAACAATTTTGCAATCTGTCAATCAGATACCTTTGCAACTGAAGTCAGACCTTCAGCATTTCTCATCAAAAGAGTAGAATGTCCTCAGAAGAAGAGAAAACTTTGCTGCATACTCTGTAAGCCTGCAGAAGAATAGATCATAAGGAGTTAGCATCACAATCATTTCAGCACTGACCCTATACTTGAGCAGGGAAAAAACTTCAAAGAACAGCTAATTAATGCAGCAACATAATCTAAGGAATAAAACAACTAGGATCTTCCAAACTGGTCCCTGCGGTAGAAATGTACTTGTAAGCATACAGAAGGTAAAAGATATGGTTTGGAAAGGCTACATCCTTGCTAAGCTAAATTGGATCTCATCCTGTAGATGAAAGATCAAGAAGCTCAAAGTGGAGCTAGAGAGACATGTCCAGATCATGAGATAGAGCAAAGCATTTTTCAAGATAATTAGGCATTTTGGTGGACTGGGCAGTTAGGTTAAATCTGCCACACTTACTCACTTTTGGGGACTGAATTGTGGAGTGCTAAACCATATCTGCTGCTCTAGAAAGTAAAAGAGACACATCCAAATGGTATGGCTAGTGTGAAGACTCTCACTCTCTATTGCTAAACATTTCATAAGCTATTAACCGGTCATAGGAACAAAATGAAATAAAGCCATTATACCATCTTGGAATGGAAAAATATGTTCAAAATATTTTTTTCCTTCTGTTTTCTTCCTCTTTTTTTTTTTTTTTTTTTTTTTAATCCCAGAAGATATGATTCATAATTTCAACCATTCTGGAATGCTTTCAATAGATGAAGCCAGCATAGTATTTTTCTAACAGGCTCTTGCCCCTTACCTTCTTCATTACTGTTTTGGAATATACTCCACAGTCATTTGATCTCAGTCAGTTTTTTATCTCTCTCCCCCCAAGACAAATTTTAAAGGACTACCTAACCACTAAAAATCATCATTTCTCTGGTTTCTCAAAGCTTTTTGAGAAAGTTGTTTTGTTTTGGTTTTTTCATATTGCATCATTCCTAATGTCTTCAGACCTACTACAAGTGGAAGTTCAAATAAATCTTACCTTAAAGAGACTGTGAAAGATAACAAACTGCCAGTCTTGGTATTTGTATTTTTCTAAATCCTTTTGATTTCAAGGTTGCCTTCCTGAATGCGCAGTTTAATTAGAAAACATTGTGTTTCTAAAGGAGACCCAGTTCAATTGCTTCTGCAAGTTCACCTTCATTTTGTAGGATTGTACTTCAAGAAATCTTGTTTCATTCAAACATTAAAAGAATAGATTTGACATCATATGTGACCCTTTCATCTCTCTCATCTGTATTTCATTGCGTGAGTTTCACAGTTGCCTCCAAGAAGATTCCTTTCAATTCGCATAGCATGTTATCTGAAGATCTGTCTGCTTTCTTCACTTGCTTGAATGGGAAGACATGGGAAATACATTCTGAAGGTTATCTTTTATAGTCTACTTTTACCTACCAGTGTGCTTCTATTGACTAGAACCAATTTCAGCTGGAAAGAACATATTGTTCTGATCTGCTCATACCAAGGGGGGATGATGTTTTCTTAACTGATCTCGGAGGGCAAAAGACAAGATGGAAAAGGGATTGCAGTATCACTCCAAACAAATGCACCTTTCTAGAATGACCACAGCAAATGCCTTCAAGGAATTAGGGAGAGGAAAAGAATAGAAAAGAGGGGGAGAAAGAGAGAGGGAGTATAGCTACCAAATGGAGAGAGATGAAGTCCTCGCAGCCCAGCCGATGGAGTTCTCCTAGGGGAGATCTCAGAGTCCTGGTTATCTCAAGGTTCTATTCTAGTCCATTGCTGAGGGGGGAAACAGATCTAGAAATGGCTGAGGGGGAGCAGATACAATAAAGAGCAAGTCTATTGAAATTGCTGAGGGGAAAATGGTATTGAAGACGGGTACAGACAGTCCATGTTCTCAGCAGGAGAAGTCAATATCAATATCAGCAGTGAGTGGGAGCTATTGTTTCAGGACTGGTTTCTATAGGAAACCAGTCTAGGTCCCGCCAACACATCTGCAGGCAACACTTAGCAGGCATCCTGCTTCAGTCAGGCCAGTAGCCCTGGATCAGAATTACGGGCGTCTCAGCCTCAGTCCTTGGGAGGGGGGCTTCAATCTGCGTCCCTCACGGTGGTAGTGGAGCAGATGAAGGATTTTCCATGGGGCGGCTACCACAGTTGCCCCAGCAAGTTCATCTGGCCAAGAGGTGGGAAAATTCCTGGGCTGGTGTCGCGAAGCACGTGCAGGCCCATAGGTCGCCTCGCCCCTTGGCAGGCCCTGCTAGTAGAGTCACTGTAGACACAGCTGCCAACAATCACTTGGCAGGCCAGAATTCTGCTCAGGGGCCTCAGGATTTCTGGCATTCCTCTCTGACCGGCATGCCAGCATTCCAGTCAGGGTCCTCAGGGTCCCGATGTCTGTCCTGGGGACGGTCGTGAGGCAAATGAGGGGAACTTCGGACTGTCTTTCACATGGATCAGAAAATCAGTTTACTAAAATGGCCAAAAAAGAATGTGTAACACTTAGAATTGAGGAAAAAAACAAAAACAAAACCAAACCCAAAGCATTGGAGCAATATCATTCTAGAGAATGCCATGTATCTATGAAAAGTACAAAAAACTTCTGTTTTCAAATGCACTTACAAATCACCTTTTTGCATCTGTTTTGGGTTTTTTTTTTGTTTGGTTTTTTGGTTGTTTTTTTTTGTTTGAAAGCTCTGGCACTTATCTGATTCTTTTTTGAGCTAGTTCAGCTCATTAATCTGGTAAGAAAGCAGCTAAAAGTAAAGAGAAAAACCTATGGGGACCAGGATGCCACTTCAGCCACGTTGTCGTGAAGCATTAGGTCAGCCTTCTGTGTTGTAGAAATATCTCTGTCCTAGATGAAAATCAATGCATAGCACTATCTTCTTTTAAACTTTGTCCTTGCTACTGGGTTCCTGAATGATCAAGATGCTTTCAAACCAAACAACAGCCAGCCCTCTGAGATACTCCCCAAAGTATTGCGATGGAATAACTTGATCAGGAGGAAGAGCTCGCTATGCAGAACCTGAATATGAGGTCAAGAATGCTTTGTTGTGGATTACCATAGTTTGGGATTGTTTATCTCTTACCCCACCATGTAGGTCTAGGAAAAAATTAGGTAGCCACAAGGCTTTTACAGCTCTTCTTGTATTTTGGGATAGTAAGGATTTAGGGGAGTAAACAAAACTGTAGTGAGTTTTCCTATTGACTTGATTGCTCTGTCACTTTGAATTAACTGCTTTGCATGTCAGCTAACCCATCAGCATCAATGAAAAGAATATTTTCTTCCTTCCTGCACAAAGGATGTTTCATGATGCCTGTGATGTCAGGGACTTAAAAACGAAGACCATTGTGATTGAAAGGAAGCACTGGCATGCCACAAGGTAACTGTAGTGAGCTGTGTTTCCTCCTCAGCTTCACTGTGAGAGTAGAATTTTATTGAGCAGTTCCAAAACTTGGTCTTAGCATAGTCTGGTGACATATCTCAAAGGAGCAGTGTCCTAGGGTGACTTTATGATGCTTGTATCCCCAGTCATCTGTTCTCTTAATGCTGGATATGATATTCTCTGCCTTCAAGACTGGTTCTGAGAGCAAAGGTGGGGAGAAGAAGAAGCACCGAGTTTCTTATCAGAGGCTGCACTCCTTAAAAAGCAACACTCTTCCACATTCTGCGCTGCACTGTGTTGTCTGGGCACTGACGGAGCAGAACAGAGCACGCATTTGCTTTTTAGTTGGTTCAGCTGGCTGAGGCAGAGTTTTCCCTGGACTGGTTTTTTTTTTCCTTTCCCTTTTCTTGGAACGTTTCGAATCTGCTCCGGACTGGGACCTGGGAAGCACTGGGAACTTGCACTTTGTGGCCTACTGGGGCCTACCCTGGGCAGCAGCCTTCCCCATTGCCGGAGGGGTTGATAACAGAGTGAGCACCCATAGGAGAGACTTTCTGATTTGTCGTCTCTTCAGTGCGGCAAATGAGTTTTGTCATCTGGTATTGTTCATATTTTGTGCTGGGAAGTGCTTTGCCTGTTAAAGAAACAGCTTTTTCCCACTTCTCTCCCCAAACCAGTTGAGGGGAGCGGCTGTGTGGGTGGGCTTTCGGTGGGGGGGAGGGTGCAGTGGCCCTTTGTGAGGTTTTCTGCCAAATTTAGCCCTAAACCAGGACAATCAGGATGTGCGACTTAGAGAATGGTGGTTGGAACTTTGGTTGGAAAAGACCTTTAAGAACACTGAGTCTAAATGGAATTAGCAAATGCAACCATCAAGAAATGCTTTGCTGTTTGAAGAGAACGTGATTTATCTGGTAAGCTTTGCAAGTATTTGTGTCATCACAAGCACACATGACCAATGCATTAGATGGGAATATAATAAGAAACCTGTGCAGATCAACAGAATGATTCTCAGGGTAGGATATTTGCATGTTTCATCTGTCTTCCTGACTTCTTCAAATGAATTCTTTTTAGAAAGTAATGATTGGAATTGTTACTCTTTTGACAGTTCTGTGTGTATTACTGACCTTTTTGGCATATGAATGCCAAACGGGTTAATTCACCTGGTTTTTCAGATAAAGACCGAGATTTAGTGTTGCTTCAGCTGGAGGCAGAAACATTGAAATCCTCCCGCCTCCTTCTTAGTACCTAATTTCTATTACAAAATCAGTGCACAATCTTGTCCCTTAAGGTCCACTTAGCTCAGTTTATACCAACAGGGTGACATTAGCAGGGCTCACATGATGCTGCACACAGAAGCCCTCAGTGTGCAGCTCTAGCAGACAGTAATTCCATGCAGTTGGACAATCCCAGTGCTGACTTTGGATCACCAGAAGCGTTCTTAGTAGAACGAGACAAATTTAATGGAGAGGTCTCTGCAGGAAGTGGCCTGAAGAAGACAGCAGAAATCCCAGCTGTGTGTTTGTAGAAATCAGTTGAAGGCCATTTACAGAAAAAAGATCTTTAAATCTAGCTAGCTTTTTCTGCAGATTATTTGTAAACTATATGCATGAGATGGACAGTTTCACTGAGCAACTGAAATACAGCTGCATTTAAGGGGATGGAATCAGGGTTGGGAAGCAGTGAAATAAAGCTTTTCAGGAATACCGGACATAAAAGTCCCGCCAAAATTGATCCGTTTTTTATGTCCAGATGCTTTTGAAAATAATGGGTGACCATTTGGCTACCTCATCGTTTTAATCAGAAATACAAAGAAAATTTTAAACTCACATATTTTATAGCTTGAGCATTTTTCTTTGTTTATTTCCTACTTTCCAATTCAGTTCTACAAATCATATGATTAGGTAATGAGAACTCATGCTGTATAAAAATATTTAATGCTATACTTCCAAGTTAAGGCCATGTATTTCCTGGAACTGTTTCAAAAAAAAAAAAAAAAAGCCTATCTGGATTCTTTCTTCCCCACGCTCATTATTAGATGAAAATCATTTCAATATTCTATTTTGACTTTAGATGGTGCAAGATTATATTCAGAAATTCAAGCCTCTACTGTTAGGTTGTTTACATGGTTTTCTGGCCTTTCTAACTTTGTGCAACCACTCTTTGCAGCTATATATTTTTGCAGTAAGGCATCCCAGGGGTCTGTGAGAAGTTTTAATGTCAAGCAGAACTAACATGTAAACTACACGTGACATACTCGACATATTTCACCTCAGAAAGTTACAGTATGCTTAGACGGGATGAAATACGAAAGAAATAGACTTAACACAATATTTCTAAATCTTGGAAATCTATTACCTGAACTTTGAGTCCGTTTGCAGGACTCTGTAGAAATGCAAACGTGAAGTCCAAGGAGTAGAGCAGAAGGCATATTGGGCAGGGGGACAGAAGATTGCTTTGAAGGATGATGTAAGCAAGATTGCATCCTAGAAAGATAGCAGCTGCTTCTGCTGGTGCCAACATCGAGAATTTGTGCCACTGGCCTAGTTTTCTGGGGACTTTTGACCTGCACGCTCTTGAGGGCTTGCAGACATGAATTAATCTGTCCTTTGAACTTTTCTTTCATTTGAACGTCTAGGACCTGTTTTGGTCTTGTGTACGGTACTGTATCGTGTTATAAACAGACATGTTTCCACTGTTTGAAAGCTGTAGTTGAAAGTTAGGTTGCAACTATGAGTTGGCTGTCAAAAGAATTAATTTTCTGCTTTAAGCAAAATATCAAGAGAGTCATTCAATCCACTCCTGTGATACAGATTCATTTTGAATTTACAGGGTAATTTGCATTAGTAGTTGTACTGCATGAGCAATAAATATGACTTGCTTGGTTTCTAATGATGATAATAGTTCTCTTTGTATTACTGTAAGAATTGAATCCACCATCATTCTTTTCCTATTATTATTATGCTGTAAAGGAAAAACTCTTTTGCATTAACCAAGGAGTAAAATGCATGCATTTAGCATCATTCTTGCAGGTAGTCCTCAATTCTGAAAAGACCTCTCAGAAGCTGCATCAAATGGGAAAGCTAGACGGATGGCAGAATGCAGAAGCTGCCATTTAGGATCGAGTACAAAATGACACCCAAGAAATTCTTCATGGATGCTGCATAAGTACAAAGACGCCATTATTTCAAGGTGAAAAAGAGTCAATGAATAAAAAACGATGCTAATCAAGACACTAGAGTACCAAGCGTGCGACAAGGCTTTTTTGTAATGAACATCATGCCCAGCATGAAAAAGTACTCTTTTTATTGTAGATCGTTTAAAAGTGCACAACAGTTTGGAAAAAAGTGCTTTTCTTTTTTCTAGTAATAAGAACTCTGTATCATTCTAAAAGATACTGGACACAGGTTTTTGAAAACAATGTTCTTTTGAAGGTTAATTCTATTCATAAATACTTCACAGGAAAACATTTGATCTGCTGTTCATCCTGAAGACTTTTAAAGGAAAATGTTTTGGTTGCGTTCTCTTCTGACTAGTTCAGGAGCTCAGTCTTACCAGCATTCTAATGCTTTTTTATGTTCCTGATGGCACGGCTTAGACATCCTTGTCTCCGTTACCGTCATGATTTCCATATCAAGTGATGAGAATTTTTCTTCATGATTGGTGAAGTGAAGTGTCATAACATTCATGTCAAGTCAATTTGAAGTTTTTTTTTCCAAAGGAATCTCTTCCTTCCTAATGAAAACCATTTGAAATAGCAAACCTACTCCGTTTTTCAGAAAGTGATATAATAAACCTGTAGAGTACAATGTCCTCGGAGTTGTTTTTTCAGCAGAAGAAGAAAACTGCTGTTTTCTTCTTCTTCTATCACCTTAGACTTACTTTATTCAAAACCTTTTTAAACCTTTGAATTTCTATTTTGATAGCTAATTCCTTTCACAGTGGGCTATAGCATATGTATTTTGAAAGGCCATTTGTACATATTCAAAGGGCTTACTTCTATTCTACTAAGAAATGGCTGTACTTCTAGTAGGGAAACTTCAAGGTCCAGTAAGATTTTATCTTGTACAAAATTTAAAAAACTCCAACTCTTAAAAATGATACCAGAAAATGACGTCTGTAAGACTGTGGCAGGAGGCTTTTTCCAGAACAATGTGCAGTTCTTCCCAATTCTATTTTTCCCTCCCATTACTTTGTACACAAAGATTTTTACACAGTCTTCTAACAGTGGCATGTTACTACTGGGCTAGAGTATTGCCCTGCCAGCATTGGAATTGACTGGAATGCAGCTGTGTTCCAATTTGCTGATGGGACAAGGGTTTTTTTGCTGAACACACTTTAGCAAGCAAGAGGGCTTCTTGGTCTTTAGATGCTGAGTCCCAGAAAAAGATGAATGAGGTGGTGACGTGCCTCGTGTTTTGAAGAGAGATCAAAAAGTTATTGCTGGGGTCACCTCCCTTTTGGTACGGAAAGCACACAGAGGGCTTTGAAGCAGCACTTTCACCCTCTTTGCATTCACTAGTAAATCTGAGACAGAGCTTGGCCCAAGGTTTGTGCAAAAATACTCTTTTGATGCAACTGTGCACCAGACAATATCTCTGGGAAAATTTGCAGGGGCAGAAAGCAAGCCCTTCCTGGGAAATCTACTGAAATGGTTCAGAAGTTATTCCCACTCACTCTTGCTAACCTCTGCTGTCTAGCTGTCGGATATGCTTGGGACCATGTTGAAATAATTCTAAACAGTGTACTGAGGCTGCAATATTGAGTAAACATAGGTATTTTCCATAGGTGTCAGGGAAAAATATTTCTATTGGTAAAAATGAGTTCCATAGAAAACAAGAAGAGCATGGTAGAAAAAAAATCACATCAATAGAATGAAGATGCCCAGAATTCTTCTTTTGAAGTTACACAGAGTCAATATTTTCTAAATAAGGTTGTGAAACTTATGAAGAAGTAAGAGTACCTTCCACCTGACTGGTGCACAAGTTCATGTTTCCAACTTACAAAAAACATATTATTAAAAGAAAAATGTTCCACCTTGTGGAAAAGTAGCCCATTCGTAATTGTATCAAAGGTAGGGTTAGATCAAGTATTCCTACAAGACAGTAGTAGTACTAGGAAAAGCCTTTTGTCATCTATCTGACTACAGGAAACTTGAGCAAGCAGAAGTGTCTTTCCCTGCTGCAAGCTGTACTTCCGATTTGCTACTGCTGCTTAAACATTGTTCAAAGAAAACTTGTCAAAATAAAACTAGTGTATACAAGCAACTGGAACTATCCATTGCGTTCCAGCCAATTTGAACTAGAAAATATCGGACACACACTCCAGTTGAATATTCTAATGCATAGATGGAGTATACCAGCACTAAGAAATGGGAACGCTGGAGAAAGGAGCAAATGCAGATGAATTTCAGGGAAGGAAATTATTGGAGAGCTAACTGCAGTCCCTCGACTTTACAAGAAATGATGTCCAGTAAATCCCAACCTGACACATAAAGAACTCCGTTTTGAAATGGGCTGCATCTATGGTCCTCTGTTCTTCCTAGATGAAGGAACTGTGTTTTGAATCAATCTTCCAAGTGGTATGGCTAAAGACCTTGGATACCTCAAATTTTTTTTTTTTTTTCCAGAAGCAACTGTCTCGAAACCTCTTTAAACTGACATTTCCCCTTACGATGCCATCTTTTAAAAGAGCACCTTTTCATTTAACAGGGTATTCCAAACATCATTTCCAAATTTAGACTAAAAGTAACACTCTTTCTAGTTATCTTTGGGTTTTTTGCAGCTTCCTGCCAACATAGGCAGCAAGGAAGAGAACCGACGGCAGCTCTTTCTGGAGCATCTTGAACAAATGCCCTTGCTTATGTTCAAATCTTTCACTTCTCCAAAATCCCTAACGAGGAAGAAAAGGTTGTGAAGGCATTACTAGTAGTATTAGATGGCAATGGATGGGTCAAATAGAATTTGTATCGCATAGATGATACTTGGCAAACAGCAAATGAAGGGGTTTCTTTCAGCTCTCAGACTGATGTTACATCTCAGTAATTTATTAAAAAGATAACAAGAAGGATATTTTTAAACAGTGAACTTAATTACACCCCTACCCATGGACATCTGAATCTTAGGAATAGACAGTGTCTGATTTAGAAAAAAAAAAAAGAATTATCACAGTTTAAAGAAGTATATGATCATGAACACTTTGCTGATGGAACGTAGCCTATTCATTGGCTGAAATGAAGCAGGTAGACAGGACATAGGAAATATTGTTTTGTGGATCAAACATTTATTTTTTTAAAGTGATGCTTACAGATGGTGAACTCACCAACTTTGATATTGCACAGTAGATAAGGGTACCTAACTTGCTCCATCAAGTTATCCCTTGGAATCACCATCCAAGGGCATTTTCCCCTGCCTCTGTGAAAATGTGCCTACCTTTTTCACAATACTTTTGCAGCAGCATTGCTAGGCCTGATCAGCTGTTATGGAGGGTGAATGATCAGCAGCAAGGTGACTGGCCAGGTTCATTTGCTTCAATGGATTTTGATCTACTGGATATTTTGAAGACGTGCTTCAGCCCTCTTTGTCAGACACAGCCTTCAAATGGTGCTAAACAATTGTTCGGGCTGTGGACCACATGAAAAAGTACTTTCTGGTGCCTTTACTGGGCCATATGCTCTTGATTCTCTCCCTCAACTTCTCCATCACCTCTCATCTCTTTCACATGAGCTATGTTCAAGGTCCACAGGATACTTTTCACAGAATCTTCAGGCCTGATGCAGTAGGAATGATGAACAAATGCAGCTGGGATGAATTTTCCAGTTTGGATAAAACCTCTTGTGCACACAAATCCCCCTATGCCCAGAAAAACCTTCACTAAGCACGCGTGTTCTACCTAAACCGCAGTTTAGTCTGAAAGAAAAGCTTTGGTCTGAGAGTATCTGAGAGATTTGCATGAAGCACAGATATCTGACCTATGCAATTTTGAAGATCAGAGAAAAAAGAAAAAGGCAAGAAGTTTTTCATTTTACTGGTTTTAATTTTCAATTCCATGCACTTTTTCAAAAAGTGTCAATCTCAAATGGCCATCAACATATTTCAGTCGTCTGGAAGTTAGTATTCATATCAAATGTGTTTCAAATCAATAGAATTTCAAACCTTTCCTCAAAGTTTATATACCTAGATTTAGTATTTCTGATCTCTATTAGATGAAAGGAAGACATTTTTTGCTGTTGGGGTGCTGGAACGCTGCTTCGGGTTGCCCAGAGAAGTTGTGGATGTCCCATCCCTGAACGTATTCAAGTCAGCTTGGATGGGGCTTTGAACAGCAACGAATGCGACCCTTGATGGTAGATAAACAAAGCTTGAATATAGAAGAGACTCAGATTGAGGTATACGAACAAATTTTCTCTCAGCTCTTGGGGTAAATTCAAAGTTGTACAAAATTGCATTTCTCTGTGATTTTCACTACTGTAACAGAAAGCTTCATGAAAACTGTGCAGAAGATATCAACTTTTAAAAGCGATAAGAACTACAACATCAAACACATGGGATGGGTTTCATCATGGGACACCCTCTGAGAGAAAATCTCTGTATTTCGACACTTCATGCCAATCATTAGGATTTCAAGGAGTGCCAAAGAAGGCGGCAAAATATCCTTCAGGACATTATTTACTGTAGTTCAGCCTGGCCATTAGTTGGAATTGGTGTTTGAACTAATGTAGACATACCACACACACTTTCCATGCACTGAAAACTTACTGTTTACAATGAATAAGCAATGAGGATCAAAATTGATTGAAAGCATCTTAAAAATGTCAAGTATTTCACTGTAAATGATCTAGGATCAAAATACTTATTCCTCCTTAGTGAGGGACAAATAAATTCTTCCGTACCATGATGGTTAAAAATTGTCTAAACCAATGTTTTCTTCTGAAAAGACATCATCTAATTTTTTCTATTTTTAGAAGAAAATATTTCTAGACATAGAACAAAGGAATTTTAAAGGAACAAATGGAAGGAAAATATTCTGCAAACAGAATTCAATGAAAACCTGTGTTTTAAATATGAGGTAGATATTCAACAGAGTTTTTGTACCAGATATTTGAAATAGTGTACCGGCTATTTTGTCCACAAAGAGAGCTATTTAGCATTTCAGTCTTTTCCAAGGTGTTCATGATCTGCTATGCTGATCTCTGTGCATGCCTAGGTGTGTGCGGAAGGTGGGGCCATGTGAAGGGGAGTGTCTATGTTTGCTTAGCACTCGGAGAGGCAGATTCATGCCTCAGCTCCATCATTTCTTTTAGAAACTTCCCAGAGAGTGGATATGAAGTTTCATATCCAAAAGAGATCAATTCCCAAGTCATCCATTTTACTCTACCTTGTAAATCACATGCTTTGTTGCATATTTTATCAAATAGACTTTCAAGCCGCGTGGAGGAAGGAGAATGTGGAGAATCCCTCCAATGTCTTGCAACTTGTACGCAAATAGATTTTCAAGAAAATCATCATTTCTCTTTTAAATACATCTGGGACAGGCATGATGGTGGCGTCAATCTGTTGAAGTTTTTGTTGCTGGGGGAAGTTGTACGAAAGGACTGGTTTTTACATTGACCAGTTACTGAATCAAGTGCATGAACACATTTGAAATTCCACTGGGGTTTCCTTTTTCTAGCAGACTACTTCTAGAACTAGCTAGCAGACTCAAGATGACTCTTTTTCTCTGTTTTTGTTTCTTTCCTATTTTCTTGCTTTCTCTGCAACTGTCTACACAATTTTAGGACTTTTTTCCCAACTCAAATTGTTTCATAGACCGATAATTCAGATACGCTTTTTACAAGGAATGTTTTAAATCTTTGTTAGAATGAAGAAAGTTAAGGACATAGGTCTTTTTCTTCCCTTATGAAAATTGCAATGAAAGAGTTCAATAAAGACCAACTCCTTTTTATTTATTTGGAATACAAGTCGATAATTCCCATACAGTAATTCATTGGTGGACCAATATTTGCCATTCTGATGTAAGTTGTCACTTCTTAACAATATGCCTTCTGTGACTACGTTGACAACACTTTTGGTAAAGATCCTAACTGGTCTTAGACACGCATAGGGAGAAATTTGCTCTGCCAGTGTCAGTCTTAAGCATGCGTCTCAGAGGATCTTTCTAGAGCTGGGGAATTTTCCCATGAAAGGGATTCAGTTATGGAAGAGACAGGTTTCCTGGAGTTTTACATTCTTCTTGAACACTACTTAAGGAACTTAAATCCCATGTCCATTTGGATCTCACTCTGCACAGAGCTTTGTCATGCCAGTCCTTGAAATGCATCTCTAAGAGAATTCACTAGCACAGAATGAATGAGGGTGGAAGGGCTCTGTGCGGCTCCCCAAGTCCCATCCCCCTGCTTCAACCAGGATACCTAGAGCCTGTTGCCCAGGATTATATCTGGGCCTACTTTTAATGTCTTCAATGATCCAGACTCCACCATCTTTCTGGACACTCTGTGCCATGGTTCAGTCACCGTCACGATAAAAAATAATTTTGTGATGCTCAGAGGCAATCTCCTGTATTTCAGTGTGTGCCCACTGCCTCTTGTCTTTTCACTGAGCATCATTGAAAAGACACTGGTTCCCTGCTCTTTGCACTATTCCTTCCCGTAGGTATGTGTGCTGCCATGTAGCTAAACGTCCAAAACTTCCCTGAAGCCCAGGCAGATGATATTCTCTTCATCTACCAGGCAAGTTCATTCACCGGAGGAGTTTAAAAAGTCGTCAAGCCCCAATTTCCCCTGGTAAATCCATGCTGACTACATTTGTTCTGTCCTCCTTCGTGTGCCTGGCAATGCTTTCCAGGAATAGCTACTCCATCAACTTCCTGGGGATCCAAATGAGGCTGGCTGGCTTGTACTTTTCTGAGTCCTCCTGGTTGCCTTTTTTCAAGATGGGTGACATTTGCTTTCATCCAGTCTTTGGGCACTTTCCTCAGTCACCATGGTCCATCCAACATGATCAGGAGTGGCCTCAGAATAACATCTGCTAACACCCTTGAGACCTGTGCATCCATCTCAACAAGGCCTGTGGACTTTATGGAATACTTCCCAATTCAGTGACTATGCCCATAAAAATTTGCATGGGATAAGAGGCCATTTTAACAGGTACCTGAAGAGTGAGTGAAAAGCTATGGAAGCAATCCAAAAGGACAAAGACTAGAGTTCCCTTTGAAGACAAAGCATCCCATCATGGAGCTGAGCAGCTTTAGATCCAGGTAAGCTTCCTCTCTGAAAGGATGCAGAAGACATGATTTTACCTTATCCAGTAATAAAATGTGTTGACCATTCACTTGCAATACAAAAAATTCAATGATTTCCAAAATTATTGCCTCCTAAGTAGACAATAATATACTGGCTGGGTATTCCCCTAACAGATGAGAGCACCTGCTTGATGTCTCTTATGCGTGCAGACTATTTGAAGTAGGTCATTTGAGTGGGGATTCCTGGTCTTCGAATTTTCTTTCTGATGAATTTGGAATATTTACTGAAGCAAGGACCGGAAGATGAAAACTTCATTTCCCATCAGCGCACTCTAACATCCATGGCCGTAATGCCATTGTTTCTCCCCAGCTGAGTCAAGAATTCATGACTACAAAGTGGATCAGCTCCAAAGGAAAGATCAAGGCTGGATAATATTCTCTCTTGGTAAAGCTATTTATCTCAAATGAAGTGACCAACTTCTAATCGCTCACTGGCCTAAAGCCACAAGGAGGGGGAGATGGACCAGCTTTCCTTCCACTGCTGCTCTCTTTGTCACTTCGGTGTTTAATACGAGTAGGAAGACGTTCAAAAAGACAGCGTTGCAGAATTCATAAAATTCAGTCTTAAAAAAAATCATTTTTTAGCAGGTGAAATAAAAATAGCAAATAAAATATATAAGTTTGTCTTGCCTTGTTCTCCAGGTTTTGTAACTGGCACACCTTTCCTTATGAACGCACTGTCCTTTCCTAAATACTCTCATATGGAGGAAGATGCTTCTGATCAGAAGAGCACTAGGATGTCTTTACTCGACCTTTTCTTTTCACTGATGCTTGGTCCTCTGAAAAGAATGGTTTTCTAAAATTGAAATGTGCTACTATTGTTCCCATGGGGTAAGCCGCAGACTCCTCCTGTCGGAGCTGTCACTAATCAGCTACTCTCCTATCTGCCTTTAGTAGTTGAATGTTCTGGTCTAAAAGTAGCACCTTCTGTGTAGCCATGCTCTTAGTTGCCAGTCTCATCCTAAATCCAAAGACCCTCCTGCAAAGGACCGCTGGTTCTGTAGTCAACCAAGGAAAAAAGACCCGTCCATCCATGCTTTCTGATTTAAAATATTAGGGTATGATGTCCCTAAACAATTCTCTGCAGTTGAACACTACTTATCTTTGGCGTGTTCCTTCAACTCACTCGCAAGTCATTCATGCCTTAGGTTATTGGGAGAATTGCTTCATTGGAAGATGATTAAAAGGGGTATGAGAATACTTTTGTGCTTCTGCTATGAGGATACTTTTCAAATCCATACAAACTCCCTGCAAATGCAAAAACCTGCATCCTGTATTGTCCTAGCTTACAATATCAAAATGCATCCTATTCCCACCCTCAAGAACTGAGGAAACCAGGGGTGGCATCGTTTTTTCCTTCTCTCCTGTTAATGGGCCCATCAATGTCTTGCCACATGACTCAGAGATAACTCCCTCCAGGAGCCATTTCTGTTTCACGGGTAATCAAGGACCCACATCATGACTCAGAATGATATCAGCCCATTGGGAGATGCTCTGCCCAGGGGGTAGGAGCTAAGCATCCCCACCTGGATATCATCTGGGTTTTGGAAGGCAAGAAACACTATTTCTACTGCATTGCCAGAGGAACGGCCACCCTTAGCCACTGGTTTTCCAGAGGACGAGAGCTACCAGATGGTTTCTAAAGAATCACCCCTTCAACAAGACCATTTCATCCAAACTGCTTTCACCATCCTAACTACCCGATGTCAGCTTGTATTCTGACTCTGTCAGTGGTTTTTCTTTTGTACTCTTGCATGGATTTGGGTTTTTTCCCCTTTTCCTAATAAACTGGATTTCTGACTTGGAGTCTTGCTGCGGTGCTGGATTTCTTCAGCCCAACTAGCTCCCGACACCGACAGCGAGAGTGGGCCGCCCCAAGAAAGCTGTCGAATCCGGGCTGCAGCTGTAGGGCACAGCTGCTCTACGGCACAGGTGGACTGCCTTGGGGATAGAACTGCGCTGAGAGCAGGGACAAGGAACAGGGAGAGGTCTTCTGCATATTTTTCAGTTTACTCCCTGGAGGGTCAAGGACAGAAAGACAATGATTCAAAGGCATCCATCAACTTCTAAATGGGGGGAAGGTCCCAGGGGAGGATACAATCTTTAACCAACTGGGAGAAACTGGGGGTGGTAGACAAGGAGGGGAATACAATGTTGAAACCAGTAGGGGGACTACAGGGGAGGAGAATAACTTGAAGAAACCACTGGGGTTTTGAAGGGTACAAAATTGAGAGGGAAGTTTCTAGAGAAAGGGGCAGGCTTGGGGAGGGGTTGATGTTCAATGGGAGAAGGAACAGGGAACAAAAGGGCAGGTCTTTGGGGAGAGGGACAGCTAGGGCAAAAGCCAACAATACTGGGGGGAAAGGAACAATCCATTC
The DNA here is from genome assembly GCF_027477595.1 of Haemorhous mexicanus. Lineage (NCBI taxonomy): Eukaryota > Metazoa > Chordata > Aves > Passeriformes > Fringillidae > Haemorhous > Haemorhous mexicanus. Next base: position 20,676,477 of record NC_082345.1, on the reverse strand, counting down.
ATAATAACATATGCTATAACAGCACAAAATAGGAAGCCTTAGAAAACGGACTACTAGAACTGCAGTACAATAATAAACACACACTGCAACAGAGTGTCTCACTGGTTTGGCTTTCAAAGCAGAAGAGGTGCCAACCTAAAAATTTCCCAACTTCAAGGTTAACTGGCTGCAGTTTTGATTTCCTTCTTCAATATATCACCAAGGCGCTATCAGCTTCTGTAATTGGCTCAGCAGCATGTCTGTTCTTAGTGCCAAGCAGGGATTCACTTTGCCAGGCATGGAGGAAGCTTCTAGGAGCTTTGCACAAAAAATCACTTCTGTGGCTGGCTTCTTCCCTCCCCACCAAAAACCAAGCCATGCCAAACCAACACCTTAACTAATTCGTAGTACTTAGTACGCATCCAAGAATGTCTTTTAAACGATGCTTTATGTTTTTGACCAAACGCACTGAAAAGAAGTGGATCCATAATATTGATAAAAATTGTTCCAGTTCAATAGAAATATTGGGTCATGCAACTCTAGATTACATAGCTGTTTTTTTGTACAATACCCAGAGGCTTTTTTCACCTCCATGGAAGAGCCTAAATGAGGGATGTGGGAGTCCAGGCGGCTCTCCAAAATGCAGTTTATTCCATCCAAGACGTTGCAGCAGTCCAGGGTAGTGGGCAACAGAGCCTGTGCCTACAGCTGTCAGCTCTAGCTACAGGCAGGCCTGGAGACCCTTTGGTTTTGGCACTTTGCTGAGCATCTTCATACAGTAGAACCAATCTATCCCTTAACTATTATCTATAGCCTATCCTAACGACTCTAATTACCATATGTTGCTATTCTCCACTCACTAAAAGTCAGTATATTACAGCTGAAGCGGAAAGTTGTTTTTCAGTTTTCTTGACAGTGGAAAATTTGGAGAGCTTTTTCTGCTTGCAGCATTTGCTGACTTGTTTGCCTGTGCTAGCTTCCTGCTTGGTAAAAACATCTTCTTGTTTGGGGTGGGTTTATCCTTTGCTGTAAGTCATAAAACCCTCTTCTAACTAAGGTATCCTCGGTTATCCAGTAAGACAGGCTCAGCAATTCTTTTCTTCTAGATCAAAACTTGCTTCCAACTCTATTCCTTCTTCAGACTCCACATTGAAAAATCTTTCTGCCAAGCATACATATCTGTGAGACTTTCTCGTCAAACTTTCATCTTTCCCAACACCTCTAAAGAAATGTTTCCTGATGGTTTGGATCAGAAGATCCAGTATTGCCATCCTGAGATTTTTCATTCAAAACCCATAAGCTGTGCTCAAGGTTTTGGCTATGTTCTTTGTTGTGCCTTGCATCTATTTTGGCTAGAAAGCCAGTGTAGATGATGTCCTTGCTGCAGTAGCCATGGGAAATAAGGTGGAGTGTCTGGCTGATGTACCGGGATGTAGACTATCCAGCACTCCCCCAGGGAGGCCAGGATCCCTAAAGGAATAGAATATTGGCTATGCTCTGGGAGTTTTACAGAGAGAAAGATCCTCACAGCTCAAATGATTTGTCTCCTGGAGTTCTGAGGAGTATGTGGTGAAGAAGAAGGCTGCTGTCTTTTCCAAGAATCTTCCGTGCATTCAAGAGGATCATTGAACTTCTTGTCTGAGAATGAAAGAAATATTAGTAGTAATTAGTACTTTTTCTCTGTCTGTGCATCACTGATTGAATTTGGGTAGGCAATATTTTTTTTATTTATTTATTTGAATTATTCATCATAAGGTCTTCCAAATTCCCAAATTCTGCTTCACTTCTTTCTTTTGTAGGCCAGTCTGGTTCATCTTCTCTTCTACTGTATTATTGCAGACCATATCTGAATGGATTTTTTTTTTTTCATTTTGAACATTAGGTTTAAACCGAATGAACAGAACGCTTTATTTATCCTTATTTGACCAGTTTGCAAGGAAATACAGAATTTTGAAGAGAAGTGACGTGACTCCACTTGAGGTTTTCAATGGATGAGAAGAATGACGATGTCCTACATTCACAGCATTGTTTACAGTAACATTGCAGCTAGTTTCCAGCAACGAAGGTCAGGTTCTGGAAGCAGGCATGCATGATTGTAGAGAAGTCTAAAAAGTTTCAGTTTGGCCGCTTTTCTTGAAAAATAGCTAATATGTCTCAACGTTGTGCTGAATCTTGTTGTACAGACACTTCTTTTGAGGTCTGAACTCCTTGCTGGACTTCTGTATCTAAGAATCAGATACAGTAAACCTATGTTTCCTTATATGCTGTAAGAATTTGGTTCTAATCTAGAAGAGCAAGAAAAGGTTGCCATATTAATACAAGGTAAAGAACCTGCTAAGAAAGCAGTTAATGGACTGCTTTTTTTATTGGAGCAGTGATTTAGTGGTTGGATGGGTTTTTTTTTTTTTGCTTCTCAATAGAATTTAAGAAGTGGTGGGGTAAGAATGTGTGGATGTTTATAGGTTTGCCTTGAAAGAAGAATTACAGGGGAAACTGTTGTAAAGAATTGATGCAGAGCTCTATGCATTAATGCACTCTTCCGTACAGAGTTTCAGAAGTGAAAACCAAGAGGAGAGAGTGCCGACAAGATGAGAGTGCCGATTTACTAGAATGAATTCAAGATAGCATTCTTTTCTCTCTGAATTACAGCTCTAAACCTCAGGGTAGTAATAGGAAGTACATAACAATCTCAAAGATTTAAAAATGGATGATGAAGTTTTCTATCCAGTAAACTGTAAGGCTTCACATTTTAACCTGGTTTGCATTTTGGCAAAAGCCTGGAATCTTCTGCAATTTGCCAGATAACAAGGGATTTAGAACAGGAAGTATGCAAGTAATCATTTGGAGCCTTCATCTCCCTTCTTAGAACAATGGATACATTTATTATGCTCCTATTTTTATTCCATCAGGGGATTTGATCATGGAAATGTCTAGTCATTCTTTTCTTGTTTTCAACCCCTCAAAGAGCATGAATCCAAACTATTCAGAAGTTCTTGATCTGCAACAGTGACAAGCACTATACTGGTAAGAGTCAGTGGACATTAGCAGATCCCCTATGCCAGCCCCCTATGGCGGGCAGTTCTGGCAGGACTGATGTTTGAGGGGCTGGAATTCTGTGAAATAGAACATTCTATGAATGGGGAAAATGGAAACAGATTCTGAACGTTCAACCCAACACGTGAACAAGTAATAGGGCAGGTAATTTTCTGTGGAAATTTCTTTAGCCCCAGTGTTGTGGATGATGATTACTCTTCCTACCTCCTTTGGTCAGCTGCCAGCACAGTCACGTTACTCCGCTTATGGACAGAAAACCAGAAGTCATTTTTGAACAAAACACCCAGCAGGACCTTAGAGTGTTTTTGCTGCAAAATGTTTCAAGGCAGATAGGGAAACAATTCCATTGTAGAGAGTGTGCTGAGAAGACAAGTTTGGAAGTTAAAAACCATGGGATCTGTTTCTATATATGTCACTGATTTTGCTTATTATCAATTTGGTGGGGTTTCTTGTTTTGTTGTTTTATTTTTTTGGTTTTTTTTGTTGTGGTTTTTTTTTTGTTTGTTTTTTTGTTTTTTTGTTTATTTTTTTTTCCTGCATCCTTGAGATGAAAGCATAAGACAGAAAAGTACGGTAAAGTTAAAATACTTTTGAGATGGCTTGTGCTGAAAAACTTGTAGCTACTGCTAAGGCCCATAAGCCAGGTCCTGTTTCATTTCTGAGAAGCTATAAAATTCCCATTGGTAATTTAGTTCTAAGCATCTGTTGTTATGGTGGAGATGCAAATTAAGAAGAACAATTTTTGAATCTGTAGGGATGTATTTACCATTTTGGAGCTGCCTTTTCAGTCTCTGAGCCATCAATGAAAAGAAGGAGAAGAATCTACACTCTTTTCAACCTGTGGACCATCCACTACTGTCCACGTGCTCAGATTCAAAGCCAAACAATCCTGTCGGGCCTGATTGGGAGGAATTATTTGGATTCAAAATACTAGACTAGTATTTGATTTCCATCAGCACAGTCCATTGGGCACGAATTTTGATATCAATAGAACCTTTCACGGGGATCCATCTTTCTCACCTGCAGTACATTTTAAAGAGAAGAGGCATTGTTGAATGGCTTCAGTGAAAAAAAAAATCTTAAATGCACTCTGAATGGAATTGAGATCCAAAGGAGCCAGTATTTCAAGAAAGCCTGAGATGTTGTCTGCCATGAGATCCCTTCTAAGAGGTTCTATTAAGGTACCAAATTCTTCATCAAAATACTGTCAGATTGGTCAGAGGGGAAAAGCAAACTTTTTGAATGGTCCTTTGGGAAGACAGGGCTTGCAGCGAATTTAGTACTTGCTGCTAGGTTGCCTACATTCCAGGAAAGAGTATTAAATACTGAAATTCGACCGATGGTGGATGAAGTCTTTGTGACTGTGAAAGTCCAGTGCATGGCAATCTCAGAAAGGAACCCATCAAAGCCCCTGAAATGCCAACACACAAGTTGTGAGTTGGCAGTGCATGCCAGGTTTTAGCAAACCACAGCAAAATGCTGATTGCAAAACGAGGCCATCAAGTCACATCCGGTATGAAGCAGTAGGAAAGAGGAAAGCAGCTGAGAGCGTCAACCCTGCTAAGTAGTCTCAGTATTCTTATTGCCATTAGCAGAAATGTGAAATGAGTCTATAAAAATTACAAAGGAGGCAAAAGAAAAGGGAGTGATGACTCCTCTGGCATAGTGTTTCCTAACAGGGATCTTCAAAATCCTGTAAAGATTCTCTCATCCTTTAAACTGAAGGAAGGTATTAATGGCAGTAAGGAAATGGCATCAAATGCTAGAAAGACTCTGGGCAGTGTACTTCTAGACAGAAATGCCACTGATGGAAAACCGACTAAACTGGCACCAATGCAGCAGCATTGTACTAAAGCCCAGAAATTGTCCACGGCTTCACTCTCTGCCATTCCTTTCATATGCACACAGCAGCTCTGCAACATTCCTACTCATCATCTCCTTGGCAAACTGGGCGTGAGGGTCCGTAGTGACGCAGAGTCCCCAGGCAGGTGCAAAGGAGAGCCGCTTTCTTGCAAAAGCCAGGCTTTTGAAGCAGACAGGCCTTTATCACTTGCATAGCTTTAAGCCGCAACAAACATAATTCAACCAACCGTCATACCCCACGCTGTGAACACGCAATGCTTCTAGAACTTCTTGATCTACCTCTAATTCAGCTGTCTCACTTTCCCCTAGTCATTTTCTACTTAGCCAAAGTAACGGGCCTCAGCCATGGTTTTACAAGGCCTTCCTTTCGGAAAGTTCTACCTATATGCAACAGCATACCACTAGTTTCTTCACCACCAAGAGTTTAGGTAGATGATTGGCATCTGCCCTTGCGGTGAAACACAATGGGGAGAGAAAATGCTGTTGGAGATGTTCAGTCATTCCATTTTCTAGACAGGCCAAATCAAAAGAAAAGCAAGCTATAGGATTGTGTACTTGCTCTTACAGAACACCTGCTGCCATCTGACAATGAACTAGCAGAAAATCAGCAAGAATGAGACTTGAGGCAAACAACCTTTGGAAGGGAATAATGGGTTGATAAATAAAGACAACAGTTTCCAGGCTCTTGAGATACTTTAAATGACAGCAAAGGATTTGAGAGCAGAGGCTGAACTGGTGGGGAAGGATTCAAAGAATCCCAAGAAAAACATGACCAAAGAATAAAAGAACCCCAAGAAAAATAGGGGCAACTGACCTGTTAAGGCCTTCAGGAAATCAGTGGCCGCTGATTTAGATAGGCCATTCAAGTTCATTTACTGGTGCACCTTCCACTCCTATTTCACCTGTCAGCATCACAGGGTGAATTGAGACCTTGGAATCAAGATTATTTGGGATTCTGTTCTTAGCTTTAGGAGAGAAGTACAGCAGATGAAGTACCTGTTACTGATGTGATACCCAGGAACACAGAGTTGACACATTTCATTGAAGTCCAATCACAACTAGCAATACTAAGAGGATAGGATTGGCGCCTTTTCATGACGCTCTTCTTGTTACGCAGCCTGCTCTGATTCTGGTGAAACTTTTTCATTAGCTTCTCTCTAAAAAGGAGAAAAACCAATTAAATGTCCCTCCCTGCTGATGCTAATCGAGTCAGAGGTCTATGAAAGGGCCAAAAATATTCGGAATTCTTCTTAGACAATGGAAATGGAAGCAGAGCTACCAATCTATTTCCTTGCAACATATCCCTAAAACTCATTCCCTTCTATTCATCACTTATGTATAGCCAGCAGTACATTCAGGAAAAGATGAAACTGACTGATGTCAGCAAGGGAAGGACTTGAAAGAACTATTCCCATGAATCATCGTATAGACAGTAACTCTAGCATTAAAATCAGAACCCTTTTAGTAAGTATCACTTATGGGAAATTCAGGACTCCTGCACAATGGACCAAGAGGATTAAGCAGAAGCCGTTTATGATTTACATGATGCACTTACTCATTCTGACTCTCTGCACACGCTAGTCACGCTTTTCTTATTGGTGCCTTTGTCTTGTCCACGCATTCTGCGTGCACCTCTCAGAAGATGTGTTTCCTTACAGTCCAGGTACTTTGCCCCCCCCCCCCCCCCCCCCCCCGTTTTGGAGTTCTTGTGGTCTTGGAATTTAGTTTCTCAGCTTTTCCTCTCTTGTTTTAGCAAGGCTTATGTCTTGATGAATTCCAGAGGGCCCTGAGAAAATTCTGAGAAGAACCGTTCCACGCTGGATGGCTGGTGCAGCCCATAGTCTAAGCGGTTCAGATACATTGTCACAATTGCCCCTTCTTCTTGCACCAGCCAGATCTTTTCCAATGTCATTTTTAGCAAGAGGCACACCAGTTTCACCATGCATGGAATAACACAAAGCAATGAAATAATGACTACTGGTAAAAACAAAGCTCCATTTACGAGATCTTTCAACCACCCAGTTCTTTCCCATCCCTCAAACCATTGATGCAAACCCCACTCGTTCCCAGTCAATTTCTTCATATTGTCTTGTACTTGTGTGAGTTTCGTATGAATGGCTGCAGAATGGTCCAAAAGATTCATGCAACATATTCCTTATAAAATTCCTAACACTCGTACCCATGTGCTAGTAACAATAAATCTATTTCACCTCCTATTTGCAGTGTGCTATATCTAATAGGATCTACGTCAGTGAGCACCTGACTTAAAATAGAAGAAGTTACGATAAGTCGTTTGAACATCCAGCACCCCAAATGATTAAAAGCAGCCAAACCTTGAGAAGCAGCGCCATCTAGCGTAAGGAAGAACACAGTTATTCCTGCTGGAACGAGCAAAACTCGACATAATGGTGCCAATCACGTCTTTAGCTAGTGTTCCTCTCTAGGTATTCCCGGAAACGAAAAAGCGGCTTCCTCCAGCAAAACCCATTATGAAGGTAAGAGAGCCCGGCGAAGAGCGGCTTCTGTTAAAAGAATCCGGCTACCGGCACCTACCTTCGGACAGCTGCGTATGCCCTTCTTCTGCGTCTCTTGCCGCCTAGACCTTAGCGAAAAGCTTTTCCAGGCATTTTCTCTAAAAGGAACTGTGCCAGCACAGCAAGCGACCCGCGACGGTTTTCATGAAGGTACTCGAGTTCTTACCATCTCCTGGAGAAAAGAAAAAGTGAGATTGGCCAGAGAGTGCTGCATAAGGTTTAGAAGGATGCAAAAGAAAGCTGTCCAAGAACTTTTTCCCTACTTATGGTAATGTAAGTTGAAACTGTTGGAAAGTGGTTAGTTATCGTTTTCCCTCAGTTTGAGAGCTGCTCACTTAATCCCAGTGCTGTGCGGCTTCGTTCTTGACGTCTCAGCATCGGCCGAGCTCTCCGGCGGCCGGAGGCGAAGAAGCGGCTTTTTCGCGCCCAGAGCTTTCTGCCGGTCGCGGTGCGCTCCGAACCGCGGCTTCTGCCGAAAGCCGCCGGGGACCGGCACCTACCTTCGGACAGCTGCGTATGCCCGTCTTCTGCGTCTCTTGCCGCCTAGACCTTAGCGAAAAGCTTTTCCAAGCATTTTCTCTAAAAGGAACTGTGCCAGCACAGCAAGCGTCCCACGACGGTTCTCATGAAGGTACTCGAGTTCTTACCATCTCATGGAGAAAAGAAAATGTAAGATTGGCCAGAGAGTGCTGCATAAGGTTTAGAAGGATGCAAAAGAAAGCTGTCCAAGAACTTTTTCCCTACTTATGGTAATGCAAGTTGAAACTGTTGGAAAGTGGTTAGTTATCGTTTTCCCTCAGTTTGAGAGCTGCTCACTCAATCCCAGTGCTGTGCGGCTTCGTTCTTGACTTCTCAGCATCGGCCGAGCTCTCCGTCAGCCGGAGGCGAAGAAGCGGCTTTTTCGCGCCCAGAGCTTTCTGCCAGTCGCGGTGCGCTCCGAACCGCGGCTTCTGCCGAAAGCCGCCGGGGACCGGCACCTACCTTCGGACAGCTGCGTATGCCCGTCTTCTGCGTCTCTTGCCGCCTAGACCTTAGCGAAAAGCTTTTCCAGGCATTATCTCAAAAAGGAACTCTGCCAGCACAGCAAGCGACCCGCGACGGTTTTCATGAAGGTACTCGAGTTCTTACCATCTCCTGGAGAAAAGAAAATGTAAGATTGGCCAGAGAGTGCTGCATAAGGTTTAGAAGGATGCAAAAGAAAGCTGTCCAAGAATTTTTTCCCTACTTATGGTAATGCAAGTTGAAACTGTTGGAAAGTGGTTAGTTATCGTTTTCCCTCAGTTTGAGAGCTGCTCACTTAATCCCAGTGCTGTGCGGCTTCGTTCTTGACTTCTCAGCATCGGCCGAGCTCTCCGGCAGCCGGAGGCGAAGAAGCGGCTTTTTCGCGCCCAGAGCTTTCTGCCGGTCGCGGTGCGCTCCGAACCGCGGCTTCTGCCGAAAGCCGCCGGGGACCGGCACCTACCTTCGGACAGCTGCGTATGCCCGTCTTCTGCGTCTCTTGCCGCCTAGACCTTAGCGAAAAGCTTTTCCAGGCATTTTCTCAAAAAGGAACTCTGCCAGCACAGCAAGCGACCCGCGACGGTTTTCATGAAGGTACTCGAGTTCTTACCATCTCCTGGAGAAAAGAAAATGTAAGATTGACCAGGAAGTGCTGCATAAGGTTTAGAAGGATGCAAAAGAAAGCTGTCCAAGAACTTTTTCCCTACTTATGGTAATGCAAGTTGAAACTGTTGGAAAGTGGTTAGTTATCGTTTTCCCTCAGTTTGAGAGCTGCTCACTCAATCCCAGTGCTGTGCTTGACTTCTCAGCATCGGCCGAGCTCTCCGGCTGCCGGAGGCGAAGAAGCGGCTTTTTCGCGCCCAGAGCTTTCTGCCGGTCGCGGTGCGCTCCGAACCGCGGCTTCTGCCGAAAGCCGCCGGGGACCGGCACCTACCTTCGGACAGCTGCGTATGCCCGTCTTCTGCGTCTCTTGCCGCCTAGACCTTAGCGAAAAGCTTTTCCAGGCATTTTCTCAAAAAGGAACTCTGCCAGCACAGCAAGCGACCCGCGACGGTTTTCATGAAGGTACTCGAGTTCTTACCATCTCCTGGAGAAAAGAAAATGTAAGATTGACCAGAGAGTGCTGCATAAGGTTTAGAAGGATGCAAAAGAAAGCTGTCCAAGAACTTTTTCCCTACTTATGGTAATGCAAGTTGAAACTTTTGGAAAGTGGTTAGTTATCGTTTTCCCTCAGTTTGAGAGCTGCTCACTTAATCCCAGTGCTGCGCCCCTTCGTTCTTGACGTCTCAGCATCGGCCGAACTCTCCGGCTGCCGGAGGCGAAGAAGCGGCTTTTTCGCGCCCAGAGCTTTCTGCCGGTCGCGGTGCGCTCCGAACCGCGGCTTCTGCCGAAAGCCGCCGGGGACCGGCACCTACCTTCGGACAGCTGCGTATGCCCGTCTTCTGCGTCTCTTGCCGCCTAGACCTTAGCGAAAAGCTTTTCCAGGCATTATCTCAAAAAGGAACTGTGCCAGCACAGCAAGCGACCCGCGACGGTTTTCATGAAGGTACTCGAGTTCTTACCATCTCCTGGAGAAAAGAAAATGTAAGATTGTCCAGGAAGTGCTGCATAAGGTTTAGAAGGATGCAAAAGAATTTTTTCCAAGAACTTTTTTTCAGCTTATGGTAATGAGCTATACTGGAGGCTCAGACCATTCTTCTTCTTGGAATTGGTGAAGGATGCACAAGCACTGCTGATTGTGCTTCGTTGTGGTACAGGTAATAAATAGTTGATTGTTTTAATAAAAAAACACTTGAAATGCTAAGAGACGAATTTTAAAGCATAATTAATTGGAGAAAGATTCCTAAACTTGTGGCCGGTTTCCCCAACCCATCTATTGATTGCAAACGACATTCCTTGCTGTTGTTCTGGTGCATGAACCAAAGCCCAGTGATGTCTACTACTTAAGAAAGAGGTTCTACCTTCTTACTAGAATATGTTCTTACCCTTTTAAAACACTACCCCGAACATTAAGAACAAGAGATTACCTGATGAAGTAATGAAGTGCTTTGGTTGAAAGTAAATTGCATTTGAAGGAAACGGGTTTGGGGGCGAGCACAGGAAGATCTCCGAAGTAGAGTGCCAGCTTAGTTCTCTGCTTCAGAGATAAGTGAAGCAATTCAGGAATGTCTTTCCGTGAAAATAGTTTACAGATCTTTCTGCACAACAGGTAACCACCAGCATCAGAATGTGTGCAAATAACAGACTACTCACTACAAGGTTGTCATCCATGAGTGGTAAGGCAACTCAGACTCATAGCAGTGGTTTTGCTCTTGTGCCTCATAGAATAGACAGAAAAGAATGCGGAAAACTAATTTTTCCATCTAGTTTCTTTCAGTATTGGTTCCAGGACTATTTTCCTACCCTCAGGAGACAGCAAAAACTGTCAACAACTGAAATGCTTCAGAACTTGAAATGATCTGAATGGCAAATATTTCTCCTCAAATAAAATTTAAAACGTAAGTCATAACGGTAAAACAGATCGAGCTATTTAAAGATGAATGTTCTAGACTTACTAAAACATTCCCAGAGATAACTATTGTGTCCTAAATCTGTTTAAAAGTCCAGAGTTCCTGGTAAAAAAACTTCTATGCAGATGAGGTAGCTACATGATAGTCTCTTTCCAGCTTAATTATACTCTTCACTCTCACCACCTCTACCAGTTGATTTTCGTAAGTTCTTAGAAAACAGTACTTTAACTTTTTTAGTTCTATGAAAAAAAATGACAGTGACAAGAGTTCTTTGCACTGCCTGTTTTCTGAGAAGCCTGACCATCAAGCCTTAGGAACTTGATCATGAGTTTTATTTCATCTCAAAGTAAATTTTAAGGGCGTGGCAGAGAGAATGGGAGCCTCATGCCAAACAGTTTAGGCTTCTAATTCTTGTATTGTCCTACTTACCTACGACAAGAACTGGAAAGAGGATAGATTCCAGTTAGCAGCTGTTAAACATTTGCACATACTCTTCTGCTAAAGAAGAGGTCAAGGATGGTTTTCTGGCCCTCCCTCCACAAGCTGCAGCTTCCTTCAAGGCACTTTCACCTGCTGTGGCATGGAGCCCTCCAGCAGCTGCACTGTAGGTATGTGTTCCTCCATGGTTCTCTAGGGACTGCTGGGAGACAACCTGCTTCACTAGGATATCTCCAGGGACTGTGGGGGATTCTTTGCTCTGTCAACTGGAACACCTCCTCCTCCTTGTCTTACTGTAGTATCACGGAGCTGCTTCCCATACTGGATTTTCCCCTCACTTGCCACTGCCCATTCATATGTTTTGTGCTTTTGACAATATATTCTCACAGAGACTGATGGGCTCAGCTGCAAAAATGTGTCTTGCTAGAAAATGACATGCTCTACAAAACCATGATTTTATAGAAAAGAATAGTGGAAGTACAAATATACTGCTAAAGGTCCGGAAACTTGACAGTGCTTCATTGTAATACATCCCCTGATTTTGCCTTCTTTCTCCTTAAGATCTGGAAAGAATACTGGGCAGGAGACAGTGTTGTTTCAAGGAAAAGACTTTTTTAGGATTCTAGGGTGCATCTTCAACTTTCTTGAGAAAATTGAGAAAAGGCCCTTTGTCTTCTGTGGTAAATATCATTAGGCAGTAGGGACAAATTCTGACCAACAAGAGCAGGTCAAAATCTGGTGAGATCAAGCAATATACCTTGAGTGGCCAGGACAGAATCATAGAGTGGTAGAATCAGTTGAATTGGAAGGGGCCCATCAGGAGCATCAAGTCCAACTTCTGGCCCTGCATGGGACCTTCCTCAAGAATCACACCAGATGCCTGAGAGCAATGTCCCAAAGGTTCTTGAACTCAAGATAGGTGTGATGCTGTGACCACACCCTGGAGAGACTCTTCCAGTGCCCAGCCATCTTCTGGTTAAAAAACTTTTTCCTGATACCGGACCTGAGCCTCCCCTGACTCAGCTGCATGCTATTTCCTCCAGTTCTGTCCTTGTAAACCTCATTGGAGAACTTTCCGATACCTTCGTGTCTTTTTTCATTGTGGTACCCAAAACTGCCCCCAAGCACTCAAGGTGAGGCCGCCCCAGAACACAGCAGAGCAGAGCAGAGCAGAGCAGAGCAGGACAATGCCCTCTCTTGCCCAGCTGGTGATACTGTGCCTGATGCACCCCAGGACAGGCTTGGCCCTCCTGGCTGCCAGGGCACTGCTGATACCCATTTAGCTTGCCATTGGCCAGGAGCCTGGCTTCCTTTCAGCCTCTGGCTCCCTAGTCTATACACACACACAGAGCAGGATTGCCCTGTCCCAGGTGCTGAATCCAGCACTTGCCATCGCACAACTCCCTAAGGTTGGGGATTGCCTGTGGGAATCCTTGGAAACAGAGGATTTTGGGAAAGCTGCAAAAGGCAGGCCTCAGAGACAGCAGAACTGTGCTTGGAGCTAAGCAGTAGTCATAAGGTTTGTCAGCAGAAAAATGATAGAAGAAGTAGAGAAGTAAGGACAAATAGAACAATGGCCTGTGTATTAAAGCTTGACATGAAGAACTCCCTAAGCTACAGCAAAGTAGATCTAGCCAGATCTTAGGAAGTTCTAAGCTTAATAATGGAGCTCTGTGCATTCTATCTTAAGGCTTACAAGCAGGTCTTTTATTCAAAAGAAGCAAGCGTTCTTTGAACCAAAGTTCTGTGTGCTTCTAGGGATCGGAAAGAACTAGTGTCAATATGCTTTTGCTTTGTGGGATTGGTCAAAAAGCTTTTCAAGTAAGTTGTAACATGAAGTTCTTTTTCTGCTGCTGGGGACGTGAGCTGCTGGCATCTTCCCACTGTCATAACCATGTCATGAGACTGATGCTGGAAAATACAACAGCTTGGGACGCCTTCCCCAGCAGTCCCGCCCCTTTCGTGATTTGTGCATAGACTCCCGGCCAGCCATAATTGCCCATCTCTCTTATTTGTCAAGATCTCTCTGCAGTGTCTCACTGGCCTCAAGGGAGTTAGTTGACAGCTCCTCCCAATGTAGCGTCTCTGGCAAACTTGCTTAATATTCCTTCAAGTGCCGAGTCCAAGTGCTTCAAAAGATGTTGAAGAGAACTGGCCCAAGGACGATACTGTCTTAGCCACTGAAATTAGCGCTTCATGCTTCTTCTTGCTCCTTAGTGCAGAAATCACAACAAATATCTTCTTTGTTTCTTTTCTATCCATGCAGGTATCTTTGCTTATGCTCATGCTTTTTATCCCAACAGCAGCTGACACGACATTTACATACAGAGCAAGAGCACGCTTTTCCTGCTGTTACTAGACTTAACAATTTTGCAATCTGTCAATCAGATACCTTTGCAACTGAAGTCAGACCTTCAGCATTTCTCATCAAAAGAGTAGAATGTCCTCAGAAGAAGAGAAAACTTTGCTGCATACTCTGTAAGCCTGCAGAATAGATCATAAGGAGTTAGCATCACAATCATTTCAGCACTGACCCTATACTTGAGCAGGGAAAAAACTTCAAAGAACAGCTAATTAATGCAGCAACATAATCTAAGGAATAAAACAACTAGGATCTTCCAAACTGGTCCCTGCGGTAGAAATGTACTTGTAAGAATACAGAAGGTAAAAGATATGGTTTGGAAAGGCTACATCCTTGCTAAGCTAAATTGGATCTCATCCTGTAGATGAAAGATCAAGAAGCTCAAAGTGGAGCTAGAGAGACATGTCCAGATCATGAGATAGAGCAAAGCATTTTTCAAGATAATTAGGCATTTTGGTGGACTGGGCAGTTAGGTTAAATCTGCCACACTTACTCACTTTTGGGGACTGAATTGTGGAGTGCTAAACCATATCTGCTGCTCTAGAAAGTAAAAGAGACACATCCAAATGGTATGGCTAGTGTGAAGACTCTCACTCTCTATTGCTAAACATTTCATAAGCTATTAACCGGTCATAGGAACAAAATGAAATAAAGCCATTATACCATCTTGGAATGGAAAAATATGTTCAAAATATTTTTTTTCCTTCTGTTTTCTTCCTCTTTTTTTTTTTTTTTTTTTTTTTTTTTTTTTTTTTTTTTTTTTTAATCCCAGAAGATATGATTCATAATTTCAACCATTCTGGAATGCTTTCAATAGATGAAGCCAGCATAGTATTTTTCTAACAGGCTCTTGCCCCTTACCTTCTTCATTACTGTTTTGGAATATACTCCACAGTCATTTGATCTCAGTCAGTTTTTTATCTCTCTCCCCCCAAGACAAATTTTAAAGGACTACCTAACCACTAAAAATCATCATTTCTCTGGTTTCTCAAAGCTTTTTGAGAAAGTTGTTTTGTTTTGGTTTTTTCATATTGCATCATTCCTAATGTCTTCAGACCTACTACAAGTGGAAGTTCAAATAAATCTTACCTTAAAGAGACTGTGAAAGATAACAAACTGCCAGTCTTGGTATTTGTATTTTTCTAAATCCTTTTGATTTCAAGGTTGCCTTCCTGAATGCGCAGTTTAATTAGAAAACATTGTGTTTCTAAAGGAGACCCAGTTCAATTGCTTCTGCAAGTTCACCTTCATTTTGTAGGATTGTACTTCAAGAAATCTTGTTTCATTCAAACATTAAAAGAGTAGATTTGACATCATATGTGACCCTTTCATCTCTCTCATCTGTATTTCATTGCGTGAGTTTCACAGTTGCCTCCAAGAAGATTCCTTTCAATTCGCATAGCATGTTATCTGAAGATCTGTCTGCTTTCTTCACTTGCTTGAATGGGAAGACATGGGAAATACATTCTGAAGGTTATCTTTTACAGTCTACTTTTACCTACCAGTGTGCTTCTATTGACTAGAACCAATTTCAGCTGGAAAGGACATATTGTTCTGATCTGCTCATACCAAGGGGGGATGATGTTTTCTTAACTGATCTCGGAGGGCAAAAGACAAGATGGAAAAGGGATTGCAGTATCACTCCAAACAAATGCACCTTTCTAGAATGACCACAGCAAATGCCTTCAAGGAATTAGGGAGAGGAAAAAAATAGAAAAGAGGGGGAGAAAGAGAGAGGGAGTATAGCTACCAAATGGAGAGAGATGAAGTCCTCGCAGCCCAGCCGATGGAGTTCTCCCAGGGGAGATCTCAAAGTCCTGGTTATCTCAAGGTTCTATTCTAGTCCATTGCTGAGGGGGGAAACAGATCTAGAAATGGCTGAGGGGGAGCAGATACAATAAAGCGCAAGTCTATTGAAATTGCTGAGGGGGAAAATGGTATTGAAGACGGGTACAGACAGTCCATGTTCTCAGCAGGAGAAGTCAATATCAATATCAGCAGTGAGTGGGAGCTATTGTTTCAGGACTGGTTTCTATAGGAAACCAGTCTAGGTCCCGCGAACACATCTGCAGGCAACACTTAGCAGGCATCCTGCTTCAGTCAGGCCAGCAGCCCTGGATCAGAATTACGGGCGTCTCAGCCTCAGTCCTTGGGAGGGGGGCTTCAATCTGCGTCCCTCACGGTGGTAGTGGAGCAGATGAAGGATTTTCCATGGGCGGCTACCACAGTTGCCCCAGCAAGTTCATCTGGCCAAGAGGTGGGAAAATTCCTGGGCTGGTGTCGCGAAGCACGTGCAGGCCCATAGGTCATCTCGCCCCTTGGCAGGCCCTGCTAGAAGCAGTCACTGTAGACACAGCTGCCAACAATCACTTGGCAGGCCAGAATTCTGCTCAGGGGCCTCAGGATTTCTGGCATTCCTCTCTGACCGGCATGCCAGCATTCCAGTCAGGGTCCTCAGGGTCCCGATGTCTGTCCTGGGGACGGTCGTGAGGCAAATGAGGGGAACTTCGGACTGTCTTTCACATGGATCAGAAAATCAGTTTACTAAAATGGCCAAAAAAGAATGTGTAACATTTAGAATTGAGGAAAAAAACAAAAACAAAACCAAACCCAAAGCATTGGAGCAATATCATTCTAGAGAATGCCATGTATCTATGAAAAGTACAAAAAACTTCTGTTTTCAAATGCACTTACAAATCACCTTTTTGCATCTGTTTTGGGTTTTTTTTTTGTTTGGTTTTTTGGTTGTTTTTTTTTGTTTGAAAGCTCTGGCACTTATCTGATTCTTTTTTGAGCTAGTTCAGCTCATTAATCTGGTAAGAAAGCAGCTAAAAGTAAAGAGAAAAACCTATGGGGACCAGGATGCCACTTCAGCCACGTTGTCGTGAAGCATTAGGTCAGCCTTCTGTGTTGTAGAAATATCTCTGTCCTAGATGAAAATCAATGCATAGCACTATCTTCTTTTAAACTTTGTCCTTGCTACTGGGTTCCTGAATGATCAAGATGCTTTCAAACCAAACAACAGCCAGCCCTCTGAGATACTCCCCAAAGTATTGCGATGGAATAACTTGATCAGGAGGAAGAGCTCGCTATGCAGAACCTGAATATGAGGTCAAGAATGCTTTGTTGTGGATTACCATAGTTTGGGATTGTTTATCTCTTACCCCACCATGTAGGTCTAGGAAAAAAATTAGGTAGCCACAAGGCTTTTACAGCTGTTCTTGTATTTTGGGATAGTAAGGATTTAGGGGAGTAAACAAAACTGTGGTGAGTTTTCATGTCAGCTAACCCATCAGCATCAATGAAAAGAATATTATCTTCCTTCCTGCACAAAGGATGTTTCATGATGCCTGTGATGTCAGGGACTTAAAAACGAAGACCATTGTGATTGAAAGGAAGCACTGGCATGCCACAAGGTAACTGTAGTGAGCTGTGTTTCCTCCTCAGCTTCACTGTGAGAGTAGAATTTTAATGAGCAGTTCCAAAACTTGGTCTTAGCATAGTCTGGTGACATATCTCAAAGGAGCAGTGTCCTAGGGTGACTTTATGATGCTTGTATCCCCAGTCATCTGTTCTCTTAATGCTGGATATGATATTCTCTGCCTTCAAGACTGGTTCTGAGAGCAAAGGTGGGGAGAAGAAGAAGCACCGAGTTTCTTATCAGAGGCTGCACTCCTTAAAAAGCAACACTCTTCCACATTCTGCGCTGCACTGTGTTGTCTGGGCACTGACGGAGCAGAACAGAGCGCTCATTTGCTTTTTAGTTGGTTCAGCTGGCTGAGGCAGATTTTTCCCTGGACTGTTTTTTTTTTTCCTTTCCCTTTTCTTGGAACGTTTCGAATCTGCTCCGGACTGGGACCTGGGAAGCACTGGGAACTAGCACTCTGTGGCCTACTGGGGCCTACCCTGGGCAGCAGCCTTCCCCATTGCCGGAGGGGTTGATAACAGAGTGAGCACCCATAGGAGAGACTTTCTGATTTGTCATCTCTTCAGTGCGGCAAATGAGTTTTGTCATGTGGCATTGTTCATTTTTTTGTGCTGGGGAGTGCTTTGCCTGTTAAAGAAACAGCTTTTTCCCACTTCTCTCCCCAAACCAGTTGAGGGAAGGGGCTGTGTGGGTGGGCTTTCGGTGGGGGGGAGGGTGCAGTGGCCCTTTGTGTGAGGTTTTCTGCCAAATTTGCCCTAAACCTAAAGGACAATCAGGATGTGCGTCTTAGAGAATTGTGGTTGGAACTTTGGTTGGAAAAGACCTTTAAGAACATTGAGTCTAAATGGAATTAGCAAATGCAACCATCAAGAAATGCTTTGCTGTTTGAAGAGAACGTGATTTATCTGGTAAGCTTTGCAAGTATTTGTGTCATCACAAGCACACATGACCAATGCATTAGATGGGAATATAATAAGAAACCTGTGCAGATCAACAGAATGATTCTCAGGGTAGGATATTTGCATGTTTCATCTGTCTTCCTGACTTCTTCAAATGAATTCTTTTTAGAAAGTAATGATTGGAATTGTTACTCTTTTGACAGTTCTG
Organism: Haemorhous mexicanus; assembly: GCF_027477595.1. NCBI lineage: Eukaryota > Metazoa > Chordata > Aves > Passeriformes > Fringillidae > Haemorhous > Haemorhous mexicanus. The sequence continues at coordinate 20,658,204 of NC_082345.1, read as the reverse complement.
AGTGTATTACTGACCTTTTTGGCATATGAATGCCAAACGGGTTAATTCACCTCGTTTTTCAGATAAGGACCGGGATTTAGTGTTGCTTCAGCTGGGGGCAGAAACATTGAAATCCTCCCGCCTCCTTCTTAGTACCTAATTTCTATTACAAAATCAGTGCACAATCTTGTCCCTTAAGGTCCACTTAGCTCAGTTTATACCAACAGGGTGACATTAGCAGGGCTCACATGATGCTGCACACAGAAGCCCTCAGTGTGCAGCTCTAGCAGACAGTAATTCCATGCAGTTGGACAATCCCAGTGCTGACTTTGGATCACCAGAAGCGTTCTTAGTAGAACGAGACAAATTTAATGGAGAGGTCTCTGCAGGAAGTGGCCTGAAGAAGACAGCAGAAATCCCAGCTGTGTGTTTGTAGAAATCAGTTGAAGGCCATTTACAGAAAAAAGATCTTTAAATCTAGCTAGCTTTTTCTGCAGATTATTTGTAAACTATATGCATTACACGGACAGTTTCACTGAGCATCTGAAATACAGCTGCGTTTAGGGGGATTGAATCAGGGTTGGGAAGCAGTGAAATAAAGCTTTTCAGGAATACCTGACATCCAAGTCCCGCCGAAATTGATCCGTTTTTTATGTCCAGATGCTTTTGAAAATAATGGGTGACCATTTGGCTACCTCATCGTTTTAATCAGAAATACAAAGAGAATTTTAAACTCAAATCTTTTATAGCTTGAATATTTTTCTTTGTTTATTTCCTACTTTCCAATTCAGTTCTACAAATCATATGATTAGGTAATGAGAACTCATGCTGTATAAAAATATTTAATGCTATACTTCCAAGTTAAGGCCATGTATTTCCTGGAACTGTTTCAAAAAAAAAAAAAAAAAAAAGCCTATCTGGATTCTTTCTTCCCCACGCTCATTATTAGATGAAAATCATTTCAATATACTATTTTGACTTTAGATGGTGCAAGATTATATTCAGAAATTCAAGCCTCTACTGTTAGGTTGTTTACATGGTTTTCTGGCCCTTCTAACTTTGCGCAACCACTCTTTGCAGCTATATATTTTTGCAGTAAGGCATCCCAGGGGTCTGTGAGAAGTTTTAATGTCAAGCAGAACTAACATGTAAACTACACGTGACATACTCAACATATTTCACTTCAGAAAGTTACAGTATGCTTAGACGGGATGAAATAGGAAACAAATAGACTTAACACAGTATTTCTAAATCTTGGAAATCTGTTACCTGAACTTTGAGTCACTTTGCAGGACTCTGTAGAAATGCAAACGTGAAGTCCAAGGAGTAGAGCAGAAGGCGTATTGGGCAGGGGGACAGAAGATTGCTTTGAAGGGTGATGTAAGCAAGATTGCATCCTATAAAGAGAGCAGCTGCTTCTGCTGGTGCCAACATCGAGAATTTGTGCCACTGGCCTAGTTTTCTGGGGACTTTTGACCTGTACGCTCTTGAGGGCTTGCAGATGTGAATTAATCTGTCCTTTGATCTTTTCTTTCATTTGAATGTCTATGACCTGTTTTGGTCTTGTGTACTGTACTGTATTGTTTTATAAACATACTTGTTTCCACTGTTTGAAAGCTGTAGTTGAAAGTTAGGTTGCAATTATGAGTTGGCTGTCAAAAGAATTAATTTTCTGCTTTAAGCAAAATATCAATAGACGCATTCAATCCACTCCTGTGATACAGATTCATTTTGAATTTACAGGGTAATTTGCATTAGTGGTTGTACTGCATGAGCAATAAATATGACTTTCTTGGTTTCTAATGATGATAATAGTTCTCTTTGTATTACTGTAAGAATTGAATCCACCATCATTCTTTTCCTATTATTATTGTGCTGTAAAGGAAAAACAGTTTTGCATTAACCAAGAGGTAAAATGCATGTATTTAGCATCATTCTTGCAGGTAGTCCTCAATTCTGAAAAGACCTCTCAGAAGCTGCATCAAACGGGAAAGCCAGACGGATGGCAGAATGCAGAAGCTGCCGTTTAGGATCGAGTACAAAATGACACCCAAGAAATTCTTCATGGATGCTGCATAAGTACAAAGACGCCACTATTTCAAGGTGAAAAATAGTCAATGTGAAACTTGTTAGATGAATAAAAAACTATGCTAATCAAGACACTAGAGTACCAAACATGCGACAAGGCTTTTTTGTAATGAACATCATGCCCAGCATGAAAAAGTACTCTTTTTATTGTAGATCGTTTAAAAGTGCACAACAGTTTGGAAAAAAGTGCTTTTCATTTTTCTAGTAATAAGAACTGTGTATCATTCTAAGAGATACTGGACACAGGTTTTTGAAAACAATGTTCTTTTAAAGGTTAATTCTATTCATAAATACTTCACAGGAAAACATTTGATCTGCTGTTCATCCTGAAGACTCTTAAAGGAAAATGTTTTGGTTGCGTTCTCTTCTGACTAGTTCAGGAGCTCAGTCTTACCTGCATTCTAATGCTTTTTTATGTTCCTGATGGCACGGCTTAGACATCCTTGTCTCCATTACTGTCATGATTTCCATATCAAGTGATGAGAATTTTTCTTCATGATTGGTGAAGTGTCATAACATTAATGCAAGTCAATTTGAAGTTTTTTTTCCAAAGGAATCTCTTCCTTCCTAATGAAAACCATTTGAAATAGCAAACCTACTCAGTTTTTCAGAAAGTGATATAATACACCTGTAGAGTACAATGTCCTCGGAGTTGTTTTTTCAGCAGAAGAAGAAAACTGCTGTTTTCTTCTTCTTCTATCACCTTAGACTTACTTTATTCAAAACCTTTTTAAACCTTTGAATTTCTATTTTGATAGCTAATTCCTTTCACATTGTGCTATAGCATATGTATTTTGAAAGGCCATTTGTACACATTCAAATGGCTTACTTCTATTCTACTAAGAAATGGCTGTACTTCTAGTAGGGAAACTTCAAGGTCCAGTAAGATTTTATCTTGTACAAAATTTAAAAAACTCCAACTCTTAAAAATGATACCAGAAAATGACGTCTGTAAGACTGTGGCAGGAGGCTTTTTCCAGAACAATGTGCAGTTCTTCCCAATTCTATTTTTCCCTCCCATTACTTTGTACACAAAGATTTTTACACAGTCTTCTAACAGTGGCATGTTACTACTGGGCTAGAGTATTGCCCTGCCAGCATTGGAATTGACTCAAATGCAGTTGTGTTCAAATTTGCTGATGGGACAAGGGTTTTTTGCTGAACACACTTTAGCAAGCAAGAGGGCTTCTTGGCCTTTCGATGCTATGAGTCCCAGAAAAAGATGAATGAGGTGGTGACTTGCCTCGTGTTTTGAAGAGAGATCAAAAACTTATTTCTGGGGTCACCTCCCTTTTGGTACAGAAAGCGCACAGAGGGCTTTGAAGCAGCACTTTCACCCTCTTTGCATTCACTAGTAAATCTGAGACAGAGCTTGGCCCAAGGTTTGTGCAAAAATACTCTTTTGATGCAACTGTTAACCAGACAATATCTCTGGGAAAATTTGCAGGGGCAGAAAGCAAGCCCCTCCCGGGAAATCTACTGAAATGGTTCAGAAGTTATTCCCATTCACTGTTGCTAACCTCTGCTGTCTAGCTGTCGGATATGCTTGGGACCATGTTGAAATAATTCTAAACAATGTACTGAGGCTGCAACATTGAGGAAACATAGGTATTTTCCATAGGTGTCAGGGGAAAATATTTTTATGGGTAAAAATGAGTTCCATAGAAAACAAGAACAGCATGGTAGAAAAAAAATTACATCCAAAGAATGAAGATGCCCAGAATTCTTCTTTTGAAGTTACACAGAGTCAATATTTTCTAAATAAGGTTGTGAAACTTAAGAAGAAGGAGGAGTACATTCCACCTGACTGGTGCACAAGTTCATGTTTCCAACTTACAAAAAACATATTATTAAAAGAAAAATGTTCCGCCTTGTGGAAAAGTAGCCCATTCGTAATTGTATCAAAGGTAGGGTTAGATCAAGTATTCCTACAAGACAGTAGTAGTACTATGAAAAGCCTTTTGGCATCTATTTGACTACAGGAAACTTGAGCAAGCAGAAGCGTCTTTCCCTGCTGCAAGCTGTACTTCCGATTTGCTGCTGCTGCTTAAACATTGTCAAAAGAAAACTTGTCAAAAAAGAACTACTCTATACAAGCAACTGGAACTATCCATTGCGTTCCAGCCAATTTGAACTAGAAAATATCAGACACACACTCTAGCTGAATATTCTAATGCATAGATGGAGTATACCATCACAAAGAAATGGGAACGCTGGAGAAAGGAGCAAATGCAGATGAATTTCAGGGAAGGAAATTATTGGAGAGCTACTGCAGTCCCTCGACTTTACAAGAAATGATGTCCAGTAAATCCCAACCAGAAACCTACATAACTCCATTTTGAAGTGAGTTGCATCTATGGTCCTCTGTCCTTCCTAGATGAAGAAACTGTGTTTTGAATCAATCTTCCAAGCAGTATGGCTAAAGACCTTAGATACCTCAATTTTTTTTTTTTTTTTCCAGAAGCAACTGTCTCAAAACCTCTTTAAAGCTGGCTTTTCCCCTTAAGATGCTATATATTCAAAGAGCACCCTCTCATTTAACAGGGTATTCCAAACATCATTTCCAAACTTAGACTAAAAATAACACTCTTCCTAGTTATCTTTCTTTTTTTTTTTGCAGCTTCCTGCTAACATAGGCAGCAAAGTAGAGAACAGATCCCAGCTCTTTCTGGAACATCTTGAACAAATGCCCTTGCTTGTGTTCCAATCATTCACTTTGCCAAAATCCCTAATGATGAAGAAAAGGTTGTGAAGGCATTACTAGTAGTATGATATGGCAATGTATGGGTGTGATTTATCAAGTAGAATTTGTATCACATAGATGATACTTGGCAAACAGCAAATGAAGGGGTTTCTTTCAGCTCTCAGACTGATGTTACATCTCAGTAATTTATTAAAAAGATAACAAGAAGGATATTTTATAACAGTGAACTTAATTACACCCCTACCATGGACATCTGAATCTTAGGAATAGACAGTGTCTGATTTAGAAAAAAAAAAAAGAATTATCACAGTTTAAAGAAGCATATGATCATGAACACTTTGCTGATGGAACATAGCCTATTCATTGGCTGAAATGAAGCAGGTAGACAGGACATAGGAAATATTGTTTTGTGGATCAAACATTTATTTTTTTAAAGTGATGCTTACAGATGGTGAACTCACCAACTTTGATATTGCACAGTAGATAAGGGTACCTAACTTGCTCCATCAAGTTATCCCTTGGAATCATCATCCAAGGGCATTTCCCCCTGCCTCTGTGAAAATGTGCCTACCTTTTTCACAATACTTTTGCAGCAGCATTGCTAGGCCTGATCAGCTGGTATGGAGGGTGAATTATCAGCAGCAAGGTGACTGGCCAGGGTCATTTGATTCCATGGATTTTGATCTACCGGATATTTTGAAGACCTGCTTCAGCCCTCTTTCTCAGACACAGCCTTCAAATGGTGCTAAACAATTGTTCGGGCTGTGGACCACATGAAAAAGTACTTTCTGGTGCCTGTACTGGGCCATATGCTCTTTATTCTCTCCCTCAACTTCTCCATCACCTCTCATCTCTTTCACATGAGCTATGTTCAAGGTCCACAGGATACTTTTCACAGAATCTTCAGGCCTGATGCAGTAAGAATGATGAACAGAACGCAGCTGGGATGAATTTTCCAGTTTGGATAAAACCTTTTGTGCACCCAAATCCCCCTATGCCCAGAAAAACCTTCACTAGTACTAGTGTTCTACCTAATCTGCAATTTAGTCTGAAAGAAAAGCTTTTGTCTGAGAGTATCTGAGAGATCTGCATGAAGCACAGATATCTGACCTATGCAATTTTGAATATCAGAGAAAAAAGAAAAAGGCAAGAAGTTTTTCATTTTACTGGTTTTAATTTTCAATTCCATGCACTTTTTCAAAAAGTGTCAATCTCAAATGGCCATCAACATATTTCAGTCATCTGTAAGTTAGTATTCCTATCAAATGTGTTTCAAATCAAAAGAATTTCAAGCCTCTCCTCAAAGTTCATATGCCTAGATTTAGTATTTCTGATCTAGATTAGATGAAAGGAAGACATTTTTTGCTGTTGGGGTGCGGGAACGCTGGAACAGGTTGCCCAGAGAAGTTGTGGATGTCGCATCCCTGAGCGTATTCAAGGTCAGCTTGGATGGGGCTTTGAACAGCAACGAATGCGACCCTTGATGGTAGATAAACAAAGCTTGAATATAGAAGAAACTCAGATTGAAGTACAGGAGCAAATTTTCTCTCAGCTCTTGGGGTAAGTTCAAAGTTGTACAAAATTGCATTTCTCTGTGATTTTCACTACTGTAACAGAAAGCTTCATGAAAACTGTGCAGAAGATATCACATTTTAAAAGCGATAAGAACTACAATATCAAACACACGGGATGGGTTTCAACATGGGACACGCTCTGAGAGAAAATCTCTGTATTTCAACACTTCATCCCAATCATTAGGATTTCATGAAGTGCCAAAGAAGGCGGCAAAATGTCCTTCAGGACATTATTTACTGTAGTTCAGCCTGGCCATTAGTTGGAATTGGTGTTTGAACTAATGTCGATGTACCACACACACTTTCCATGCACTGAAAATTACTGTTTACAATGAATAAGCAATGAGGATCAAAATTGATTGAAAGCATCTTAAAAATGTCAAGTATTTCACTGTAAATGATCTAGGATCAAAATACTTATTCTACCTTAGTGAGGGACAAATAAATTCTTCCATACCACGATGGTTTAAAATTGTATAAACCAATGTTTTCTTCTGAAAAGACATCATCTAATTCTTTCTATTTGTAGAAGAAAATCTTCCTAGACATAGAACTCAGTAATTTTAAAGGAACAAATGAAAGGAAAATATTCTGCAAACAGAATTCAATGAAAAGCTGTCTTTTAAATATGAGGTAGATATTAAACAGAATTTTAGTACCAGATATTTGAAATAGTGTACCAGCTATTTTGCCCACAAAGAGTGGCATTTAGCATTTCAGTCTTTTCCAAGGTGTTCATGATCTGCTATGCTGATCTCTGTGCGTGCCTAGGTGTGTGCGGAAGGGGGGGCATGTGAAGGGGAGTGTCTATGTTTGTTTAACCCTCGTCGTGGCAGATTCATGCCTCAGCTCCATCATTTTTTGTAAGAAACTTCCCAGAGAGTGGATATGAAGTTTCATGTTCAAAAGAGATCAATTCCTAAGTCATCCATTTTACTTTACCTTGTAAATCACTTTGTTGATATTGATAAAATATGCTTTGTTGCATGTTTTATCAAATATGCTTTCACGCTACATGGAGGAATGAGAATGTGGAGAATCCCTCCAATGCCTTGCAACTTTTCTGCAAATAGATTTTCAAGGAAATCATCATTTCTCTTTTCAATATGTCTGGGACAGGCATGATGGTGGTGTCAACCTGTTGGAGTTTTTGTTGCTGAGGGAAGTTGTACGAATGGATTGGTTTTTACATTGACCAGTTACTGAATCAATTGCATGAACACATTTGAAATTCAACTGGGGTTTCCTTTTTCTAGCAGACTACTTCTAGAATTAGCTAGCAGACTCAAGATGACTCTTTTTCTCTGTTTTTGTTTCTTTCCTATTTTCTTGGCTTCTTTGCAACTATCTACACAATTGTAGAACTTTTTTCCCAACTAAAATTGTTTGATAGACTGATAATTCAGATACGCTTTTTACAAGGAATGTTTTCAATCTTTGTTAGAGTTAAGAAAGTTAAGGACATAGGTCCTTTTCTTCCCTTATGAATATTGCAATGAAAAAGTTAAATAAAGACCAACTCTTTATTTTTATTTGGAATCCAAGTAGATAATTCCCATACAGTAATACATTTTGAGGACCGATGTTTGTCATTCTGATGTAAGTTGTCGCTTCTTAAAAACATGCCTTCAGTGACTACGTTGACAACACTTTCGGTGAAGATCCTAACTGGTCTTAGACACACATAGGGAGAAATTTGCTCAGCCAGTGTCAGTCTTAAGCATGCGTCTTAGAAGATCTTTCTAGAGCTGGGGAATTTTCTTATGAAAGGGATTCAGTTATGGAAGAGACAGTTATCCCGGAGTTTTACATTCATCTTGAACATTACTTAAGGAACTTAAATCCCATGTCCATTTGAATCTCGCTCTGCACAGAGCTTTGTCATGCCAGTCCTTGAAATGCATCTCTAAGAGAATTCACTAGCACAGAATGAATGAGGGTGGAAGCGGTCTGTGGGGCTCACCAAGTCTAATCCCCCTGCTTCAACCAGGATACCTAGAGCCTGTTGCCCAGGATTATATCTGGGCTTACTTTTAATGTCTTCAATGATCCAGACTCCACCATCTTTCTGGACACTCTGTGCCATGGTTCAGTCACCATCACAGTAAAAAATCAGTTTGTGATGTTCGGAGGCAATCTCCTGTATTTCAGTGTGTGCCCACTGCCTCTTGTCTTTTCACTGAGCATCATTGAAAAGACACTGGTTCCCTGCTCTTTACACTATTCCTTCCTACATTGCGATGCGATGTAGATAAATGTCAAAAACTTCCCTGAAGTCCAGGCAGACGATATTCTCTTCATCTACCAGGCAAGTTCATTCACCGGAGGACTTTAAAAAGTTGTCAAGCACAAATTTCCCCTGGTAAATCCATGCTGACTACATTATTTTGTCCTCCTTCATGTGCCTGGCAATGCTTTCCAGGAATAGCTACTCCATCAACTAACTTCCTGGGGATAAAAATGAGGCTGGCTGGCTTGTGCTTTTCTGAGTCCTCCTAGTTGCCTTTTTTCAAGATGGGTGACATTTGCTTTCATCCAGTCTTTGCTCACTTTCCTCAGTCACCATGATCTGTCAAACATGATCAGGAGTGGCCTCAGAATAACATCTGCTAACACCCTTGAGACCTGTGCATCCATCTCAACAGGGCCTGTGGACTTAATGGAATACTTACCAATTCTGTGACTATGCCCATAAAAATTTGCATGGGATAAGAGGACATTTTAACATGTACCTGAAGAGTGAGTGAAAAGCTATGGAAACAATCCAAAAAGACAAAGAGTAGAGTTCCCTTTGAGGACAAAGCATCCCATCATGGAGCTGAGCAGCTTTAGATCCAGGTAAGCTTCCTCTCTGAAAGGATGCAGAAGACATGATTTTACCTTATCCAGTAATAAAATGTGTTGACCATTCACTTGCAATACAAAAAATTCAATGATTTCCAAAATTATTGCCTCCTAACTAGACAATAGTGTACTGGCTGGGTATGCCCCTAACAGATGAAAGCACCTGCCTGATGTCTCTTATGCGTGCAGACGATTCGAATTAGGTCATTTGAGTGGGGATTACTGGTCTTCGAATTTTCTTTCTGATGAATTTGGAATATTTACTGAAGCAAGGACCTGAAGATGAGAACTTCATTTCCCATCAGCGCACTCTAACATCCATGGCCGTAATGCCATTGTTTCTCCCCAGCTGAGTCAAGAATTGATGAATACAAAGTGGATCAGCTCCAAAAGGAAAGATCAAGGCTGGATAATATTCTCTCTTGGTAAAGCTATTTATCTCAAATGAAGTGACTGGCTTCAGTGATTTCTCACTGGTCTAAAGCTACAAGGAGGGGGAGATGGACAAGGTTTCCTCGCACTGCCATTCTCTTTGTCACCTCAGTGTTTAATACGGGTATGAAGACATTCCAAAAGATAGCTTTGCAGAATTCATAAAATTCAGTCGTAAAAAATCATTTCTTAGCAGCTGAAATGAAAATAGCAAATAAAATGCAATTAATTCCGTGGAAGATTGAAATGATTGTTTCTTCATTTTGCATTGGAGGATGTATATTGTATAAGTTTGTCTTGCCTTGTTCTCCAGGTTTTGTAACTGGCACACCTTTCCTTATGAACGCACTGTTCTTTTCTAAATACTCTCATATGGAGGAACATGCTTCTGATAAGAAGAGCACTAGGATGTCTTTACTTGACCTTCTATTTTTACTGATGCTTGGTCCTCTGAAATGAATGGTTTTCTAAAATTGAAATGTGCTACTATTGTTCCCACGGGGTAAGCTGCGGACTCTTCCTGTCGGAGCTGTCACTAATCAGCTATTCTCCTATCTGCCTTTAGTAGTTGAATGTTCTGGTCTAAAAGTAGCACCTTCTGTGTAGCCATGCTCTTAGTTGCCAGTCTCATCCTAAATCCAAAGACCCTCCTGCAAAGGACCGCTGGTTCTGTAGTCAACTAAGGAAAAATGACCCGTCCATCCATGCTTTCTGATTTAAAATATTAGGGTATGATGTCCCTAAACAATTCTCTGCAGTTGAACACTACTTATCTTTGGCGTGTTTCTTCAACTCACTTGCAAGTCATTCATGCCTTAGGTTATTGGGAGAATTGCTTCATTGGAAGATGATTAAAAGGGGTATGAGAATACTTTTGTGCTTCTGCTATGAGGATACTTTTCAAATCCATACAAACTCCCTGCAAATGCAAAAACCTGCATCCTGTATTGTCCTAGCTTATAATATCAAAATGCATCCTATTCCCACCCTCAAGAACTGAGGAAACCAGGGGTGGCATCGTTTTTTCCTTCTCTCCTGTTAATGGGCCCATCAATGTCTTGCCACATGACTCAGAGATAACTCCCTCCAGGAGCCATTTCTGTTTCACGGGTAATCAAGGACCCACATCATGACTCAGAACGATATCAGCCCATTGGGAGATGCTCTGCCCAGGGGGTAGGAGCTAAGCATCCCCACCTGGATATCATCTGGGTTTTAGAAGGCAAGTAGCACTATTTCTACTGCATTGCCAGAGGAACGGCCACCCTTAGCCACTGGTTTTCCAGAGGACGAGAGCTACCAGATGGTTTCTACAGAATCACCACTTCAACAAGACCATTTCATCCAAACTGCTTTCACCACCCTAACTAGCAGGATGTCAGCTTGTATTCTGACTCTGTCAGTGGTTTTTCTTTTGTACTCTTGCATGGATTTGGGTTTTTTCCCCTTTTCCTAATAAACTGGATTTCTGACTTGGAGTCTTGCTGCAGTGCTGGATTTCTTTAGCCCAACTAGCTCCCGACACCGACAGCGAGAGTGGGCTGCCCCAAGTAAGCTGTCGAATCCGGGCTGCAGCTGTAGGGCACAGCTGCTCTACGGCACAGGTGGACTGCCTTGGGGATAGAACTGCGCTGAGGGCAGGGACAAGGAACAGGGAGAGGTCTTCTGCATATTTTTCAGTTTACTCCCTGGAGGGTCAAGGACAGAAAGACAATGATTCAAAGGCATCCATCAACTTCTAAATGGGGGGAAGGTCCCAGGGGAGGATGCAGTCTTTAACCAACTGGGAGAAACTGGGGGTGGAAGACAAGGAGGGGAATACAATGTTGAAACCAGTAGGGGGACTACAGGGGAGGAGAGTAACTTGAAGAAACCACTGGGGTTTTGAAGGGTACAAAATTGAGAGGGAAGTTTCTAGAGAAAGGGGCAGGCTTGGGGAGAGGTTGATGTTCAATGGGAGAAGGAACAGGGAACAAAAGGGCAGGTCTTTGGGGAGAGGGACAGCTAGGGCAAAAGCCAACAATACTGGGGGGAAAGGAACAATCCATTCATAATAACATATGCTATAACAGCACAAAATAGGAAGCCTTAGAAAATGGACTACTAGAACTGCAGTACAATAATAAACACACACTGCAACAGAGTGTCTCACTGGTTTGGCTTTCAAAGCAGAAGAGGTGCCAACCTAAAAATTTCCCAACTTCAAGGTTAACTGGCTGCAGTTTTGATTTCCTTCTTAAATATATCACCAAGGCGCTACCAGCTTCTGTAATTGGCTCAGCAGCATGTCTGTTCTTAGTGCCAAGCAGGGATTCACTTTGCCAGGCATGGAGGAAGCTTCTAGGAGCTTTGCACAAAAAATCACTTCTGTGGCTGGCTTCTTCCCTCCCCACCAAAAACCAAGCCATGCCAAACCAACACCTTAACTAATTCGTAGTACTTAGTACGCATCCAAGAATGTCTTTTAAATGATGCTTTATGTTTTTACCAAACGCACTGAAAAGAAGTGGATCCATAATATTGATAAAAATTGTTCCAGTTCAATAGAAATATTGGGTCATGCAACTCTAGATTACATAGCTGTTTTTTTGTACAATACCCAGAGGCTTTTTTCACCTCCATGGAAGAGCCTAAATGAGGGATGTGGGAGTCCAGGCGGCTCTCCAAAATGCAGTTTATTCCATCCAAGACGTTGCAGCAGTCCAGGGTACTGGGCAACAGAGCCTGTGCCTACAGCTGTCAGCTCTAGCTACAGGCGGGCCTGGAGACCCTTTGGTTTTGGCACTTTGCTGAGCATCTTCATACAGTAGAACCAATCTATCCCTTAACTATTATCTATAGCCTATCCTAACGACTCTAATTACCATATGTTGCTATTCTCCACTCACTAAAAGTCAGTATATTACAGTTGAAGCGGAAAGTTGTTTTTCAGTTTTCTTGACAGTGGAAAATTTGGAGAGCTTTTTCTGCTTGCAGCATTTGCTGACTTGTTTGCCTGTGCTAGCTTCCTGCTTGGTAAAAACATCTTCTTGTTTGGGGTGGGTTTATCCTTTGCTGTAAGTCATAAAACCCTCTTCTAACTAAGGTATCCTCGGTTATCCAGTAAGACAGGCTCAGCAATTCTTTTCTTCTAGATCAAAACTTGCTTCCAACTCTATTCCTTCTTCAGACTCCACATTGAAAAATCTTTCTGCCAAGCATACATATCTGTGAGACTTTCTTGTCAAACTTTCATCTTTCCCAACACCTCTAAAGAAATGTTTCCTGATGGTTTGGATCAGAAGATCCAGTATTGCCATCCTGAGATTTTTCTTTCGAAACCCATAAGCTGTGCTCAAGGTGTTGGCTATGTTCTTCATTGTGCCTTGCATCTATTTTGGCTAGAAAGCCAGTGTAGATGATGTCCTTGCTGCAGTAGCCATGGGAAATAAGGTGGAGTGTCTGGCTGATGTACCGGGATGTAGACTATCCAGCACTCCCCCAGGGAGGCGAGGATCCCTAAAGGAATAGAATATTGGCTATGCTCTGGGAGTTTTACAGAGAGAAAGATCCTCACAGCTCAAATGATTTGTCTCCTGGTGTTCTGAGGAGTATGTGGTGAAGAAGAAGGCTGCTGTCTTTTCCAAGAATCTTCCGTGCATTCAAGAGGATCATTGAACTTCTTGTCTGAGAATGAAAGAAATATTAGTAGTAATTAGTACTTTTTCTCTGTCTGTGCATCACTGATTGAATTTGGGTAGGCAATATTTTTTTTATTTATTTCTTTGAATTATTCATCATAAGGTCTTCCAAATTCCCAAATTCTGCTTCACTTCTTTCTGTTGTAGGCCAGTCTGGTTCATCTTCTCTTCTACTGTATTATTGCAGACCATATCTGAATGGATTTTTTTTTTCATTTTGAACATTTGGTTTAAACTGAATGAACAGAACGCTTTATTTATCCTTATTTGACCAGTTTGCAAGGAAATACAGAATTTTGAAGAGAAGTGACGTGACTCCACTTGAGGTTTTCAATGGAAGAGAAGAATGACGATGTCCTACATTCACAGCATTGTTTACAGTAACATTGCAGCTAGTTTCCAGCAACGAAGGTCAGGTTCTGGAAGCAGGCATGCATGATTGTAGAGAAGTCTAAAAAGTTTCAGTTTGGCCGCTTTTCTTGAAAAATAGCTAATATGTCTCAACGTTGTGCTGAATCTTGTTGTACAGACACTTCTTTTGAGGTCTGAACTCCTTGCTGGACTTCTGTATCTAAGAATCAGATACAGTAAACCTATGTTTCCTTATATGCTGTAAGAATTTGGTTCTAATCTAGAAGAGCAAGAAAAGGTTGCCATATTAATACAAGGTAAAGAACCTGCTAAGAAAGCAGTTAATGGACTGCTTTTTTTATTGGAGCAGTGATTTAGTGGTTGGATGGGTTTTTTTTTTTTTGCTTCTCAATAGAATTTAAGAAGTGGTGGGGTAAGAATGTGTGGATGTTTATAGGTTTGCCTTGAAAGAAGAATTACAGGGGAAACTGTTGTAAAGAATTGATGCAGAGCTCTATGCATTAATGCACTCTTCCGTACAGAGTTTCAGAAGTGAAAACCAAGAGGAGAGAGTGCCGACAAGATGAGAGTGCCGATTTACTAGAATGAATTCAAGATAGCATTCTTTTCTCTCTGAATTACAGCTCTAAACCTCATGGTAGTAATAGGAAGTACATAACAATCTCAAAGATTTAAAAATGGATGATGAAGTTTTCTATCCAGTAAACTGTAAGGCTTCACATTTTAACCTGGTTTGCATTTTGGCAAAAGCCTGGAATCTTCTGCAATTTGCCAGATAACAAGGGATTTAGAACAGGAAGTATGCAAGTAATCATTTGGAGCCTTCATCTCCCTTCTTAGAACAATGGATACATTTATTATGCTCCTATTTTTATTCCATCAGGGGATTTGATCATGGAAATGTCTAGTCATTCTTTTCTTGTTTCCAACCCCTCAAAGAGCATGAATCCAAACTATTCAGAAGTTCTTGATCTGCAACAGTGACAAGCACTATACTGGTAAGAGTCAGTGGACATTAGCAGATCCCCTATGCCAGCCCCCTATGGCGGGCAGTTCTGGCAGGACTGATGTGTGAGGGGCTGGAATTCTGTGAAATAGAACATTCTATGAATGGGGAAAATGGAAACAGATTCTGAACGTTCAACCCAACACGTGAACAAGTACTAGGGCAGGTAATTTTCTGTGGAAATTTCTTTAGCCCCAGTGTTGTGGATGATGATTACTCTTCCTACCTCCTTTGGTCAGCTGCCAGCACAGTCACGTTACTCCGCTTATGGACAGAAAACCAGAAGAAGTCATTTTTGAACAAAACACCCAGCAGGACCTTAGAGTGTTTTTGCTGCAAAATGTTTCAAGGCAGATAGGGAAACAATTCCATTGTAGAGAGTGTGCTGAGAAGACAAGTTTGGAAGTTAAAAACCATGGGATCTGTTTCTATATATGTCACTGATTTTGCTTATTATCAATTTGGTGGAGTTTCTTGTTTTGTTGGGTTTTTTTTTTGGTTTTTTTTGTTGTGGTTTTTTTTTTTGGTTTTTTTTTTTGTTTTGTTTTGTTTTGTTTTTTTCCTGCATCCTTGAGATGAAAGCATAAGACAGAAAAGTACGGTAAAGTTAAAATACTTTTGAGATGGCTTGTGCTGAAAAACTTGTAGCTACTGCTAAGGCCCATAAGCCAGGTCCTGTTTCATTTCTGAGAAGCTATAAAATTCCCATTGGTAATTTAGTTCTAAGCATCTGTTGTTATGGTGGAGATGCAAATTAAGAAGAACAATTTTTGAATCTGTAGGGATGTATTTACCATTTTGGAGCTGCCTTTTCAGTCTCTGAGCCATCAATGAAAAGAAGGAGAAGAATCTACACTCTTTTCAACCTGTGGACCATCCACTACTGTCCACGTGCTCAGATTCAAAGCCAAACAATCCTGTCGGGCCTGATTGGGAGGAATTATTTGGATTCAAAATACTAGACTAGTATTTGATTTCCATCAGCACAGTCCATTGGGCACGAATTTTGATATCAATAGAACCTTTCACGGGGATCCATCTTTCTCACCTGCAGTACATTTTAAAGAGAAGAGGCATTGTTGAATGGCTTCAGTGAAAAAAAAATCTTAAATGCACTCTGAATGGAATTGAGATCCAAAGGAGCCAGTATTTCAAGAAAGCCTGAGATGTTGTCTGCCATGAGATCCCTTCTAAGAGGTTCTATTAAGGTACCAAATTCTTCATCAAAATACTGTCAGATTGGTCAGAGGGGAAAAGCAAACTTTTTGAATGGTCCTTTGGGAAGACAGGGCTTGCAGCGAATTTAGTACTTGCTGCTAGGTTGCCTACATTCCAGGAAAGAGTATTAAATACTGAAATTCGACCGATGGTGGATGAAGTCTTTGTGACTGTGAAAGTCCAGTGCATGGCAATCTCAGAAAGGAACCCATCAAAGCCCCTGAAATGCCAACACACAAGTTGTGAGTTGGCAGTGCATGCCAGGTTTTAGCAAACCACAGCAAAATGCTGATTGCAAAATGAGGCCATCAAGTCACATCCGGTATGAAGCAGTAGGAAAGAGGAAAGCAGCTGAGAGCGTCAACCCTGCTAAGTAGTCTCAGTATTCTTATTGCCATTAGCAGAAATGTGAAATGAGTCTATAAAAATTACAAAGGAGGCAAAAGAAAAGGGAGTGATGACTCCTCTGGCATAGTGTTTCCTAACAGGGATCTTCAAAATCCTGTAAAGATTCTCTCATCCTTTAAAAACTGAAGGAAGGTATTAATGGCAGTAAGGAAATGGCATCAAATGCTAGAAAGACTCTGGGCAGTGTACTTCTAGACAGAAATGCCACTGATGGAAAACCGACTAAACTGGCACCAATGCAGCAGCATTGTACTAAAGCCCAGAAATTGTCCACGGCTTCACTCTCTGCCATTCCTTTCATATGCACACAGCAGCTCTGCAACATTCCTACTCATCATCTCCTTGGCAAACTGGGCGTGAGGGTCCGTAGTGACGCAGAGTCCCCAGGCAGGTGCAAAGGAGAGCCGCTTTCTTGCAAAAGCCAGGCTTTTGAAGCAGTCAGGCCTTTATCACTTGCATAGCTTTAAGCCGCAACAAACATAATTCAACCAACCGTCATACCCCACGCTGTGAACACGCAATGCTTCTAGAACTTCTTGATCTACCTCTAATTCAGCTGTCTCACTTTCCCCTAGTCATTTTCTACTTAGCCAAAGTAACGGGCCTCAGCCATGGTTTTACAAGGCCTTCCTTTCGGAAAGTTCTACCTATATGCAACAGCATACCACTAGTTTCTTCACCACCAAGAGTTTAGGTAGATGATTGGCATCTGCCCTTGCGGTGAAACACAATGGGGAGAGAAAATGCGGTTGGAGATGTTCAGTCATTCCATTTTCTAGACAGGCCAAATCAAAAGAAAAGCAAGCTATAGGATTGTGTACTTGCTCTTACAGAACACCTGCTGCCATCTGACAATGAACTAGCAGAAAATCAGCAAGAATGAGACTTGAGGCAAACAACCTTTGGAAGGGAATAATGGGTTGATAAATAAAGACAACAGTTTCCAGGCTCTTGAGATACTTTAAATGACAGCAAAGGATTTGAGAGCAGAGGCTGAACTGGTGGGGAAGGATTCAAAGAATCCCAAGAAAAACATGACCAAAGAATAAAAGAACCCCAAGAAAAATAGGGGCAACTGACCTGTTAAGGCCTTCAGGAAATCAGTGGCCGCTGATTTAGATAGGCCATTCAAGTTCATTTACTGGTGCACCTTCCACTCCTATTTCACCTGTCAGCATCACAGGGTGAATTGAGACCTTGGAATCAAGATTATTTGGGATTCTGTTCTTAGCTTTAGGAGAGAAGTACAGCAGATGAAGTACCTGTTACTGATGTGATACCCAGGAACACAGAGTTGACACATTTCATTGAAGTCCAATCACAACTAGCAATACTAAGAGGATAGGATTGGCGCCTTTTCATGACGCTCTTCTTGTTACGCAGCCTGCTCTGATTCTGGTGAAACTTTTTCATTAGCTTCTCTCTAAAAAGGAGAAAAACCAATTAAATGTCCCTCCCTGCTGATGCTAATCGAGTCAGAGGTCTATGAAAGGGCCAAAAATATTCGGAATTCTTCTTAGACAATGGAAATGGAAGCAGAGCTACCAATCTATTTCCTTGCAACATATCCCTAAAACTCATTCCCTTCTATTCATCACTTATGTATAGCCAGCAGTACATTCAGGAAAAGATGAAACTGACTGATGTCAGCAAGGGAAGGACTTGAAAGAACTATTCCCATGAATCATCGTATAGACAGTAACTCTAGCATTAAAATCAGAACCCTTTTAGTAAGTATCACTTATGGGAAATTCAGGACTCCTGCACAATGGACCAAGAGGATTAAGCAGAAGCCGTTTATGATTTACATGATGCACTTACTCATTCTGACTCTCTGCACACGCTAGTCACGCTTTTCTTATTGGTGCCTTTGTCTTGTCCACGCATTCTGCGTGCACCTCTCAGAAGATGTGTTTCCTTACAGTCCAGGTACTTTGCCCCTCCCCCCCCCACGCCCCCCCCCCCCCCGTTTTGGAGTTCTTGTGGTCTTGGAATTTAGTTTCTCAGCTTTTCCTCTCTTGTTTTAGCAAGGCTTATGTCTTGATGAATTCCAGAGGGCCCTGAGAAAATTCTGAGAAGAACCGTTCCACGCTGGATGGCTGGTGCAGCCCGTAGTCTAAGCGGTTCAGATACATTGTCACAATTGCCCCTTCTTCTTGCACCAGCCAGATCTCTTCCAATGTAATTTTTAGCAAGAGGCACACCAGTTTCACCATGCATGGAATAACACAAAGCAATGAAATAATGACTACTGGTAAAAACAAAGCTCCATTTACGAGATCTTTCAACCACCCAGTTCTTTCCCATCCCTCAAACCATTGATGCAAACCCCACTCGTTCCCAGTCAATTTCTTCATATTGTCTTGTACTTGTGTGAGTTTCGTATGAATGGCTGCAGAATGGTCCAAAAGATTCATGCAACATATTCCTTATAAAATTCCTAACACTCGTACCCATGTGCTAGTAACAATAAATCTATTTCACCTCCTATTTGCAGTGTGCTATATCTAATAGGATCTACGTCAGTGAGCACCTGACTTAAAATAGAAGAAGTTACGATAAGTCGTTTGAACATCCAGCACCCCAAATGATTAAAAGCAGCCAAACCTTGATAAGCAGCGCCATCTAGCGTAAGGAAGAACACAGTTATTCCTGCTGGAACGAGCAAAACTCGACATAATGGTGCCAATCACGTCTTTAGCTAGTGTTCCTCTCTAGGTATTCCCGGAAACGAAAAAGCGGCTTCCTCCAGCAAAACCCATTATGAAGGTAAGAGAGCCCGGCGAAGAGCGGCTTCTGTTAAAAGAATCCGGCTACCGGCACCTACCTTCGGACAGCTGCGTATGCCCGTCTTCTGCGTCTCTTGCCGCCTAGACCTTAGCGAAAAGCTTTTCCAGGCATTATCTCAAAAAGGAACTGTGCCAGCACGACGGTTGTCATGAAGGTACTCGAGTTCTTACATTCTCCTGGAGAAAAGAAAATATAAGATTGACCAGGGAGTGCTGCAAATGGCTAAGAACGATAGAAAAGAAAGTTGTTTGAGAAAATTTTCCTACTTATGGTAATGTAAGTTGAAACTGTTGGAAAGTGGTTAGTTATCGTTTTCCCTCAGTTTCAGAGCTGCTCACTTAATCCCAGTGCTGTGCGGCTTCGTTCTTGACGTCTCAGCATCGGCCGAGCTCTCCGGCTGCCGGAGGCGAAGAAGCGGCTTTTTCGCGCCCAGAGCTTTCTGCCGGTCGCGGTGCGCTCCGAACCGCGGCTTCTGCCGAAAGCCGCCAGGGACCGGCACCTACCTTCGGACAGCTGCGTATGCCCTTCTTCTGCGTCTCTTGCCGCCTAGACCTTAGCGAAAAGCTTTTCCAGGCATTATCTCAAAAAGGAACTCTGCCAGCACAGCAAGCGTCCCACGACGGTTCTCATGAGGGTACTCGAGTTCTTACCATCTCCTGGAGAAAAGAAAATGTAAGATTGGCCAGGAAGTGCTGCATAAGGTTTAGAAGGATGCAAAAGAAAGCTGTCCAAGAACTTTTTCCCTACTTATGGTAATGCAAGTTGAAACTGTTGGAAAGTGGTTAGTTATCGTTTTCCCTCAGTTTGAGAGCTGCGCACTTAATCCCAGTGCTGCGCCCCTTTGTTCTTGACGTCTCAGCATCGGCCGAGCTCTCCGGCTGCCGGAGGCGAAGAAGCGGCTTTTTCGCGCCCAGAGCTTTCTGCCGGTCGCGGTGCGCTCCGAACCGCGGCTTCTGCCGAAAGCCGCCGGGGACCGGCACCTACCTTCGGACAGCTGCGTATGCCCGTCTTCTGCGTCTCTTGCCGCCTAGACCTTAGCGAAAAGCTTTTCCAAGCATTTTCTCTAAAAGGAACTGTGCCAGCACAGCAAGCGACCCGCGACGGTTTTCATGAAGGTACTCGAGTTCTTACCATCTCCTGGAGAAAAGAAAATGTAAGATTGGCCAGGAAGTGCTGCATAAGGTTTAGAAGGATGCAAAAGAAAGCTGTCCAAGAACTTTTTCCCTACTTATGGTAATGCAAGTTGAAACTGTTGGAAAGTGGTTAGTTATCGTTTTCCCTCAGTTTGAGAGCTGCTCACTCAATCCCAGTGCTGTGCGGCTTCGTTCTTGACTTCTCAGCATCGGCCGAGCTCTCCGGCAGCCGGAGGCGAAGAAGCGGCTTTTTCGCGCCCAGAGCTTTCTGCCGGTCGCGGTGCGCTCCGAACCGCGGCTTCTGCCGAAAGCCGCCGGGGACCGGCACCTACCTTCGGACAGCTGCGTATGCCCGTCTTCTGCGTCTCTTGCCGCCTAGACCTTAGCGAAAAGCTTTTCCAGGCATTATCTCAAAAAGGAACTGTGCCAGCACAGCAAGCGACCCGCGACGGTTTTCATGAAGGTACTCGAGTTCTTACCATCTCCTGGAGAAAAGAAAATGTAAGATTGACCAGGAAGTGCTGCATAAGGTTTAGAAGGATGCAAAAGAAAGCTGTCCAAGAACTTTTTCCCTACTTATGGTAATGCAAGTTGAAACTGTTGGAAAGTGGTTAGTTATCGTTTTCCCTCAGTTTCAGAGCTGCTCACTTAATCCCAGTGCTGCGCCCCTTCGTTCTTGACTTCTCAGCATCGGCCGAGCTCTCCGGCTGCCGGAGGCGAAGAAGCGGCTTTTTCGCGCCCAGAGCTTTCTGCCGGTCGCGGTGCGCTCCGAACCGCGGCTTCTGCCGAAAGCCGCCGGGGACCGGCACCTACCTTCGGACAGCTGCGTATGCCCGTCTTCTGCGTCTCTTGCCGCCTAGACCTTAGCGAAAAGCTTTTCCAGGCATTATCTCAAAAAGGAACTGTGCCAGCACAGCAAGCGACCCGCGACGGTTTTCATGAAGGTACTCGAGTTCTTACCATCTCCTGGAGAAAAGAAAATGTAAGATTGTCCAGGAAGTGCTGCATAAGGTTTAGAAGGATGCAAAAGAATTTTTTCCAAGAACTTTTTTTCAGCTTATGGTAATGAGCTATACTGGAGGCTCAGACCATTCTTCTTCTTGGAATTGGTGAAGGATGCACAAGCACTGCTGATTGTGCTTCGTTGTGGTACAGGTAATAAATAGTTGATTGTTTTAATAAAAAAACACTTGAAATGCTAAGAGACGAATTTTAAAGCATAATTAATTGGAGAAAGATTCCTAAACTTGTGGCCGGTTTCCCCAACCCATCTATTGATTGCAAACGACATTCCTTGCTGTTGTTCTGGTGCATGAACCAAAGCCCAGTGATGTCTACTACTTAAGAAAGAGGTTCTACCTTCTTACTAGAATATGTTCTTACCCTTTTAAAACACTACCCCGAACATTAAGAACAAGAGATTACCTGATGAAGTAATGAAGTGCTTTGGTTGAAAGTAAATTGCATTTGAAGGAAACGGGTTTGGGGGCGAGCACAGGAAGATCTCCGAAGTAGAGTGCCAGCTTAGTTCTCTGCTTCAGAGATAAGTGAAGCAATTCAGGAATGTCTTTCCGTGAAAATAGTTTACAGATCTTTCTGCACATCAGGTAACCACCAGCATCAGAATGTGTGCAAATAACAGACTACTCACTACAAGGTTGTCATCCATGAGTGGTAAGGCAACTCAGACTCATAGCAGTGGTTTTGCTCTTGTGCCTCATAGAATAGACAGAAAAGAATGAGGAAAACTAATTTTTCCATCTAGTTTCTTTCAGTATTGGTTCCAGGACTATTTTCCTACCCTCAGGAGACAGCAAAAACTGTCAACAACTGAAATGCTTCAGAACTTGAAATGATCTGAATGGCAAATATTTCTCCTCAAATAAAATTTAAAACGTAAGTCATAACGGTAAAACAGATCGAGCTATTTAAAGATGAATGTTCTAGACTTACTAAAACATTCCCAGAGATAACTATTGTGTCCTAAATCTGTTTAAAAGTCCAGAGTTCCTGGTAAAAAAACTTCTATGCAGATGAGGTAGCTACATGATAGTCTCTTTCCAGCTTAATTATACTCTTCACTCTCACCACCTCTACCAGTTGATTTTCGTAAGTTCTTAGAAAACAGTACTTTAACTTTTTTAGTTCTATGAAAAAAAATGACAGTGACAAGAGTTCTTTGCACTGCCTGTTTTCTGAGAAGCCTGACCATCAAGCCTTAGGAACTTGATCATGAGTTTTATTTCATCTCAAAGTAAATTTTAAGGGCGTGGCAGAGAGAATGGGAGCCTCATGCCAAACAGTTTAGGCTTCTAATTCTTGTATTGTCCTACTTACCTACGACAAGAACTGGAAAGAGGATAGATTCCAGTTAGCAGCTGTTAAACATTTGCACATACTCTTCTGCTAAAGAAGAGGTCAAGGATGGTTTTCTGGCCCTCCCTCCACAAGCTGCAGCTTCCTTCAAGGCACTTTCACCTGCTGTGGCATGGAGCCCTCCAGCAGCTGCACTGTAGGTATGTGTTCCTCCATGGTTCTCTAGGGACTGCTGGGAGACAACCTGCTTCACTAGGATATCTCCAGGGACTGTGGGGGATTCTTTGCTCTGTCAACTGGAACACCTCCTCCTCCTTGTCTTACTGTAGTATCACGGAGCTGCTTCCCATACTGGATTTTCCCCTCACTTGCCACTGCCCATTCATATGTTTTGTGCTTTTGACAATATATTCTCACAGAGACTGATGGGCTCAGCTGCAAAAATGTGTCTTGCTAGAAAATGACATGCTCTACAAAACCATGATTTTATAGAAAAGAATAGTGGAAGTACAAATATACTGCTAAAGGTCCGGAAACTTGACAGTGCTTCATTGTAATACATCCCCTGATTTTGCCTTCTTTCTCCTTAAGATCTGGAAAGAATACTGGGCAGGAGACAGTGTTGTTTCAAGGAAAAGACTTTTTTAGGATTCTAGGGTGCATCTTCAACTTTCTTGAGAAAATTGAGAAAAGGCCCTTTGTCTTCTGTGGTAAATATCATTAGGCAGTAGGGACAAATTCTGACCAACAAGAGCAGGTCAAAATCTGGTGAGATCAAGCAATATACCTTGAGTGGCCAGGACAGAATCATAGAGTGGTAGAATCAGTTGAATTGGAAGGGGCCCGTCAGGAGCATCAAGTCCAACTTCTGGCCCTGCATGGGACCTTCCTCAAGAATCACACCAGATGCCTGAGAGCAATGTCCCAAAGGTTCTTGAACTCAAGATAGGTGTGATGCTGTGACCACACCCTGGAGAGACTCTTCCAGTGCCCAGCCATCTTCTGGTTAAAAAACTTTTTCCTGATACCGGACCTGAGCCTCCCCTGACTCAGCTGCATGCTATTTCCTCCAGTTCTGTCCTTGTAAACCTCATTGGAGAACTTTCCGATACCTTCGTGTCTTTTTTCATTGTGGTACCCAAAACTGCCCCCAAGCACTCAAGGTGAGGCCGCCCCAGAACACAGCAGAGCAGAGCAGAGCAGAGCAGAGCAGGACAATGCCCTCTCTTGCCC
Source organism: Haemorhous mexicanus (assembly GCF_027477595.1). Lineage (NCBI taxonomy): Eukaryota > Metazoa > Chordata > Aves > Passeriformes > Fringillidae > Haemorhous > Haemorhous mexicanus. The sequence continues at coordinate 20,634,427 of NC_082345.1, read as the reverse complement.
AGCTGGTGATACTGTGCCTGATGCACCCCAGGACAGGCTTGGCCCTCCTGGCTGCCAGGGCACTGCTGATACCCATTTAGCTTGCCATTGGCCAGGAGCCTGGCTTCCTTTCAGCCTCTGGCTCCCTAGTCTATACACACACACAGAGCAGGATTGCCCTGTCCCAGGTGCTGAATCCAGCACTTGCCATCGCACAACTCCCTAAGGTTGGGGATTGCCTGTGGGAATCCTTGGAAACAGAGGATTTTGGGAAAGCTGCAAAAGGCAGGCCTCAGAGACAGCAGAACTGTGCTTGGAGCTAAGCAGTAGTCATAAGGTTTGTCAGCAGAAAAATGATAGAAGAAGTAGAGAAGTAAGGACAAATAGAACAATGGCCTGTGTATTAAAGCTTGACCAGAAGAACTCCCTAAGCTACAGCAAAGTAGATCTAGCCAGATGTTAGGAAGTTCTAAGCTTAATAATGGAGCTCTGTGCATTCTATCTTAAGGCTTACAAGCAGGTCTTTTATTCAAAAGAAGCAAGCGTTCTTTGAACCAAAGTTCTGTGTGCTTCTAGGGATCGGAAAGAACTAGTGTCAATATGCTTTTGCTTTGTGGGATTGGTCAAAAAGCTTTTCAAGTAAGTTGTAACATGAAGTTCTTTTTCTGCTGCTGGGGACGTGAGCTGCTGGCATCTTCCCACTGTCATAACCATGTCATGAGACTGATGCTGGAAAATACAACAGCTTGGGACGCCTTCCCCAGCAGTCCCGCCCCTTTCGTGATTTGTGCATAGACTCCCGGCCAGCCATAATTGCCCATCTCTCTTATTTGTCAAGATCTCTCTGCAGTGTCTCACTGGCCTCAAGGGAGTTAGTTGACAGCTCCTCCCAATGTAGCGTCTCTGGCAAACTTGCTTAATATTCCTTCAAGTGCCGAGTCCAAGTGCTTCAAAAGATGTTGAAGAGAACTGGCCCAAGGACGATACTGTCTTAGCCACTGAAATTAGCGCTTCATGCTTCTTCTTGCTCCTTAGTGCAGAAATCACAACAAATATCTTCTTTGTTTCTTTTCTATCCATGCAGATATCTTTGCTTATGCTCATGCTTTTTATCCCAACAGCAGCTGACACGACATTTACATACAGAGCAAGAGCACGCTTTTCCTGCTGTTACTAGACTTAACAATTTTGCAATCTGTCAATCAGATACCTTTGCAACTGAAGTCAGACCTTCAGCATTTCTCATCAAAAGAGTAGAATGTCCTCAGAAGTAGAGAAAACTTTGCTGCATACTCTGTAAGCCTGCAGAATAGATCATAAGGAGTTAGCATCACAATCATTTCAGCACTGACCCTATACTTGAGCAGGGAAAAAACTTCAAAGAACAGCTAATTAATGCAGCAACATAATCTAAGGAATAAAACAACTAGGATCTTCCAAACTGGTCCCTGCGGTAGAAATGTACTTGTAAGAATACAGAAGGTAAAAGATATGGTTTGGAAAGGCTACATCCTTGCTAAGCTAAATTGGATCTCATCCTGTAGATGAAAGATCAAGAAGCTCAAAGTGGAGCTAGAGAGACATGTCCAGATCATGAGATAGAGCAAAGCATTTTTCAAGATAATTAGGCATTTTGGTGGACTGGGCAGTTAGGTTAAATCTGCCACACTTACTCACTTTTGGGGACTGAATTGTGGAGTGCTAAACCATATCTGCTGCTCTAGAAAGTAAAAGAGACACATCCAAATGGTATGGCTAGTGTGAAGACTCTCACTCTCTATTGCTAAACATTTCATAAGCTATTAACCGGTCATAGGAACAAAATGAAATAAAGCCATTATACCATCTTGGAATGGAAAAATATGTTCAAAATATTTTTTTTCCTTCTGTTTTCTTCCTCTTTTTTTTTTTTTTTTTTTTTTTTTTTTTTTTTTTTTTTTTTAATCCCAGAAGATATGATTCATAATTTCAACCATTCTGGAATGCTTTCAATAGATGAAGCCAGCATAGTATTTTTCTAACAGGCTCTTGCCCCTTACCTTCTTCATTACTGTTTTGGAATATACTCCACAGTCATTTGATCTCAGTCAGTTTTTTATCTCTCTCCCCCCAAGACAAATTTTAAAGGACTACCTAACCACTAAAAATCATCATTTCTCTGGTTTCTCAAAGCTTTTTGAGAAAGTTGTTTTGTTTTGGTTTTTTCATATTGCATCATTCCTAATGTCTTCAGACCTACTACAAGTGGAAGTTCAAATAAATCTTACCTTAAAGAGACTGTGAAAGATAACAAACTGCCAGTCTTGGTATTTGTATTTTTCTAAATCCTTTTGATTTCAAGGTTGCCTTCCTGAATGCGCAGTTTAATTAGAAAACATTGTGTTTCTAAAGGAGACCCAGTTCAATTGCTTCTGCAAGTTCACCTTCATTTTGTAGGATTGTACTTCAAGAAATCTTGTTTCATTCAAACATTAAAAGAGTAGATTTGACATCATATGTGACCCTTTCATCTCTCTCATCTGTATTTCATTGCGTGAGTTTCACAGTTGCCTCCAAGAAGATTCCTTTCAATTCGCATAGCATGTTATCTGAAGATCTGTCTGCTTTCTTCACTTGCTTGAATGGGAAGACATGGGAAATACATTCTGAAGGTTATCTTTTACAGTCTACTTTTACCTACCAGTGTGCTTCTATTGACTAGAACCAATTTCAGCTGGAAAGGACATATTGTTCTGATCTGCTCATACCAAGGGGGGATGATGTTTTCTTAACTGATCTCGGAGGGCAAAAGACAAGATGGAAAAGGGATTGCAGTATCACTCCAAACAAATGCACCTTTCTAGAATGACCACAGCAAATGCCTTCAAGGAATTAGGGAGAGGAAAAAAATAGAAAAGAGGGGGAGAAAGAGAGAGGGAGTATAGCTACCAAATGGAGAGAGATGAAGTCCTCGCAGCCCAGCCGATGGAGTTCTCCCAGGGGAGATCTCAAAGTCCTGGTTATCTCAAGGTTCTATTCTAGTCCATTGCTGAGGGGGGAAACAGATCTAGAAATGGCTGAGGGGGAGCAGATACAATAAAGCGCAAGTCTATTGAAATTGCTGAGGGGGAAAATGGTATTGAAGACGGGTACAGACAGTCCATGTTCTCAGCAGGAGAAGTCAATATCAATATCAGCAGTGAGTGGGAGCTATTGTTTCAGGACTGGTTTCTATAGGAAACCAGTCTAGGTCCCGCGAACACATCTGCAGGCAACACTTAGCAGGCATCCTGCTTCAGTCAGGCCAGCAGCCCTGGATCAGAATTACGGGCGTCTCAGCCTCAGTCCTTGGGAGGGGGGCTTCAATCTGCGTCCCTCACGGTGGTAGTGGAGCAGATGAAGGATTTTCCATGGGCGGCTACCACAGTTGCCCCAGCAAGTTCATCTGGCCAAGAGGTGGGAAAATTCCTGGGCTGGTGTCGCGAAGCACGTGCAGGCCCATAGGTCATCTCGCCCCTTTGCAGGCCCTGCTAGAAGCAGTCACTGTAGACACAGCTGCCAACAATCACTTGGCAGGCCAGAATTCTGCTCAGGGGCCTCAGGATTTCTGGCATTCCTCTCTGACCGGCATGCCAGCATTCCAGTCAGGGTCCTCAGGGTCCCGATGTCTGTCCTGGGGACGGTCGTGAGGCAAATGAGGGGAACTTCGGACTGTCTTTCACATGGATCAGAAAATCAGTTTACTAAAATGGCCAAAAAAGAATGTGTAACATTTAGAATTGAGGAAAAAAACAAAAACAAAACCAAACCCAAAGCATTGGAGCAATATCATTCTAGAGAATGCCATGTATCTATGAAAAGTACAAAAAACTTCTGTTTTCAAATGCACTTACAAATCACCTTTTTGCATCTGTTTTGGGTTTTTTTTTTGTTTGGTTTTTTGGTTTTTTTTTTTTGTTTGAAAGCTCTGGCACTTATCTGATTCTTTTTTGAGCTAGTTCAGCTCATTAATCTGGTAAGAAAGCAGCTAAAAGTAAAGAGAAAAACCTATGGGGACCAGGATGCCACTTCAGCCACGTTGTCGTGAAGCATTAGGTCAGCCTTCTGTGTTGTAGAAATATCTCTGTCCTAGATGAAAATCAATGCATAGCACTATCTTCTTTTAAACTTTGTCCTTGCTACTGGGTTCCTGAATGATCAAGATGCTTTCAAACCAAACAACAGCCAGCCCTCTGAGATACTCCCCAAAGTATTGCGATGGAATAACTTGATCAGGAGGAAGAGCTCGCTATGCAGAACCTGAATATGAGGTCAAGAATGCTTTGTTGTGGATTACCATAGTTTGGGATTGTTTATCTCTTACCCCACCATGTAGGTCTAGGAAAAAAATTAGGTAGCCACAAGGCTTTTACAGCTGTTCTTGTATTTTGGGATAGTAAGGATTTAGGGGAGTAAACAAAACTGTGGTGAGTTTTCATGTCAGCTAACCCATCAGCATCAATGAAAAGAATATTATCTTCCTTCCTGCACAAAGGATGTTTCATGATGCCTGTGATGTCAGGGACTTAAAAACGAAGACCATTGTGATTGAAAGGAAGCACTGGCATGCCACAAGGTAACTGTAGTGAGCTGTGTTTCCTCCTCAGCTTCACTGTGAGAGTAGAATTTTAATGAGCAGTTCCAAAACTTGGTCTTAGCATAGTCTGGTGACATATCTCAAAGGAGCAGTGTCCTAGGGTGACTTTATGATGCTTGTATCCCCAGTCATCTGTTCTCTTAATGCTGGATATGATATTCTCTGCCTTCAAGACTGGTTCTGAGAGCAAAGGTGGGGAGAAGAAGAAGCACCGAGTTTCTTATCAGAGGCTGCACTCCTTAAAAAGCAACACTCTTCCACATTCTGCGCTGCACTGTGTTGTCTGGGCACTGACGGAGCAGAACAGAGCGCTCATTTGCTTTTTCGTTGGTTCAGCTGGCTGAGGCAGATTTTTCCCTGGACTGTTTTTTTTTTCCTTTCCCTTTTCTTGGAACGTTTCGAATCTGCTCCGGACTGGGACCTGGGAAGCACTGGGAACTTGCACTCTGTGGCCTACTGGGGCCTACCCTGGGCAGCAGCCTTCCCCATTGCCGGAGGGGTTGATAACAGAGTGAGCACCCATAGGAGAGACTTTCTGATTTGTCGTCTCTTCAGTGCGGCAAATGAGTTTTGTCATGTGGCATTGTTCATTTTTTTGTGCTGGGGAGTGCTTTGCCTGTTAAAGAAACAGCTTTTTCCCACTTCTCTCCCCAAACCAGTTGAGGGAAGGGGCTGTGTGGGTGGGCTTTCGGTGGGGGGGAGGGTGCAGTGGCCCTTTGTGTGAGGTTTTCTGCCAAATTTGCCCTAAACCTAAAGGACAATCAGGATGTGCGTCTTAGAGAATTGTGGTTGGAACTTTGGTTGGAAAAGACCTTTAAGAACATTGAGTCTAAATGGAATTAGCAAATGCAACCATCAAGAAATGCTTTGCTGTTTGAAGAGAACGTGATTTATCTGGTAAGCTTTGCAAGTATTTGTGTCATCACAAGCACACATGACCAATGCATTAGATGGGAATATAATAAGAAACCTGTGCAGATCAACAGAATGATTCTCAGGGTAGGATATTTGCATGTTTCATCTGTCTTCCTGACTTCTTCAAATGAATTCTTTTTAGAAAGTAATGATTGGAATTGTTACTCTTTTGACAGTTCTGAGTGTATTACTGACCTTTTTGGCATATGAATGCCAAACGGGTTAATTCACCTCGTTTTTCAGATAAGGACCGAGATTTAGTGTTGCTTCAGCTGGGGGCAGAAACATTGAAATCCTCCCGCCTCCTTCTTAGTACCTAATTTCTATTACAAAATCAGTGCACAATCTTGACCCTTAAGGTCCACTTAGCTCAGTTTATACCAACAGGGTGACATTAGCAGGGCTCACATGATGCTGCACACAGAAGCCCTCAGTGTGCAGCTCTAGCAGACAGTAATTCCATGCAGTTGGACAATCCCTGTGCAGACTTTGGATCACCAGAAGCGTTCTTAGTAGAACGAGACAAATTTAATGGAGAGGTCTCTGCAGGAAGTGGCCTGAAGAAGACAGCAGAAATCCCAGCTGTGTGTTTGTAGAAATCAGTTGAAGGCCATTTACAGAAAAAAGATCTTTAAATCTAGCTAGCTTTTTCTGCAGATTATTTGTAAACTATATGCATTACACGGACAGTTTCACTGAGCATCTGAAATACAGCTGCGTTTAGGGGGATTGAATCAGGCTTGGGAAGCAGTGAAATAAAGCTTTTCAGGAATACCTGACATCCAAGTCCCGCCGAAATTTATCCGTTTTTTATGTCCAGATGCTTTTGAAAATAATGGGTGACCATTTGGCTACCTCATCGTTTTAATCAGAAATACAAAGAGAATTTTAAACTCAAATCTTTTATAGCTTGAATATTTTTCTTTGTTTATTTCCTACTTTCCAATTCAGTTCTACAAATCATATGATTAGGTAATGAGAACTCATGCTGTATAAAAATATTTAATGCTATACTTCCAAGTTAAGGCCATGTATTTCCTGGAACTGTTTCAAAAAAAAAAAAAAAAAAAAGCCTATCTGGATTCTTTCTTCCCCACGCTCATTATTAGATGAAAATCATTTCAATATACTATTTTGACTTTAGATGGTGCAAGATTATATTCAGAAATTCAAGCCTCTACTGTTAGGTTGTTTACATGGTTTTCTGGCCCTTCTAACTTTGCGCAACCACTCTTTGCAGCTATATATTTTTGCAGTAAGGCATCCCAGGGGTCTGTGAGAAGTTTTAATGTCAAGCAGAACTAACATGTAAACTACACGTGACATACTCGACATATTTCACTTCAGAAAGTTACAGTATGCTTAGACGGGATGAAATAGGAAACAAATAGACTTAACACAGTATTTCTAAATCTTGGAAATCTGTTACCTGAACTTTGAGTCACTTTGCAGGACTCTGTAGAAATGCAAACGTGAAGTCCAAGGAGTAGAGCAGAAGGCATATTGGGCAGGGGGACAGAAGATTGCTTTGAAGGGTGATGTAAGCAAGATTGCATCCTATAAAGAGAGCAGCTGCTTCTGCTGGTGCCAACATCGAGAATTTGTGCCACTGGCCTAGTTTTCTGGGGACTTTTGACCTGTACGCTCTTGAGGGCTTGCAGATGTGAATTAATCTGTCCTTTGATCTTTTCTTTCATTTGAATGTCTATGACCTGTTTTGGTCTTGTGTACTGTACTGTATTGTTTTATAAACATACTTGTTTCCACTGTTTGAAAGCTGTAGTTGAAAGTTAGGTTGCAATTATGAGTTGGCTGTCAAAAGAATTAATTTTCTGCTTTAAGCAAAATATCAATAGACGCATTCAATCCACTCCTGTGATACAGATTCATTTTGAATTTACAGGGTAATTTGCATTAGTGGTTGTACTGCATGAGCAATAAATATGACTTTCTTGGTTTCTAATGATGATAATAGTTCTCTTTGTATTACTGTAAGAATTGAATCCACCATCATTCTTTTCCTATTATTATTGTGCTGTAAAGGAAAAACAGTTTTGCATTAACCAAGAGGTAAAATGCATGTATTTAGCATCATTCTTGCAGGTAGTCCTCAATTCTGAAAAGACCTCTCAGAAGCTGCATCAAACGGGAAAGCCAGACGGATGGCAGAATGCAGAAGCTGCCGTTTAGGATCGAGTACAAAATGACACCCAAGAAATTCTTCATGGATGCTGCATAAGTACAAAGACGCCACTATTTCAAGGTGAAAAATAGTCAATGTGAAACTTGTTAGATGAATAAAAAACTATGCTAATCAAGACACTAGAGTACCAAACATGCGACAAGGCTTTTTTGTAATGAACATCATGCCCAGCATGAAAAAGTACTCTTTTTATTGTAGATCGTTTAAAAGTGCACAACAGTTTGGAAAAAAGTGCTTTTCATTTTTCTAGTAATAAGAACTGTGTATCATTCTAAGAGATACTGGACACAGGTTTTTGAAAACAATGTTCTTTTAAAGGTTAATTCTATTCATAAATACTTCACAGGAAAACATTTGATCTGCTGTTCATCCTGAAGACTCTTAAAGGAAAATGTTTTGGTTGCGTTCTCTTCTGACTAGTTCAGGAGCTCAGTCTTACCAGCATTCTAATGCTTTTTTATGTTCCTGATGGCACGGCTTAGACATCCTTGTCTCCATTACTGTCATGATTTCCATATCAAGTGATGAGAATTTTTCTTCATGATTGGTGAAGTGTCATAACATTAATGCAAGTCAATTTGAAGTTTTTTTTCCAAAGGAATCTCTTCCTTCCTAATGAAAACCATTTGAAATAGCAAACCTACTCAGTTTTTCAGAAAGTGATATAATACACCTGTAGAGTACAATGTCCTCGGAGTTGTTTTTTCACCAGAAGAAGAAAACTGCTGTTTTCTTCTTCTTCTATCACCTTAGACTTACTTTATTCAAAACCTTTTTAAACCTTTGAATTTCTATTTTGATAGCTAATTCCTTTCACATTGTGCTATAGCATATGTATTTTGAAAGGCCATTTGTACACATTCAAATGGCTTACTTCTATTCTACTAAGAAATGGCTGTACTTCTAGTAGGGAAACTTCAAGGTCCAGTAAGATTTTATCTTGTACAAAATTTAAAAAACTCCAACTCTTAAAAATGATACCAGAAAATGACGTCTGTAAGACTGTGGCAGGAGGCTTTTTCCAGAACAATGTGCAGTTCTTCCCAATTCTATTTTTCCCTCCCATTACTTTGTACACAAAGATTTTTACACAGTCTTCTAACAGTGGCATGTTACTACTGGGCTAGAGTATTGCCCTGCCAGCATTGGAATTGACTCAAATGCAGTTGTGTTCAAATTTGCTGATGGGACAAGGGTTTTTTGCTGAACACACTTTAGCAAGCAAGAGGGCTTCTTGGCCTTTCGATGCTATGAGTCCCAGAAAAAGATGAATGAGGTGGTGACTTGCCTCGTGTTTTGAAGAGAGATCAAAAACTTATTTCTGGGGTCACCTCCCTTTTGGTACAGAAAGCGCACAGAGGGCTTTGAAGCAGCACTTTCACCCTCTTTGCATTCACTAGTAAATCTGAGACAGAGCTTGCCCCAAGGTTTGTGCAAAAATACTCTTTTGATGCAACTGTTCACCAGACAATATCTCTGGGAAAATTTGCAGGGGCAGAAAGCAAGCCCCTCCCGGGAAATCTACTGAAATGGTTCAGAAGTTATTCCCATTCACTGTTGCTAACCTCTGCTGTCTAGCTGTCGGATATGCTTGGGACCATGTTGAAATAATTCTAAACAATGTACTGAGGCTGCAACATTGAGGAAACATAGGTATTTTCCATAGGTGTCAGGGGAAAATATTTTTATGGGTAAAAATGAGTTCCATAGAAAACAAGAACAGCATGGTAGAAAAAAAATTACATCCATAGAATGAAGATGACCAGAATTCTTCTTTTGAAGTTACACAGAGTCAATATTTTCTAAATAAGGTTGTGAAACTTAAGAAGAAGGAGGAGTACATTCCACCTGACTGGTGCACAAGTTCATGTTTCCAACTTACAAAAACCATATTATTAAAAGAAAAATGTTCCGCCTTGTGGAAAAGTAGCCCATTCGTAATTGTATCAAAGGTAGGGTTAGATCAAGTATTCCTACAAGACAGTAGTAGTACTATGAAAAGCCTTTTGGCATCTATTTGACTACAGGAAACTTGAGCAAGCAGAAGCGTCTTTCCCTGCTGCAAGCTGTACTTCCGATTTGCTGCTGCTGCTTAAACATTGTCAAAAGAAAACTTGTCAAAAAAGAACTACTCTATACAAGCAACTGGAACTATCCATTGCGTTCCAGCCAATTTGAACTAGAAAATATCAGACACACACTCTAGCTGAATATTCTAATGCATAGATGGAGTATACCATCACAAAGAAATGGGAACGCTGGAGAAAGGAGCAAATGCAGATGAATTTCAGGGAAGGAAATTATTGGAGAGCTACTGCAGTCCCTCGACTTTACAAGAAATGATGTCCAGTAAATCCCAACCAGAAACCTACATAACTCCATTTTGAAGTGAGTTGCATCTATGGTCCTCTGTCCTTCCTAGATGAAGAAACTGTGTTTTGAATCAATCTTCCAAGCAGTATGGCTAAAGACCTTAGATACCTCAATTTTTTTTTTTTTTTTTCCAGAAGCAACTGTCTCAAAACCTCTTTAAAGCTGGCTTTTCCCCTTAAGATGCTATATATTCAAAGAGCACCTTCTCATTTAACAGGGTATTCCAAACATCATTTCCAAACTTAGACTAAAAATAACACTCTTCCTAGTTATCTTTCTTTTTTTTTTTGCAGCTTCCTGCTAACATAGGCAGCAAAGTAGAGAACAGATCCCAGCTCTTTCTGGAACATCTTGAACAAATGCCCTTGCTTGTGTTCCAATCATTCACTTTGCCAAAATCCCTAATGATGAAGAAAAGGTTGTGAAGGCATTACTAGTAGTATGATATGGCAATGTATGGGTGTGATTTATCAAGTAGAATTTGTATCACATAGATGATACTTGGCAAACAGCAAATGAAGGGGTTTCTTTCAGCTCTCAGACTGATGTTACATCTCAGTAATTTATTAAAAAGATAACAAGAAGGATATTTTATAACAGTGAACTTAATTACACCCCTACCATGGACATCTGAATCTTAGGAATAGACAGTGTCTGATTTAGAAAAAAAAAAAAGAATTATCACAGTTTAAAGAAGCATATGATCATGAACACTTTGCTGATGGAACATAGCCTATTCATTGGCTGAAATGAAGCAGGTAGACAGGACATAGGAAATATTGTTTTGTGGATCAAACATTTATTTTTTTAAAGTGATGCTTACAGATGGTGAACTCACCAACTTCGATATTGCACAGTAGATAAGGGTACCTAACTTGCTCCATCAAGTTATCCCTTGGAATCATCATCCAAGGGCATTTCCCCCTGCCTCTGTGAAAATGTGCCTACCTTTTTCACAATACTTTTGCAGCAGCATTGCTAGGCCTGATCAGCTGGTATGGAGGGTGAATTATCAGCAGCAAGGTGACTGGCCAGGGTCATTTGATTCCATGGATTTTGATCTACCGGATATTTTGAAGACCTGCTTCAGCCCTCTTTGTCAGACACAGCCTTCAAATGGTGCTAAACAATTGTTCGGGCTGTGGACCACATGAAAAAGTACTTTCTGGTGCCTGTACTGGGCCATATGCTCTTTATTCTCTCCCTCAACTTCTCCATCACCTCTCATCTCTTTCACATGAGCTATGTTCAAGGTCCACAGGATACTTTTCACAGAATCTTCAGGCCTGATGCAGTAAGAATGATGAACAGAACGCAGCTGGGATGAATTTTCCAGTTTGGATAAAACCTTTTGTGCACCCAAATCCCCCTATGCCCAGAAAAACCTTCACTAGTACTAGTGTTCTACCTAATCTGCAATTTAGTCTGAAAGAAAAGCTTTTGTCTGAGAGTATCTGAGAGATCTGCATGAAGCACAGATATCTGACCTATGCAATTTTGAATATCAGAGAAAAAAGAAAAAGGCAAGAAGTTTTTCATTTTACTGGTTTTAATTTTCAATTCCATGCACTTTTTCAAAAAGTTTCAATCTCAAATGGCCATCAACATATTTCAGTCATCTGTAAGTTAGTATTCCTATCAAATGTGTTTCAAATCAAAAGAATTTCAAGCCTCTCCTCAAAGTTCATATGCCTAGATTTAGTATTTCTGATCTAGATTAGATGAAAGGAAGACATTTTTTGCTGTTGGGGTGCGGGAACGCTGGAACAGGTTGCCCAGAGAAGTTGTGGATGTCGCATCCCTGAGCGTATTCAAGGTCAGCTTGGATGGGGCTTTGAACAGCAACGAATGCGACCCCTGATGGTAGATAAACAAAGCTTGAATATAGAAGAAACTCAGATTGAAGTACAGGAGCAAATTTTCTCTCAGCTCTTGGGGTAAGTTCAAAGTTGTACAAAATTGCATTTCTCTGTGATTTTCACTACTGTAACAGAAAGCTTCATGAAAACTGTGCAGAAGATATCACATTTTAAAAGCGATAAGAACTACAATATCAAACACACGGGATGGGTTTCAACATGGGACACGCTCTGAGAGAAAATCTCTGTATTTCAACACTTCATCCCAATCATTAGGATTTCATGAAGTGCCAAAGAAGGCGGCAAAATGTCCTTCAGGACATTATTTACTGTAGTTCAGCCTGGCCATTAGTTGGAATTGGTGTTTGAACTAATGTCGATGTACCACACACACTTTCCATGCACTGAAAATTACTGTTTACAATGAATAAGCAATGAGGATCAAAATTGATTGAAAGCATCTTAAAAATGTCAAGTATTTCACTGTAAATGATCTAGGATCAAAATACTTATTCTACCTTAGTGAGGGACAAATAAATTCTTCCATACCACGATGGTTTAAAATTGTATAAACCAATGTTTTCTTCTGAAAAGACATCATCTAATTCTTTCTATTTGTAGAAGAAAATCTTCCTAGACATAGAACTCAGTAATTTTAAAGGAACAAATGAAAGGAAAATATTCTGCAAACAGAATTCAATGAAAAGCTGTCTTTTAAATATGAGGTAGATATTAAACAGAATTTTAGTACCAGATATTTGAAATAGTGTACCAGCTATTTTGCCCACAAAGAGTGGCATTTAGCATTTCAGTCTTTTCCAAGGTGTTCATGATCTGCTATGCTGATCTCTGTGCGTGCCTAGGTGTGTGCGGAAGGGGGGGCATGTGAAGGGGAGTGTCTATGTTTGTTTAACCCTCGTCGTGGCAGATTCATGCCTCAGCTCCATCATTTTTTGTAAGAAACTTCCCAGAGAGTGGATATGAAGTTTCATGTTCAAAAGAGATCAATTCCTAAGTCATCCATTTTACTTTACCTTGTAAATCACTTTGTTGATATTGATAAAATATGCTTTGTTGCATGTTTTATCAAATATGCTTTCACGCTACATGGAGGAATGAGAATGTGGAGAATCCCTCCAATGCCTTGCAACTTTTCTGCAAATAGATTTTCAAGGAAATCATCATTTCTCTTTTCAATATGTCTGGGACAGGCATGATGGTGGTGTCAACCTGTTGGAGTTTTTGTTGCTGAGGGAAGTTGTACGAAAGGATTGGTTTTTACATTGACCAGTTACTGAATCAATTGCATGAACACATTTGAAATTCAACTGGGGTTTCCTTTTTCTAGCAGACTACTTCTAGAATTAGCTAGCAGACTCAAGATGACTCTTTTTCTCTGTTTTTGTTTCTTTCCTATTTTCTTGGCTTCTTTGCAACTATCTACACAATTGTAGAACTTTTTTCCCAACTAAAATTGTTTGATAGACTGATAATTAAGATACGCTTTTTACAAGGAATGTTTTCAATCTTTGTTAGAGTTAAGAAAGTTAAGGACATAGGTCCTTTTCTTCCCTTATGAATATTGCAATGAAAAAGTTAAATAAAGACCAACTCTTTATTTTTATTTGGAATCCAAGTAGATAATTCCCATACAGTAATACATTTTGAGGACCGATGTTTGTCATTCTGATGTAAGTTGTCGCTTCTTAAAAACATGCCTTCAGTGACTACGTTGACAACACTTTCGGTGAAGATCCTAACTGGTCTTAGACACACATAGGGAGAAATTTGCTCAGCCAGTGTCAGTCTTAAGCATGCGTCTTAGAAGATCTTTCTAGAGCTGGGGAATTTTCTTATGAAAGGGATTCAGTTATGGAAGAGACAGTTATCCCGGAGTTTTACATTCATCTTGAACATTACTTAAGGAACTTAAATCCCATGTCCATTTGAATCTCGCTCTGCACAGAGCTTTGTCATGCCAGTCCTTGAAATGCATCTCTAAGAGAATTCACTAGCACAGAATGAATGAGGGTGGAAGCGGTCTGTGGGGCTCACCAAGTCCAATCCCCCTGCTTCAACCAGGATACCTAGAGCCTGTTGCCCAGGATTATATCTGGGCTTACTTTTAATGTCTTCAATGATCCAGACTCCACCATCTTTCTGGACACTCTGTGCCATGGTTCAGTCACCATCACAGTAAAAAATCAGTTTGTGATGTTCGGAGGCAATCTCCTGTATTTCAGTGTGTGCCCACTGCCTCTTGTCTTTTCACTGAGCATCATTGAAAAGACACTGGTTCCCTGCTCTTTACACTATTCCTTCCTACATTGCGATGCGATGTAGATAAATGTCAAAAACTTCCCTGAAGTCCAGGCAGACGATATTCTCTTCATCTACCAGGCAAGTTCATTCACCGGAGGACTTTAAAAAGTTGTCAAGCACAAATTTCCCCTGGTAAATCCATGCTGACTACATTATTTTGTCCTCCTTCATGTGCCTGGCAATGCTTTCCAGGAATAGCTACTCCATCAACTAACTTCCTGGGGATAAAAATGAGGCTGGCTGGCTTGTGCTTTTCTGAGTCCTCCTAGTTGCCTTTTTTCAAGATGGGTGACATTTGCTTTCATCCAGTCTTTGCTCACTTTCCTCAGTCACCATGATCCGTCAAACATGATCAGGAGTGGCCTCAGAATAACATCTGCTAACACCCTTGAGACCTGTGCATCCATCTCAACAGGGCCTGTGGACTTTATGGAATACTTCCCAATTCTGTGACTATGCCCATAAAAATTTGCATGGGATAAGAGGACATTTTAACATGTACCTGAAGAGTGAGTGAAAAGCTATGGAAACAATCCAAAAAGACAAAGAGTAGAGTTCCCTTTGAGGACAAAGCATCCCATCATGGAGCTGAGCAGCTTTAGATCCAGGTAAGCTTCCTCTCTGAAAGGATGCAGAAGACATGATTTTACCTTATCCAGTAATAAAATGTGTTGACCATTCACTTGCAATACAAAAAATTCAATGATTTCCAAAATTATTGCCTCCTAACTAGACAATAGTGTACTGGCTGGGTATGCCCCTAACAGATGAAAGCACCTGCCTGATGTCTCTTATGCGTGCAGACGATTCGAATTAGGTCATTTGAGTGGGGATTACTGGTCTTCGAATTTTCTTTCTGATGAATTTGGAATATTTACTGAAGCAAGGACCTGAAGATGAGAACTTCATTTCCCATCAGCGCACTCTAACATCCATGGCCCTAATGCCATTGTTTCTCCCCAGCTGAGTCAAGAATTGATGAATACAAAGTGGATCAGCTCCAAAAGGAAAGATCAAGGCTGGATAATATTCTCTCTTGGTAAAGCTATTTATCTCAAATGAAGTGACTGGCTTCAGTGATTTCTCACTGGTCTAAAGCTACAAGGAGGGGGAGATGGACAAGGTTTCCTCGCACTGCCATTCTCTTTGTCACCTCAGTGTTTAATACGGGTATGAAGACATTCCAAAAGATAGCTTTGCAGAATTCATAAAATTCAGTCGTAAAAAATCATTTCTTAGCAGCTGAAATGAAAATAGCAAATAAAATGCAATTAATTCCGTGGAAGATTGAAATGATTGTTTCTTCATTTTGCATTGGAGGATGTATATTGTATAAGTTTGTCTTGCCTTGTTCTCCAGGTTTTGTAACTGGCACACCTTTCCTTATGAACGCACTGTTCTTTTCTAAATACTCTCATATGGAGGAACATGCTTCTGATAAGAAGAGCACTAGGATGTCTTTACTTGACCTTCTATTTTTACTGATGCTTGGTCCTCTGAAATGAATGGTTTTCTAAAATTGAAATGTGCTACTATTGTTCCCACGGGGTAAGCTGCGGACTCTTCCTGTCGGAGCTGTCACTAATCAGCTATTCTCCTATCTGCCTTTAGTAGTTGAATGTTCTGGTCTAAAAGTAGCACCTTCTGTGTAGCCATGCTCTTAGTTGCCAGTCTCATCCTAAATCCAAAGACCCTCCTGCAAAGGACCGCTGGTTCTGTAGTCAACTAAGGAAAAATGACCCGTCCATCCATGCTTTCTGATTTAAAATATTAGGGTATGATGTCCCTAAACAATTCTCTGCAGTTGAACACTACTTATCTTTGGCGTGTTTCTTCAACTCACTTGCAAGTCATTCATGCCTTAGGTTATTGGGAGAATTGCTTCATTGGAAGATGATTAAAAGGGGTATGAGAATACTTTTGTGCTTCTGCTATGAGGATACTTTTCAAATCCATACAAACTCCCTGCAAATGCAAAAACCTGCATCCTGTATTGTCCTAGCTTATAATATCAAAATGCATCCTATTCCCACCCTCAAGAACTGAGGAAACCAGGGGTGGCATCGTTTTTTCCTTCTCTCCTGTTAATGGGCCCATCAATGTCTTGCCACATGACTCAGAGATAACTCCCTCCAGGAGCCATTTCTGTTTCACGGGTAATCAAGGACCCACATCATGACTCAGAACGATATCAGCCCATTGGGAGATGCTCTGCCCAGGGGGTAGGAGCTAAGCATCCCCACCTGGATATCATCTGGGTTTTAGAAGGCAAGTAGCACTATTTCTACTGCATTGCCAGAGGAACGGCCACCCTTAGCCACTGGTTTTCCAGAGGACGAGAGCTACCAGATGGTTTCTACAGAATCACCACTTCAACAAGACCATTTCATCCAAACTGCTTTCACCACCCTAACTAGCAGGATGTCAGCTTGTATTCTGACTCTGTCAGTGGTTTTTCTTTTGTACTCTTGCATGGATTTGGGTTTTTTCCCCTTTTCCTAATAAACTGGATTTCTGACTTGGAGTCTTGCTGCAGTGCTGGATTTCTTTAGCCCAACTAGCTCCCGACACCGACAGCGAGAGTGGGCTGCCCCAAGTAAGCTGTCGAATCCGGGCTGCAGCTGTAGGGCACAGCTGCTCTACGGCACAGGTGGACTGCCTTGGGGATAGAACTGCGCTGAGGGCAGGGACAAGGAACAGGGAGAGGTCTTCTGCATATTTTTCAGTTTACTCCCTGGAGGGTCAAGGACAGAAAGACAATGATTCAAAGGCATCCATCAACTTCTAAATGGGGGGAAGGTCCCAGGGGAGGATGCAGTCTTTAACCAACTGGGAGAAACTGGGGGTGGAAGACAAGGAGGGGAATACAATGTTGAAACCAGTAGGGGGACTACAGGGGAGGAGAGTAACTTGAAGAAACCACTGGGGTTTTGAAGGGTACAAAATTGAGAGGGAAGTTTCTAGAGAAAGGGGCAGGCTTGGGGAGAGGTTGATGTTCAATGGGAGAAGGAACAGGGAACAAAAGGGCAGGTCTTTGGGGAGAGGGACAGCTAGGGCAAAAGCCAACAATACTGGGGGGAAAGGAACAATCCATTCATAATAACATATGCTATAACAGCACAAAATAGGAAGCCTTAGAAAACGGACTACTAGAACTGCAGTACAATAATAAACACACACTGCAACAGAGTGTCTCACTGGTTTGGCTTTCAAAGCAGAAGAGGTGCCAACCTAAAAATTTCCCAACTTCAAGGTTAACTGGCTGCAGTTTTGATTTCCTTCTTCAATATATCACCAAGGCGCTATCAGCTTCTGTAATTGGCTCAGCAGCATGTCTGTTCTTAGTGCCAAGCAGGGATTCACTTTGCCAGGCATGGAGGAAGCTTCTAGGAGCTTTGCACAAAAAATCACTTCTGTGGCTGGCTTCTTCCCTCCCCACCAGAAAACCAAGCCATGCCAAACCAACACCTTAACTAATTCGTAGTACTTAGTACGCATCCAAGAATGTCTTTTAAATGATGCTTTATGTTTTTACCAAACGCACTGAAAAGAAGTGGATCCATAATATTGATAAAAATTGTTCCAGTTCAATAGAAATATTGGGTCATGCAACTCTAGATTACATAGCTGTTTTTTTGTACAATACCCAGAGGCTTTTTTCACCTCCATGGAAGAGCCTAAATGAGGGATGTGGGAGTCCAGGCGGCTCTCCAAAATGCAGTTTATTCCATCCAAGACGTTGCAGCAGTCCAGGGTAGTGGGCAACAGAGCCTGTGCCTACAGCTGTCAGCTCTAGCTACAGGCAGGCCTGGAGACCCTTTGGTTTTGGCACTTTGCTGAGCATCTTCATACAGTAGAACCAATCTATCCCTTAACTATTATCTATAGCCTATCCTAACGACTCTAATTACCATATGTTGCTATTCTCCACTCACTAAAAGTCAGTATATTACAGTTGAAGCGGAAAGTTGTTTTTCAGTTTTCTTGAGAGTGGAAAATTTGGAGAGCTTTTTCTGCTTGCAGCATTTGCTGACTTGTTTGCCTGTGCTAGCTTCCTGCTTGGTAAAAACATCTTCTTGTTTGGGGTGGGTTTATCCTTTGCTGTAAGTCATAAAACCCTCTTCTAACTAAGGTATCCTCGGTTATCCAGTAAGACTGGCTCAGCAATTCTTTTCTTCTAGATCAAAACTTGCTTCCAACTCTATTCCTTCTTCAGACTCCACATTGAAAAATCTTTCTGCCAAGCATACATATCTGTGAGACTTTCTTGTCAAACTTTCATCTTTCCCAACACCTCTAAAGAAATGTTTCCTGATGGTTTGGATCAGAAGATCCAGTATTGCCATCCTGAGATTTTTCTTTCCCATAAGAAAAACCCATAAGCTGTGCTCAAGGTGTTGGCTATGTTCTTCATTGTGCCTTGCATCTATTTTGGCTAGAAAGCCAGTGTAGATGATGTCCTTGCTGCAGTAGCCATGGGAAATAAGGTGGAGTGTCTGGCTGATGTACCGGGATGTAGACTATCCAGCACTCCCCCAGGGAGGCGAGGATCCCTAAAGGAATAGAATATTGGCTATGCTCTGGGAGTTTTACAGAGAGAAAGATCCTCACAGCTCAAATGATTTGTCTCCTGGTGTTCTGAGGAGTATGTGGTGAAGAAGAAGGCTGCTGTCTTTTCCAAGAATCTTCCGTGCATTCAAGAGGATCATTGAACTTCTTGTCTGAGAATGAAAGAAATATTAGTAGTAATTAGTACTTTTTCTCTGTCTGTGCATCACTGATTGAATTTGGGTAGGCAATATTTTTTTTATTTATTTATTTGAATTATTCATCATAAGGTCTTCCAAATTCCCAAATTCTGCTTCACTTCTTTCTGTTGTAGGCCAGTCTGGTTCATCTTCTCTTCTACTGTATTATTGCAGACCATATCTGAATGGATTTTTTTTTTCATTTTGAACATTTGGTTTAAACTGAATGAACAGAACGCTTTATTTATCCTTATTTGACCAGTTTGCAAGGAAATACAGAATTTTGAAGAGAAGTGACGTGACTCCACTTGAGGTTTTCAATGGAAGAGAAGAATGACGATGTCCTACATTCACAGCATTGTTTACAGTAACATTGCAGCTAGTTTCCAGCAACGAAGGTCAGGTTCTGGAAGCAGGCATGCATGATTGTAGAGAAGTCTAAAAAGTTTCAGTTTGGCCGCTTTTCTTGAAAAATAGCTAATATGTCTCAACGTTGTGCTGAATCTTGTTGTACAGACACTTCTTTTGAGGTCTGAACTCCTTGCTGGACTTCTGTATCTAAGAATCAGATACAGTAAACCTATGTTTCCTTATATGCTGTAAGAATTTGGTTCTAATCTAGAAGAGCAAGAAAAGGTTGCCATATTAATACAAGGTAAAGAACCTGCTAAGAAAGCAGTTAATGGACTGCTTTTTTTATTGGAGCAGTGATTTAGTGGTTTGATGGGTTTTTTTTTTTTTGCTTCTCAATAGAATTTAAGAAGTGGTGGGGTAAGAATGTGTGGATGTTTATAGGTTTGCCTTGAAAGAAGAATTACAGGGGAAACTGTTGTAAAGAATTGATGCAGAGCTCTATGCATTAATGCACTCTTCCGTACAGAGTTTCAGAAGTGAAAACCAAGAGGAGAGAGTGCCGACAAGATGAGAGTGCCGATTTACTAGAATGAATTCAAGATAGCATTCTTTTCTCTCTGAATTACAGCTCTAAACCTCAGGGTAGTAATAGGAAGTACATAACAATCTCAAAGATTTAAAAATGGATGATGAAGTTTTCTATCCAGTAAACTGTAAGGCTTCACATTTTAACCTGGTTTGCATTTTGGCAAAAGCCTGGAATCTTCTGCAATTTGCCAGATAACAAGGGATTTAGAACAGGAAGTATGCAAGTAATCATTTGGAGCCTTCATCTCCCTTCTTAGAACAATGGATACATTTATTATGCTCCTATTTTTATTCCATCAGGGGATTTGATCATGGAAATGTCTAGTCATTCTTTTCTTGTTTTCAACCCCTCAAAGAGCATGAATCCAAACTATTCAGAAGTTCTTGATCTGCAACAGTGACAAGCACTATACTGGTAAGAGTCAGTGGACATTAGCAGATCCCCTATGCCAGCCCCCTATGGCGGGCAGTTCTGGCAGGACTGATGTTTGAGGGGCTGGAATTCTGTGAAATAGAACATTCTATGAATGGGGAAAATGGAAACAGATTCTGAACGTTCAACCCAACACGTGAACAAGTACTAGGGCAGGTAATTTTCTGTGGAAATTTCTTTAGCCCCAGTGTTGTGGATGATGATTACTCTTCCTACCTCCTTTGGTCAGCTGCCAGCACAGTCACGTTACTCCGCTTATGGACAGAAAACCAGAAGTCATTTTTGAACAAAACACCCAGCAGGACCTTAGAGTGTTTTTGCTGCAAAATGTTTCAAGGCAGATAGGGAAACAATTCCATTGTAGAGAGTGTGCTGAGAAGACAAGTTTGGAAGTTAAAAACCATGGGATCTGTTTCTATATATGTCACTGATTTTGCTTATTATCAATTTGGTGGGGTTTCTTGTTTTGTTGTTTTATTTTTTTGGTTTTTTTTGTTGTGGTTTTTTTTTTGTTTGTTTTTTTGTTTTTTTGTTTATTTTTTTTTCCTGCATCCTTGAGATGAAAGCATAAGACAGAAAAGTACGGTAAAGTTAAAATACTTTTGAGATGGCTTGTGCTGAAAAACTTGTAGCTACTGCTAAGGCCCATAAGCCAGGTCCTGTTTCATTTCTGAGAAGCTATAAAATTCCCATTGGTAATTTAGTTCTAAGCATCTGTTGTTATGGTGGAGATGCAAATTAAGAAGAACAATTTTTGAATCTGTAGGGATGTATTTACCATTTTGGAGCTGCCTTTTCAGTCTCTGAGCCATCAATGAAAAGAAGGAGAAGAATCTACACTCTTTTCAACCTGTGGACCATCCACTACTGTCCACGTGCTCAGATTCAAAGCCAAACAATCCTGTCGGGCCTGATTGGGAGGAATTATTTGGATTCAAAATACTAGACTAGTATTTGATTTCCATCAGCACAGTCCATTGGGCACGAATTTTGATATCAATAGAACCTTTCACGGGGATCCATCTTTCTCACCTGCAGTACATTTTAAAGAGAAGAGGCATTGTTGAATGGCTTCAGTGAAAAAAAAAATCTTAAATGCACTCTGAATGGAATTGAGATCCAAAGGAGCCAGTATTTCAAGAAAGCCTGAGATGTTGTCTGCCATGAGATCCCTTCTAAGAGGTTCTATTAAGGTACCAAATTCTTCATCAAAATACTGTCAGATTGGTCAGAGGGGAAAAGCAAACTTTTTGAATGGTCCTTTGGGAAGACAGGGCTTGCAGCGAATTTAGTACTTGCTGCTAGGTTGCCTACACTCCAGGAAAGAGTATTAAATACTGAAATTCGACCGATGGTGGATGAAGTCTTTGTGACTGTGAAAGTCCAGTGCATGGCAATCTCAGAAAGGAACCCATCAAAGCCCCTGAAATGCCAACACACAAGTTGTGAGTTGGCAGTGCATGCCAGGTTTTAGCAAACCACAGCAAAATGCTGATTGCAAAACGAGGCCATCAAGTCACATCCGGTATGAAGCAGTAGGAAAGAGGAAAGCAGCTGAGAGCGTCAACCCTGCTAAGTAGTCTCAGTATTCTTATTGCCATTAGCAGAAATGTGAAATGAGTCTATAAAAATTACAAAGGAGGCAAAAGAAAAGGGAGTGATGACTCCTCTGGCATAGTGTTTCCTAACAGGGATCTTCAAAATCCTGTAAAGATTCTCTCATCCTTTAAAAACTGAAGGAAGGTATTAATGGCAGTAAGGAAATGGCATCAAATGCTAGAAAGACTCTGGGCAGTGTACTTCTAGACAGAAATGCCACTGATGGAAAACCGACTAAACTGGCACCAATGCAGCAGCATTGTACTAAAGCCCAGAAATTGTCCACGGCTTCACTCTCTGCCATTCCTTTCATATGCACACAGCAGCTCTGCAACATTCCTACTCATCATCTCCTTGGCAAACTGGGCGTGAGGGTCCGTAGTGACGCAGAGTCCCCAGGCAGGTGCAAAGGAGAGCCGCTTTCTTGCAAAAGCCAGGCTTTTGAAGCAGTCAGGCCTTTATCACTTGCATAGCTTTAAGCCGCAACAAACATAATTCAACCAACCGTCATACCCCACGCTGTGAACACGCAATGCTTCTAGAACTTCTTGATCTACCTCTAATTCAGCTGTCTCACTTTCCCCTAGTCATTTTCTACTTAGCCAAAGTAACGGGCCTCAGCCATGGTTTTACAAGGCCTTCCTTTCGGAAAGTTCTACCTATATGCAACAGCATACCACTAGTTTCTTCACCACCAAGAGTTTAGGTAGATGATTGGCATCTGCCCTTGCGGTGAAACACAATGGGGAGAGAAAATGCTGTTGGAGATGTTCAGTCATTCCATTTTCTAGACAGGCCAAATCAAAAGAAAAGCAAGCTATAGGATTGTGTACTTGCTCTTACAGAACACCTGCTGCCATCTGACAATGAACTAGCAGAAAATCAGCAAGAATGAGACTTGAGGCAAACAACCTTTGGAAGGGAATAATGGGTTGATAAATAAAGACAACAGTTTCCAGGCTCTTGAGATACTTTAAATGACAGCAAAGGATTTGAGAGCAGAGGCTGAACTGGTGGGGAAGGATTCAAAGAATCCCAAGAAAAACATGACCAAAGAATAAAAGAACCCCAAGAAAAATAGGGGCAACTGACCTGTTAAGGCCTTCAGGAAATCAGTGGCCGCTGATTTAGATAGGCCATTCAAGTTCATTTACTGGTGCACCTTCCACTCCTATTTCACCTGTCAGCATCACAGGGTGAATTGAGACCTTGGAATCAAGATTATTTGGGATTCTGTTCTTAGCTTTAGGAGAGAAGTACAGCAGATGAAGTACCTGTTACTGATGTGATACCCAGGAACACAGAGTTGACACATTTCATTGAAGTCCAATCACAACTAGCAATACTAAGAGGATAGGATTGGCGCCTTTTCATGACGCTCTTCTTGTTACGCAGCCTGCTCTGATTCTGGTGAAACTTTTTCATTAGCTTCTCTCTAAAAAGGAGAAAAACCAATTAAATGTCCCTCCCTGCTGATGCTAATCGAGTCAGAGGTCTATGAAAGGGCCAAAAATATTCGGAATTCTTCTTAGACAATGGAAATGGAAGCAGAGCTACCAATCTATTTCCTTGCAACATATCCCTAAAACTCATTCCCTTCTATTCATCACTTATGTATAGCCAGCAGTACATTCAGGAAAAGATGAAACTGACTGATGTCAGCAAGGGAAGGACTTGAAAGAACTATTCCCATGAATCATCATATAGACAGTAACTCTAGCATTAAAATCAGAACCCTTTTAGTAAGTATCACTTATGGGAAATTCAGGACTCCTGCACAATGGACCAAGAGGATTAAGCAGAAGCCGTTTATGGTTTACATGATGCACTTACTCATTCTGACTCTCTGCACACGCTAGTCACGCTTTTCTTATTGGTGCCTTTGTCTTGTCCACGCATTCTGCGTGCACCTCTCAGAAGATGTGTTTCCTTACAGTCCAGGTACTTTGCCCCCCCCCCCCCCCCCCCCCCCCGTTTTGGAGTTCTTGTGGTCTTGGAATTTAGTTTCTCAGCTTTTCCTCTCTTGTTTTAGCAAGGCTTATGTCTTGATGAATTCCAGAGGGCCCTGAGAAAATTCTGAGAAGAACCGTTCCACGCTGGATGGCTGGTGCAGCCCATAGTCTAAGCGGTTCAGATACATTGTCACAATTGCCCCTTCTTCTTGCACCAGCCAGATCTTTTCCAATGTCATTTTTAGCAAGAGGCACACCAGTTTCACCATGCATGGAATAACACAAAGCAATGAAATAATGACTACTGGTAAAAACAAAGCTCCATTTACGAGATCTTTCAACCACCCAGTTCTTTCCCATCCCTCAAACCATTGATGCAAACCCCACTCGTTCCCAGTCAATTTCTTCATATTGTCTTGTACTTGTGTGAGTTTCGTATGAATGGCTGCAGAATGGTCCAAAAGATTCATGCAACATATTCCTTATAAAATTCCTAACACTCGTACCCATGTGCTAGTAACAATAAATCTATTTCACCTCCTATTTGCAGTGTGCTATATCTAATAGGATCTACGTCAGTGAGCACCTGACTTAAAATAGAAGAAGTTACGATAAGTCGTTTGAACATCCAGCACCCCAAATGATTAAAAGCAGCCAAACCTTGATAAGCAGCGCCATCTAGCGTAAGGAAGAACACAGTTATTCCTGCTGGAACGAGCAAAACTCGACATAATGGTGCCAATCACGTCTTTAGCTAGTGTTCCTCTCTAGGTATTCCCGGAAACGAAAAAGCGGCTTCCTCCAGCAAAACCCATTATGAAGGTAAGAGAGCCCGCCGAAGAGCGGCTTCTGTTAAAAGAATCCGGCTACCGGCACCTACCTTCGGACAGCTGCGTATGCCCTTCTTCTGCGTCTCTTGCCGCCTAGACCTTAGCGAAAAGCTTTTCCAGGCATTTTCTCTAAAAGGAACTGTGCCAGCACAGCAAGCGACCCGCGACGGTTTTCATGAAGGTACCCGAGTTCTTACCATCTCCTGGAGAAAAGAAAAAGTGAGATTGGCCAGAGAGTGCTGCATAAGGTTTAGAAGGATGCAAAAGAAAGCTGTCCAAGAACTTTTTCCCTACTTATGGTAATGTAAGTTGAAACTGTTGGAAAGTGGTTAGTTATCGTTTTCCCTCAGTTTGAGAGCTGCTCACTTAATCCCAGTGCTGTGCGGCTTCGTTCTTGACGTCTCAGCATCGGCCGAGCTCTCCGGCGGCCGGAGGCGAAGAAGCGGCTTTTTCGCGCCCAGAGCTTTCTGCCGGTCGCGGTGCGCTCCGAACCGCGGCTTCTGCCGAAAGCCGCCGGGGACCGGCACCTACCTTCGGACAGCTGCGTATGCCCGTCTTCTGCGTCTCTTGCCGCCTAGACCTTAGCGAAAAGCTTTTCCAGGCATTATCTCAAAAAGGAACTCTGCCAGCACAGCAAGCGACCCGCGACGGTTTTCATGAAGGTACTCGAGTTCTTACCATCTCCTGGAGAAAAGAAAATGTAAGATTGACCAGGAAGTGCTGCATAAGGTTTAGAAGGATGCAAAAGAAAGCTGTCCAAGAACTTTTTCCCTACTTATGGTAATGCAAGTTGAAACTGTTGGAAAGTGGTTAGTTATCGTTTTCCCTCAGTTTGAGAGCTGCTCACTCAATCCCAGTGCTGTGCGGCTTCGTTCTTGACTTCTCAGCATCGGCCGAGCTCTCCGGCAGCCGGAGGCGAAGAAGCGGCTTTTTCGCGCCCAGAGCTTTCTGCCAGTCGCAGTGCGCTCCGAACCGCGGCTTCTGCCGAAAGCCGCCGGGGACCGGCACCTACCTTCGGACAGCTGCGTATGCCCGTCTTCTGCGTCTCTTGCCGCCTAGACCTTAGCGAAAAGCTTTTCCAGGCATTATCTCAAAAAGGAACTCTGCCAGCACAGCAAGCGACCCGCGACGGTTTTCATGAAGGTACTCGAGTTCTTACCATCTCCTGGAGAAAAGAAAATGTAAGATTGACCAGGAAGTGCTGCATAAGGTTTAGAAGGATGCAAAAGAAAGCTGTCCAAGAACTTTTTCCCTACTTATGGTAATGCAAGTTGAAACTGTTGGAAAGTGGTTAGTTATCGTTTTCCCTCAGTTTGAGAGCTGCTCACTTAATCCCAGTGCTGTGCGGCTTCGTTCTTGACTTCTCAGCATCGGCCGAACTCTCCGGCTGCCGGAGGCGAAGAAGCGGCTTTTTCGCGCCCAGAGCTTTCTGCCGGTCGCGGTGCGCTCCGAACCGCGGCTTCTGCCGAAAGCCGCCGGGGACCGGCACCTACCTTCGGACAGCTGCGTATGCCCGTCTTCTGCGTCTCTTGCCGCCTAGACCTTAGCGAAAAGCTTTTCCAGGCATTATCTCAAAAAGGAACTGTGCCAGCACAGCAAGCGACCCGCGACGGTTTTCATGAAGGTACTCGAGTTCTTACCATCTCCTGGAGAAAAGAAAATGTAAGATTGACCAGGAAGTGCTGCATAAGGTTTAGAAGGATGCAAAAGAAAGCTGTCCAAGAACTTTTTCCCTACTTATGGTAATGCAAGTTGAAACTGTTGGAAAGTGGTTAGTTATCGTTTTCCCTCAGTTTGAGAGCTGCTCACTTAATCCCAGTGCTGTGCTTGACTTCTCAGCATCGGCCGAGCTCTCCGGCTGCCGGAGGCGAAGAAGCGGCTTTTTCGCGCCCAGAGCTTTCTGCCGGTCGCGGTGCGCTCCGAACCGCGGCTTCTGCCGAAAGCCGCCGGGGACCGGCACCTACCTTCGGACAGCTGCGTATGCCCGTCTTCTGCGTCTCTTGCCGCCTAGACCTTAGCGAAAAGCTTTTCCAGGCATTTTCTCTAAAAGGAACTGTGCCAGCACAGCAAGCGACCCGCGACGGTTTTCATGAAGGTACTCGAGTTCTTACCATCTCATGGAGAAAAGAAAATGTAAGATTGGCCAGAGAGTGCTGCATAAGGTTTAGAAGGATGCAAAAGAAAGCTGTCCAAGAATTTTTTCCCTACTTATGGTAATGCAAGTTGAAACTGTTGGAAAGTGGTTAGTTATCGTTTTCCCTCAGTTTGAGAGCTGCTCACTTAATCCCAGTGCTGTGCGGCTTCGTTCTTGACTTCTCAGCATCGGCCGAGCTCTCCGGCAGCCGGAGGCGAAGAAGCGGCTTTTTCGCGCCCAGAGCTTTCTGCCGGTCGCGGTGCGCTCCGAACCGCGGCTTCTGCCGAAAGCCGCCGGGGACCGGCACCTACCTTCGGACAGCTGCGTATGCCCGTCTTCTGCGTCTCTTGCCGCCTAGACCTTAGCGAAAAGCTTTTCCAGGCATTTTCTCAAAAAGGAACTCTGCCAGCACAGCAAGCGACCCGCGACGGTTTTCATGAAGGTACTCGAGTTCTTACCATCTCCTGGAGAAAAGAAAATGTAAGATTGACCAGGAAGTGCTGCATAAGGTTTAGAAGGATGCAAAAGAAAGCTGTCCAAGAACTTTTTCCCTACTTATGGTAATGCAAGTTGAAACTGTTGGAAAGTGGTTAGTTATCGTTTTCCCTCAGTTTCAGAGCTGCTCACTCAATCCCAGTGCTGTGCTTGACTTCTCAGCATCGGCCGAGCTCTCCGGCTGCCGGAGGCGAAGAAGCGGCTTTTTCGCGCCCAGAGCTTTCTGCCGGTCGCGGTGCGCTCCGAACCGCGGCTTCTGCCGAAAGCCGCCGGGGACCGGCACCTACCTTCGGACAGCTGCGTATGCCCGTCTTCTGCGTCTCTTGCCGCCTAGACCTTAGCGAAAAGCTTTTCCAGGCATTATCTCAAAAAGGAACTGTGCCAGCACAGCAAGCGACCCGCGACGGTTTTCATGAAGGTACTCGAGTTCTTACCATCTCCTGGAGAAAAGAAAATGTAAGATTGTCCAGGAAGTGCTGCATAAGGTTTAGAAGGATGCAAAAGAATTTTTTCCAAGAACTTTTTTTCAGCTTATGGTAATGAGCTATACTGGAGGCTCAGACCATTCTTCTTCTTGGAATTGGTGAAGGATGCACAAGCACTGCTGATTGTGCTTCGTTGTGGTACAGGTAATAAATAGTTGATTGTTTTAATAAAAAAACACTTGAAATGCTAAGAGACGAATTTTAAAGCATAATTAATTGGAGAAAGATTCCTAAACTTGTGGCCGGTTTCCCCAACCCATCTATTGATTGCAAACGACATTCCTTGCTGTTGTTCTGGTGCATGAACCAAAGCCCAGTGATGTCTACTACTTAAGAAAGAGGTTCTACCTTCTTACTAGAATATGTTCTTACCCTTTTAAAACACTACCCCGAACATTAAGAACAAGAGATTACCTGATGAAGTAATGAAGTGCTTTGGTTGAAAGTAAATTGCATTTGAAGGAAACGGGTTTGGGGGCGAGCACAGGAAGATCTCCGAAGTAGAGTGCCAGCTTAGTTCTCTGCTTCAGAGATAAGTGAAGCAATTCAGGAATGTCTTTCCGTGAAAATAGTTTACAGATCTTTCTGCACAACAGGTAACCACCAGCATCAGAATGTGTGCAAATAACAGACTACTCACTACAAGGTTGTCATCCATGAGTGGTAAGGCAACTCAGACTCATAGCAGTGGTTTTGCTCTTGTGCCTCATAGAATAGACAGAAAAGAATGCGGAAAACTAATTTTTCCATCTAGTTTCTTTCAGTATTGGTTCCAGGACTATTTTCCTACCCTCAGGAGACAGCAAAAACTGTCAACAACTGAAATGCTTCAGAACTTGAAATGATCTGAATGGCAAATATTTCTCCTCAAATAAAATTTAAAACGTAAGTCATAACGGTAAAACAGATCGAGCTATTTAAAGATGAATGTTCTAGACTTACTAAAACATTCCCAGAGATAACTATTGTGTCCTAAATCTGTTTAAAAGTCCAGAGTTCCTGGTAAAAAAACTTCTATGCAGATGAGGTAGCTACATGATAGTCTCTTTCCAGCTTAATTATACTCTTCACTCTCACCACCTCTACCAGTTGATTTTCGTAAGTTCTTAGAAAACAGTACTTTAACTTTTTTAGTTCTATGAAAAAAAATGACAGTGACAAGAGTTCTTTGCACTGCCTGTTTTCTGAGAAGCCTGACCATCAAGCCTTAGGAACTTGATCATGAGTTTTATTTCATCTCAAAGTAAATTTTAAGGGCGTGGCAGAGAGAATGGGAGCCTCATGCCAAACAGTTTAGGCTTCTAATTCTTGTATTGTCCTACTTACCTACGACAAGAACTGGAAAGAGGATAGATTCCAGTTAGCAGCTGTTAAACATTTGCACATACTCTTCTGCTAAAGAAGAGGTCAAGGATGGTTTTCTGGCCCTCCCTCCACAAGCTGCAGCTTCCTTCAAGGCACTTTCACCTGCTGTGGCATGGAGCCCTCCAGCAGCTGCACTGTAGGTATGTGTTCCTCCATGGTTCTCTAGGGACTGCTGAGAGACAACCTGCTTCACTAGGATATCTCCAGGGACTGCGGGGGATTCTTTGCTCTGTCAACTGGAACACCTCCTCCTCCTTGTCTTACTGTAGTATCACGGAGCTGCTTCCCATACTGGATTTTCCCCTCACTTGCCACTGCCCATTCATATGTTTTGTGCTTTTGACAATATATTCTCACAGAGACTGATGGGCTCAGCTGCAAAAATGTGTCTTGCTAGAAAATGACATGCTCTACAAAACCATGATTTTATAGAAAAGAATAGTGGAAGTACAAATATACTGCTAAAGGTCCGGAAACTTGACAGTGCTTCATTGTAATACATCCCCTGATTTTGCCTTCTTTCTCCTTAAGATCTGGAAAGAATACTGGGCAGGAGACAGTGTTGTTTCAAGGAAAAGACTTTTTTAGGATTCTAGGGTGCATCTTCAACTTTCTTGAGAAAATTGAGAAAAGGCCCTTTGTCTTTTGTGATAAATATCATTAGGCAGTAGGGACAAATTCTGACCAACAAGAGCAGGTCAAAATCTGGTGAGATCAAGCAATATACCTTGAGTGGCCAGGACAGAATCATAGAGTGGTAGAATCAGTTGAATTGGAAGGGGCCCGTCAGGAGCATCAAGTCCAACTTCTGGCCCTGCATGGGACCTTCCTCAAGAATCACACCAGATGCCTGAGAGCAATGTCCCAAAGGTTCTTGAACTCAAGATAGGTGTGATGCTGTGACCACACCCTGGAGAGACTCTTCCAGTGCCCAGCCATCTTCTGGTTAAAAAACTTTTTCCTGATACCGGACCTGAGCCTCCCCTGACTCAGCTGCATGCTATTTCCTCCAGTTCTGTCCTTGTAAACCTCATTGGAGAACTTTCCGATACCTTCGTGTCTTTTTTCATTGTGGTACCCAAAACTGCCCCCAAGCACTCAAGGTGAGGCCGCCCCAGAACACAGCAGAGCAGAGCAGAGCAGAGCAGAGCAGGACAATGCCCTCTCTTGCCCAGCTGGTGATACTGTGCCTGATGCACCCCAGGACAGGCTTGGCCCTCCTGGCTGCCAGGGCACTGCTGATACCCATTTAGCTTGCCATTGGCCAGGAGCCTGGCTTCCTTTCAGCCTCTGGCTCCCTAGTCTATACACACACACAGAGCAGGATTGCCCTGTCCCAGGTGCTGAATCCAGCACTTGCCATCGCACAACTCCCTAAGGTTGGGGATTGCCTGTGGGAATCCTTGGAAACAGAGGATTTTGGGAAAGCTGCAAAAGGCAGGCCTCAGAGACAGCAGAACTGTGCTTGGAGCTAAGCAGTAGTCATAAGGTTTGTCAGCAGAAAAATGATAGAAGAAGTAGAGAAGTAAGGACAAATAGAACAATGGCCTGTGTATTAAAGCTTGACCAGAAGAACTCCCTAAGCTACAGCAAAGTAGATCTAGCCAGATGTTAGGAAGTTCTAAGCTTAATAATGGAGCTCTGTGCATTCTATCTTAAGGCTTACAAGCAGGTCTTTTATTCAAAAGAAGCAAGCGTTCTTTGAACCAAAGTTCTGTGTGCTTCTAGGGATCGGAAAGAACTAGTGTCAATATGCTTTTGCTTTGTGGGATTGGTCAAAAAGCTTTTCAAGTAAGTTGTAACATGAAGTTCTTTTTCTGCTGCTGGGGACGTGAGCTGCTGGCATCTTCCCACTGTCATAACCATGTCATGAGACTGATGCTGGAAAATACAACAGCTTGGGACGCCTTCCCCAGCAGTCCCGCCCCTTTCGTGATTTGTGCATAGACTCCCGGCCAGCCATAATTGCCCATCTCTCTTATTTGTCAAGATCTCTCTGCAGTGTCTCACTGGCCTCAAGGGAGTTAGTTGACAGCTCCTCCCAATGTAGCGTCTCTGGCAAACTTGCTTAATATTCCTTCAAGTGCCGAGTCCAAGTGCTTCAAAAGATGTTGAAGAGAACTGGCCCAAGGACGATACTGTCTTAGCCACTGAAATTAGCGCTTCATGCTTCTTCTTGCTCCTTAGTGCAGAAATCACAACAAATATCTTCTTTGTTTCTTTTCTATCCATGCAGGTATCTTTGCTTATGCTCATGCTTTTTATCCCAACAGCAGCTGACACGACATTTACATACAGAGCAAGAGCACGCTTTTCCTGCTGTTACTAGACTTAACAATTTTGCAATCTGTCAATCAGATACCTTTGCAACTGAAGTCAGACCTTCAGCATTTCTCATCAAAAGAGTAGAATGTCCTCAGAAGAAGAGAAAACTTTGCTGCATACTCTGTAAGCCTGCAGAAGAATAGATCATAAGGAGTTAGCATCACAATCATTTCAGCACTGACCCTATACTTGAGCAGGGAAAAAACTTCAAAGAACAGCTAATTAATGCAGCAACATAATCTAAGGAATAAAACAACTAAGATCTTCCAAACTGGTCCCTGCGGTAGAAATGTACTTGTAAGAATACAGAAGGTAAAAGATATGGTTTGGAAAGGCTACATCCTTGCTAAGCTAAATTGGATCTCATCCTGTAGATGAAAGATCAAGAAGCTCAAAGTGGAGCTAGAGAGACATGTCCAGATCATGAGATAGAGCAAAGCATTTTTCAAGAGAATTAGGCATTTTGGTGGACTGGGCAGTTAGGTTAAATCTGCCACACTTACTCACTTTTGGGGACTGAATTGTGGAGTGCTAAACCATATCTGCTGCTCTAGAAAGTAAAAGAGACACATCCAAATGGTATGGCTAGTGTGAAGACTCTCACTCTCTATTGCTAAACATTTCATAAGCTATTAACCGGTCATAGGAACAAAATGAAATAAAGCCATTATACCATCTTGGAATGGAAAAATATGTTCAAAATATTTTTTTTCCTTCTGTTTTCTTCCTCTTTTTTTTTTTTTTTTTTTTTTTTTTTTTTTTTTTTTTTTTTTTTTTTTTAATCCCAGAAGATATGATTCATAATTTCAACCATTCTGGAATGCTTTCAATAGATGAAGCCAGCATAGTATTTTTCTAACAGGCTCTTGCCCCTTACCTTCTTCATTACTGTTTTGGAATATACTCCACAGTCATTTGATCTCAGTCAGTTTTTTATCTCTCTCCCCCCAAGACAAATTTTAAAGGACTACCTAACCACTAAAAATCATCATTTCTCTGGTTTCTCAAAGCTTTTTGAGAAAGTTGTTTTGTTTTGGTTTTTTCATATTGCATCATTCCTAATGTCTTCAGACCTACTACAAGTGGAAGTTCAAATAAATCTTACCTTAAAGAGACTGTGAAAGATAACAAACTGCCAGTCTTGGTATTTGTATTTTTCTAAATCCTTTTGATTTCAAGGTTGCCTTCCTGAATGCGCAGTTTAATTAGAAAACATTGTGTTTCTAAAGGAGACCCAGTTCAATTGCTTCTGCAAGTTCACCTTCATTTTGTAGGATTGTACTTCAAGAAATCTTGTTTCATTCAAACATTAAAAGAGTAGATTTGACATCATATGTGACCCTTTCATCTCTCTCATCTGTATTTCATTGCGTGAGTTTCACAGTTGCCTCCAAGAAGATTCCTTTCAATTCGCATAGCATGTTATCTGAAGATCTGTCTGCTTTCTTCACTTGCTTGAATGGGAAGACATGGGAAATACATTCTGAAGGTTATCTTTTACAGTCTACTTTTACCTACCAGTGTGCTTCTATTGACTAGAACCAATTTCAGCTGGAAAGGACATATTGTTCTGATCTGCTCATACCAAGGGGGGATGATGTTTTCTTAACTGATCTCGGAGGGCAAAAGACAAGATGGAAAAGGGATTGCAGTATCACTCCAAACAAATGCACCTTTCTAGAATGACCACAGCAAATGCCTTCAAGGAATTAGGGAGAGGAAAAAAATAGAAAAGAGGGGGAGAAAGAGAGAGGGAGTATAGCTACCAAATGGAGAGAGATGAAGTCCTCGCAGCCCAGCCGATGGAGTTCTCCTAGGGGAGATCTCAAAGTCCTGGTTATCTCAAGGTTCTATTCTAGTCCATTGCTGAGGGGGGAAACAGATCTAGAAATGGCTGAGGGGGAGCAGATACAATAAAGCGCAAGTCTATTGAAATTGCTGAGGGGGAAAATGGTATTGAAGACGGGTACAGACAGTCCATGTTCTCAGCAGGAGAAGTCAATATCAATATCAGCAGTGAGTGGGAGCTATTGTTTCAGGACTGGTTTCTATAGGAAACCAGTCTAGGTCCCGCGAACACATCTGCAGGCAACACTTAGCAGGCATCCTGCTTCAGTCAGGCCAGCAGCCCTGGATCAGAATTACGGGCGTCTCAGCCTCAGTCCTTGGGAGGGGGGCTTCAATCTGCGTCCCTCACGGTGGTAGTGGAGCAGATGAAGGATTTTCCATGGGCGGCTACCACAGTTGCCCCAGCAAGTTCATCTGGCCAAGAGGTGGGAAAATTCCTGGGCTGGTGTCGCGAAGCACGTGCAGACCCATAGGTCATCTCGCCCCTTTGCAGGCCCTGCTAGAAGCAGTCACTGTAGACACAGCTGCCAACAATCACTTGGCAGGCCAGAATTCTGCTCAGGGGCCTCAGGATTTCTGGCATTCCTCTCTGACCGGCATGCCAGCATTCCAGTCAGGGTCCTCAGGGTCCCGATGTCTGTCCTGGGGACGGTCGTGAGGCAAATGAGGGGAACTTCGGACTGTCTTTCACATGGATCAGAAAATCAGTTTACTAAAATGGCCAAAAAAGAATGTGTAACATTTAGAATTGAGGAAAAAAACAAAAACAAAACCAAACCCAAAGCATTGGAGCAATATCATTCTAGAGAATGCCATGTATCTATGAAAAGTACAAAAAACTTCTGTTTTCAAATGCACTTACAAATCACCTTTTTGCATCTGTTTTGGGTTTTTTTTTTGTTTGGTTTTTTGGTTTTTTTTTTTTGTTTGAAAGCTCTGGCACTTATCTGATTCTTTTTTGAGCTAGTTCAGCTCATTAATCTGGTAAGAAAGCAGCTAAAAGTAAAGAGAAAAACCTATGGGGACCAGGATGCCACTTCAGCCACGTTGTCGTGAAGCATTAGGTCAGCCTTCTGTGTTGTAGAAATATCTCTGTCCTAGATGAAAATCAATGCATAGCACTATCTTCTTTTAAACTTTGTCCTTGCTACTGGGTTCCTGAATGATCAAGATGCTTTCAAACCAAACAACAGCCAGCCCTCTGAGATACTCCCCAAAGTATTGCGATGGAATAACTTGATCAGGAGGAAGAGCTCGCTATGCAGAACCTGAATATGAGGTCAAGAATGCTTTGTTGTGGATTACCATAGTTTGGGATTGTTTATCTCTTACCCCACCATGTAGGTCTAGGAAAAAAATTAGGTAGCCACAAGGCTTTTACAGCTGTTCTTGTATTTTGGGATAGTAAGGATTTAGGGGAGTAAACAAAACTGTGGTGAGTTTTCATGTCAGCTAACCCATCAGCATCAATGAAAAGAATATTATCTTCCTTCCTGCACAAAGGATGTTTCATGATGCCTGTGATGTCAGGGACTTAAAAACGAAGACCATTGTGATTGAAAGGAAGCACTGGCATGCCACAAGGTAACTGTAGTGAGCTGTGTTTCCTCCTCAGCTTCACTGTGAGAGTAGAATTTTAATGAGCAGTTCCAAAACTTGGTCTTAGCATAGTCTGGTGACATATCTCAAAGGAGCAGTGTCCTAGGGTGACTTTATGATGCTTGTATCCCCAGTCATCTGTTCTCTTAATGCTGGATATGATATTCTCTGCCTTCAAGACTGGTTCTGAGAGCAAAGGTGGGGAGAAGAAGAAGCACCGAGTTTCTTATCAGAGGCTGCACTCCTTAAAAAGCAACACTCTTCCACATTCTGCGCTGCACTGTGTTGTCTGGGCACTGACGGAGCAGAACAGAGCGCTCATTTGCTTTTTAGTTGGTTCAGCTGGCTGAGGCAGATTTTTCCCTGGACTGTTTTTTTTTTTCCTTTCCCTTTTCTTGGAACGTTTCGAATCTGCTCCGGACTGGGACCTGGGAAGCACTGGGAACTAGCACTCTGTGGCCTACTGGGGCCTACCCTGGGCAGCAGCCTTCCCCATTGCCGGAGGGGTTGATAACAGAGTGAGCACCCATAGGAGAGACTTTCTGATTTGTCATCTCTTCAGTGCGGCAAATGAGTTTTGTCATGTGGCATTGTTCATTTTTTTGTGCTGGGGAGTGCTTTGCCTGTTAAAGAAACAGCTTTTTCCCACTTCTCTCCCCAAACCAGTTGAGGGAAGGGGCTGTGTGGGTGGGCTTTCGGTGGGGGGGAGGGTGCAGTGGCCCTTTGTGTGAGGTTTTCTGCCAAATTTGCCCTAAACCTAAAGGACAATCAGGATGTGCGTCTTAGAGAATTGTGGTTGGAACTTTGGTTGGAAAAGACCTTTAAGAACATTGAGTCTAAATGGAATTAGCAAATGCAACCATCAAGAAATGCTTTGCTGTTTGAAGAGAACGTGATTTATCTGGTAAGCTTTGCAAGTATTTGTGTCATCACAAGCACACATGACCAATGCATTAGATGGGAATATAATAAGAAACCTGTGCAGATCAACAGAATGATTCTCAGGGTAGGATATTTGCATGTTTCATCTGTCTTCCTGACTTCTTCAAATGAATTCTTTTTAGAAAGTAATGATTGGAATTGTTACTCTTTTGACAGTTCTGAGTGTATTACTGACCTTTTTGGCATATGAATGCCAAACGGGTTAATTCACCTCGTTTTTCAGATAAGGACCGGGATTTAGTGTTGCTTCAGCTGGGGGCAGAAACATTGAAATCCTCCCGCCTCCTTCTTAGTACCTCATTTCTATTACAAAATCAGTGCACAATCTTGTCCCTTAAGGTCCACTTAGCTCAGTTTATACCAACAGGGTGACATTAGCAGGGCTCACATGATGCTGCACACAGAAGCCCTCAGTGTGCAGCTCTAGCAGACAGTAATTCCATGCAGTTGGACAATCCCTGTGCAGACTTTGGATCACCAGAAGCGTTCTTAGTAGAACGAGACAAATTTAATGGAGAGGTCTCTGCAGGAAGTGGCCTGAAGAAGACAGCAGAAATCCCAGCTGTGTGTTTGTAGAAATCAGTTGAAGGCCATTTACAGAAAAAAGATCTTTAAATCTAGCTAGCTTTTTCTGCAGATTATTTGTAAACTATATGCATTACACGGACAGTTTCACTGAGCATCTGAAATACAGCTGCGTTTAGGGGGATTGAATCAGGGTTGGGAAGCAGTGAAATAAAGCTTTTCAGGAATACCTGACATCCAAGTCCCGCCGAAATTGATCCGTTTTTTATGTCCAGATGCTTTTGAAAATAATGGGTGACCATTTGGCTACCTCATCGTTTTAATCAGAAATACAAAGAGAATTTTAAACTCAAATCTTTTATAGCTTGAATATTTTTCTTTGTTTATTTCCTACTTTCCAATTCAGTTCTACAAATCATATGATTAGGTAATGAGAACTCATGCTGTATAAAAATATTTAATGCTATACTTCCAAGTTAAGGCCATGTATTTCCTGGAACTGTTTCAAAAAAAAAAAAAAAAAAAGCCTATCTGGATTCTTTCTTCCCCATGCTCATTATTAGATGAAAATCATTTCAATATACTATTTTGACTTTAGATGGTGCAAGATTATATTCAGAAATTCAAGCCTCTACTGTTAGGTTGTTTACATGGTTTTCTGGCCCTTCTAACTTTGCGCAACCACTCTTTGCAGCTATATATTTTTGCAGTAAGGCATCCCAGGGGTCTGTGAGAAGTTTTAATGTCAAGCAGAACTAACATGTAAACTACACGTGACATACTCGACATATTTCACTTCAGAAAGTTACAGTATGCTTAGACGGGATGAAATAGGAAACAAATAGACTTAACACAGTATTTCTAAATCTTGGAAATCTATTACCTGAACTTTGAGTCACTTTGCAGGACTCTGTAGAAATGCAAACGTGAAGTCCAAGGAGTAGAGCAGAAGGCGTATTGGGCAGGGGGACAGAAGATTGCTTTGAAGGGTGATGTAAGCAAGATTGCATCCTATAAAGAGAGCAGCTGCTTCTGCTGGTGCCAACATCGAGAATTTGTGCCACTGGCCTAGTTTTCTGGGGACTTTTGACCTGTACGCTCTTGAGGGCTTGCAGATGTGAATTAATCTGTCCTTTGATCTTTTCTTTCATTTGAATGTCTATGACCTGTTTTGGTCTTGTGTACTGTACTGTATTGTTTTATAAACATACTTGTTTCCACTGTTTGAAAGCTGTAGTTGAAAGTTAGGTTGCAATTATGAGTTGGCTGTCAAAAGAATTAATTTTCTGCTTTAAGCAAAATATCAATAGACGCATTCAATCCACTCCTGTGATACAGATTCATTTTGAATTTACAGGGTAATTTGCATTAGTGGTTGTACTGCATGAGCAATAAATATGACTTTCTTGGTTTCTAATGATGATAATAGTTCTCTTTGTATTACTGTAAGAATTGAATCCACCATCATTCTTTTCCTATTATTATTGTGCTGTAAAGGAAAAACAGTTTTGCATTAACCAAGAGGTAAAATGCATGTATTTAGCATCATTCTTGCAGGTAGTCCTCAATTCTGAAAAGACCTCTCAGAAGCTGCATCAAACGGGAAAGCCAGACGGATGGCAGAATGCAGAAGCTGCCGTTTAGGATCGAGTACAAAATGACACCCAAGAAATTCTTCATGGATGCTGCATAAGTACAAAGACGCCACTATTTCAAGGTGAAAAATAGTCAATGTGAAACTTGTTAGATGAATAAAAAACTATGCTAATCAAGACACTAGAGTACCAAACATGCGACAAGGCTTTTTTGTAATGAACATCATGCCCAGCATGAAAAAGTACTCTTTTTATTGTAGATCGTTTAAAAGTGCACAACAGTTTGGAAAAAAGTGCTTTTCATTTTTCTAGTAATAAGAACTGTGTATCATTCTAAGAGATACTGGACACAGGTTTTTGAAAACAATGTTCTTTTAAAGGTTAATTCTATTCATAAATACTTCACAGGAAAACATTTGATCTGCTGTTCATCCTGAAGACTCTTAAAGGAAAATGTTTTGGTTGCGTTCTCTTCTGACTAGTTCAGGAGCTCAGTCTTACCTGCATTCTAATGCTTTTTTATGTTCCTGATGGCACGGCTTAGACATCCTTGTCTCCATTACTGTCATGATTTCCATATCAAGTGATGAGAATTTTTCTTCATGATTGGTGAAGTGTCATAACATTAATGCAAGTCAATTTGAAGTTTTTTTTCCAAAGGAATCTCTTCCTTCCTAATGAAAACCATTTGAAATAGCAAACCTACTCAGTTTTTCAGAAAGTGATATAATACACCTGTAGAGTACAATGTCCTCGGAGTTGTTTTTTCAGCAGAAGAAGAAAACTGCTGTTTTCTTCTTCTTCTATCACCTTAGACTTACTTTATTCAAAACCTTTTTAAACCTTTGAATTTCTATTTTGATAGCTAATTCCTTTCACATTGTGCTATAGCATATGTATTTTGAAAGGCCATTTGTACACATTCAAATGGCTTACTTCTATTCTACTAAGAAATGGCTGTACTTCTAGTAGGGAAACTTCAAGGTCCAGTAAGATTTTATCTTGTACAAAATTTAAAAAACTCCAACTCTTAAAAATGATACCAGAAAATGACGTCTGTAAGACTGTGGCAGGAGGCTTTTTCCAGAACAATGTGCAGTTCTTCCCAATTCTATTTTTCCCTCCCATTACTTTGTACACAAAGATTTTTACACAGTCTTCTAACAGTGGCATGTTACTACTGGGCTAGAGTATTGCCCTGCCAGCATTGGAATTGACTCAAATGCAGTTGTGTTCAAATTTGCTGATGGGACAAGGGTTTTTTGCTGAACACACTTTAGCAAGCAAGAGGGCTTCTTGGCCTTTCGATGCTATGAGTCCCAGAAAAAGATGAATGAGGTGGTGACTTGCCTCGTGTTTTGAAGAGAGATCAAAAACTTATTTCTGGGGTCACCTCCCTTTTGGTACAGAAAGCGCACAGAGGGCTTTGAAGCAGCACTTTCACCCTCTTTGCATTCACTAGTAAATCTGAGACAGAGCTTGCCCCAAGGTTTGTGCAAAAATACTCTTTTGATGCAACTGTTAACCAGACAATATCTCTGGGAAAATTTGCAGGGGCAGAAAGCAAGCCCCTCCCGGGAAATCTACTGAAATGGTTCAGAAGTTATTCCCATTCACTGTTGCTAACCTCTGCTGTCTAGCTGTCGGATATGCTTGGGACCATGTTGAAATAATTCTAAACAATGTACTGAGGCTGCAACATT
The DNA here is from genome assembly GCF_027477595.1 of Haemorhous mexicanus. Classification (NCBI taxonomy): domain Eukaryota; kingdom Metazoa; phylum Chordata; class Aves; order Passeriformes; family Fringillidae; genus Haemorhous; species Haemorhous mexicanus. The sequence goes on along the minus strand of NC_082345.1, from coordinate 20,594,641 downwards.
GAGGAAACATAGGTATTTTCCATAGGTGTCAGGGGAAAATATTTTTATGGGTAAAAATGAGTTCCATAGAAAACAAGAACAGCATGGTAGAAAAAAAATTACATCCATAGAATGAAGATGCCCAGAATTCTTCTTTTGAAGTTACACAGAGTCAATATTTTCTAAATAAGGTTGTGAAACTTAAGAAGAAGGAGGAGTACATTCCACCTGACTGGTGCACAAGTTCATGTTTCCAACTTACAAAAAACATATTATTAAAAGAAAAATGTTCCGCCTTGTGGAAAAGTAGCCCATTCGTAATTGTATCAAAGGTAGGGTTAGATCAAGTATTCCTACAAGACAGTAGTAGTACTATGAAAAGCCTTTTGGCATCTATTTGACTACAGGAAACTTGAGCAAGCAGAAGCGTCTTTCCCTGCTGCAAGCTGTACTTCCGATTTGCTGCTGCTGCTTAAACATTGTCAAAAGAAAACTTGTCAAAAAAGAACTACTCTATACAAGCAACTGGAACTATCCATTGCGTTCCAGCCAATTTGAACTAGAAAATATCGGACACACACTCTAGCTGAATATTCTAATGCATAGATGGAGTATACCATCACAAAGAAATGGGAACGCTGGAGAAAGGAGCAAATGCAGATGAATTTCAGGGAAGGAAATTATTGGAGAGCTACTGCAGTCCCTCGACTTTACAAGAAATGATGTCCAGTAAATCCCAACCAGAAACCTACATAACTCCATTTTGAAGTGAGTTGCATCTATGGTCCTCTGTCCTTCCTAGATGAAGAGACTGTGTTTTGAATCAATCTTCCAAGCAGTATGGCTAAAGACCTTAGATACCTCAATTTTTTTTTTTTTTTTCCAGAAGCAACTGTCTCAAAACCTCTTTAAAGCTGGCTTTTCCCCTTAAGATGCTATATATTCAAAGAGCACCTTCTCATTTAACAGGGTATTCCAAACATCATTTCCAAACTTAGACTAAAAATAACACTCTTCCTAGTTATCTTTCTTTTTTTTTTTGCAGCTTCCTGCTAACATAGGCAGCAAAGTAGAGAACAGATCCCAGCTCTTTCTGGAACATCTTGAACAAATGCCCTTGCTTGTGTTCCAATCATTCACTTTGCCAAAATCCCTAATGATGAAGAAAAGGTTGTGAAGGCATTACTAGTAGTATGATATGGCAATGTATGGGTGTGATTTATCAAGTAGAATTTGTATCACATAGATGATACTTGGCAAACAGCAAATGAAGGGGTTTCTTTCAGCTCTCAGACTGATGTTACATCTCAGTAATTTATTAAAAAGATAACAAGAAGGATATTTTATAACAGTGAACTTAATTACACCCCTACCATGGACATCTGAATCTTAGGAATAGACAGTGTCTGATTTAGAAAAAAAAAAAAGAATTATCACAGTTTAAAGAAGCATATGATCATGAACACTTTGCTGATGGAACATAGCCTATTCCTTGGCTGAAATGAAGCAGGTAGACAGGACATAGGAAATATTGTTTTGTGGATCAAACATTTATTTTTTTAAAGTGATGCTTACAGATGGTGAACTCACCAACTTCGATATTGCACAGTAGATAAGGGTACCTAACTTGCTCCATCAAGTTATCCCTTGGAATCATCATCCAAGGGCATTTCCCCCTGCCTCTGTGAAAATGTGCCTACCTTTTTCACAATACTTTTGCAGCAGCATTGCTAGGCCTGATCAGCTGGTATGGAGGGTGAATTATCAGCAGCAAGGTGACTGGCCAGGGTCATTTGATTCCATGGATTTTGATCTACCGGATATTTTGAAGACCTGCTTCAGCCCTCTTTGTCAGACACAGCCTTCAAATGGTGCTAAACAATTGTTCGGGCTGTGGACCACATGAAAAAGTACTTTCTGGTGCCTGTACTGGGCCATATGCTCTTGATTCTCTCCCTCAACTTCTCCATCACCTCTCATCTCTTTCACATGAGCTATGTTCAAGGTCCACAGGATACTTTTCACAGAATCTTCAGGCCTGATGCAGTAAGAATGATGAACAGAACGCAGCTGGGATGAATTTTCCAGTTTGGATAAAACCTTTTGTGCACCCAAATCCCCCTATGCCCAGAAAAACCTTCACTAGTACTAGTGTTCTACCTAATCTGCAATTTAGTCTGAAAGAAAAGCTTTTGTCTGAGAGTATCTGAGAGATCTGCATGAAGCACAGATATCTGACCTATGCAATTTTGAATATCAGAGAAAAAAGAAAAAGGCAAGAAGTTTTTCATTTTACTGGTTTTAATTTTCAATTCCATGCACTTTTTCCAAAAGTTTCAATCTCAAATGGCCATCAACATATTTCAGTCATCTGTAAGTTAGTATTCCTATCAAATGTGTTTCAAATCAAAAGAATTTCAAGCCTCTCCTCAAAGTTCATATGCCTAGATTTAGTATTTCTGATCTAGATTAGATGAAAGGAAGACATTTTTTGCTGTTGGGGTGCGGGAACGCTGGAACAGGTTGCCCAGAGAAGTTGTGGATGTCGCATCCCTGAGCGTATTCAAGGTCAGCTTGGATGGGGCTTTGAACAGCAACGAATGCGACCCCTGATGGTAGATAAACAAAGCTTGAATATAGAAGAAACTCAGATTGAAGTACAGGAGCAAATTTTCTCTCAGCTCTTGGGGTAAGTTCAAAGTTGTACAAAATTGCATTTCTCTGTGATTTTCACTACTGTAACAGAAAGCTTCATGAAAACTGTGCAGAAGATATCACATTTTAAAAGCGATAAGAACTACAATATCAAACACACGGGATGGGTTTCAACATGGGACACGCTCTGAGAGAAAATCTCTGTATTTCAACACTTCATCCCAATCATTAGGATTTCATGAAGTGCCAAAGAAGGCGGCAAAATGTCCTTCAGGACATTATTTAATGTAGTTCAGCCTGGCCATTAGTTGGAATTGGTGTTTGAACTAATGTCGATGTACCACACACACTTTCCATGCACTGAAAATTACTGTTTACAATGAATAAGCAATGAGGATCAAAATTGATTGAAAGCATCTTAAAAATGTCAAGTATTTCACTGTAAATGATCTAGGATCAAAATACTTATTCTACCTTAGTGAGGGACAAATAAATTCTTCCATACCACGATGGTTTAAAATTGTATAAACCAATGTTTTCTTCTGAAAAGACATCATCTAATTCTTTCTATTTGTAGAAGAAAATCTTCCTAGACATAGAACTCAGTAATTTTAAAGGAACAAATGAAAGGAAAATATTCTGCAAACAGAATTCAATGAAAAGCTGTGTTTTAAATATGAGGTAGATATTAAACAGAATTTTAGTACCAGATATTTGAAATAGTGTACCAGCTATTTTGCCCACAAAGAGTGGCATTTAGCATTTCAGTCTTTTCCAAGGTGTTCATGATCTGCTATGCTGATCTCTGTGCGTGCCTAGGTGTGTGCGGAAGGGGGGGCATGTGAAGGGGAGTGTCTATGTTTGTTTAACCCTCGTCGTGGCAGATTCATGCCTCAGCTCCATCATTTTTTGTAAGAAACTTCCCAGAGAGTGGATATGAAGTTTCATGTTCAAAAGAGATCAATTCCTAAGTCATCCATTTTACTTTACCTTGTAAATCACTTTGTTGATATTGATAAAATATGCTTTGTTGCATGTTTTATCAAATATGCTTTCACGCTACATGGAGGAATGAGAATGTGGAGAATCCCTCCAATGCCTTGCAACTTTTCTGCAAATAGATTTTCAAGGAAATCATCATTTCTCTTTTCAATATGTCTGGGACAGGCATGATGGTGGTGTCAACCTGTTGGAGTTTTTGTTGCTGAGGGAAGTTGTACGAAAGGATTGGTTTTTACATTGACCAGTTACTGAATCAATTGCATGAACACATTTGAAATTCAACTGGGGTTTCCTTTTTCTAGCAGACTACTTCTAGAATTAGCTAGCAGACTCAAGATGACTCTTTTTCTCTGTTTTTGTTTCTTTCCTATTTTCTTGGCTTCTTTGCAACTATCTACACAATTGTAGAACTTTTTTCCCAACTAAAATTGTTTGATAGACTGATAATTCAGATACGCTTTTTACAAGGAATGTTTTCAATCTTTGTTAGAGTTAAGAAAGTTAAGGACATAGGTCCTTTTCTTCCCTTATGAATATTGCAATGAAAAAGTTAAATAAAGACCAACTCTTTATTTTTATTTGGAATCCAAGTAGATAATTCCCATACAGTAATACATTTTGAGGACCGATGTTTGTCATTCTGATGTAAGTTGTCGCTTCTTAAAAACATGCCTTCAGTGACTACGTTGACAACACTTTCGGTGAAGATCCTAACTGGTCTTAGACACACATAGGGAGAAATTTGCTCAGCCAGTGTCAGTCTTAAGCATGCGTCTTAGAAGATCTTTCTAGAGCTGGGGAATTTTCTTATGAAAGGGATTCAGTTATGGAAGAGACAGTTATCCCGGAGTTTTACATTCATCTTGAACATTACTTAAGGAACTTAAATCCCATGTCCATTTGAATCTCGCTCTGCACAGAGCTTTGTCATGCCAGTCCTTGAAATGCATCTCTAAGAGAATTCACTAGCACAGAATGAATGAGGGTGGAAGCGGTCTGTGGGGCTCACCAAGTCCAATCCCCCTGCTTCAACCAGGATACCTAGAGCCTGTTGCCCAGGATTATATCTGGGCTTACTTTTAATGTCTTCAATGATCCAGACTCCACCATCTTTCTGGACACTCTGTGCCATGGTTCAGTCACCATCACAGTAAAAAATCAGTTTGTGATGTTCGGAGGCAATCTCCTGTATTTCAGTGTGTGCCCACTGCCTCTTGTCTTTTCACTGAGCATCATTGAAAAGACACTGGTTCCCTGCTCTTTACACTATTCCTTCCTACATTGCGATGCGATGTAGATAAATGTCAAAAACTTCCCTGAAGTCCAGGCAGACGATATTCTCTTCATCTACCAGGCAAGTTCATTCACCGGAGGACTTTAAAAAGTTGTCAAGCACAAATTTCCCCTGGTAAATCCATGCTGACTACATTATTTTGTCCTCCTTCATGTGCCTGGCAATGCTTTCCAGGAATAGCTACTCCATCAACTAACTTCCTGGGGATAAAAATGAGGCTGGCTGGCTTGTGCTTTTCTGAGTCCTCCTAGTTGCCTTTTTTCAAGATGGGTGACATTTGCTTTCATCCAGTCTTTGCTCACTTTCCTCAGTCACCATGATCCGTCAAACATGATCAGGAGTGGCCTCAGAATAACATCTGCTAACACCCTTGAGACCTGTGCATCCATCTCAACAGGGCCTGTGGACTTAATGGAATACTTCCCAATTCTGTGACTATGCCCATAAAAATTTGCATGGGATAAGAGGACATTTTAACATGTACCTGAAGAGTGAGTGAAAAGCTATGGAAACAATCCAAAAAGACAAAGAGTAGAGTTCCCTTTGAGGACAAAGCATCCCATCATGGAGCTGAGCAGCTTTAGATCCAGGTAAGCTTCCTCTCTGAAAGGATGCAGAAGACATGATTTTACCTTATCCAGTAATAAAATGTGTTGACCATTCACTTGCAATACAAAAAATTCAATGATTTCCAAAATTATTGCCTCCTAACTAGACAATAGTGTACTGGCTGGGTATGCCCCTAACAGATGAAAGCACCTGCCTGATGTCTCTTATGCGTGCAGACGATTCGAATTAGGTCATTTGAGTGGGGATTACTGGTCTTCGAATTTTCTTTCTGATGAATTTGGAATATTTACTGAAGCAAGGACCTGAAGATGAGAACTTCATTTCCCATCAGCGCACTCTAACATCCATGGCCCTAATGCCATTGTTTCTCCCCAGCTGAGTCAAGAATTGATGAATACAAAGTGGATCAGCTCCAAAAGGAAAGATCAAGGCTGGATAATATTCTCTCTTGGTAAAGCTATTTATCTCAAATGAAGTGACTGGCTTCAGTGATTTCTCACTGGTCTAAAGCTACAAGGAGGGGGAGATGGACAAGGTTTCCTCGCACTGCCATTCTCTTTGTCACCTCAGTGTTTAATACGGGTATGAAGACATTCCAAAAGATAGCTTTGCAGAATTCATAAAATTCAGTCGTAAAAAATCATTTCTTAGCAGCTGAAATGAAAATAGCAAATAAAATGCAATTAATTCCGTGGAAGATTGAAATGATTGTTTCTTCATTTTGCATTGGAGGATGTATATTGTATAAGTTTGTCTTGCCTTGTTCTCCAGGTTTTGTAACTGGCACACCTTTCCTTATGAACGCACTGTTCTTTTCTAAATACTCTCATATGGAGGAACATGCTTCTGATAAGAAGAGCACTAGGATGTCTTTACTTGACCTTCTATTTTTACTGATGCTTGGTCCTCTGAAATGAATGGTTTTCTAAAATTGAAATGTGCTACTATTGTTCCCACGGGGTAAGCTGCGGACTCTTCCTGTCGGAGCTGTCACTAATCAGCTATTCTCCTATCTGCCTTTAGTAGTTGAATGTTCTGGTCTAAAAGTAGCACCTTCTGTGTAGCCATGCTCTTAGTTGCCAGTCTCATCCTAAATCCAAAGACCCTCCTGCAAAGGACCGCTGGTTCTGTAGTCAACTAAGGAAAAATGACCCGTCCATCCATGCTTTCTGATTTAAAATATTAGGGTATGATGTCCCTAAACAATTCTCTGCAGTTGAACACTACTTATCTTTGGCGTGTTTCTTCAACTCACTTGCAAGTCATTCATGCCTTAGGTTATTGGGAGAATTGCTTCATTGGAAGATGATTAAAAGGGGTATGAGAATACTTTTGTGCTTCTGCTATGAGGATACTTTTCAAATCCATACAAACTCCCTGCAAATGCAAAAACCTGCATCCTGTATTGTCCTAGCTTATAATATCAAAATGCATCCTATTCCCACCCTCAAGAACTGAGGAAACCAGGGGTGGCATCGTTTTTTCCTTCTCTCCTGTTAATGGGCCCATCAATGTCTTGCCACATGACTCAGAGATAACTCCCTCCAGGAGCCATTTCTGTTTCACGGGTAATCAAGGACCCACATCATGACTCAGAACGATATCAGCCCATTGGGAGATGCTCTGCCCAGGGGGTAGGAGCTAAGCATCCCCACCTGGATATCATCTGGGTTTTAGAAGGCAAGTAGCACTATTTCTACTGCATTGCCAGAGGAACGGCCACCCTTAGCCACTGGTTTTCCAGAGGACGAGAGCTACCAGATGGTTTCTACAGAATCACCACTTCAACAAGACCATTTCATCCAAACTGCTTTCACCACCCTAACTAGCAGGATGTCAGCTTGTATTCTGACTCTGTCAGTGGTTTTTCTTTTGTACTCTTGCATGGATTTGGGTTTTTTCCCCTTTTCCTAATAAACTGGATTTCTGACTTGGAGTCTTGCTGCAGTGCTGGATTTCTTTAGCCCAACTAGCTCCCGACACCGACAGCGAGAGTGGGCTGCCCCAAGTAAGCTGTCGAATCCAGGCTGCAGCTGTAGGGCACAGCTGCTCTACGGCACAGGTGGACTGCCTTGGGGATAGAACTGCGCTGAGGGCAGGGACAAGGAACAGGGAGAGGTCTTCTGCATATTTTTCAGTTTACTCCCTGGAGGGTCAAGGACAGAAAGACAATGATTCAAAGGCATCCATCAACTTCTAAATGGGGGGAAGGTCCCAGGGGAGGATGCAGTCTTTAACCAACTGGGAGAAACTGGGGGTGGAAGACAAGGAGGGGAATACAATGTTGAAACCAGTAGGGGGACTACAGGGGAGGAGAGTAACTTGAAGAAACCAATGGGGTTTTGAAGGGTACAAAATTGAGAGGGAAGTTTCTAGAGAAAGGGGCAGGCTTGGGGAGAGGTTGATGTTCAATGGGAGAAGGAACAGGGAACAAAAGGGCAGGTCTTTGGGGAGAGGGACAGCTAGGGCAAAAGCCAACAATACTGGGGGGAAAGGAACAATCCATTCATAATAACATATGCTATAACAGCACAAAATAGGAAGCCTTAGAAAATGGACTACTAGAACTGCAGTACAATAATAAACACACACTGCAACAGAGTGTCTCACTGGTTTGGCTTTCAAAGCAGAAGAGGTGCCAACCTAAAAATTTCCCAACTTCAAGGTTAACTGGCTGCAGTTTTGATTTCCTTCTTAAATATATCACCAAGGCGCTACCAGCTTCTGTAATTGGCTCAGCAGCATGTCTGTTCTTAGTGCCAAGCAGGGATTCACTTTGCCAGGCATGGAGGAAGCTTCTAGGAGCTTTGCACAAAAAATCACTTCTGTGGCTGGCTTCTTCCCTCCCCACCAAAAACCAAGCCATGCCAAACCAACACCTTAACTAATTCGTAGTACTTAGTACGCATCCAAGAATGTCTTTTAAACGATGCTTTATGTTTTTGACCAAACGCACTGAAAAGAAGTGGATCCATAATATTGATAAAAATTGTTCCAGTTCAATAGAAATATTGGGTCATGCAACTCTAGATTACATAGCTGTTTTTTTGTACAATACCCAGAGGCTTTTTTCACCTCCATGGAAGAGCCTAAATGAGGGATGTGGGAGTCCAGGCGGCTCTCCAAAATGCAGTTTATTCCATCCAAGACGTTGCAGCAGTCCAGGGTACTGGGCAACAGAGCCTGTGCCTACAGCTGTCAGCTCTAGCTACAGGCGGGCCTGGAGACCCTTTGGTTTTGGCACTTTGCTGAGCATCTTCATACAGTAGAACCAATCTATCCCTTAACTATTATCTATAGCCTATCCTAACGACTCTAATTACCATATGTTGCTATTCTCCACTCACTAAAAGTCAGTATATTACATTTGAAGCGGAAAGTTGTTTTTCAGTTTTCTTGACAGTGGAAAATTTGGAGAGCTTTTTCTGCTTGCAGCATTTGCTGACTTGTTTGCCTGTGCTAGCTTCCTGCTTGGTAAAAACATCTTCTTGTTTGGGGTGGGTTTATCCTTTGCTGTAAGTCATAAAACCCTCTTCTAACTAAGGTATCCTCGGTTATCCAGTAAGACTGGCTCAGCAATTCTTTTCTTCTAGATCAAAACTTGCTTCCAACTCTATTCCTTCTTCAGACTCCACATTGAAAAATCTTTCTGCCAAGCATACATATCTGTGAGACTTTCTTGTCAAACTTTCATCTTTCCCAACACCTCTAAAGAAATGTTTCCTGATGGTTTGGATCAGAAGATCCAGTATTGCCATCCTGAGATTTTTCTTTCGAAACCCATAAGCTGTGCTCAAGGTGTTGGCTATGTTCTTCATTGTGCCTTGCATCTATTTTGGCTAGAAAGCCAGTGTAGATGATGTCCTTGCTGCAGTAGCCATGGGAAATAAGGTGGAGTGTCTGGCTGATGTACCGGGATGTAGACTATCCAGCACTCCCCCAGGGAGGCGAGGATCCCTAAAGGAATAGAATATTGGCTATGCTCTGGGAGTTTTACAGAGAGAAAGATCCTCACAGCTCAAATGATTTGTCTCCTGGTGTTCTGAGGAGTATGTGGTGAAGAAGAAGGCTGCTGTCTTTTCCAAGAATCTTCCGTGCATTCAAGAGGATCATTGAACTTCTTGTCTGAGAATGAAAGAAATATTAGTAGTAATTAGTACTTTTTCTCTGTCTGTGCATCACTGATTGAATTTGGGTAGGCAATATTTTTTTTATTTATTTATTTGAATTATTCATCATAAGGTCTTCCAAATTCCCAAATTCTGCTTCACTTCTTTCTGTTGTAGGCCAGTCTGGTTCATCTTCTCTTCTACTGTATTATTGCAGACCATATCTGAATGGATTTTTTTTTTCATTTTGAACATTTGGTTTAAACTGAATGAACAGAACGCTTTATTTATCCTTATTTGACCAGTTTGCAAGGAAATACAGAATTTTGAAGAGAAGTGACGTGACTCCACTTGAGGTTTTCAATGGAAGAGAAGAATGACGATGTCCTACATTCACAGCATTGTTTACAGTAACATTGCAGCTAGTTTCCAGCAACGAAGGTCAGGTTCTGGAAGCAGGCATGCATGATTGTAGAGAAGTCTAAAAAGTTTCAGTTTGGCCGCTTTTCTTGAAAAATAGCTAATATGTCTCAACGTTGTGCTGAATCTTGTTGTACAGACACTTCTTTTGAGGTCTGAACTCCTTGCTGGACTTCTGTATCTAAGAATCAGATACAGTAAACCTATGTTTCCTTATATGCTGTAAGAATTTGGTTCTAATCTAGAAGAGCAAGAAAAGGTTGCCATATTAATACAAGGTAAAGAACCTGCTAAGAAAGCAGTTAATGGACTGCTTTTTTTATTGGAGCAGTGATTTAGTGGTTGGATGGGTTTTTTTTTTTTTGCTTCTCAATAGAATTTAAGAAGTGGTGGGGTAAGAATGTGTGGATGTTTATAGGTTTGCCTTGAAAGAAGAATTACAGGGGAAACTGTTGTAAAGAATTGATGCAGAGCTCTATGCATTAATGCACTCTTCCGTACAGAGTTTCAGAAGTGAAAACCAAGAGGAGAGAGTGCCGACAAGATGAGAGTGCCGATTTACTAGAATGAATTCAAGATAGCATTCTTTTCTCTCTGAATTACAGCTCTAAACCTCAGGGTAGTAATAGGAAGTACATAACAATCTCAAAGATTTAAAAATGGATGATGAAGTTTTCTATCCAGTAAACTGTAAGGCTTCACATTTTAACCTGGTTTGCATTTTGGCAAAAGCCTGGAATCTTCTGCAATTTGCCAGATAACAAGGGATTTAGAACAGGAAGTATGCAAGTAATCATTTGGAGCCTTCATCTCCCTTCTTAGAACAATGGATACATTTATTATGCTCCTATTTTTATTCCATCAGGGGATTTGATCATGGAAATGTCTAGTCATTCTTTTCTTGTTTCCAACCCCTCAAAGAGCATGAATCCAAACTATTCAGAAGTTCTTGATCTGCAACAGTGACAAGCACTATACTGGTAAGAGTCAGTGGACATTAGCAGATCCCCTATGCCAGCCCCCTATGGCGGGCAGTTCTGGCAGGACTGATGTGTGAGGGGCTGGAATTCTGTGAAATAGAACATTCTATGAATGGGGAAAATGGAAACAGATTCTGAACGTTCAACCCAACACGTGAACAAGTACTAGGGCAGGTAATTTTCTGTGGAAATTTCTTTAGCCCCAGTGTTGTGGATGATGATTACTCTTCCTACCTCCTTTGGTCAGCTGCCAGCACAGTCACGTTACTCCGCTTATGGACAGAAAACCAGAAGAAGTCATTTTTGAACAAAACACCCAGCAGGACCTTAGAGTGTTTTTGCTGCAAAATGTTTCAAGGCAGATAGGGAAACAATTCCATTGTAGAGAGTGTGCTGAGAAGACAAGTTTGGAAGTTAAAAACCATGGGATCTGTTTCTATATATGTCACTGATTTTGCTTATTATCAATTTGGTGGAGTTTCTTGTTTTGTTGGGTTTTTTTTTTGGTTTTTTTTGTTGTGGTTTTTTTTTTTGGTTTTTTTTTTTTTTTTTTTGTTTTGTTTTGTTTTTTTTCCTGCATCCTTGAGATGAAAGCATAAGACAGAAAAGTACGGTAAAGTTAAAATACTTTTGAGATGGCTTGTGCTGAAAAACTTGTAGCTACTGCTAAGGCCCATAAGCCAGGTCCTGTTTCATTTCTGAGAAGCTATAAAATTCCCATTGGTAATTTAGTTCTAAGCATCTGTTGTTATGGTGGAGATGCAAATTAAGAAGAACAATTTTTGAATCTGTAGGGATGTATTTACCATTTTGGAGCTGCCTTTTCAGTCTCTGAGCCATCAATGAAAAGAAGGAGAAGAATCTACACTCTTTTCAACCTGTGGACCATCCACTACTGTCCACGTGCTCAGATTCAAAGCCAAACAATCCTGTCGGGCCTGATTGGGAGGAATTATTTGGATTCAAAATACTAGACTAGTATTTGATTTCCATCAGCACAGTCCATTGGGCACGAATTTTGATATCAATAGAACCTTTCACGGGGATCCATCTTTCTCACCTGCAGTACATTTTAAAGAGAAGAGGCATTGTTGAATGGCTTCAGTGAAAAAAAAATCTTAAATGCACTCTGAATGGAATTGAGATCCAAAGGAGCCAGTATTTCAAGAAAGCCTGAGATGTTGTCTGCCATGAGATCCCTTCTAAGAGGTTCTATTAAGGTACCAAATTCTTCATCAAAATACTGTCAGATTGGTCAGAGGGGAAAAGCAAACTTTTTGAATGGTCCTTTGGGAAGACAGGGCTTGCAGCGAATTTAGTACTTGCTGCTAGGTTGCCTACATTCCAGGAAAGAGTATTAAATACTGAAATTCGACCGATGGTGGATGAAGTCTGTGAAAGTCCAGTGCATGGCAATCTCAGAAAGGAACCCATCAAAGCCCCTGAAATGCCAACACACAAGTTGTGAGTTGGCAGTGCATGCCAGGTTTTAGCAAACCACAGCAAAATGCTGATTGCAAAACGAGGCCATCAAGTCACATCCGGTATGAAGCAGTAGGAAAGAGGAAAGCAGCTGAGAGCGTCAACCCTGCTAAGTAGTCTCAGTATTCTTATTGCCATTAGCAGAAATGTGAAATGAGTCTATAAAAATTACAAAGGAGGCAAAAGAAAAGGGAGTGATGACTCCTCTGGCATAGTGTTTCCTAACAGGGATCTTCAAAATCCTGTAAAGATTCTCTCATCCTTTAAAAACTGAAGGAAGGTATTAATGGCAGTAAGGAAATGGCATCAAATGCTAGAAAGACTCTGGGCAGTGTACTTCTAGACAGAAATGCCACTGATGGAAAACCGACTAAACTGGCACCAATGCAGCAGCATTGTACTAAAGCCCAGAAATTGTCCACGGCTTCACTCTCTGCCATTCCTTTCATATGCACACAGCAGCTCTGCAACATTCCTACTCATCATCTCCTTGGCAAACTGGGCGTGAGGGTCCGTAGTGACGCAGAGTCCCCAGGCAGGTGCAAAGGAGAGCCGCTTTCTTGCAAAAGCCAGGCTTTTGAAGCAGTCAGGCCTTTATCACTTGCATAGCTTTAAGCTGCAACAAACATAATTCAACCAACCGTCATACCCCACGCTGTGAACACGCAATGCTTCTAGAACTTCTTGATCTACCTCTAATTCAGCTGTCTCACTTTCCCCTAGTCATTTTCTACTTAGCCAAAGTAACGGGCCTCAGCCATGGTTTTACAAGGCCTTCCTTTCGGAAAGTTCTACCTATATGCAACAGCATACCACTAGTTTCTTCACCACCAAGAGTTTAGGTAGATGATTGGCATCTGCCCTTGCGGTGAAACACAATGGGGAGAGAAAATCCTGTTGGAGATGTTCAGTCATTCCATTTTCTAGACAGGCCAAATCAAAAGAAAAGCAAGCTATAGGATTGTGTACTTGCTCTTACAGAACACCTGCTGCCATCTGACAATGAACTAGCAGAAAATCAGCAAGAATGAGACTTGAGGCAAACAACCTTTGGAAGGGAATAATGGGTTGATAAATAAAGACAACAGTTTCCAGGCTCTTGAGATACTTTAAATGACAGCAAAGGATTTGAGAGCAGAGGCTGAACTGGTGGGGAAGGATTCAAAGAATCCCAAGAAAAACATGACCAAAGAATAAAAGAACCCCAAGAAAAATAGGGGCAACTGACCTGTTAAGGCCTTCAGGAAATCAGTGGCCGCTGATTTAGATAGGCCATTCAAGTTCATTTACTGGTGCACCTTCCACTCCTATTTCACCTGTCAGCATCACAGGGTGAATTGAGACCTTGGAATCAAGATTATTTGGGATTCTGTTCTTAGCTTTAGGAGAGAAGTACAGCAGATGAAGTACCTGTTACTGATGTGATACCCAGGAACAGAGAGTTGACACATTTCATTGAAGTCCAATCACAACTAGCAATACTAAGAGGATAGGATTGGCGCCTTTTCATGACGCTCTTCTTGTTACGCAGCCTGCTCTGATTCTGGTGAAACTTTTTCATTAGCTTCTCTCTAAAAAGGAGAAAAACCAATTAAATGTCCCTCCCTGCTGATGCTAATCGAGTCAGAGGTCTATGAAAGGGCCAAAAATATTCGGAATTCTTCTTAGACAATGGAAATGGAAGCAGAGCTACCAATCTATTTCCTTGCAACATATCCCTAAAACTCATTCCCTTCTATTCATCACTTATGTATAGCCAGCAGTACATTCAGGAAAAGATGAAACTGACTGATGTCAGCAAGGGAAGGACTTGAAAGAACTATTCCCATGAATCATCGTATAGACAGTAACTCTAGCATTAAAATCAGAACCCTTTTAGTAAGTATCACTTATGGGAAATTCAGGACTCCTGCACAATGGACCAAGAGGATTAAGCAGAAGCCGTTTATGGTTTACATGATGCACTTACTCATTCTGACTCTCTGCACACGCTAGTCACGCTTTTCTTATTGGTGCCTTTGTCTTGTCCACGCATTCTGCGTGCACCTCTCAGAAGATGTGTTTCCTTACAGTCCAGGTACTTGGCCCCTCCCCCCCCCCCCCCCCCCCGTTTTGGAGTTCTTGTGGTCTTGGAATTTAGTTTCTCAGCTTTTCCTCTCTTGTTTTAGCAAGGCTTATGTCTTGATGAATTCCAGAGGGCCCTGAGAAAATTCTGAGAAGAACCGTTCCACGCTGGATGGCTGGTGCAGCCCGTAGTCTAAGCGGTTCAGATACATTGTCACAATTGCCCCTTCTTCTTGCACCAGCCAGATCTCTTCCAATGTCATTTTTAGCAAGAGGCACACCAGTTTCACCATGCATGGAATAACACAAAGCAATGAAATAATGACTACTGGTAAAAACAAAGCTCCATTTACGAGATCTTTCAACCACCCAGTTCTTTCCCATCCCTCAAACCATTGATGCAAACCCCACTCGTTCCCAGTCAATTTCTTCATATTGTCTTGTACTTGTGTGAGTTTCGTATGAATGGCTGCAGAATGGTCCAAAAGATTCATGCAACATATTCCTTATAAAATTCCTAACACTCGTACCCATGTGCTAGTAACAATAAATCTATTTCACCTCCTATTTGCAGTGTGCTATATCTAATAGGATCTACGTCAGTGAGCACCTGACTTAAAATAGAAGAAGTTACGATAAGTCGTTTGAACATCCAGCACCCCAAATGATTAAAAGCAGCCAAACCTTGATAAGCAGCGCCATCTAGCGTAAGGAAGAACACAGTTATTCCTGCTGGAACGAGCAAAACTCGACATAATGGTGCCAATCACGTCTTTAGCTAGTGTTCCTCTCTAGGTATTCCCGGAAACGAAAAAGCGGCTTCCTCCAGCAAAACCCATTATGAAGGTAAGAGAGCCCGCCGAAGAGCGGCTTCTGTTAAAAGAATCCGGCTACCGGCACCTACCTTCGGACAGCTGCGTATGCCCTTCTTCTGCGTCTCTTGCCGCCTAGACCTTAGCGAAAAGCTTTTCCAGGCATTATCTCAAAAAGGAAATGTGCCATCACGACGGTTGTCATGAAGGTACTCGAGTTCTTACATTCTCCTGGAGAAAAGAAAATATAAGATTGACCAGGGAGTGCTGCAAATGGCTAAGAACGATAGAAAAGAAAGCTGACCAGGAACTTTTTCCCTACTTATGGTAATGCAAGTTGAAACTGTTGGAAAGTGGTTAGTTATCGTTTTCCCTCAGTTTCAGAGCTGCTCACTTAATCCCAGTGCTGTGCGGCTTCGTTCTTGACGTCTCAGCATCGGCCGAGCTCTCCGGCTGCCGGAGGCGAAGAAGCGGCTTTTTCGCGCCCAGAGCTTTCTGCCGGTCGCGGTGCGCTCCGAACCGCGGCTTCTGCCGAAAGCCGCCGGGGACCGGCATCTACCTTCGGACAGCTGCGTATGCCCTTCTTCTGCGTCTCTTGCCGCCTAGACCTTAGCGAAAAGCTTTTCCAGGCATTTTCTCAAAAAGGAACTGTGCCAGCACAGCAAGCGACCCGCGACGGTTTTCATGAAGGTACTCGAGTTCTTCCCATCTCCTGGAGAAAAGAAAATGTAAGATTGGCCAGGAAGTGCTGCATAAGGTTTAGAAGGATGCAAAAGAAAGCTGTCCAAGAACTTTTTCCCTACTTATGGTAATGCAAGTTGAAACTGTTGGAAAGTGGTTAGTTATCGTTTTCCCTCAGTTCGAGAGCTGCTCACTTAATCCCAGTGCTGTGCGGCTTCGTTCTTGACGTCTCAGCATCGGCCGAGCTCTCCGGCTGCCGGAGGCGAAGAAGCGGCTTTTTCGCGCCCAGAGCTTTCTGCCGGTCGCGGTGCGCTCCGAACCGCGGCTTCTGCCGAAAGCCGCCGGGGACCGGCATCTACCTTCGGACAGCTGCGTATGCCCGTCTTCTGCGTCTCTTGCCGCCTAGACCTTAGCGAAAAGCTTTTCCAAGCATTTTCTCAAAAAGGAACTCTGCCAGCACAGCAAGCGACCCACGACGGTTTTCATGAAGGTACTCGAGTTCTTACCATCTCCTGGAGAAAAGAAAATGTAAGATTGACCAGGAAGTGCTGCATAAGGTTTAGAAGGATGTAAAAGAAAGCTGTCCAAGAACTTTTTCCCTACTTATGGTAAAGCAAGTTGAAACTGTTGGAAAGTGGTTAGTTATCGTTTTCCCTCAGTTTCAGAGCTGCTCACTTAATCCCAGTGCTGTGCGGCTTCGTTCTTGGACGTCTCAGCATCGGCCGAGCTCTCCGGCTGCCGGAGGCGAAGAAGCGGCTTTTTCGCGCCCAGAGCTTTCTGCCGGTCGCGGTGCGCTCCGAACCGCGGCTTCTGCCGAAAGCCGCCGGGGACCGGCACCTACCTTCGGACAGCTGCGTATGCCCGTCTTCTGCGTCTCTTGCCGCCTAGACCTTAGCGAAAAGCTTTTCCAGGCATTTTCTCAAAAAGGAACTGTGCCAGCACAGCAAGCGACCCACGACGGTTTTCATGAAGGTACTCGAGTTCTTACCATCTCCTGGAGAAAAGAAAATGTAAGATTGACCAGGAAGTGCTGCATAAGGTTTAGAAGGATGCAAAAGAAAGCTGTCCAAGAACTTTTCCCTACTTATGGTAATGCAAGTTGAAACTGTTGGAAAGTGGTTAGTTATCGTTTTCCCTCAGTTTGAGAGCTGCTCACTTAATCCCAGTGCTGTGCGGCTTCGTTCTTGGACGTCTCATCATCGGCCGAGCTCTCCGGCTGCCGGAGGCGAAGAAGCGGCTTTTTCGCGCCCAGAGCTTTCTGCCGGTCGCGGTGCGCTCCGAACCGCGGCTTCTGCCGAAAGCCGCCGGGGACCGGCACCTACCTTCGGACAGCTGCGTATGCCCGTCTTCTGCGTCTCTTGCCGCCTAGACCTTAGCGAAAAGCTTTTCCAGGCATTTTCTCAAAAAGGAACTGTGCCAGCACAGCAAGCGACCCACGACGGTTTTCATGAAGGTACTCGAGTTCTTACCATCTCCTGGAGAAAAGAAAATGTAAGATTGACCAGGAAGTGCTGCATAAGGTTTAGAAGGATGCAAAAGAAAGCTGTCCAAGAACTTTTCCCTACTTATGGTAATGCAAGTTGAAACTGTTGGAAAGTGGTTAGTTATCGTTTTCCCTCAGTTTCAGAGCTGCTCACTTAATCCCAGTGCTGTGCGGCTTCGTTCTTGGACGTCTCAGCATCGGCCGAGCTCTCCGGCTGCCGGAGGCGAAGAAGCGGCTTTTTCGCGCCCAGAGCTTTCTGCCGGTCGCGGTGCGCTCCGAACCGCGGCTTCTGCCGAAAGCCGCCGGGGACCGGCACCTACCTTCGGACAGCTGCGTATGCCCGTCTTCTGCGTCTCTTGCCGCCTAGACCTTAGCGAAAAGCTTTTCCAGGCATTTTCTCAAAAAGGAACTCTGCCAGCACAGCAAGCGACCCGCGACGGTTTTCATGAAGGTACTCGAGTTCTTACCATCTCCTGGAGAAAAGAAAATGTAAGATTGGCCAGGAAGTGCTGCATAAGGGTTAGAAGGATGCAAAAGAAAGCTGTCCAAGAACTTTTTCCCTACTTATGGTAATGCAAGTTGAAACTGTTGGAAAGTGGTTAGTTATCGTTTTCCCTCAGTTTCAGAGCTGCTCACTTAATCCCAGTGCTGTGCGGCTTCGTTCTTGGACGTCTCAGCATCGGCCGAGCTCTCCGGCTGCCGGAGGCGAAGAAGCGGCTTTTTCGCGCCCAGAGCTTTCTGCCGGTCGCGGTGCGCTCCGAACCGCGGCTTCTGCCGAAAGCCGCCGGGGACCGGCATCTACCTTCGGACAGCTGCGTATGCCCGTCTTCTGCGTCTCTTGCCGCCTAGACCTTAGCGAAAAGCTTTTCCAGGCATTTTCTCAAAAAGGAACTCTGCCAGCACAGCAAGCGACCCGCGACGGTTTTCATGAAGGTACTCGAGTTCTTCCCATCTCCTGGAGAAAAGAAAATGTAAGATTGGCCAGGGAGTGCTGCATAAGGTTTAGAAGGATGCAAAAGAAATTTTTCCAAGAACTTTTTTTCAGCTTATGGTAATGAGCTATACTGGAGGCTCAGACCATTCTTCTTCTTGGAATTGGTGAAGGATGCACAAGCACTGCTGATTGTGCTTCGTTGTGGTACAGGTAATAAATAGTTGATTGTTTTAATAAAAGCACACTTGAAATGCTAAGAGACAAATTTTAAAGCATAATTAATTGGAGAAAGATTCCTAAACTTGTGGCCGGTTTCCCCAACCCATCTATTGATTGCAAACGACATTCCTTGCTGTTGTTCTGGTGCATGAACCAAAGCCCAGTGATGTCTACTACTTAAGAAAGAGGTTCTACCTTCTTACTAGAATATGTTCTTACCCTTTTAAAACACTACCCCGAACATTAAGAACAAGAGATTACCTGATGAAGTAATGAAGTGCTTTGGTTGAAAGTAAATTGCATTTGAAGGAAACGGGTTTGGGGGCGAGCACAGGAAGATCTCCGAAGTAGAGTGCCAGCTTAGTTCTCTGCTTCAGAGATAAGTGAAGCAATTCAGGAATGTCTTTCCGTGAAAATAGTTTACAGATCTTTCTGCACAACAGGTAACCACCAGCATCAGAAATGTGTGCAAATAACAGACTACTCACTACAAGGTTGTCATCCATGAGTGGTAAGGCAACTCAGACTCATAGCAGTGGTTTTGCTCTTGTGCCTCATAGAATAGACAGAAAAGAATGAGGAAAACTAATTTTTCCATCTAGTTTCTTTCAGTATTGGTTCCAGGACTATTTTCCTACCCTCAGGAGACAGCAAAAACTGTCAACAACTGAAATGCTTCAGAACTTGAAATGATCTGAATGGCAAATATTTCTCCTCAAATAAAATTTAAAACGTAAGTCATAACGGTAAAACAGATCGAGCTATTTAAAGATGAATGTTCTAGACTTACTAAAACATTCCCAGAGATAACTATTGTGTCCTAAATCTGTTTAAAAGTCCAGAGTTCCTGGTAAAAAAACTTCTATGCAGATGAGGTAGCTACATGATAGTCTCTTTCCAGCTTAATTATACTCTTCACTCTCACCACCTCTACCAGTTGATTTTCGTAAGTTCTTAGAAAACAGTACTTTAACTTTTTTAGTTCTATGAAAAAAAATGACAGTGACAAGAGTTCTTTGCACTGCCTGTTTTCTGAGAAGCCTGACCATCAAGCCTTAGGAACTTGATCATGAGTTTTATTTCATCTCAAAGTAAATTTTAAGGGCGTGGCAGAGAGAATGGGAGCCTCATGCAAAACAGTTTAGGCTTCTAATTCTTGTATTGTCCTACTTACCTACGACAAGAACTGGAAAGAGGATAGATTCCAGTTAGCAGCTGTTAAACATTTGCACATACTCTTCCGCTAAAGGAGAGGTCAAGGATGGTTTTCTGGCCCTCCCTCCACAAGCTGCAGCTTCCTTCAAGGCACTTTCACCTGTTGTGGCATGGAGCCCTCCAGCAGCTGCACTGTAGGTATGTGTTCCTCCATGGTTCTCTAGGGACTGCTGGGAGACAACCTGCTTCACTAGGATATCTCCAGGGACTGCAGGGGATTCTTTGCTCTGTCAACTGGAACACCTCCTCCTCCTTGTCTTACTGTAGTATCACGGAGCTGCTTCCCATACTGGTTTTTCCCCTCACTTGCCACTGCCCATTCATATGTTTTGTGCTTTTGACAATATATTCTCACAGAGACTGATGGGCTCAGTTGCAAAAATGTGTCTTGCTAGAAAATGACATGCTCTACAAAACCACGATTTTATAGAAAAGAATAGTGGAAGTACAAATATACTGCTAAAGGTCCGGAAACTTGACAGTGCTTCATTGTAATACATCCCCTGATTTTGCCTTCTTTCTCCTTAAGATCTGGAAAGAATACTGGGCAGGAGACAGTGTTGTTTCAAGGAAAAGACTTTTTTAGGATTCTAGGGTGCATCTTCAACTTTCTTGAGAAAATTGAGAAAAGGCCCTTTGTCTTTTGTGATAAATATCATTAGGCAGTAGGGACAAATTCTGACCAACAAGAGCAGGTCAAAATCTGGTGAGATCAAGCAATATACCTTGAGTGGCCAGGACAGAATCATAGAGTGGTAGAATCAGTTGAATTGGAAGGGGCCCGTCAGGAGCATCAAGTCCAACTTCTGGCCCTGCATGGGACCTTCCTCAAGAATCACACCAGATGCCTGAGAGCAATGTCCCAAAGGTTCTTGAACTCAAGATAGGTGTGATGCTGTGAGCACACCCTGGAGAGACTCTTCCAGTGCCCAGCCATCCTCTGGTTAAAAAACTTTTTCCTGATACCGGACCTGAGCCTCCCCTGACTCAGCTGCATGCTATTTCCTCCAGTTCTGTCCTTGTAAACCTCATTGGAGAACTTTCCGATACCTTCATGTCTTTTTTCATTGTGGTACCCAAAACTGCCCCCAAGCACTCAAGGTGAGGCCGCCCCAGAACACAGCAGAGCAGGGCAGAGCAGAGCAGGACAATGCCCTCTCTTGCCCAGCTGGTGATACTGTGCCTGATGCACCCCAGGACAGGCTTGGCCCTCCTGGCTGCCAGGGCACTGCTGATACCCATTTAGCTTGCCATTGGCCAGGAGCCTGGCTTCCTTTCAGCCTCTGGCTCCCTAGTCTATACACACACACAGAACAGGATTGCCCTGTCCCAGGTGCTGAATCAGCACTTGCCATCGCACAACTCCCTAAGGTTGGGGATTGCCTGTGGGAATCCTTGGAAACAGAGGATTTTGGGAAAGCTGCAAAAGGCAGGCCTCAGACAGCAGAACTGTGCTTGGAGCTAAGCAGTAGTCATAAGGTTTGTCAGCAGAAAAATGATAGAAGAAGTAGAGAAGTAAGGACAAATAGAACAATAGCCTGTGTATTAAAGCTTGACATGAAGAACTCCCTAAGCTACAGCAAAGTAGATCTAGCCAGATGTTAGGAAGTTCTAAGCTTAATAATGGAGCTCTGTGCATTCTATCTTAAGGCTTACAAGCAGGTCTTTTATTCAAAAGAAGCAAGCGTTCTTTGAACCAAAGTTCTGTGTGCTTCTAGGGATCGGAAAGAACTAGTGTCAATATGCTTTTGCTTTGTGGGATTGGTCAAAAAGCTTTTCAAGTAAGTTGTAACATGAAGTTCTTTTTCTGCTGCTGGGGACGTGAGCTGCTGGCATCTTCCCACTGTCATAAGCATGTCATGAGACTGATGCTGGAAAATACAACAGCTTGGGACGCCTTCCCCAGCAGTCCCGCCCCTTTCGTGATTTGTGCATAGACTCCCGGCCAGCCATAATTGCCCATCTCTCTTATTTGTCAAGATCTCTCTGCAGTGTCTCACTGGCCTCAAGGGAGTTAGTTGACAGCTCCTCCCAATGTAGCGTCTCTGGCAAACTTGCTTAATATTCCTTCAAGTGCCGAGTCCAAGTGCTTCAAAAGATGTTGAAGAGAACTGGCCCAAGGACGATACTGTCTTAGCCACTGAAATTAGCGCTTCATGCTTCTTCTTGCTCCTTAGTGCAGAAATCACAACAAATATCTTCTTTGTTTCTTTTCTATCCATGCAGATATCTTTGCTTATGCTCATGCTTTTTATCCCAACAGCAGCTGACACGACATTTACATACAGAGCAAGAGCACGCTTTTCCTGCTGTTACTAGACTTAACAATTTTGCAATCTGTCAATCAGATACCTTTGCAACTGAAGTCAGACCTTCAGCATTTCTCATCAAAAGAGTAGAATGTCCTCAGAAGTAGAGAAAACTTTGCTGCATACTCTGTAAGCCTGCAGAATAGATCATAAGGAGTTAGCATCACAATCATTTCAGCACTGACCCTATACTTGAGCAGGGAAAAAACTTCAAAGAACAGCTAATTAATGCAGCAACATAATCTAAGGAATAAAACAACTAGGATCTTCCAAACTGGTCCCTGCGGTAGAAATGTACTTGTAAGAATACAGAAGGTAAAAGATATGGTTTGGAAAGGCTACATCCTTGCTAAGCTAAATTGGATCTCATCCTGTAGATGAAAGATCAAGAAGCTCAAAGTGGAGCTAGAGAGACATGTCCAGATCATGAGATAGAGCAAAGCATTTTTCAAGAGAATTAGGCATTTTGGTGGACTGGGCAGTTAGGTTAAATCTGCCACACTTACTCACTTTTGGGGACTGAATTGTGGAGTGCTAAACCATATCTGCTGCTCTAGAAAGTAAAAGAGACACATCCAAATGGTATGGCTAGTGTGAAGACTCTCACTCTCTATTGCTAAACATTTCATAAGCTATTAACCGGTCATAGGAACAAAATGAAATAAAGCCATTATACCATCTTGGAATTGAAAAATATGTTCAAAATATTTTTTTTCCTTCTGTTTTCTTCCTCTTTTTTTTTTTTTTTTTTTTTTTTTTTTTTTTTTTTTTAATCCCAGAAGATATGATTCATAATTTCAACCATTCTGGAATGCTTTCAATAGATGAAGCCAGCATAGTATTTTTCTAACAGGCTCTTGCCCCTTACCTTCTTCATTACTGTTTTGGAATATACTCCACAGTCATTTGATCTCAGTCAGTTTTTTATCTCTCTCCCCCCAAGACAAATTTTAAAGGACTACCTAACCACTAAAAATCATCATTTCTCTGGTTTCTCAAAGCTTTTTGAGAAAGTTGTTTTGTTTTGGTTTTTTCATATTGCATCATTCCTAATGTCTTCAGACCTACTACAAGTGGAAGTTCAAATAAATCTTACCTTAAAGAGACTGTGAAAGATAACAAACTGCCAGTCTTGGTATTTGTATTTTTCTAAATCCTTTTGATTTCAAGGTTGCCTTCCTGAATGCGCAGTTTAATTAGAAAACATTGTGTTTCTAAAGGAGACCCAGTTCAATTGCTTCTGCAAGTTCACCTTCATTTTGTAGGATTGTACTTCAAGAAATCTTGTTTCATTCAAACATTAAAAGAATAGATTTGACATCATATGTGACCCTTTCATCTCTCTCATCTGTATTTCATTGCGTGAGTTTCACAGTTGCCTCCAAGAAGATTCCTTTCAATTCGCATAGCATGTTATCTGAAGATCTGTCTGCTTTCTTCACTTGCTTGAATGGGAAGACATGGGAAATACATTCTGAAGGTTATCTTTTATAGTCTACTTTTACCTACCAGTGTGCTTCTATTGACTAGAACCAATTTCAGCTGGAAAGAACATATTGTTCTGATCTGCTCCTACCAAGGGGGGATGATGTTTTCTTAACTGATCTCGGAGGGCAAAAGACAAGATGGAAAAGGGATTGCAGTATCACTCCAAACAAATGCACCTTTCTAGAATGACCACAGCAAATGCCTTCAAGGAATTAGGGAGAGGAAAAGAATAGAAAAGAGGGGGAGAAAGAGAGAGGGAGTATAGCTACCAAATGGAGAGAGATGAAGTCCTCGCAGCCCAGCCGATGGAGTTCTCCTAGGGGAGATCTCAAAGTCCTGGTTATCTCAAGGTTCTATTCTAGTCCATTGCTGAGGGGGGAAACAGATCTAGAAATGGCTGAGGGGGAGCAGATACAATAAAGCGCAAGTCTATTGAAATTGCTGAGGGGAAAATGGTATTGAAGACGGGTACAGACAGTCCATGTTCTCAGCAGGAGAAGTCAATATCAATATCAGCAGTGAGTGGGAGCTATTGTTTCAGGACTGGTTTCTATAGGAAACCAGTCTAGGTCCCGCCAACACATCTGCAGGCAACACTTAGCAGGCATCCTGCTTCAGTCAGGCCAGTAGCCCTGGATCAGAATTACGGGCGTCTCAGCCTCAGTCCTTGGGAGGGGGGCTTCAATCTGCGTCCCTCACGGTGGTAGTGGAGCAGATGAAGGATTTTCCATGGGGCGGCTACCACAGTTGCCCCAGCAAGTTCATCTGACCAAGAGGTGGGAAAATTCCTGGGCTGGTGTCGCGAAGCACGTGCAGGCCCATAGGTCGCCTCGCCCCTTGGCAGGCCCTGCTAGAAGCAGTCACTGTAGACACAGCTGCCAACAATCACTTGGCAGGCCAGAATTCTGCTCAGGGGCCTCAGGATTTCTGGCATTCCTCTCTGACCGGCATGCCAGCATTCCAGTCAGGGTCCTCAGGGTCCCGATGTCTGTCCTGGGGACGGTCGTGAGGCAAATGAGGGGAACTTCGGACTGTCTTTCACATGGATCAGAAAATCAGTTTACTAAAATGGCCAAAAAAGAATGTGTAACATTTAGAATTGAGGAAAAAAACAAAAACAAAACCAAACCCAAAGCATTGGAGCAATATCATTCTAGAGAATGCCATGTATCTATGAAAAGTACAAAAAACTTCTGTTTTCAAATGCACTTACAAATCACCTTTTTGCATCTGTTTTGGGTTTTTTTTTTTTTTTTTTTTTGTTTTGTTTTTTTTGTTTGAAAGCTCTGGCACTTATCTGATTCTTTTTTGAGCTAGTTCAGCTCATTAATCTGGTAAGAAAGCAGCTAAAAGTAAAGAGAAAAACCTATGGGGACCAGGATGCCACTTCAGCCACGTTGTCGTGAAGCATTAGGTCAGCCTTCTGTGTTGTAGAAATATCTCTGTCCTAGATGAAAATCAATGCATAGCACTATCTTCTTTTAAACTTTGTCCTTGCTACTGGGTTCCTGAATGATCAAGATGCTTTCAAACCAAACAACAGCCAGCCCTCTGAGATACTCCCCAAAGTATTGCGATGGAATAACTTGATCAGGAGGAAGAGCTCGCTATGCAGAACCTGAATATGAGGTCAAGAATGCTTTGTTGTGGATTACCATAGTTTGGGATTGTTTATCTCTTACCCCACCATGTAGGTCTAGGAAAAAATTAGGTAGCCACAAGGCTTTTACAGCTCTTCTTGTATTTTGGGATAGTAAGGATTTAGGGGAGTAAACAAAACTGTGGTGAGTTTTCCTATTGACTTGATTGCTCTGTCACTTTGAATTAACTGCTTTGCATGTCAGCTAACCCATCAGCATCAATGAAAAGAATATTTTCTTCCTTCCTGCACAAAGGATGTTTCATGATGCCTGTGATGTCAGGGACTTAAAAACGAAGACCATTGTGATTGAAAGGAAGCACTGGCATGCCACAAGGTAACTGTAGTGAGCTGTGTTTCCTCCTCAGCTTCACTGTGAGAGTAGAATTTTAATGAGCAGTTCCAAAACTTGGTCTTAGCATAGTCTGGTGACATATCTCAAAGGAGCAGTGTCCTAGGGTGACTTTATGATGCTTGTATCCCCAGTCATCTGTTCTCTTAATGCTGGATATGATATTCTCTGCCTTCAAGACTGGTTCTGAGAGCAAAGGTGGGGAGAAGAAGAAGCACCGAGTTTCTTATCAGAGGCTGCACTCCTTAAAAAGCAACACTCTTCCACATTCTGCGCTGCACTGTGTTGTCTGGGCACTGACGGAGCAGAACAGAGCACGCATTTGCTTTTTAGTTGGTTTAGCTGGCTGAGGCAGAGTTTTCCCTGGACTGGTTTTTTTTTTCCTTTCCCTTTTCTTGGAACGTTTCGAATCTGCTCCGGACTGGGACCTGGGAAGCACTGGGAACTTGCACTTTGTGGCCTACTGGGGCCTACCCTGGGCAGCAGCCTTCCCCATTGCCGGAGGGGTTGATAACAGAGTGAGCACCCACAGGAGAGACTTTCTGATTTGTCGTCTCTTCAGTGCGGCAAATGAGTTTTGTCATCTGGTATTGTTCATATTTTGTGCTGGGAAGTGCTTTGCCTGTTAAAGAAACAGCTTTTTCCCACTTCTCTCCCCAAACCAGTTGAGGGGAGCGGCTGTGTGGGTGGGCTTTCGGTGGGGGGGAGGGTGCAGTGGCCCTTTGTGAGGTTTTCTGCCAAATTTAGCCCTAAACCAGGACAATCAGGATGTGCGACTTAGAGAATGGTGGTTGGAACTTTGGTTGGAAAAGACCTTTAAGAACACTGAGTCTAAATGGAATTAGCAAGTGCAACCATCAAGAAATGCTTTGCTGTTTGAAGAGAACGTGATTTATCTTGTAAGCTTTGCAAGTATTTGTGTCATCACAAGCACACATGACCAATGCATTAGATGGGAATATAATAAGAAACCTGTGCAGATCAACAGAATGATTCTCAGGGTAGGATATTTGCATGTTTCATCTGTCTTCCTGACTTCTTCAAATGAATTCTTTTTAGAAAGTAATGATTGGAATTGTTACTCTTTTGACAGTTCTGAGTGTATTACTGACCTTTTTGGCATATGAATGCCAAACGGGTTAATTCACCTGGTTTTTCAGATAAAGACTGAGATTTAGTGTTGCTTCAGCTGGAGGCAGAAACATTGAAATCCTCCCGCCTCCTTCTTAGTACCTAATTTCTATTACAAAATCAGTGCACAATCTTGTCCCTTAAGGTCCACTTAGCTCAGTTTATACCAACAGGGTGACATTAGCAGGGCTCACATGATGCTGCACACAGAAGCCCTCAGTGTGCAGCTCTAGCAGACAGTAATTCCATGCAGTTGGACAATCCCAGTGCTGACTTTGGATCACCAGAAGCGTTCTTAGTAGAACGAGACAAATTTAATGGAGAGGTCTCTGCAGGAAGTGGCCTGAAGAAGACAGCAGAAATCCCAGCTGTGTGTTTGTAGAAATCAGTTGAAGGCCATTTACAGAAAAAAGATCTTTAAATCTAGCTAGCTTTTTCTGCAGATTATTTGTAAACTATATGCATGAGATGGACAGTTTCACTGAGCAACTGAAATACAGCTGCATTTAAGGGGATTGAACCAGGGTTGGGAAGCAGTGAAATAAAGCTTTTCAGGAATACCGGACATCCAAGTCCCGCCAAAATTGATCCGTTTTTTATGTCCAGATGCTTTTGAAAATAATGGGTGACCATTTGGCTACCTCATCGTTTTAATCAGAAATACAAAGAAAATTTTAAACTCACATATTTTATAGCTTGAGTATTTTTCTTTGTTTATTTCCTACTTTCCAATTCAGTTCTACAAATCATATGATTAGGTAATGAGAACTCATGCTGTATAAAAATATTTAATGCTATACTTCCAAGTTAAGGCCATGTATTTCCTGGAACTGTTTCAAAAAAAAAAAAAAAAGCCTATCTGGATTCTTTCTTCCCCACGCTCATTATTAGATGAAAATCATTTCAATATTCTATTTTGACTTTAGATGGTGCAAGATTATATTCAGAAATTCAAGCCTCTACTGTTAGGTTGTTTACATGGTTTTCTGGCCTTTCTAACTTTGTGCAACCACTCTTTGCAGCTATATATTTTTGCAGTAAGGCATCCCAGGGGTCTGTGAGAAGTTTTAATGTCAAGCAGAACTAACATGTAAACTACACGTGACATACTCGACATATTTCACCTCAGAAAGTTACAGTATGCTTAGACGGGATGAAATACGAAAGAAATAGACTTAACACAATATTTCTAAATCTTGGAAATCTATTACCTGAACTTTGAGTCCGTTTGCAGGACTCTGTAGAAATGCAAACGTGAAGTCCAAGGAGTAGAGCAGAAGGCATATTGGGCAGGGGGACAGAAGATTGCTTTGAAGGATGATGTAAGCAAGATTGCATCCTAGAAAGATAGCAGCTGCTTCTGCTGGTGCCAACATCGAGAATTTGTGCCACTGGCCTAGTTTTCTGGGGACTTTTGACCTGCACGCTCTTGAGGGCTTGCAGACATGAATTAATCTGTCCTTTGATCTTTTCTTTCATTTGAACGTCTAGGACCTGTTTTGGTCTTGTGTACGGTACTGTATCGTGTTATAAACAGACATGTTTCCACTGTTTGAAAGCTGTAGTTGAAAGTTAGGTTGCAACTATGAGTTGGCTGTCAAAAGAATTAATTTTCTGCTTTAAGCAAAATATCAAGAGAGACATTCAATCCACTCCTGTGATACAGATTCATTTTGAATTTACAGGGTAATTTGCATTAGTGGTTGTACTGCATGAGCAATAAATATGACTTGCTTGGTTTCTAATGATGATAATAGTTCTCTTTGTATTACTATAAGAATTGAATCCACCATCATTCTTTTCCTATTATTATTATGCTGTAAAGGAAAAACTCTTTTGCATTACCCAAGGAGTAAAATGCATGCATTTAGCATCATTCTTGCAGGTAGTCCTCAATTCTGAAAAGACCTCTCAGAAGCTGCATCAAATGGGAAAGCTAGACGGATGGCAGAATGCAGAAGCTGCCATTTAGGATCGAGTACAAAATGACACCCAAGAAATTCTTCATGGATGCTGCATAAGTACAAAGACGCCATTATTTCAAGGTGAAAAAGAGTCAATGAATAAAAAACGATGCTAATCAAGACACTAGAGTACCAAGCGTGCGACAAGGCTTTTTTGTAATGAACATCATGCCCAGCATGAAAAAGTACTCTTTTTATTGTAGATCGTTTAAAAGTGCACAACAGTTTGGAAAAAAGTGCTTTTCTTTTTTCTAGTAATAAGAACTCTGTATCATTCTAAGAGATACTGGACACAGGTTTTTGAAAACAATGTTCTTTTAAAGGTTAATTCTATTCATAAATACTTCACAGGAAAACATTTGATCTGCTGTTCATCCTGAAGACTTTTAAAGGAAAATGTTTTGGTTGCGTTCTCTTCTGACTAGTTCAGGAGCTCAGTCTTACCAGCATTCTATAGCTTTTTTATGTTCCTGATGGCACGGCTTAGACATCCTTGTCTCCGTTACCGTCATGATTTCCATATCAAGTGATGAGAATTTTTCTTCATGATTGGTGAAGTGAAGTGTCATAACATTCATGTCAAGTCAATTTGAAGTTTTTTTTTTCCAAAGGAATCTCTTCCTTCCTAATGAAAACCATTTGAAATAGCAAACCTACTCCGTTTTTCAGAAAGTGATATAATAAACCTGTAGAGTACAATGTCCTCGGAGTTGTTTTTTCAGCAGAAGAAGAAAACTGCTGTTTTCTTCTTCTTCTATCACCTTAGACTTACTTTATTCAAAACCTTTTTAAACCTTTGAATTTCTATTTTTATAGCTAATTCCTTTCACAGTGGGCTATAGCATATGTATTTTGAAAGGCCATTTGTACATATTCAAAGGGCTTACTTCTATTCTACTAAGAAATGGCTGTACTTCTAGTAGGGAAACTTCAAGGTCCAGTAAGATTTTATCTTGTACAAAATTTTAAAAACTCCAACTCTTAAAAATGATACCAGAAAATGACGTCTGTAAGACTGTGGCAGGAGGCTTTTTCCAGAACAATGTGCAGTTCTTCCCAATTCTATTTTTCCCTCCCATTACTTTGTACACAAAGATTTTTACACAGTCTTCTAACAGTGGCATGTTACTACTGGGCTAGAGTATTGCCCTGCCAGCATTGGAATTGACTGGAATGCAGCTGTGTTCCAATTTGCTGATGGGACAAGGGTTTTTTTGCTGAACACCCTTTAGCAAGCAAGAGGGCTTCTTGGTCTTTAGATGCTGAGTCCCAGAAAAAGATGAATGAGGTGGTGACATGCCTCGTGTTTTGAAGAGAGATCAAAAAGTTATTGCTGGGGTCACCTCCCTTTTGGTACGGAAAGCACACAGAGGGCTTTGAAGCAGCACTTTCACCCTCTTTGCATTCACTAGTAAATCTGAGACAGAGCTTGGCCCAAGGTTTGTGCAAAAATACTCTTTTGATGCAACTGTTCACCAGACAATATCTCTGGGAAAATGTGCAGGGGCAGAAAGCAAGCCCTTCCTGGGAAATCTACTGAAATGGTTCAGAAGTTATTCCCACTCACTCTTGCTAACCTCTGCTGTCTAGCTGTCGGATATGCTTGGGACCATGTTGAAATAATTCTAAACAGTGTACTGAGGCTGCAATATTGAGTAAACATAGGTATTTTCCATAGGTGTCAGGGAA
This sequence comes from Haemorhous mexicanus, assembly GCF_027477595.1. NCBI lineage: Eukaryota > Metazoa > Chordata > Aves > Passeriformes > Fringillidae > Haemorhous > Haemorhous mexicanus. Next base: position 20,564,170 of record NC_082345.1, on the reverse strand, counting down.
AAATATTTCTATTGGTAAAAATGAGTTCCATAGAAAACAAGAAGAGCATGGTAGAAAAAAAATCACATCAATAGAATGAAGATGCCCAGAATTCTTCTTTTGAAGTTACACAGAGTCAATATTTTCTAAATAATGTTGTGAAACTTATGAAGAAGTAAGAGTACCTTCCACCTGACTGGTGCACAAGTTCATGTTTCCAACTTACAAAAAACATATTATTAAAAGAAAAATGTTCCGCCTTGTGGAAAAGTAGCCCATTCGTAATTGTATCAAAGGTAGGGTTAGATCAAGTATTCCTACAAGACAGTAGTAGTACTAGGAAAAGCCTTTTGGCATCTATCTGACTACAGGAAACTTGAGCAAGCAGAAGTGTCTTTCCCTGCTGCAAGCTGTACTTCCGATTTGCTACTGCTGCTTAAACATTGTCAAAAGAAAACTTGTCAAAAAAGAACTACTCTATACAAGCAACTGGAACTATCCATTGTGTTCCAGCCAATTTGAACTAGAAAATATCGGACACACACTCTAGCTGAATATTCTAATGCATAGATGGAGTATACCATCACAAAGAAATGGGAACGCTGGAGAAAGGAGCAAATGCAGATGAATTTCAGGGAAGGAAATTATTGGAGAGCTACTGCAGTCCCTCGACTTTACAAGAAATGATGTCCAGTAAATCCCAACCAGAAACCTACATAACTCCATTTTGAAGTGAGTTGCATCTATGGTCCTCTGTCCTTCCTAGATGAAGAAACTGTGTTTTGGATCAATCTTCCAAGCAGTATGGCTAAAGACCTTAGATACCTCAATTTTTTTTTTTTTTTTTCCAGAAGCAACTGTCTCAAAACCTCTTTAAAGCTGGCTTTTCCCCTTAAGATGCTATATATTCAAAGAGCACCTTCTCATTTAACAGGGTATTCCAAACATCATTTCCAAACTTAGACTAAAAATAACACTCTTCCTAGTTATCTTTCTTTTTTTTTTTGCAGCTTCCTGCTAACATAGGCAGCAAAGTAGAGAACAGATCCCAGCTCTTTCTGGAACATCTTGAACAAATGCCCTTGCTTGTGTTCCAATCATTCACTTTGCCAAAATCCCTAATGATGAAGAAAAGGTTGTGAAGGCATTACTAGTAGTATGATATGGCAATGTATGGGTGTGATTTATCAAGTAGAATTTGTATCACATAGATGATACTTGGCAAACAGCAAATGAAGGGGTTTCTTTCAGCTCTCAGACTGATGTTACATCTCAGTAATTTATTAAAAAGATAACAAGAAGGATATTTTATAACAGTGAACTTAATTACACCCCTACCCATGGACATCTGAATCTTAGGAATAGACAGTGTCTGATTTAGAAAAAAAAAAAAGAATTATCACAGTTTAAAGAAGCATATGATCATGAACACTTTGCTGATGGAACATAGCCTATTCATTGGCTGAAATGAAGCAGGTAGACAGGACATAGGAAATATTGTTTTGTGGATCAAACATTTATTTTTTTAAAGTGATGCTTACAGATGGTGAACTCACCAACTTCGATATTGCACAGTAGATAAGGGTACCTAACTTGCTCCATCAAGTTATCCCTTGGAATCATCATCCAAGGGCATTTCCCCCTGCCTCTGTGAAAATGTGCCTACCTTTTTCACAATACTTTTGCAGCAGCATTGCTAGGCCTGATCAGCTGGTATGGAGGGTGAATGATCAGCAGCAAGGTGACTGGCCAGGGTCATTTGATTCCATGGATTTTGATCTACCGGATATTTTGAAGACGTGCTTCAGCCCTCTTTGTCAGACACAGCCTTCAAATGGTGCTAAACAATTGTTCGGGCTGTGGACCACATGAAAAAGTACTTTCTGGTGCCTGTACTGGGCCATATGCTCTTGATTCTCTCCCTCAACTTCTCCATCACCTCTCATCTCTTTCACATGAGCTATGTTCAAGGTCCACAGGATACTTTTCACAGAATCTTCAGGCCTGATGCAGTAAGAATGATGAACAGAACGCAGCTGGGATGAATTTTCCAGTTTGGATAAAACCTTTTGTGCACCCAAATCCCCCTATGCCCAGAAAAACCTTCACTAGTACTAGTGTTCTACCTAATCTGCAATTTAGTCTGAAAGAAAAGCTTTTGTCTGAGAGTATCTGAGAGATCTGCATGAAGCACAGATATCTGACCTATGCAATTTTGAAGATCAGAGAAAAAAGAAAAAGGCAAGAAGTTTTTCATTTTACTGGTTTTAATTTTCAATTCCATGCACTTTTTCAAAAAGTTTCAATCTCAAATGGCCATCAACATATTTCAGTCATCTGTAAGTTAGTATTCCTATCAAATGTGTTTCAAATCAAAAGAATTTCAAGCCTCTCCTCAAAGTTCATATGCCTAGATTTAGTATTTCTGATCTAGATTAGATGAAAGGAAGACATTTTTTGCTGTTGGGGTGCGGGAACGCTGGAACAGGTTGCCCAGAGAAGTTGTGGATGTCGCATCCCTGAGCGTATTCAAGGTCAGCTTGGATGGGGCTTTGAACAGCAACGAATGCGACACCTGATGGTAGATAAACAAAGCTTGAATATAGAAGAAACTCAGATTGAAGTACAGGAGCAAATTTTCTCTCAGCTCTTGGGGTAAATTCAAAGTTGTACAAAATTGCATTTCTCTGTGATTTTCACTACTGTAACAGAAAGCTTCATGAAAACTGTGCAGAAGATATCACATTTTAAAAGCGATAAGAACTACAATATCAAACACACGGGATGGGTTTCAACATGGGACACGCTCTGAGAGAAAATCTCTGTATTTCAACACTTCATCCCAATCATTAGGATTTCATGAAGTGCCAAAGAAGGCGGCAAAATGTCCTTCAGGACATTATTTACTGTAGTTCAGCCTGGCCATTAGTTGGAATTGGTGTTTGAACTAATGTCGATGTACCACACACACTTTCCATGCACTGAAAATTACTGTTTACAATGAATAAGCAATGAGGATCAAAATTGATTGAAAGCATCTTAAAAATGTCAAGTATTTCACTGTAAATGATCTAGGATCAAAATACTTATTCTACCTTAGTGAGGGACAAATAAATTCTTCCATACCACGATGGTTTAAAATTGTATAAACCAATGTTTTCTTCTGAAAAGACATCATCTAATTCTTTCTATTTGTAGAAGAAAATCTTCCTAGACATAGAACTCAGTAATTTTAAAGGAACAAATGAAAGGAAAATATTCTGCAAACAGAATTCAATGAAAAGCTGTGTTTTAAATATGAGGTAGATATTAAACAGAATTTTAGTACCAGATATTTGAAATAGTGTACCAGCTATTTTGCCCACAAAGAGTGGCATTTAGCATTTCAGTCTTTTCCAAGGTGTTCATGATCTGCTATGCTGATCTCTGTGCGTGCCTAGGTGTGTGCGGAAGGGGGGGCATGTGAAGGGGAGTGTCTATGTTTGTTTAACCCTCGTCGTGGCAGATTCATGCCTCAGCTCCATCATTTTTTGTAAGAAACTTCCCAGAGAGTGGATATGAAGTTTCATGTTCAAAAGAGATCAATTCCTAAGTCATCCATTTTACTTTACCTTGTAAATCACTTTGTTGATATTGATAAAATATGCTTTGTTGCATGTTTTATCAAATATGCTTTCACGCTACATGGAGGAATGAGAATGTGGAGAATCCCTCCAATGCCTTGCAACTTTTCTGCAAATAGATTTTCAAGGAAATCATCATTTCTCTTTTCAATATGTCTGGGACAGGCATGATGGTGGTGTCAACCTGTTGGAGTTTTTGTTGCTGAGGGAAGTTGTACGAAAGGATTGGTTTTTACATTGACCAGTTACTGAATCAATTGCATGAACACATTTGAAATTCAACTGGGGTTTCCTTTTTCTAGCAGACTACTTCTAGAATTAGCTAGCAGACTCAAGATGACTCTTTTTCTCTGTTTTTGTTTCTTTCCTATTTTCTTGGCTTCTTTGCAACTATCTACACAATTGTAGAACTTTTTTCCCAACTAAAATTGTTTGATAGACTGATAATTCAGATACGCTTTTTACAAGGAATGTTTTCAATCTTTGTTAGAGTTAAGAAAGTTAAGGACATAGGTCCTTTTCTTCCCTTATGAATATTGCAATGAAAAAGTTAAATAAAGACCAACTCTTTATTTTTATTTGGAATCCAAGTAGATAATTCCCATACAGTAATACATTTTGAGGACCGATGTTTGTCATTCTGATGTAAGTTGTCGCTTCTTAAAAACATGCCTTCAGTGACTACGTTGACAACACTTTCGGTGAAGATCCTAACTGGTCTTAGACACACATAGGGAGAAATTTGCTCAGCCAGTGTCAGTCTTAAGCATGCGTCTTAGAAGATCTTTCTAGAGCTGGGGAATTTTCTTATGAAAGGGATTCAGTTATGGAAGAGACAGTTATCCCGGAGTTTTACATTCATCTTGAACATTACTTAAGGAACTTAAATCCCATGTCCATTTGAATCTCGCTCTGCACAGAGCTTTGTCATGCCAGTCCTTGAAATGCATCTCTAAGAGAATTCACTAGCACAGAATGAATGAGGGTGGAAGCGGTCTGTGGGGCTCACCAAGTCCAATCCCCCTGCTTCAACCAGGATACCTAGAGCCTGTTGCCCAGGATTATATCTGGGCTTACTTTTAATGTCTTCAATGATCCAGACTCCACCATCTTTCTGGACACTCTGTGCCATGGTTCAGTCACCATCACAGTAAAAAATCAGTTTGTGATGTTCGGAGGCAATCTCCTGTATTTCAGTGTGTGCCCACTGCCTCTTGTCTTTTCACTGAGCATCATTGAAAAGACACTGGTTCCCTGCTCTTTACACTATTCCTTCCTACATTGCGATGCGATGTAGATAAATGTCAAAAACTTCCCTGAAGTCCAGGCAGACGATATTCTCTTCATCTACCAGGCAAGTTCATTCACCGGAGGACTTTAAAAAGTTGTCAAGCACAAATTTCCCCTGGTAAATCCATGCTGACTACATTATTTTGTCCTCCTTCATGTGCCTGGCAATGCTTTCCAGGAATAGCTACTCCATCAACTAACTTCCTGGGGATAAAAATGAGGCTGGCTGGCTTGTGCTTTTCTGAGTCCTCCTAGTTGCCTTTTTTCAAGATGGGTGACATTTGCTTTCATCCAGTCTTTGCTCACTTTCCTCAGTCACCATGATCCGTCAAACATGATCAGGAGTGGCCTCAGAATAACATCTGCTAACACCCTTGAGACCTGTGCATCCATCTCAACAGGGCCCGTGGACTTAATGGAATACTTACCAATTCAGTGACTATGCCCATAAAAATTTGCATGGGATAAGAGGACATTTTAACATGTACCTGAAGAGTGAGTGAAAAGCTATGGAAACAATCCAAAAAGACAAAGAGTAGAGTTCCCTTTGAAGACAAAGCATCCCATCATGGAGCTGAGCAGCTTTAGATCCAGGTGAGCTTCCTCTCTGAAAGGATGCAGAAGACATGATTTTACCTTATCCAGTAATAAAATGTGTTGACCATTCACTTGCAATACAAAAAATTCAATGATTTCCAAAATTATTGCCCCCTAACTAGACAATAGTGTACTGGCTGGGTATGCCCCTAACAGATGAAAGCACCTGCCTGATGTCTCTTATGCGTGCAGACGATTCGAATTAGGTCATTTGAGTGGGGATTACTGGTCTTCGAATTTTCTTTCTGATGAATTTGGAATATTTACTGAAGCAAGGACCTGAAGATGAGAACTTCATTTCCCATCAGCGCACTCTAACATCCATGGCCCTAATGCCATTGTTTCTCCCCAGCTGAGTCAAGAATTGATGACTACAAAGTGGATCATCTCCAAAAGGAAAGATCAGGGCTGGATAATATTCTCTCTTGGTAAAGCTATTTATCTCAAATGAAGTGACTGGCTTCAGTGATTTCTCACTGGTCTAAAGCTACAAGGAGGGGGAGATGGACAAGGTTTCCTTGCACTGCCATTCTCTTTGTCACCTCAGTGTTTAATACGGGTATGAAGACATTCCAAAAGATAGCTTTGCAGAATTCATAAAATTCAGTCGTAAAAAATCATTTCTTAGCAGCTGAAATGAAAATAGCAAATAAAATGCAATTAATTCCGTGGAAGATTGAAATGATTGTTTCTTCATTTTGCATTGGAGGATGTATATTGTATAAGTTTGTCTTGCCTTGTTCTGCAGGTTTTGTAACTGGCACACCTTTCCTTATGAACGCACTGTCCTTTCCTAAATACTCTCATATGGAGGAAGATGCTTCTGATCAGAAGAGCACTAGGATGTCTTTACTCGACCTTTTCTTTTCACTGATGCTTGGTCCTCTGAAATGAATGGTTTTCTAAAATTGAAATGTGCTACTATTGTTCCCATGGGGTAAGCCGCAGACTCCTCCTGTCGGAGCTGTCACTAATCAGCTACTCTCCTATCTGCCTTTAGTAGTTGAATGTTCTGGTCTAAAAGTAGCACCTTCTGTGTAGCCATGCTCTTAGTTGCCAGTCTCATCCTAAATCCAAAGACCCTCCTGCAAAGGACCGCTGGTTCTGTAGTCAACCAAGGAAAAAAGACCCGTCCATCCATGCTTTCTGATTTAAAATATTAGGGTATGATGTCCCTAAACAATTCTCTGCAGTTGAACACTACTTATCTTTGGCGTGTTCCTTCAACTCACTCGCAAGTCATTCATGCCTTAGGTTATTGGGAGAATTGCTTCATTTGAAGATGATTAAAAGGGGTATGAGAATACTTTTGTGCTTCTGCTATGAGGATACTTTTCAAATCCATACAAACTCCCTGCAAATGCAAAAACCTGCATCCTGTATTGTCCTAGCTTATAATATCAAAATGCATCCTATTCCCACCCTCAAGAACTGAGGAAACCAGGGGTGGCATCGTTTTTTCCTTCTCTCCTGTTAATGGGCCCATCAATGTCTTGCCACATGACTCAGAGATAACTCCCTCCAGGAGCCATTTCTGTTTCACGGGTAATCAAGGACCCACATCATGACTCAGAACGATATCAGCCCATTGGGAGATGCTCTGCCCAGGGGGTAGGAGCTAAGCATCCCCACCTGGATATCATCTGGGTTTTGGAAGGCAAGAAGCACTATTTCTACTGCATTGCCAGAGGAACGGCCACCCTTAGCCACTGGTTTTCCAGAGGATGAGAGCTACCAGATGGTTTCTACAGAATCACCACTTCAACAAGACCATTTCATCCAAACTGCTTTCACCACCCTAACTAGCAGGATGTCAGCTTGTATTCTGACTCTGTCAGTGGTTTTTCTTTTGTACTCTTGCATGGATTTGGGTTTTTCCCCCTTTTCCTAATAAACTGGATTTCTGACTTGGAGTCTTGCTGCGGTGCTGGATTTCTTCAGCCCAACTAGCTCCCGACACCGACAGCGAGAGTGGGCCGCCCCAAGAAAGCTGTCGAATCCGGGCTGCAGCTGTAGGGCACAGCTGCTCTACGGCACAGGTGGACTGCCTTGGGGATAGAACTGCGCTGAGAGCAGGGACAAGGAACAGGGAGAGGTCTTCTGCATATTTTTCAGTTTACTCCCTGGAGGGTCAAGGACAGAAAGACACTGATTCAAAGGCATCCATCAACTTCTAAATGGGGGGAAGGTCCCAGGGGAGGATACAATCTTTAACCAACTGGGAGAAACTGGGGGTGGTAGACAAGGAGGGGAATACAATGTTGAAACCAGTAGGGGGACTACAGGGGAGGAGAATGACTTGAAGAAACCACTGGGGTTTTGAAGGGTACAAAATTGAGAGGGAAGTTTCTAGAGAAAGGGGCAGGCTTGGGGAGGGGTTGATGTTCAATGGGAGAAGGAACAGGGAACAAAAGGGCAGGTCTTTGGGGAGAGGGACAGCTAGGGCAAAAGCCAACAATACTGGGGGGAAAGGAACAATCCATTCATAATAACATATGCTATAACAGCACAAAATAGGAAGCCTTAGAAAACGGACTACTAGAACTGCAGTACAATAATAAACACACACTGCAACAGAGTGTCTCACTGGTTTGGCTTTCAAAGCAGAAGAGGTGCCAACCTAAAAATTTCCCAACTTCAAGGTTAACTGGCTGCAGTTTTGATTTCCTTCTTCAATATATCACCAAGGCGCTATCAGCTTCTGTAATTGGCTCAGCAGCATGTCTGTTCTTAGTGCCAAGCAGGGATTCACTTTGCCAGGCATGGAGGAAGCTTCTAGGAGCTTTGCACAAAAAATCACTTCTGTGGCTGGCTTCTTCCCTCCCCACCAAAAACCAAGCCATGCCAAACCAACACCTTAACTAATTCGTAGTACTTAGTACGCATCCAAGAATGTCTTTTAAATGATGCTTTATGTTTTTACCAAACGCACTGAAAAGAAGTGGATCCATAATATTGATAAAAATTGTTCCAGTTCAATAGAAATATTGGGTCATGCAACTCTAGATTACATAGCTGTTTTTTTGTACAATACCCAGAGGCTTTTTTCACCTCCATGGAAGAGCCTAAATGAGGGATGTGGGAGTCCAGGCAGCTCTCCAAAATGCAGTTTATTCCATCCAAGACGTTGCAGCAGTCCAGGGTAGTGGGCAACAGAGCCTGTGCCTACAGCTGTCAGCTCTAGCTGCAGGCAGGCCTGGAGACCCTTTGGTTTTGGCACTTTGCTGAGCATCTTCATACAGTAGAACCAATCTATCCCTTAACTATTATCTATAGCCTATCCTAACGACTCTAATTACCATATGTTGCTATTCTCCACTCACTAAAAGTCAGTATATTACATTTGAAGCGGAAAGTTGTTTTTCAGTTTTCTTGAGAGTGGAAAATTTGGAGAGCTTTTTCTGCTTGCAGCATTTGCTGACTTGTTTGCCTGTGCTAGCTTCCTGCTTGGTAAAAACATCTTCTTGTTTGGGGTGGGTTTATCCTTTGCTGTAAGTCATAAAACCCTCTTCTAACTAAGGTATCCTCGGTTATCCAGTAAGACTGGCTCAGCAATTCTTTTCTTCTAGATCAAAACTTGCTTCCAACTCTATTCCTTCTTCAGACTCCACATTGAAAAATCTTTCTGCCAAGCATACATATCTGTGAGACTTTCTTGTCAAACTTTCATCTTTCCCAACACCTCTAAAGAAATGTTTCCTGATGGTTTGGATCAGAAGATCCAGTATTGCCATCCTGAGATTTTTCATTCAAAACCCATAAGCTGTGCTCAAGGTGTTGGCTATGTTCTTCATTGTGCCTTGCATCTATTTTGGCTAGAAAGCCAGTGTAGATGATGTCCTTGCTGCAGTAGCCATGGGAAATAAGGTGGAGTGTCTGGCTGATGTACCGGGATGTAGACTATCCAGCACTCCCCCAGGGAGGCCAGGATCCCTAAAGGAATAGAATATTGGCTATGCTCTGGGAGTTTTACAGAGAGAAAGATCCTCACAGCTCAAATGATTTGTCTCCTGGAGTTCTGAGGAGTATGTGGTGAAGAAGAAGGCTGCTGTCTTTTCCAAGAATCTTCCGTGCATTCAAGAGGATCATTGAACTTCTTGTCTGAGAATGAAAGAAATATTAGTAGTAATTAGTACTTTTTCTCTGTCTGTGCATCACTGATTGAATTTGGGTAGGCAATATTTTTTTTATTTATTTATTTGAATTATTCATCATAAGGTCTTCCAAATTCCCAAATTCTGCTTCACTTCTTTCTGTTGTAGGCCAGTCTGGTTCATCTTCTCTTCTACTGTATTATTGCAGACCATATCTGAATGGATTTTTTTTTTCATTTTGAACATTTGGTTTAAACTGAATGAACAGAACGCTTTATTTATCCTTATTTGACCAGTTTGCAAGGAAATACAGAATTTTGAAGAGAAGTGACGTGACTCCACTTGAGGTTTTCAATGGAAGAGAAGAATGACGATGTCCTACATTCACAGCATTGTTTACAGTAACATTGCAGCTAGTTTCCAGCAACGAAGGTCAGGTTCTGGAAGCAGGCATGCATGATTGTAGAGAAGTCTAAAAAGTTTCAGTTTGGCCGCTTTTCTTGAAAAATAGCTAATATGTCTCAACGTTGTGCTGAATCTTGTTGTACAGACACTTCTTTTGAGGTCTGAACTCCTTGCTGGACTTCTGTATCTAAGAATCAGATACAGTAAACCTATGTTTCCTTATATGCTGTAAGAATTTGGTTCTAATCTAGAAGAGCAAGAAAAGGTTGCCATATTAATACAAGGTAAAGAACCTGCTAAGAAAGCAGTTAATGGACTGCTTTTTTTATTGGAGCAGTGATTTAGTGGTTGGATGGGTTTTTTTTTTTTTGCTTCTCAATAGAATTTAAGAAGTGGTGGGGTAAGAATGTGTGGATGTTTATAGGTTTGCCTTGAAAGAAGAATTACAGGGGAAACTGTTGTAAAGAATTGATGCAGAGCTCTATGCATTAATGCACTCTTCCGTACAGAGTTTCAGAAGTGAAAACCAAGAGGAGAGAGTGCCGACAAGATGAGAGTGCCGATTTACTAGAATGAATTCAAGATAGCATTCTTTTCTCTCTGAATTACAGCTCTAAACCTCATGGTAGTAATAGGAAGTACATAACAATCTCAAAGATTTAAAAATGGATGATGAAGTTTTCTATCCAGTAAACTGTAAGGCTTCACATTTTAACCTGGTTTGCATTTTGGCAAAAGCCTGGAATCTTCTGCAATTTGCCAGATAACAAGGGATTTAGAACAGGAAGTATGCAAGTAATCATTTGGAGCCTTCATCTCCCTTCTTAGAACAATGGATACATTTATTATGCTCCTATTTTTATTCCATCAGGGGATTTGATCATGGAAATGTCTAGTCATTCTTTTCTTGTTTTCAACCCCTCAAAGAGCATGAATCCAAACTATTCAGAAGTTCTTGATCTGCAACAGTGACAAGCACTATACTGGTAAGAGTCAGTGGACATTAGTAGATCCCCTATGCCAGCCCCCTATGGCGGGCAGTTCTGGCAGGACTGATGTGTGAGGGGCTGGAATTCTGTGAAATAGAACATTCTATGAATGGGGAAAATGGAAACAGATTCTGAACGTTCAACCCAACACGTGAACAAGTAATAGGGCAGGTAATTTTCTGTGGAAATTTCTTTAGCCCCAGTGTTGTGGATGATGATTACTCTTCCTACCTCCTTTGGTCAGCTGCCAGCACAGTCACGTTACTCCGCTTATGGACAGAAAACCAGAAGAAGTCATTTTTGAACAAAACACCCAGCAGGACCTTAGAGTGTTTTTGCTGCAAAATGTTTCAAGGCAGATAGGGAAACAATTCCATTGTAGAGAGTGTGCTGAGAAGACAAGTTTGGAAGTTAAAAACCATGGGATCTGTTTCTATATATGTCACTGATTTTGCTTATTATCAATTTGGTGGAGTTTCTTGTTTTGTTGGGTTTTTTTTTTTGGTTTTTTTTGTTGTGTTTTTTTTTTTGGTTTTTTTTTTTTTGTTTTGTTTTGTTTTTTTCCTGCATCCTTGAGATGAAAGCATAAGACAGAAAAGTACGGTAAAGTTAAAATACTTTTGAGATGGCTTGTGCTGAAAAACTTGTAGCTACTGCTAAGGCCCATAAGCCAGGTCCTGTTTCATTTCTGAGAAGCTATAAAATTCCCATTGGTAATTTAGTTCTAAGCATCTGTTGTTATGGTGGAGATGCAAATTAAGAAGAACAATTTTTGAATCTGTAGGGATGTATTTACCATTTTGGAGCTGCCTTTTCAGTCTCTGAGCCATCAATGAAAAGAAGGAGAAGAATCTACACTCTTTTCAACCTGTGGACCATCCACTACTGTCCACGTGCTCAGATTCAAAGCCAAACAATCCTGTCGGGCCTGATTGGGAGGAATTATTTGGATTCAAAATACTAGACTAGTATTTGATTTCCATCAGCACAGTCCATTGGGCACGAATTTTGATATCAATAGAACCTTTCACGGGGATCCATCTTTCTCACCTGCAGTACATTTTAAAGAGAAGAGGCATTGTTGAATGGCTTCAGTGAAAAAAAAATCTTAAATGCACTCTGAATGGAATTGAGATCCAAAGGAGCCAGTATTTCAAGAAAGCCTGAGATGTTGTCTGCCATGAGATCCCTTCTAAGAGGTTCTATTAAGGTACCAAATTCTTCATCAAAATACTGTCAGATTGGTCAGAGGGGAAAAGCAAACTTTTTGAATGGTCCTTTGGGAAGACAGGGCTTGCAGCGAATTTAGTACTTGCTGCTAGGTTGCCTACATTCCAGGAAAGAGTATTAAATACTGAAATTCGACCGATGGTGGATGAAGTCTTTGTGACTGTGAAAGTCCAGTGCATGGCAATCTCAGAAAGGAACCCATCAAAGCCCCTGAAATGCCAACACACAAGTTGTGAGTTGGCAGTGCATGCCAGGTTTTAGCAAACCACAGCAAAATGCTGATTGCAAAACGAGGCCATCAAGTCACATCCGGTATGAAGCAGTAGGAAAGAGGAAAGCAGCTGAGAGCGTCAACCCTGCTAAGTAGTCTCAGTATTCTTATTGCCATTAGCAGAAATGTGAAATGAGTCTATAAAAATTACAAAGGAGGCAAAAGAAAAGGGAGTGATGACTCCTCTGGCATAGTGTTTCCTAACAGGGATCTTCAAAATCCTGTAAAGATTCTCTCATCCTTTAAAAACTGAAGGAAGGTATTAATGGCAGTAAGGAAATGGCATCAAATGCTAGAAAGACTCTGGGCAGTGTACTTCTAGACAGAAATGCCACTGATGGAAAACCGACTAAACTGGCACCAATGCAGCAGCATTGTACTAAAGCCCAGAAATTGTCCACGGCTTCACTCTCTGCCATTCCTTTCATATGCACACAGCAGCTCTGCAACATTCCTACTCATCATCTCCTTGGCAAACTGGGCGTGAGGGTCCGTAGTGACGCAGAGTCCCCAGGCAGGTGCAAAGGAGAGCCGCTTTCTTGCAAAAGCCAGGCTTTTGAAGCAGTCAGGCCTTTATCACTTGCATAGCTTTAAGCCGCAACAAACATAATTCAACCAACCGTCATACCCCACGCTGTGAACACGCAATGCTTCTAGAACTTCTTGATCTACCTCTAATTCAGCTGTCTCACTTTCCCCTAGTCATTTTCTACTTAGCCAAAGTAACGGGCCTCAGCCATGGTTTTACAAGGCCTTCCTTTCGGAAAGTTCTACCTATATGCAACAGCATACCACTAGTTTCTTCACCACCAAGAGTTTAGGTAGATGATTGGCATCTGCCCTTGCGGTGAAACACAATGGGGAGAGAAAATCCTGTTGGAGATGTTCAGTCATTCCATTTTCTAGACAGGCCAAATCAAAAGAAAAGCAAGCTATAGGATTGTGTACTTGCTCTTACAGAACACCTGCTGCCATCTAACAATGAACTAGCAGAAAATCAGCAAGAATGAGACTTGAGGCAAACAACCTTTGGAAGGGAATAATGGGTTGATAAATAAAGACAACAGTTTCCAGGCTCTTGAGATACTTTAAATGACAGCAAAGGATTTGAGAGCAGAGGCTGAACTGGTGGGGAAGGATTCAAAGAATCCCAAGAAAAACATGACCAAAGAATAAAAGAACCCCAAGAAAAATAGGGGCAACTGACCTGTTAAGGCCTTCAGGAAATCAGTGGCCGCTGATTTAGATAGGCCATTCAAGTTCATTTACTGGTGCACCTTCCACTCCTATTTCACCTGTCAGCATCACAGGGTGAATTGAGACCTTGGAATCAAGATTATTTGGGATTCTGTTCTTAGCTTTAGGAGAGAAGTACAGCAGATGAAGTACCTGTTACTGATGTGATACCCAGGAACACAGAGTTGACACATTTCATTGAAGTCCAATCACAACTAGCAATACTAAGAGGATAGGATTGGCGCCTTTTCATGACGCTCTTCTTGTTACGCAGCCTGCTCTGATTCTGGTGAAACTTTTTCATTAGCTTCTCTCTAAAAAGGAGAAAAACCAATTAAATGTCCCTCCCTGCTGATGCTAATCGAGTCAGAGGTCTATGAAAGGGCCAAAAATATTCGGAATTCTTCTTAGACAATGGAAATGGAAGCAGAGCTACCAATCTATTTCCTTGCAACATATCCCTAAAACTCATTCCCTTCTATTCATCACTTATGTATAGCCAGCAGTACATTCAGGAAAAGATGAAACTGACTGATGTCAGCAAGGGAAGGACTTGAAAGAACTATTCCCATGAATCATCGTATAGACAGTAACTCTAGCATTAAAATCAGAACCCTTTTAGTAAGTATCACTTATGGGAAATTCAGGACTCCTGCACAATGGACCAAGAGGATTAAGCAGAAGCCGTTTATGGTTTACATGATGCACTTACTCATTCTGACTCTCTGCACACGCTAGTCACGCTTTTCTTATTGGTGCCTTTGTCTTGTCCACGCATTCTGCGTGCACCTCTCAGAAGATGTGTTTCCTTACAGTCCAGGTACTTTGCCCCCCCCCCCCCCCCCCCCCCGTTTTGGAGTTCTTGTGGTCTTGGAATTTAGTTTCTCAGCTTTTCCTCTCTTGTTTTAGCAAGGCTTATGTCTTGATGAATTCCAGAGGGCCCTGAGAAAATTCTGAGAAGAACCGTTCCACGCTGGATGGCTGGTGCAGCCCGTAGTCTAAGCGGTTCAGATACATTGTCACAATTGCCCCTTCTTCTTGCACCAGCCAGATCTCTTCCAATGTCATTTTTAGCAAGAGGCACACCAGTTTCACCATGCATGGAATAACACAAAGCAATGAAATAATGACTACTGGTAAAAACAAAGCTCCATTTACGAGATCTTTCAACCACCCAGTTCTTTCCCATCCCTCAAACCATTGATGCAAACCCCACTCGTTCCCAGTCAATTTCTTCATATTGTCTTGTACTTGTGTGAGTTTCATATGAATGGCTGCAGAATGGTCCAAAAGATTCATGCAACATATTCCTTATAAAATTCCTAACACTCGTACCCATGTGCTAGTAACAATAAATCTATTTCACCTCCTATTTGCAGTGTGCTATATCTAATAGGATCTACGTCAGTGAGCACCTGACTTAAAATAGAAGAAGTTACGATAAGTCGTTTGAACATCCAGCACCCCAAATGATTAAAAGCAGCCAAACCTTGATAAGCAGCGCCATCTAGCGTAAGGAAGAACACAGTTATTCCTGCTGGAACGAGCAAAACTCGACATAATGGTGCCAATCACGTCTTTAGCTAGTGTTCCTCTCTAGGTATTCCCGGAAACGAAAAAGCGGCTTCCTCCAGCAAAACCCATTATGAAGGTAAGAGAGCCCGCCGAAGAGCGGCTTCTGTTAAAAGAATCCGGCTACCGGCACCTACCTTCGGACAGCTGCGTATGCCCTTCTTCTGCATCTCTTGCCGCCTAGACCTTAGCGAAAAGCTTTTCCAGGCATTATCTCAAAAAGGAAATGTGCCATCACGACGGTTGTCATGAAGGTACTCGAGTTCTTACCATCTCCTGGAGAAAAGAAAAAGTGAGATTGGCCAGAGAGTGCTGCATAAGGTTTAGAAGGATGCAAAAGAAAGCTGTCCAAGAACTTTTTCCCTACTTATGGTAATGCAAGTTGAAACTGTTGGAAAGTGGTTAGTTATCGTTTTCCCTCAGTTTGAGAGCTGCTCACTTAATCCCAGTGCTGTGCGGCTTCGTTCTTGACTTCTCAGCATCGGCCGAACTCTCCGGCTGCCGGAGGCGAAGAAGCGGCTTTTTCGCGCCCAGAGCTTTCTGCCGGTCGCGGTGCGCTCCGAACCGCGGCTTCTGCCGAAAGCCGCCGGGGACCGGCACCTACCTTCGGACAGCTGCGTATGCCCGTCTTCTGCGTCTCTTGCCGCCTAGACCTTAGCGAAAAGCTTTTCCAGGCATTATCTCAAAAAGGAACTCTGCCAGCACAGCAAGCGACCCGCGACGGTTTTCATGAAGGTACTCGAGTTCTTACCATCTCCTGGAGAAAAGAAAATGTAAGATTGACCAGGAAGTGCTGCATAAGGTTTAGAAGGATGCAAAAGAAAGCTGTCCAAGAACTTTTTCCCTACTTATGGTAATGCAAGTTGAAACTGTTGGAAAGTGGTTAGTTATCGTTTTCCCTCAGTTTGAGAGCTGCTCACTTAATCCCAGTGCTGTGCTTGACTTCTCAGCATCGGCCGAGCTCTCCGGCAGCCGGAGGCGAAGAAGCGGCTTTTTCGCGCGCAGAGCTTTCTGCCGGTCGCGGTGCGCTCCGAACCGCGGCTTCTGCCGAAAGCCGCCGGGGACCGGCACCTACCTTCGGACAGCTGCGTATGCCCGTCTTCTGCGTCTCTTGCCGCCTAGACCTTAGCGAAAAGCTTTTCCAGGCATTTTCTCTAAAAGGAACTGTGCCAGCACAGCAAGCGTCCCACGACGGTTATCATGAAGGTACTCGAGTTCTTCCCATCTCCTGGAGGAAAGAAAATGTAAGATTTACCAGAAAGTGCTGCAAATGTCTAAGAACGATAGAAAAGAAAGTTGTTTGAGAAAATTTTCCTACTTATGGTAATGTAAGTTGAAACTGTTGGAAAGTGGTTAGTTATCGTTTTCCCTCAGTTTCAGAGCTGCTCACTTAATCCCAGTGCTGTGCGGCTTTGTTCTTGACGTCTCAGCATCGGCCGAGCTCTCCGGCTGCCGGAGGCGAAGAAGCGGCTTTTTCGCGCACAGAGCTTTCTGCCAGTCGCGGTGCCCTCCGAACCGCGGCTTCTGCCGAAAGCCGCTGGGGACCGGCACCTACCTTCGGACAGCTGCGTATGCCCTTCTACTGCGTCTCTTGCCGCCTAGACCTTAGCGAAAAGCTTTTCCAAGCATTATCTCAAAAAGGAACTCTGCCAGCACAGCAAGCGACCCACGATGGTTATCATGAAGGTACTCGAGTTCTTCCCATCTCCTGGAGAAAAGAAAATGTAAGATTGGCCAGGGAGTGCTGCATAAGGTTTAGAAGGATGCAAAAGAAATTTTTCCAAGAACTATTTTTCAGCTTATGGTAATGAGCTATACTGGAGGCTCAGACCATTCTTCTTCTTGGAATTGGTGAAGGATGCACAAGCACTGCTGATTTTTCTTCGTTGTGGTACAGGTAATAAATAGTTGATTGTTTTAATAAAAGCACACTTGAAATGCTAAGAGACAAATTTTAAAGCATAATTAATTGGAGAAAGATTCCTAAACTTGTGGCCGGTTTCCCCAACCCATCTATTGATTACAAACGACATTCCTTGCTGTTGTTCTGGTGCATGAACCAAAGCCCAGTGATGTCTACTACTTAAGAAAGAGGTTCTACCTTCTTACTAGAATATGTTCTTACCCTTTTAAAACACTACCCCGAACATTAAGAACAAGAGATTACCTGATGAAGTAATGAAGTGCTTTGGTTGAAAGTAAATTGCATTTGAAGGAAACGGGTTTGGGGGCGAGCACAGGAAGATCTCCGAAGTAGAGTGCCAGCTTAGTTCTCTGCTTCAGAGATAAGTGAAGCAATTCAGGAATGTCTTTCCGTGAAAATAGTTTACAGATCTTTCTGCACAACAGGTAACCACCAGCATCAGAAATGTGTGCAAATAACAGACTACTCACTACAAGGTTGTCATCCATGAGTGGTAAGGCAACTCAGACTCATAGCAGTGGTTTTGCTCTTGTGCCTCATAGAATAGACAGAAAAGAATGCGGAAAACTAATTTTTCCATCTAGTTTCTTTCAGTATTGGTTCCAGGACTATTTTCCTACCCTCAGGAGACAGCAAAAACTGTCAACAACTGAAATGCTTCAGAACTTGAAATGATCTGAATGGCAAATATTTCTCCTCAAATAAAATTTAAAACGTAAGTCATAACGGTAAAACAGATCGAGCTATTTAAAGATGAATGTTCTAGACTTACTAAAACATTCCCAGAGATAACTATTGTGTCCTAAATCTGTTTAAAAGTCCAGAGTTCCTGGTAAAAAAACTTCTATGCAGATGAGGTAGCTACATGATAGTCTCTTTCCAGCTTAATTATACTCTTCACTCTCACCACCTCTACCAGTTGATTTTCGTAAGTTCTTAGAAAACAGTACTTTAACTTTTTTAGTTCTATGAAAAAAAATGACAGTGACAAGAGTTCTTTGCACTGCCTGTTTTCTGAGAAGCCTGACCATCAAGCCTTAGGAACTTGATCATGAGTTTTATTTCATCTCAAAGTAAATTTTAAGGGCGTGGCAGAGAGAATGGGAGCCTCATGCCAAACAGTTTAGGCTTCTAATTCTTGTATTGTCCTACTTACCTACGACAAGAACTGGAAAGAGGATAGATTCCAGTTAGCAGCTGTTAAACATTTGCACATACTCTTCCGCTAAAGAAGAGGTCAAGGATGGTTTTCTGGCCCTCCCTCCACAAGCTGCAGCTTCCTTCAAGGCACTTTCACCTGTTGTGGCATGGAGCTTTCCAGCAGCTGCACTGTAGGTATGTGTTCCTCCATGGTTCTCTAGGGACTGCTGGGAGACAACCTGCTTCACTAGGATATCTCCAGGGACTGTGGGGGATTCTTTGCTCTGTCAACTGGAACACCTCCTCCTCCTTGTCTTACTGTAGTATCACGGAGCTGCTTCCCATACTGGTTTTTCCCCTCACTTGCCACTGCCCATTCATATGTTTTGTGCTTTTGACAATATATTCTCACAGAGACTGATGGGCTCAGTTGCAAAAATGTGTCTTGCTAGAAAATGACATGCTCTACAAAACCACGATTTTATAGAAAAGAATAGTGGAAGTACAAATATACTGCTAAAGGTCCGGAAACTTGACAGTGCTTCATTGTAATACATCCCCTGATTTTGCCTTCTTTCTCCTTAAGATCTGGAAAGAATACTGGGCAGGAGACAGTGTTGTTTCAAGGAAAAGACTTTTTTAGGATTCTAGGGTGCATCTTCAACTTTCTTGAGAAAATTGAGAAAAGGCCCTTTGTCTTTTGTGATAAATATCATTAGGCAGTAGGGACAAATTCTGACCAACAAGAGCAGGTCAAAATCTGGTGAGATCAAGCAATATACCTTGAGTGGCCAGGACAGAATCATAGAGTGGTAGAATCAGTTGAATTGGAAGGGGCCCGTCAGGAGCATCAAGTCCAACTTCTGGCCCTGCATGGGACCTTCCTCAAGAATCACACCAGATGCCTGAGAGCAATGTCCCAAAGGTTCTTGAACTCAAGATAGGTGTGATGCTGTGACCACACCCTGGAGAGACTCTTCCAGTGCCCAGCCATCCTCTGGTTAAAAAACTTTTTCCTGATACCGGACCTGAGCCTCCCCTGACTCAGCTGCATGCTATTTCCTCCAGTTCTGTCCTTGTAAACCTCATTGGAGAACTTTCTGATACCTTCATGTCTTTTTTCATTGTGGTACCCAAAACTGCCCCCAAGCACTCAAGGTGAGGCCGCCCCAGAACACAGCAGAGCAGAGCAGAGCAGAGCAGAGCAGAGCAGAGCAGGACAATGCCCTCTCTTGCCCAGCTGGTGATACTGTGCCTGATGCACCCCAGGACAGGCTTGGCCCTCCTGGCTGCCAGGGCACTGCTGATACCCATTTAGCTTGCCATTGGCCAGGAGCCTGGCTTCCTTTCAGCCTCTGGCTCCCTAGTCTATACACACACACAGAGCAGGATTGCCCTGTCCCAGGTGCTGAATCCAGCACTTGTCATCGCACAACTCCCTAAGGTTGGGGATTGCCTGTGGGAATCCTTGAAAACAGAGGATTTTGGGAAAGCTGCAAAAGGCAGGCCTCAGAGACAGCAGAACTGTGCTTGGAGCTAAGCAGTAGTCATAAGGTTTGTCAGCAGAAAAATGATAGAAGAAGTAGAGAAGTAAGGACAAATAGAACAATGGCCTGTGTATTAAAGCTTGACCAGAAGAACTCCCTAAGCTACAGCAAAGTAGATCTAGCCAGATGTTAGGAAGTTCTAAGCTTAATAATGGAGCTCTGTGCATTCTATCTTAAGGCTTACAAGCAGGTCTTTTATTCAAAAGAAGCAAGCGTTCTTTGAACCAAAGTTCTGTGTGCTTCTAGGGATCGGAAAGAACTAGTGTCAATATGCTTTTGCTTTGTGGGATTGGTCAAAAAGCTTTTCAAGTAAGTTGTAACATGAAGTTCTTTTTCTGCTGCTGGGGACGTGAGCTGCTGGCATCTTCCCACTGTCATAACCATGTCATGAGACTGATGCTGGAAAATACAACAGCTTGGGACGCCTTCCCCAGCAGTCCCGCCCCTTTCGTGATTTGTGCATAGACTCCCGGCCAGCCATAATTGCCCATCTCTCTTATTTGTCAAGATCTCTCTGCAGTGTCTCACTGGCCTCAAGGGAGTTAGTTGACAGCTCCTCCCAATGTAGCGTCTCTGGCAAACTTGCTTAATATTCCTTCAAGTGCCGAGTCCAAGTGCTTCAAAAGATGTTGAAGAGAACTGGCCCAAGGACGATACTGTCTTAGCCACTGAAATTAGCGCTTCATGCTTCTTCTTGCTCCTTAGTGCAGAAATCACAACAAATATCTTCTTTGTTTCTTTTCTATCCATGCAGGTATCTTTGCTTATGCTCATGCTTTTTATCCCAACAGCAGCTGACACGACATTTACATACAGAGCAAGAGCACGCTTTTCCTGCTGTTACTAGACTTAACAATTTTGCAATCTGTCAATCAGATACCTTTGCAACTGAAGTCAGACCTTCAGCATTTCTCATCAAAAGAGTAGAATGTCCTCAGAAGAAGAGAAAACTTTGCTGCATACTCTGTAAGCCTGCAGAAGAATAGATCATAAGGAGTTAGCATCACAATCATTTCAGCACTGACCCTATACTTGAGCAGGGAAAAAACTTCAAAGAACAGCTAATTAATGCAGCAACATAATCTAAGGAATAAAACAACTAGGATCTTCCAAACTGGTCCCTGCGGTAGAAATGTACTTGTAAGCATACAGAAGGTAAAAGATATGGTTTGGAAAGGCTACATCCTTGCTAAGCTAAATTGGATCTCATCCTGTAGATGAAAGATCAAGAAGCTCAAAGTGGAGCTAGAGAGACATGTCCAGATCATGAGATAGAGCAAAGCATTTTTCAAGATAATTAGGCATTTTGGTGGACTGGGCAGTTAGGTTAAATCTGCCACACTTACTCACTTTTGGGGACTGAATTGTGGAGTGCTAAACCATATCTGCTGCTCTAGAAAGTAAAAGAGACACATCCAAATGGTATGGCTAGTGTGAAGACTCTCACTCTCTATTGCTAAACATTTCATAAGCTATTAACCGGTCATAGGAACAAAATGAAATAAAGCCATTATACCATCTTGGAATGGAAAAATATGTTCAAAATATTTTTTTCCTTCTGTTTTCTTCCTCTTTTTTTTTTTTTTTTTTTTTTTAATCCCAGAAGATATGATTCATAATTTCAACCATTCTGGAATGCTTTCAATAGATGAAGCCAGCATAGTATTTTTCTAACAGGCTCTTGCCCCTTACCTTCTTCATTACTGTTTTGGAATATACTCCACAGTCATTTGATCTCAGTCAGTTTTTTATCTCTCTCCCCCCAAGACAAATTTTAAAGGACTACCTAACCACTAAAAATCATCATTTCTCTGGTTTCTCAAAGCTTTTTGAGAAAGTTGTTTTGTTTTGGTTTTTTCATATTGCATCATTCCTAATGTCTTCAGACCTACTACAAGTGGAAGTTCAAATAAATCTTACCTTAAAGAGACTGTGAAAGATAACAAACTGCCAGTCTTGGTATTTGTATTTTTCTAAATCCTTTTGATTTCAAGGTTGCCTTCCTGAATGCGCAGTTTAATTAGAAAACATTGTGTTTCTAAAGGAGACCCAGTTCAATTGCTTCTGCAAGTTCACCTTCATTTTGTAGGATTGTACTTCAAGAAATCTTGTTTCATTCAAACATTAAAAGAATAGATTTGACATCATATGTGACCCTTTCATCTCTCTCATCTGTATTTCATTGCGTGAGTTTCACAGTTGCCTCCAAGAAGATTCCTTTCAATTCGCATAGCATGTTATCTGAAGATCTGTCTGCTTTCTTCACTTGCTTGAATGGGAAGACATGGGAAATACATTCTGAAGGTTATCTTTTATAGTCTACTTTTACCTACCAGTGTGCTTCTATTGACTAGAACCAATTTCAGCTGGAAAGAACATATTGTTCTGATCTGCTCATACCAAGGGGGGATGATGTTTTCTTAACTGATCTCGGAGGGCAAAAGACAAGATGGAAAAGGGATTGCAGTATCACTCCAAACAAATGCACCTTTCTAGAATGACCACAGCAAATGCCTTCAAGGAATTAGGGAGAGGAAAAGAATAGAAAAGAGGGGGAGAAAGAGAGAGGGAGTATAGCTACCAAATGGAGAGAGATGAAGTCCTCGCAGCCCAGCCGATGGAGTTCTCCTAGGGGAGATCTCAGAGTCCTGGTTATCTCAAGGTTCTATTCTAGTCCATTGCTGAGGGGGGAAACAGATCTAGAAATGGCTGAGGGGGAGCAGATACAATAAAGAGCAAGTCTATTGAAATTGCTGAGGGGAAAATGGTATTGAAGACGGGTACAGACAGTCCATGTTCTCAGCAGGAGAAGTCAATATCAATATCAGCAGTGAGTGGGAGCTATTGTTTCAGGACTGGTTTCTATAGGAAACCAGTCTAGGTCCCGCCAACACATCTGCAGGCAACACTTAGCAGGCATCCTGCTTCAGTCAGGCCAGTAGCCCTGGATCAGAATTACGGGCGTCTCAGCCTCAGTCCTTGGGAGGGGGGCTTCAATCTGCGTCCCTCACGGTGGTAGTGGAGCAGATGAAGGATTTTCCATGGGGCGGCTACCACAGTTGCCCCAGCAAGTTCATCTGGCCAAGAGGTGGGAAAATTCCTGGGCTGGTGTCGCGAAGCACGTGCAGGCCCATAGGTCGCCTCGCCCCTTGGCAGGCCCTGCTAGTAGAGTCACTGTAGACACAGCTGCCAACAATCACTTGGCAGGCCAGAATTCTGCTCAGGGGCCTCAGGATTTCTGGCATTCCTCTCTGACCGGCATGCCAGCATTCCAGTCAGGGTCCTCAGGGTCCCGATGTCTGTCCTGGGGACGGTCGTGAGGCAAATGAGGGGAACTTCGGACTGTCTTTCACATGGATCAGAAAATCAGTTTACTAAAATGGCCAAAAAAGAATGTGTAACACTTAGAATTGAGGAAAAAAACAAAAACAAAACCAAACCCAAAGCATTGGAGCAATATCATTCTAGAGAATGCCATGTATCTATGAAAAGTACAAAAAACTTCTGTTTTCAAATGCACTTACAAATCACCTTTTTGCATCTGTTTTGGGTTTTTTTTTTTTTTTGGTTTTTTGGTTGTTTTTTTTTGTTTGAAAGCTCTGGCACTTATCTGATTCTTTTTTGAGCTAGTTCAGCTCATTAATCTGGTAAGAAAGCAGCTAAAAGTAAAGAGAAAAACCTATGGGGACCAGGATGCCACTTCAGCCACGTTGTCGTGAAGCATTAGGTCAGCCTTCTGTGTTGTAGAAATATCTCTGTCCTAGATGAAAATCAATGCATAGCACTATCTTCTTTTAAACTTTGTCCTTGCTACTGGGTTCCTGAATGATCAAGATGCTTTCAAACCAAACAACAGCCAGCCCTCTGAGATACTCCCCAAAGTATTGCGATGGAATAACTTGATCAGGAGGAAGAGCTCGCTATGCAGAACCTGAATATGAGGTCAAGAATGCTTTGTTGTGGATTACCATAGTTTGGGATTGTTTATCTCTTACCCCACCATGTAGGTCTAGGAAAAAATTAGGTAGCCACAAGGCTTTTACAGCTCTTCTTGTATTTTGGGATAGTAAGGATTTAGGGGAGTAAACAAAACTGTAGTGAGTTTTCCTATTGACTTGATTGCTCTGTCACTTTGAATTAACTGCTTTGCATGTCAGCTAACCCATCAGCATCAATGAAAAGAATATTTTCTTCCTTCCTGCACAAAGGATGTTTCATGATGCCTGTGATGTCAGGGACTTAAAAACGAAGACCATTGTGATTGAAAGGAAGCACTGGCATGCCACAAGGTAACTGTAGTGAGCTGTGTTTCCTCCTCAGCTTCACTGTGAGAGTAGAATTTTATTGAGCAGTTCCAAAACTTGGTCTTAGCATAGTCTGGTGACATATCTCAAAGGAGCAGTGTCCTAGGGTGACTTTATGATGCTTGTATCCCCAGTCATCTGTTCTCTTAATGCTGGATATGATATTCTCTGCCTTCAAGACTGGTTCTGAGAGCAAAGGTGGGGAGAAGAAGAAGCACCGAGTTTCTTATCAGAGGCTGCACTCCTTAAAAAGCAACACTCTTCCACATTCTGCGCTGCACTGTGTTGTCTGGGCACTGACGGAGCAGAACAGAGCACGCATTTGCTTTTTAGTTGGTTCAGCTGGCTGAGGCAGAGTTTTCCCTGGACTGGTTTTTTTTTTCCTTTCCCTTTTCTTGGAACGTTTCGAATCTGCTCCGGACTGGGACCTGGGAAGCACTGGGAACTTGCACTTTGTGGCCTACTGGGGCCTACCCTGGGCAGCAGCCTTCCCCATTGCCGGAGGGGTTGATAACAGAGTGAGCACCCATAGGAGAGACTTTCTGATTTGTCGTCTCTTCAGTGCGGCAAATGAGTTTTGTCATCTGGTATTGTTCATATTTTGTGCTGGGAAGTGCTTTGCCTGTTAAAGAAACAGCTTTTTCCCACTTCTCTCCCCAAACCAGTTGAGGGGAGCGGCTGTGTGGGTGGGCTTTCGGTGGGGGGGAGGGTGCAGTGGCCCTTTGTGAGGTTTTCTGCCAAATTTAGCCCTAAACCAGGACAATCAGGATGTGCGACTTAGAGAATGGTGGTTGGAACTTTGGTTGGAAAAGACCTTTAAGAACACTGAGTCTAAATGGAATTAGCAAGTGCAACCATCAAGAAATGCTTTGCTGTTTGAAGAGAACGTGATTTATCTGGTAAGCTTTGCAAGTATTTGTGTCATCACAAGCACACATGACCAATGCATTAGATGGGAATATAATAAGAAACCTGTGCAGATCAACAGAATGATTCTCAGGGTAGGATATTTGCATGTTTCATCTGTCTTCCTGACTTCTTCAAATGAATTCTTTTTAGAAAGTAATGATTGGAATTGTTACTCTTTTGACAGTTCTGAGTGTATTACTGACCTTTTTGGCATATGAATGCCAAACGGGTTAATTCACCTGGTTTTTCAGATAAAGACCGAGATTTAGTGTTGCTTCAGCTGGAGGCAGAAACATTGAAATCCTCCCGCCTCCTTCTTAGTACCTAATTTCTATTACAAAATCAGTGCACAATCTTGTCCCTTAAGGTCCACTTAGCTCAGTTTATACCAACAGGGTGACATTAGCAGGGCTCACATGATGCTGCACACAGAAGCCCTCAGTGTGCAGCTCTAGCAGACAGTAATTCCATGCAGTTGGACAATCCCAGTGCTGACTTTGGATCACCAGAAGCGTTCTTAGTAGAACGAGACAAATTTAATGGAGAGGTCTCTGCAGGAAGTGGCCTGAAGAAGACAGCAGAAATCCCAGCTGTGTGTTTGTAGAAATCAGTTGAAGGCCATTTACAGAAAAAAGATCTTTAAATCTAGCTAGCTTTTTCTGCAGATTATTTGTAAACTATATGCATGAGATGGACAGTTTCACTGAGCAACTGAAATACAGCTGCATTTAAGGGGATGGAATCAGGGTTGGGAAGCAGTGAAATAAAGCTTTTCAGGAATACCGGACATAAAAGTCCCGCCAAAATTGATCCGTTTTTTATGTCCAGATGCTTTTGAAAATAATGGGTGACCATTTGGCTACCTCATCGTTTTAATCAGAAATACAAAGAAAATTTTAAACTCACATATTTTATAGCTTGAGCATTTTTCTTTGTTTATTTCCTACTTTCCAATTCAGTTCTACAAATCATATGATTAGGTAATGAGAACTCATGCTGTATAAAAATATTTAATGCTATACTTCCAAGTTAAGGCCATGTATTTCCTGGAACTGTTTCAAAAAAAAAAAAAAAAAGCCTATCTGGATTCTTTCTTCCCCACGCTCATTATTAGATGAAAATCATTTCAATATTCTATTTTGACTTTAGATGGTGCAAGATTATATTCAGAAATTCAAGCCTCTACTGTTAGGTTGTTTACATGGTTTTCTGGCCTTTCTAACTTTGTGCAACCACTCTTTGCAGCTATATATTTTTGCAGTAAGGCATCCCAGGGGTCTGTGAGAAGTTTTAATGTCAAGCAGAACTAACATGTAAACTACACGTGACATACTCGACATATTTCACCTCAGAAAGTTACAGTATGCTTAGACGGGATGAAATACGAAAGAAATAGACTTAACACAATATTTCTAAATCTTGGAAATCTATTACCTGAACTTTGAGTCCGTTTGCAGGACTCTGTAGAAATGCAAACGTGAAGTCCAAGGAGTAGAGCAGAAGGCATATTGGGCAGGGGGACAGAAGATTGCTTTGAAGGATGATGTAAGCAAGATTGCATCCTAGAAAGATAGCAGCTGCTTCTGCTGGTGCCAACATCGAGAATTTGTGCCACTGGCCTAGTTTTCTGGGGACTTTTGACCTGCACGCTCTTGAGGGCTTGCAGACATGAATTAATCTGTCCTTTGAACTTTTCTTTCATTTGAACGTCTAGGACCTGTTTTGGTCTTGTGTACGGTACTGTATCGTGTTATAAACAGACATGTTTCCACTGTTTGAAAGCTGTAGTTGAAAGTTAGGTTGCAACTATGAGTTGGCTGTCAAAAGAATTAATTTTCTGCTTTAAGCAAAATATCAAGAGAGTCATTCAATCCACTCCTGTGATACAGATTCATTTTGAATTTACAGGGTAATTTGCATTAGTGGTTGTACTGCATGAGCAATAAATATGACTTGCTTGGTTTCTAATGATGATAATAGTTCTCTTTGTATTACTGTAAGAATTGAATCCACCATCATTCTTTTCCTATTATTATTATGCTGTAAAGGAAAAACTCTTTTGCATTAACCAAGGAGTAAAATGCATGCATTTAGCATCATTCTTGCAGGTAGTCCTCAATTCTGAAAAGACCTCTCAGAAGCTGCATCAAATGGGAAAGCTAGACGGATGGCAGAATGCAGAAGCTGCCATTTAGGATCGAGTACAA
The DNA here is from genome assembly GCF_027477595.1 of Haemorhous mexicanus. Classification (NCBI taxonomy): domain Eukaryota; kingdom Metazoa; phylum Chordata; class Aves; order Passeriformes; family Fringillidae; genus Haemorhous; species Haemorhous mexicanus. Next base: position 20,536,853 of record NC_082345.1, on the reverse strand, counting down.
AATGACACCCAAGAAATTCTTCATGGATGCTGCATAAGTACAAAGACGCCATTATTTCAAGGTGAAAAAGAGTCAATGAATAAAAAACGATGCTAATCAAGACACTAGAGTACCAAGCGTGCGACAAGGCTTTTTTGTAATGAACATCATGCCCAGCATGAAAAAGTACTCTTTTTATTGTAGATCGTTTAAAAGTGCACAACAGTTTGGAAAAAAGTGCTTTTCTTTTTTCTAGTAATAAGAACTCTGTATCATTCTAAAAGATACTGGACACAGGTTTTTGAAAACAATGTTCTTTTGAAGGTTAATTCTATTCATAAATACTTCACAGGAAAACATTTGATCTGCTGTTCATCCTGAAGACTTTTAAAGGAAAATGTTTTGGTTGCGTTCTCTTCTGACTAGTTCAGGAGCTCAGTCTTACCAGCATTCTAATGCTTTTTTATGTTCCTGATGGCACGGCTTAGACATCCTTGTCTCCGTTACCGTCATGATTTCCATATCAAGTGATGAGAATTTTTCTTCATGATTGGTGAAGTGAAGTGTCATAACATTCATGTCAAGTCAATTTGAAGTTTTTTTTTCCAAAGGAATCTCTTCCTTCCTAATGAAAACCATTTGAAATAGCAAACCTACTCCGTTTTTCAGAAAGTGATATAATAAACCTGTAGAGTACAATGTCCTCGGAGTTGTTTTTTCAGCAGAAGAAGAAAACTGCTGTTTTCTTCTTCTTCTATCACCTTAGACTTACTTTATTCAAAACCTTTTTAAACCTTTGAATTTCTATTTTGATAGCTAATTCCTTTCACAGTGGGCTATAGCATATGTATTTTGAAAGGCCATTTGTACATATTCAAAGGGCTTACTTCTATTCTACTAAGAAATGGCTGTACTTCTAGTAGGGAAACTTCAAGGTCCAGTAAGATTTTATCTTGTACAAAATTTAAAAAACTCCAACTCTTAAAAATGATACCAGAAAATGACGTCTGTAAGACTGTGGCAGGAGGCTTTTTCCAGAACAATGTGCAGTTCTTCCCAATTCTATTTTTCCCTCCCATTACTTTGTACACAAAGATTTTTACACAGTCTTCTAACAGTGGCATGTTACTACTGGGCTAGAGTATTGCCCTGCCAGCATTGGAATTGACTGGAATGCAGCTGTGTTCCAATTTGCTGATGGGACAAGGGTTTTTTTGCTGAACACACTTTAGCAAGCAAGAGGGCTTCTTGGTCTTTAGATGCTGAGTCCCAGAAAAAGATGAATGAGGTGGTGACGTGCCTCGTGTTTTGAAGAGAGATCAAAAAGTTATTGCTGGGGTCACCTCCCTTTTGGTACGGAAAGCACACAGAGGGCTTTGAAGCAGCACTTTCACCCTCTTTGCATTCACTAGTAAATCTGAGACAGAGCTTGGCCCAAGGTTTGTGCAAAAATACTCTTTTGATGCAACTGTGCACCAGACAATATCTCTGGGAAAATTTGCAGGGGCAGAAAGCAAGCCCTTCCTGGGAAATCTACTGAAATGGTTCAGAAGTTATTCCCACTCACTCTTGCTAACCTCTGCTGTCTAGCTGTCGGATATGCTTGGGACCATGTTGAAATAATTCTAAACAGTGTACTGAGGCTGCAATATTGAGTAAACATAGGTATTTTCCATAGGTGTCAGGGAAAAATATTTCTATTGGTAAAAATGAGTTCCATAGAAAACAAGAAGAGCATGGTAGAAAAAAAATCACATCAATAGAATGAAGATGCCCAGAATTCTTCTTTTGAAGTTACACAGAGTCAATATTTTCTAAATAAGGTTGTGAAACTTATGAAGAAGTAAGAGTACCTTCCACCTGACTGGTGCACAAGTTCATGTTTCCAACTTACAAAAAACATATTATTAAAAGAAAAATGTTCCACCTTGTGGAAAAGTAGCCCATTCGTAATTGTATCAAAGGTAGGGTTAGATCAAGTATTCCTACAAGACAGTAGTAGTACTAGGAAAAGCCTTTTGTCATCTATCTGACTACAGGAAACTTGAGCAAGCAGAAGTGTCTTTCCCTGCTGCAAGCTGTACTTCCGATTTGCTACTGCTGCTTAAACATTGTTCAAAGAAAACTTGTCAAAATAAAACTAGTGTATACAAGCAACTGGAACTATCCATTGCGTTCCAGCCAATTTGAACTAGAAAATATCGGACACACACTCCAGTTGAATATTCTAATGCATAGATGGAGTATACCAGCACTAAGAAATGGGAACGCTGGAGAAAGGAGCAAATGCAGATGAATTTCAGGGAAGGAAATTATTGGAGAGCTAACTGCAGTCCCTCGACTTTACAAGAAATGATGTCCAGTAAATCCCAACCTGACACATAAAGAACTCCGTTTTGAAATGGGCTGCATCTATGGTCCTCTGTTCTTCCTAGATGAAGGAACTGTGTTTTGAATCAATCTTCCAAGTGGTATGGCTAAAGACCTTGGATACCTCAAATTTTTTTTTTTTTTTCCAGAAGCAACTGTCTCGAAACCTCTTTAAACTGACATTTCCCCTTACGATGCCATCTTTTAAAAGAGCACCTTTTCATTTAACAGGGTATTCCAAACATCATTTCCAAATTTAGACTAAAAGTAACACTCTTTCTAGTTATCTTTGGGTTTTTTGCAGCTTCCTGCCAACATAGGCAGCAAGGAAGAGAACCGACGGCAGCTCTTTCTGGAGCATCTTGAACAAATGCCCTTGCTTATGTTCAAATCTTTCACTTCTCCAAAATCCCTAACGAGGAAGAAAAGGTTGTGAAGGCATTACTAGTAGTATTAGATGGCAATGGATGGGTCAAATAGAATTTGTATCGCATAGATGATACTTGGCAAACAGCAAATGAAGGGGTTTCTTTCAGCTCTCAGACTGATGTTACATCTCAGTAATTTATTAAAAAGATAACAAGAAGGATATTTTTAAACAGTGAACTTAATTACACCCCTACCCATGGACATCTGAATCTTAGGAATAGACAGTGTCTGATTTAGAAAAAAAAAAAAGAATTATCACAGTTTAAAGAAGTATATGATCATGAACACTTTGCTGATGGAACGTAGCCTATTCATTGGCTGAAATGAAGCAGGTAGACAGGACATAGGAAATATTGTTTTGTGGATCAAACATTTATTTTTTTAAAGTGATGCTTACAGATGGTGAACTCACCAACTTTGATATTGCACAGTAGATAAGGGTACCTAACTTGCTCCATCAAGTTATCCCTTGGAATCACCATCCAAGGGCATTTTCCCCTGCCTCTGTGAAAATGTGCCTACCTTTTTCACAATACTTTTGCAGCAGCATTGCTAGGCCTGATCAGCTGTTATGGAGGGTGAATGATCAGCAGCAAGGTGACTGGCCAGGTTCATTTGCTTCAATGGATTTTGATCTACTGGATATTTTGAAGACGTGCTTCAGCCCTCTTTGTCAGACACAGCCTTCAAATGGTGCTAAACAATTGTTCGGGCTGTGGACCACATGAAAAAGTACTTTCTGGTGCCTTTACTGGGCCATATGCTCTTGATTCTCTCCCTCAACTTCTCCATCACCTCTCATCTCTTTCACATGAGCTATGTTCAAGGTCCACAGGATACTTTTCACAGAATCTTCAGGCCTGATGCAGTAGGAATGATGAACAAATGCAGCTGGGATGAATTTTCCAGTTTGGATAAAACCTCTTGTGCACACAAATCCCCCTATGCCCAGAAAAACCTTCACTAAGCACGCGTGTTCTACCTAAACCGCAGTTTAGTCTGAAAGAAAAGCTTTGGTCTGAGAGTATCTGAGAGATTTGCATGAAGCACAGATATCTGACCTATGCAATTTTGAAGATCAGAGAAAAAAGAAAAAGGCAAGAAGTTTTTCATTTTACTGGTTTTAATTTTCAATTCCATGCACTTTTTCAAAAAGTGTCAATCTCAAATGGCCATCAACATATTTCAGTCGTCTGGAAGTTAGTATTCATATCAAATGTGTTTCAAATCAATAGAATTTCAAACCTTTCCTCAAAGTTTATATACCTAGATTTAGTATTTCTGATCTCTATTAGATGAAAGGAAGACATTTTTTGCTGTTGGGGTGCTGGAACGCTGCTTCGGGTTGCCCAGAGAAGTTGTGGATGTCCCATCCCTGAACGTATTCAAGTCAGCTTGGATGGGGCTTTGAACAGCAACGAATGCCACCCTTGATGGTAGATAAACAAAGCTTGAATATAGAAGAGACTCAGATTGAGGTATACGAACAAATTTTCTCTCAGCTCTTGGGGTAAATTCAAAGTTGTACAAAATTGCATTTCTCTGTGATTTTCACTACTGTAACAGAAAGCTTCATGAAAACTGTGCAGAAGATATCAACTTTTAAAAGCGATAAGAACTACAACATCAAACACATGGGATGGGTTTCATCATGGGACACCCTCTGAGAGAAAATCTCTGTATTTCGACACTTCATGCCAATCATTAGGATTTCAAGGAGTGCCAAAGAAGGCGGCAAAATATCCTTCAGGACATTATTTACTGTAGTTCAGCCTGGCCATTAGTTGGAATTGGTGTTTGAACTAATGTAGACATACCACACACACTTTCCATGCACTGAAAACTTACTGTTTACAATGAATAAGCAATGAGGATCAAAATTGATTGAAAGCATCTTAAAAATGTCAAGTATTTCACTGTAAATGATCTAGGATCAAAATACTTATTCCTCCTTAGTGAGGGACAAATAAATTCTTCCGTACCATGATGGTTAAAAATTGTCTAAACCAATGTTTTCTTCTGAAAAGACATCATCTAATTTTTTCTATTTTTAGAAGAAAATATTTCTAGACATAGAACAAAGGAATTTTAAAGGAACAAATGGAAGGAAAATATTCTGCAAACAGAATTCAATGAAAACCTGTGTTTTAAATATGAGGTAGATATTCAACAGAGTTTTTGTACCAGATATTTGAAATAGTGTACCGGCTATTTTGTCCACAAAGAGAGCTATTTAGCATTTCAGTCTTTTCCAAGGTGTTCATGATCTGCTATGCTGATCTCTGTGCATGCCTAGGTGTGTGCGGAAGGTGGGGCCATGTGAAGGGGAGTGTCTATGTTTGCTTAGCACTCGGAGAGGCAGATTCATGCCTCAGCTCCATCATTTCTTTTAGAAACTTCCCAGAGAGTGGATATGAAGTTTCATATCCAAAAGAGATCAATTCCCAAGTCATCCATTTTACTCTACCTTGTAAATCACATGCTTTGTTGCATATTTTATCAAATAGACTTTCAAGCCGCGTGGAGGAAGGAGAATGTGGAGAATCCCTCCAATGTCTTGCAACTTGTACGCAAATAGATTTTCAAGAAAATCATCATTTCTCTTTTAAATACATCTGGGACAGGCATGATGGTGGCGTCAATCTGTTGAAGTTTTTGTTGCTGGGGGAAGTTGTACGAAAGGACTGGTTTTTACATTGACCAGTTACTGAATCAAGTGCATGAACACATTTGAAATTCCACTGGGGTTTCCTTTTTCTAGCAGACTACTTCTAGAACTAGCTAGCAGACTCAAGATGACTCTTTTTCTCTGTTTTTGTTTCTTTCCTATTTTCTTGCTTTCTCTGCAACTGTCTACACAATTTTAGGACTTTTTTCCCAACTCAAATTGTTTCATAGACCGATAATTCAGATACGCTTTTTACAAGGAATGTTTTAAATCTTTGTTAGAATTAAGAAAGTTAAGGACATAGGTCTTTTTCTTCCCTTATGAAAATTGCAATGAAAGAGTTCAATAAAGACCAACTCCTTTTTATTTATTTGGAATACAAGTCGATAATTCCCATACAGTAATTCATTGGTGGACCAATATTTGCCATTCTGATGTAAGTTGTCACTTCTTAACAATATGCCTTCTGTGACTACGTTGACAACACTTTTGGTAAAGATCCTAACTGGTCTTAGACACGCATAGGGAGAAATTTGCTCTGCCAGTGTCAGTCTTAAGCATGCGTCTCAGAGGATCTTTCTAGAGCTGGGGAATTTTCCCATGAAAGGGATTCAGTTATGGAAGAGACAGGTTTCCTGGAGTTTTACATTCTTCTTGAACACTACTTAAGGAACTTAAATCCCATGTCCATTTGGATCTCACTCTGCACAGAGCTTTGTCATGCCAGTCCTTGAAATGCATCTCTAAGAGAATTCACTAGCACAGAATGAATGAGGGTGGAAGGGCTCTGTGCGGCTCCCCAAGTCCAATCCCCCTGCTTCAACCAGGATACCTAGAGCCTGTTGCCCAGGATTATATCTGGGCCTACTTTTAATGTCTTCAATGATCCAGACTCCACCATCTTTCTGGACACTCTGTGCCATGGTTCAGTCACCGTCACGATAAAAAATAATTTTGTGATGCTCAGAGGCAATCTCCTGTATTTCAGTGTGTGCCCACTGCCTCTTGTCTTTTCACTGAGCATCATTGAAAAGACACTGGTTCCCTGCTCTTTGCACTATTCCTTCCCGTAGGTATGTGTGCTGCCATGTAGCTAAACGTCCAAAACTTCCCTGAAGCCCAGGCAGATGATATTCTCTTCATCTACCAGGCAAGTTCATTCACCGGAGGAGTTTAAAAAGTCGTCAAGCCCCAATTTCCCCTGGTAAATCCATGCTGACTACATTTGTTCTGTCCTCCTTCGTGTGCCTGGCAATGCTTTCCAGGAATAGCTACTCCATCAACTTCCTGGGGATCCAAATGAGGCTGGCTGGCTTGTACTTTTCTGAGTCCTCCTGGTTGCCTTTTTTCAAGATGGGTGACATTTGCTTTCATCCAGTCTTTGGGCACTTTCCTCAGTCACCATGGTCCATCCAACATGATCAGGAGTGGCCTCAGAATAACATCTGCTAACACCCTTGAGACCTGTGCATCCATCTCAACAAGGCCTGTGGACTTTATGGAATACTTCCCAATTCAGTGACTATGCCCATAAAAATTTGCATGGGATAAGAGGCCATTTTAACAGGTACCTGAAGAGTGAGTGAAAAGCTATGGAAGCAATCCAAAAGGACAAAGACTAGAGTTCCCTTTGAAGACAAAGCATCCCATCATGGAGCTGAGCAGCTTTAGATCCAGGTAAGCTTCCTCTCTGAAAGGATGCAGAAGACATGATTTTACCTTATCCAGTAATAAAATGTGTTGACCATTCACTTGCAATACAAAAAATTCAATGATTTCCAAAATTATTGCCTCCTAAGTAGACAATAATATACTGGCTGGGTATTCCCCTAACAGATGAGAGCACCTGCTTGATGTCTCTTATGCGTGCAGACTATTTGAAGTAGGTCATTTGAGTGGGGATTCCTGGTCTTCGAATTTTCTTTCTGATGAATTTGGAATATTTACTGAAGCAAGGACCGGAAGATGAAAACTTCATTTCCCATCAGCGCACTCTAACATCCATGGCCGTAATGCCATTGTTTCTCCCCAGCTGAGTCAAGAATTCATGACTACAAAGTGGATCAGCTCCAAAGGAAAGATCAAGGCTGGATAATATTCTCTCTTGGTAAAGCTATTTATCTCAAATGAAGTGACCAACTTCTAATCGCTCACTGGCCTAAAGCCACAAGGAGGGGGAGATGGACCAGCTTTCCTTCCACTGCTGCTCTCTTTGTCACTTCGGTGTTTAATACGAGTAGGAAGACGTTCAAAAAGACAGCGTTGCAGAATTCATAAAATTCAGTCTTAAAAAAAATCATTTTTTAGCAGGTGAAATAAAAATAGCAAATAAAATATATAAGTTTGTCTTGCCTTGTTCTCCAGGTTTTGTAACTGGCACACCTTTCCTTATGAACGCACTGTCCTTTCCTAAATACTCTCATATGGAGGAAGATGCTTCTGATCAGAAGAGCACTAGGATGTCTTTACTCGACCTTTTCTTTTCACTGATGCTTGGTCCTCTGAAAAGAATGGTTTTCTAAAATTGAAATGTGCTACTATTGTTCCCATGGGGTAAGCCGCAGACTCCTCCTGTCGGAGCTGTCACTAATCAGCTACTCTCCTATCTGCCTTTAGTAGTTGAATGTTCTGGTCTAAAAGTAGCACCTTCTGTGTAGCCATGCTCTTAGTTGCCAGTCTCATCCTAAATCCAAAGACCCTCCTGCAAAGGACCGCTGGTTCTGTAGTCAACCAAGGAAAAAAGACCCGTCCATCCATGCTTTCTGATTTAAAATATTAGGGTATGATGTCCCTAAACAATTCTCTGCAGTTGAACACTACTTATCTTTGGCGTGTTCCTTCAACTCACTCGCAAGTCATTCATGCCTTAGGTTATTGGGAGAATTGCTTCATTGGAAGATGATTAAAAGGGGTATGAGAATACTTTTGTGCTTCTGCTATGAGGATACTTTTCAAATCCATACAAACTCCCTGCAAATGCAAAAACCTGCATCCTGTATTGTCCTAGCTTACAATATCAAAATGCATCCTATTCCCACCCTCAAGAACTGAGGAAACCAGGGGTGGCATCGTTTTTTCCTTCTCTCCTGTTAATGGGCCCATCAATGTCTTGCCACATGACTCAGAGATAACTCCCTCCAGGAGCCATTTCTGTTTCACGGGTAATCAAGGACCCACATCATGACTCAGAATGATATCAGCCCATTGGGAGATGCTCTGCCCAGGGGGTAGGAGCTAAGCATCCCCACCTGGATATCATCTGGGTTTTGGAAGGCAAGAAACACTATTTCTACTGCATTGCCAGAGGAACGGCCACCCTTAGCCACTGGTTTTCCAGAGGACGAGAGCTACCAGATGGTTTCTAAAGAATCACCCCTTCAACAAGACCATTTCATCCAAACTGCTTTCACCACCCTAACTAGCAGGATGTCAGCTTGTATTCTGACTCTGTCAGTGGTTTTTCTTTTGTACTCTTGCATGGATTTGGGTTTTTTCCCCTTTTCCTAATAAACTGGATTTCTGACTTGGAGTCTTGCTGCGGTGCTGGATTTCTTCAGCCCAACTAGCTCCCGACACCGACAGCGAGAGTGGGCCGCCCCAAGAAAGCTGTCGAATCCGGGCTGCAGCTGTAGGGCACAGCTGCTCTACGGCACAGGTGGACTGCCTTGGGGATAGAACTGCGCTGAGAGCAGGGACAAGGAACAGGGAGAGGTCTTCTGCATATTTTTCAGTTTACTCCCTGGAGGGTCAAGGACAGAAAGACAATGATTCAAAGGCATCCATCAACTTCTAAATGGGGGGAAGGTCCCAGGGGAGGATACAATCTTTAACCAACTGGGAGAAACTGGGGGTGGTAGACAAGGAGGGGAATACAATGTTGAAACCAGTAGGGGGACTACAGGGGAGGAGAATAACTTGAAGAAACCACTGGGGTTTTGAAGGGTACAAAATTGAGAGGGAAGTTTCTAGAGAAAGGGGCAGGCTTGGGGAGGGGTTGATGTTCAATGGGAGAAGGAACAGGGAACAAAAGGGCAGGTCTTTGGGGAGAGGGACAGCTAGGGCAAAAGCCAACAATACTGGGGGGAAAGGAACAATCCATTCATAATAACATATGCTATAACAGCACAAAATAGGAAGCCTTAGAAAACGGACTACTAGAACTGCAGTACAATAATAAACACACACTGCAACAGAGTGTCTCACTGGTTTGGCTTTCAAAGCAGAAGAGGTGCCAACCTAAAAATTTCCCAACTTCAAGGTTAACTGGCTGCAGTTTTGATTTCCTTCTTCAATATATCACCAAGGCGCTATCAGCTTCTGTAATTGGCTCAGCAGCATGTCTGTTCTTAGTGCCAAGCAGGGATTCACTTTGCCAGGCATGGAGGAAGCTTCTAGGAGCTTTGCACAAAAAATCACTTCTGTGGCTGGCTTCTTCCCTCCCCACCAAAAACCAAGCCATGCCAAACCAACACCTTAACTAATTCGTAGTACTTAGTACGCATCCAAGAATGTCTTTTAAACGATGCTTTATGTTTTTGACCAAACGCACTGAAAAGAAGTGGATCCATAATATTGATAAAAATTGTTCCAGTTCAATAGAAATATTGGGTCATGCAACTCTAGATTACATAGCTGTTTTTTTGTACAATACCCAGAGGCTTTTTTCACCTCCATGGAAGAGCCTAAATGAGGGATGTGGGAGTCCAGGCGGCTCTCCAAAATGCAGTTTATTCCATCCAAGACGTTGCAGCAGTCCAGGGTAGTGGGCAACAGAGCCTGTGCCTACAGCTGTCAGCTCTAGCTACAGGCAGGCCTGGAGACCCTTTGGTTTTGGCACTTTGCTGAGCATCTTCATACAGTAGAACCAATCTATCCCTTAACTATTATCTATAGCCTATCCTAACGACTCTAATTACCATATGTTGCTATTCTCCACTCACTAAAAGTCAGTATATTACAGCTGAAGCGGAAAGTTGTTTTTCAGTTTTCTTGACAGTGGAAAATTTGGAGAGCTTTTTCTGCTTGCAGCATTTGCTGACTTGTTTGCCTGTGCTAGCTTCCTGCTTGGTAAAAACATCTTCTTGTTTGGGGTGGGTTTATCCTTTGCTGTAAGTCATAAAACCCTCTTCTAACTAAGGTATCCTCGGTTATCCAGTAAGACAGGCTCAGCAATTCTTTTCTTCTAGATCAAAACTTGCTTCCAACTCTATTCCTTCTTCAGACTCCACATTGAAAAATCTTTCTGCCAAGCATACATATCTGTGAGACTTTCTCGTCAAACTTTCATCTTTCCCAACACCTCTAAAGAAATGTTTCCTGATGGTTTGGATCAGAAGATCCAGTATTGCCATCCTGAGATTTTTCATTCAAAACCCATAAGCTGTGCTCAAGGTTTTGGCTATGTTCTTTGTTGTGCCTTGCATCTATTTTGGCTAGAAAGCCAGTGTAGATGATGTCCTTGCTGCAGTAGCCATGGGAAATAAGGTGGAGTGTCTGGCTGATGTACCGGGATGTAGACTATCCAGCACTCCCCCAGGGAGGCCAGGATCCCTAAAGGAATAGAATATTGGCTATGCTCTGGGAGTTTTACAGAGAGAAAGATCCTCACAGCTCAAATGATTTGTCTCCTGGAGTTCTGAGGAGTATGTGGTGAAGAAGAAGGCTGCTGTCTTTTCCAAGAATCTTCCGTGCATTCAAGAGGATCATTGAACTTCTTGTCTGAGAATGAAAGAAATATTAGTAGTAATTAGTACTTTTTCTCTGTCTGTGCATCACTGATTGAATTTGGGTAGGCAATATTTTTTTTATTTATTTATTTGAATTATTCATCATAAGGTCTTCCAAATTCCCAAATTCTGCTTCACTTCTTTCTTTTGTAGGCCAGTCTGGTTCATCTTCTCTTCTACTGTATTATTGCAGACCATATCTGAATGGATTTTTTTTTTTTCATTTTGAACATTAGGTTTAAACCGAATGAACAGAACGCTTTATTTATCCTTATTTGACCAGTTTGCAAGGAAATACAGAATTTTGAAGAGAAGTGACGTGACTCCACTTGAGGTTTTCAATGGATGAGAAGAATGACGATGTCCTACATTCACAGCATTGTTTACAGTAACATTGCAGCTAGTTTCCAGCAACGAAGGTCAGGTTCTGGAAGCAGGCATGCATGATTGTAGAGAAGTCTAAAAAGTTTCAGTTTGGCCGCTTTTCTTGAAAAATAGCTAATATGTCTCAACGTTGTGCTGAATCTTGTTGTACAGACACTTCTTTTGAGGTCTGAACTCCTTGCTGGACTTCTGTATCTAAGAATCAGATACAGTAAACCTATGTTTCCTTATATGCTGTAAGAATTTGGTTCTAATCTAGAAGAGCAAGAAAAGGTTGCCATATTAATACAAGGTAAAGAACCTGCTAAGAAAGCAGTTAATGGACTGCTTTTTTTATTGGAGCAGTGATTTAGTGGTTGGATGGGTTTTTTTTTTTTTGCTTCTCAATAGAATTTAAGAAGTGGTGGGGTAAGAATGTGTGGATGTTTATAGGTTTGCCTTGAAAGAAGAATTACAGGGGAAACTGTTGTAAAGAATTGATGCAGAGCTCTATGCATTAATGCACTCTTCCGTACAGAGTTTCAGAAGTGAAAACCAAGAGGAGAGAGTGCCGACAAGATGAGAGTGCCGATTTACTAGAATGAATTCAAGATAGCATTCTTTTCTCTCTGAATTACAGCTCTAAACCTCATGGTAGTAATAGGAAGTACATAACAATCTCAAAGATTTAAAAATGGATGATGAAGTTTTCTATCCAGTAAACTGTAAGGCTTCACATTTTAACCTGGTTTGCATTTTGGCAAAAGCCTGGAATCTTCTGCAATTTGCCAGATAACAAGGGATTTAGAACAGGAAGTATGCAAGTAATCATTTGGAGCCTTCATCTCCCTTCTTAGAACAATGGATACATTTATTATGCTCCTATTTTTATTCCATCAGGGGATTTGATCATGGAAATGTCTAGTCATTCTTTTCTTGTTTTCAACCCCTCAAAGAGCATGAATCCAAACTATTCAGAAGTTCTTGATCTGCAACAGTGACAAGCACTATACTGGTAAGAGTCAGTGGACATTAGCAGATCCCCTATGCCAGCCCCCTATGGCGGGCAGTTCTGGCAGGACTGATGTTTGAGGGGCTGGAATTCTGTGAAATAGAACATTCTATGAATGGGGAAAATGGAAACAGATTCTGAACGTTCAACCCAACACGTGAACAAGTAATAGGGCAGGTAATTTTCTGTGGAAATTTCTTTAGCCCCAGTGTTGTGGATGATGATTACTCTTCCTACCTCCTTTGGTCAGCTGCCAGCACAGTCACGTTACTCCGCTTATGGACAGAAAACCAGAAGTCATTTTTGAACAAAACACCCAGCAGGACCTTAGAGTGTTTTTGCTGCAAAATGTTTCAAGGCAGATAGGGAAACAATTCCATTGTAGAGAGTGTGCTGAGAAGACAAGTTTGGAAGTTAAAAACCATGGGATCTGTTTCTATATATGTCACTGATTTTGCTTATTATCAATTTGGTGGGGTTTCTTGTTTTGTTGTTTTATTTTTTTGGTTTTTTTTGTTGTGGTTTTTTTTTTTGTTTGTTTTTTTGTTTTTTTGTTTATTTTTTTTTCCTGCATCCTTGAGATGAAAGCATAAGACAGAAAAGTACGGTAAAGTTAAAATACTTTTGAGATGGCTTGTGCTGAAAAACTTGTAGCTACTGCTAAGGCCCATAAGCCAGGTCCTGTTTCATTTCTGAGAAGCTATAAAATTCCCATTGGTAATTTAGTTCTAAGCATCTGTTGTTATGGTGGAGATGCAAATTAAGAAGAACAATTTTTGAATCTGTAGGGATGTATTTACCATTTTGGAGCTGCCTTTTCAGTCTCTGAGCCATCAATGAAAAGAAGGAGAAGAATCTACACTCTTTTCAACCTGTGGACCATCCACTACTGTCCACGTGCTCAGATTCAAAGCCAAACAATCCTGTCGGGCCTGATTGGGAGGAATTATTTGGATTCAAAATACTAGACTAGTATTTGATTTCCATCAGCACAGTCCATTGGGCACGAATTTTGATATCAATAGAACCTTTCACGGGGATCCATCTTTCTCACCTGCAGTACATTTTAAAGAGAAGAGGCATTGTTGAATGGCTTCAGTGAAAAAAAAAATCTTAAATGCACTCTGAATGGAATTGAGATCCAAAGGAGCCAGTATTTCAAGAAAGCCTGAGATGTTGTCTGCCATGAGATCCCTTCTAAGAGGTTCTATTAAGGTACCAAATTCTTCATCAAAATACTGTCAGATTGGTCAGAGGGGAAAAGCAAACTTTTTGAATGGTCCTTTGGGAAGACAGGGCTTGCAGCGAATTTAGTACTTGCTGCTAGGTTGCCTACATTCCAGGAAAGAGTATTAAATACTGAAATTCGACCGATGGTGGATGAAGTCTTTGTGACTGTGAAAGTCCAGTGCATGGCAATCTCAGAAAGGAACCCATCAAAGCCCCTGAAATGCCAACACACAAGTTGTGAGTTGGCAGTGCATGCCAGGTTTTAGCAAACCACAGCAAAATGCTGATTGCAAAACGAGGCCATCAAGTCACATCCGGTATGAAGCAGTAGGAAAGAGGAAAGCAGCTGAGAGCGTCAACCCTGCTAAGTAGTCTCAGTATTCTTATTGCCATTAGCAGAAATGTGAAATGAGTCTATAAAAATTACAAAGGAGGCAAAAGAAAAGGGAGTGATGACTCCTCTGGCATAGTGTTTCCTAACAGGGATCTTCAAAATCCTGTAAAGATTCTCTCATCCTTTAAACTGAAGGAAGGTATTAATGGCAGTAAGGAAATGGCATCAAATGCTAGAAAGACTCTGGGCAGTGTACTTCTAGACAGAAATGCCACTGATGGAAAACCGACTAAACTGGCACCAATGCAGCAGCATTGTACTAAAGCCCAGAAATTGTCCACGGCTTCACTCTCTGCCATTCCTTTCATATGCACACAGCAGCTCTGCAACATTCCTACTCATCATCTCCTTGGCAAACTGGGCGTGAGGGTCCGTAGTGACGCAGAGTCCCCAGGCAGGTGCAAAGGAGAGCCGCTTTCTTGCAAAAGCCAGGCTTTTGAAGCAGACAGGCCTTTATCACTTGCATAGCTTTAAGCCGCAACAAACATAATTCAACCAACCGTCATACCCCACGCTGTGAACACGCAATGCTTCTAGAACTTCTTGATCTACCTCTAATTCAGCTGTCTCACTTTCCCCTAGTCATTTTCTACTTAGCCAAAGTAACGGGCCTCAGCCATGGTTTTACAAGGCCTTCCTTTCGGAAAGTTCTACCTATATGCAACAGCATACCACTAGTTTCTTCACCACCAAGAGTTTAGGTAGATGATTGGCATCTGCCCTTGCGGTGAAACACAATGGGGAGAGAAAATGCTGTTGGAGATGTTCAGTCATTCCATTTTCTAGACAGGCCAAATCAAAAGAAAAGCAAGCTATAGGATTGTGTACTTGCTCTTACAGAACACCTGCTGCCATCTGACAATGAACTAGCAGAAAATCAGCAAGAATGAGACTTGAGGCAAACAACCTTTGGAAGGGAATAATGGGTTGATAAATAAAGACAACAGTTTCCAGGCTCTTGAGATACTTTAAATGACAGCAAAGGATTTGAGAGCAGAGGCTGAACTGGTGGGGAAGGATTCAAAGAATCCCAAGAAAAACATGACCAAAGAATAAAAGAACCCCAAGAAAAATAGGGGCAACTGACCTGTTAAGGCCTTCAGGAAATCAGTGGCCGCTGATTTAGATAGGCCATTCAAGTTCATTTACTGGTGCACCTTCCACTCCTATTTCACCTGTCAGCATCACAGGGTGAATTGAGACCTTGGAATCAAGATTATTTGGGATTCTGTTCTTAGCTTTAGGAGAGAAGTACAGCAGATGAAGTACCTGTTACTGATGTGATACCCAGGAACACAGAGTTGACACATTTCATTGAAGTCCAATCACAACTAGCAATACTAAGAGGATAGGATTGGCGCCTTTTCATGACGCTCTTCTTGTTACGCAGCCTGCTCTGATTCTGGTGAAACTTTTTCATTAGCTTCTCTCTAAAAAGGAGAAAAACCAATTAAATGTCCCTCCCTGCTGATGCTAATCGAGTCAGAGGTCTATGAAAGGGCCAAAAATATTCGGAATTCTTCTTAGACAATGGAAATGGAAGCAGAGCTACCAATCTATTTCCTTGCAACATATCCCTAAAACTCATTCCCTTCTATTCATCACTTATGTATAGCCAGCAGTACATTCAGGAAAAGATGAAACTGACTGATGTCAGCAAGGGAAGGACTTGAAAGAACTATTCCCATGAATCATCGTATAGACAGTAACTCTAGCATTAAAATCAGAACCCTTTTAGTAAGTATCACTTATGGGAAATTCAGGACTCCTGCACAATGGACCAAGAGGATTAAGCAGAAGCCGTTTATGATTTACATGATGCACTTACTCATTCTGACTCTCTGCACACGCTAGTCACGCTTTTCTTATTGGTGCCTTTGTCTTGTCCACGCATTCTGCGTGCACCTCTCAGAAGATGTGTTTCCTTACAGTCCAGGTACTTTGCCCCCCCCCCCACCCCCCCCCCCGTTTTGGAGTTCTTGTGGTCTTGGAATTTAGTTTCTCAGCTTTTCCTCTCTTGTTTTAGCAAGGCTTATGTCTTGATGAATTCCAGAGGGCCCTGAGAAAATTCTGAGAAGAACCGTTCCACGCTGGATGGCTGGTGCAGCCCATAGTCTAAGCGGTTCAGATACATTGTCACAATTGCCCCTTCTTCTTGCACCAGCCAGATCTTTTCCAATGTCATTTTTAGCAAGAGGCACACCAGTTTCACCATGCATGGAATAACACAAAGCAATGAAATAATGACTACTGGTAAAAACAAAGCTCCATTTACGAGATCTTTCAACCACCCAGTTCTTTCCCATCCCTCAAACCATTGATGCAAACCCCACTCGTTCCCAGTCAATTTCTTCATATTGTCTTGTACTTGTGTGAGTTTCGTATGAATGGCTGCAGAATGGTCCAAAAGATTCATGCAACATATTCCTTATAAAATTCCTAACACTCGTACCCATGTGCTAGTAACAATAAATCTATTTCACCTCCTATTTGCAGTGTGCTATATCTAATAGGATCTACGTCAGTGAGCACCTGACTTAAAATAGAAGAAGTTACGATAAGTCGTTTGAACATCCAGCACCCCAAATGATTAAAAGCAGCCAAACCTTGATAAGCAGCGCCATCTAGCGTAAGGAAGAACACAGTTATTCCTGCTGGAACGAGCAAAACTCGACATAATGGTGCCAATCACGTCTTTAGCTAGTGTTCCTCTCTAGGTATTCCCGGAAACGAAAAAGCGGCTTCCTCCAGCAAAACCCATTATGAAGGTAAGAGAGCCCGGCGAAGAGCGGCTTCTGTTAAAAGAATCCGGCTACCGGCACCTACCTTCGGACAGCTGCGTATGCCCTTCTTCTGCGTCTCTTGCCGCCTAGACCTTAGCGAAAAGCTTTTCCAGGCATTTTCTCTAAAAGGAACTGTGCCAGCACAGCAAGCGACCCGCGACGGTTTTCATGAAGGTACTCGAGTTCTTACCATCTCCTGGAGAAAAGAAAAAGTGAGATTGGCCAGAGAGTGCTGCATAAGGTTTAGAAGGATGCAAAAGAAAGCTGTCCAAGAACTTTTTCCCTACTTATGGTAATGTAAGTTGAAACTGTTGGAAAGTGGTTAGTTATCGTTTTCCCTCAGTTTGAGAGCTGCTCACTTAATCCCAGTGCTGTGCGGCTTCGTTCTTGACGTCTCAGCATCGGCCGAGCTCTCCGGCGGCCGGAGGCGAAGAAGCGGCTTTTTCGCGCCCAGAGCTTTCTGCCGGTCGCGGTGCGCTCCGAACCGCGGCTTCTGCCGAAAGCCGCCGGGGACCGGCACCTACCTTCGGACAGCTGCGTATGCCCGTCTTCTGCGTCTCTTGCCGCCTAGACCTTAGCGAAAAGCTTTTCCAAGCATTTTCTCTAAAAGGAACTGTGCCAGCACAGCAAGCGTCCCACGACGGTTCTCATGAAGGTACTCGAGTTCTTACCATCTCATGGAGAAAAGAAAATGTAAGATTGGCCAGAGAGTGCTGCATAAGGTTTAGAAGGATGCAAAAGAAAGCTGTCCAAGAACTTTTTCCCTACTTATGGTAATGCAAGTTGAAACTGTTGGAAAGTGGTTAGTTATCGTTTTCCCTCAGTTTGAGAGCTGCTCACTCAATCCCAGTGCTGTGCGGCTTCGTTCTTGACTTCTCAGCATCGGCCGAGCTCTCCGTCAGCCGGAGGCGAAGAAGCGGCTTTTTCGCGCCCAGAGCTTTCTGCCAGTCGCGGTGCGCTCCGAACCGCGGCTTCTGCCGAAAGCCGCCGGGGACCGGCACCTACCTTCGGACAGCTGCGTATGCCCGTCTTCTGCGTCTCTTGCCGCCTAGACCTTAGCGAAAAGCTTTTCCAGGCATTATCTCAAAAAGGAACTCTGCCAGCACAGCAAGCGACCCGCGACGGTTTTCATGAAGGTACTCGAGTTCTTACCATCTCCTGGAGAAAAGAAAATGTAAGATTGGCCAGAGAGTGCTGCATAAGGTTTAGAAGGATGCAAAAGAAAGCTGTCCAAGAATTTTTTCCCTACTTATGGTAATGCAAGTTGAAACTGTTGGAAAGTGGTTAGTTATCGTTTTCCCTCAGTTTGAGAGCTGCTCACTTAATCCCAGTGCTGTGCGGCTTCGTTCTTGACTTCTCAGCATCGGCCGAGCTCTCCGGCAGCCGGAGGCGAAGAAGCGGCTTTTTCGCGCGCAGAGCTTTCTGCCGGTCGCGGTGCGCTCCGAACCGCGGCTTCTGCCGAAAGCCGCCGGGGACCGGCACCTACCTTCGGACAGCTGCGTATGCCCGTCTTCTGCGTCTCTTGCCGCCTAGACCTTAGCGAAAAGCTTTTCCAGGCATTTTCTCAAAAAGGAACTCTGCCAGCACAGCAAGCGACCCGCGACGGTTTTCATGAAGGTACTCGAGTTCTTACCATCTCCTGGAGAAAAGAAAATGTAAGATTGACCAGGAAGTGCTGCATAAGGTTTAGAAGGATGCAAAAGAAAGCTGTCCAAGAACTTTTTCCCTACTTATGGTAATGCAAGTTGAAACTGTTGGAAAGTGGTTAGTTATCGTTTTCCCTCAGTTTGAGAGCTGCTCACTCAATCCCAGTGCTGTGCTTGACTTCTCAGCATCGGCCGAGCTCTCCGGCTGCCGGAGGCGAAGAAGCGGCTTTTTCGCGCCCAGAGCTTTCTGCCGGTCGCGGTGCGCTCCGAACCGCGGCTTCTGCCGAAAGCCGCCGGGGACCGGCACCTACCTTCGGACAGCTGCGTATGCCCGTCTTCTGCGTCTCTTGCCGCCTAGACCTTAGCGAAAAGCTTTTCCAGGCATTTTCTCAAAAAGGAACTCTGCCAGCACAGCAAGCGACCCGCGACGGTTTTCATGAAGGTACTCGAGTTCTTACCATCTCCTGGAGAAAAGAAAATGTAAGATTGACCAGAGAGTGCTGCATAAGGTTTAGAAGGATGCAAAAGAAAGCTGTCCAAGAACTTTTTCCCTACTTATGGTAATGCAAGTTGAAACTTTTGGAAAGTGGTTAGTTATCGTTTTCCCTCAGTTTGAGAGCTGCTCACTTAATCCCAGTGCTGCGCCCCTTCGTTCTTGACGTCTCAGCATCGGCCGAACTCTCCGGCTGCCGGAGGCGAAGAAGCGGCTTTTTCGCGCCCAGAGCTTTCTGCCGGTCGCGGTGCGCTCCGAACCGCGGCTTCTGCCGAAAGCCGCCGGGGACCGGCACCTACCTTCGGACAGCTGCGTATGCCCGTCTTCTGCGTCTCTTGCCGCCTAGACCTTAGCGAAAAGCTTTTCCAGGCATTATCTCAAAAAGGAACTGTGCCAGCACAGCAAGCGACCCGCGACGGTTTTCATGAAGGTACTCGAGTTCTTACCATCTCCTGGAGAAAAGAAAATGTAAGATTGTCCAGGAAGTGCTGCATAAGGTTTAGAAGGATGCAAAAGAATTTTTTCCAAGAACTTTTTTTCAGCTTATGGTAATGAGCTATACTGGAGGCTCAGACCATTCTTCTTCTTGGAATTGGTGAAGGATGCACAAGCACTGCTGATTGTGCTTCGTTGTGGTACAGGTAATAAATAGTTGATTGTTTTAATAAAAAAACACTTGAAATGCTAAGAGACGAATTTTAAAGCATAATTAATTGGAGAAAGATTCCTAAACTTGTGGCCGGTTTCCCCAACCCATCTATTGATTGCAAACGACATTCCTTGCTGTTGTTCTGGTGCATGAACCAAAGCCCAGTGATGTCTACTACTTAAGAAAGAGGTTCTACCTTCTTACTAGAATATGTTCTTACCCTTTTAAAACACTACCCCGAACATTAAGAACAAGAGATTACCTGATGAAGTAATGAAGTGCTTTGGTTGAAAGTAAATTGCATTTGAAGGAAACGGGTTTGGGGGCGAGCACAGGAAGATCTCCGAAGTAGAGTGCCAGCTTAGTTCTCTGCTTCAGAGATAAGTGAAGCAATTCAGGAATGTCTTTCCGTGAAAATAGTTTACAGATCTTTCTGCACAACAGGTAACCACCAGCATCAGAATGTGTGCAAATAACAGACTACTCACTACAAGGTTGTCATCCATGAGTGGTAAGGCAACTCAGACTCATAGCAGTGGTTTTGCTCTTGTGCCTCATAGAATAGACAGAAAAGAATGCGGAAAACTAATTTTTCCATCTAGTTTCTTTCAGTATTGGTTCCAGGACTATTTTCCTACCCTCAGGAGACAGCAAAAACTGTCAACAACTGAAATGCTTCAGAACTTGAAATGATCTGAATGGCAAATATTTCTCCTCAAATAAAATTTAAAACGTAAGTCATAACGGTAAAACAGATCGAGCTATTTAAAGATGAATGTTCTAGACTTACTAAAACATTCCCAGAGATAACTATTGTGTCCTAAATCTGTTTAAAAGTCCAGAGTTCCTGGTAAAAAAACTTCTATGCAGATGAGGTAGCTACATGATAGTCTCTTTCCAGCTTAATTATACTCTTCACTCTCACCACCTCTACCAGTTGATTTTCGTAAGTTCTTAGAAAACAGTACTTTAACTTTTTTAGTTCTATGAAAAAAAATGACAGTGACAAGAGTTCTTTGCACTGCCTGTTTTCTGAGAAGCCTGACCATCAAGCCTTAGGAACTTGATCATGAGTTTTATTTCATCTCAAAGTAAATTTTAAGGGCGTGGCAGAGAGAATGGGAGCCTCATGCCAAACAGTTTAGGCTTCTAATTCTTGTATTGTCCTACTTACCTACGACAAGAACTGGAAAGAGGATAGATTCCAGTTAGCAGCTGTTAAACATTTGCACATACTCTTCTGCTAAAGAAGAGGTCAAGGATGGTTTTCTGGCCCTCCCTCCACAAGCTGCAGCTTCCTTCAAGGCACTTTCACCTGCTGTGGCATGGAGCCCTCCAGCAGCTGCACTGTAGGTATGTGTTCCTCCATGGTTCTCTAGGGACTGCTGGGAGACAACCTGCTTCACTAGGATATCTCCAGGGACTGTGGGGGATTCTTTGCTCTGTCAACTGGAACACCTCCTCCTCCTTGTCTTACTGTAGTATCACGGAGCTGCTTCCCATACTGGATTTTCCCCTCACTTGCCACTGCCCATTCATATGTTTTGTGCTTTTGACAATATATTCTCACAGAGACTGATGGGCTCAGCTGCAAAAATGTGTCTTGCTAGAAAATGACATGCTCTACAAAACCATGATTTTATAGAAAAGAATAGTGGAAGTACAAATATACTGCTAAAGGTCCGGAAACTTGACAGTGCTTCATTGTAATACATCCCCTGATTTTGCCTTCTTTCTCCTTAAGATCTGGAAAGAATACTGGGCAGGAGACAGTGTTGTTTCAAGGAAAAGACTTTTTTAGGATTCTAGGGTGCATCTTCAACTTTCTTGAGAAAATTGAGAAAAGGCCCTTTGTCTTCTGTGGTAAATATCATTAGGCAGTAGGGACAAATTCTGACCAACAAGAGCAGGTCAAAATCTGGTGAGATCAAGCAATATACCTTGAGTGGCCAGGACAGAATCATAGAGTGGTAGAATCAGTTGAATTGGAAGGGGCCCGTCAGGAGCATCAAGTCCAACTTCTGGCCCTGCATGGGACCTTCCTCAAGAATCACACCAGATGCCTGAGAGCAATGTCCCAAAGGTTCTTGAACTCAAGATAGGTGTGATGCTGTGACCACACCCTGGAGAGACTCTTCCAGTGCCCAGCCATCTTCTGGTTAAAAAACTTTTTCCTGATACCGGACCTGAGCCTCCCCTGACTCAGCTGCATGCTATTTCCTCCAGTTCTGTCCTTGTAAACCTCATTGGAGAACTTTCCGATACCTTCGTGTCTTTTTTCATTGTGGTACCCAAAACTGCCCCCAAGCACTCAAGGTGAGGCCGCCCCAGAACACAGCAGAGCAGAGCAGAGCAGAGCAGAGCAGGACAATGCCCTCTCTTGCCCAGCTGGTGATACTGTGCCTGATGCACCCCAGGACAGGCTTGGCCCTCCTGGCTGCCAGGGCACTGCTGATACCCATTTAGCTTGCCATTGGCCAGGAGCCTGGCTTCCTTTCAGCCTCTGGCTCCCTAGTCTATACACACACACAGAGCAGGATTGCCCTGTCCCAGGTGCTGAATCCAGCACTTGCCATCGCACAACTCCCTAAGGTTGGGGATTGCCTGTGGGAATCCTTGGAAACAGAGGATTTTGGGAAAGCTGCAAAAGGCAGGCCTCAGAGACAGCAGAACTGTGCTTGGAGCTAAGCAGTAGTCATAAGGTTTGTCAGCAGAAAAATGATAGAAGAAGTAGAGAAGTAAGGACAAATAGAACAATGGCCTGTGTATTAAAGCTTGACATGAAGAACTCCCTAAGCTACAGCAAAGTAGATCTAGCCAGATCTTAGGAAGTTCTAAGCTTAATAATGGAGCTCTGTGCATTCTATCTTAAGGCTTACAAGCAGGTCTTTTATTCAAAAGAAGCAAGCGTTCTTTGAACCAAAGTTCTGTGTGCTTCTAGGGATCGGAAAGAACTAGTGTCAATATGCTTTTGCTTTGTGGGATTGGTCAAAAAGCTTTTCAAGTAAGTTGTAACATGAAGTTCTTTTTCTGCTGCTGGGGACGTGAGCTGCTGGCATCTTCCCACTGTCATAACCATGTCATGAGACTGATGCTGGAAAATACAACAGCTTGGGACGCCTTCCCCAGCAGTCCCGCCCCTTTCGTGATTTGTGCATAGACTCCCGGCCAGCCATAATTGCCCATCTCTCTTATTTGTCAAGATCTCTCTGCAGTGTCTCACTGGCCTCAAGGGAGTTAGTTGACAGCTCCTCCCAATGTAGCGTCTCTGGCAAACTTGCTTAATATTCCTTCAAGTGCCGAGTCCAAGTGCTTCAAAAGATGTTGAAGAGAACTGGCCCAAGGACGATACTGTCTTAGCCACTGAAATTAGCGCTTCATGCTTCTTCTTGCTCCTTAGTGCAGAAATCACAACAAATATCTTCTTTGTTTCTTTTCTATCCATGCAGGTATCTTTGCTTATGCTCATGCTTTTTATCCCAACAGCAGCTGACACGACATTTACATACAGAGCAAGAGCACGCTTTTCCTGCTGTTACTAGACTTAACAATTTTGCAATCTGTCAATCAGATACCTTTGCAACTGAAGTCAGACCTTCAGCATTTCTCATCAAAAGAGTAGAATGTCCTCAGAAGAAGAGAAAACTTTGCTGCATACTCTGTAAGCCTGCAGAATAGATCATAAGGAGTTAGCATCACAATCATTTCAGCACTGACCCTATACTTGAGCAGGGAAAAAACTTCAAAGAACAGCTAATTAATGCAGCAACATAATCTAAGGAATAAAACAACTAGGATCTTCCAAACTGGTCCCTGCGGTAGAAATGTACTTGTAAGAATACAGAAGGTAAAAGATATGGTTTGGAAAGGCTACATCCTTGCTAAGCTAAATTGGATCTCATCCTGTAGATGAAAGATCAAGAAGCTCAAAGTGGAGCTAGAGAGACATGTCCAGATCATGAGATAGAGCAAAGCATTTTTCAAGATAATTAGGCATTTTGGTGGACTGGGCAGTTAGGTTAAATCTGCCACACTTACTCACTTTTGGGGACTGAATTGTGGAGTGCTAAACCATATCTGCTGCTCTAGAAAGTAAAAGAGACACATCCAAATGGTATGGCTAGTGTGAAGACTCTCACTCTCTATTGCTAAACATTTCATAAGCTATTAACCGGTCATAGGAACAAAATGAAATAAAGCCATTATACCATCTTGGAATGGAAAAATATGTTCAAAATATTTTTTTTCCTTCTGTTTTCTTCCTCTTTTTTTTTTTTTTTTTTTTTTTTTTTTTTTTTTTTTTTTTTAATCCCAGAAGATATGATTCATAATTTCAACCATTCTGGAATGCTTTCAATAGATGAAGCCAGCATAGTATTTTTCTAACAGGCTCTTGCCCCTTACCTTCTTCATTACTGTTTTGGAATATACTCCACAGTCATTTGATCTCAGTCAGTTTTTTATCTCTCTCCCCCCAAGACAAATTTTAAAGGACTACCTAACCACTAAAAATCATCATTTCTCTGGTTTCTCAAAGCTTTTTGAGAAAGTTGTTTTGTTTTGGTTTTTTCATATTGCATCATTCCTAATGTCTTCAGACCTACTACAAGTGGAAGTTCAAATAAATCTTACCTTAAAGAGACTGTGAAAGATAACAAACTGCCAGTCTTGGTATTTGTATTTTTCTAAATCCTTTTGATTTCAAGGTTGCCTTCCTGAATGCGCAGTTTAATTAGAAAACATTGTGTTTCTAAAGGAGACCCAGTTCAATTGCTTCTGCAAGTTCACCTTCATTTTGTAGGATTGTACTTCAAGAAATCTTGTTTCATTCAAACATTAAAAGAGTAGATTTGACATCATATGTGACCCTTTCATCTCTCTCATCTGTATTTCATTGCGTGAGTTTCACAGTTGCCTCCAAGAAGATTCCTTTCAATTCGCATAGCATGTTATCTGAAGATCTGTCTGCTTTCTTCACTTGCTTGAATGGGAAGACATGGGAAATACATTCTGAAGGTTATCTTTTACAGTCTACTTTTACCTACCAGTGTGCTTCTATTGACTAGAACCAATTTCAGCTGGAAAGGACATATTGTTCTGATCTGCTCATACCAAGGGGGGATGATGTTTTCTTAACTGATCTCGGAGGGCAAAAGACAAGATGGAAAAGGGATTGCAGTATCACTCCAAACAAATGCACCTTTCTAGAATGACCACAGCAAATGCCTTCAAGGAATTAGGGAGAGGAAAAAAATAGAAAAGAGGGGGAGAAAGAGAGAGGGAGTATAGCTACCAAATGGAGAGAGATGAAGTCCTCGCAGCCCAGCCGATGGAGTTCTCCCAGGGGAGATCTCAAAGTCCTGGTTATCTCAAGGTTCTATTCTAGTCCATTGCTGAGGGGGGAAACAGATCTAGAAATGGCTGAGGGGGAGCAGATACAATAAAGCGCAAGTCTATTGAAATTGCTGAGGGGGAAAATGGTATTGAAGACGGGTACAGACAGTCCATGTTCTCAGCAGGAGAAGTCAATATCAATATCAGCAGTGAGTGGGAGCTATTGTTTCAGGACTGGTTTCTATAGGAAACCAGTCTAGGTCCCGCGAACACATCTGCAGGCAACACTTAGCAGGCATCCTGCTTCAGTCAGGCCAGCAGCCCTGGATCAGAATTACGGGCGTCTCAGCCTCAGTCCTTGGGAGGGGGGCTTCAATCTGCGTCCCTCACGGTGGTAGTGGAGCAGATGAAGGATTTTCCATGGGCGGCTACCACAGTTGCCCCAGCAAGTTCATCTGGCCAAGAGGTGGGAAAATTCCTGGGCTGGTGTCGCGAAGCACGTGCAGGCCCATAGGTCATCTCGCCCCTTGGCAGGCCCTGCTAGAAGCAGTCACTGTAGACACAGCTGCCAACAATCACTTGGCAGGCCAGAATTCTGCTCAGGGGCCTCAGGATTTCTGGCATTCCTCTCTGACCGGCATGCCAGCATTCCAGTCAGGGTCCTCAGGGTCCCGATGTCTGTCCTGGGGACGGTCGTGAGGCAAATGAGGGGAACTTCGGACTGTCTTTCACATGGATCAGAAAATCAGTTTACTAAAATGGCCAAAAAAGAATGTGTAACATTTAGAATTGAGGAAAAAAACAAAAACAAAACCAAACCCAAAGCATTGGAGCAATATCATTCTAGAGAATGCCATGTATCTATGAAAAGTACAAAAAACTTCTGTTTTCAAATGCACTTACAAATCACCTTTTTGCATCTGTTTTGGGTTTTTTTTTTGTTTGGTTTTTTGGTTGTTTTTTTTTGTTTGAAAGCTCTGGCACTTATCTGATTCTTTTTTGAGCTAGTTCAGCTCATTAATCTGGTAAGAAAGCAGCTAAAAGTAAAGAGAAAAACCTATGGGGACCAGGATGCCACTTCAGCCACGTTGTCGTGAAGCATTAGGTCAGCCTTCTGTGTTGTAGAAATATCTCTGTCCTAGATGAAAATCAATGCATAGCACTATCTTCTTTTAAACTTTGTCCTTGCTACTAGGTTCCTGAATGATCAAGATGCTTTCAAACCAAACAACAGCCAGCCCTCTGAGATACTCCCCAAAGTATTGCGATGGAATAACTTGATCAGGAGGAAGAGCTCGCTATGCAGAACCTGAATATGAGGTCAAGAATGCTTTGTTGTGGATTACCATAGTTTGGGATTGTTTATCTCTTACCCCACCATGTAGGTCTAGGAAAAAAATTAGGTAGCCACAAGGCTTTTACAGCTGTTCTTGTATTTTGGGATAGTAAGGATTTAGGGGAGTAAACAAAACTGTGGTGAGTTTTCATGTCAGCTAACCCATCAGCATCAATGAAAAGAATATTATCTTCCTTCCTGCACAAAGGATGTTTCATGATGCCTGTGATGTCAGGGACTTAAAAACGAAGACCATTGTGATTGAAAGGAAGCACTGGCATGCCACAAGGTAACTGTAGTGAGCTGTGTTTCCTCCTCAGCTTCACTGTGAGAGTAGAATTTTAATGAGCAGTTCCAAAACTTGGTCTTAGCATAGTCTGGTGACATATCTCAAAGGAGCAGTGTCCTAGGGTGACTTTATGATGCTTGTATCCCCAGTCATCTGTTCTCTTAATGCTGGATATGATATTCTCTGCCTTCAAGACTGGTTCTGAGAGCAAAGGTGGGGAGAAGAAGAAGCACCGAGTTTCTTATCAGAGGCTGCACTCCTTAAAAAGCAACACTCTTCCACATTCTGCGCTGCACTGTGTTGTCTGGGCACTGACGGAGCAGAACAGAGCGCTCATTTGCTTTTTAGTTGGTTCAGCTGGCTGAGGCAGATTTTTCCCTGGACTGTTTTTTTTTTTCCTTTCCCTTTTCTTGGAACGTTTCGAATCTGCTCCGGACTGGGACCTGGGAAGCACTGGGAACTAGCACTCTGTGGCCTACTGGGGCCTACCCTGGGCAGCAGCCTTCCCCATTGCCGGAGGGGTTGATAACAGAGTGAGCACCCATAGGAGAGACTTTCTGATTTGTCATCTCTTCAGTGCGGCAAATGAGTTTTGTCATGTGGCATTGTTCATTTTTTTGTGCTGGGGAGTGCTTTGCCTGTTAAAGAAACAGCTTTTTCCCACTTCTCTCCCCAAACCAGTTGAGGGAAGGGGCTGTGTGGGTGGGCTTTCGGTGGGGGGGAGGGTGCAGTGGCCCTTTGTGTGAGGTTTTCTGCCAAATTTGCCCTAAACCTAAAGGACAATCAGGATGTGCGTCTTAGAGAATTGTGGTTGGAACTTTGGTTGGAAAAGACCTTTAAGAACATTGAGTCTAAATGGAATTAGCAAATGCAACCATCAAGAAATGCTTTGCTGTTTGAAGAGAACGTGATTTATCTGGTAAGCTTTGCAAGTATTTGTGTCATCACAAGCACACATGACCAATGCATTAGATGGGAATATAATAAGAAACCTGTGCAGATCAACAGAATGATTCTCAGGGTAGGATATTTGCATGTTTCATCTGTCTTCCTGACTTCTTCAAATGAATTCTTTTTAGAAAGTAATGATTGGAATTGTTACTCTTTTGACAGTTCTGAGTGTATTACTGACCTTTTTGGCATATGAATGCCAAACGGGTTAATTCACCTCGTTTTTCAGATAAGGACCGGGATTTAGTGTTGCTTCAGCTGGGGGCAGAAACATTGAAATCCTCCCGCCTCCTTCTTAGTACCTAATTTCTATTACAAAATCAGTGCACAATCTTGTCCCTTAAGGTCCACTTAGCTCAGTTTATACCAACAGGGTGACATTAGCAGGGCTCACATGATGCTGCACACAGAAGCCCTCAGTGTGCAGCTCTAGCAGACAGTAATTCCATGCAGTTGGACAATCCCAGTGCTGACTTTGGATCACCAGAAGCGTTCTTAGTAGAACGAGACAAATTTAATGGAGAGGTCTCTGCAGGAAGTGGCCTGAAGAAGACAGCAGAAATCCCAGCTGTGTGTTTGTAGAAATCAGTTGAAGGCCATTTACAGAAAAAAGATCTTTAAATCTAGCTAGCTTTTTCTGCAGATTATTTGTAAACTATATGCATTACACGGACAGTTTCACTGAGCATCTGAAATACAGCTGCGTTTAGGGGGATTGAATCAGGGTTGGGAAGCAGTGAAATAAAGCTTTTCAGGAATACCTGACATCCAAGTCCCGCCGAAATTGATCCGTTTTTTATGTCCAGATGCTTTTGAAAATAATGGGTGACCATTTGGCTACCTCATCGTTTTAATCAGAAATACAAAGAGAATTTTAAACTCAAATCTTTTATAGCTTGAATATTTTTCTTTGTTTATTTCCTACTTTCCAATTCAGTTCTACAAATCATATGATTAGGTAATGAGAACTCATGCTGTATAAAAATATTTAATGCTATACTTCCAAGTTAAGGCCATGTATTTCCTGGAACTGTTTCAAAAAAAAAAAAAAAAAAAAGCCTATCTGGATTCTTTCTTCCCCACGCTCATTATTAGATGAAAATCATTTCAATATACTATTTTGACTTTAGATGGTGCAAGATTATATTCAGAAATTCAAGCCTCTACTGTTAGGTTGTTTACATGGTTTTCTGGCCCTTCTAACTTTGCGCAACCACTCTTTGCAGCTATATATTTTTGCAGTAAGGCATCCCAGGGGTCTGTGAGAAGTTTTAATGTCAAGCAGAACTAACATGTAAACTACACGTGACATACTCAACATATTTCACTTCAGAAAGTTACAGTATGCTTAGACGGGATGAAATAGGAAACAAATAGACTTAACACAGTATTTCTAAATCTTGGAAATCTGTTACCTGAACTTTGAGTCACTTTGCAGGACTCTGTAGAAATGCAAACGTGAAGTCCAAGGAGTAGAGCAGAAGGCGTATTGGGCAGGGGGACAGAAGATTGCTTTGAAGGGTGATGTAAGCAAGATTGCATCCTATAAAGAGAGCAGCTGCTTCTGCTGGTGCCAACATCGAGAATTTGTGCCACTGGCCTAGTTTTCTGGGGACTTTTGACCTGTACGCTCTTGAGGGCTTGCAGATGTGAATTAATCTGTCCTTTGATCTTTTCTTTCATTTGAATGTCTATGACCTGTTTTGGTCTTGTGTACTGTACTGTATTGTTTTATAAACATACTTGTTTCCACTGTTTGAAAGCTGTAGTTGAAAGTTAGGTTGCAATTATGAGTTGGCTGTCAAAAGAATTAATTTTCTGCTTTAAGCAAAATATCAATAGACGCATTCAATCCACTCCTGTGATACAGATTCATTTTGAATTTACAGGGTAATTTGCATTAGTGGTTGTACTGCATGAGCAATAAATATGACTTTCTTGGTTTCTAATGATGATAATAGTTCTCTTTGTATTACTGTAAGAATTGAATCCACCATCATTCTTTTCCTATTATTATTGTGCTGTAAAGGAAAAACAGTTTTGCATTAACCAAGAGGTAAAATGCATGTATTTAGCATCATTCTTGCAGGTAGTCCTCAATTCTGAAAAGACCTCTCAGAAGCTGCATCAAACGGGAAAGCCAGACGGATGGCAGAATGCAGAAGCTGCCGTTTAGGATCGAGTACAAAATGACACCCAAGAAATTCTTCATGGATGCTGCATAAGTACAAAGACGCCACTATTTCAAGGTGAAAAATAGTCAATGTGAAACTTGTTAGATGAATAAAAAACTATGCTAATCAAGACACTAGAGTACCAAACATGCGACAAGGCTTTTTTGTAATGAACATCATGCCCAGCATGAAAAAGTACTCTTTTTATTGTAGATCGTTTAAAAGTGCACAACAGTTTGGAAAAAAGTGCTTTTCATTTTTCTAGTAATAAGAACTGTGTATCATTCTAAGAGATACTGGACACAGGTTTTTGAAAACAATGTTCTTTTAAAGGTTAATTCTATTCATAAATACTTCACAGGAAAACATTTGATCTGCTGTTCATCCTGAAGACTCTTAAAGGAAAATGTTTTGGTTGCGTTCTCTTCTGACTAGTTCAGGAGCTCAGTCTTACCTGCATTCTAATGCTTTTTTATGTTCCTGATGGCACGGCTTAGACATCCTTGTCTCCATTACTGTCATGATTTCCATATCAAGTGATGAGAATTTTTCTTCATGATTGGTGAAGTGTCATAACATTAATGCAAGTCAATTTGAAGTTTTTTTTCCAAAGGAATCTCTTCCTTCCTAATGAAAACCATTTGAAATAGCAAACCTACTCAGTTTTTCAGAAAGTGATATAATACACCTGTAGAGTACAATGTCCTCGGAGTTGTTTTTTCAGCAGAAGAAGAAAACTGCTGTTTTCTTCTTCTTCTATCACCTTAGACTTACTTTATTCAAAACCTTTTTAAACCTTTGAATTTCTATTTTGATAGCTAATTCCTTTCACATTGTGCTATAGCATATGTATTTTGAAAGGCCATTTGTACACATTCAAATGGCTTACTTCTATTCTACTAAGAAATGGCTGTACTTCTAGTAGGGAAACTTCAAGGTCCAGTAAGATTTTATCTTGTACAAAATTTAAAAAACTCCAACTCTTAAAAATGATACCAGAAAATGACGTCTGTAAGACTGTGGCAGGAGGCTTTTTCCAGAACAATGTGCAGTTCTTCCCAATTCTATTTTTCCCTCCCATTACTTTGTACACAAAGATTTTTACACAGTCTTCTAACAGTGGCATGTTACTACTGGGCTAGAGTATTGCCCTGCCAGCATTGGAATTGACTCAAATGCAGTTGTGTTCAAATTTGCTGATGGGACAAGGGTTTTTTGCTGAACACACTTTAGCAAGCAAGAGGGCTTCTTGGCCTTTCGATGCTATGAGTCCCAGAAAAAGATGAATGAGGTGGTGACTTGCCTCGTGTTTTGAAGAGAGATCAAAAACTTATTTCTGGGGTCACCTCCCTTTTGGTACAGAAAGCGCACAGAGGGCTTTGAAGCAGCACTTTCACCCTCTTTGCATTCACTAGTAAATCTGAGACAGAGCTTGGCCCAAGGTTTGTGCAAAAATACTCTTTTGATGCAACTGTTAACCAGACAATATCTCTGGGAAAATTTGCAGGGGCAGAAAGCAAGCCCCTCCCGGGAAATCTACTGAAATGGTTCAGAAGTTATTCCCATTCACTGTTGCTAACCTCTGCTGTCTAGCTGTCGGATATGCTTGGGACCATGTTGAAATAATTCTAAACAATGTACTGAGGCTGCAACATTGAGGAAACATAGGTATTTTCCATAGGTGTCAGGGGAAAATATTTTTATGGGTAAAAATGAGTTCCATAGAAAACAAGAACAGCATGGTAGAAAAAAAATTACATCCAAAGAATGAAGATGCCCAGAATTCTTCTTTTGAAGTTACACAGAGTCAATATTTTCTAAATAAGGTTGTGAAACTTAAGAAGAAGGAGGAGTACATTCCACCTGACTGGTGCACAAGTTCATGTTTCCAACTTACAAAAACCATATTATTAAAAGAAAAATGTTCCGCCTTGTGGAAAAGTAGCCCATTCGTAATTGTATCAAAGGTAGGGTTAGATCAAGTATTCCTACAAGACAGTAGTAGTACTATGAAAAGCCTTTTGGCATCTATTTGACTACAGGAAACTTGAGCAAGCAGAAGCGTCTTTCCCTGCTGCAAGCTGTACTTCCGATTTGCTGCTGCTGCTTAAACATTGTCAAAAGAAAACTTGTCAAAAAAGAACTACTCTATACAAGCAACTGGAACTATCCATTGCGTTCCAGCCAATTTGAACTAGAAAATATCAGACACACACTCTAGCTGAATATTCTAATGCATAGATGGAGTATACCATCACAAAGAAATGGGAACGCTGGAGAAAGGAGCAAATGCAGATGAATTTCAGGGAAGGAAATTATTGGAGAGCTACTGCAGTCCCTCGACTTTACAAGAAATGATGTCCAGTAAATCCCAACCAGAAACCTACATAACTCCATTTTGAAGTGAGTTGCATCTATGGTCCTCTGTCCTTCCTAGATGAAGAAACTGTGTTTTGAATCAATCTTCCAAGCAGTATGGCTAAAGACCTTAGATACCTCAATTTTTTTTTTTTTTTTCCAGAAGCAACTGTCTCAAAACCTCTTTAAAGCTGGCTTTTCCCCTTAAGATGCTATATATTCAAAGAGCACCCTCTCATTTAACAGGGTATTCCAAACATCATTTCCAAACTTAGACTAAAAATAACACTCTTCCTAGTTATCTTTCTTTTTTTTTTTGCAGCTTCCTGCTAACATAGGCAGCAAAGTAGAGAACAGATCCCAGCTCTTTCTGGAACATCTTGAACAAATGCCCTTGCTTGTGTTCCAATCATTCACTTTGCCAAAATCCCTAATGATGAAGAAAAGGTTGTGAAGGCATTACTAGTAGTATGATATGGCAATGTATGGGTGTGATTTATCAAGTAGAATTTGTATCACATAGATGATACTTGGCAAACAGCAAATGAAGGGGTTTCTTTCAGCTCTCAGACTGATGTTACATCTCAGTAATTTATTAAAAAGATAACAAGAAGGATATTTTATAACAGTGAACTTAATTACACCCCTACCATGGACATCTGAATCTTAGGAATAGACAGTGTCTGATTTAGAAAAAAAAAAAAGAATTATCACAGTTTAAAGAAGCATATGATCATGAACACTTTGCTGATGGAACATAGCCTATTCATTGGCTGAAATGAAGCAGGTAGACAGGACATAGGAAATATTGTTTTGTGGATCAAACATTTATTTTTTTAAAGTGATGCTTACAGATGGTGAACTCACCAACTTCGATATTGCACAGTAGATAAGGGTACCTAACTTGCTCCATCAAGTTATCCCTTGGAATCATCATCCAAGGACATTTCCCCCTGCCTCTGTGAAAATGTGCCTACCTTTTTCACAATACTTTTGCAGCAGCATTGCTAGGCCTGATCAGCTGGTATGGAGGGTGAATTATCAGCAGCAAGGTGACTGGCCAGGGTCATTTGATTCCATGGATTTTGATCTACCGGATATTTTGAAGACCTGCTTCAGCCCTCTTTGTCAGACACAGCCTTCAAATGGTGCTAAACAATTGTTCGGGCTGTGGACCACATGAAAAAGTACTTTCTGGTGCCTGTACTGGGCCATATGCTCTTGATTCTCTCCCTCAACTTCTCCATCACCTCTCATCTCTTTCACATGAGCTATGTTCAAGGTCCACAGGATACTTTTCACAGAATCTTCAGGCCTGATGCAGTAAGAATGATGAACAGAACGCAGCTGGGATGAATTTTCCAGTTTGGATAAAACCTTTTGTGCACCCAAATCCCCCTATGCCCAGAAAAACCTTCACTAGTACTAGTGTTCTACCTAATCTGCAATTTAGTCTGAAAGAAAAGCTTTTGTCTGAGAGTATCTGAGAGATCTGCATGAAGCACAGATATCTGACCTATGCAATTTTGAATATCAGAGAAAAAAGAAAAAGGCAAGAAGTTTTTCATTTTACTGGTTTTAATTTTCAATTCCATGCACTTTTTCAAAAAGTGTCAATCTCAAATGGCCATCAACATATTTCAGTCATCTGTAAGTTAGTATTCCTATCAAATGTGTTTCAAATCAAAAGAATTTCAAGCCTCTCCTCAAAGTTCATATGCCTAGATTTAGTATTTCTGATCTAGATTAGATGAAAGGAAGACATTTTTTGCTGTTGGGGTGCGGGAACGCTGGAACAGGTTGCCCAGAGAAGTTGTGGATGTCGCATCCCTGAGCGTATTCAAGGTCAGCTTGGATGGGGCTTTGAACAGCAACGAATGCGACCCTTGATGGTAGATAAACAAAGCTTGAATATAGAAGAAACTCAGATTGAAGTACAGGAGCAAATTTTCTCTCAGCTCTTGGGGTAAGTTCAAAGTTGTACAAAATTGCATTTCTCTGTGATTTTCACTACTGTAACAGAAAGCTTCATGAAAACTGTGCAGAAGATATCACATTTTAAAAGCGATAAGAACTACAATATCAAACACACGGGATGGGTTTCAACATGGGACACGCTCTGAGAGAAAATCTCTGTATTTCAACACTTCATCCCAATCATTAGGATTTCATGAAGTGCCAAAGAAGGCGGCAAAATGTCCTTCAGGACATTATTTACTGTAGTTCAGCCTGGCCATTAGTTGGAATTGGTGTTTGAACTAATGTCGATGTACCACACACACTTTCCATGCACTGAAAATTACTGTTTACAATGAATAAGCAATGAGGATCAAAATTGATTGAAAGCATCTTAAAAATGTCAAGTATTTCACTGTAAATGATCTAGGATCAAAATACTTATTCTACCTTAGTGAGGGACAAATAAATTCTTCCATACCACGATGGTTTAAAATTGTATAAACCAATGTTTTCTTCTGAAAAGACATCATCTAATTCTTTCTATTTGTAGAAGAAAATCTTCCTAGACATAGAACTCAGTAATTTTAAAGGAACAAATGAAAGGAAAATATTCTGCAAACAGAATTCAATGAAAAGCTGTCTTTTAAATATGAGGTAGATATTAAACAGAATTTTAGTACCAGATATTTGAAATAGTGTACCAGCTATTTTGCCCACAAAGAGTGGCATTTAGCATTTCAGTCTTTTCCAAGGTGTTCATGATCTGCTATGCTGATCTCTGTGCGTGCCTAGGTGTGTGCGGAAGGGGGGGCATGTGAAGGGGAGTGTCTATGTTTGTTTAACCCTCGTCGTGGCAGATTCATGCCTCAGCTCCATCATTTTTTGTAAGAAACTTCCCAGAGAGTGGATATGAAGTTTCATGTTCAAAAGAGATCAATTCCTAAGTCATCCATTTTACTTTACCTTGTAAATCACTTTGTTGATATTGATAAAATATGCTTTGTTGCATGTTTTATCAAATATGCTTTCACGCTACATGGAGGAATGAGAATGTGGAGAATCCCTCCAATGCCTTGCAACTTTTCTGCAAATAGATTTTCAAGGAAATCATCATTTCTCTTTTCAATATGTCTGGGACAGGCATGATGGTGGTGTCAACCTGTTGGAGTTTTTGTTGCTGAGGGAAGTTGTACGAATGGATTGGTTTTTACATTGACCAGTTACTGAATCAATTGCATGAACACATTTGAAATTCAACTGGGGTTTCCTTTTTCTAGCAGACTACTTCTAGAATTAGCTAGCAGACTCAAGATGACTCTTTTTCTCTGTTTTTGTTTCTTTCCTATTTTCTTGGCTTCTTTGCAACTATCTACACAATTGTAGAACTTTTTTCCCAACTAAAATTGTTTGATAGACTGATAATTCAGATACGCTTTTTACAAGGAATGTTTTCAATCTTTGTTAGAGTTAAGAAAGTTAAGGACATAGGTCCTTTTCTTCCCTTATGAATATTGCAATGAAAAAGTTAAATAAAGACCAACTCTTTATTTTTATTTGGAATCCAAGTAGATAATTCCCATACAGTAATACATTTTGAGGACCGATGTTTGTCATTCTGATGTAAGTTGTCGCTTCTTAAAAACATGCCTTCAGTGACTACGTTGACAACACTTTCGGTGAAGATCCTAACTGGTCTTAGACACACATAGGGAGAAATTTGCTCAGCCAGTGTCAGTCTTAAGCATGCGTCTTAGAAGATCTTTCTAGAGCTGGGGAATTTTCTTATGAAAGGGATTCAGTTATGGAAGAGACAGTTATCCCGGAGTTTTACATTCATCTTGAACATTACTTAAGGAACTTAAATCCCATGTCCATTTGAATCTCGCTCTGCACAGAGCTTTGTCATGCCAGTCCTTGAAATGCATCTCTAAGAGAATTCACTAGCACAGAATGAATGAGGGTGGAAGCGGTCTGTGGGGCTCACCAAGTCTAATCCCCCTGCTTCAACCAGGATACCTAGAGCCTGTTGCCCAGGATTATATCTGGGCTTACTTTTAATGTCTTCAATGATCCAGACTCCACCATCTTTCTGGACACTCTGTGCCATGGTTCAGTCACCATCACAGTAAAAAATCAGTTTGTGATGTTCGGAGGCAATCTCCTGTATTTCAGTGTGTGCCCACTGCCTCTTGTCTTTTCACTGAGCATCATTGAAAAGACACTGGTTCCCTGCTCTTTACACTATTCCTTCCTACATTGCGATGCGATGTAGATAAATGTCAAAAACTTCCCTGAAGTCCAGGCAGACGATATTCTCTTCATCTACCAGGCAAGTTCATTCACCGGAGGACTTTAAAAAGTTGTCAAGCACAAATTTCCCCTGGTAAATCCATGCTGACTACATTATTTTGTCCTCCTTCATGTGCCTGGCAATGCTTTCCAGGAATAGCTACTCCATCAACTAACTTCCTGGGGATAAAAATGAGGCTGGCTGGCTTGTGCTTTTCTGAGTCCTCCTAGTTGCCTTTTTTCAAGATGGGTGACATTTGCTTTCATCCAGTCTTTGCTCACTTTCCTCAGTCACCATGATCTGTCAAACATGATCAGGAGTGGCCTCAGAATAACATCTGCTAACACCCTTGAGACCTGTGCATCCATCTCAACAGGGCCTGTGGACTTAATGGAATACTTACCAATTCTGTGACTATGCCCATAAAAATTTGCATGGGATAAGAGGACATTTTAACATGTACCTGAAGAGTGAGTGAAAAGCTATGGAAACAATCCAAAAAGACAAAGAGTAGAGTTCCCTTTGAGGACAAAGCATCCCATCATGGAGCTGAGCAGCTTTAGATCCAGGTAAGCTTCCTCTCTGAAAGGATGCAGAAGACATGATTTTACCTTATCCAGTAATAAAATGTGTTGACCATTCACTTGCAATACAAAAAATTCAATGATTTCCAAAATTATTGCCTCCTAACTAGACAATAGTGTACTGGCTGGGTATGCCCCTAACAGATGAAAGCACCTGCCTGATGTCTCTTATGCGTGCAGACGATTCGAATTAGGTCATTTGAGTGGGGATTACTGGTCTTCGAATTTTCTTTCTGATGAATTTGGAATATTTACTGAAGCAAGGACCTGAAGATGAGAACTTCATTTCCCATCAGCGCACTCTAACATCCATGGCCGTAATGCCATTGTTTCTCCCCAGCTGAGTCAAGAATTGATGAATACAAAGTGGATCAGCTCCAAAAGGAAAGATCAAGGCTGGATAATATTCTCTCTTGGTAAAGCTATTTATCTCAAATGAAGTGACTGGCTTCAGTGATTTCTCACTGGTCTAAAGCTACAAGGAGGGGGAGATGGACAAGGTTTCCTCGCACTGCCATTCTCTTTGTCACCTCAGTGTTTAATACGGGTATGAAGACATTCCAAAAGATAGCTTTGCAGAATTCATAAAATTCAGTCGTAAAAAATCATTTCTTAGCAGCTGAAATGAAAATAGCAAATAAAATGCAATTAATTCCGTGGAAGATTGAAATGATTGTTTCTTCATTTTGCATTGGAGGATGTATATTGTATAAGTTTGTCTTGCCTTGTTCTCCAGGTTTTGTAACTGGCACACCTTTCCTTATGAACGCACTGTTCTTTTCTAAATACTCTCATATGGAGGAACATGCTTCTGATAAGAAGAGCACTAGGATGTCTTTACTTGACCTTCTATTTTTACTGATGCTTGGTCCTCTGAAATGAATGGTTTTCTAAAATTGAAATGTGCTACTATTGTTCCCACGGGGTAAGCTGCGGACTCTTCCTGTCGGAGCTGTCACTAATCAGCTATTCTCCTATCTGCCTTTAGTAGTTGAATGTTCTGGTCTAAAAGTAGCACCTTCTGTGTAGCCATGCTCTTAGTTGCCAGTCTCATCCTAAATCCAAAGACCCTCCTGCAAAGGACCGCTGGTTCTGTAGTCAACTAAGGAAAAATGACCCGTCCATCCATGCTTTCTGATTTAAAATATTAGGGTATGATGTCCCTAAACAATTCTCTGCAGTTGAACACTACTTATCTTTGGCGTGTTTCTTCAACTCACTTGCAAGTCATTCATGCCTTAGGTTATTGGGAGAATTGCTTCATTGGAAGATGATTAAAAGGGGTATGAGAATACTTTTGTGCTTCTGCTATGAGGATACTTTTCAAATCCATACAAACTCCCTGCAAATGCAAAAACCTGCATCCTGTATTGTCCTAGCTTATAATATCAAAATGCATCCTATTCCCACCCTCAAGAACTGAGGAAACCAGGGGTGGCATCGTTTTTTCCTTCTCTCCTGTTAATGGGCCCATCAATGTCTTGCCACATGACTCAGAGATAACTCCCTCCAGGAGCCATTTCTGTTTCACGGGTAATCAAGGACCCACATCATGACTCAGAACGATATCAGCCCATTGGGAGATGCTCTGCCCAGGGGGTAGGAGCTAAGCATCCCCACCTGGATATCATCTGGGTTTTAGAAGGCAAGTAGCACTATTTCTACTGCATTGCCAGAGGAACGGCCACCCTTAGCCACTGGTTTTCCAGAGGACGAGAGCTACCAGATGGTTTCTACAGAATCACCACTTCAACAAGACCATTTCATCCAAACTGCTTTCACCACCCTAACTAGCAGGATGTCAGCTTGTATTCTGACTCTGTCAGTGGTTTTTCTTTTGTACTCTTGCATGGATTTGGGTTTTTTCCCCTTTTCCTAATAAACTGGATTTCTGACTTGGAGTCTTGCTGCAGTGCTGGATTTCTTTAGCCCAACTAGCTCCCGACACCGACAGCGAGAGTGGGCTGCCCCAAGTAAGCTGTCGAATCCGGGCTGCAGCTGTAGGGCACAGCTGCTCTACGGCACAGGTGGACTGCCTTGGGGATAGAACTGCGCTGAGGGCAGGGACAAGGAACAGGGAGAGGTCTTCTGCATATTTTTCAGTTTACTCCCTGGAGGGTCAAGGACAGAAAGACAATGATTCAAAGGCATCCATCAACTTCTAAATGGGGGGAAGGTCCCAGGGGAGGATGCAGTCTTTAACCAACTGGGAGAAACTGGGGGTGGAAGACAAGGAGGGGAATACAATGTTGAAACCAGTAGGGGGACTACAGGGGAGGAGAGTAACTTGAAGAAACCACTGGGGTTTTGAAGGGTACAAAATTGAGAGGGAAGTTTCTAGAGAAAGGGGCAGGCTTGGGGAGAGGTTGATGTTCAATGGGAGAAGGAACAGGGAACAAAAGGGCAGGTCTTTGGGGAGAGGGACAGCTAGGGCAAAAGCCAACAATACTGGGGGGAAAGGAACAATCCATTCATAATAACATATGCTATAACAGCACAAAATAGGAAGCCTTAGAAAATGGACTACTAGAACTGCAGTACAATAATAAACACACACTGCAACAGAGTGTCTCACTGGTTTGGCTTTCAAAGCAGAAGAGGTGCCAACCTAAAAATTTCCCAACTTCAAGGTTAACTGGCTGCAGTTTTGATTTCCTTCTTAAATATATCACCAAGGCGCTACCAGCTTCTGTAATTGGCTCAGCAGCATGTCTGTTCTTAGTGCCAAGCAGGGATTCACTTTGCCAGGCATGGAGGAAGCTTCTAGGAGCTTTGCACAAAAAATCACTTCTGTGGCTGGCTTCTTCCCTCCCCACCAAAAACCAAGCCATGCCAAACCAACACCTTAACTAATTCGTAGTACTTAGTACGCATCCAAGAATGTCTTTTAAATGATGCTTTATGTTTTTACCAAACGCACTGAAAAGAAGTGGATCCATAATATTGATAAAAATTGTTCCAGTTCAATAGAAATATTGGGTCATGCAACTCTAGATTACATAGCTGTTTTTTTGTACAATACCCAGAGGCTTTTTTCACCTCCATGGAAGAGCCTAAATGAGGGATGTGGGAGTCCAGGCGGCTCTCCAAAATGCAGTTTATTCCATCCAAGACGTTGCAGCAGTCCAGGGTACTGGGCAACAGAGCCTGTGCCTACAGCTGT
Source organism: Haemorhous mexicanus (assembly GCF_027477595.1). Taxonomy (NCBI): domain Eukaryota; kingdom Metazoa; phylum Chordata; class Aves; order Passeriformes; family Fringillidae; genus Haemorhous; species Haemorhous mexicanus. The sequence continues at coordinate 20,496,673 of NC_082345.1, read as the reverse complement.
CAGCTCTAGCTACAGGCGGGCCTGGAGACCCTTTGGTTTTGGCACTTTGCTGAGCATCTTCATACAGTAGAACCAATCTATCCCTTAACTATTATCTATAGCCTATCCTAACGACTCTAATTACCATATGTTGCTATTCTCCACTCACTAAAAGTCAGTATATTACAGTTGAAGCGGAAAGTTGTTTTTCAGTTTTCTTGACAGTGGAAAATTTGGAGAGCTTTTTCTGCTTGCAGCATTTGCTGACTTGTTTGCCTGTGCTAGCTTCCTGCTTGGTAAAAACATCTTCTTGTTTGGGGTGGGTTTATCCTTTGCTGTAAGTCATAAAACCCTCTTCTAACTAAGGTATCCTCGGTTATCCAGTAAGACAGGCTCAGCAATTCTTTTCTTCTAGATCAAAACTTGCTTCCAACTCTATTCCTTCTTCAGACTCCACATTGAAAAATCTTTCTGCCAAGCATACATATCTGTGAGACTTTCTTGTCAAACTTTCATCTTTCCCAACACCTCTAAAGAAATGTTTCCTGATGGTTTGGATCAGAAGATCCAGTATTGCCATCCTGAGATTTTTCTTTCGAAACCCATAAGCTGTGCTCAAGGTGTTGGCTATGTTCTTCATTGTGCCTTGCATCTATTTTGGCTAGAAAGCCAGTGTAGATGATGTCCTTGCTGCAGTAGCCATGGGAAATAAGGTGGAGTGTCTGGCTGATGTACCGGGATGTAGACTATCCAGCACTCCCCCAGGGAGGCGAGGATCCCTAAAGGAATAGAATATTGGCTATGCTCTGGGAGTTTTACAGAGAGAAAGATCCTCACAGCTCAAATGATTTGTCTCCTGGTGTTCTGAGGAGTATGTGGTGAAGAAGAAGGCTGCTGTCTTTTCCAAGAATCTTCCGTGCATTCAAGAGGATCATTGAACTTCTTGTCTGAGAATGAAAGAAATATTAGTAGTAATTAGTACTTTTTCTCTGTCTGTGCATCACTGATTGAATTTGGGTAGGCAATATTTTTTTTATTTATTTCTTTGAATTATTCATCATAAGGTCTTCCAAATTCCCAAATTCTGCTTCACTTCTTTCTGTTGTAGGCCAGTCTGGTTCATCTTCTCTTCTACTGTATTATTGCAGACCATATCTGAATGGATTTTTTTTTTCATTTTGAACATTTGGTTTAAACTGAATGAACAGAACGCTTTATTTATCCTTATTTGACCAGTTTGCAAGGAAATACAGAATTTTGAAGAGAAGTGACGTGACTCCACTTGAGGTTTTCAATGGAAGAGAAGAATGACGATGTCCTACATTCACAGCATTGTTTACAGTAACATTGCAGCTAGTTTCCAGCAACGAAGGTCAGGTTCTGGAAGCAGGCATGCATGATTGTAGAGAAGTCTAAAAAGTTTCAGTTTGGCCGCTTTTCTTGAAAAATAGCTAATATGTCTCAACGTTGTGCTGAATCTTGTTGTACAGACACTTCTTTTGAGGTCTGAACTCCTTGCTGGACTTCTGTATCTAAGAATCAGATACAGTAAACCTATGTTTCCTTATATGCTGTAAGAATTTGGTTCTAATCTAGAAGAGCAAGAAAAGGTTGCCATATTAATACAAGGTAAAGAACCTGCTAAGAAAGCAGTTAATGGACTGCTTTTTTTATTGGAGCAGTGATTTAGTGGTTGGATGGGTTTTTTTTTTTTTGCTTCTCAATAGAATTTAAGAAGTGGTGGGGTAAGAATGTGTGGATGTTTATAGGTTTGCCTTGAAAGAAGAATTACAGGGGAAACTGTTGTAAAGAATTGATGCAGAGCTCTATGCATTAATGCACTCTTCCGTACAGAGTTTCAGAAGTGAAAACCAAGAGGAGAGAGTGCCGACAAGATGAGAGTGCCGATTTACTAGAATGAATTCAAGATAGCATTCTTTTCTCTCTGAATTACAGCTCTAAACCTCATGGTAGTAATAGGAAGTACATAACAATCTCAAAGATTTAAAAATGGATGATGAAGTTTTCTATCCAGTAAACTGTAAGGCTTCACATTTTAACCTGGTTTGCATTTTGGCAAAAGCCTGGAATCTTCTGCAATTTGCCAGATAACAAGGGATTTAGAACAGGAAGTATGCAAGTAATCATTTGGAGCCTTCATCTCCCTTCTTAGAACAATGGATACATTTATTATGCTCCTATTTTTATTCCATCAGGGGATTTGATCATGGAAATGTCTAGTCATTCTTTTCTTGTTTCCAACCCCTCAAAGAGCATGAATCCAAACTATTCAGAAGTTCTTGATCTGCAACAGTGACAAGCACTATACTGGTAAGAGTCAGTGGACATTAGCAGATCCCCTATGCCAGCCCCCTATGGCGGGCAGTTCTGGCAGGACTGATGTGTGAGGGGCTGGAATTCTGTGAAATAGAACATTCTATGAATGGGGAAAATGGAAACAGATTCTGAACGTTCAACCCAACACGTGAACAAGTACTAGGGCAGGTAATTTTCTGTGGAAATTTCTTTAGCCCCAGTGTTGTGGATGATGATTACTCTTCCTACCTCCTTTGGTCAGCTGCCAGCACAGTCACGTTACTCCGCTTATGGACAGAAAACCAGAAGAAGTCATTTTTGAACAAAACACCCAGCAGGACCTTAGAGTGTTTTTGCTGCAAAATGTTTCAAGGCAGATAGGGAAACAATTCCATTGTAGAGAGTGTGCTGAGAAGACAAGTTTGGAAGTTAAAAACCATGGGATCTGTTTCTATATATGTCACTGATTTTGCTTATTATCAATTTGGTGGAGTTTCTTGTTTTGTTGGGTTTTTTTTTTGGTTTTTTTTGTTGTGGTTTTTTTTTTTGGTTTTTTTTTTTGTTTTGTTTTGTTTTGTTTTTTTCCTGCATCCTTGAGATGAAAGCATAAGACAGAAAAGTACGGTAAAGTTAAAATACTTTTGAGATGGCTTGTGCTGAAAAACTTGTAGCTACTGCTAAGGCCCATAAGCCAGGTCCTGTTTCATTTCTGAGAAGCTATAAAATTCCCATTGGTAATTTAGTTCTAAGCATCTGTTGTTATGGTGGAGATGCAAATTAAGAAGAACAATTTTTGAATCTGTAGGGATGTATTTACCATTTTGGAGCTGCCTTTTCAGTCTCTGAGCCATCAATGAAAAGAAGGAGAAGAATCTACACTCTTTTCAACCTGTGGACCATCCACTACTGTCCACGTGCTCAGATTCAAAGCCAAACAATCCTGTCGGGCCTGATTGGGAGGAATTATTTGGATTCAAAATACTAGACTAGTATTTGATTTCCATCAGCACAGTCCATTGGGCACGAATTTTGATATCAATAGAACCTTTCACGGGGATCCATCTTTCTCACCTGCAGTACATTTTAAAGAGAAGAGGCATTGTTGAATGGCTTCAGTGAAAAAAAAATCTTAAATGCACTCTGAATGGAATTGAGATCCAAAGGAGCCAGTATTTCAAGAAAGCCTGAGATGTTGTCTGCCATGAGATCCCTTCTAAGAGGTTCTATTAAGGTACCAAATTCTTCATCAAAATACTGTCAGATTGGTCAGAGGGGAAAAGCAAACTTTTTGAATGGTCCTTTGGGAAGACAGGGCTTGCAGCGAATTTAGTACTTGCTGCTAGGTTGCCTACATTCCAGGAAAGAGTATTAAATACTGAAATTCGACCGATGGTGGATGAAGTCTTTGTGACTGTGAAAGTCCAGTGCATGGCAATCTCAGAAAGGAACCCATCAAAGCCCCTGAAATGCCAACACACAAGTTGTGAGTTGGCAGTGCATGCCAGGTTTTAGCAAACCACAGCAAAATGCTGATTGCAAAATGAGGCCATCAAGTCACATCCGGTATGAAGCAGTAGGAAAGAGGAAAGCAGCTGAGAGCGTCAACCCTGCTAAGTAGTCTCAGTATTCTTATTGCCATTAGCAGAAATGTGAAATGAGTCTATAAAAATTACAAAGGAGGCAAAAGAAAAGGGAGTGATGACTCCTCTGGCATAGTGTTTCCTAACAGGGATCTTCAAAATCCTGTAAAGATTCTCTCATCCTTTAAAAACTGAAGGAAGGTATTAATGGCAGTAAGGAAATGGCATCAAATGCTAGAAAGACTCTGGGCAGTGTACTTCTAGACAGAAATGCCACTGATGGAAAACCGACTAAACTGGCACCAATGCAGCAGCATTGTACTAAAGCCCAGAAATTGTCCACGGCTTCACTCTCTGCCATTCCTTTCATATGCACACAGCAGCTCTGCAACATTCCTACTCATCATCTCCTTGGCAAACTGGGCGTGAGGGTCCGTAGTGACGCAGAGTCCCCAGGCAGGTGCAAAGGAGAGCCGCTTTCTTGCAAAAGCCAGGCTTTTGAAGCAGTCAGGCCTTTATCACTTGCATAGCTTTAAGCCGCAACAAACATAATTCAACCAACCGTCATACCCCACGCTGTGAACACGCAATGCTTCTAGAACTTCTTGATCTACCTCTAATTCAGCTGTCTCACTTTCCCCTAGTCATTTTCTACTTAGCCAAAGTAACGGGCCTCAGCCATGGTTTTACAAGGCCTTCCTTTCGGAAAGTTCTACCTATATGCAACAGCATACCACTAGTTTCTTCACCACCAAGAGTTTAGGTAGATGATTGGCATCTGCCCTTGCGGTGAAACACAATGGGGAGAGAAAATGCGGTTGGAGATGTTCAGTCATTCCATTTTCTAGACAGGCCAAATCAAAAGAAAAGCAAGCTATAGGATTGTGTACTTGCTCTTACAGAACACCTGCTGCCATCTGACAATGAACTAGCAGAAAATCAGCAAGAATGAGACTTGAGGCAAACAACCTTTGGAAGGGAATAATGGGTTGATAAATAAAGACAACAGTTTCCAGGCTCTTGAGATACTTTAAATGACAGCAAAGGATTTGAGAGCAGAGGCTGAACTGGTGGGGAAGGATTCAAAGAATCCCAAGAAAAACATGACCAAAGAATAAAAGAACCCCAAGAAAAATAGGGGCAACTGACCTGTTAAGGCCTTCAGGAAATCAGTGGCCGCTGATTTAGATAGGCCATTCAAGTTCATTTACTGGTGCACCTTCCACTCCTATTTCACCTGTCAGCATCACAGGGTGAATTGAGACCTTGGAATCAAGATTATTTGGGATTCTGTTCTTAGCTTTAGGAGAGAAGTACAGCAGATGAAGTACCTGTTACTGATGTGATACCCAGGAACACAGAGTTGACACATTTCATTGAAGTCCAATCACAACTAGCAATACTAAGAGGATAGGATTGGCGCCTTTTCATGACGCTCTTCTTGTTACGCAGCCTGCTCTGATTCTGGTGAAACTTTTTCATTAGCTTCTCTCTAAAAAGGAGAAAAACCAATTAAATGTCCCTCCCTGCTGATGCTAATCGAGTCAGAGGTCTATGAAAGGGCCAAAAATATTCGGAATTCTTCTTAGACAATGGAAATGGAAGCAGAGCTACCAATCTATTTCCTTGCAACATATCCCTAAAACTCATTCCCTTCTATTCATCACTTATGTATAGCCAGCAGTACATTCAGGAAAAGATGAAACTGACTGATGTCAGCAAGGGAAGGACTTGAAAGAACTATTCCCATGAATCATCGTATAGACAGTAACTCTAGCATTAAAATCAGAACCCTTTTAGTAAGTATCACTTATGGGAAATTCAGGACTCCTGCACAATGGACCAAGAGGATTAAGCAGAAGCCGTTTATGATTTACATGATGCACTTACTCATTCTGACTCTCTGCACACGCTAGTCACGCTTTTCTTATTGGTGCCTTTGTCTTGTCCACGCATTCTGCGTGCACCTCTCAGAAGATGTGTTTCCTTACAGTCCAGGTACTTTGCCCCTCCCCCCCCCACGCCCCCCCCCCCCCCGTTTTGGAGTTCTTGTGGTCTTGGAATTTAGTTTCTCAGCTTTTCCTCTCTTGTTTTAGCAAGGCTTATGTCTTGATGAATTCCAGAGGGCCCTGAGAAAATTCTGAGAAGAACCGTTCCACGCTGGATGGCTGGTGCAGCCCGTAGTCTAAGCGGTTCAGATACATTGTCACAATTGCCCCTTCTTCTTGCACCAGCCAGATCTCTTCCAATGTAATTTTTAGCAAGAGGCACACCAGTTTCACCATGCATGGAATAACACAAAGCAATGAAATAATGACTACTGGTAAAAACAAAGCTCCATTTACGAGATCTTTCAACCACCCAGTTCTTTCCCATCCCTCAAACCATTGATGCAAACCCCACTCGTTCCCAGTCAATTTCTTCATATTGTCTTGTACTTGTGTGAGTTTCGTATGAATGGCTGCAGAATGGTCCAAAAGATTCATGCAACATATTCCTTATAAAATTCCTAACACTCGTACCCATGTGCTAGTAACAATAAATCTATTTCACCTCCTATTTGCAGTGTGCTATATCTAATAGGATCTACGTCAGTGAGCACCTGACTTAAAATAGAAGAAGTTACGATAAGTCGTTTGAACATCCAGCACCCCAAATGATTAAAAGCAGCCAAACCTTGATAAGCAGCGCCATCTAGCGTAAGGAAGAACACAGTTATTCCTGCTGGAACGAGCAAAACTCGACATAATGGTGCCAATCACGTCTTTAGCTAGTGTTCCTCTCTAGGTATTCCCGGAAACGAAAAAGCGGCTTCCTCCAGCAAAACCCATTATGAAGGTAAGAGAGCCCGGCGAAGAGCGGCTTCTGTTAAAAGAATCCGGCTACCGGCACCTACCTTCGGACAGCTGCGTATGCCCGTCTTCTGCGTCTCTTGCCGCCTAGACCTTAGCGAAAAGCTTTTCCAGGCATTATCTCAAAAAGGAACTGTGCCAGCACGACGGTTGTCATGAAGGTACTCGAGTTCTTACATTCTCCTGGAGAAAAGAAAATATAAGATTGACCAGGGAGTGCTGCAAATGGCTAAGAACGATAGAAAAGAAAGTTGTTTGAGAAAATTTTCCTACTTATGGTAATGTAAGTTGAAACTGTTGGAAAGTGGTTAGTTATCGTTTTCCCTCAGTTTCAGAGCTGCTCACTTAATCCCAGTGCTGTGCGGCTTCGTTCTTGACGTCTCAGCATCGGCCGAGCTCTCCGGCTGCCGGAGGCGAAGAAGCGGCTTTTTCGCGCCCAGAGCTTTCTGCCGGTCGCGGTGCGCTCCGAACCGCGGCTTCTGCCGAAAGCCGCCAGGGACCGGCACCTACCTTCGGACAGCTGCGTATGCCCTTCTTCTGCGTCTCTTGCCGCCTAGACCTTAGCGAAAAGCTTTTCCAGGCATTATCTCAAAAAGGAACTCTGCCAGCACAGCAAGCGTCCCACGACGGTTCTCATGAGGGTACTCGAGTTCTTACCATCTCCTGGAGAAAAGAAAATGTAAGATTGGCCAGGAAGTGCTGCATAAGGTTTAGAAGGATGCAAAAGAAAGCTGTCCAAGAACTTTTTCCCTACTTATGGTAATGCAAGTTGAAACTGTTGGAAAGTGGTTAGTTATCGTTTTCCCTCAGTTTGAGAGCTGCGCACTTAATCCCAGTGCTGCGCCCCTTTGTTCTTGACGTCTCAGCATCGGCCGAGCTCTCCGGCTGCCGGAGGCGAAGAAGCGGCTTTTTCGCGCCCAGAGCTTTCTGCCGGTCGCGGTGCGCTCCGAACCGCGGCTTCTGCCGAAAGCCGCCGGGGACCGGCACCTACCTTCGGACAGCTGCGTATGCCCGTCTTCTGCGTCTCTTGCCGCCTAGACCTTAGCGAAAAGCTTTTCCAAGCATTTTCTCTAAAAGGAACTGTGCCAGCACAGCAAGCGACCCGCGACGGTTTTCATGAAGGTACTCGAGTTCTTACCATCTCCTGGAGAAAAGAAAATGTAAGATTGGCCAGGAAGTGCTGCATAAGGTTTAGAAGGATGCAAAAGAAAGCTGTCCAAGAACTTTTTCCCTACTTATGGTAATGCAAGTTGAAACTGTTGGAAAGTGGTTAGTTATCGTTTTCCCTCAGTTTGAGAGCTGCTCACTCAATCCCAGTGCTGTGCGGCTTCGTTCTTGACTTCTCAGCATCGGCCGAGCTCTCCGGCAGCCGGAGGCGAAGAAGCGGCTTTTTCGCGCCCAGAGCTTTCTGCCGGTCGCGGTGCGCTCCGAACCGCGGCTTCTGCCGAAAGCCGCCGGGGACCGGCACCTACCTTCGGACAGCTGCGTATGCCCGTCTTCTGCGTCTCTTGCCGCCTAGACCTTAGCGAAAAGCTTTTCCAGGCATTATCTCAAAAAGGAACTGTGCCAGCACAGCAAGCGACCCGCGACGGTTTTCATGAAGGTACTCGAGTTCTTACCATCTCCTGGAGAAAAGAAAATGTAAGATTGACCAGGAAGTGCTGCATAAGGTTTAGAAGGATGCAAAAGAAAGCTGTCCAAGAACTTTTTCCCTACTTATGGTAATGCAAGTTGAAACTGTTGGAAAGTGGTTAGTTATCGTTTTCCCTCAGTTTCAGAGCTGCTCACTTAATCCCAGTGCTGCGCCCCTTCGTTCTTGACTTCTCAGCATCGGCCGAGCTCTCCGGCTGCCGGAGGCGAAGAAGCGGCTTTTTCGCGCCCAGAGCTTTCTGCCGGTCGCGGTGCGCTCCGAACCGCGGCTTCTGCCGAAAGCCGCCGGGGACCGGCACCTACCTTCGGACAGCTGCGTATGCCCGTCTTCTGCGTCTCTTGCCGCCTAGACCTTAGCGAAAAGCTTTTCCAGGCATTATCTCAAAAAGGAACTGTGCCAGCACAGCAAGCGACCCGCGACGGTTTTCATGAAGGTACTCGAGTTCTTACCATCTCCTGGAGAAAAGAAAATGTAAGATTGTCCAGGAAGTGCTGCATAAGGTTTAGAAGGATGCAAAAGAATTTTTTCCAAGAACTTTTTTTCAGCTTATGGTAATGAGCTATACTGGAGGCTCAGACCATTCTTCTTCTTGGAATTGGTGAAGGATGCACAAGCACTGCTGATTGTGCTTCGTTGTGGTACAGGTAATAAATAGTTGATTGTTTTAATAAAAAAACACTTGAAATGCTAAGAGACGAATTTTAAAGCATAATTAATTGGAGAAAGATTCCTAAACTTGTGGCCGGTTTCCCCAACCCATCTATTGATTGCAAACGACATTCCTTGCTGTTGTTCTGGTGCATGAACCAAAGCCCAGTGATGTCTACTACTTAAGAAAGAGGTTCTACCTTCTTACTAGAATATGTTCTTACCCTTTTAAAACACTACCCCGAACATTAAGAACAAGAGATTACCTGATGAAGTAATGAAGTGCTTTGGTTGAAAGTAAATTGCATTTGAAGGAAACGGGTTTGGGGGCGAGCACAGGAAGATCTCCGAAGTAGAGTGCCAGCTTAGTTCTCTGCTTCAGAGATAAGTGAAGCAATTCAGGAATGTCTTTCCGTGAAAATAGTTTACAGATCTTTCTGCACATCAGGTAACCACCAGCATCAGAATGTGTGCAAATAACAGACTACTCACTACAAGGTTGTCATCCATGAGTGGTAAGGCAACTCAGACTCATAGCAGTGGTTTTGCTCTTGTGCCTCATAGAATAGACAGAAAAGAATGAGGAAAACTAATTTTTCCATCTAGTTTCTTTCAGTATTGGTTCCAGGACTATTTTCCTACCCTCAGGAGACAGCAAAAACTGTCAACAACTGAAATGCTTCAGAACTTGAAATGATCTGAATGGCAAATATTTCTCCTCAAATAAAATTTAAAACGTAAGTCATAACGGTAAAACAGATCGAGCTATTTAAAGATGAATGTTCTAGACTTACTAAAACATTCCCAGAGATAACTATTGTGTCCTAAATCTGTTTAAAAGTCCAGAGTTCCTGGTAAAAAAACTTCTATGCAGATGAGGTAGCTACATGATAGTCTCTTTCCAGCTTAATTATACTCTTCACTCTCACCACCTCTACCAGTTGATTTTCGTAAGTTCTTAGAAAACAGTACTTTAACTTTTTTAGTTCTATGAAAAAAAATGACAGTGACAAGAGTTCTTTGCACTGCCTGTTTTCTGAGAAGCCTGACCATCAAGCCTTAGGAACTTGATCATGAGTTTTATTTCATCTCAAAGTAAATTTTAAGGGCGTGGCAGAGAGAATGGGAGCCTCATGCCAAACAGTTTAGGCTTCTAATTCTTGTATTGTCCTACTTACCTACGACAAGAACTGGAAAGAGGATAGATTCCAGTTAGCAGCTGTTAAACATTTGCACATACTCTTCTGCTAAAGAAGAGGTCAAGGATGGTTTTCTGGCCCTCCCTCCACAAGCTGCAGCTTCCTTCAAGGCACTTTCACCTGCTGTGGCATGGAGCCCTCCAGCAGCTGCACTGTAGGTATGTGTTCCTCCATGGTTCTCTAGGGACTGCTGGGAGACAACCTGCTTCACTAGGATATCTCCAGGGACTGTGGGGGATTCTTTGCTCTGTCAACTGGAACACCTCCTCCTCCTTGTCTTACTGTAGTATCACGGAGCTGCTTCCCATACTGGATTTTCCCCTCACTTGCCACTGCCCATTCATATGTTTTGTGCTTTTGACAATATATTCTCACAGAGACTGATGGGCTCAGCTGCAAAAATGTGTCTTGCTAGAAAATGACATGCTCTACAAAACCATGATTTTATAGAAAAGAATAGTGGAAGTACAAATATACTGCTAAAGGTCCGGAAACTTGACAGTGCTTCATTGTAATACATCCCCTGATTTTGCCTTCTTTCTCCTTAAGATCTGGAAAGAATACTGGGCAGGAGACAGTGTTGTTTCAAGGAAAAGACTTTTTTAGGATTCTAGGGTGCATCTTCAACTTTCTTGAGAAAATTGAGAAAAGGCCCTTTGTCTTCTGTGGTAAATATCATTAGGCAGTAGGGACAAATTCTGACCAACAAGAGCAGGTCAAAATCTGGTGAGATCAAGCAATATACCTTGAGTGGCCAGGACAGAATCATAGAGTGGTAGAATCAGTTGAATTGGAAGGGGCCCGTCAGGAGCATCAAGTCCAACTTCTGGCCCTGCATGGGACCTTCCTCAAGAATCACACCAGATGCCTGAGAGCAATGTCCCAAAGGTTCTTGAACTCAAGATAGGTGTGATGCTGTGACCACACCCTGGAGAGACTCTTCCAGTGCCCAGCCATCTTCTGGTTAAAAAACTTTTTCCTGATACCGGACCTGAGCCTCCCCTGACTCAGCTGCATGCTATTTCCTCCAGTTCTGTCCTTGTAAACCTCATTGGAGAACTTTCCGATACCTTCGTGTCTTTTTTCATTGTGGTACCCAAAACTGCCCCCAAGCACTCAAGGTGAGGCCGCCCCAGAACACAGCAGAGCAGAGCAGAGCAGAGCAGAGCAGGACAATGCCCTCTCTTGCCCAGCTGGTGATACTGTGCCTGATGCACCCCAGGACAGGCTTGGCCCTCCTGGCTGCCAGGGCACTGCTGATACCCATTTAGCTTGCCATTGGCCAGGAGCCTGGCTTCCTTTCAGCCTCTGGCTCCCTAGTCTATACACACACACAGAGCAGGATTGCCCTGTCCCAGGTGCTGAATCCAGCACTTGCCATCGCACAACTCCCTAAGGTTGGGGATTGCCTGTGGGAATCCTTGGAAACAGAGGATTTTGGGAAAGCTGCAAAAGGCAGGCCTCAGAGACAGCAGAACTGTGCTTGGAGCTAAGCAGTAGTCATAAGGTTTGTCAGCAGAAAAATGATAGAAGAAGTAGAGAAGTAAGGACAAATAGAACAATGGCCTGTGTATTAAAGCTTGACCAGAAGAACTCCCTAAGCTACAGCAAAGTAGATCTAGCCAGATGTTAGGAAGTTCTAAGCTTAATAATGGAGCTCTGTGCATTCTATCTTAAGGCTTACAAGCAGGTCTTTTATTCAAAAGAAGCAAGCGTTCTTTGAACCAAAGTTCTGTGTGCTTCTAGGGATCGGAAAGAACTAGTGTCAATATGCTTTTGCTTTGTGGGATTGGTCAAAAAGCTTTTCAAGTAAGTTGTAACATGAAGTTCTTTTTCTGCTGCTGGGGACGTGAGCTGCTGGCATCTTCCCACTGTCATAACCATGTCATGAGACTGATGCTGGAAAATACAACAGCTTGGGACGCCTTCCCCAGCAGTCCCGCCCCTTTCGTGATTTGTGCATAGACTCCCGGCCAGCCATAATTGCCCATCTCTCTTATTTGTCAAGATCTCTCTGCAGTGTCTCACTGGCCTCAAGGGAGTTAGTTGACAGCTCCTCCCAATGTAGCGTCTCTGGCAAACTTGCTTAATATTCCTTCAAGTGCCGAGTCCAAGTGCTTCAAAAGATGTTGAAGAGAACTGGCCCAAGGACGATACTGTCTTAGCCACTGAAATTAGCGCTTCATGCTTCTTCTTGCTCCTTAGTGCAGAAATCACAACAAATATCTTCTTTGTTTCTTTTCTATCCATGCAGATATCTTTGCTTATGCTCATGCTTTTTATCCCAACAGCAGCTGACACGACATTTACATACAGAGCAAGAGCACGCTTTTCCTGCTGTTACTAGACTTAACAATTTTGCAATCTGTCAATCAGATACCTTTGCAACTGAAGTCAGACCTTCAGCATTTCTCATCAAAAGAGTAGAATGTCCTCAGAAGTAGAGAAAACTTTGCTGCATACTCTGTAAGCCTGCAGAATAGATCATAAGGAGTTAGCATCACAATCATTTCAGCACTGACCCTATACTTGAGCAGGGAAAAAACTTCAAAGAACAGCTAATTAATGCAGCAACATAATCTAAGGAATAAAACAACTAGGATCTTCCAAACTGGTCCCTGCGGTAGAAATGTACTTGTAAGAATACAGAAGGTAAAAGATATGGTTTGGAAAGGCTACATCCTTGCTAAGCTAAATTGGATCTCATCCTGTAGATGAAAGATCAAGAAGCTCAAAGTGGAGCTAGAGAGACATGTCCAGATCATGAGATAGAGCAAAGCATTTTTCAAGATAATTAGGCATTTTGGTGGACTGGGCAGTTAGGTTAAATCTGCCACACTTACTCACTTTTGGGGACTGAATTGTGGAGTGCTAAACCATATCTGCTGCTCTAGAAAGTAAAAGAGACACATCCAAATGGTATGGCTAGTGTGAAGACTCTCACTCTCTATTGCTAAACATTTCATAAGCTATTAACCGGTCATAGGAACAAAATGAAATAAAGCCATTATACCATCTTGGAATGGAAAAATATGTTCAAAATATTTTTTTTCCTTCTGTTTTCTTCCTCTTTTTTTTTTTTTTTTTTTTTTTTTTTTTTTTTTTTTTTTTTAATCCCAGAAGATATGATTCATAATTTCAACCATTCTGGAATGCTTTCAATAGATGAAGCCAGCATAGTATTTTTCTAACAGGCTCTTGCCCCTTACCTTCTTCATTACTGTTTTGGAATATACTCCACAGTCATTTGATCTCAGTCAGTTTTTTATCTCTCTCCCCCCAAGACAAATTTTAAAGGACTACCTAACCACTAAAAATCATCATTTCTCTGGTTTCTCAAAGCTTTTTGAGAAAGTTGTTTTGTTTTGGTTTTTTCATATTGCATCATTCCTAATGTCTTCAGACCTACTACAAGTGGAAGTTCAAATAAATCTTACCTTAAAGAGACTGTGAAAGATAACAAACTGCCAGTCTTGGTATTTGTATTTTTCTAAATCCTTTTGATTTCAAGGTTGCCTTCCTGAATGCGCAGTTTAATTAGAAAACATTGTGTTTCTAAAGGAGACCCAGTTCAATTGCTTCTGCAAGTTCACCTTCATTTTGTAGGATTGTACTTCAAGAAATCTTGTTTCATTCAAACATTAAAAGAGTAGATTTGACATCATATGTGACCCTTTCATCTCTCTCATCTGTATTTCATTGCGTGAGTTTCACAGTTGCCTCCAAGAAGATTCCTTTCAATTCGCATAGCATGTTATCTGAAGATCTGTCTGCTTTCTTCACTTGCTTGAATGGGAAGACATGGGAAATACATTCTGAAGGTTATCTTTTACAGTCTACTTTTACCTACCAGTGTGCTTCTATTGACTAGAACCAATTTCAGCTGGAAAGGACATATTGTTCTGATCTGCTCATACCAAGGGGGGATGATGTTTTCTTAACTGATCTCGGAGGGCAAAAGACAAGATGGAAAAGGGATTGCAGTATCACTCCAAACAAATGCACCTTTCTAGAATGACCACAGCAAATGCCTTCAAGGAATTAGGGAGAGGAAAAAAATAGAAAAGAGGGGGAGAAAGAGAGAGGGAGTATAGCTACCAAATGGAGAGAGATGAAGTCCTCGCAGCCCAGCCGATGGAGTTCTCCCAGGGGAGATCTCAAAGTCCTGGTTATCTCAAGGTTCTATTCTAGTCCATTGCTGAGGGGGGAAACAGATCTAGAAATGGCTGAGGGGGAGCAGATACAATAAAGCGCAAGTCTATTGAAATTGCTGAGGGGGAAAATGGTATTGAAGACGGGTACAGACAGTCCATGTTCTCAGCAGGAGAAGTCAATATCAATATCAGCAGTGAGTGGGAGCTATTGTTTCAGGACTGGTTTCTATAGGAAACCAGTCTAGGTCCCGCGAACACATCTGCAGGCAACACTTAGCAGGCATCCTGCTTCAGTCAGGCCAGCAGCCCTGGATCAGAATTACGGGCGTCTCAGCCTCAGTCCTTGGGAGGGGGGCTTCAATCTGCGTCCCTCACGGTGGTAGTGGAGCAGATGAAGGATTTTCCATGGGCGGCTACCACAGTTGCCCCAGCAAGTTCATCTGGCCAAGAGGTGGGAAAATTCCTGGGCTGGTGTCGCGAAGCACGTGCAGGCCCATAGGTCATCTCGCCCCTTTGCAGGCCCTGCTAGAAGCAGTCACTGTAGACACAGCTGCCAACAATCACTTGGCAGGCCAGAATTCTGCTCAGGGGCCTCAGGATTTCTGGCATTCCTCTCTGACCGGCATGCCAGCATTCCAGTCAGGGTCCTCAGGGTCCCGATGTCTGTCCTGGGGACGGTCGTGAGGCAAATGAGGGGAACTTCGGACTGTCTTTCACATGGATCAGAAAATCAGTTTACTAAAATGGCCAAAAAAGAATGTGTAACATTTAGAATTGAGGAAAAAAACAAAAACAAAACCAAACCCAAAGCATTGGAGCAATATCATTCTAGAGAATGCCATGTATCTATGAAAAGTACAAAAAACTTCTGTTTTCAAATGCACTTACAAATCACCTTTTTGCATCTGTTTTGGGTTTTTTTTTTGTTTGGTTTTTTGGTTTTTTTTTTTTGTTTGAAAGCTCTGGCACTTATCTGATTCTTTTTTGAGCTAGTTCAGCTCATTAATCTGGTAAGAAAGCAGCTAAAAGTAAAGAGAAAAACCTATGGGGACCAGGATGCCACTTCAGCCACGTTGTCGTGAAGCATTAGGTCAGCCTTCTGTGTTGTAGAAATATCTCTGTCCTAGATGAAAATCAATGCATAGCACTATCTTCTTTTAAACTTTGTCCTTGCTACTGGGTTCCTGAATGATCAAGATGCTTTCAAACCAAACAACAGCCAGCCCTCTGAGATACTCCCCAAAGTATTGCGATGGAATAACTTGATCAGGAGGAAGAGCTCGCTATGCAGAACCTGAATATGAGGTCAAGAATGCTTTGTTGTGGATTACCATAGTTTGGGATTGTTTATCTCTTACCCCACCATGTAGGTCTAGGAAAAAAATTAGGTAGCCACAAGGCTTTTACAGCTGTTCTTGTATTTTGGGATAGTAAGGATTTAGGGGAGTAAACAAAACTGTGGTGAGTTTTCATGTCAGCTAACCCATCAGCATCAATGAAAAGAATATTATCTTCCTTCCTGCACAAAGGATGTTTCATGATGCCTGTGATGTCAGGGACTTAAAAACGAAGACCATTGTGATTGAAAGGAAGCACTGGCATGCCACAAGGTAACTGTAGTGAGCTGTGTTTCCTCCTCAGCTTCACTGTGAGAGTAGAATTTTAATGAGCAGTTCCAAAACTTGGTCTTAGCATAGTCTGGTGACATATCTCAAAGGAGCAGTGTCCTAGGGTGACTTTATGATGCTTGTATCCCCAGTCATCTGTTCTCTTAATGCTGGATATGATATTCTCTGCCTTCAAGACTGGTTCTGAGAGCAAAGGTGGGGAGAAGAAGAAGCACCGAGTTTCTTATCAGAGGCTGCACTCCTTAAAAAGCAACACTCTTCCACATTCTGCGCTGCACTGTGTTGTCTGGGCACTGACGGAGCAGAACAGAGCGCTCATTTGCTTTTTCGTTGGTTCAGCTGGCTGAGGCAGATTTTTCCCTGGACTGTTTTTTTTTTCCTTTCCCTTTTCTTGGAACGTTTCGAATCTGCTCCGGACTGGGACCTGGGAAGCACTGGGAACTTGCACTCTGTGGCCTACTGGGGCCTACCCTGGGCAGCAGCCTTCCCCATTGCCGGAGGGGTTGATAACAGAGTGAGCACCCATAGGAGAGACTTTCTGATTTGTCGTCTCTTCAGTGCGGCAAATGAGTTTTGTCATGTGGCATTGTTCATTTTTTTGTGCTGGGGAGTGCTTTGCCTGTTAAAGAAACAGCTTTTTCCCACTTCTCTCCCCAAACCAGTTGAGGGAAGGGGCTGTGTGGGTGGGCTTTCGGTGGGGGGGAGGGTGCAGTGGCCCTTTGTGTGAGGTTTTCTGCCAAATTTGCCCTAAACCTAAAGGACAATCAGGATGTGCGTCTTAGAGAATTGTGGTTGGAACTTTGGTTGGAAAAGACCTTTAAGAACATTGAGTCTAAATGGAATTAGCAAATGCAACCATCAAGAAATGCTTTGCTGTTTGAAGAGAACGTGATTTATCTGGTAAGCTTTGCAAGTATTTGTGTCATCACAAGCACACATGACCAATGCATTAGATGGGAATATAATAAGAAACCTGTGCAGATCAACAGAATGATTCTCAGGGTAGGATATTTGCATGTTTCATCTGTCTTCCTGACTTCTTCAAATGAATTCTTTTTAGAAAGTAATGATTGGAATTGTTACTCTTTTGACAGTTCTGAGTGTATTACTGACCTTTTTGGCATATGAATGCCAAACGGGTTAATTCACCTCGTTTTTCAGATAAGGACCGAGATTTAGTGTTGCTTCAGCTGGGGGCAGAAACATTGAAATCCTCCCGCCTCCTTCTTAGTACCTAATTTCTATTACAAAATCAGTGCACAATCTTGACCCTTAAGGTCCACTTAGCTCAGTTTATACCAACAGGGTGACATTAGCAGGGCTCACATGATGCTGCACACAGAAGCCCTCAGTGTGCAGCTCTAGCAGACAGTAATTCCATGCAGTTGGACAATCCCTGTGCAGACTTTGGATCACCAGAAGCGTTCTTAGTAGAACGAGACAAATTTAATGGAGAGGTCTCTGCAGGAAGTGGCCTGAAGAAGACAGCAGAAATCCCAGCTGTGTGTTTGTAGAAATCAGTTGAAGGCCATTTACAGAAAAAAGATCTTTAAATCTAGCTAGCTTTTTCTGCAGATTATTTGTAAACTATATGCATTACACGGACAGTTTCACTGAGCATCTGAAATACAGCTGCGTTTAGGGGGATTGAATCAGGCTTGGGAAGCAGTGAAATAAAGCTTTTCAGGAATACCTGACATCCAAGTCCCGCCGAAATTTATCC
Organism: Haemorhous mexicanus; assembly: GCF_027477595.1. Taxonomy (NCBI): domain Eukaryota; kingdom Metazoa; phylum Chordata; class Aves; order Passeriformes; family Fringillidae; genus Haemorhous; species Haemorhous mexicanus. The sequence continues at coordinate 20,478,943 of NC_082345.1, read as the reverse complement.
GTTTTTTATGTCCAGATGCTTTTGAAAATAATGGGTGACCATTTGGCTACCTCATCGTTTTAATCAGAAATACAAAGAGAATTTTAAACTCAAATCTTTTATAGCTTGAATATTTTTCTTTGTTTATTTCCTACTTTCCAATTCAGTTCTACAAATCATATGATTAGGTAATGAGAACTCATGCTGTATAAAAATATTTAATGCTATACTTCCAAGTTAAGGCCATGTATTTCCTGGAACTGTTTCAAAAAAAAAAAAAAAAAAAAGCCTATCTGGATTCTTTCTTCCCCACGCTCATTATTAGATGAAAATCATTTCAATATACTATTTTGACTTTAGATGGTGCAAGATTATATTCAGAAATTCAAGCCTCTACTGTTAGGTTGTTTACATGGTTTTCTGGCCCTTCTAACTTTGCGCAACCACTCTTTGCAGCTATATATTTTTGCAGTAAGGCATCCCAGGGGTCTGTGAGAAGTTTTAATGTCAAGCAGAACTAACATGTAAACTACACGTGACATACTCGACATATTTCACTTCAGAAAGTTACAGTATGCTTAGACGGGATGAAATAGGAAACAAATAGACTTAACACAGTATTTCTAAATCTTGGAAATCTGTTACCTGAACTTTGAGTCACTTTGCAGGACTCTGTAGAAATGCAAACGTGAAGTCCAAGGAGTAGAGCAGAAGGCATATTGGGCAGGGGGACAGAAGATTGCTTTGAAGGGTGATGTAAGCAAGATTGCATCCTATAAAGAGAGCAGCTGCTTCTGCTGGTGCCAACATCGAGAATTTGTGCCACTGGCCTAGTTTTCTGGGGACTTTTGACCTGTACGCTCTTGAGGGCTTGCAGATGTGAATTAATCTGTCCTTTGATCTTTTCTTTCATTTGAATGTCTATGACCTGTTTTGGTCTTGTGTACTGTACTGTATTGTTTTATAAACATACTTGTTTCCACTGTTTGAAAGCTGTAGTTGAAAGTTAGGTTGCAATTATGAGTTGGCTGTCAAAAGAATTAATTTTCTGCTTTAAGCAAAATATCAATAGACGCATTCAATCCACTCCTGTGATACAGATTCATTTTGAATTTACAGGGTAATTTGCATTAGTGGTTGTACTGCATGAGCAATAAATATGACTTTCTTGGTTTCTAATGATGATAATAGTTCTCTTTGTATTACTGTAAGAATTGAATCCACCATCATTCTTTTCCTATTATTATTGTGCTGTAAAGGAAAAACAGTTTTGCATTAACCAAGAGGTAAAATGCATGTATTTAGCATCATTCTTGCAGGTAGTCCTCAATTCTGAAAAGACCTCTCAGAAGCTGCATCAAACGGGAAAGCCAGACGGATGGCAGAATGCAGAAGCTGCCGTTTAGGATCGAGTACAAAATGACACCCAAGAAATTCTTCATGGATGCTGCATAAGTACAAAGACGCCACTATTTCAAGGTGAAAAATAGTCAATGTGAAACTTGTTAGATGAATAAAAAACTATGCTAATCAAGACACTAGAGTACCAAACATGCGACAAGGCTTTTTTGTAATGAACATCATGCCCAGCATGAAAAAGTACTCTTTTTATTGTAGATCGTTTAAAAGTGCACAACAGTTTGGAAAAAAGTGCTTTTCATTTTTCTAGTAATAAGAACTGTGTATCATTCTAAGAGATACTGGACACAGGTTTTTGAAAACAATGTTCTTTTAAAGGTTAATTCTATTCATAAATACTTCACAGGAAAACATTTGATCTGCTGTTCATCCTGAAGACTCTTAAAGGAAAATGTTTTGGTTGCGTTCTCTTCTGACTAGTTCAGGAGCTCAGTCTTACCAGCATTCTAATGCTTTTTTATGTTCCTGATGGCACGGCTTAGACATCCTTGTCTCCATTACTGTCATGATTTCCATATCAAGTGATGAGAATTTTTCTTCATGATTGGTGAAGTGTCATAACATTAATGCAAGTCAATTTGAAGTTTTTTTTCCAAAGGAATCTCTTCCTTCCTAATGAAAACCATTTGAAATAGCAAACCTACTCAGTTTTTCAGAAAGTGATATAATACACCTGTAGAGTACAATGTCCTCGGAGTTGTTTTTTCACCAGAAGAAGAAAACTGCTGTTTTCTTCTTCTTCTATCACCTTAGACTTACTTTATTCAAAACCTTTTTAAACCTTTGAATTTCTATTTTGATAGCTAATTCCTTTCACATTGTGCTATAGCATATGTATTTTGAAAGGCCATTTGTACACATTCAAATGGCTTACTTCTATTCTACTAAGAAATGGCTGTACTTCTAGTAGGGAAACTTCAAGGTCCAGTAAGATTTTATCTTGTACAAAATTTAAAAAACTCCAACTCTTAAAAATGATACCAGAAAATGACGTCTGTAAGACTGTGGCAGGAGGCTTTTTCCAGAACAATGTGCAGTTCTTCCCAATTCTATTTTTCCCTCCCATTACTTTGTACACAAAGATTTTTACACAGTCTTCTAACAGTGGCATGTTACTACTGGGCTAGAGTATTGCCCTGCCAGCATTGGAATTGACTCAAATGCAGTTGTGTTCAAATTTGCTGATGGGACAAGGGTTTTTTGCTGAACACACTTTAGCAAGCAAGAGGGCTTCTTGGCCTTTCGATGCTATGAGTCCCAGAAAAAGATGAATGAGGTGGTGACTTGCCTCGTGTTTTGAAGAGAGATCAAAAACTTATTTCTGGGGTCACCTCCCTTTTGGTACAGAAAGCGCACAGAGGGCTTTGAAGCAGCACTTTCACCCTCTTTGCATTCACTAGTAAATCTGAGACAGAGCTTGCCCCAAGGTTTGTGCAAAAATACTCTTTTGATGCAACTGTTCACCAGACAATATCTCTGGGAAAATTTGCAGGGGCAGAAAGCAAGCCCCTCCCGGGAAATCTACTGAAATGGTTCAGAAGTTATTCCCATTCACTGTTGCTAACCTCTGCTGTCTAGCTGTCGGATATGCTTGGGACCATGTTGAAATAATTCTAAACAATGTACTGAGGCTGCAACATTGAGGAAACATAGGTATTTTCCATAGGTGTCAGGGGAAAATATTTTTATGGGTAAAAATGAGTTCCATAGAAAACAAGAACAGCATGGTAGAAAAAAAATTACATCCATAGAATGAAGATGACCAGAATTCTTCTTTTGAAGTTACACAGAGTCAATATTTTCTAAATAAGGTTGTGAAACTTAAGAAGAAGGAGGAGTACATTCCACCTGACTGGTGCACAAGTTCATGTTTCCAACTTACAAAAACCATATTATTAAAAGAAAAATGTTCCGCCTTGTGGAAAAGTAGCCCATTCGTAATTGTATCAAAGGTAGGGTTAGATCAAGTATTCCTACAAGACAGTAGTAGTACTATGAAAAGCCTTTTGGCATCTATTTGACTACAGGAAACTTGAGCAAGCAGAAGCGTCTTTCCCTGCTGCAAGCTGTACTTCCGATTTGCTGCTGCTGCTTAAACATTGTCAAAAGAAAACTTGTCAAAAAAGAACTACTCTATACAAGCAACTGGAACTATCCATTGCGTTCCAGCCAATTTGAACTAGAAAATATCAGACACACACTCTAGCTGAATATTCTAATGCATAGATGGAGTATACCATCACAAAGAAATGGGAACGCTGGAGAAAGGAGCAAATGCAGATGAATTTCAGGGAAGGAAATTATTGGAGAGCTACTGCAGTCCCTCGACTTTACAAGAAATGATGTCCAGTAAATCCCAACCAGAAACCTACATAACTCCATTTTGAAGTGAGTTGCATCTATGGTCCTCTGTCCTTCCTAGATGAAGAAACTGTGTTTTGAATCAATCTTCCAAGCAGTATGGCTAAAGACCTTAGATACCTCAATTTTTTTTTTTTTTTTTCCAGAAGCAACTGTCTCAAAACCTCTTTAAAGCTGGCTTTTCCCCTTAAGATGCTATATATTCAAAGAGCACCTTCTCATTTAACAGGGTATTCCAAACATCATTTCCAAACTTAGACTAAAAATAACACTCTTCCTAGTTATCTTTCTTTTTTTTTTTGCAGCTTCCTGCTAACATAGGCAGCAAAGTAGAGAACAGATCCCAGCTCTTTCTGGAACATCTTGAACAAATGCCCTTGCTTGTGTTCCAATCATTCACTTTGCCAAAATCCCTAATGATGAAGAAAAGGTTGTGAAGGCATTACTAGTAGTATGATATGGCAATGTATGGGTGTGATTTATCAAGTAGAATTTGTATCACATAGATGATACTTGGCAAACAGCAAATGAAGGGGTTTCTTTCAGCTCTCAGACTGATGTTACATCTCAGTAATTTATTAAAAAGATAACAAGAAGGATATTTTATAACAGTGAACTTAATTACACCCCTACCATGGACATCTGAATCTTAGGAATAGACAGTGTCTGATTTAGAAAAAAAAAAAAGAATTATCACAGTTTAAAGAAGCATATGATCATGAACACTTTGCTGATGGAACATAGCCTATTCATTGGCTGAAATGAAGCAGGTAGACAGGACATAGGAAATATTGTTTTGTGGATCAAACATTTATTTTTTTAAAGTGATGCTTACAGATGGTGAACTCACCAACTTCGATATTGCACAGTAGATAAGGGTACCTAACTTGCTCCATCAAGTTATCCCTTGGAATCATCATCCAAGGGCATTTCCCCCTGCCTCTGTGAAAATGTGCCTACCTTTTTCACAATACTTTTGCAGCAGCATTGCTAGGCCTGATCAGCTGGTATGGAGGGTGAATTATCAGCAGCAAGGTGACTGGCCAGGGTCATTTGATTCCATGGATTTTGATCTACCGGATATTTTGAAGACCTGCTTCAGCCCTCTTTGTCAGACACAGCCTTCAAATGGTGCTAAACAATTGTTCGGGCTGTGGACCACATGAAAAAGTACTTTCTGGTGCCTGTACTGGGCCATATGCTCTTTATTCTCTCCCTCAACTTCTCCATCACCTCTCATCTCTTTCACATGAGCTATGTTCAAGGTCCACAGGATACTTTTCACAGAATCTTCAGGCCTGATGCAGTAAGAATGATGAACAGAACGCAGCTGGGATGAATTTTCCAGTTTGGATAAAACCTTTTGTGCACCCAAATCCCCCTATGCCCAGAAAAACCTTCACTAGTACTAGTGTTCTACCTAATCTGCAATTTAGTCTGAAAGAAAAGCTTTTGTCTGAGAGTATCTGAGAGATCTGCATGAAGCACAGATATCTGACCTATGCAATTTTGAATATCAGAGAAAAAAGAAAAAGGCAAGAAGTTTTTCATTTTACTGGTTTTAATTTTCAATTCCATGCACTTTTTCAAAAAGTTTCAATCTCAAATGGCCATCAACATATTTCAGTCATCTGTAAGTTAGTATTCCTATCAAATGTGTTTCAAATCAAAAGAATTTCAAGCCTCTCCTCAAAGTTCATATGCCTAGATTTAGTATTTCTGATCTAGATTAGATGAAAGGAAGACATTTTTTGCTGTTGGGGTGCGGGAACGCTGGAACAGGTTGCCCAGAGAAGTTGTGGATGTCGCATCCCTGAGCGTATTCAAGGTCAGCTTGGATGGGGCTTTGAACAGCAACGAATGCGACCCCTGATGGTAGATAAACAAAGCTTGAATATAGAAGAAACTCAGATTGAAGTACAGGAGCAAATTTTCTCTCAGCTCTTGGGGTAAGTTCAAAGTTGTACAAAATTGCATTTCTCTGTGATTTTCACTACTGTAACAGAAAGCTTCATGAAAACTGTGCAGAAGATATCACATTTTAAAAGCGATAAGAACTACAATATCAAACACACGGGATGGGTTTCAACATGGGACACGCTCTGAGAGAAAATCTCTGTATTTCAACACTTCATCCCAATCATTAGGATTTCATGAAGTGCCAAAGAAGGCGGCAAAATGTCCTTCAGGACATTATTTACTGTAGTTCAGCCTGGCCATTAGTTGGAATTGGTGTTTGAACTAATGTCGATGTACCACACACACTTTCCATGCACTGAAAATTACTGTTTACAATGAATAAGCAATGAGGATCAAAATTGATTGAAAGCATCTTAAAAATGTCAAGTATTTCACTGTAAATGATCTAGGATCAAAATACTTATTCTACCTTAGTGAGGGACAAATAAATTCTTCCATACCACGATGGTTTAAAATTGTATAAACCAATGTTTTCTTCTGAAAAGACATCATCTAATTCTTTCTATTTGTAGAAGAAAATCTTCCTAGACATAGAACTCAGTAATTTTAAAGGAACAAATGAAAGGAAAATATTCTGCAAACAGAATTCAATGAAAAGCTGTCTTTTAAATATGAGGTAGATATTAAACAGAATTTTAGTACCAGATATTTGAAATAGTGTACCAGCTATTTTGCCCACAAAGAGTGGCATTTAGCATTTCAGTCTTTTCCAAGGTGTTCATGATCTGCTATGCTGATCTCTGTGCGTGCCTAGGTGTGTGCGGAAGGGGGGGCATGTGAAGGGGAGTGTCTATGTTTGTTTAACCCTCGTCGTGGCAGATTCATGCCTCAGCTCCATCATTTTTTGTAAGAAACTTCCCAGAGAGTGGATATGAAGTTTCATGTTCAAAAGAGATCAATTCCTAAGTCATCCATTTTACTTTACCTTGTAAATCACTTTGTTGATATTGATAAAATATGCTTTGTTGCATGTTTTATCAAATATGCTTTCACGCTACATGGAGGAATGAGAATGTGGAGAATCCCTCCAATGCCTTGCAACTTTTCTGCAAATAGATTTTCAAGGAAATCATCATTTCTCTTTTCAATATGTCTGGGACAGGCATGATGGTGGTGTCAACCTGTTGGAGTTTTTGTTGCTGAGGGAAGTTGTACGAAAGGATTGGTTTTTACATTGACCAGTTACTGAATCAATTGCATGAACACATTTGAAATTCAACTGGGGTTTCCTTTTTCTAGCAGACTACTTCTAGAATTAGCTAGCAGACTCAAGATGACTCTTTTTCTCTGTTTTTGTTTCTTTCCTATTTTCTTGGCTTCTTTGCAACTATCTACACAATTGTAGAACTTTTTTCCCAACTAAAATTGTTTGATAGACTGATAATTAAGATACGCTTTTTACAAGGAATGTTTTCAATCTTTGTTAGAGTTAAGAAAGTTAAGGACATAGGTCCTTTTCTTCCCTTATGAATATTGCAATGAAAAAGTTAAATAAAGACCAACTCTTTATTTTTATTTGGAATCCAAGTAGATAATTCCCATACAGTAATACATTTTGAGGACCGATGTTTGTCATTCTGATGTAAGTTGTCGCTTCTTAAAAACATGCCTTCAGTGACTACGTTGACAACACTTTCGGTGAAGATCCTAACTGGTCTTAGACACACATAGGGAGAAATTTGCTCAGCCAGTGTCAGTCTTAAGCATGCGTCTTAGAAGATCTTTCTAGAGCTGGGGAATTTTCTTATGAAAGGGATTCAGTTATGGAAGAGACAGTTATCCCGGAGTTTTACATTCATCTTGAACATTACTTAAGGAACTTAAATCCCATGTCCATTTGAATCTCGCTCTGCACAGAGCTTTGTCATGCCAGTCCTTGAAATGCATCTCTAAGAGAATTCACTAGCACAGAATGAATGAGGGTGGAAGCGGTCTGTGGGGCTCACCAAGTCCAATCCCCCTGCTTCAACCAGGATACCTAGAGCCTGTTGCCCAGGATTATATCTGGGCTTACTTTTAATGTCTTCAATGATCCAGACTCCACCATCTTTCTGGACACTCTGTGCCATGGTTCAGTCACCATCACAGTAAAAAATCAGTTTGTGATGTTCGGAGGCAATCTCCTGTATTTCAGTGTGTGCCCACTGCCTCTTGTCTTTTCACTGAGCATCATTGAAAAGACACTGGTTCCCTGCTCTTTACACTATTCCTTCCTACATTGCGATGCGATGTAGATAAATGTCAAAAACTTCCCTGAAGTCCAGGCAGACGATATTCTCTTCATCTACCAGGCAAGTTCATTCACCGGAGGACTTTAAAAAGTTGTCAAGCACAAATTTCCCCTGGTAAATCCATGCTGACTACATTATTTTGTCCTCCTTCATGTGCCTGGCAATGCTTTCCAGGAATAGCTACTCCATCAACTAACTTCCTGGGGATAAAAATGAGGCTGGCTGGCTTGTGCTTTTCTGAGTCCTCCTAGTTGCCTTTTTTCAAGATGGGTGACATTTGCTTTCATCCAGTCTTTGCTCACTTTCCTCAGTCACCATGATCCGTCAAACATGATCAGGAGTGGCCTCAGAATAACATCTGCTAACACCCTTGAGACCTGTGCATCCATCTCAACAGGGCCTGTGGACTTTATGGAATACTTCCCAATTCTGTGACTATGCCCATAAAAATTTGCATGGGATAAGAGGACATTTTAACATGTACCTGAAGAGTGAGTGAAAAGCTATGGAAACAATCCAAAAAGACAAAGAGTAGAGTTCCCTTTGAGGACAAAGCATCCCATCATGGAGCTGAGCAGCTTTAGATCCAGGTAAGCTTCCTCTCTGAAAGGATGCAGAAGACATGATTTTACCTTATCCAGTAATAAAATGTGTTGACCATTCACTTGCAATACAAAAAATTCAATGATTTCCAAAATTATTGCCTCCTAACTAGACAATAGTGTACTGGCTGGGTATGCCCCTAACAGATGAAAGCACCTGCCTGATGTCTCTTATGCGTGCAGACGATTCGAATTAGGTCATTTGAGTGGGGATTACTGGTCTTCGAATTTTCTTTCTGATGAATTTGGAATATTTACTGAAGCAAGGACCTGAAGATGAGAACTTCATTTCCCATCAGCGCACTCTAACATCCATGGCCCTAATGCCATTGTTTCTCCCCAGCTGAGTCAAGAATTGATGAATACAAAGTGGATCAGCTCCAAAAGGAAAGATCAAGGCTGGATAATATTCTCTCTTGGTAAAGCTATTTATCTCAAATGAAGTGACTGGCTTCAGTGATTTCTCACTGGTCTAAAGCTACAAGGAGGGGGAGATGGACAAGGTTTCCTCGCACTGCCATTCTCTTTGTCACCTCAGTGTTTAATACGGGTATGAAGACATTCCAAAAGATAGCTTTGCAGAATTCATAAAATTCAGTCGTAAAAAATCATTTCTTAGCAGCTGAAATGAAAATAGCAAATAAAATGCAATTAATTCCGTGGAAGATTGAAATGATTGTTTCTTCATTTTGCATTGGAGGATGTATATTGTATAAGTTTGTCTTGCCTTGTTCTCCAGGTTTTGTAACTGGCACACCTTTCCTTATGAACGCACTGTTCTTTTCTAAATACTCTCATATGGAGGAACATGCTTCTGATAAGAAGAGCACTAGGATGTCTTTACTTGACCTTCTATTTTTACTGATGCTTGGTCCTCTGAAATGAATGGTTTTCTAAAATTGAAATGTGCTACTATTGTTCCCACGGGGTAAGCTGCGGACTCTTCCTGTCGGAGCTGTCACTAATCAGCTATTCTCCTATCTGCCTTTAGTAGTTGAATGTTCTGGTCTAAAAGTAGCACCTTCTGTGTAGCCATGCTCTTAGTTGCCAGTCTCATCCTAAATCCAAAGACCCTCCTGCAAAGGACCGCTGGTTCTGTAGTCAACTAAGGAAAAATGACCCGTCCATCCATGCTTTCTGATTTAAAATATTAGGGTATGATGTCCCTAAACAATTCTCTGCAGTTGAACACTACTTATCTTTGGCGTGTTTCTTCAACTCACTTGCAAGTCATTCATGCCTTAGGTTATTGGGAGAATTGCTTCATTGGAAGATGATTAAAAGGGGTATGAGAATACTTTTGTGCTTCTGCTATGAGGATACTTTTCAAATCCATACAAACTCCCTGCAAATGCAAAAACCTGCATCCTGTATTGTCCTAGCTTATAATATCAAAATGCATCCTATTCCCACCCTCAAGAACTGAGGAAACCAGGGGTGGCATCGTTTTTTCCTTCTCTCCTGTTAATGGGCCCATCAATGTCTTGCCACATGACTCAGAGATAACTCCCTCCAGGAGCCATTTCTGTTTCACGGGTAATCAAGGACCCACATCATGACTCAGAACGATATCAGCCCATTGGGAGATGCTCTGCCCAGGGGGTAGGAGCTAAGCATCCCCACCTGGATATCATCTGGGTTTTAGAAGGCAAGTAGCACTATTTCTACTGCATTGCCAGAGGAACGGCCACCCTTAGCCACTGGTTTTCCAGAGGACGAGAGCTACCAGATGGTTTCTACAGAATCACCACTTCAACAAGACCATTTCATCCAAACTGCTTTCACCACCCTAACTAGCAGGATGTCAGCTTGTATTCTGACTCTGTCAGTGGTTTTTCTTTTGTACTCTTGCATGGATTTGGGTTTTTTCCCCTTTTCCTAATAAACTGGATTTCTGACTTGGAGTCTTGCTGCAGTGCTGGATTTCTTTAGCCCAACTAGCTCCCGACACCGACAGCGAGAGTGGGCTGCCCCAAGTAAGCTGTCGAATCCGGGCTGCAGCTGTAGGGCACAGCTGCTCTACGGCACAGGTGGACTGCCTTGGGGATAGAACTGCGCTGAGGGCAGGGACAAGGAACAGGGAGAGGTCTTCTGCATATTTTTCAGTTTACTCCCTGGAGGGTCAAGGACAGAAAGACAATGATTCAAAGGCATCCATCAACTTCTAAATGGGGGGAAGGTCCCAGGGGAGGATGCAGTCTTTAACCAACTGGGAGAAACTGGGGGTGGAAGACAAGGAGGGGAATACAATGTTGAAACCAGTAGGGGGACTACAGGGGAGGAGAGTAACTTGAAGAAACCACTGGGGTTTTGAAGGGTACAAAATTGAGAGGGAAGTTTCTAGAGAAAGGGGCAGGCTTGGGGAGAGGTTGATGTTCAATGGGAGAAGGAACAGGGAACAAAAGGGCAGGTCTTTGGGGAGAGGGACAGCTAGGGCAAAAGCCAACAATACTGGGGGGAAAGGAACAATCCATTCATAATAACATATGCTATAACAGCACAAAATAGGAAGCCTTAGAAAACGGACTACTAGAACTGCAGTACAATAATAAACACACACTGCAACAGAGTGTCTCACTGGTTTGGCTTTCAAAGCAGAAGAGGTGCCAACCTAAAAATTTCCCAACTTCAAGGTTAACTGGCTGCAGTTTTGATTTCCTTCTTCAATATATCACCAAGGCGCTATCAGCTTCTGTAATTGGCTCAGCAGCATGTCTGTTCTTAGTGCCAAGCAGGGATTCACTTTGCCAGGCATGGAGGAAGCTTCTAGGAGCTTTGCACAAAAAATCACTTCTGTGGCTGGCTTCTTCCCTCCCCACCAGAAAACCAAGCCATGCCAAACCAACACCTTAACTAATTCGTAGTACTTAGTACGCATCCAAGAATGTCTTTTAAATGATGCTTTATGTTTTTACCAAACGCACTGAAAAGAAGTGGATCCATAATATTGATAAAAATTGTTCCAGTTCAATAGAAATATTGGGTCATGCAACTCTAGATTACATAGCTGTTTTTTTGTACAATACCCAGAGGCTTTTTTCACCTCCATGGAAGAGCCTAAATGAGGGATGTGGGAGTCCAGGCGGCTCTCCAAAATGCAGTTTATTCCATCCAAGACGTTGCAGCAGTCCAGGGTAGTGGGCAACAGAGCCTGTGCCTACAGCTGTCAGCTCTAGCTACAGGCAGGCCTGGAGACCCTTTGGTTTTGGCACTTTGCTGAGCATCTTCATACAGTAGAACCAATCTATCCCTTAACTATTATCTATAGCCTATCCTAACGACTCTAATTACCATATGTTGCTATTCTCCACTCACTAAAAGTCAGTATATTACAGTTGAAGCGGAAAGTTGTTTTTCAGTTTTCTTGAGAGTGGAAAATTTGGAGAGCTTTTTCTGCTTGCAGCATTTGCTGACTTGTTTGCCTGTGCTAGCTTCCTGCTTGGTAAAAACATCTTCTTGTTTGGGGTGGGTTTATCCTTTGCTGTAAGTCATAAAACCCTCTTCTAACTAAGGTATCCTCGGTTATCCAGTAAGACTGGCTCAGCAATTCTTTTCTTCTAGATCAAAACTTGCTTCCAACTCTATTCCTTCTTCAGACTCCACATTGAAAAATCTTTCTGCCAAGCATACATATCTGTGAGACTTTCTTGTCAAACTTTCATCTTTCCCAACACCTCTAAAGAAATGTTTCCTGATGGTTTGGATCAGAAGATCCAGTATTGCCATCCTGAGATTTTTCTTTCCCATAAGAAAAACCCATAAGCTGTGCTCAAGGTGTTGGCTATGTTCTTCATTGTGCCTTGCATCTATTTTGGCTAGAAAGCCAGTGTAGATGATGTCCTTGCTGCAGTAGCCATGGGAAATAAGGTGGAGTGTCTGGCTGATGTACCGGGATGTAGACTATCCAGCACTCCCCCAGGGAGGCGAGGATCCCTAAAGGAATAGAATATTGGCTATGCTCTGGGAGTTTTACAGAGAGAAAGATCCTCACAGCTCAAATGATTTGTCTCCTGGTGTTCTGAGGAGTATGTGGTGAAGAAGAAGGCTGCTGTCTTTTCCAAGAATCTTCCGTGCATTCAAGAGGATCATTGAACTTCTTGTCTGAGAATGAAAGAAATATTAGTAGTAATTAGTACTTTTTCTCTGTCTGTGCATCACTGATTGAATTTGGGTAGGCAATATTTTTTTTATTTATTTATTTGAATTATTCATCATAAGGTCTTCCAAATTCCCAAATTCTGCTTCACTTCTTTCTGTTGTAGGCCAGTCTGGTTCATCTTCTCTTCTACTGTATTATTGCAGACCATATCTGAATGGATTTTTTTTTTCATTTTGAACATTTGGTTTAAACTGAATGAACAGAACGCTTTATTTATCCTTATTTGACCAGTTTGCAAGGAAATACAGAATTTTGAAGAGAAGTGACGTGACTCCACTTGAGGTTTTCAATGGAAGAGAAGAATGACGATGTCCTACATTCACAGCATTGTTTACAGTAACATTGCAGCTAGTTTCCAGCAACGAAGGTCAGGTTCTGGAAGCAGGCATGCATGATTGTAGAGAAGTCTAAAAAGTTTCAGTTTGGCCGCTTTTCTTGAAAAATAGCTAATATGTCTCAACGTTGTGCTGAATCTTGTTGTACAGACACTTCTTTTGAGGTCTGAACTCCTTGCTGGACTTCTGTATCTAAGAATCAGATACAGTAAACCTATGTTTCCTTATATGCTGTAAGAATTTGGTTCTAATCTAGAAGAGCAAGAAAAGGTTGCCATATTAATACAAGGTAAAGAACCTGCTAAGAAAGCAGTTAATGGACTGCTTTTTTTATTGGAGCAGTGATTTAGTGGTTTGATGGGTTTTTTTTTTTTTGCTTCTCAATAGAATTTAAGAAGTGGTGGGGTAAGAATGTGTGGATGTTTATAGGTTTGCCTTGAAAGAAGAATTACAGGGGAAACTGTTGTAAAGAATTGATGCAGAGCTCTATGCATTAATGCACTCTTCCGTACAGAGTTTCAGAAGTGAAAACCAAGAGGAGAGAGTGCCGACAAGATGAGAGTGCCGATTTACTAGAATGAATTCAAGATAGCATTCTTTTCTCTCTGAATTACAGCTCTAAACCTCAGGGTAGTAATAGGAAGTACATAACAATCTCAAAGATTTAAAAATGGATGATGAAGTTTTCTATCCAGTAAACTGTAAGGCTTCACATTTTAACCTGGTTTGCATTTTGGCAAAAGCCTGGAATCTTCTGCAATTTGCCAGATAACAAGGGATTTAGAACAGGAAGTATGCAAGTAATCATTTGGAGCCTTCATCTCCCTTCTTAGAACAATGGATACATTTATTATGCTCCTATTTTTATTCCATCAGGGGATTTGATCATGGAAATGTCTAGTCATTCTTTTCTTGTTTTCAACCCCTCAAAGAGCATGAATCCAAACTATTCAGAAGTTCTTGATCTGCAACAGTGACAAGCACTATACTGGTAAGAGTCAGTGGACATTAGCAGATCCCCTATGCCAGCCCCCTATGGCGGGCAGTTCTGGCAGGACTGATGTTTGAGGGGCTGGAATTCTGTGAAATAGAACATTCTATGAATGGGGAAAATGGAAACAGATTCTGAACGTTCAACCCAACACGTGAACAAGTACTAGGGCAGGTAATTTTCTGTGGAAATTTCTTTAGCCCCAGTGTTGTGGATGATGATTACTCTTCCTACCTCCTTTGGTCAGCTGCCAGCACAGTCACGTTACTCCGCTTATGGACAGAAAACCAGAAGTCATTTTTGAACAAAACACCCAGCAGGACCTTAGAGTGTTTTTGCTGCAAAATGTTTCAAGGCAGATAGGGAAACAATTCCATTGTAGAGAGTGTGCTGAGAAGACAAGTTTGGAAGTTAAAAACCATGGGATCTGTTTCTATATATGTCACTGATTTTGCTTATTATCAATTTGGTGGGGTTTCTTGTTTTGTTGTTTTATTTTTTTGGTTTTTTTTGTTGTGGTTTTTTTTTTGTTTGTTTTTTTGTTTTTTTGTTTATTTTTTTTTCCTGCATCCTTGAGATGAAAGCATAAGACAGAAAAGTACGGTAAAGTTAAAATACTTTTGAGATGGCTTGTGCTGAAAAACTTGTAGCTACTGCTAAGGCCCATAAGCCAGGTCCTGTTTCATTTCTGAGAAGCTATAAAATTCCCATTGGTAATTTAGTTCTAAGCATCTGTTGTTATGGTGGAGATGCAAATTAAGAAGAACAATTTTTGAATCTGTAGGGATGTATTTACCATTTTGGAGCTGCCTTTTCAGTCTCTGAGCCATCAATGAAAAGAAGGAGAAGAATCTACACTCTTTTCAACCTGTGGACCATCCACTACTGTCCACGTGCTCAGATTCAAAGCCAAACAATCCTGTCGGGCCTGATTGGGAGGAATTATTTGGATTCAAAATACTAGACTAGTATTTGATTTCCATCAGCACAGTCCATTGGGCACGAATTTTGATATCAATAGAACCTTTCACGGGGATCCATCTTTCTCACCTGCAGTACATTTTAAAGAGAAGAGGCATTGTTGAATGGCTTCAGTGAAAAAAAAAATCTTAAATGCACTCTGAATGGAATTGAGATCCAAAGGAGCCAGTATTTCAAGAAAGCCTGAGATGTTGTCTGCCATGAGATCCCTTCTAAGAGGTTCTATTAAGGTACCAAATTCTTCATCAAAATACTGTCAGATTGGTCAGAGGGGAAAAGCAAACTTTTTGAATGGTCCTTTGGGAAGACAGGGCTTGCAGCGAATTTAGTACTTGCTGCTAGGTTGCCTACACTCCAGGAAAGAGTATTAAATACTGAAATTCGACCGATGGTGGATGAAGTCTTTGTGACTGTGAAAGTCCAGTGCATGGCAATCTCAGAAAGGAACCCATCAAAGCCCCTGAAATGCCAACACACAAGTTGTGAGTTGGCAGTGCATGCCAGGTTTTAGCAAACCACAGCAAAATGCTGATTGCAAAACGAGGCCATCAAGTCACATCCGGTATGAAGCAGTAGGAAAGAGGAAAGCAGCTGAGAGCGTCAACCCTGCTAAGTAGTCTCAGTATTCTTATTGCCATTAGCAGAAATGTGAAATGAGTCTATAAAAATTACAAAGGAGGCAAAAGAAAAGGGAGTGATGACTCCTCTGGCATAGTGTTTCCTAACAGGGATCTTCAAAATCCTGTAAAGATTCTCTCATCCTTTAAAAACTGAAGGAAGGTATTAATGGCAGTAAGGAAATGGCATCAAATGCTAGAAAGACTCTGGGCAGTGTACTTCTAGACAGAAATGCCACTGATGGAAAACCGACTAAACTGGCACCAATGCAGCAGCATTGTACTAAAGCCCAGAAATTGTCCACGGCTTCACTCTCTGCCATTCCTTTCATATGCACACAGCAGCTCTGCAACATTCCTACTCATCATCTCCTTGGCAAACTGGGCGTGAGGGTCCGTAGTGACGCAGAGTCCCCAGGCAGGTGCAAAGGAGAGCCGCTTTCTTGCAAAAGCCAGGCTTTTGAAGCAGTCAGGCCTTTATCACTTGCATAGCTTTAAGCCGCAACAAACATAATTCAACCAACCGTCATACCCCACGCTGTGAACACGCAATGCTTCTAGAACTTCTTGATCTACCTCTAATTCAGCTGTCTCACTTTCCCCTAGTCATTTTCTACTTAGCCAAAGTAACGGGCCTCAGCCATGGTTTTACAAGGCCTTCCTTTCGGAAAGTTCTACCTATATGCAACAGCATACCACTAGTTTCTTCACCACCAAGAGTTTAGGTAGATGATTGGCATCTGCCCTTGCGGTGAAACACAATGGGGAGAGAAAATGCTGTTGGAGATGTTCAGTCATTCCATTTTCTAGACAGGCCAAATCAAAAGAAAAGCAAGCTATAGGATTGTGTACTTGCTCTTACAGAACACCTGCTGCCATCTGACAATGAACTAGCAGAAAATCAGCAAGAATGAGACTTGAGGCAAACAACCTTTGGAAGGGAATAATGGGTTGATAAATAAAGACAACAGTTTCCAGGCTCTTGAGATACTTTAAATGACAGCAAAGGATTTGAGAGCAGAGGCTGAACTGGTGGGGAAGGATTCAAAGAATCCCAAGAAAAACATGACCAAAGAATAAAAGAACCCCAAGAAAAATAGGGGCAACTGACCTGTTAAGGCCTTCAGGAAATCAGTGGCCGCTGATTTAGATAGGCCATTCAAGTTCATTTACTGGTGCACCTTCCACTCCTATTTCACCTGTCAGCATCACAGGGTGAATTGAGACCTTGGAATCAAGATTATTTGGGATTCTGTTCTTAGCTTTAGGAGAGAAGTACAGCAGATGAAGTACCTGTTACTGATGTGATACCCAGGAACACAGAGTTGACACATTTCATTGAAGTCCAATCACAACTAGCAATACTAAGAGGATAGGATTGGCGCCTTTTCATGACGCTCTTCTTGTTACGCAGCCTGCTCTGATTCTGGTGAAACTTTTTCATTAGCTTCTCTCTAAAAAGGAGAAAAACCAATTAAATGTCCCTCCCTGCTGATGCTAATCGAGTCAGAGGTCTATGAAAGGGCCAAAAATATTCGGAATTCTTCTTAGACAATGGAAATGGAAGCAGAGCTACCAATCTATTTCCTTGCAACATATCCCTAAAACTCATTCCCTTCTATTCATCACTTATGTATAGCCAGCAGTACATTCAGGAAAAGATGAAACTGACTGATGTCAGCAAGGGAAGGACTTGAAAGAACTATTCCCATGAATCATCATATAGACAGTAACTCTAGCATTAAAATCAGAACCCTTTTAGTAAGTATCACTTATGGGAAATTCAGGACTCCTGCACAATGGACCAAGAGGATTAAGCAGAAGCCGTTTATGGTTTACATGATGCACTTACTCATTCTGACTCTCTGCACACGCTAGTCACGCTTTTCTTATTGGTGCCTTTGTCTTGTCCACGCATTCTGCGTGCACCTCTCAGAAGATGTGTTTCCTTACAGTCCAGGTACTTTGCCCCCCCCCCCCCCCCCCCCCCCCGTTTTGGAGTTCTTGTGGTCTTGGAATTTAGTTTCTCAGCTTTTCCTCTCTTGTTTTAGCAAGGCTTATGTCTTGATGAATTCCAGAGGGCCCTGAGAAAATTCTGAGAAGAACCGTTCCACGCTGGATGGCTGGTGCAGCCCATAGTCTAAGCGGTTCAGATACATTGTCACAATTGCCCCTTCTTCTTGCACCAGCCAGATCTTTTCCAATGTCATTTTTAGCAAGAGGCACACCAGTTTCACCATGCATGGAATAACACAAAGCAATGAAATAATGACTACTGGTAAAAACAAAGCTCCATTTACGAGATCTTTCAACCACCCAGTTCTTTCCCATCCCTCAAACCATTGATGCAAACCCCACTCGTTCCC
Organism: Haemorhous mexicanus; assembly: GCF_027477595.1. Classification (NCBI taxonomy): domain Eukaryota; kingdom Metazoa; phylum Chordata; class Aves; order Passeriformes; family Fringillidae; genus Haemorhous; species Haemorhous mexicanus. The sequence goes on along the minus strand of NC_082345.1, from coordinate 20,460,922 downwards.
AGTCAATTTCTTCATATTGTCTTGTACTTGTGTGAGTTTCGTATGAATGGCTGCAGAATGGTCCAAAAGATTCATGCAACATATTCCTTATAAAATTCCTAACACTCGTACCCATGTGCTAGTAACAATAAATCTATTTCACCTCCTATTTGCAGTGTGCTATATCTAATAGGATCTACGTCAGTGAGCACCTGACTTAAAATAGAAGAAGTTACGATAAGTCGTTTGAACATCCAGCACCCCAAATGATTAAAAGCAGCCAAACCTTGATAAGCAGCGCCATCTAGCGTAAGGAAGAACACAGTTATTCCTGCTGGAACGAGCAAAACTCGACATAATGGTGCCAATCACGTCTTTAGCTAGTGTTCCTCTCTAGGTATTCCCGGAAACGAAAAAGCGGCTTCCTCCAGCAAAACCCATTATGAAGGTAAGAGAGCCCGCCGAAGAGCGGCTTCTGTTAAAAGAATCCGGCTACCGGCACCTACCTTCGGACAGCTGCGTATGCCCTTCTTCTGCGTCTCTTGCCGCCTAGACCTTAGCGAAAAGCTTTTCCAGGCATTTTCTCTAAAAGGAACTGTGCCAGCACAGCAAGCGACCCGCGACGGTTTTCATGAAGGTACCCGAGTTCTTACCATCTCCTGGAGAAAAGAAAAAGTGAGATTGGCCAGAGAGTGCTGCATAAGGTTTAGAAGGATGCAAAAGAAAGCTGTCCAAGAACTTTTTCCCTACTTATGGTAATGTAAGTTGAAACTGTTGGAAAGTGGTTAGTTATCGTTTTCCCTCAGTTTGAGAGCTGCTCACTTAATCCCAGTGCTGTGCGGCTTCGTTCTTGACGTCTCAGCATCGGCCGAGCTCTCCGGCGGCCGGAGGCGAAGAAGCGGCTTTTTCGCGCCCAGAGCTTTCTGCCGGTCGCGGTGCGCTCCGAACCGCGGCTTCTGCCGAAAGCCGCCGGGGACCGGCACCTACCTTCGGACAGCTGCGTATGCCCGTCTTCTGCGTCTCTTGCCGCCTAGACCTTAGCGAAAAGCTTTTCCAGGCATTATCTCAAAAAGGAACTCTGCCAGCACAGCAAGCGACCCGCGACGGTTTTCATGAAGGTACTCGAGTTCTTACCATCTCCTGGAGAAAAGAAAATGTAAGATTGACCAGGAAGTGCTGCATAAGGTTTAGAAGGATGCAAAAGAAAGCTGTCCAAGAACTTTTTCCCTACTTATGGTAATGCAAGTTGAAACTGTTGGAAAGTGGTTAGTTATCGTTTTCCCTCAGTTTGAGAGCTGCTCACTCAATCCCAGTGCTGTGCGGCTTCGTTCTTGACTTCTCAGCATCGGCCGAGCTCTCCGGCAGCCGGAGGCGAAGAAGCGGCTTTTTCGCGCCCAGAGCTTTCTGCCAGTCGCAGTGCGCTCCGAACCGCGGCTTCTGCCGAAAGCCGCCGGGGACCGGCACCTACCTTCGGACAGCTGCGTATGCCCGTCTTCTGCGTCTCTTGCCGCCTAGACCTTAGCGAAAAGCTTTTCCAGGCATTATCTCAAAAAGGAACTCTGCCAGCACAGCAAGCGACCCGCGACGGTTTTCATGAAGGTACTCGAGTTCTTACCATCTCCTGGAGAAAAGAAAATGTAAGATTGACCAGGAAGTGCTGCATAAGGTTTAGAAGGATGCAAAAGAAAGCTGTCCAAGAACTTTTTCCCTACTTATGGTAATGCAAGTTGAAACTGTTGGAAAGTGGTTAGTTATCGTTTTCCCTCAGTTTGAGAGCTGCTCACTTAATCCCAGTGCTGTGCGGCTTCGTTCTTGACTTCTCAGCATCGGCCGAACTCTCCGGCTGCCGGAGGCGAAGAAGCGGCTTTTTCGCGCCCAGAGCTTTCTGCCGGTCGCGGTGCGCTCCGAACCGCGGCTTCTGCCGAAAGCCGCCGGGGACCGGCACCTACCTTCGGACAGCTGCGTATGCCCGTCTTCTGCGTCTCTTGCCGCCTAGACCTTAGCGAAAAGCTTTTCCAGGCATTATCTCAAAAAGGAACTGTGCCAGCACAGCAAGCGACCCGCGACGGTTTTCATGAAGGTACTCGAGTTCTTACCATCTCCTGGAGAAAAGAAAATGTAAGATTGACCAGGAAGTGCTGCATAAGGTTTAGAAGGATGCAAAAGAAAGCTGTCCAAGAACTTTTTCCCTACTTATGGTAATGCAAGTTGAAACTGTTGGAAAGTGGTTAGTTATCGTTTTCCCTCAGTTTGAGAGCTGCTCACTTAATCCCAGTGCTGTGCTTGACTTCTCAGCATCGGCCGAGCTCTCCGGCTGCCGGAGGCGAAGAAGCGGCTTTTTCGCGCCCAGAGCTTTCTGCCGGTCGCGGTGCGCTCCGAACCGCGGCTTCTGCCGAAAGCCGCCGGGGACCGGCACCTACCTTCGGACAGCTGCGTATGCCCGTCTTCTGCGTCTCTTGCCGCCTAGACCTTAGCGAAAAGCTTTTCCAGGCATTTTCTCTAAAAGGAACTGTGCCAGCACAGCAAGCGACCCGCGACGGTTTTCATGAAGGTACTCGAGTTCTTACCATCTCATGGAGAAAAGAAAATGTAAGATTGGCCAGAGAGTGCTGCATAAGGTTTAGAAGGATGCAAAAGAAAGCTGTCCAAGAATTTTTTCCCTACTTATGGTAATGCAAGTTGAAACTGTTGGAAAGTGGTTAGTTATCGTTTTCCCTCAGTTTGAGAGCTGCTCACTTAATCCCAGTGCTGTGCGGCTTCGTTCTTGACTTCTCAGCATCGGCCGAGCTCTCCGGCAGCCGGAGGCGAAGAAGCGGCTTTTTCGCGCCCAGAGCTTTCTGCCGGTCGCGGTGCGCTCCGAACCGCGGCTTCTGCCGAAAGCCGCCGGGGACCGGCACCTACCTTCGGACAGCTGCGTATGCCCGTCTTCTGCGTCTCTTGCCGCCTAGACCTTAGCGAAAAGCTTTTCCAGGCATTTTCTCAAAAAGGAACTCTGCCAGCACAGCAAGCGACCCGCGACGGTTTTCATGAAGGTACTCGAGTTCTTACCATCTCCTGGAGAAAAGAAAATGTAAGATTGACCAGGAAGTGCTGCATAAGGTTTAGAAGGATGCAAAAGAAAGCTGTCCAAGAACTTTTTCCCTACTTATGGTAATGCAAGTTGAAACTGTTGGAAAGTGGTTAGTTATCGTTTTCCCTCAGTTTCAGAGCTGCTCACTCAATCCCAGTGCTGTGCTTGACTTCTCAGCATCGGCCGAGCTCTCCGGCTGCCGGAGGCGAAGAAGCGGCTTTTTCGCGCCCAGAGCTTTCTGCCGGTCGCGGTGCGCTCCGAACCGCGGCTTCTGCCGAAAGCCGCCGGGGACCGGCACCTACCTTCGGACAGCTGCGTATGCCCGTCTTCTGCGTCTCTTGCCGCCTAGACCTTAGCGAAAAGCTTTTCCAGGCATTATCTCAAAAAGGAACTGTGCCAGCACAGCAAGCGACCCGCGACGGTTTTCATGAAGGTACTCGAGTTCTTACCATCTCCTGGAGAAAAGAAAATGTAAGATTGTCCAGGAAGTGCTGCATAAGGTTTAGAAGGATGCAAAAGAATTTTTTCCAAGAACTTTTTTTCAGCTTATGGTAATGAGCTATACTGGAGGCTCAGACCATTCTTCTTCTTGGAATTGGTGAAGGATGCACAAGCACTGCTGATTGTGCTTCGTTGTGGTACAGGTAATAAATAGTTGATTGTTTTAATAAAAAAACACTTGAAATGCTAAGAGACGAATTTTAAAGCATAATTAATTGGAGAAAGATTCCTAAACTTGTGGCCGGTTTCCCCAACCCATCTATTGATTGCAAACGACATTCCTTGCTGTTGTTCTGGTGCATGAACCAAAGCCCAGTGATGTCTACTACTTAAGAAAGAGGTTCTACCTTCTTACTAGAATATGTTCTTACCCTTTTAAAACACTACCCCGAACATTAAGAACAAGAGATTACCTGATGAAGTAATGAAGTGCTTTGGTTGAAAGTAAATTGCATTTGAAGGAAACGGGTTTGGGGGCGAGCACAGGAAGATCTCCGAAGTAGAGTGCCAGCTTAGTTCTCTGCTTCAGAGATAAGTGAAGCAATTCAGGAATGTCTTTCCGTGAAAATAGTTTACAGATCTTTCTGCACAACAGGTAACCACCAGCATCAGAATGTGTGCAAATAACAGACTACTCACTACAAGGTTGTCATCCATGAGTGGTAAGGCAACTCAGACTCATAGCAGTGGTTTTGCTCTTGTGCCTCATAGAATAGACAGAAAAGAATGCGGAAAACTAATTTTTCCATCTAGTTTCTTTCAGTATTGGTTCCAGGACTATTTTCCTACCCTCAGGAGACAGCAAAAACTGTCAACAACTGAAATGCTTCAGAACTTGAAATGATCTGAATGGCAAATATTTCTCCTCAAATAAAATTTAAAACGTAAGTCATAACGGTAAAACAGATCGAGCTATTTAAAGATGAATGTTCTAGACTTACTAAAACATTCCCAGAGATAACTATTGTGTCCTAAATCTGTTTAAAAGTCCAGAGTTCCTGGTAAAAAAACTTCTATGCAGATGAGGTAGCTACATGATAGTCTCTTTCCAGCTTAATTATACTCTTCACTCTCACCACCTCTACCAGTTGATTTTCGTAAGTTCTTAGAAAACAGTACTTTAACTTTTTTAGTTCTATGAAAAAAAATGACAGTGACAAGAGTTCTTTGCACTGCCTGTTTTCTGAGAAGCCTGACCATCAAGCCTTAGGAACTTGATCATGAGTTTTATTTCATCTCAAAGTAAATTTTAAGGGCGTGGCAGAGAGAATGGGAGCCTCATGCCAAACAGTTTAGGCTTCTAATTCTTGTATTGTCCTACTTACCTACGACAAGAACTGGAAAGAGGATAGATTCCAGTTAGCAGCTGTTAAACATTTGCACATACTCTTCTGCTAAAGAAGAGGTCAAGGATGGTTTTCTGGCCCTCCCTCCACAAGCTGCAGCTTCCTTCAAGGCACTTTCACCTGCTGTGGCATGGAGCCCTCCAGCAGCTGCACTGTAGGTATGTGTTCCTCCATGGTTCTCTAGGGACTGCTGAGAGACAACCTGCTTCACTAGGATATCTCCAGGGACTGCGGGGGATTCTTTGCTCTGTCAACTGGAACACCTCCTCCTCCTTGTCTTACTGTAGTATCACGGAGCTGCTTCCCATACTGGATTTTCCCCTCACTTGCCACTGCCCATTCATATGTTTTGTGCTTTTGACAATATATTCTCACAGAGACTGATGGGCTCAGCTGCAAAAATGTGTCTTGCTAGAAAATGACATGCTCTACAAAACCATGATTTTATAGAAAAGAATAGTGGAAGTACAAATATACTGCTAAAGGTCCGGAAACTTGACAGTGCTTCATTGTAATACATCCCCTGATTTTGCCTTCTTTCTCCTTAAGATCTGGAAAGAATACTGGGCAGGAGACAGTGTTGTTTCAAGGAAAAGACTTTTTTAGGATTCTAGGGTGCATCTTCAACTTTCTTGAGAAAATTGAGAAAAGGCCCTTTGTCTTTTGTGATAAATATCATTAGGCAGTAGGGACAAATTCTGACCAACAAGAGCAGGTCAAAATCTGGTGAGATCAAGCAATATACCTTGAGTGGCCAGGACAGAATCATAGAGTGGTAGAATCAGTTGAATTGGAAGGGGCCCGTCAGGAGCATCAAGTCCAACTTCTGGCCCTGCATGGGACCTTCCTCAAGAATCACACCAGATGCCTGAGAGCAATGTCCCAAAGGTTCTTGAACTCAAGATAGGTGTGATGCTGTGACCACACCCTGGAGAGACTCTTCCAGTGCCCAGCCATCTTCTGGTTAAAAAACTTTTTCCTGATACCGGACCTGAGCCTCCCCTGACTCAGCTGCATGCTATTTCCTCCAGTTCTGTCCTTGTAAACCTCATTGGAGAACTTTCCGATACCTTCGTGTCTTTTTTCATTGTGGTACCCAAAACTGCCCCCAAGCACTCAAGGTGAGGCCGCCCCAGAACACAGCAGAGCAGAGCAGAGCAGAGCAGAGCAGGACAATGCCCTCTCTTGCCCAGCTGGTGATACTGTGCCTGATGCACCCCAGGACAGGCTTGGCCCTCCTGGCTGCCAGGGCACTGCTGATACCCATTTAGCTTGCCATTGGCCAGGAGCCTGGCTTCCTTTCAGCCTCTGGCTCCCTAGTCTATACACACACACAGAGCAGGATTGCCCTGTCCCAGGTGCTGAATCCAGCACTTGCCATCGCACAACTCCCTAAGGTTGGGGATTGCCTGTGGGAATCCTTGGAAACAGAGGATTTTGGGAAAGCTGCAAAAGGCAGGCCTCAGAGACAGCAGAACTGTGCTTGGAGCTAAGCAGTAGTCATAAGGTTTGTCAGCAGAAAAATGATAGAAGAAGTAGAGAAGTAAGGACAAATAGAACAATGGCCTGTGTATTAAAGCTTGACCAGAAGAACTCCCTAAGCTACAGCAAAGTAGATCTAGCCAGATGTTAGGAAGTTCTAAGCTTAATAATGGAGCTCTGTGCATTCTATCTTAAGGCTTACAAGCAGGTCTTTTATTCAAAAGAAGCAAGCGTTCTTTGAACCAAAGTTCTGTGTGCTTCTAGGGATCGGAAAGAACTAGTGTCAATATGCTTTTGCTTTGTGGGATTGGTCAAAAAGCTTTTCAAGTAAGTTGTAACATGAAGTTCTTTTTCTGCTGCTGGGGACGTGAGCTGCTGGCATCTTCCCACTGTCATAACCATGTCATGAGACTGATGCTGGAAAATACAACAGCTTGGGACGCCTTCCCCAGCAGTCCCGCCCCTTTCGTGATTTGTGCATAGACTCCCGGCCAGCCATAATTGCCCATCTCTCTTATTTGTCAAGATCTCTCTGCAGTGTCTCACTGGCCTCAAGGGAGTTAGTTGACAGCTCCTCCCAATGTAGCGTCTCTGGCAAACTTGCTTAATATTCCTTCAAGTGCCGAGTCCAAGTGCTTCAAAAGATGTTGAAGAGAACTGGCCCAAGGACGATACTGTCTTAGCCACTGAAATTAGCGCTTCATGCTTCTTCTTGCTCCTTAGTGCAGAAATCACAACAAATATCTTCTTTGTTTCTTTTCTATCCATGCAGGTATCTTTGCTTATGCTCATGCTTTTTATCCCAACAGCAGCTGACACGACATTTACATACAGAGCAAGAGCACGCTTTTCCTGCTGTTACTAGACTTAACAATTTTGCAATCTGTCAATCAGATACCTTTGCAACTGAAGTCAGACCTTCAGCATTTCTCATCAAAAGAGTAGAATGTCCTCAGAAGAAGAGAAAACTTTGCTGCATACTCTGTAAGCCTGCAGAAGAATAGATCATAAGGAGTTAGCATCACAATCATTTCAGCACTGACCCTATACTTGAGCAGGGAAAAAACTTCAAAGAACAGCTAATTAATGCAGCAACATAATCTAAGGAATAAAACAACTAAGATCTTCCAAACTGGTCCCTGCGGTAGAAATGTACTTGTAAGAATACAGAAGGTAAAAGATATGGTTTGGAAAGGCTACATCCTTGCTAAGCTAAATTGGATCTCATCCTGTAGATGAAAGATCAAGAAGCTCAAAGTGGAGCTAGAGAGACATGTCCAGATCATGAGATAGAGCAAAGCATTTTTCAAGAGAATTAGGCATTTTGGTGGACTGGGCAGTTAGGTTAAATCTGCCACACTTACTCACTTTTGGGGACTGAATTGTGGAGTGCTAAACCATATCTGCTGCTCTAGAAAGTAAAAGAGACACATCCAAATGGTATGGCTAGTGTGAAGACTCTCACTCTCTATTGCTAAACATTTCATAAGCTATTAACCGGTCATAGGAACAAAATGAAATAAAGCCATTATACCATCTTGGAATGGAAAAATATGTTCAAAATATTTTTTTTCCTTCTGTTTTCTTCCTCTTTTTTTTTTTTTTTTTTTTTTTTTTTTTTTTTTTTTTTTTTTTTTTTTTAATCCCAGAAGATATGATTCATAATTTCAACCATTCTGGAATGCTTTCAATAGATGAAGCCAGCATAGTATTTTTCTAACAGGCTCTTGCCCCTTACCTTCTTCATTACTGTTTTGGAATATACTCCACAGTCATTTGATCTCAGTCAGTTTTTTATCTCTCTCCCCCCAAGACAAATTTTAAAGGACTACCTAACCACTAAAAATCATCATTTCTCTGGTTTCTCAAAGCTTTTTGAGAAAGTTGTTTTGTTTTGGTTTTTTCATATTGCATCATTCCTAATGTCTTCAGACCTACTACAAGTGGAAGTTCAAATAAATCTTACCTTAAAGAGACTGTGAAAGATAACAAACTGCCAGTCTTGGTATTTGTATTTTTCTAAATCCTTTTGATTTCAAGGTTGCCTTCCTGAATGCGCAGTTTAATTAGAAAACATTGTGTTTCTAAAGGAGACCCAGTTCAATTGCTTCTGCAAGTTCACCTTCATTTTGTAGGATTGTACTTCAAGAAATCTTGTTTCATTCAAACATTAAAAGAGTAGATTTGACATCATATGTGACCCTTTCATCTCTCTCATCTGTATTTCATTGCGTGAGTTTCACAGTTGCCTCCAAGAAGATTCCTTTCAATTCGCATAGCATGTTATCTGAAGATCTGTCTGCTTTCTTCACTTGCTTGAATGGGAAGACATGGGAAATACATTCTGAAGGTTATCTTTTACAGTCTACTTTTACCTACCAGTGTGCTTCTATTGACTAGAACCAATTTCAGCTGGAAAGGACATATTGTTCTGATCTGCTCATACCAAGGGGGGATGATGTTTTCTTAACTGATCTCGGAGGGCAAAAGACAAGATGGAAAAGGGATTGCAGTATCACTCCAAACAAATGCACCTTTCTAGAATGACCACAGCAAATGCCTTCAAGGAATTAGGGAGAGGAAAAAAATAGAAAAGAGGGGGAGAAAGAGAGAGGGAGTATAGCTACCAAATGGAGAGAGATGAAGTCCTCGCAGCCCAGCCGATGGAGTTCTCCTAGGGGAGATCTCAAAGTCCTGGTTATCTCAAGGTTCTATTCTAGTCCATTGCTGAGGGGGGAAACAGATCTAGAAATGGCTGAGGGGGAGCAGATACAATAAAGCGCAAGTCTATTGAAATTGCTGAGGGGGAAAATGGTATTGAAGACGGGTACAGACAGTCCATGTTCTCAGCAGGAGAAGTCAATATCAATATCAGCAGTGAGTGGGAGCTATTGTTTCAGGACTGGTTTCTATAGGAAACCAGTCTAGGTCCCGCGAACACATCTGCAGGCAACACTTAGCAGGCATCCTGCTTCAGTCAGGCCAGCAGCCCTGGATCAGAATTACGGGCGTCTCAGCCTCAGTCCTTGGGAGGGGGGCTTCAATCTGCGTCCCTCACGGTGGTAGTGGAGCAGATGAAGGATTTTCCATGGGCGGCTACCACAGTTGCCCCAGCAAGTTCATCTGGCCAAGAGGTGGGAAAATTCCTGGGCTGGTGTCGCGAAGCACGTGCAGACCCATAGGTCATCTCGCCCCTTTGCAGGCCCTGCTAGAAGCAGTCACTGTAGACACAGCTGCCAACAATCACTTGGCAGGCCAGAATTCTGCTCAGGGGCCTCAGGATTTCTGGCATTCCTCTCTGACCGGCATGCCAGCATTCCAGTCAGGGTCCTCAGGGTCCCGATGTCTGTCCTGGGGACGGTCGTGAGGCAAATGAGGGGAACTTCGGACTGTCTTTCACATGGATCAGAAAATCAGTTTACTAAAATGGCCAAAAAAGAATGTGTAACATTTAGAATTGAGGAAAAAAACAAAAACAAAACCAAACCCAAAGCATTGGAGCAATATCATTCTAGAGAATGCCATGTATCTATGAAAAGTACAAAAAACTTCTGTTTTCAAATGCACTTACAAATCACCTTTTTGCATCTGTTTTGGGTTTTTTTTTTGTTTGGTTTTTTGGTTTTTTTTTTTTGTTTGAAAGCTCTGGCACTTATCTGATTCTTTTTTGAGCTAGTTCAGCTCATTAATCTGGTAAGAAAGCAGCTAAAAGTAAAGAGAAAAACCTATGGGGACCAGGATGCCACTTCAGCCACGTTGTCGTGAAGCATTAGGTCAGCCTTCTGTGTTGTAGAAATATCTCTGTCCTAGATGAAAATCAATGCATAGCACTATCTTCTTTTAAACTTTGTCCTTGCTACTGGGTTCCTGAATGATCAAGATGCTTTCAAACCAAACAACAGCCAGCCCTCTGAGATACTCCCCAAAGTATTGCGATGGAATAACTTGATCAGGAGGAAGAGCTCGCTATGCAGAACCTGAATATGAGGTCAAGAATGCTTTGTTGTGGATTACCATAGTTTGGGATTGTTTATCTCTTACCCCACCATGTAGGTCTAGGAAAAAAATTAGGTAGCCACAAGGCTTTTACAGCTGTTCTTGTATTTTGGGATAGTAAGGATTTAGGGGAGTAAACAAAACTGTGGTGAGTTTTCATGTCAGCTAACCCATCAGCATCAATGAAAAGAATATTATCTTCCTTCCTGCACAAAGGATGTTTCATGATGCCTGTGATGTCAGGGACTTAAAAACGAAGACCATTGTGATTGAAAGGAAGCACTGGCATGCCACAAGGTAACTGTAGTGAGCTGTGTTTCCTCCTCAGCTTCACTGTGAGAGTAGAATTTTAATGAGCAGTTCCAAAACTTGGTCTTAGCATAGTCTGGTGACATATCTCAAAGGAGCAGTGTCCTAGGGTGACTTTATGATGCTTGTATCCCCAGTCATCTGTTCTCTTAATGCTGGATATGATATTCTCTGCCTTCAAGACTGGTTCTGAGAGCAAAGGTGGGGAGAAGAAGAAGCACCGAGTTTCTTATCAGAGGCTGCACTCCTTAAAAAGCAACACTCTTCCACATTCTGCGCTGCACTGTGTTGTCTGGGCACTGACGGAGCAGAACAGAGCGCTCATTTGCTTTTTAGTTGGTTCAGCTGGCTGAGGCAGATTTTTCCCTGGACTGTTTTTTTTTTTCCTTTCCCTTTTCTTGGAACGTTTCGAATCTGCTCCGGACTGGGACCTGGGAAGCACTGGGAACTAGCACTCTGTGGCCTACTGGGGCCTACCCTGGGCAGCAGCCTTCCCCATTGCCGGAGGGGTTGATAACAGAGTGAGCACCCATAGGAGAGACTTTCTGATTTGTCATCTCTTCAGTGCGGCAAATGAGTTTTGTCATGTGGCATTGTTCATTTTTTTGTGCTGGGGAGTGCTTTGCCTGTTAAAGAAACAGCTTTTTCCCACTTCTCTCCCCAAACCAGTTGAGGGAAGGGGCTGTGTGGGTGGGCTTTCGGTGGGGGGGAGGGTGCAGTGGCCCTTTGTGTGAGGTTTTCTGCCAAATTTGCCCTAAACCTAAAGGACAATCAGGATGTGCGTCTTAGAGAATTGTGGTTGGAACTTTGGTTGGAAAAGACCTTTAAGAACATTGAGTCTAAATGGAATTAGCAAATGCAACCATCAAGAAATGCTTTGCTGTTTGAAGAGAACGTGATTTATCTGGTAAGCTTTGCAAGTATTTGTGTCATCACAAGCACACATGACCAATGCATTAGATGGGAATATAATAAGAAACCTGTGCAGATCAACAGAATGATTCTCAGGGTAGGATATTTGCATGTTTCATCTGTCTTCCTGACTTCTTCAAATGAATTCTTTTTAGAAAGTAATGATTGGAATTGTTACTCTTTTGACAGTTCTGAGTGTATTACTGACCTTTTTGGCATATGAATGCCAAACGGGTTAATTCACCTCGTTTTTCAGATAAGGACCGGGATTTAGTGTTGCTTCAGCTGGGGGCAGAAACATTGAAATCCTCCCGCCTCCTTCTTAGTACCTCATTTCTATTACAAAATCAGTGCACAATCTTGTCCCTTAAGGTCCACTTAGCTCAGTTTATACCAACAGGGTGACATTAGCAGGGCTCACATGATGCTGCACACAGAAGCCCTCAGTGTGCAGCTCTAGCAGACAGTAATTCCATGCAGTTGGACAATCCCTGTGCAGACTTTGGATCACCAGAAGCGTTCTTAGTAGAACGAGACAAATTTAATGGAGAGGTCTCTGCAGGAAGTGGCCTGAAGAAGACAGCAGAAATCCCAGCTGTGTGTTTGTAGAAATCAGTTGAAGGCCATTTACAGAAAAAAGATCTTTAAATCTAGCTAGCTTTTTCTGCAGATTATTTGTAAACTATATGCATTACACGGACAGTTTCACTGAGCATCTGAAATACAGCTGCGTTTAGGGGGATTGAATCAGGGTTGGGAAGCAGTGAAATAAAGCTTTTCAGGAATACCTGACATCCAAGTCCCGCCGAAATTGATCCGTTTTTTATGTCCAGATGCTTTTGAAAATAATGGGTGACCATTTGGCTACCTCATCGTTTTAATCAGAAATACAAAGAGAATTTTAAACTCAAATCTTTTATAGCTTGAATATTTTTCTTTGTTTATTTCCTACTTTCCAATTCAGTTCTACAAATCATATGATTAGGTAATGAGAACTCATGCTGTATAAAAATATTTAATGCTATACTTCCAAGTTAAGGCCATGTATTTCCTGGAACTGTTTCAAAAAAAAAAAAAAAAAAAGCCTATCTGGATTCTTTCTTCCCCATGCTCATTATTAGATGAAAATCATTTCAATATACTATTTTGACTTTAGATGGTGCAAGATTATATTCAGAAATTCAAGCCTCTACTGTTAGGTTGTTTACATGGTTTTCTGGCCCTTCTAACTTTGCGCAACCACTCTTTGCAGCTATATATTTTTGCAGTAAGGCATCCCAGGGGTCTGTGAGAAGTTTTAATGTCAAGCAGAACTAACATGTAAACTACACGTGACATACTCGACATATTTCACTTCAGAAAGTTACAGTATGCTTAGACGGGATGAAATAGGAAACAAATAGACTTAACACAGTATTTCTAAATCTTGGAAATCTATTACCTGAACTTTGAGTCACTTTGCAGGACTCTGTAGAAATGCAAACGTGAAGTCCAAGGAGTAGAGCAGAAGGCGTATTGGGCAGGGGGACAGAAGATTGCTTTGAAGGGTGATGTAAGCAAGATTGCATCCTATAAAGAGAGCAGCTGCTTCTGCTGGTGCCAACATCGAGAATTTGTGCCACTGGCCTAGTTTTCTGGGGACTTTTGACCTGTACGCTCTTGAGGGCTTGCAGATGTGAATTAATCTGTCCTTTGATCTTTTCTTTCATTTGAATGTCTATGACCTGTTTTGGTCTTGTGTACTGTACTGTATTGTTTTATAAACATACTTGTTTCCACTGTTTGAAAGCTGTAGTTGAAAGTTAGGTTGCAATTATGAGTTGGCTGTCAAAAGAATTAATTTTCTGCTTTAAGCAAAATATCAATAGACGCATTCAATCCACTCCTGTGATACAGATTCATTTTGAATTTACAGGGTAATTTGCATTAGTGGTTGTACTGCATGAGCAATAAATATGACTTTCTTGGTTTCTAATGATGATAATAGTTCTCTTTGTATTACTGTAAGAATTGAATCCACCATCATTCTTTTCCTATTATTATTGTGCTGTAAAGGAAAAACAGTTTTGCATTAACCAAGAGGTAAAATGCATGTATTTAGCATCATTCTTGCAGGTAGTCCTCAATTCTGAAAAGACCTCTCAGAAGCTGCATCAAACGGGAAAGCCAGACGGATGGCAGAATGCAGAAGCTGCCGTTTAGGATCGAGTACAAAATGACACCCAAGAAATTCTTCATGGATGCTGCATAAGTACAAAGACGCCACTATTTCAAGGTGAAAAATAGTCAATGTGAAACTTGTTAGATGAATAAAAAACTATGCTAATCAAGACACTAGAGTACCAAACATGCGACAAGGCTTTTTTGTAATGAACATCATGCCCAGCATGAAAAAGTACTCTTTTTATTGTAGATCGTTTAAAAGTGCACAACAGTTTGGAAAAAAGTGCTTTTCATTTTTCTAGTAATAAGAACTGTGTATCATTCTAAGAGATACTGGACACAGGTTTTTGAAAACAATGTTCTTTTAAAGGTTAATTCTATTCATAAATACTTCACAGGAAAACATTTGATCTGCTGTTCATCCTGAAGACTCTTAAAGGAAAATGTTTTGGTTGCGTTCTCTTCTGACTAGTTCAGGAGCTCAGTCTTACCTGCATTCTAATGCTTTTTTATGTTCCTGATGGCACGGCTTAGACATCCTTGTCTCCATTACTGTCATGATTTCCATATCAAGTGATGAGAATTTTTCTTCATGATTGGTGAAGTGTCATAACATTAATGCAAGTCAATTTGAAGTTTTTTTTCCAAAGGAATCTCTTCCTTCCTAATGAAAACCATTTGAAATAGCAAACCTACTCAGTTTTTCAGAAAGTGATATAATACACCTGTAGAGTACAATGTCCTCGGAGTTGTTTTTTCAGCAGAAGAAGAAAACTGCTGTTTTCTTCTTCTTCTATCACCTTAGACTTACTTTATTCAAAACCTTTTTAAACCTTTGAATTTCTATTTTGATAGCTAATTCCTTTCACATTGTGCTATAGCATATGTATTTTGAAAGGCCATTTGTACACATTCAAATGGCTTACTTCTATTCTACTAAGAAATGGCTGTACTTCTAGTAGGGAAACTTCAAGGTCCAGTAAGATTTTATCTTGTACAAAATTTAAAAAACTCCAACTCTTAAAAATGATACCAGAAAATGACGTCTGTAAGACTGTGGCAGGAGGCTTTTTCCAGAACAATGTGCAGTTCTTCCCAATTCTATTTTTCCCTCCCATTACTTTGTACACAAAGATTTTTACACAGTCTTCTAACAGTGGCATGTTACTACTGGGCTAGAGTATTGCCCTGCCAGCATTGGAATTGACTCAAATGCAGTTGTGTTCAAATTTGCTGATGGGACAAGGGTTTTTTGCTGAACACACTTTAGCAAGCAAGAGGGCTTCTTGGCCTTTCGATGCTATGAGTCCCAGAAAAAGATGAATGAGGTGGTGACTTGCCTCGTGTTTTGAAGAGAGATCAAAAACTTATTTCTGGGGTCACCTCCCTTTTGGTACAGAAAGCGCACAGAGGGCTTTGAAGCAGCACTTTCACCCTCTTTGCATTCACTAGTAAATCTGAGACAGAGCTTGCCCCAAGGTTTGTGCAAAAATACTCTTTTGATGCAACTGTTAACCAGACAATATCTCTGGGAAAATTTGCAGGGGCAGAAAGCAAGCCCCTCCCGGGAAATCTACTGAAATGGTTCAGAAGTTATTCCCATTCACTGTTGCTAACCTCTGCTGTCTAGCTGTCGGATATGCTTGGGACCATGTTGAAATAATTCTAAACAATGTACTGAGGCTGCAACATTGAGGAAACATAGGTATTTTCCATAGGTGTCAGGGGAAAATATTTTTATGGGTAAAAATGAGTTCCATAGAAAACAAGAACAGCATGGTAGAAAAAAAATTACATCCATAGAATGAAGATGCCCAGAATTCTTCTTTTGAAGTTACACAGAGTCAATATTTTCTAAATAAGGTTGTGAAACTTAAGAAGAAGGAGGAGTACATTCCACCTGACTGGTGCACAAGTTCATGTTTCCAACTTACAAAAAACATATTATTAAAAGAAAAATGTTCCGCCTTGTGGAAAAGTAGCCCATTCGTAATTGTATCAAAGGTAGGGTTAGATCAAGTATTCCTACAAGACAGTAGTAGTACTATGAAAAGCCTTTTGGCATCTATTTGACTACAGGAAACTTGAGCAAGCAGAAGCGTCTTTCCCTGCTGCAAGCTGTACTTCCGATTTGCTGCTGCTGCTTAAACATTGTCAAAAGAAAACTTGTCAAAAAAGAACTACTCTATACAAGCAACTGGAACTATCCATTGCGTTCCAGCCAATTTGAACTAGAAAATATCGGACACACACTCTAGCTGAATATTCTAATGCATAGATGGAGTATACCATCACAAAGAAATGGGAACGCTGGAGAAAGGAGCAAATGCAGATGAATTTCAGGGAAGGAAATTATTGGAGAGCTACTGCAGTCCCTCGACTTTACAAGAAATGATGTCCAGTAAATCCCAACCAGAAACCTACATAACTCCATTTTGAAGTGAGTTGCATCTATGGTCCTCTGTCCTTCCTAGATGAAGAGACTGTGTTTTGAATCAATCTTCCAAGCAGTATGGCTAAAGACCTTAGATACCTCAATTTTTTTTTTTTTTTTCCAGAAGCAACTGTCTCAAAACCTCTTTAAAGCTGGCTTTTCCCCTTAAGATGCTATATATTCAAAGAGCACCTTCTCATTTAACAGGGTATTCCAAACATCATTTCCAAACTTAGACTAAAAATAACACTCTTCCTAGTTATCTTTCTTTTTTTTTTTGCAGCTTCCTGCTAACATAGGCAGCAAAGTAGAGAACAGATCCCAGCTCTTTCTGGAACATCTTGAACAAATGCCCTTGCTTGTGTTCCAATCATTCACTTTGCCAAAATCCCTAATGATGAAGAAAAGGTTGTGAAGGCATTACTAGTAGTATGATATGGCAATGTATGGGTGTGATTTATCAAGTAGAATTTGTATCACATAGATGATACTTGGCAAACAGCAAATGAAGGGGTTTCTTTCAGCTCTCAGACTGATGTTACATCTCAGTAATTTATTAAAAAGATAACAAGAAGGATATTTTATAACAGTGAACTTAATTACACCCCTACCATGGACATCTGAATCTTAGGAATAGACAGTGTCTGATTTAGAAAAAAAAAAAAGAATTATCACAGTTTAAAGAAGCATATGATCATGAACACTTTGCTGATGGAACATAGCCTATTCCTTGGCTGAAATGAAGCAGGTAGACAGGACATAGGAAATATTGTTTTGTGGATCAAACATTTATTTTTTTAAAGTGATGCTTACAGATGGTGAACTCACCAACTTCGATATTGCACAGTAGATAAGGGTACCTAACTTGCTCCATCAAGTTATCCCTTGGAATCATCATCCAAGGGCATTTCCCCCTGCCTCTGTGAAAATGTGCCTACCTTTTTCACAATACTTTTGCAGCAGCATTGCTAGGCCTGATCAGCTGGTATGGAGGGTGAATTATCAGCAGCAAGGTGACTGGCCAGGGTCATTTGATTCCATGGATTTTGATCTACCGGATATTTTGAAGACCTGCTTCAGCCCTCTTTGTCAGACACAGCCTTCAAATGGTGCTAAACAATTGTTCGGGCTGTGGACCACATGAAAAAGTACTTTCTGGTGCCTGTACTGGGCCATATGCTCTTGATTCTCTCCCTCAACTTCTCCATCACCTCTCATCTCTTTCACATGAGCTATGTTCAAGGTCCACAGGATACTTTTCACAGAATCTTCAGGCCTGATGCAGTAAGAATGATGAACAGAACGCAGCTGGGATGAATTTTCCAGTTTGGATAAAACCTTTTGTGCACCCAAATCCCCCTATGCCCAGAAAAACCTTCACTAGTACTAGTGTTCTACCTAATCTGCAATTTAGTCTGAAAGAAAAGCTTTTGTCTGAGAGTATCTGAGAGATCTGCATGAAGCACAGATATCTGACCTATGCAATTTTGAATATCAGAGAAAAAAGAAAAAGGCAAGAAGTTTTTCATTTTACTGGTTTTAATTTTCAATTCCATGCACTTTTTCCAAAAGTTTCAATCTCAAATGGCCATCAACATATTTCAGTCATCTGTAAGTTAGTATTCCTATCAAATGTGTTTCAAATCAAAAGAATTTCAAGCCTCTCCTCAAAGTTCATATGCCTAGATTTAGTATTTCTGATCTAGATTAGATGAAAGGAAGACATTTTTTGCTGTTGGGGTGCGGGAACGCTGGAACAGGTTGCCCAGAGAAGTTGTGGATGTCGCATCCCTGAGCGTATTCAAGGTCAGCTTGGATGGGGCTTTGAACAGCAACGAATGCGACCCCTGATGGTAGATAAACAAAGCTTGAATATAGAAGAAACTCAGATTGAAGTACAGGAGCAAATTTTCTCTCAGCTCTTGGGGTAAGTTCAAAGTTGTACAAAATTGCATTTCTCTGTGATTTTCACTACTGTAACAGAAAGCTTCATGAAAACTGTGCAGAAGATATCACATTTTAAAAGCGATAAGAACTACAATATCAAACACACGGGATGGGTTTCAACATGGGACACGCTCTGAGAGAAAATCTCTGTATTTCAACACTTCATCCCAATCATTAGGATTTCATGAAGTGCCAAAGAAGGCGGCAAAATGTCCTTCAGGACATTATTTAATGTAGTTCAGCCTGGCCATTAGTTGGAATTGGTGTTTGAACTAATGTCGATGTACCACACACACTTTCCATGCACTGAAAATTACTGTTTACAATGAATAAGCAATGAGGATCAAAATTGATTGAAAGCATCTTAAAAATGTCAAGTATTTCACTGTAAATGATCTAGGATCAAAATACTTATTCTACCTTAGTGAGGGACAAATAAATTCTTCCATACCACGATGGTTTAAAATTGTATAAACCAATGTTTTCTTCTGAAAAGACATCATCTAATTCTTTCTA
This sequence comes from Haemorhous mexicanus, assembly GCF_027477595.1. NCBI lineage: Eukaryota > Metazoa > Chordata > Aves > Passeriformes > Fringillidae > Haemorhous > Haemorhous mexicanus. The sequence goes on along the minus strand of NC_082345.1, from coordinate 20,442,267 downwards.
TTTGTAGAAGAAAATCTTCCTAGACATAGAACTCAGTAATTTTAAAGGAACAAATGAAAGGAAAATATTCTGCAAACAGAATTCAATGAAAAGCTGTGTTTTAAATATGAGGTAGATATTAAACAGAATTTTAGTACCAGATATTTGAAATAGTGTACCAGCTATTTTGCCCACAAAGAGTGGCATTTAGCATTTCAGTCTTTTCCAAGGTGTTCATGATCTGCTATGCTGATCTCTGTGCGTGCCTAGGTGTGTGCGGAAGGGGGGGCATGTGAAGGGGAGTGTCTATGTTTGTTTAACCCTCGTCGTGGCAGATTCATGCCTCAGCTCCATCATTTTTTGTAAGAAACTTCCCAGAGAGTGGATATGAAGTTTCATGTTCAAAAGAGATCAATTCCTAAGTCATCCATTTTACTTTACCTTGTAAATCACTTTGTTGATATTGATAAAATATGCTTTGTTGCATGTTTTATCAAATATGCTTTCACGCTACATGGAGGAATGAGAATGTGGAGAATCCCTCCAATGCCTTGCAACTTTTCTGCAAATAGATTTTCAAGGAAATCATCATTTCTCTTTTCAATATGTCTGGGACAGGCATGATGGTGGTGTCAACCTGTTGGAGTTTTTGTTGCTGAGGGAAGTTGTACGAAAGGATTGGTTTTTACATTGACCAGTTACTGAATCAATTGCATGAACACATTTGAAATTCAACTGGGGTTTCCTTTTTCTAGCAGACTACTTCTAGAATTAGCTAGCAGACTCAAGATGACTCTTTTTCTCTGTTTTTGTTTCTTTCCTATTTTCTTGGCTTCTTTGCAACTATCTACACAATTGTAGAACTTTTTTCCCAACTAAAATTGTTTGATAGACTGATAATTCAGATACGCTTTTTACAAGGAATGTTTTCAATCTTTGTTAGAGTTAAGAAAGTTAAGGACATAGGTCCTTTTCTTCCCTTATGAATATTGCAATGAAAAAGTTAAATAAAGACCAACTCTTTATTTTTATTTGGAATCCAAGTAGATAATTCCCATACAGTAATACATTTTGAGGACCGATGTTTGTCATTCTGATGTAAGTTGTCGCTTCTTAAAAACATGCCTTCAGTGACTACGTTGACAACACTTTCGGTGAAGATCCTAACTGGTCTTAGACACACATAGGGAGAAATTTGCTCAGCCAGTGTCAGTCTTAAGCATGCGTCTTAGAAGATCTTTCTAGAGCTGGGGAATTTTCTTATGAAAGGGATTCAGTTATGGAAGAGACAGTTATCCCGGAGTTTTACATTCATCTTGAACATTACTTAAGGAACTTAAATCCCATGTCCATTTGAATCTCGCTCTGCACAGAGCTTTGTCATGCCAGTCCTTGAAATGCATCTCTAAGAGAATTCACTAGCACAGAATGAATGAGGGTGGAAGCGGTCTGTGGGGCTCACCAAGTCCAATCCCCCTGCTTCAACCAGGATACCTAGAGCCTGTTGCCCAGGATTATATCTGGGCTTACTTTTAATGTCTTCAATGATCCAGACTCCACCATCTTTCTGGACACTCTGTGCCATGGTTCAGTCACCATCACAGTAAAAAATCAGTTTGTGATGTTCGGAGGCAATCTCCTGTATTTCAGTGTGTGCCCACTGCCTCTTGTCTTTTCACTGAGCATCATTGAAAAGACACTGGTTCCCTGCTCTTTACACTATTCCTTCCTACATTGCGATGCGATGTAGATAAATGTCAAAAACTTCCCTGAAGTCCAGGCAGACGATATTCTCTTCATCTACCAGGCAAGTTCATTCACCGGAGGACTTTAAAAAGTTGTCAAGCACAAATTTCCCCTGGTAAATCCATGCTGACTACATTATTTTGTCCTCCTTCATGTGCCTGGCAATGCTTTCCAGGAATAGCTACTCCATCAACTAACTTCCTGGGGATAAAAATGAGGCTGGCTGGCTTGTGCTTTTCTGAGTCCTCCTAGTTGCCTTTTTTCAAGATGGGTGACATTTGCTTTCATCCAGTCTTTGCTCACTTTCCTCAGTCACCATGATCCGTCAAACATGATCAGGAGTGGCCTCAGAATAACATCTGCTAACACCCTTGAGACCTGTGCATCCATCTCAACAGGGCCTGTGGACTTAATGGAATACTTCCCAATTCTGTGACTATGCCCATAAAAATTTGCATGGGATAAGAGGACATTTTAACATGTACCTGAAGAGTGAGTGAAAAGCTATGGAAACAATCCAAAAAGACAAAGAGTAGAGTTCCCTTTGAGGACAAAGCATCCCATCATGGAGCTGAGCAGCTTTAGATCCAGGTAAGCTTCCTCTCTGAAAGGATGCAGAAGACATGATTTTACCTTATCCAGTAATAAAATGTGTTGACCATTCACTTGCAATACAAAAAATTCAATGATTTCCAAAATTATTGCCTCCTAACTAGACAATAGTGTACTGGCTGGGTATGCCCCTAACAGATGAAAGCACCTGCCTGATGTCTCTTATGCGTGCAGACGATTCGAATTAGGTCATTTGAGTGGGGATTACTGGTCTTCGAATTTTCTTTCTGATGAATTTGGAATATTTACTGAAGCAAGGACCTGAAGATGAGAACTTCATTTCCCATCAGCGCACTCTAACATCCATGGCCCTAATGCCATTGTTTCTCCCCAGCTGAGTCAAGAATTGATGAATACAAAGTGGATCAGCTCCAAAAGGAAAGATCAAGGCTGGATAATATTCTCTCTTGGTAAAGCTATTTATCTCAAATGAAGTGACTGGCTTCAGTGATTTCTCACTGGTCTAAAGCTACAAGGAGGGGGAGATGGACAAGGTTTCCTCGCACTGCCATTCTCTTTGTCACCTCAGTGTTTAATACGGGTATGAAGACATTCCAAAAGATAGCTTTGCAGAATTCATAAAATTCAGTCGTAAAAAATCATTTCTTAGCAGCTGAAATGAAAATAGCAAATAAAATGCAATTAATTCCGTGGAAGATTGAAATGATTGTTTCTTCATTTTGCATTGGAGGATGTATATTGTATAAGTTTGTCTTGCCTTGTTCTCCAGGTTTTGTAACTGGCACACCTTTCCTTATGAACGCACTGTTCTTTTCTAAATACTCTCATATGGAGGAACATGCTTCTGATAAGAAGAGCACTAGGATGTCTTTACTTGACCTTCTATTTTTACTGATGCTTGGTCCTCTGAAATGAATGGTTTTCTAAAATTGAAATGTGCTACTATTGTTCCCACGGGGTAAGCTGCGGACTCTTCCTGTCGGAGCTGTCACTAATCAGCTATTCTCCTATCTGCCTTTAGTAGTTGAATGTTCTGGTCTAAAAGTAGCACCTTCTGTGTAGCCATGCTCTTAGTTGCCAGTCTCATCCTAAATCCAAAGACCCTCCTGCAAAGGACCGCTGGTTCTGTAGTCAACTAAGGAAAAATGACCCGTCCATCCATGCTTTCTGATTTAAAATATTAGGGTATGATGTCCCTAAACAATTCTCTGCAGTTGAACACTACTTATCTTTGGCGTGTTTCTTCAACTCACTTGCAAGTCATTCATGCCTTAGGTTATTGGGAGAATTGCTTCATTGGAAGATGATTAAAAGGGGTATGAGAATACTTTTGTGCTTCTGCTATGAGGATACTTTTCAAATCCATACAAACTCCCTGCAAATGCAAAAACCTGCATCCTGTATTGTCCTAGCTTATAATATCAAAATGCATCCTATTCCCACCCTCAAGAACTGAGGAAACCAGGGGTGGCATCGTTTTTTCCTTCTCTCCTGTTAATGGGCCCATCAATGTCTTGCCACATGACTCAGAGATAACTCCCTCCAGGAGCCATTTCTGTTTCACGGGTAATCAAGGACCCACATCATGACTCAGAACGATATCAGCCCATTGGGAGATGCTCTGCCCAGGGGGTAGGAGCTAAGCATCCCCACCTGGATATCATCTGGGTTTTAGAAGGCAAGTAGCACTATTTCTACTGCATTGCCAGAGGAACGGCCACCCTTAGCCACTGGTTTTCCAGAGGACGAGAGCTACCAGATGGTTTCTACAGAATCACCACTTCAACAAGACCATTTCATCCAAACTGCTTTCACCACCCTAACTAGCAGGATGTCAGCTTGTATTCTGACTCTGTCAGTGGTTTTTCTTTTGTACTCTTGCATGGATTTGGGTTTTTTCCCCTTTTCCTAATAAACTGGATTTCTGACTTGGAGTCTTGCTGCAGTGCTGGATTTCTTTAGCCCAACTAGCTCCCGACACCGACAGCGAGAGTGGGCTGCCCCAAGTAAGCTGTCGAATCCAGGCTGCAGCTGTAGGGCACAGCTGCTCTACGGCACAGGTGGACTGCCTTGGGGATAGAACTGCGCTGAGGGCAGGGACAAGGAACAGGGAGAGGTCTTCTGCATATTTTTCAGTTTACTCCCTGGAGGGTCAAGGACAGAAAGACAATGATTCAAAGGCATCCATCAACTTCTAAATGGGGGGAAGGTCCCAGGGGAGGATGCAGTCTTTAACCAACTGGGAGAAACTGGGGGTGGAAGACAAGGAGGGGAATACAATGTTGAAACCAGTAGGGGGACTACAGGGGAGGAGAGTAACTTGAAGAAACCAATGGGGTTTTGAAGGGTACAAAATTGAGAGGGAAGTTTCTAGAGAAAGGGGCAGGCTTGGGGAGAGGTTGATGTTCAATGGGAGAAGGAACAGGGAACAAAAGGGCAGGTCTTTGGGGAGAGGGACAGCTAGGGCAAAAGCCAACAATACTGGGGGGAAAGGAACAATCCATTCATAATAACATATGCTATAACAGCACAAAATAGGAAGCCTTAGAAAATGGACTACTAGAACTGCAGTACAATAATAAACACACACTGCAACAGAGTGTCTCACTGGTTTGGCTTTCAAAGCAGAAGAGGTGCCAACCTAAAAATTTCCCAACTTCAAGGTTAACTGGCTGCAGTTTTGATTTCCTTCTTAAATATATCACCAAGGCGCTACCAGCTTCTGTAATTGGCTCAGCAGCATGTCTGTTCTTAGTGCCAAGCAGGGATTCACTTTGCCAGGCATGGAGGAAGCTTCTAGGAGCTTTGCACAAAAAATCACTTCTGTGGCTGGCTTCTTCCCTCCCCACCAAAAACCAAGCCATGCCAAACCAACACCTTAACTAATTCGTAGTACTTAGTACGCATCCAAGAATGTCTTTTAAACGATGCTTTATGTTTTTGACCAAACGCACTGAAAAGAAGTGGATCCATAATATTGATAAAAATTGTTCCAGTTCAATAGAAATATTGGGTCATGCAACTCTAGATTACATAGCTGTTTTTTTGTACAATACCCAGAGGCTTTTTTCACCTCCATGGAAGAGCCTAAATGAGGGATGTGGGAGTCCAGGCGGCTCTCCAAAATGCAGTTTATTCCATCCAAGACGTTGCAGCAGTCCAGGGTACTGGGCAACAGAGCCTGTGCCTACAGCTGTCAGCTCTAGCTACAGGCGGGCCTGGAGACCCTTTGGTTTTGGCACTTTGCTGAGCATCTTCATACAGTAGAACCAATCTATCCCTTAACTATTATCTATAGCCTATCCTAACGACTCTAATTACCATATGTTGCTATTCTCCACTCACTAAAAGTCAGTATATTACATTTGAAGCGGAAAGTTGTTTTTCAGTTTTCTTGACAGTGGAAAATTTGGAGAGCTTTTTCTGCTTGCAGCATTTGCTGACTTGTTTGCCTGTGCTAGCTTCCTGCTTGGTAAAAACATCTTCTTGTTTGGGGTGGGTTTATCCTTTGCTGTAAGTCATAAAACCCTCTTCTAACTAAGGTATCCTCGGTTATCCAGTAAGACTGGCTCAGCAATTCTTTTCTTCTAGATCAAAACTTGCTTCCAACTCTATTCCTTCTTCAGACTCCACATTGAAAAATCTTTCTGCCAAGCATACATATCTGTGAGACTTTCTTGTCAAACTTTCATCTTTCCCAACACCTCTAAAGAAATGTTTCCTGATGGTTTGGATCAGAAGATCCAGTATTGCCATCCTGAGATTTTTCTTTCGAAACCCATAAGCTGTGCTCAAGGTGTTGGCTATGTTCTTCATTGTGCCTTGCATCTATTTTGGCTAGAAAGCCAGTGTAGATGATGTCCTTGCTGCAGTAGCCATGGGAAATAAGGTGGAGTGTCTGGCTGATGTACCGGGATGTAGACTATCCAGCACTCCCCCAGGGAGGCGAGGATCCCTAAAGGAATAGAATATTGGCTATGCTCTGGGAGTTTTACAGAGAGAAAGATCCTCACAGCTCAAATGATTTGTCTCCTGGTGTTCTGAGGAGTATGTGGTGAAGAAGAAGGCTGCTGTCTTTTCCAAGAATCTTCCGTGCATTCAAGAGGATCATTGAACTTCTTGTCTGAGAATGAAAGAAATATTAGTAGTAATTAGTACTTTTTCTCTGTCTGTGCATCACTGATTGAATTTGGGTAGGCAATATTTTTTTTATTTATTTATTTGAATTATTCATCATAAGGTCTTCCAAATTCCCAAATTCTGCTTCACTTCTTTCTGTTGTAGGCCAGTCTGGTTCATCTTCTCTTCTACTGTATTATTGCAGACCATATCTGAATGGATTTTTTTTTTCATTTTGAACATTTGGTTTAAACTGAATGAACAGAACGCTTTATTTATCCTTATTTGACCAGTTTGCAAGGAAATACAGAATTTTGAAGAGAAGTGACGTGACTCCACTTGAGGTTTTCAATGGAAGAGAAGAATGACGATGTCCTACATTCACAGCATTGTTTACAGTAACATTGCAGCTAGTTTCCAGCAACGAAGGTCAGGTTCTGGAAGCAGGCATGCATGATTGTAGAGAAGTCTAAAAAGTTTCAGTTTGGCCGCTTTTCTTGAAAAATAGCTAATATGTCTCAACGTTGTGCTGAATCTTGTTGTACAGACACTTCTTTTGAGGTCTGAACTCCTTGCTGGACTTCTGTATCTAAGAATCAGATACAGTAAACCTATGTTTCCTTATATGCTGTAAGAATTTGGTTCTAATCTAGAAGAGCAAGAAAAGGTTGCCATATTAATACAAGGTAAAGAACCTGCTAAGAAAGCAGTTAATGGACTGCTTTTTTTATTGGAGCAGTGATTTAGTGGTTGGATGGGTTTTTTTTTTTTTGCTTCTCAATAGAATTTAAGAAGTGGTGGGGTAAGAATGTGTGGATGTTTATAGGTTTGCCTTGAAAGAAGAATTACAGGGGAAACTGTTGTAAAGAATTGATGCAGAGCTCTATGCATTAATGCACTCTTCCGTACAGAGTTTCAGAAGTGAAAACCAAGAGGAGAGAGTGCCGACAAGATGAGAGTGCCGATTTACTAGAATGAATTCAAGATAGCATTCTTTTCTCTCTGAATTACAGCTCTAAACCTCAGGGTAGTAATAGGAAGTACATAACAATCTCAAAGATTTAAAAATGGATGATGAAGTTTTCTATCCAGTAAACTGTAAGGCTTCACATTTTAACCTGGTTTGCATTTTGGCAAAAGCCTGGAATCTTCTGCAATTTGCCAGATAACAAGGGATTTAGAACAGGAAGTATGCAAGTAATCATTTGGAGCCTTCATCTCCCTTCTTAGAACAATGGATACATTTATTATGCTCCTATTTTTATTCCATCAGGGGATTTGATCATGGAAATGTCTAGTCATTCTTTTCTTGTTTCCAACCCCTCAAAGAGCATGAATCCAAACTATTCAGAAGTTCTTGATCTGCAACAGTGACAAGCACTATACTGGTAAGAGTCAGTGGACATTAGCAGATCCCCTATGCCAGCCCCCTATGGCGGGCAGTTCTGGCAGGACTGATGTGTGAGGGGCTGGAATTCTGTGAAATAGAACATTCTATGAATGGGGAAAATGGAAACAGATTCTGAACGTTCAACCCAACACGTGAACAAGTACTAGGGCAGGTAATTTTCTGTGGAAATTTCTTTAGCCCCAGTGTTGTGGATGATGATTACTCTTCCTACCTCCTTTGGTCAGCTGCCAGCACAGTCACGTTACTCCGCTTATGGACAGAAAACCAGAAGAAGTCATTTTTGAACAAAACACCCAGCAGGACCTTAGAGTGTTTTTGCTGCAAAATGTTTCAAGGCAGATAGGGAAACAATTCCATTGTAGAGAGTGTGCTGAGAAGACAAGTTTGGAAGTTAAAAACCATGGGATCTGTTTCTATATATGTCACTGATTTTGCTTATTATCAATTTGGTGGAGTTTCTTGTTTTGTTGGGTTTTTTTTTTGGTTTTTTTTGTTGTGGTTTTTTTTTTTGGTTTTTTTTTTTTTTTTTTTGTTTTGTTTTGTTTTTTTTCCTGCATCCTTGAGATGAAAGCATAAGACAGAAAAGTACGGTAAAGTTAAAATACTTTTGAGATGGCTTGTGCTGAAAAACTTGTAGCTACTGCTAAGGCCCATAAGCCAGGTCCTGTTTCATTTCTGAGAAGCTATAAAATTCCCATTGGTAATTTAGTTCTAAGCATCTGTTGTTATGGTGGAGATGCAAATTAAGAAGAACAATTTTTGAATCTGTAGGGATGTATTTACCATTTTGGAGCTGCCTTTTCAGTCTCTGAGCCATCAATGAAAAGAAGGAGAAGAATCTACACTCTTTTCAACCTGTGGACCATCCACTACTGTCCACGTGCTCAGATTCAAAGCCAAACAATCCTGTCGGGCCTGATTGGGAGGAATTATTTGGATTCAAAATACTAGACTAGTATTTGATTTCCATCAGCACAGTCCATTGGGCACGAATTTTGATATCAATAGAACCTTTCACGGGGATCCATCTTTCTCACCTGCAGTACATTTTAAAGAGAAGAGGCATTGTTGAATGGCTTCAGTGAAAAAAAAATCTTAAATGCACTCTGAATGGAATTGAGATCCAAAGGAGCCAGTATTTCAAGAAAGCCTGAGATGTTGTCTGCCATGAGATCCCTTCTAAGAGGTTCTATTAAGGTACCAAATTCTTCATCAAAATACTGTCAGATTGGTCAGAGGGGAAAAGCAAACTTTTTGAATGGTCCTTTGGGAAGACAGGGCTTGCAGCGAATTTAGTACTTGCTGCTAGGTTGCCTACATTCCAGGAAAGAGTATTAAATACTGAAATTCGACCGATGGTGGATGAAGTCTGTGAAAGTCCAGTGCATGGCAATCTCAGAAAGGAACCCATCAAAGCCCCTGAAATGCCAACACACAAGTTGTGAGTTGGCAGTGCATGCCAGGTTTTAGCAAACCACAGCAAAATGCTGATTGCAAAACGAGGCCATCAAGTCACATCCGGTATGAAGCAGTAGGAAAGAGGAAAGCAGCTGAGAGCGTCAACCCTGCTAAGTAGTCTCAGTATTCTTATTGCCATTAGCAGAAATGTGAAATGAGTCTATAAAAATTACAAAGGAGGCAAAAGAAAAGGGAGTGATGACTCCTCTGGCATAGTGTTTCCTAACAGGGATCTTCAAAATCCTGTAAAGATTCTCTCATCCTTTAAAAACTGAAGGAAGGTATTAATGGCAGTAAGGAAATGGCATCAAATGCTAGAAAGACTCTGGGCAGTGTACTTCTAGACAGAAATGCCACTGATGGAAAACCGACTAAACTGGCACCAATGCAGCAGCATTGTACTAAAGCCCAGAAATTGTCCACGGCTTCACTCTCTGCCATTCCTTTCATATGCACACAGCAGCTCTGCAACATTCCTACTCATCATCTCCTTGGCAAACTGGGCGTGAGGGTCCGTAGTGACGCAGAGTCCCCAGGCAGGTGCAAAGGAGAGCCGCTTTCTTGCAAAAGCCAGGCTTTTGAAGCAGTCAGGCCTTTATCACTTGCATAGCTTTAAGCTGCAACAAACATAATTCAACCAACCGTCATACCCCACGCTGTGAACACGCAATGCTTCTAGAACTTCTTGATCTACCTCTAATTCAGCTGTCTCACTTTCCCCTAGTCATTTTCTACTTAGCCAAAGTAACGGGCCTCAGCCATGGTTTTACAAGGCCTTCCTTTCGGAAAGTTCTACCTATATGCAACAGCATACCACTAGTTTCTTCACCACCAAGAGTTTAGGTAGATGATTGGCATCTGCCCTTGCGGTGAAACACAATGGGGAGAGAAAATCCTGTTGGAGATGTTCAGTCATTCCATTTTCTAGACAGGCCAAATCAAAAGAAAAGCAAGCTATAGGATTGTGTACTTGCTCTTACAGAACACCTGCTGCCATCTGACAATGAACTAGCAGAAAATCAGCAAGAATGAGACTTGAGGCAAACAACCTTTGGAAGGGAATAATGGGTTGATAAATAAAGACAACAGTTTCCAGGCTCTTGAGATACTTTAAATGACAGCAAAGGATTTGAGAGCAGAGGCTGAACTGGTGGGGAAGGATTCAAAGAATCCCAAGAAAAACATGACCAAAGAATAAAAGAACCCCAAGAAAAATAGGGGCAACTGACCTGTTAAGGCCTTCAGGAAATCAGTGGCCGCTGATTTAGATAGGCCATTCAAGTTCATTTACTGGTGCACCTTCCACTCCTATTTCACCTGTCAGCATCACAGGGTGAATTGAGACCTTGGAATCAAGATTATTTGGGATTCTGTTCTTAGCTTTAGGAGAGAAGTACAGCAGATGAAGTACCTGTTACTGATGTGATACCCAGGAACAGAGAGTTGACACATTTCATTGAAGTCCAATCACAACTAGCAATACTAAGAGGATAGGATTGGCGCCTTTTCATGACGCTCTTCTTGTTACGCAGCCTGCTCTGATTCTGGTGAAACTTTTTCATTAGCTTCTCTCTAAAAAGGAGAAAAACCAATTAAATGTCCCTCCCTGCTGATGCTAATCGAGTCAGAGGTCTATGAAAGGGCCAAAAATATTCGGAATTCTTCTTAGACAATGGAAATGGAAGCAGAGCTACCAATCTATTTCCTTGCAACATATCCCTAAAACTCATTCCCTTCTATTCATCACTTATGTATAGCCAGCAGTACATTCAGGAAAAGATGAAACTGACTGATGTCAGCAAGGGAAGGACTTGAAAGAACTATTCCCATGAATCATCGTATAGACAGTAACTCTAGCATTAAAATCAGAACCCTTTTAGTAAGTATCACTTATGGGAAATTCAGGACTCCTGCACAATGGACCAAGAGGATTAAGCAGAAGCCGTTTATGGTTTACATGATGCACTTACTCATTCTGACTCTCTGCACACGCTAGTCACGCTTTTCTTATTGGTGCCTTTGTCTTGTCCACGCATTCTGCGTGCACCTCTCAGAAGATGTGTTTCCTTACAGTCCAGGTACTTGGCCCCTCCCCCCCCCCCCCCCCCCCGTTTTGGAGTTCTTGTGGTCTTGGAATTTAGTTTCTCAGCTTTTCCTCTCTTGTTTTAGCAAGGCTTATGTCTTGATGAATTCCAGAGGGCCCTGAGAAAATTCTGAGAAGAACCGTTCCACGCTGGATGGCTGGTGCAGCCCGTAGTCTAAGCGGTTCAGATACATTGTCACAATTGCCCCTTCTTCTTGCACCAGCCAGATCTCTTCCAATGTCATTTTTAGCAAGAGGCACACCAGTTTCACCATGCATGGAATAACACAAAGCAATGAAATAATGACTACTGGTAAAAACAAAGCTCCATTTACGAGATCTTTCAACCACCCAGTTCTTTCCCATCCCTCAAACCATTGATGCAAACCCCACTCGTTCCCAGTCAATTTCTTCATATTGTCTTGTACTTGTGTGAGTTTCGTATGAATGGCTGCAGAATGGTCCAAAAGATTCATGCAACATATTCCTTATAAAATTCCTAACACTCGTACCCATGTGCTAGTAACAATAAATCTATTTCACCTCCTATTTGCAGTGTGCTATATCTAATAGGATCTACGTCAGTGAGCACCTGACTTAAAATAGAAGAAGTTACGATAAGTCGTTTGAACATCCAGCACCCCAAATGATTAAAAGCAGCCAAACCTTGATAAGCAGCGCCATCTAGCGTAAGGAAGAACACAGTTATTCCTGCTGGAACGAGCAAAACTCGACATAATGGTGCCAATCACGTCTTTAGCTAGTGTTCCTCTCTAGGTATTCCCGGAAACGAAAAAGCGGCTTCCTCCAGCAAAACCCATTATGAAGGTAAGAGAGCCCGCCGAAGAGCGGCTTCTGTTAAAAGAATCCGGCTACCGGCACCTACCTTCGGACAGCTGCGTATGCCCTTCTTCTGCGTCTCTTGCCGCCTAGACCTTAGCGAAAAGCTTTTCCAGGCATTATCTCAAAAAGGAAATGTGCCATCACGACGGTTGTCATGAAGGTACTCGAGTTCTTACATTCTCCTGGAGAAAAGAAAATATAAGATTGACCAGGGAGTGCTGCAAATGGCTAAGAACGATAGAAAAGAAAGCTGACCAGGAACTTTTTCCCTACTTATGGTAATGCAAGTTGAAACTGTTGGAAAGTGGTTAGTTATCGTTTTCCCTCAGTTTCAGAGCTGCTCACTTAATCCCAGTGCTGTGCGGCTTCGTTCTTGACGTCTCAGCATCGGCCGAGCTCTCCGGCTGCCGGAGGCGAAGAAGCGGCTTTTTCGCGCCCAGAGCTTTCTGCCGGTCGCGGTGCGCTCCGAACCGCGGCTTCTGCCGAAAGCCGCCGGGGACCGGCATCTACCTTCGGACAGCTGCGTATGCCCTTCTTCTGCGTCTCTTGCCGCCTAGACCTTAGCGAAAAGCTTTTCCAGGCATTTTCTCAAAAAGGAACTGTGCCAGCACAGCAAGCGACCCGCGACGGTTTTCATGAAGGTACTCGAGTTCTTCCCATCTCCTGGAGAAAAGAAAATGTAAGATTGGCCAGGAAGTGCTGCATAAGGTTTAGAAGGATGCAAAAGAAAGCTGTCCAAGAACTTTTTCCCTACTTATGGTAATGCAAGTTGAAACTGTTGGAAAGTGGTTAGTTATCGTTTTCCCTCAGTTCGAGAGCTGCTCACTTAATCCCAGTGCTGTGCGGCTTCGTTCTTGACGTCTCAGCATCGGCCGAGCTCTCCGGCTGCCGGAGGCGAAGAAGCGGCTTTTTCGCGCCCAGAGCTTTCTGCCGGTCGCGGTGCGCTCCGAACCGCGGCTTCTGCCGAAAGCCGCCGGGGACCGGCATCTACCTTCGGACAGCTGCGTATGCCCGTCTTCTGCGTCTCTTGCCGCCTAGACCTTAGCGAAAAGCTTTTCCAAGCATTTTCTCAAAAAGGAACTCTGCCAGCACAGCAAGCGACCCACGACGGTTTTCATGAAGGTACTCGAGTTCTTACCATCTCCTGGAGAAAAGAAAATGTAAGATTGACCAGGAAGTGCTGCATAAGGTTTAGAAGGATGTAAAAGAAAGCTGTCCAAGAACTTTTTCCCTACTTATGGTAAAGCAAGTTGAAACTGTTGGAAAGTGGTTAGTTATCGTTTTCCCTCAGTTTCAGAGCTGCTCACTTAATCCCAGTGCTGTGCGGCTTCGTTCTTGGACGTCTCAGCATCGGCCGAGCTCTCCGGCTGCCGGAGGCGAAGAAGCGGCTTTTTCGCGCCCAGAGCTTTCTGCCGGTCGCGGTGCGCTCCGAACCGCGGCTTCTGCCGAAAGCCGCCGGGGACCGGCACCTACCTTCGGACAGCTGCGTATGCCCGTCTTCTGCGTCTCTTGCCGCCTAGACCTTAGCGAAAAGCTTTTCCAGGCATTTTCTCAAAAAGGAACTGTGCCAGCACAGCAAGCGACCCACGACGGTTTTCATGAAGGTACTCGAGTTCTTACCATCTCCTGGAGAAAAGAAAATGTAAGATTGACCAGGAAGTGCTGCATAAGGTTTAGAAGGATGCAAAAGAAAGCTGTCCAAGAACTTTTCCCTACTTATGGTAATGCAAGTTGAAACTGTTGGAAAGTGGTTAGTTATCGTTTTCCCTCAGTTTGAGAGCTGCTCACTTAATCCCAGTGCTGTGCGGCTTCGTTCTTGGACGTCTCATCATCGGCCGAGCTCTCCGGCTGCCGGAGGCGAAGAAGCGGCTTTTTCGCGCCCAGAGCTTTCTGCCGGTCGCGGTGCGCTCCGAACCGCGGCTTCTGCCGAAAGCCGCCGGGGACCGGCACCTACCTTCGGACAGCTGCGTATGCCCGTCTTCTGCGTCTCTTGCCGCCTAGACCTTAGCGAAAAGCTTTTCCAGGCATTTTCTCAAAAAGGAACTGTGCCAGCACAGCAAGCGACCCACGACGGTTTTCATGAAGGTACTCGAGTTCTTACCATCTCCTGGAGAAAAGAAAATGTAAGATTGACCAGGAAGTGCTGCATAAGGTTTAGAAGGATGCAAAAGAAAGCTGTCCAAGAACTTTTCCCTACTTATGGTAATGCAAGTTGAAACTGTTGGAAAGTGGTTAGTTATCGTTTTCCCTCAGTTTCAGAGCTGCTCACTTAATCCCAGTGCTGTGCGGCTTCGTTCTTGGACGTCTCAGCATCGGCCGAGCTCTCCGGCTGCCGGAGGCGAAGAAGCGGCTTTTTCGCGCCCAGAGCTTTCTGCCGGTCGCGGTGCGCTCCGAACCGCGGCTTCTGCCGAAAGCCGCCGGGGACCGGCACCTACCTTCGGACAGCTGCGTATGCCCGTCTTCTGCGTCTCTTGCCGCCTAGACCTTAGCGAAAAGCTTTTCCAGGCATTTTCTCAAAAAGGAACTCTGCCAGCACAGCAAGCGACCCGCGACGGTTTTCATGAAGGTACTCGAGTTCTTACCATCTCCTGGAGAAAAGAAAATGTAAGATTGGCCAGGAAGTGCTGCATAAGGGTTAGAAGGATGCAAAAGAAAGCTGTCCAAGAACTTTTTCCCTACTTATGGTAATGCAAGTTGAAACTGTTGGAAAGTGGTTAGTTATCGTTTTCCCTCAGTTTCAGAGCTGCTCACTTAATCCCAGTGCTGTGCGGCTTCGTTCTTGGACGTCTCAGCATCGGCCGAGCTCTCCGGCTGCCGGAGGCGAAGAAGCGGCTTTTTCGCGCCCAGAGCTTTCTGCCGGTCGCGGTGCGCTCCGAACCGCGGCTTCTGCCGAAAGCCGCCGGGGACCGGCATCTACCTTCGGACAGCTGCGTATGCCCGTCTTCTGCGTCTCTTGCCGCCTAGACCTTAGCGAAAAGCTTTTCCAGGCATTTTCTCAAAAAGGAACTCTGCCAGCACAGCAAGCGACCCGCGACGGTTTTCATGAAGGTACTCGAGTTCTTCCCATCTCCTGGAGAAAAGAAAATGTAAGATTGGCCAGGGAGTGCTGCATAAGGTTTAGAAGGATGCAAAAGAAATTTTTCCAAGAACTTTTTTTCAGCTTATGGTAATGAGCTATACTGGAGGCTCAGACCATTCTTCTTCTTGGAATTGGTGAAGGATGCACAAGCACTGCTGATTGTGCTTCGTTGTGGTACAGGTAATAAATAGTTGATTGTTTTAATAAAAGCACACTTGAAATGCTAAGAGACAAATTTTAAAGCATAATTAATTGGAGAAAGATTCCTAAACTTGTGGCCGGTTTCCCCAACCCATCTATTGATTGCAAACGACATTCCTTGCTGTTGTTCTGGTGCATGAACCAAAGCCCAGTGATGTCTACTACTTAAGAAAGAGGTTCTACCTTCTTACTAGAATATGTTCTTACCCTTTTAAAACACTACCCCGAACATTAAGAACAAGAGATTACCTGATGAAGTAATGAAGTGCTTTGGTTGAAAGTAAATTGCATTTGAAGGAAACGGGTTTGGGGGCGAGCACAGGAAGATCTCCGAAGTAGAGTGCCAGCTTAGTTCTCTGCTTCAGAGATAAGTGAAGCAATTCAGGAATGTCTTTCCGTGAAAATAGTTTACAGATCTTTCTGCACAACAGGTAACCACCAGCATCAGAAATGTGTGCAAATAACAGACTACTCACTACAAGGTTGTCATCCATGAGTGGTAAGGCAACTCAGACTCATAGCAGTGGTTTTGCTCTTGTGCCTCATAGAATAGACAGAAAAGAATGAGGAAAACTAATTTTTCCATCTAGTTTCTTTCAGTATTGGTTCCAGGACTATTTTCCTACCCTCAGGAGACAGCAAAAACTGTCAACAACTGAAATGCTTCAGAACTTGAAATGATCTGAATGGCAAATATTTCTCCTCAAATAAAATTTAAAACGTAAGTCATAACGGTAAAACAGATCGAGCTATTTAAAGATGAATGTTCTAGACTTACTAAAACATTCCCAGAGATAACTATTGTGTCCTAAATCTGTTTAAAAGTCCAGAGTTCCTGGTAAAAAAACTTCTATGCAGATGAGGTAGCTACATGATAGTCTCTTTCCAGCTTAATTATACTCTTCACTCTCACCACCTCTACCAGTTGATTTTCGTAAGTTCTTAGAAAACAGTACTTTAACTTTTTTAGTTCTATGAAAAAAAATGACAGTGACAAGAGTTCTTTGCACTGCCTGTTTTCTGAGAAGCCTGACCATCAAGCCTTAGGAACTTGATCATGAGTTTTATTTCATCTCAAAGTAAATTTTAAGGGCGTGGCAGAGAGAATGGGAGCCTCATGCAAAACAGTTTAGGCTTCTAATTCTTGTATTGTCCTACTTACCTACGACAAGAACTGGAAAGAGGATAGATTCCAGTTAGCAGCTGTTAAACATTTGCACATACTCTTCCGCTAAAGGAGAGGTCAAGGATGGTTTTCTGGCCCTCCCTCCACAAGCTGCAGCTTCCTTCAAGGCACTTTCACCTGTTGTGGCATGGAGCCCTCCAGCAGCTGCACTGTAGGTATGTGTTCCTCCATGGTTCTCTAGGGACTGCTGGGAGACAACCTGCTTCACTAGGATATCTCCAGGGACTGCAGGGGATTCTTTGCTCTGTCAACTGGAACACCTCCTCCTCCTTGTCTTACTGTAGTATCACGGAGCTGCTTCCCATACTGGTTTTTCCCCTCACTTGCCACTGCCCATTCATATGTTTTGTGCTTTTGACAATATATTCTCACAGAGACTGATGGGCTCAGTTGCAAAAATGTGTCTTGCTAGAAAATGACATGCTCTACAAAACCACGATTTTATAGAAAAGAATAGTGGAAGTACAAATATACTGCTAAAGGTCCGGAAACTTGACAGTGCTTCATTGTAATACATCCCCTGATTTTGCCTTCTTTCTCCTTAAGATCTGGAAAGAATACTGGGCAGGAGACAGTGTTGTTTCAAGGAAAAGACTTTTTTAGGATTCTAGGGTGCATCTTCAACTTTCTTGAGAAAATTGAGAAAAGGCCCTTTGTCTTTTGTGATAAATATCATTAGGCAGTAGGGACAAATTCTGACCAACAAGAGCAGGTCAAAATCTGGTGAGATCAAGCAATATACCTTGAGTGGCCAGGACAGAATCATAGAGTGGTAGAATCAGTTGAATTGGAAGGGGCCCGTCAGGAGCATCAAGTCCAACTTCTGGCCCTGCATGGGACCTTCCTCAAGAATCACACCAGATGCCTGAGAGCAATGTCCCAAAGGTTCTTGAACTCAAGATAGGTGTGATGCTGTGAGCACACCCTGGAGAGACTCTTCCAGTGCCCAGCCATCCTCTGGTTAAAAAACTTTTTCCTGATACCGGACCTGAGCCTCCCCTGACTCAGCTGCATGCTATTTCCTCCAGTTCTGTCCTTGTAAACCTCATTGGAGAACTTTCCGATACCTTCATGTCTTTTTTCATTGTGGTACCCAAAACTGCCCCCAAGCACTCAAGGTGAGGCCGCCCCAGAACACAGCAGAGCAGGGCAGAGCAGAGCAGGACAATGCCCTCTCTTGCCCAGCTGGTGATACTGTGCCTGATGCACCCCAGGACAGGCTTGGCCCTCCTGGCTGCCAGGGCACTGCTGATACCCATTTAGCTTGCCATTGGCCAGGAGCCTGGCTTCCTTTCAGCCTCTGGCTCCCTAGTCTATACACACACACAGAACAGGATTGCCCTGTCCCAGGTGCTGAATCAGCACTTGCCATCGCACAACTCCCTAAGGTTGGGGATTGCCTGTGGGAATCCTTGGAAACAGAGGATTTTGGGAAAGCTGCAAAAGGCAGGCCTCAGACAGCAGAACTGTGCTTGGAGCTAAGCAGTAGTCATAAGGTTTGTCAGCAGAAAAATGATAGAAGAAGTAGAGAAGTAAGGACAAATAGAACAATAGCCTGTGTATTAAAGCTTGACATGAAGAACTCCCTAAGCTACAGCAAAGTAGATCTAGCCAGATGTTAGGAAGTTCTAAGCTTAATAATGGAGCTCTGTGCATTCTATCTTAAGGCTTACAAGCAGGTCTTTTATTCAAAAGAAGCAAGCGTTCTTTGAACCAAAGTTCTGTGTGCTTCTAGGGATCGGAAAGAACTAGTGTCAATATGCTTTTGCTTTGTGGGATTGGTCAAAAAGCTTTTCAAGTAAGTTGTAACATGAAGTTCTTTTTCTGCTGCTGGGGACGTGAGCTGCTGGCATCTTCCCACTGTCATAAGCATGTCATGAGACTGATGCTGGAAAATACAACAGCTTGGGACGCCTTCCCCAGCAGTCCCGCCCCTTTCGTGATTTGTGCATAGACTCCCGGCCAGCCATAATTGCCCATCTCTCTTATTTGTCAAGATCTCTCTGCAGTGTCTCACTGGCCTCAAGGGAGTTAGTTGACAGCTCCTCCCAATGTAGCGTCTCTGGCAAACTTGCTTAATATTCCTTCAAGTGCCGAGTCCAAGTGCTTCAAAAGATGTTGAAGAGAACTGGCCCAAGGACGATACTGTCTTAGCCACTGAAATTAGCGCTTCATGCTTCTTCTTGCTCCTTAGTGCAGAAATCACAACAAATATCTTCTTTGTTTCTTTTCTATCCATGCAGATATCTTTGCTTATGCTCATGCTTTTTATCCCAACAGCAGCTGACACGACATTTACATACAGAGCAAGAGCACGCTTTTCCTGCTGTTACTAGACTTAACAATTTTGCAATCTGTCAATCAGATACCTTTGCAACTGAAGTCAGACCTTCAGCATTTCTCATCAAAAGAGTAGAATGTCCTCAGAAGTAGAGAAAACTTTGCTGCATACTCTGTAAGCCTGCAGAATAGATCATAAGGAGTTAGCATCACAATCATTTCAGCACTGACCCTATACTTGAGCAGGGAAAAAACTTCAAAGAACAGCTAATTAATGCAGCAACATAATCTAAGGAATAAAACAACTAGGATCTTCCAAACTGGTCCCTGCGGTAGAAATGTACTTGTAAGAATACAGAAGGTAAAAGATATGGTTTGGAAAGGCTACATCCTTGCTAAGCTAAATTGGATCTCATCCTGTAGATGAAAGATCAAGAAGCTCAAAGTGGAGCTAGAGAGACATGTCCAGATCATGAGATAGAGCAAAGCATTTTTCAAGAGAATTAGGCATTTTGGTGGACTGGGCAGTTAGGTTAAATCTGCCACACTTACTCACTTTTGGGGACTGAATTGTGGAGTGCTAAACCATATCTGCTGCTCTAGAAAGTAAAAGAGACACATCCAAATGGTATGGCTAGTGTGAAGACTCTCACTCTCTATTGCTAAACATTTCATAAGCTATTAACCGGTCATAGGAACAAAATGAAATAAAGCCATTATACCATCTTGGAATTGAAAAATATGTTCAAAATATTTTTTTTCCTTCTGTTTTCTTCCTCTTTTTTTTTTTTTTTTTTTTTTTTTTTTTTTTTTTTTTAATCCCAGAAGATATGATTCATAATTTCAACCATTCTGGAATGCTTTCAATAGATGAAGCCAGCATAGTATTTTTCTAACAGGCTCTTGCCCCTTACCTTCTTCATTACTGTTTTGGAATATACTCCACAGTCATTTGATCTCAGTCAGTTTTTTATCTCTCTCCCCCCAAGACAAATTTTAAAGGACTACCTAACCACTAAAAATCATCATTTCTCTGGTTTCTCAAAGCTTTTTGAGAAAGTTGTTTTGTTTTGGTTTTTTCATATTGCATCATTCCTAATGTCTTCAGACCTACTACAAGTGGAAGTTCAAATAAATCTTACCTTAAAGAGACTGTGAAAGATAACAAACTGCCAGTCTTGGTATTTGTATTTTTCTAAATCCTTTTGATTTCAAGGTTGCCTTCCTGAATGCGCAGTTTAATTAGAAAACATTGTGTTTCTAAAGGAGACCCAGTTCAATTGCTTCTGCAAGTTCACCTTCATTTTGTAGGATTGTACTTCAAGAAATCTTGTTTCATTCAAACATTAAAAGAATAGATTTGACATCATATGTGACCCTTTCATCTCTCTCATCTGTATTTCATTGCGTGAGTTTCACAGTTGCCTCCAAGAAGATTCCTTTCAATTCGCATAGCATGTTATCTGAAGATCTGTCTGCTTTCTTCACTTGCTTGAATGGGAAGACATGGGAAATACATTCTGAAGGTTATCTTTTATAGTCTACTTTTACCTACCAGTGTGCTTCTATTGACTAGAACCAATTTCAGCTGGAAAGAACATATTGTTCTGATCTGCTCCTACCAAGGGGGGATGATGTTTTCTTAACTGATCTCGGAGGGCAAAAGACAAGATGGAAAAGGGATTGCAGTATCACTCCAAACAAATGCACCTTTCTAGAATGACCACAGCAAATGCCTTCAAGGAATTAGGGAGAGGAAAAGAATAGAAAAGAGGGGGAGAAAGAGAGAGGGAGTATAGCTACCAAATGGAGAGAGATGAAGTCCTCGCAGCCCAGCCGATGGAGTTCTCCTAGGGGAGATCTCAAAGTCCTGGTTATCTCAAGGTTCTATTCTAGTCCATTGCTGAGGGGGGAAACAGATCTAGAAATGGCTGAGGGGGAGCAGATACAATAAAGCGCAAGTCTATTGAAATTGCTGAGGGGAAAATGGTATTGAAGACGGGTACAGACAGTCCATGTTCTCAGCAGGAGAAGTCAATATCAATATCAGCAGTGAGTGGGAGCTATTGTTTCAGGACTGGTTTCTATAGGAAACCAGTCTAGGTCCCGCCAACACATCTGCAGGCAACACTTAGCAGGCATCCTGCTTCAGTCAGGCCAGTAGCCCTGGATCAGAATTACGGGCGTCTCAGCCTCAGTCCTTGGGAGGGGGGCTTCAATCTGCGTCCCTCACGGTGGTAGTGGAGCAGATGAAGGATTTTCCATGGGGCGGCTACCACAGTTGCCCCAGCAAGTTCATCTGACCAAGAGGTGGGAAAATTCCTGGGCTGGTGTCGCGAAGCACGTGCAGGCCCATAGGTCGCCTCGCCCCTTGGCAGGCCCTGCTAGAAGCAGTCACTGTAGACACAGCTGCCAACAATCACTTGGCAGGCCAGAATTCTGCTCAGGGGCCTCAGGATTTCTGGCATTCCTCTCTGACCGGCATGCCAGCATTCCAGTCAGGGTCCTCAGGGTCCCGATGTCTGTCCTGGGGACGGTCGTGAGGCAAATGAGGGGAACTTCGGACTGTCTTTCACATGGATCAGAAAATCAGTTTACTAAAATGGCCAAAAAAGAATGTGTAACATTTAGAATTGAGGAAAAAAACAAAAACAAAACCAAACCCAAAGCATTGGAGCAATATCATTCTAGAGAATGCCATGTATCTATGAAAAGTACAAAAAACTTCTGTTTTCAAATGCACTTACAAATCACCTTTTTGCATCTGTTTTGGGTTTTTTTTTTTTTTTTTTTTTGTTTTGTTTTTTTTGTTTGAAAGCTCTGGCACTTATCTGATTCTTTTTTGAGCTAGTTCAGCTCATTAATCTGGTAAGAAAGCAGCTAAAAGTAAAGAGAAAAACCTATGGGGACCAGGATGCCACTTCAGCCACGTTGTCGTGAAGCATTAGGTCAGCCTTCTGTGTTGTAGAAATATCTCTGTCCTAGATGAAAATCAATGCATAGCACTATCTTCTTTTAAACTTTGTCCTTGCTACTGGGTTCCTGAATGATCAAGATGCTTTCAAACCAAACAACAGCCAGCCCTCTGAGATACTCCCCAAAGTATTGCGATGGAATAACTTGATCAGGAGGAAGAGCTCGCTATGCAGAACCTGAATATGAGGTCAAGAATGCTTTGTTGTGGATTACCATAGTTTGGGATTGTTTATCTCTTACCCCACCATGTAGGTCTAGGAAAAAATTAGGTAGCCACAAGGCTTTTACAGCTCTTCTTGTATTTTGGGATAGTAAGGATTTAGGGGAGTAAACAAAACTGTGGTGAGTTTTCCTATTGACTTGATTGCTCTGTCACTTTGAATTAACTGCTTTGCATGTCAGCTAACCCATCAGCATCAATGAAAAGAATATTTTCTTCCTTCCTGCACAAAGGATGTTTCATGATGCCTGTGATGTCAGGGACTTAAAAACGAAGACCATTGTGATTGAAAGGAAGCACTGGCATGCCACAAGGTAACTGTAGTGAGCTGTGTTTCCTCCTCAGCTTCACTGTGAGAGTAGAATTTTAATGAGCAGTTCCAAAACTTGGTCTTAGCATAGTCTGGTGACATATCTCAAAGGAGCAGTGTCCTAGGGTGACTTTATGATGCTTGTATCCCCAGTCATCTGTTCTCTTAATGCTGGATATGATATTCTCTGCCTTCAAGACTGGTTCTGAGAGCAAAGGTGGGGAGAAGAAGAAGCACCGAGTTTCTTATCAGAGGCTGCACTCCTTAAAAAGCAACACTCTTCCACATTCTGCGCTGCACTGTGTTGTCTGGGCACTGACGGAGCAGAACAGAGCACGCATTTGCTTTTTAGTTGGTTTAGCTGGCTGAGGCAGAGTTTTCCCTGGACTGGTTTTTTTTTTCCTTTCCCTTTTCTTGGAACGTTTCGAATCTGCTCCGGACTGGGACCTGGGAAGCACTGGGAACTTGCACTTTGTGGCCTACTGGGGCCTACCCTGGGCAGCAGCCTTCCCCATTGCCGGAGGGGTTGATAACAGAGTGAGCACCCACAGGAGAGACTTTCTGATTTGTCGTCTCTTCAGTGCGGCAAATGAGTTTTGTCATCTGGTATTGTTCATATTTTGTGCTGGGAAGTGCTTTGCCTGTTAAAGAAACAGCTTTTTCCCACTTCTCTCCCCAAACCAGTTGAGGGGAGCGGCTGTGTGGGTGGGCTTTCGGTGGGGGGGAGGGTGCAGTGGCCCTTTGTGAGGTTTTCTGCCAAATTTAGCCCTAAACCAGGACAATCAGGATGTGCGACTTAGAGAATGGTGGTTGGAACTTTGGTTGGAAAAGACCTTTAAGAACACTGAGTCTAAATGGAATTAGCAAGTGCAACCATCAAGAAATGCTTTGCTGTTTGAAGAGAACGTGATTTATCTTGTAAGCTTTGCAAGTATTTGTGTCATCACAAGCACACATGACCAATGCATTAGATGGGAATATAATAAGAAACCTGTGCAGATCAACAGAATGATTCTCAGGGTAGGATATTTGCATGTTTCATCTGTCTTCCTGACTTCTTCAAATGAATTCTTTTTAGAAAGTAATGATTGGAATTGTTACTCTTTTGACAGTTCTGAGTGTATTACTGACCTTTTTGGCATATGAATGCCAAACGGGTTAATTCACCTGGTTTTTCAGATAAAGACTGAGATTTAGTGTTGCTTCAGCTGGAGGCAGAAACATTGAAATCCTCCCGCCTCCTTCTTAGTACCTAATTTCTATTACAAAATCAGTGCACAATCTTGTCCCTTAAGGTCCACTTAGCTCAGTTTATACCAACAGGGTGACATTAGCAGGGCTCACATGATGCTGCACACAGAAGCCCTCAGTGTGCAGCTCTAGCAGACAGTAATTCCATGCAGTTGGACAATCCCAGTGCTGACTTTGGATCACCAGAAGCGTTCTTAGTAGAACGAGACAAATTTAATGGAGAGGTCTCTGCAGGAAGTGGCCTGAAGAAGACAGCAGAAATCCCAGCTGTGTGTTTGTAGAAATCAGTTGAAGGCCATTTACAGAAAAAAGATCTTTAAATCTAGCTAGCTTTTTCTGCAGATTATTTGTAAACTATATGCATGAGATGGACAGTTTCACTGAGCAACTGAAATACAGCTGCATTTAAGGGGATTGAACCAGGGTTGGGAAGCAGTGAAATAAAGCTTTTCAGGAATACCGGACATCCAAGTCCCGCCAAAATTGATCCGTTTTTTATGTCCAGATGCTTTTGAAAATAATGGGTGACCATTTGGCTACCTCATCGTTTTAATCAGAAATACAAAGAAAATTTTAAACTCACATATTTTATAGCTTGAGTATTTTTCTTTGTTTATTTCCTACTTTCCAATTCAGTTCTACAAATCATATGATTAGGTAATGAGAACTCATGCTGTATAAAAATATTTAATGCTATACTTCCAAGTTAAGGCCATGTATTTCCTGGAACTGTTTCAAAAAAAAAAAAAAAAGCCTATCTGGATTCTTTCTTCCCCACGCTCATTATTAGATGAAAATCATTTCAATATTCTATTTTGACTTTAGATGGTGCAAGATTATATTCAGAAATTCAAGCCTCTACTGTTAGGTTGTTTACATGGTTTTCTGGCCTTTCTAACTTTGTGCAACCACTCTTTGCAGCTATATATTTTTGCAGTAAGGCATCCCAGGGGTCTGTGAGAAGTTTTAATGTCAAGCAGAACTAACATGTAAACTACACGTGACATACTCGACATATTTCACCTCAGAAAGTTACAGTATGCTTAGACGGGATGAAATACGAAAGAAATAGACTTAACACAATATTTCTAAATCTTGGAAATCTATTACCTGAACTTTGAGTCCGTTTGCAGGACTCTGTAGAAATGCAAACGTGAAGTCCAAGGAGTAGAGCAGAAGGCATATTGGGCAGGGGGACAGAAGATTGCTTTGAAGGATGATGTAAGCAAGATTGCATCCTAGAAAGATAGCAGCTGCTTCTGCTGGTGCCAACATCGAGAATTTGTGCCACTGGCCTAGTTTTCTGGGGACTTTTGACCTGCACGCTCTTGAGGGCTTGCAGACATGAATTAATCTGTCCTTTGATCTTTTCTTTCATTTGAACGTCTAGGACCTGTTTTGGTCTTGTGTACGGTACTGTATCGTGTTATAAACAGACATGTTTCCACTGTTTGAAAGCTGTAGTTGAAAGTTAGGTTGCAACTATGAGTTGGCTGTCAAAAGAATTAATTTTCTGCTTTAAGCAAAATATCAAGAGAGACATTCAATCCACTCCTGTGATACAGATTCATTTTGAATTTACAGGGTAATTTGCATTAGTGGTTGTACTGCATGAGCAATAAATATGACTTGCTTGGTTTCTAATGATGATAATAGTTCTCTTTGTATTACTATAAGAATTGAATCCACCATCATTCTTTTCCTATTATTATTATGCTGTAAAGGAAAAACTCTTTTGCATTACCCAAGGAGTAAAATGCATGCATTTAGCATCATTCTTGCAGGTAGTCCTCAATTCTGAAAAGACCTCTCAGAAGCTGCATCAAATGGGAAAGCTAGACGGATGGCAGAATGCAGAAGCTGCCATTTAGGATCGAGTACAAAATGACACCCAAGAAATTCTTCATGGATGCTGCATAAGTACAAAGACGCCATTATTTCAAGGTGAAAAAGAGTCAATGAATAAAAAACGATGCTAATCAAGACACTAGAGTACCAAGCGTGCGACAAGGCTTTTTTGTAATGAACATCATGCCCAGCATGAAAAAGTACTCTTTTTATTGTAGATCGTTTAAAAGTGCACAACAGTTTGGAAAAAAGTGCTTTTCTTTTTTCTAGTAATAAGAACTCTGTATCATTCTAAGAGATACTGGACACAGGTTTTTGAAAACAATGTTCTTTTAAAGGTTAATTCTATTCATAAATACTTCACAGGAAAACATTTGATCTGCTGTTCATCCTGAAGACTTTTAAAGGAAAATGTTTTGGTTGCGTTCTCTTCTGACTAGTTCAGGAGCTCAGTCTTACCAGCATTCTATAGCTTTTTTATGTTCCTGATGGCACGGCTTAGACATCCTTGTCTCCGTTACCGTCATGATTTCCATATCAAGTGATGAGAATTTTTCTTCATGATTGGTGAAGTGAAGTGTCATAACATTCATGTCAAGTCAATTTGAAGTTTTTTTTTTCCAAAGGAATCTCTTCCTTCCTAATGAAAACCATTTGAAATAGCAAACCTACTCCGTTTTTCAGAAAGTGATATAATAAACCTGTAGAGTACAATGTCCTCGGAGTTGTTTTTTCAGCAGAAGAAGAAAACTGCTGTTTTCTTCTTCTTCTATCACCTTAGACTTACTTTATTCAAAACCTTTTTAAACCTTTGAATTTCTATTTTTATAGCTAATTCCTTTCACAGTGGGCTATAGCATATGTATTTTGAAAGGCCATTTGTACATATTCAAAGGGCTTACTTCTATTCTACTAAGAAATGGCTGTACTTCTAGTAGGGAAACTTCAAGGTCCAGTAAGATTTTATCTTGTACAAAATTTTAAAAACTCCAACTCTTAAAAATGATACCAGAAAATGACGTCTGTAAGACTGTGGCAGGAGGCTTTTTCCAGAACAATGTGCAGTTCTTCCCAATTCTATTTTTCCCTCCCATTACTTTGTACACAAAGATTTTTACACAGTCTTCTAACAGTGGCATGTTACTACTGGGCTAGAGTATTGCCCTGCCAGCATTGGAATTGACTGGAATGCAGCTGTGTTCCAATTTGCTGATGGGACAAGGGTTTTTTTGCTGAACACCCTTTAGCAAGCAAGAGGGCTTCTTGGTCTTTAGATGCTGAGTCCCAGAAAAAGATGAATGAGGTGGTGACATGCCTCGTGTTTTGAAGAGAGATCAAAAAGTTATTGCTGGGGTCACCTCCCTTTTGGTACGGAAAGCACACAGAGGGCTTTGAAGCAGCACTTTCACCCTCTTTGCATTCACTAGTAAATCTGAGACAGAGCTTGGCCCAAGGTTTGTGCAAAAATACTCTTTTGATGCAACTGTTCACCAGACAATATCTCTGGGAAAATGTGCAGGGGCAGAAAGCAAGCCCTTCCTGGGAAATCTACTGAAATGGTTCAGAAGTTATTCCCACTCACTCTTGCTAACCTCTGCTGTCTAGCTGTCGGATATGCTTGGGACCATGTTGAAATAATTCTAAACAGTGTACTGAGGCTGCAATATTGAGTAAACATAGGTATTTTCCATAGGTGTCAGGGAAAAATATTTCTATTGGTAAAAATGAGTTCCATAGAAAACAAGAAGAGCATGGTAGAAAAAAAATCACATCAATAGAATGAAGATGCCCAGAATTCTTCTTTTGAAGTTACACAGAGTCAATATTTTCTAAATAATGTTGTGAAACTTATGAAGAAGTAAGAGTACCTTCCACCTGACTGGTGCACAAGTTCATGTTTCCAACTTACAAAAAACATATTATTAAAAGAAAAATGTTCCGCCTTGTGGAAAAGTAGCCCATTCGTAATTGTATCAAAGGTAGGGTTAGATCAAGTATTCCTACAAGACAGTAGTAGTACTAGGAAAAGCCTTTTGGCATCTATCTGACTACAGGAAACTTGAGCAAGCAGAAGTGTCTTTCCCTGCTGCAAGCTGTACTTCCGATTTGCTACTGCTGCTTAAACATTGTCAAAAGAAAACTTGTCAAAAAAGAACTACTCTATACAAGCAACTGGAACTATCCATTGTGTTCCAGCCAATTTGAACTAGAAAATATCGGACACACACTCTAGCTGAATATTCTAATGCATAGATGGAGTATACCATCACAAAGAAATGGGAACGCTGGAGAAAGGAGCAAATGCAGATGAATTTCAGGGAAGGAAATTATTGGAGAGCTACTGCAGTCCCTCGACTTTACAAGAAATGATGTCCAGTAAATCCCAACCAGAAACCTACATAACTCCATTTTGAAGTGAGTTGCATCTATGGTCCTCTGTCCTTCCTAGATGAAGAAACTGTGTTTTGGATCAATCTTCCAAGCAGTATGGCTAAAGACCTTAGATACCTCAATTTTTTTTTTTTTTTTTCCAGAAGCAACTGTCTCAAAACCTCTTTAAAGCTGGCTTTTCCCCTTAAGATGCTATATATTCAAAGAGCACCTTCTCATTTAACAGGGTATTCCAAACATCATTTCCAAACTTAGACTAAAAATAACACTCTTCCTAGTTATCTTTCTTTTTTTTTTTGCAGCTTCCTGCTAACATAGGCAGCAAAGTAGAGAACAGATCCCAGCTCTTTCTGGAACATCTTGAACAAATGCCCTTGCTTGTGTTCCAATCATTCACTTTGCCAAAATCCCTAATGATGAAGAAAAGGTTGTGAAGGCATTACTAGTAGTATGATATGGCAATGTATGGGTGTGATTTATCAAGTAGAATTTGTATCACATAGATGATACTTGGCAAACAGCAAATGAAGGGGTTTCTTTCAGCTCTCAGACTGATGTTACATCTCAGTAATTTATTAAAAAGATAACAAGAAGGATATTTTATAACAGTGAACTTAATTACACCCCTACCCATGGACATCTGAATCTTAGGAATAGACAGTGTCTGATTTAGAAAAAAAAAAAAGAATTATCACAGTTTAAAGAAGCATATGATCATGAACACTTTGCTGATGGAACATAGCCTATTCATTGGCTGAAATGAAGCAGGTAGACAGGACATAGGAAATATTGTTTTGTGGATCAAACATTTATTTTTTTAAAGTGATGCTTACAGATGGTGAACTCACCAACTTCGATATTGCACAGTAGATAAGGGTACCTAACTTGCTCCATCAAGTTATCCCTTGGAATCATCATCCAAGGGCATTTCCCCCTGCCTCTGTGAAAATGTGCCTACCTTTTTCACAATACTTTTGCAGCAGCATTGCTAGGCCTGATCAGCTGGTATGGAGGGTGAATGATCAGCAGCAAGGTGACTGGCCAGGGTCATTTGATTCCATGGATTTTGATCTACCGGATATTTTGAAGACGTGCTTCAGCCCTCTTTGTCAGACACAGCCTTCAAATGGTGCTAAACAATTGTTCGGGCTGTGGACCACATGAAAAAGTACTTTCTGGTGCCTGTACTGGGCCATATGCTCTTGATTCTCTCCCTCAACTTCTCCATCACCTCTCATCTCTTTCACATGAGCTATGTTCAAGGTCCACAGGATACTTTTCACAGAATCTTCAGGCCTGATGCAGTAAGAATGATGAACAGAACGCAGCTGGGATGAATTTTCCAGTTTGGATAAAACCTTTTGTGCACCCAAATCCCCCTATGCCCAGAAAAACCTTCACTAGTACTAGTGTTCTACCTAATCTGCAATTTAGTCTGAAAGAAAAGCTTTTGTCTGAGAGTATCTGAGAGATCTGCATGAAGCACAGATATCTGACCTATGCAATTTTGAAGATCAGAGAAAAAAGAAAAAGGCAAGAAGTTTTTCATTTTACTGGTTTTAATTTTCAATTCCATGCACTTTTTCAAAAAGTTTCAATCTCAAATGGCCATCAACATATTTCAGTCATCTGTAAGTTAGTATTCCTATCAAATGTGTTTCAAATCAAAAGAATTTCAAGCCTCTCCTCAAAGTTCATATGCCTAGATTTAGTATTTCTGATCTAGATTAGATGAAAGGAAGACATTTTTTGCTGTTGGGGTGCGGGAACGCTGGAACAGGTTGCCCAGAGAAGTTGTGGATGTCGCATCCCTGAGCGTATTCAAGGTCAGCTTGGATGGGGCTTTGAACAGCAACGAATGCGACACCTGATGGTAGATAAACAAAGCTTGAATATAGAAGAAACTCAGATTGAAGTACAGGAGCAAATTTTCTCTCAGCTCTTGGGGTAAATTCAAAGTTGTACAAAATTGCATTTCTCTGTGATTTTCACTACTGTAACAGAAAGCTTCATGAAAACTGTGCAGAAGATATCACATTTTAAAAGCGATAAGAACTACAATATCAAACACACGGGATGGGTTTCAACATGGGACACGCTCTGAGAGAAAATCTCTGTATTTCAACACTTCATCCCAATCATTAGGATTTCATGAAGTGCCAAAGAAGGCGGCAAAATGTCCTTCAGGACATTATTTACTGTAGTTCAGCCTGGCCATTAGTTGGAATTGGTGTTTGAACTAATGTCGATGTACCACACACACTTTCCATGCACTGAAAATTACTGTTTACAATGAATAAGCAATGAGGATCAAAATTGATTGAAAGCATCTTAAAAATGTCAAGTATTTCACTGTAAATGATCTAGGATCAAAATACTTATTCTACCTTAGTGAGGGACAAATAAATTCTTCCATACCACGATGGTTTAAAATTGTATAAACCAATGTTTTCTTCTGAAAAGACATCATCTAATTCTTTCTATTTGTAGAAGAAAATCTTCCTAGACATAGAACTCAGTAATTTTAAAGGAACAAATGAAAGGAAAATATTCTGCAAACAGAATTCAATGAAAAGCTGTGTTTTAAATATGAGGTAGATATTAAACAGAATTTTAGTACCAGATATTTGAAATAGTGTACCAGCTATTTTGCCCACAAAGAGTGGCATTTAGCATTTCAGTCTTTTCCAAGGTGTTCATGATCTGCTATGCTGATCTCTGTGCGTGCCTAGGTGTGTGCGGAAGGGGGGGCATGTGAAGGGGAGTGTCTATGTTTGTTTAACCCTCGTCGTGGCAGATTCATGCCTCAGCTCCATCATTTTTTGTAAGAAACTTCCCAGAGAGTGGATATGAAGTTTCATGTTCAAAAGAGATCAATTCCTAAGTCATCCATTTTACTTTACCTTGTAAATCACTTTGTTGATATTGATAAAATATGCTTTGTTGCATGTTTTATCAAATATGCTTTCACGCTACATGGAGGAATGAGAATGTGGAGAATCCCTCCAATGCCTTGCAACTTTTCTGCAAATAGATTTTCAAGGAAATCATCATTTCTCTTTTCAATATGTCTGGGACAGGCATGATGGTGGTGTCAACCTGTTGGAGTTTTTGTTGCTGAGGGAAGTTGTACGAAAGGATTGGTTTTTACATTGACCAGTTACTGAATCAATTGCATGAACACATTTGAAATTCAACTGGGGTTTCCTTTTTCTAGCAGACTACTTCTAGAATTAGCTAGCAGACTCAAGATGACTCTTTTTCTCTGTTTTTGTTTCTTTCCTATTTTCTTGGCTTCTTTGCAACTATCTACACAATTGTAGAACTTTTTTCCCAACTAAAATTGTTTGATAGACTGATAATTCAGATACGCTTTTTACAAGGAATGTTTTCAATCTTTGTTAGAGTTAAGAAAGTTAAGGACATAGGTCCTTTTCTTCCCTTATGAATATTGCAATGAAAAAGTTAAATAAAGACCAACTCTTTATTTTTATTTGGAATCCAAGTAGATAATTCCCATACAGTAATACATTTTGAGGACCGATGTTTGTCATTCTGATGTAAGTTGTCGCTTCTTAAAAACATGCCTTCAGTGACTACGTTGACAACACTTTCGGTGAAGATCCTAACTGGTCTTAGACACACATAGGGAGAAATTTGCTCAGCCAGTGTCAGTCTTAAGCATGCGTCTTAGAAGATCTTTCTAGAGCTGGGGAATTTTCTTATGAAAGGGATTCAGTTATGGAAGAGACAGTTATCCCGGAGTTTTACATTCATCTTGAACATTACTTAAGGAACTTAAATCCCATGTCCATTTGAATCTCGCTCTGCACAGAGCTTTGTCATGCCAGTCCTTGAAATGCATCTCTAAGAGAATTCACTAGCACAGAATGAATGAGGGTGGAAGCGGTCTGTGGGGCTCACCAAGTCCAATCCCCCTGCTTCAACCAGGATACCTAGAGCCTGTTGCCCAGGATTATATCTGGGCTTACTTTTAATGTCTTCAATGATCCAGACTCCACCATCTTTCTGGACACTCTGTGCCATGGTTCAGTCACCATCACAGTAAAAAATCAGTTTGTGATGTTCGGAGGCAATCTCCTGTATTTCAGTGTGTGCCCACTGCCTCTTGTCTTTTCACTGAGCATCATTGAAAAGACACTGGTTCCCTGCTCTTTACACTATTCCTTCCTACATTGCGATGCGATGTAGATAAATGTCAAAAACTTCCCTGAAGTCCAGGCAGACGATATTCTCTTCATCTACCAGGCAAGTTCATTCACCGGAGGACTTTAAAAAGTTGTCAAGCACAAATTTCCCCTGGTAAATCCATGCTGACTACATTATTTTGTCCTCCTTCATGTGCCTGGCAATGCTTTCCAGGAATAGCTACTCCATCAACTAACTTCCTGGGGATAAAAATGAGGCTGGCTGGCTTGTGCTTTTCTGAGTCCTCCTAGTTGCCTTTTTTCAAGATGGGTGACATTTGCTTTCATCCAGTCTTTGCTCACTTTCCTCAGTCACCATGATCCGTCAAACATGATCAGGAGTGGCCTCAGAATAACATCTGCTAACACCCTTGAGACCTGTGCATCCATCTCAACAGGGCCCGTGGACTTAATGGAATACTTACCAATTCAGTGACTATGCCCATAAAAATTTGCATGGGATAAGAGGACATTTTAACATGTACCTGAAGAGTGAGTGAAAAGCTATGGAAACAATCCAAAAAGACAAAGAGTAGAGTTCCCTTTGAAGACAAAGCATCCCATCATGGAGCTGAGCAGCTTTAGATCCAGGTGAGCTTCCTCTCTGAAAGGATGCAGAAGACATGATTTTACCTTATCCAGTAATAAAATGTGTTGACCATTCACTTGCAATACAAAAAATTCAATGATTTCCAAAATTATTGCCCCCTAACTAGACAATAGTGTACTGGCTGGGTATGCCCCTAACAGATGAAAGCACCTGCCTGATGTCTCTTATGCGTGCAGACGATTCGAATTAGGTCATTTGAGTGGGGATTACTGGTCTTCGAATTTTCTTTCTGATGAATTTGGAATATTTACTGAAGCAAGGACCTGAAGATGAGAACTTCATTTCCCATCAGCGCACTCTAACATCCATGGCCCTAATGCCATTGTTTCTCCCCAGCTGAGTCAAGAATTGATGACTACAAAGTGGATCATCTCCAAAAGGAAAGATCAGGGCTGGATAATATTCTCTCTTGGTAAAGCTATTTATCTCAAATGAAGTGACTGGCTTCAGTGATTTCTCACTGGTCTAAAGCTACAAGGAGGGGGAGATGGACAAGGTTTCCTTGCACTGCCATTCTCTTTGTCACCTCAGTGTTTAATACGGGTATGAAGACATTCCAAAAGATAGCTTTGCAGAATTCATAAAATTCAGTCGTAAAAAATCATTTCTTAGCAGCTGAAATGAAAATAGCAAATAAAATGCAATTAATTCCGTGGAAGATTGAAATGATTGTTTCTTCATTTTGCATTGGAGGATGTATATTGTATAAGTTTGTCTTGCCTTGTTCTGCAGGTTTTGTAACTGGCACACCTTTCCTTATGAACGCACTGTCCTTTCCTAAATACTCTCATATGGAGGAAGATGCTTCTGATCAGAAGAGCACTAGGATGTCTTTACTCGACCTTTTCTTTTCACTGATGCTTGGTCCTCTGAAATGAATGGTTTTCTAAAATTGAAATGTGCTACTATTGTTCCCATGGGGTAAGCCGCAGACTCCTCCTGTCGGAGCTGTCACTAATCAGCTACTCTCCTATCTGCCTTTAGTAGTTGAATGTTCTGGTCTAAAAGTAGCACCTTCTGTGTAGCCATGCTCTTAGTTGCCAGTCTCATCCTAAATCCAAAGACCCTCCTGCAAAGGACCGCTGGTTCTGTAGTCAACCAAGGAAAAAAGACCCGTCCATCCATGCTTTCTGATTTAAAATATTAGGGTATGATGTCCCTAAACAATTCTCTGCAGTTGAACACTACTTATCTTTGGCGTGTTCCTTCAACTCACTCGCAAGTCATTCATGCCTTAGGTTATTGGGAGAATTGCTTCATTTGAAGATGATTAAAAGGGGTATGAGAATACTTTTGTGCTTCTGCTATGAGGATACTTTTCAAATCCATACAAACTCCCTGCAAATGCAAAAACCTGCATCCTGTATTGTCCTAGCTTATAATATCAAAATGCATCCTATTCCCACCCTCAAGAACTGAGGAAACCAGGGGTGGCATCGTTTTTTCCTTCTCTCCTGTTAATGGGCCCATCAATGTCTTGCCACATGACTCAGAGATAACTCCCTCCAGGAGCCATTTCTGTTTCACGGGTAATCAAGGACCCACATCATGACTCAGAACGATATCAGCCCATTGGGAGATGCTCTGCCCAGGGGGTAGGAGCTAAGCATCCCCACCTGGATATCATCTGGGTTTTGGAAGGCAAGAAGCACTATTTCTACTGCATTGCCAGAGGAACGGCCACCCTTAGCCACTGGTTTTCCAGAGGATGAGAGCTACCAGATGGTTTCTACAGAATCACCACTTCAACAAGACCATTTCATCCAAACTGCTTTCACCACCCTAACTAGCAGGATGTCAGCTTGTATTCTGACTCTGTCAGTGGTTTTTCTTTTGTACTCTTGCATGGATTTGGGTTTTTCCCCCTTTTCCTAATAAACTGGATTTCTGACTTGGAGTCTTGCTGCGGTGCTGGATTTCTTCAGCCCAACTAGCTCCCGACACCGACAGCGAGAGTGGGCCGCCCCAAGAAAGCTGTCGAATCCGGGCTGCAGCTGTAGGGCACAGCTGCTCTACGGCACAGGTGGACTGCCTTGGGGATAGAACTGCGCTGAGAGCAGGGACAAGGAACAGGGAGAGGTCTTCTGCATATTTTTCAGTTTACTCCCTGGAGGGTCAAGGACAGAAAGACACTGATTCAAAGGCATCCATCAACTTCTAAATGGGGGGAAGGTCCCAGGGGAGGATACAATCTTTAACCAACTGGGAGAAACTGGGGGTGGTAGACAAGGAGGGGAATACAATGTTGAAACCAGTAGGGGGACTACAGGGGAGGAGAATGACTTGAAGAAACCACTGGGGTTTTGAAGGGTACAAAATTGAGAGGGAAGTTTCTAGAGAAAGGGGCAGGCTTGGGGAGGGGTTGATGTTCAATGGGAGAAGGAACAGGGAACAAAAGGGCAGGTCTTTGGGGAGAGGGACAGCTAGGGCAAAAGCCAACAATACTGGGGGGAAAGGAACAATCCATTCATAATAACATATGCTATAACAGCACAAAATAGGAAGCCTTAGAAAACGGACTACTAGAACTGCAGTACAATAATAAACACACACTGCAACAGAGTGTCTCACTGGTTTGGCTTTCAAAGCAGAAGAGGTGCCAACCTAAAAATTTCCCAACTTCAAGGTTAACTGGCTGCAGTTTTGATTTCCTTCTTCAATATATCACCAAGGCGCTATCAGCTTCTGTAATTGGCTCAGCAGCATGTCTGTTCTTAGTGCCAAGCAGGGATTCACTTTGCCAGGCATGGAGGAAGCTTCTAGGAGCTTTGCACAAAAAATCACTTCTGTGGCTGGCTTCTTCCCTCCCCACCAAAAACCAAGCCATGCCAAACCAACACCTTAACTAATTCGTAGTACTTAGTACGCATCCAAGAATGTCTTTTAAATGATGCTTTATGTTTTTACCAAACGCACTGAAAAGAAGTGGATCCATAATATTGATAAAAATTGTTCCAGTTCAATAGAAATATTGGGTCATGCAACTCTAGATTACATAGCTGTTTTTTTGTACAATACCCAGAGGCTTTTTTCACCTCCATGGAAGAGCCTAAATGAGGGATGTGGGAGTCCAGGCAGCTCTCCAAAATGCAGTTTATTCCATCCAAGACGTTGCAGCAGTCCAGGGTAGTGGGCAACAGAGCCTGTGCCTACAGCTGTCAGCTCTAGCTGCAGGCAGGCCTGGAGACCCTTTGGTTTTGGCACTTTGCTGAGCATCTTCATACAGTAGAACCAATCTATCCCTTAACTATTATCTATAGCCTATCCTAACGACTCTAATTACCATATGTTGCTATTCTCCACTCACTAAAAGTCAGTATATTACATTTGAAGCGGAAAGTTGTTTTTCAGTTTTCTTGAGAGTGGAAAATTTGGAGAGCTTTTTCTGCTTGCAGCATTTGCTGACTTGTTTGCCTGTGCTAGCTTCCTGCTTGGTAAAAACATCTTCTTGTTTGGGGTGGGTTTATCCTTTGCTGTAAGTCATAAAACCCTCTTCTAACTAAGGTATCCTCGGTTATCCAGTAAGACTGGCTCAGCAATTCTTTTCTTCTAGATCAAAACTTGCTTCCAACTCTATTCCTTCTTCAGACTCCACATTGAAAAATCTTTCTGCCAAGCATACATATCTGTGAGACTTTCTTGTCAAACTTTCATCTTTCCCAACACCTCTAAAGAAATGTTTCCTGATGGTTTGGATCAGAAGATCCAGTATTGCCATCCTGAGATTTTTCATTCAAAACCCATAAGCTGTGCTCAAGGTGTTGGCTATGTTCTTCATTGTGCCTTGCATCTATTTTGGCTAGAAAGCCAGTGTAGATGATGTCCTTGCTGCAGTAGCCATGGGAAATAAGGTGGAGTGTCTGGCTGATGTACCGGGATGTAGACTATCCAGCACTCCCCCAGGGAGGCCAGGATCCCTAAAGGAATAGAATATTGGCTATGCTCTGGGAGTTTTACAGAGAGAAAGATCCTCACAGCTCAAATGATTTGTCTCCTGGAGTTCTGAGGAGTATGTGGTGAAGAAGAAGGCTGCTGTCTTTTCCAAGAATCTTCCGTGCATTCAAGAGGATCATTGAACTTCTTGTCTGAGAATGAAAGAAATATTAGTAGTAATTAGTACTTTTTCTCTGTCTGTGCATCACTGATTGAATTTGGGTAGGCAATATTTTTTTTATTTATTTATTTGAATTATTCATCATAAGGTCTTCCAAATTCCCAAATTCTGCTTCACTTCTTTCTGTTGTAGGCCAGTCTGGTTCATCTTCTCTTCTACTGTATTATTGCAGACCATATCTGAATGGATTTTTTTTTTCATTTTGAACATTTGGTTTAAACTGAATGAACAGAACGCTTTATTTATCCTTATTTGACCAGTTTGCAAGGAAATACAGAATTTTGAAGAGAAGTGACGTGACTCCACTTGAGGTTTTCAATGGAAGAGAAGAATGACGATGTCCTACATTCACAGCATTGTTTACAGTAACATTGCAGCTAGTTTCCAGCAACGAAGGTCAGGTTCTGGAAGCAGGCATGCATGATTGTAGAGAAGTCTAAAAAGTTTCAGTTTGGCCGCTTTTCTTGAAAAATAGCTAATATGTCTCAACGTTGTGCTGAATCTTGTTGTACAGACACTTCTTTTGAGGTCTGAACTCCTTGCTGGACTTCTGTATCTAAGAATCAGATACAGTAAACCTATGTTTCCTTATATGCTGTAAGAATTTGGTTCTAATCTAGAAGAGCAAGAAAAGGTTGCCATATTAATACAAGGTAAAGAACCTGCTAAGAAAGCAGTTAATGGACTGCTTTTTTTATTGGAGCAGTGATTTAGTGGTTGGATGGGTTTTTTTTTTTTTGCTTCTCAATAGAATTTAAGAAGTGGTGGGGTAAGAATGTGTGGATGTTTATAGGTTTGCCTTGAAAGAAGAATTACAGGGGAAACTGTTGTAAAGAATTGATGCAGAGCTCTATGCATTAATGCACTCTTCCGTACAGAGTTTCAGAAGTGAAAACCAAGAGGAGAGAGTGCCGACAAGATGAGAGTGCCGATTTACTAGAATGAATTCAAGATAGCATTCTTTTCTCTCTGAATTACAGCTCTAAACCTCATGGTAGTAATAGGAAGTACATAACAATCTCAAAGATTTAAAAATGGATGATGAAGTTTTCTATCCAGTAAACTGTAAGGCTTCACATTTTAACCTGGTTTGCATTTTGGCAAAAGCCTGGAATCTTCTGCAATTTGCC
This sequence comes from Haemorhous mexicanus, assembly GCF_027477595.1. NCBI lineage: Eukaryota > Metazoa > Chordata > Aves > Passeriformes > Fringillidae > Haemorhous > Haemorhous mexicanus. The sequence continues at coordinate 20,404,251 of NC_082345.1, read as the reverse complement.
AGATAACAAGGGATTTAGAACAGGAAGTATGCAAGTAATCATTTGGAGCCTTCATCTCCCTTCTTAGAACAATGGATACATTTATTATGCTCCTATTTTTATTCCATCAGGGGATTTGATCATGGAAATGTCTAGTCATTCTTTTCTTGTTTTCAACCCCTCAAAGAGCATGAATCCAAACTATTCAGAAGTTCTTGATCTGCAACAGTGACAAGCACTATACTGGTAAGAGTCAGTGGACATTAGTAGATCCCCTATGCCAGCCCCCTATGGCGGGCAGTTCTGGCAGGACTGATGTGTGAGGGGCTGGAATTCTGTGAAATAGAACATTCTATGAATGGGGAAAATGGAAACAGATTCTGAACGTTCAACCCAACACGTGAACAAGTAATAGGGCAGGTAATTTTCTGTGGAAATTTCTTTAGCCCCAGTGTTGTGGATGATGATTACTCTTCCTACCTCCTTTGGTCAGCTGCCAGCACAGTCACGTTACTCCGCTTATGGACAGAAAACCAGAAGAAGTCATTTTTGAACAAAACACCCAGCAGGACCTTAGAGTGTTTTTGCTGCAAAATGTTTCAAGGCAGATAGGGAAACAATTCCATTGTAGAGAGTGTGCTGAGAAGACAAGTTTGGAAGTTAAAAACCATGGGATCTGTTTCTATATATGTCACTGATTTTGCTTATTATCAATTTGGTGGAGTTTCTTGTTTTGTTGGGTTTTTTTTTTTGGTTTTTTTTGTTGTGTTTTTTTTTTTGGTTTTTTTTTTTTTGTTTTGTTTTGTTTTTTTCCTGCATCCTTGAGATGAAAGCATAAGACAGAAAAGTACGGTAAAGTTAAAATACTTTTGAGATGGCTTGTGCTGAAAAACTTGTAGCTACTGCTAAGGCCCATAAGCCAGGTCCTGTTTCATTTCTGAGAAGCTATAAAATTCCCATTGGTAATTTAGTTCTAAGCATCTGTTGTTATGGTGGAGATGCAAATTAAGAAGAACAATTTTTGAATCTGTAGGGATGTATTTACCATTTTGGAGCTGCCTTTTCAGTCTCTGAGCCATCAATGAAAAGAAGGAGAAGAATCTACACTCTTTTCAACCTGTGGACCATCCACTACTGTCCACGTGCTCAGATTCAAAGCCAAACAATCCTGTCGGGCCTGATTGGGAGGAATTATTTGGATTCAAAATACTAGACTAGTATTTGATTTCCATCAGCACAGTCCATTGGGCACGAATTTTGATATCAATAGAACCTTTCACGGGGATCCATCTTTCTCACCTGCAGTACATTTTAAAGAGAAGAGGCATTGTTGAATGGCTTCAGTGAAAAAAAAATCTTAAATGCACTCTGAATGGAATTGAGATCCAAAGGAGCCAGTATTTCAAGAAAGCCTGAGATGTTGTCTGCCATGAGATCCCTTCTAAGAGGTTCTATTAAGGTACCAAATTCTTCATCAAAATACTGTCAGATTGGTCAGAGGGGAAAAGCAAACTTTTTGAATGGTCCTTTGGGAAGACAGGGCTTGCAGCGAATTTAGTACTTGCTGCTAGGTTGCCTACATTCCAGGAAAGAGTATTAAATACTGAAATTCGACCGATGGTGGATGAAGTCTTTGTGACTGTGAAAGTCCAGTGCATGGCAATCTCAGAAAGGAACCCATCAAAGCCCCTGAAATGCCAACACACAAGTTGTGAGTTGGCAGTGCATGCCAGGTTTTAGCAAACCACAGCAAAATGCTGATTGCAAAACGAGGCCATCAAGTCACATCCGGTATGAAGCAGTAGGAAAGAGGAAAGCAGCTGAGAGCGTCAACCCTGCTAAGTAGTCTCAGTATTCTTATTGCCATTAGCAGAAATGTGAAATGAGTCTATAAAAATTACAAAGGAGGCAAAAGAAAAGGGAGTGATGACTCCTCTGGCATAGTGTTTCCTAACAGGGATCTTCAAAATCCTGTAAAGATTCTCTCATCCTTTAAAAACTGAAGGAAGGTATTAATGGCAGTAAGGAAATGGCATCAAATGCTAGAAAGACTCTGGGCAGTGTACTTCTAGACAGAAATGCCACTGATGGAAAACCGACTAAACTGGCACCAATGCAGCAGCATTGTACTAAAGCCCAGAAATTGTCCACGGCTTCACTCTCTGCCATTCCTTTCATATGCACACAGCAGCTCTGCAACATTCCTACTCATCATCTCCTTGGCAAACTGGGCGTGAGGGTCCGTAGTGACGCAGAGTCCCCAGGCAGGTGCAAAGGAGAGCCGCTTTCTTGCAAAAGCCAGGCTTTTGAAGCAGTCAGGCCTTTATCACTTGCATAGCTTTAAGCCGCAACAAACATAATTCAACCAACCGTCATACCCCACGCTGTGAACACGCAATGCTTCTAGAACTTCTTGATCTACCTCTAATTCAGCTGTCTCACTTTCCCCTAGTCATTTTCTACTTAGCCAAAGTAACGGGCCTCAGCCATGGTTTTACAAGGCCTTCCTTTCGGAAAGTTCTACCTATATGCAACAGCATACCACTAGTTTCTTCACCACCAAGAGTTTAGGTAGATGATTGGCATCTGCCCTTGCGGTGAAACACAATGGGGAGAGAAAATCCTGTTGGAGATGTTCAGTCATTCCATTTTCTAGACAGGCCAAATCAAAAGAAAAGCAAGCTATAGGATTGTGTACTTGCTCTTACAGAACACCTGCTGCCATCTAACAATGAACTAGCAGAAAATCAGCAAGAATGAGACTTGAGGCAAACAACCTTTGGAAGGGAATAATGGGTTGATAAATAAAGACAACAGTTTCCAGGCTCTTGAGATACTTTAAATGACAGCAAAGGATTTGAGAGCAGAGGCTGAACTGGTGGGGAAGGATTCAAAGAATCCCAAGAAAAACATGACCAAAGAATAAAAGAACCCCAAGAAAAATAGGGGCAACTGACCTGTTAAGGCCTTCAGGAAATCAGTGGCCGCTGATTTAGATAGGCCATTCAAGTTCATTTACTGGTGCACCTTCCACTCCTATTTCACCTGTCAGCATCACAGGGTGAATTGAGACCTTGGAATCAAGATTATTTGGGATTCTGTTCTTAGCTTTAGGAGAGAAGTACAGCAGATGAAGTACCTGTTACTGATGTGATACCCAGGAACACAGAGTTGACACATTTCATTGAAGTCCAATCACAACTAGCAATACTAAGAGGATAGGATTGGCGCCTTTTCATGACGCTCTTCTTGTTACGCAGCCTGCTCTGATTCTGGTGAAACTTTTTCATTAGCTTCTCTCTAAAAAGGAGAAAAACCAATTAAATGTCCCTCCCTGCTGATGCTAATCGAGTCAGAGGTCTATGAAAGGGCCAAAAATATTCGGAATTCTTCTTAGACAATGGAAATGGAAGCAGAGCTACCAATCTATTTCCTTGCAACATATCCCTAAAACTCATTCCCTTCTATTCATCACTTATGTATAGCCAGCAGTACATTCAGGAAAAGATGAAACTGACTGATGTCAGCAAGGGAAGGACTTGAAAGAACTATTCCCATGAATCATCGTATAGACAGTAACTCTAGCATTAAAATCAGAACCCTTTTAGTAAGTATCACTTATGGGAAATTCAGGACTCCTGCACAATGGACCAAGAGGATTAAGCAGAAGCCGTTTATGGTTTACATGATGCACTTACTCATTCTGACTCTCTGCACACGCTAGTCACGCTTTTCTTATTGGTGCCTTTGTCTTGTCCACGCATTCTGCGTGCACCTCTCAGAAGATGTGTTTCCTTACAGTCCAGGTACTTTGCCCCCCCCCCCCCCCCCCCCCCGTTTTGGAGTTCTTGTGGTCTTGGAATTTAGTTTCTCAGCTTTTCCTCTCTTGTTTTAGCAAGGCTTATGTCTTGATGAATTCCAGAGGGCCCTGAGAAAATTCTGAGAAGAACCGTTCCACGCTGGATGGCTGGTGCAGCCCGTAGTCTAAGCGGTTCAGATACATTGTCACAATTGCCCCTTCTTCTTGCACCAGCCAGATCTCTTCCAATGTCATTTTTAGCAAGAGGCACACCAGTTTCACCATGCATGGAATAACACAAAGCAATGAAATAATGACTACTGGTAAAAACAAAGCTCCATTTACGAGATCTTTCAACCACCCAGTTCTTTCCCATCCCTCAAACCATTGATGCAAACCCCACTCGTTCCCAGTCAATTTCTTCATATTGTCTTGTACTTGTGTGAGTTTCATATGAATGGCTGCAGAATGGTCCAAAAGATTCATGCAACATATTCCTTATAAAATTCCTAACACTCGTACCCATGTGCTAGTAACAATAAATCTATTTCACCTCCTATTTGCAGTGTGCTATATCTAATAGGATCTACGTCAGTGAGCACCTGACTTAAAATAGAAGAAGTTACGATAAGTCGTTTGAACATCCAGCACCCCAAATGATTAAAAGCAGCCAAACCTTGATAAGCAGCGCCATCTAGCGTAAGGAAGAACACAGTTATTCCTGCTGGAACGAGCAAAACTCGACATAATGGTGCCAATCACGTCTTTAGCTAGTGTTCCTCTCTAGGTATTCCCGGAAACGAAAAAGCGGCTTCCTCCAGCAAAACCCATTATGAAGGTAAGAGAGCCCGCCGAAGAGCGGCTTCTGTTAAAAGAATCCGGCTACCGGCACCTACCTTCGGACAGCTGCGTATGCCCTTCTTCTGCATCTCTTGCCGCCTAGACCTTAGCGAAAAGCTTTTCCAGGCATTATCTCAAAAAGGAAATGTGCCATCACGACGGTTGTCATGAAGGTACTCGAGTTCTTACCATCTCCTGGAGAAAAGAAAAAGTGAGATTGGCCAGAGAGTGCTGCATAAGGTTTAGAAGGATGCAAAAGAAAGCTGTCCAAGAACTTTTTCCCTACTTATGGTAATGCAAGTTGAAACTGTTGGAAAGTGGTTAGTTATCGTTTTCCCTCAGTTTGAGAGCTGCTCACTTAATCCCAGTGCTGTGCGGCTTCGTTCTTGACTTCTCAGCATCGGCCGAACTCTCCGGCTGCCGGAGGCGAAGAAGCGGCTTTTTCGCGCCCAGAGCTTTCTGCCGGTCGCGGTGCGCTCCGAACCGCGGCTTCTGCCGAAAGCCGCCGGGGACCGGCACCTACCTTCGGACAGCTGCGTATGCCCGTCTTCTGCGTCTCTTGCCGCCTAGACCTTAGCGAAAAGCTTTTCCAGGCATTATCTCAAAAAGGAACTCTGCCAGCACAGCAAGCGACCCGCGACGGTTTTCATGAAGGTACTCGAGTTCTTACCATCTCCTGGAGAAAAGAAAATGTAAGATTGACCAGGAAGTGCTGCATAAGGTTTAGAAGGATGCAAAAGAAAGCTGTCCAAGAACTTTTTCCCTACTTATGGTAATGCAAGTTGAAACTGTTGGAAAGTGGTTAGTTATCGTTTTCCCTCAGTTTGAGAGCTGCTCACTTAATCCCAGTGCTGTGCTTGACTTCTCAGCATCGGCCGAGCTCTCCGGCAGCCGGAGGCGAAGAAGCGGCTTTTTCGCGCGCAGAGCTTTCTGCCGGTCGCGGTGCGCTCCGAACCGCGGCTTCTGCCGAAAGCCGCCGGGGACCGGCACCTACCTTCGGACAGCTGCGTATGCCCGTCTTCTGCGTCTCTTGCCGCCTAGACCTTAGCGAAAAGCTTTTCCAGGCATTTTCTCTAAAAGGAACTGTGCCAGCACAGCAAGCGTCCCACGACGGTTATCATGAAGGTACTCGAGTTCTTCCCATCTCCTGGAGGAAAGAAAATGTAAGATTTACCAGAAAGTGCTGCAAATGTCTAAGAACGATAGAAAAGAAAGTTGTTTGAGAAAATTTTCCTACTTATGGTAATGTAAGTTGAAACTGTTGGAAAGTGGTTAGTTATCGTTTTCCCTCAGTTTCAGAGCTGCTCACTTAATCCCAGTGCTGTGCGGCTTTGTTCTTGACGTCTCAGCATCGGCCGAGCTCTCCGGCTGCCGGAGGCGAAGAAGCGGCTTTTTCGCGCACAGAGCTTTCTGCCAGTCGCGGTGCCCTCCGAACCGCGGCTTCTGCCGAAAGCCGCTGGGGACCGGCACCTACCTTCGGACAGCTGCGTATGCCCTTCTACTGCGTCTCTTGCCGCCTAGACCTTAGCGAAAAGCTTTTCCAAGCATTATCTCAAAAAGGAACTCTGCCAGCACAGCAAGCGACCCACGATGGTTATCATGAAGGTACTCGAGTTCTTCCCATCTCCTGGAGAAAAGAAAATGTAAGATTGGCCAGGGAGTGCTGCATAAGGTTTAGAAGGATGCAAAAGAAATTTTTCCAAGAACTATTTTTCAGCTTATGGTAATGAGCTATACTGGAGGCTCAGACCATTCTTCTTCTTGGAATTGGTGAAGGATGCACAAGCACTGCTGATTTTTCTTCGTTGTGGTACAGGTAATAAATAGTTGATTGTTTTAATAAAAGCACACTTGAAATGCTAAGAGACAAATTTTAAAGCATAATTAATTGGAGAAAGATTCCTAAACTTGTGGCCGGTTTCCCCAACCCATCTATTGATTACAAACGACATTCCTTGCTGTTGTTCTGGTGCATGAACCAAAGCCCAGTGATGTCTACTACTTAAGAAAGAGGTTCTACCTTCTTACTAGAATATGTTCTTACCCTTTTAAAACACTACCCCGAACATTAAGAACAAGAGATTACCTGATGAAGTAATGAAGTGCTTTGGTTGAAAGTAAATTGCATTTGAAGGAAACGGGTTTGGGGGCGAGCACAGGAAGATCTCCGAAGTAGAGTGCCAGCTTAGTTCTCTGCTTCAGAGATAAGTGAAGCAATTCAGGAATGTCTTTCCGTGAAAATAGTTTACAGATCTTTCTGCACAACAGGTAACCACCAGCATCAGAAATGTGTGCAAATAACAGACTACTCACTACAAGGTTGTCATCCATGAGTGGTAAGGCAACTCAGACTCATAGCAGTGGTTTTGCTCTTGTGCCTCATAGAATAGACAGAAAAGAATGCGGAAAACTAATTTTTCCATCTAGTTTCTTTCAGTATTGGTTCCAGGACTATTTTCCTACCCTCAGGAGACAGCAAAAACTGTCAACAACTGAAATGCTTCAGAACTTGAAATGATCTGAATGGCAAATATTTCTCCTCAAATAAAATTTAAAACGTAAGTCATAACGGTAAAACAGATCGAGCTATTTAAAGATGAATGTTCTAGACTTACTAAAACATTCCCAGAGATAACTATTGTGTCCTAAATCTGTTTAAAAGTCCAGAGTTCCTGGTAAAAAAACTTCTATGCAGATGAGGTAGCTACATGATAGTCTCTTTCCAGCTTAATTATACTCTTCACTCTCACCACCTCTACCAGTTGATTTTCGTAAGTTCTTAGAAAACAGTACTTTAACTTTTTTAGTTCTATGAAAAAAAATGACAGTGACAAGAGTTCTTTGCACTGCCTGTTTTCTGAGAAGCCTGACCATCAAGCCTTAGGAACTTGATCATGAGTTTTATTTCATCTCAAAGTAAATTTTAAGGGCGTGGCAGAGAGAATGGGAGCCTCATGCCAAACAGTTTAGGCTTCTAATTCTTGTATTGTCCTACTTACCTACGACAAGAACTGGAAAGAGGATAGATTCCAGTTAGCAGCTGTTAAACATTTGCACATACTCTTCCGCTAAAGAAGAGGTCAAGGATGGTTTTCTGGCCCTCCCTCCACAAGCTGCAGCTTCCTTCAAGGCACTTTCACCTGTTGTGGCATGGAGCTTTCCAGCAGCTGCACTGTAGGTATGTGTTCCTCCATGGTTCTCTAGGGACTGCTGGGAGACAACCTGCTTCACTAGGATATCTCCAGGGACTGTGGGGGATTCTTTGCTCTGTCAACTGGAACACCTCCTCCTCCTTGTCTTACTGTAGTATCACGGAGCTGCTTCCCATACTGGTTTTTCCCCTCACTTGCCACTGCCCATTCATATGTTTTGTGCTTTTGACAATATATTCTCACAGAGACTGATGGGCTCAGTTGCAAAAATGTGTCTTGCTAGAAAATGACATGCTCTACAAAACCACGATTTTATAGAAAAGAATAGTGGAAGTACAAATATACTGCTAAAGGTCCGGAAACTTGACAGTGCTTCATTGTAATACATCCCCTGATTTTGCCTTCTTTCTCCTTAAGATCTGGAAAGAATACTGGGCAGGAGACAGTGTTGTTTCAAGGAAAAGACTTTTTTAGGATTCTAGGGTGCATCTTCAACTTTCTTGAGAAAATTGAGAAAAGGCCCTTTGTCTTTTGTGATAAATATCATTAGGCAGTAGGGACAAATTCTGACCAACAAGAGCAGGTCAAAATCTGGTGAGATCAAGCAATATACCTTGAGTGGCCAGGACAGAATCATAGAGTGGTAGAATCAGTTGAATTGGAAGGGGCCCGTCAGGAGCATCAAGTCCAACTTCTGGCCCTGCATGGGACCTTCCTCAAGAATCACACCAGATGCCTGAGAGCAATGTCCCAAAGGTTCTTGAACTCAAGATAGGTGTGATGCTGTGACCACACCCTGGAGAGACTCTTCCAGTGCCCAGCCATCCTCTGGTTAAAAAACTTTTTCCTGATACCGGACCTGAGCCTCCCCTGACTCAGCTGCATGCTATTTCCTCCAGTTCTGTCCTTGTAAACCTCATTGGAGAACTTTCTGATACCTTCATGTCTTTTTTCATTGTGGTACCCAAAACTGCCCCCAAGCACTCAAGGTGAGGCCGCCCCAGAACACAGCAGAGCAGAGCAGAGCAGAGCAGAGCAGAGCAGAGCAGGACAATGCCCTCTCTTGCCCAGCTGGTGATACTGTGCCTGATGCACCCCAGGACAGGCTTGGCCCTCCTGGCTGCCAGGGCACTGCTGATACCCATTTAGCTTGCCATTGGCCAGGAGCCTGGCTTCCTTTCAGCCTCTGGCTCCCTAGTCTATACACACACACAGAGCAGGATTGCCCTGTCCCAGGTGCTGAATCCAGCACTTGTCATCGCACAACTCCCTAAGGTTGGGGATTGCCTGTGGGAATCCTTGAAAACAGAGGATTTTGGGAAAGCTGCAAAAGGCAGGCCTCAGAGACAGCAGAACTGTGCTTGGAGCTAAGCAGTAGTCATAAGGTTTGTCAGCAGAAAAATGATAGAAGAAGTAGAGAAGTAAGGACAAATAGAACAATGGCCTGTGTATTAAAGCTTGACCAGAAGAACTCCCTAAGCTACAGCAAAGTAGATCTAGCCAGATGTTAGGAAGTTCTAAGCTTAATAATGGAGCTCTGTGCATTCTATCTTAAGGCTTACAAGCAGGTCTTTTATTCAAAAGAAGCAAGCGTTCTTTGAACCAAAGTTCTGTGTGCTTCTAGGGATCGGAAAGAACTAGTGTCAATATGCTTTTGCTTTGTGGGATTGGTCAAAAAGCTTTTCAAGTAAGTTGTAACATGAAGTTCTTTTTCTGCTGCTGGGGACGTGAGCTGCTGGCATCTTCCCACTGTCATAACCATGTCATGAGACTGATGCTGGAAAATACAACAGCTTGGGACGCCTTCCCCAGCAGTCCCGCCCCTTTCGTGATTTGTGCATAGACTCCCGGCCAGCCATAATTGCCCATCTCTCTTATTTGTCAAGATCTCTCTGCAGTGTCTCACTGGCCTCAAGGGAGTTAGTTGACAGCTCCTCCCAATGTAGCGTCTCTGGCAAACTTGCTTAATATTCCTTCAAGTGCCGAGTCCAAGTGCTTCAAAAGATGTTGAAGAGAACTGGCCCAAGGACGATACTGTCTTAGCCACTGAAATTAGCGCTTCATGCTTCTTCTTGCTCCTTAGTGCAGAAATCACAACAAATATCTTCTTTGTTTCTTTTCTATCCATGCAGGTATCTTTGCTTATGCTCATGCTTTTTATCCCAACAGCAGCTGACACGACATTTACATACAGAGCAAGAGCACGCTTTTCCTGCTGTTACTAGACTTAACAATTTTGCAATCTGTCAATCAGATACCTTTGCAACTGAAGTCAGACCTTCAGCATTTCTCATCAAAAGAGTAGAATGTCCTCAGAAGAAGAGAAAACTTTGCTGCATACTCTGTAAGCCTGCAGAAGAATAGATCATAAGGAGTTAGCATCACAATCATTTCAGCACTGACCCTATACTTGAGCAGGGAAAAAACTTCAAAGAACAGCTAATTAATGCAGCAACATAATCTAAGGAATAAAACAACTAGGATCTTCCAAACTGGTCCCTGCGGTAGAAATGTACTTGTAAGCATACAGAAGGTAAAAGATATGGTTTGGAAAGGCTACATCCTTGCTAAGCTAAATTGGATCTCATCCTGTAGATGAAAGATCAAGAAGCTCAAAGTGGAGCTAGAGAGACATGTCCAGATCATGAGATAGAGCAAAGCATTTTTCAAGATAATTAGGCATTTTGGTGGACTGGGCAGTTAGGTTAAATCTGCCACACTTACTCACTTTTGGGGACTGAATTGTGGAGTGCTAAACCATATCTGCTGCTCTAGAAAGTAAAAGAGACACATCCAAATGGTATGGCTAGTGTGAAGACTCTCACTCTCTATTGCTAAACATTTCATAAGCTATTAACCGGTCATAGGAACAAAATGAAATAAAGCCATTATACCATCTTGGAATGGAAAAATATGTTCAAAATATTTTTTTCCTTCTGTTTTCTTCCTCTTTTTTTTTTTTTTTTTTTTTTTAATCCCAGAAGATATGATTCATAATTTCAACCATTCTGGAATGCTTTCAATAGATGAAGCCAGCATAGTATTTTTCTAACAGGCTCTTGCCCCTTACCTTCTTCATTACTGTTTTGGAATATACTCCACAGTCATTTGATCTCAGTCAGTTTTTTATCTCTCTCCCCCCAAGACAAATTTTAAAGGACTACCTAACCACTAAAAATCATCATTTCTCTGGTTTCTCAAAGCTTTTTGAGAAAGTTGTTTTGTTTTGGTTTTTTCATATTGCATCATTCCTAATGTCTTCAGACCTACTACAAGTGGAAGTTCAAATAAATCTTACCTTAAAGAGACTGTGAAAGATAACAAACTGCCAGTCTTGGTATTTGTATTTTTCTAAATCCTTTTGATTTCAAGGTTGCCTTCCTGAATGCGCAGTTTAATTAGAAAACATTGTGTTTCTAAAGGAGACCCAGTTCAATTGCTTCTGCAAGTTCACCTTCATTTTGTAGGATTGTACTTCAAGAAATCTTGTTTCATTCAAACATTAAAAGAATAGATTTGACATCATATGTGACCCTTTCATCTCTCTCATCTGTATTTCATTGCGTGAGTTTCACAGTTGCCTCCAAGAAGATTCCTTTCAATTCGCATAGCATGTTATCTGAAGATCTGTCTGCTTTCTTCACTTGCTTGAATGGGAAGACATGGGAAATACATTCTGAAGGTTATCTTTTATAGTCTACTTTTACCTACCAGTGTGCTTCTATTGACTAGAACCAATTTCAGCTGGAAAGAACATATTGTTCTGATCTGCTCATACCAAGGGGGGATGATGTTTTCTTAACTGATCTCGGAGGGCAAAAGACAAGATGGAAAAGGGATTGCAGTATCACTCCAAACAAATGCACCTTTCTAGAATGACCACAGCAAATGCCTTCAAGGAATTAGGGAGAGGAAAAGAATAGAAAAGAGGGGGAGAAAGAGAGAGGGAGTATAGCTACCAAATGGAGAGAGATGAAGTCCTCGCAGCCCAGCCGATGGAGTTCTCCTAGGGGAGATCTCAGAGTCCTGGTTATCTCAAGGTTCTATTCTAGTCCATTGCTGAGGGGGGAAACAGATCTAGAAATGGCTGAGGGGGAGCAGATACAATAAAGAGCAAGTCTATTGAAATTGCTGAGGGGAAAATGGTATTGAAGACGGGTACAGACAGTCCATGTTCTCAGCAGGAGAAGTCAATATCAATATCAGCAGTGAGTGGGAGCTATTGTTTCAGGACTGGTTTCTATAGGAAACCAGTCTAGGTCCCGCCAACACATCTGCAGGCAACACTTAGCAGGCATCCTGCTTCAGTCAGGCCAGTAGCCCTGGATCAGAATTACGGGCGTCTCAGCCTCAGTCCTTGGGAGGGGGGCTTCAATCTGCGTCCCTCACGGTGGTAGTGGAGCAGATGAAGGATTTTCCATGGGGCGGCTACCACAGTTGCCCCAGCAAGTTCATCTGGCCAAGAGGTGGGAAAATTCCTGGGCTGGTGTCGCGAAGCACGTGCAGGCCCATAGGTCGCCTCGCCCCTTGGCAGGCCCTGCTAGTAGAGTCACTGTAGACACAGCTGCCAACAATCACTTGGCAGGCCAGAATTCTGCTCAGGGGCCTCAGGATTTCTGGCATTCCTCTCTGACCGGCATGCCAGCATTCCAGTCAGGGTCCTCAGGGTCCCGATGTCTGTCCTGGGGACGGTCGTGAGGCAAATGAGGGGAACTTCGGACTGTCTTTCACATGGATCAGAAAATCAGTTTACTAAAATGGCCAAAAAAGAATGTGTAACACTTAGAATTGAGGAAAAAAACAAAAACAAAACCAAACCCAAAGCATTGGAGCAATATCATTCTAGAGAATGCCATGTATCTATGAAAAGTACAAAAAACTTCTGTTTTCAAATGCACTTACAAATCACCTTTTTGCATCTGTTTTGGGTTTTTTTTTTTTTTTGGTTTTTTGGTTGTTTTTTTTTGTTTGAAAGCTCTGGCACTTATCTGATTCTTTTTTGAGCTAGTTCAGCTCATTAATCTGGTAAGAAAGCAGCTAAAAGTAAAGAGAAAAACCTATGGGGACCAGGATGCCACTTCAGCCACGTTGTCGTGAAGCATTAGGTCAGCCTTCTGTGTTGTAGAAATATCTCTGTCCTAGATGAAAATCAATGCATAGCACTATCTTCTTTTAAACTTTGTCCTTGCTACTGGGTTCCTGAATGATCAAGATGCTTTCAAACCAAACAACAGCCAGCCCTCTGAGATACTCCCCAAAGTATTGCGATGGAATAACTTGATCAGGAGGAAGAGCTCGCTATGCAGAACCTGAATATGAGGTCAAGAATGCTTTGTTGTGGATTACCATAGTTTGGGATTGTTTATCTCTTACCCCACCATGTAGGTCTAGGAAAAAATTAGGTAGCCACAAGGCTTTTACAGCTCTTCTTGTATTTTGGGATAGTAAGGATTTAGGGGAGTAAACAAAACTGTAGTGAGTTTTCCTATTGACTTGATTGCTCTGTCACTTTGAATTAACTGCTTTGCATGTCAGCTAACCCATCAGCATCAATGAAAAGAATATTTTCTTCCTTCCTGCACAAAGGATGTTTCATGATGCCTGTGATGTCAGGGACTTAAAAACGAAGACCATTGTGATTGAAAGGAAGCACTGGCATGCCACAAGGTAACTGTAGTGAGCTGTGTTTCCTCCTCAGCTTCACTGTGAGAGTAGAATTTTATTGAGCAGTTCCAAAACTTGGTCTTAGCATAGTCTGGTGACATATCTCAAAGGAGCAGTGTCCTAGGGTGACTTTATGATGCTTGTATCCCCAGTCATCTGTTCTCTTAATGCTGGATATGATATTCTCTGCCTTCAAGACTGGTTCTGAGAGCAAAGGTGGGGAGAAGAAGAAGCACCGAGTTTCTTATCAGAGGCTGCACTCCTTAAAAAGCAACACTCTTCCACATTCTGCGCTGCACTGTGTTGTCTGGGCACTGACGGAGCAGAACAGAGCACGCATTTGCTTTTTAGTTGGTTCAGCTGGCTGAGGCAGAGTTTTCCCTGGACTGGTTTTTTTTTTCCTTTCCCTTTTCTTGGAACGTTTCGAATCTGCTCCGGACTGGGACCTGGGAAGCACTGGGAACTTGCACTTTGTGGCCTACTGGGGCCTACCCTGGGCAGCAGCCTTCCCCATTGCCGGAGGGGTTGATAACAGAGTGAGCACCCATAGGAGAGACTTTCTGATTTGTCGTCTCTTCAGTGCGGCAAATGAGTTTTGTCATCTGGTATTGTTCATATTTTGTGCTGGGAAGTGCTTTGCCTGTTAAAGAAACAGCTTTTTCCCACTTCTCTCCCCAAACCAGTTGAGGGGAGCGGCTGTGTGGGTGGGCTTTCGGTGGGGGGGAGGGTGCAGTGGCCCTTTGTGAGGTTTTCTGCCAAATTTAGCCCTAAACCAGGACAATCAGGATGTGCGACTTAGAGAATGGTGGTTGGAACTTTGGTTGGAAAAGACCTTTAAGAACACTGAGTCTAAATGGAATTAGCAAGTGCAACCATCAAGAAATGCTTTGCTGTTTGAAGAGAACGTGATTTATCTGGTAAGCTTTGCAAGTATTTGTGTCATCACAAGCACACATGACCAATGCATTAGATGGGAATATAATAAGAAACCTGTGCAGATCAACAGAATGATTCTCAGGGTAGGATATTTGCATGTTTCATCTGTCTTCCTGACTTCTTCAAATGAATTCTTTTTAGAAAGTAATGATTGGAATTGTTACTCTTTTGACAGTTCTGAGTGTATTACTGACCTTTTTGGCATATGAATGCCAAACGGGTTAATTCACCTGGTTTTTCAGATAAAGACCGAGATTTAGTGTTGCTTCAGCTGGAGGCAGAAACATTGAAATCCTCCCGCCTCCTTCTTAGTACCTAATTTCTATTACAAAATCAGTGCACAATCTTGTCCCTTAAGGTCCACTTAGCTCAGTTTATACCAACAGGGTGACATTAGCAGGGCTCACATGATGCTGCACACAGAAGCCCTCAGTGTGCAGCTCTAGCAGACAGTAATTCCATGCAGTTGGACAATCCCAGTGCTGACTTTGGATCACCAGAAGCGTTCTTAGTAGAACGAGACAAATTTAATGGAGAGGTCTCTGCAGGAAGTGGCCTGAAGAAGACAGCAGAAATCCCAGCTGTGTGTTTGTAGAAATCAGTTGAAGGCCATTTACAGAAAAAAGATCTTTAAATCTAGCTAGCTTTTTCTGCAGATTATTTGTAAACTATATGCATGAGATGGACAGTTTCACTGAGCAACTGAAATACAGCTGCATTTAAGGGGATGGAATCAGGGTTGGGAAGCAGTGAAATAAAGCTTTTCAGGAATACCGGACATAAAAGTCCCGCCAAAATTGATCCGTTTTTTATGTCCAGATGCTTTTGAAAATAATGGGTGACCATTTGGCTACCTCATCGTTTTAATCAGAAATACAAAGAAAATTTTAAACTCACATATTTTATAGCTTGAGCATTTTTCTTTGTTTATTTCCTACTTTCCAATTCAGTTCTACAAATCATATGATTAGGTAATGAGAACTCATGCTGTATAAAAATATTTAATGCTATACTTCCAAGTTAAGGCCATGTATTTCCTGGAACTGTTTCAAAAAAAAAAAAAAAAAGCCTATCTGGATTCTTTCTTCCCCACGCTCATTATTAGATGAAAATCATTTCAATATTCTATTTTGACTTTAGATGGTGCAAGATTATATTCAGAAATTCAAGCCTCTACTGTTAGGTTGTTTACATGGTTTTCTGGCCTTTCTAACTTTGTGCAACCACTCTTTGCAGCTATATATTTTTGCAGTAAGGCATCCCAGGGGTCTGTGAGAAGTTTTAATGTCAAGCAGAACTAACATGTAAACTACACGTGACATACTCGACATATTTCACCTCAGAAAGTTACAGTATGCTTAGACGGGATGAAATACGAAAGAAATAGACTTAACACAATATTTCTAAATCTTGGAAATCTATTACCTGAACTTTGAGTCCGTTTGCAGGACTCTGTAGAAATGCAAACGTGAAGTCCAAGGAGTAGAGCAGAAGGCATATTGGGCAGGGGGACAGAAGATTGCTTTGAAGGATGATGTAAGCAAGATTGCATCCTAGAAAGATAGCAGCTGCTTCTGCTGGTGCCAACATCGAGAATTTGTGCCACTGGCCTAGTTTTCTGGGGACTTTTGACCTGCACGCTCTTGAGGGCTTGCAGACATGAATTAATCTGTCCTTTGAACTTTTCTTTCATTTGAACGTCTAGGACCTGTTTTGGTCTTGTGTACGGTACTGTATCGTGTTATAAACAGACATGTTTCCACTGTTTGAAAGCTGTAGTTGAAAGTTAGGTTGCAACTATGAGTTGGCTGTCAAAAGAATTAATTTTCTGCTTTAAGCAAAATATCAAGAGAGTCATTCAATCCACTCCTGTGATACAGATTCATTTTGAATTTACAGGGTAATTTGCATTAGTGGTTGTACTGCATGAGCAATAAATATGACTTGCTTGGTTTCTAATGATGATAATAGTTCTCTTTGTATTACTGTAAGAATTGAATCCACCATCATTCTTTTCCTATTATTATTATGCTGTAAAGGAAAAACTCTTTTGCATTAACCAAGGAGTAAAATGCATGCATTTAGCATCATTCTTGCAGGTAGTCCTCAATTCTGAAAAGACCTCTCAGAAGCTGCATCAAATGGGAAAGCTAGACGGATGGCAGAATGCAGAAGCTGCCATTTAGGATCGAGTACAAAATGACACCCAAGAAATTCTTCATGGATGCTGCATAAGTACAAAGACGCCATTATTTCAAGGTGAAAAAGAGTCAATGAATAAAAAACGATGCTAATCAAGACACTAGAGTACCAAGCGTGCGACAAGGCTTTTTTGTAATGAACATCATGCCCAGCATGAAAAAGTACTCTTTTTATTGTAGATCGTTTAAAAGTGCACAACAGTTTGGAAAAAAGTGCTTTTCTTTTTTCTAGTAATAAGAACTCTGTATCATTCTAAAAGATACTGGACACAGGTTTTTGAAAACAATGTTCTTTTGAAGGTTAATTCTATTCATAAATACTTCACAGGAAAACATTTGATCTGCTGTTCATCCTGAAGACTTTTAAAGGAAAATGTTTTGGTTGCGTTCTCTTCTGACTAGTTCAGGAGCTCAGTCTTACCAGCATTCTAATGCTTTTTTATGTTCCTGATGGCACGGCTTAGACATCCTTGTCTCCGTTACCGTCATGATTTCCATATCAAGTGATGAGAATTTTTCTTCATGATTGGTGAAGTGAAGTGTCATAACATTCATGTCAAGTCAATTTGAAGTTTTTTTTTCCAAAGGAATCTCTTCCTTCCTAATGAAAACCATTTGAAATAGCAAACCTACTCCGTTTTTCAGAAAGTGATATAATAAACCTGTAGAGTACAATGTCCTCGGAGTTGTTTTTTCAGCAGAAGAAGAAAACTGCTGTTTTCTTCTTCTTCTATCACCTTAGACTTACTTTATTCAAAACCTTTTTAAACCTTTGAATTTCTATTTTGATAGCTAATTCCTTTCACAGTGGGCTATAGCATATGTATTTTGAAAGGCCATTTGTACATATTCAAAGGGCTTACTTCTATTCTACTAAGAAATGGCTGTACTTCTAGTAGGGAAACTTCAAGGTCCAGTAAGATTTTATCTTGTACAAAATTTAAAAAACTCCAACTCTTAAAAATGATACCAGAAAATGACGTCTGTAAGACTGTGGCAGGAGGCTTTTTCCAGAACAATGTGCAGTTCTTCCCAATTCTATTTTTCCCTCCCATTACTTTGTACACAAAGATTTTTACACAGTCTTCTAACAGTGGCATGTTACTACTGGGCTAGAGTATTGCCCTGCCAGCATTGGAATTGACTGGAATGCAGCTGTGTTCCAATTTGCTGATGGGACAAGGGTTTTTTTGCTGAACACACTTTAGCAAGCAAGAGGGCTTCTTGGTCTTTAGATGCTGAGTCCCAGAAAAAGATGAATGAGGTGGTGACGTGCCTCGTGTTTTGAAGAGAGATCAAAAAGTTATTGCTGGGGTCACCTCCCTTTTGGTACGGAAAGCACACAGAGGGCTTTGAAGCAGCACTTTCACCCTCTTTGCATTCACTAGTAAATCTGAGACAGAGCTTGGCCCAAGGTTTGTGCAAAAATACTCTTTTGATGCAACTGTGCACCAGACAATATCTCTGGGAAAATTTGCAGGGGCAGAAAGCAAGCCCTTCCTGGGAAATCTACTGAAATGGTTCAGAAGTTATTCCCACTCACTCTTGCTAACCTCTGCTGTCTAGCTGTCGGATATGCTTGGGACCATGTTGAAATAATTCTAAACAGTGTACTGAGGCTGCAATATTGAGTAAACATAGGTATTTTCCATAGGTGTCAGGGAAAAATATTTCTATTGGTAAAAATGAGTTCCATAGAAAACAAGAAGAGCATGGTAGAAAAAAAATCACATCAATAGAATGAAGATGCCCAGAATTCTTCTTTTGAAGTTACACAGAGTCAATATTTTCTAAATAAGGTTGTGAAACTTATGAAGAAGTAAGAGTACCTTCCACCTGACTGGTGCACAAGTTCATGTTTCCAACTTACAAAAAACATATTATTAAAAGAAAAATGTTCCACCTTGTGGAAAAGTAGCCCATTCGTAATTGTATCAAAGGTAGGGTTAGATCAAGTATTCCTACAAGACAGTAGTAGTACTAGGAAAAGCCTTTTGTCATCTATCTGACTACAGGAAACTTGAGCAAGCAGAAGTGTCTTTCCCTGCTGCAAGCTGTACTTCCGATTTGCTACTGCTGCTTAAACATTGTTCAAAGAAAACTTGTCAAAATAAAACTAGTGTATACAAGCAACTGGAACTATCCATTGCGTTCCAGCCAATTTGAACTAGAAAATATCGGACACACACTCCAGTTGAATATTCTAATGCATAGATGGAGTATACCAGCACTAAGAAATGGGAACGCTGGAGAAAGGAGCAAATGCAGATGAATTTCAGGGAAGGAAATTATTGGAGAGCTAACTGCAGTCCCTCGACTTTACAAGAAATGATGTCCAGTAAATCCCAACCTGACACATAAAGAACTCCGTTTTGAAATGGGCTGCATCTATGGTCCTCTGTTCTTCCTAGATGAAGGAACTGTGTTTTGAATCAATCTTCCAAGTGGTATGGCTAAAGACCTTGGATACCTCAAATTTTTTTTTTTTTTTCCAGAAGCAACTGTCTCGAAACCTCTTTAAACTGACATTTCCCCTTACGATGCCATCTTTTAAAAGAGCACCTTTTCATTTAACAGGGTATTCCAAACATCATTTCCAAATTTAGACTAAAAGTAACACTCTTTCTAGTTATCTTTGGGTTTTTTGCAGCTTCCTGCCAACATAGGCAGCAAGGAAGAGAACCGACGGCAGCTCTTTCTGGAGCATCTTGAACAAATGCCCTTGCTTATGTTCAAATCTTTCACTTCTCCAAAATCCCTAACGAGGAAGAAAAGGTTGTGAAGGCATTACTAGTAGTATTAGATGGCAATGGATGGGTCAAATAGAATTTGTATCGCATAGATGATACTTGGCAAACAGCAAATGAAGGGGTTTCTTTCAGCTCTCAGACTGATGTTACATCTCAGTAATTTATTAAAAAGATAACAAGAAGGATATTTTTAAACAGTGAACTTAATTACACCCCTACCCATGGACATCTGAATCTTAGGAATAGACAGTGTCTGATTTAGAAAAAAAAAAAAGAATTATCACAGTTTAAAGAAGTATATGATCATGAACACTTTGCTGATGGAACGTAGCCTATTCATTGGCTGAAATGAAGCAGGTAGACAGGACATAGGAAATATTGTTTTGTGGATCAAACATTTATTTTTTTAAAGTGATGCTTACAGATGGTGAACTCACCAACTTTGATATTGCACAGTAGATAAGGGTACCTAACTTGCTCCATCAAGTTATCCCTTGGAATCACCATCCAAGGGCATTTTCCCCTGCCTCTGTGAAAATGTGCCTACCTTTTTCACAATACTTTTGCAGCAGCATTGCTAGGCCTGATCAGCTGTTATGGAGGGTGAATGATCAGCAGCAAGGTGACTGGCCAGGTTCATTTGCTTCAATGGATTTTGATCTACTGGATATTTTGAAGACGTGCTTCAGCCCTCTTTGTCAGACACAGCCTTCAAATGGTGCTAAACAATTGTTCGGGCTGTGGACCACATGAAAAAGTACTTTCTGGTGCCTTTACTGGGCCATATGCTCTTGATTCTCTCCCTCAACTTCTCCATCACCTCTCATCTCTTTCACATGAGCTATGTTCAAGGTCCACAGGATACTTTTCACAGAATCTTCAGGCCTGATGCAGTAGGAATGATGAACAAATGCAGCTGGGATGAATTTTCCAGTTTGGATAAAACCTCTTGTGCACACAAATCCCCCTATGCCCAGAAAAACCTTCACTAAGCACGCGTGTTCTACCTAAACCGCAGTTTAGTCTGAAAGAAAAGCTTTGGTCTGAGAGTATCTGAGAGATTTGCATGAAGCACAGATATCTGACCTATGCAATTTTGAAGATCAGAGAAAAAAGAAAAAGGCAAGAAGTTTTTCATTTTACTGGTTTTAATTTTCAATTCCATGCACTTTTTCAAAAAGTGTCAATCTCAAATGGCCATCAACATATTTCAGTCGTCTGGAAGTTAGTATTCATATCAAATGTGTTTCAAATCAATAGAATTTCAAACCTTTCCTCAAAGTTTATATACCTAGATTTAGTATTTCTGATCTCTATTAGATGAAAGGAAGACATTTTTTGCTGTTGGGGTGCTGGAACGCTGCTTCGGGTTGCCCAGAGAAGTTGTGGATGTCCCATCCCTGAACGTATTCAAGTCAGCTTGGATGGGGCTTTGAACAGCAACGAATGCCACCCTTGATGGTAGATAAACAAAGCTTGAATATAGAAGAGACTCAGATTGAGGTATACGAACAAATTTTCTCTCAGCTCTTGGGGTAAATTCAAAGTTGTACAAAATTGCATTTCTCTGTGATTTTCACTACTGTAACAGAAAGCTTCATGAAAACTGTGCAGAAGATATCAACTTTTAAAAGCGATAAGAACTACAACATCAAACACATGGGATGGGTTTCATCATGGGACACCCTCTGAGAGAAAATCTCTGTATTTCGACACTTCATGCCAATCATTAGGATTTCAAGGAGTGCCAAAGAAGGCGGCAAAATATCCTTCAGGACATTATTTACTGTAGTTCAGCCTGGCCATTAGTTGGAATTGGTGTTTGAACTAATGTAGACATACCACACACACTTTCCATGCACTGAAAACTTACTGTTTACAATGAATAAGCAATGAGGATCAAAATTGATTGAAAGCATCTTAAAAATGTCAAGTATTTCACTGTAAATGATCTAGGATCAAAATACTTATTCCTCCTTAGTGAGGGACAAATAAATTCTTCCGTACCATGATGGTTAAAAATTGTCTAAACCAATGTTTTCTTCTGAAAAGACATCATCTAATTTTTTCTATTTTTAGAAGAAAATATTTCTAGACATAGAACAAAGGAATTTTAAAGGAACAAATGGAAGGAAAATATTCTGCAAACAGAATTCAATGAAAACCTGTGTTTTAAATATGAGGTAGATATTCAACAGAGTTTTTGTACCAGATATTTGAAATAGTGTACCGGCTATTTTGTCCACAAAGAGAGCTATTTAGCATTTCAGTCTTTTCCAAGGTGTTCATGATCTGCTATGCTGATCTCTGTGCATGCCTAGGTGTGTGCGGAAGGTGGGGCCATGTGAAGGGGAGTGTCTATGTTTGCTTAGCACTCGGAGAGGCAGATTCATGCCTCAGCTCCATCATTTCTTTTAGAAACTTCCCAGAGAGTGGATATGAAGTTTCATATCCAAAAGAGATCAATTCCCAAGTCATCCATTTTACTCTACCTTGTAAATCACATGCTTTGTTGCATATTTTATCAAATAGACTTTCAAGCCGCGTGGAGGAAGGAGAATGTGGAGAATCCCTCCAATGTCTTGCAACTTGTACGCAAATAGATTTTCAAGAAAATCATCATTTCTCTTTTAAATACATCTGGGACAGGCATGATGGTGGCGTCAATCTGTTGAAGTTTTTGTTGCTGGGGGAAGTTGTACGAAAGGACTGGTTTTTACATTGACCAGTTACTGAATCAAGTGCATGAACACATTTGAAATTCCACTGGGGTTTCCTTTTTCTAGCAGACTACTTCTAGAACTAGCTAGCAGACTCAAGATGACTCTTTTTCTCTGTTTTTGTTTCTTTCCTATTTTCTTGCTTTCTCTGCAACTGTCTACACAATTTTAGGACTTTTTTCCCAACTCAAATTGTTTCATAGACCGATAATTCAGATACGCTTTTTACAAGGAATGTTTTAAATCTTTGTTAGAATTAAGAAAGTTAAGGACATAGGTCTTTTTCTTCCCTTATGAAAATTGCAATGAAAGAGTTCAATAAAGACCAACTCCTTTTTATTTATTTGGAATACAAGTCGATAATTCCCATACAGTAATTCATTGGTGGACCAATATTTGCCATTCTGATGTAAGTTGTCACTTCTTAACAATATGCCTTCTGTGACTACGTTGACAACACTTTTGGTAAAGATCCTAACTGGTCTTAGACACGCATAGGGAGAAATTTGCTCTGCCAGTGTCAGTCTTAAGCATGCGTCTCAGAGGATCTTTCTAGAGCTGGGGAATTTTCCCATGAAAGGGATTCAGTTATGGAAGAGACAGGTTTCCTGGAGTTTTACATTCTTCTTGAACACTACTTAAGGAACTTAAATCCCATGTCCATTTGGATCTCACTCTGCACAGAGCTTTGTCATGCCAGTCCTTGAAATGCATCTCTAAGAGAATTCACTAGCACAGAATGAATGAGGGTGGAAGGGCTCTGTGCGGCTCCCCAAGTCCAATCCCCCTGCTTCAACCAGGATACCTAGAGCCTGTTGCCCAGGATTATATCTGGGCCTACTTTTAATGTCTTCAATGATCCAGACTCCACCATCTTTCTGGACACTCTGTGCCATGGTTCAGTCACCGTCACGATAAAAAATAATTTTGTGATGCTCAGAGGCAATCTCCTGTATTTCAGTGTGTGCCCACTGCCTCTTGTCTTTTCACTGAGCATCATTGAAAAGACACTGGTTCCCTGCTCTTTGCACTATTCCTTCCCGTAGGTATGTGTGCTGCCATGTAGCTAAACGTCCAAAACTTCCCTGAAGCCCAGGCAGATGATATTCTCTTCATCTACCAGGCAAGTTCATTCACCGGAGGAGTTTAAAAAGTCGTCAAGCCCCAATTTCCCCTGGTAAATCCATGCTGACTACATTTGTTCTGTCCTCCTTCGTGTGCCTGGCAATGCTTTCCAGGAATAGCTACTCCATCAACTTCCTGGGGATCCAAATGAGGCTGGCTGGCTTGTACTTTTCTGAGTCCTCCTGGTTGCCTTTTTTCAAGATGGGTGACATTTGCTTTCATCCAGTCTTTGGGCACTTTCCTCAGTCACCATGGTCCATCCAACATGATCAGGAGTGGCCTCAGAATAACATCTGCTAACACCCTTGAGACCTGTGCATCCATCTCAACAAGGCCTGTGGACTTTATGGAATACTTCCCAATTCAGTGACTATGCCCATAAAAATTTGCATGGGATAAGAGGCCATTTTAACAGGTACCTGAAGAGTGAGTGAAAAGCTATGGAAGCAATCCAAAAGGACAAAGACTAGAGTTCCCTTTGAAGACAAAGCATCCCATCATGGAGCTGAGCAGCTTTAGATCCAGGTAAGCTTCCTCTCTGAAAGGATGCAGAAGACATGATTTTACCTTATCCAGTAATAAAATGTGTTGACCATTCACTTGCAATACAAAAAATTCAATGATTTCCAAAATTATTGCCTCCTAAGTAGACAATAATATACTGGCTGGGTATTCCCCTAACAGATGAGAGCACCTGCTTGATGTCTCTTATGCGTGCAGACTATTTGAAGTAGGTCATTTGAGTGGGGATTCCTGGTCTTCGAATTTTCTTTCTGATGAATTTGGAATATTTACTGAAGCAAGGACCGGAAGATGAAAACTTCATTTCCCATCAGCGCACTCTAACATCCATGGCCGTAATGCCATTGTTTCTCCCCAGCTGAGTCAAGAATTCATGACTACAAAGTGGATCAGCTCCAAAGGAAAGATCAAGGCTGGATAATATTCTCTCTTGGTAAAGCTATTTATCTCAAATGAAGTGACCAACTTCTAATCGCTCACTGGCCTAAAGCCACAAGGAGGGGGAGATGGACCAGCTTTCCTTCCACTGCTGCTCTCTTTGTCACTTCGGTGTTTAATACGAGTAGGAAGACGTTCAAAAAGACAGCGTTGCAGAATTCATAAAATTCAGTCTTAAAAAAAATCATTTTTTAGCAGGTGAAATAAAAATAGCAAATAAAATATATAAGTTTGTCTTGCCTTGTTCTCCAGGTTTTGTAACTGGCACACCTTTCCTTATGAACGCACTGTCCTTTCCTAAATACTCTCATATGGAGGAAGATGCTTCTGATCAGAAGAGCACTAGGATGTCTTTACTCGACCTTTTCTTTTCACTGATGCTTGGTCCTCTGAAAAGAATGGTTTTCTAAAATTGAAATGTGCTACTATTGTTCCCATGGGGTAAGCCGCAGACTCCTCCTGTCGGAGCTGTCACTAATCAGCTACTCTCCTATCTGCCTTTAGTAGTTGAATGTTCTGGTCTAAAAGTAGCACCTTCTGTGTAGCCATGCTCTTAGTTGCCAGTCTCATCCTAAATCCAAAGACCCTCCTGCAAAGGACCGCTGGTTCTGTAGTCAACCAAGGAAAAAAGACCCGTCCATCCATGCTTTCTGATTTAAAATATTAGGGTATGATGTCCCTAAACAATTCTCTGCAGTTGAACACTACTTATCTTTGGCGTGTTCCTTCAACTCACTCGCAAGTCATTCATGCCTTAGGTTATTGGGAGAATTGCTTCATTGGAAGATGATTAAAAGGGGTATGAGAATACTTTTGTGCTTCTGCTATGAGGATACTTTTCAAATCCATACAAACTCCCTGCAAATGCAAAAACCTGCATCCTGTATTGTCCTAGCTTACAATATCAAAATGCATCCTATTCCCACCCTCAAGAACTGAGGAAACCAGGGGTGGCATCGTTTTTTCCTTCTCTCCTGTTAATGGGCCCATCAATGTCTTGCCACATGACTCAGAGATAACTCCCTCCAGGAGCCATTTCTGTTTCACGGGTAATCAAGGACCCACATCATGACTCAGAATGATATCAGCCCATTGGGAGATGCTCTGCCCAGGGGGTAGGAGCTAAGCATCCCCACCTGGATATCATCTGGGTTTTGGAAGGCAAGAAACACTATTTCTACTGCATTGCCAGAGGAACGGCCACCCTTAGCCACTGGTTTTCCAGAGGACGAGAGCTACCAGATGGTTTCTAAAGAATCACCCCTTCAACAAGACCATTTCATCCAAACTGCTTTCACCACCCTAACTAGCAGGATGTCAGCTTGTATTCTGACTCTGTCAGTGGTTTTTCTTTTGTACTCTTGCATGGATTTGGGTTTTTTCCCCTTTTCCTAATAAACTGGATTTCTGACTTGGAGTCTTGCTGCGGTGCTGGATTTCTTCAGCCCAACTAGCTCCCGACACCGACAGCGAGAGTGGGCCGCCCCAAGAAAGCTGTCGAATCCGGGCTGCAGCTGTAGGGCACAGCTGCTCTACGGCACAGGTGGACTGCCTTGGGGATAGAACTGCGCTGAGAGCAGGGACAAGGAACAGGGAGAGGTCTTCTGCATATTTTTCAGTTTACTCCCTGGAGGGTCAAGGACAGAAAGACAATGATTCAAAGGCATCCATCAACTTCTAAATGGGGGGAAGGTCCCAGGGGAGGATACAATCTTTAACCAACTGGGAGAAACTGGGGGTGGTAGACAAGGAGGGGAATACAATGTTGAAACCAGTAGGGGGACTACAGGGGAGGAGAATAACTTGAAGAAACCACTGGGGTTTTGAAGGGTACAAAATTGAGAGGGAAGTTTCTAGAGAAAGGGGCAGGCTTGGGGAGGGGTTGATGTTCAATGGGAGAAGGAACAGGGAACAAAAGGGCAGGTCTTTGGGGAGAGGGACAGCTAGGGCAAAAGCCAACAATACTGGGGGGAAAGGAACAATCCATTCATAATAACATATGCTATAACAGCACAAAATAGGAAGCCTTAGAAAACGGACTACTAGAACTGCAGTACAATAATAAACACACACTGCAACAGAGTGTCTCACTGGTTTGGCTTTCAAAGCAGAAGAGGTGCCAACCTAAAAATTTCCCAACTTCAAGGTTAACTGGCTGCAGTTTTGATTTCCTTCTTCAATATATCACCAAGGCGCTATCAGCTTCTGTAATTGGCTCAGCAGCATGTCTGTTCTTAGTGCCAAGCAGGGATTCACTTTGCCAGGCATGGAGGAAGCTTCTAGGAGCTTTGCACAAAAAATCACTTCTGTGGCTGGCTTCTTCCCTCCCCACCAAAAACCAAGCCATGCCAAACCAACACCTTAACTAATTCGTAGTACTTAGTACGCATCCAAGAATGTCTTTTAAACGATGCTTTATGTTTTTGACCAAACGCACTGAAAAGAAGTGGATCCATAATATTGATAAAAATTGTTCCAGTTCAATAGAAATATTGGGTCATGCAACTCTAGATTACATAGCTGTTTTTTTGTACAATACCCAGAGGCTTTTTTCACCTCCATGGAAGAGCCTAAATGAGGGATGTGGGAGTCCAGGCGGCTCTCCAAAATGCAGTTTATTCCATCCAAGACGTTGCAGCAGTCCAGGGTAGTGGGCAACAGAGCCTGTGCCTACAGCTGTCAGCTCTAGCTACAGGCAGGCCTGGAGACCCTTTGGTTTTGGCACTTTGCTGAGCATCTTCATACAGTAGAACCAATCTATCCCTTAACTATTATCTATAGCCTATCCTAACGACTCTAATTACCATATGTTGCTATTCTCCACTCACTAAAAGTCAGTATATTACAGCTGAAGCGGAAAGTTGTTTTTCAGTTTTCTTGACAGTGGAAAATTTGGAGAGCTTTTTCTGCTTGCAGCATTTGCTGACTTGTTTGCCTGTGCTAGCTTCCTGCTTGGTAAAAACATCTTCTTGTTTGGGGTGGGTTTATCCTTTGCTGTAAGTCATAAAACCCTCTTCTAACTAAGGTATCCTCGGTTATCCAGTAAGACAGGCTCAGCAATTCTTTTCTTCTAGATCAAAACTTGCTTCCAACTCTATTCCTTCTTCAGACTCCACATTGAAAAATCTTTCTGCCAAGCATACATATCTGTGAGACTTTCTCGTCAAACTTTCATCTTTCCCAACACCTCTAAAGAAATGTTTCCTGATGGTTTGGATCAGAAGATCCAGTATTGCCATCCTGAGATTTTTCATTCAAAACCCATAAGCTGTGCTCAAGGTTTTGGCTATGTTCTTTGTTGTGCCTTGCATCTATTTTGGCTAGAAAGCCAGTGTAGATGATGTCCTTGCTGCAGTAGCCATGGGAAATAAGGTGGAGTGTCTGGCTGATGTACCGGGATGTAGACTATCCAGCACTCCCCCAGGGAGGCCAGGATCCCTAAAGGAATAGAATATTGGCTATGCTCTGGGAGTTTTACAGAGAGAAAGATCCTCACAGCTCAAATGATTTGTCTCCTGGAGTTCTGAGGAGTATGTGGTGAAGAAGAAGGCTGCTGTCTTTTCCAAGAATCTTCCGTGCATTCAAGAGGATCATTGAACTTCTTGTCTGAGAATGAAAGAAATATTAGTAGTAATTAGTACTTTTTCTCTGTCTGTGCATCACTGATTGAATTTGGGTAGGCAATATTTTTTTTATTTATTTATTTGAATTATTCATCATAAGGTCTTCCAAATTCCCAAATTCTGCTTCACTTCTTTCTTTTGTAGGCCAGTCTGGTTCATCTTCTCTTCTACTGTATTATTGCAGACCATATCTGAATGGATTTTTTTTTTTTCATTTTGAACATTAGGTTTAAACCGAATGAACAGAACGCTTTATTTATCCTTATTTGACCAGTTTGCAAGGAAATACAGAATTTTGAAGAGAAGTGACGTGACTCCACTTGAGGTTTTCAATGGATGAGAAGAATGACGATGTCCTACATTCACAGCATTGTTTACAGTAACATTGCAGCTAGTTTCCAGCAACGAAGGTCAGGTTCTGGAAGCAGGCATGCATGATTGTAGAGAAGTCTAAAAAGTTTCAGTTTGGCCGCTTTTCTTGAAAAATAGCTAATATGTCTCAACGTTGTGCTGAATCTTGTTGTACAGACACTTCTTTTGAGGTCTGAACTCCTTGCTGGACTTCTGTATCTAAGAATCAGATACAGTAAACCTATGTTTCCTTATATGCTGTAAGAATTTGGTTCTAATCTAGAAGAGCAAGAAAAGGTTGCCATATTAATACAAGGTAAAGAACCTGCTAAGAAAGCAGTTAATGGACTGCTTTTTTTATTGGAGCAGTGATTTAGTGGTTGGATGGGTTTTTTTTTTTTTGCTTCTCAATAGAATTTAAGAAGTGGTGGGGTAAGAATGTGTGGATGTTTATAGGTTTGCCTTGAAAGAAGAATTACAGGGGAAACTGTTGTAAAGAATTGATGCAGAGCTCTATGCATTAATGCACTCTTCCGTACAGAGTTTCAGAAGTGAAAACCAAGAGGAGAGAGTGCCGACAAGATGAGAGTGCCGATTTACTAGAATGAATTCAAGATAGCATTCTTTTCTCTCTGAATTACAGCTCTAAACCTCATGGTAGTAATAGGAAGTACATAACAATCTCAAAGATTTAAAAATGGATGATGAAGTTTTCTATCCAGTAAACTGTAAGGCTTCACATTTTAACCTGGTTTGCATTTTGGCAAAAGCCTGGAATCTTCTGCAATTTGCCAGATAACAAGGGATTTAGAACAGGAAGTATGCAAGTAATCATTTGGAGCCTTCATCTCCCTTCTTAGAACAATGGATACATTTATTATGCTCCTATTTTTATTCCATCAGGGGATTTGATCATGGAAATGTCTAGTCATTCTTTTCTTGTTTTCAACCCCTCAAAGAGCATGAATCCAAACTATTCAGAAGTTCTTGATCTGCAACAGTGACAAGCACTATACTGGTAAGAGTCAGTGGACATTAGCAGATCCCCTATGCCAGCCCCCTATGGCGGGCAGTTCTGGCAGGACTGATGTTTGAGGGGCTGGAATTCTGTGAAATAGAACATTCTATGAATGGGGAAAATGGAAACAGATTCTGAACGTTCAACCCAACACGTGAACAAGTAATAGGGCAGGTAATTTTCTGTGGAAATTTCTTTAGCCCCAGTGTTGTGGATGATGATTACTCTTCCTACCTCCTTTGGTCAGCTGCCAGCACAGTCACGTTACTCCGCTTATGGACAGAAAACCAGAAGTCATTTTTGAACAAAACACCCAGCAGGACCTTAGAGTGTTTTTGCTGCAAAATGTTTCAAGGCAGATAGGGAAACAATTCCATTGTAGAGAGTGTGCTGAGAAGACAAGTTTGGAAGTTAAAAACCATGGGATCTGTTTCTATATATGTCACTGATTTTGCTTATTATCAATTTGGTGGGGTTTCTTGTTTTGTTGTTTTATTTTTTTGGTTTTTTTTGTTGTGGTTTTTTTTTTTGTTTGTTTTTTTGTTTTTTTGTTTATTTTTTTTTCCTGCATCCTTGAGATGAAAGCATAAGACAGAAAAGTACGGTAAAGTTAAAATACTTTTGAGATGGCTTGTGCTGAAAAACTTGTAGCTACTGCTAAGGCCCATAAGCCAGGTCCTGTTTCATTTCTGAGAAGCTATAAAATTCCCATTGGTAATTTAGTTCTAAGCATCTGTTGTTATGGTGGAGATGCAAATTAAGAAGAACAATTTTTGAATCTGTAGGGATGTATTTACCATTTTGGAGCTGCCTTTTCAGTCTCTGAGCCATCAATGAAAAGAAGGAGAAGAATCTACACTCTTTTCAACCTGTGGACCATCCACTACTGTCCACGTGCTCAGATTCAAAGCCAAACAATCCTGTCGGGCCTGATTGGGAGGAATTATTTGGATTCAAAATACTAGACTAGTATTTGATTTCCATCAGCACAGTCCATTGGGCACGAATTTTGATATCAATAGAACCTTTCACGGGGATCCATCTTTCTCACCTGCAGTACATTTTAAAGAGAAGAGGCATTGTTGAATGGCTTCAGTGAAAAAAAAAATCTTAAATGCACTCTGAATGGAATTGAGATCCAAAGGAGCCAGTATTTCAAGAAAGCCTGAGATGTTGTCTGCCATGAGATCCCTTCTAAGAGGTTCTATTAAGGTACCAAATTCTTCATCAAAATACTGTCAGATTGGTCAGAGGGGAAAAGCAAACTTTTTGAATGGTCCTTTGGGAAGACAGGGCTTGCAGCGAATTTAGTACTTGCTGCTAGGTTGCCTACATTCCAGGAAAGAGTATTAAATACTGAAATTCGACCGATGGTGGATGAAGTCTTTGTGACTGTGAAAGTCCAGTGCATGGCAATCTCAGAAAGGAACCCATCAAAGCCCCTGAAATGCCAACACACAAGTTGTGAGTTGGCAGTGCATGCCAGGTTTTAGCAAACCACAGCAAAATGCTGATTGCAAAACGAGGCCATCAAGTCACATCCGGTATGAAGCAGTAGGAAAGAGGAAAGCAGCTGAGAGCGTCAACCCTGCTAAGTAGTCTCAGTATTCTTATTGCCATTAGCAGAAATGTGAAATGAGTCTATAAAAATTACAAAGGAGGCAAAAGAAAAGGGAGTGATGACTCCTCTGGCATAGTGTTTCCTAACAGGGATCTTCAAAATCCTGTAAAGATTCTCTCATCCTTTAAACTGAAGGAAGGTATTAATGGCAGTAAGGAAATGGCATCAAATGCTAGAAAGACTCTGGGCAGTGTACTTCTAGACAGAAATGCCACTGATGGAAAACCGACTAAACTGGCACCAATGCAGCAGCATTGTACTAAAGCCCAGAAATTGTCCACGGCTTCACTCTCTGCCATTCCTTTCATATGCACACAGCAGCTCTGCAACATTCCTACTCATCATCTCCTTGGCAAACTGGGCGTGAGGGTCCGTAGTGACGCAGAGTCCCCAGGCAGGTGCAAAGGAGAGCCGCTTTCTTGCAAAAGCCAGGCTTTTGAAGCAGACAGGCCTTTATCACTTGCATAGCTTTAAGCCGCAACAAACATAATTCAACCAACCGTCATACCCCACGCTGTGAACACGCAATGCTTCTAGAACTTCTTGATCTACCTCTAATTCAGCTGTCTCACTTTCCCCTAGTCATTTTCTACTTAGCCAAAGTAACGGGCCTCAGCCATGGTTTTACAAGGCCTTCCTTTCGGAAAGTTCTACCTATATGCAACAGCATACCACTAGTTTCTTCACCACCAAGAGTTTAGGTAGATGATTGGCATCTGCCCTTGCGGTGAAACACAATGGGGAGAGAAAATGCTGTTGGAGATGTTCAGTCATTCCATTTTCTAGACAGGCCAAATCAAAAGAAAAGCAAGCTATAGGATTGTGTACTTGCTCTTACAGAACACCTGCTGCCATCTGACAATGAACTAGCAGAAAATCAGCAAGAATGAGACTTGAGGCAAACAACCTTTGGAAGGGAATAATGGGTTGATAAATAAAGACAACAGTTTCCAGGCTCTTGAGATACTTTAAATGACAGCAAAGGATTTGAGAGCAGAGGCTGAACTGGTGGGGAAGGATTCAAAGAATCCCAAGAAAAACATGACCAAAGAATAAAAGAACCCCAAGAAAAATAGGGGCAACTGACCTGTTAAGGCCTTCAGGAAATCAGTGGCCGCTGATTTAGATAGGCCATTCAAGTTCATTTACTGGTGCACCTTCCACTCCTATTTCACCTGTCAGCATCACAGGGTGAATTGAGACCTTGGAATCAAGATTATTTGGGATTCTGTTCTTAGCTTTAGGAGAGAAGTACAGCAGATGAAGTACCTGTTACTGATGTGATACCCAGGAACACAGAGTTGACACATTTCATTGAAGTCCAATCACAACTAGCAATACTAAGAGGATAGGATTGGCGCCTTTTCATGACGCTCTTCTTGTTACGCAGCCTGCTCTGATTCTGGTGAAACTTTTTCATTAGCTTCTCTCTAAAAAGGAGAAAAACCAATTAAATGTCCCTCCCTGCTGATGCTAATCGAGTCAGAGGTCTATGAAAGGGCCAAAAATATTCGGAATTCTTCTTAGACAATGGAAATGGAAGCAGAGCTACCAATCTATTTCCTTGCAACATATCCCTAAAACTCATTCCCTTCTATTCATCACTTATGTATAGCCAGCAGTACATTCAGGAAAAGATGAAACTGACTGATGTCAGCAAGGGAAGGACTTGAAAGAACTATTCCCATGAATCATCGTATAGACAGTAACTCTAGCATTAAAATCAGAACCCTTTTAGTAAGTATCACTTATGGGAAATTCAGGACTCCTGCACAATGGACCAAGAGGATTAAGCAGAAGCCGTTTATGATTTACATGATGCACTTACTCATTCTGACTCTCTGCACACGCTAGTCACGCTTTTCTTATTGGTGCCTTTGTCTTGTCCACGCATTCTGCGTGCACCTCTCAGAAGATGTGTTTCCTTACAGTCCAGGTACTTTGCCCCCCCCCCCACCCCCCCCCCCGTTTTGGAGTTCTTGTGGTCTTGGAATTTAGTTTCTCAGCTTTTCCTCTCTTGTTTTAGCAAGGCTTATGTCTTGATGAATTCCAGAGGGCCCTGAGAAAATTCTGAGAAGAACCGTTCCACGCTGGATGGCTGGTGCAGCCCATAGTCTAAGCGGTTCAGATACATTGTCACAATTGCCCCTTCTTCTTGCACCAGCCAGATCTTTTCCAATGTCATTTTTAGCAAGAGGCACACCAGTTTCACCATGCATGGAATAACACAAAGCAATGAAATAATGACTACTGGTAAAAACAAAGCTCCATTTACGAGATCTTTCAACCACCCAGTTCTTTCCCATCCCTCAAACCATTGATGCAAACCCCACTCGTTCCCAGTCAATTTCTTCATATTGTCTTGTACTTGTGTGAGTTTCGTATGAATGGCTGCAGAATGGTCCAAAAGATTCATGCAACATATTCCTTATAAAATTCCTAACACTCGTACCCATGTGCTAGTAACAATAAATCTATTTCACCTCCTATTTGCAGTGTGCTATATCTAATAGGATCTACGTCAGTGAGCACCTGACTTAAAATAGAAGAAGTTACGATAAGTCGTTTGAACATCCAGCACCCCAAATGATTAAAAGCAGCCAAACCTTGATAAGCAGCGCCATCTAGCGTAAGGAAGAACACAGTTATTCCTGCTGGAACGAGCAAAACTCGACATAATGGTGCCAATCACGTCTTTAGCTAGTGTTCCTCTCTAGGTATTCCCGGAAACGAAAAAGCGGCTTCCTCCAGCAAAACCCATTATGAAGGTAAGAGAGCCCGGCGAAGAGCGGCTTCTGTTAAAAGAATCCGGCTACCGGCACCTACCTTCGGACAGCTGCGTATGCCCTTCTTCTGCGTCTCTTGCCGCCTAGACCTTAGCGAAAAGCTTTTCCAGGCATTTTCTCTAAAAGGAACTGTGCCAGCACAGCAAGCGACCCGCGACGGTTTTCATGAAGGTACTCGAGTTCTTACCATCTCCTGGAGAAAAGAAAAAGTGAGATTGGCCAGAGAGTGCTGCATAAGGTTTAGAAGGATGCAAAAGAAAGCTGTCCAAGAACTTTTTCCCTACTTATGGTAATGTAAGTTGAAACTGTTGGAAAGTGGTTAGTTATCGTTTTCCCTCAGTTTGAGAGCTGCTCACTTAATCCCAGTGCTGTGCGGCTTCGTTCTTGACGTCTCAGCATCGGCCGAGCTCTCCGGCGGCCGGAGGCGAAGAAGCGGCTTTTTCGCGCCCAGAGCTTTCTGCCGGTCGCGGTGCGCTCCGAACCGCGGCTTCTGCCGAAAGCCGCCGGGGACCGGCACCTACCTTCGGACAGCTGCGTATGCCCGTCTTCTGCGTCTCTTGCCGCCTAGACCTTAGCGAAAAGCTTTTCCAAGCATTTTCTCTAAAAGGAACTGTGCCAGCACAGCAAGCGTCCCACGACGGTTCTCATGAAGGTACTCGAGTTCTTACCATCTCATGGAGAAAAGAAAATGTAAGATTGGCCAGAGAGTGCTGCATAAGGTTTAGAAGGATGCAAAAGAAAGCTGTCCAAGAACTTTTTCCCTACTTATGGTAATGCAAGTTGAAACTGTTGGAAAGTGGTTAGTTATCGTTTTCCCTCAGTTTGAGAGCTGCTCACTCAATCCCAGTGCTGTGCGGCTTCGTTCTTGACTTCTCAGCATCGGCCGAGCTCTCCGTCAGCCGGAGGCGAAGAAGCGGCTTTTTCGCGCCCAGAGCTTTCTGCCAGTCGCGGTGCGCTCCGAACCGCGGCTTCTGCCGAAAGCCGCCGGGGACCGGCACCTACCTTCGGACAGCTGCGTATGCCCGTCTTCTGCGTCTCTTGCCGCCTAGACCTTAGCGAAAAGCTTTTCCAGGCATTATCTCAAAAAGGAACTCTGCCAGCACAGCAAGCGACCCGCGACGGTTTTCATGAAGGTACTCGAGTTCTTACCATCTCCTGGAGAAAAGAAAATGTAAGATTGGCCAGAGAGTGCTGCATAAGGTTTAGAAGGATGCAAAAGAAAGCTGTCCAAGAATTTTTTCCCTACTTATGGTAATGCAAGTTGAAACTGTTGGAAAGTGGTTAGTTATCGTTTTCCCTCAGTTTGAGAGCTGCTCACTTAATCCCAGTGCTGTGCGGCTTCGTTCTTGACTTCTCAGCATCGGCCGAGCTCTCCGGCAGCCGGAGGCGAAGAAGCGGCTTTTTCGCGCGCAGAGCTTTCTGCCGGTCGCGGTGCGCTCCGAACCGCGGCTTCTGCCGAAAGCCGCCGGGGACCGGCACCTACCTTCGGACAGCTGCGTATGCCCGTCTTCTGCGTCTCTTGCCGCCTAGACCTTAGCGAAAAGCTTTTCCAGGCATTTTCTCAAAAAGGAACTCTGCCAGCACAGCAAGCGACCCGCGACGGTTTTCATGAAGGTACTCGAGTTCTTACCATCTCCTGGAGAAAAGAAAATGTAAGATTGACCAGGAAGTGCTGCATAAGGTTTAGAAGGATGCAAAAGAAAGCTGTCCAAGAACTTTTTCCCTACTTATGGTAATGCAAGTTGAAACTGTTGGAAAGTGGTTAGTTATCGTTTTCCCTCAGTTTGAGAGCTGCTCACTCAATCCCAGTGCTGTGCTTGACTTCTCAGCATCGGCCGAGCTCTCCGGCTGCCGGAGGCGAAGAAGCGGCTTTTTCGCGCCCAGAGCTTTCTGCCGGTCGCGGTGCGCTCCGAACCGCGGCTTCTGCCGAAAGCCGCCGGGGACCGGCACCTACCTTCGGACAGCTGCGTATGCCCGTCTTCTGCGTCTCTTGCCGCCTAGACCTTAGCGAAAAGCTTTTCCAGGCATTTTCTCAAAAAGGAACTCTGCCAGCACAGCAAGCGACCCGCGACGGTTTTCATGAAGGTACTCGAGTTCTTACCATCTCCTGGAGAAAAGAAAATGTAAGATTGACCAGAGAGTGCTGCATAAGGTTTAGAAGGATGCAAAAGAAAGCTGTCCAAGAACTTTTTCCCTACTTATGGTAATGCAAGTTGAAACTTTTGGAAAGTGGTTAGTTATCGTTTTCCCTCAGTTTGAGAGCTGCTCACTTAATCCCAGTGCTGCGCCCCTTCGTTCTTGACGTCTCAGCATCGGCCGAACTCTCCGGCTGCCGGAGGCGAAGAAGCGGCTTTTTCGCGCCCAGAGCTTTCTGCCGGTCGCGGTGCGCTCCGAACCGCGGCTTCTGCCGAAAGCCGCCGGGGACCGGCACCTACCTTCGGACAGCTGCGTATGCCCGTCTTCTGCGTCTCTTGCCGCCTAGACCTTAGCGAAAAGCTTTTCCAGGCATTATCTCAAAAAGGAACTGTGCCAGCACAGCAAGCGACCCGCGACGGTTTTCATGAAGGTACTCGAGTTCTTACCATCTCCTGGAGAAAAGAAAATGTAAGATTGTCCAGGAAGTGCTGCATAAGGTTTAGAAGGATGCAAAAGAATTTTTTCCAAGAACTTTTTTTCAGCTTATGGTAATGAGCTATACTGGAGGCTCAGACCATTCTTCTTCTTGGAATTGGTGAAGGATGCACAAGCACTGCTGATTGTGCTTCGTTGTGGTACAGGTAATAAATAGTTGATTGTTTTAATAAAAAAACACTTGAAATGCTAAGAGACGAATTTTAAAGCATAATTAATTGGAGAAAGATTCCTAAACTTGTGGCCGGTTTCCCCAACCCATCTATTGATTGCAAACGACATTCCTTGCTGTTGTTCTGGTGCATGAACCAAAGCCCAGTGATGTCTACTACTTAAGAAAGAGGTTCTACCTTCTTACTAGAATATGTTCTTACCCTTTTAAAACACTACCCCGAACATTAAGAACAAGAGATTACCTGATGAAGTAATGAAGTGCTTTGGTTGAAAGTAAATTGCATTTGAAGGAAACGGGTTTGGGGGCGAGCACAGGAAGATCTCCGAAGTAGAGTGCCAGCTTAGTTCTCTGCTTCAGAGATAAGTGAAGCAATTCAGGAATGTCTTTCCGTGAAAATAGTTTACAGATCTTTCTGCACAACAGGTAACCACCAGCATCAGAATGTGTGCAAATAACAGACTACTCACTACAAGGTTGTCATCCATGAGTGGTAAGGCAACTCAGACTCATAGCAGTGGTTTTGCTCTTGTGCCTCATAGAATAGACAGAAAAGAATGCGGAAAACTAATTTTTCCATCTAGTTTCTTTCAGTATTGGTTCCAGGACTATTTTCCTACCCTCAGGAGACAGCAAAAACTGTCAACAACTGAAATGCTTCAGAACTTGAAATGATCTGAATGGC
Source organism: Haemorhous mexicanus (assembly GCF_027477595.1). NCBI lineage: Eukaryota > Metazoa > Chordata > Aves > Passeriformes > Fringillidae > Haemorhous > Haemorhous mexicanus. The sequence goes on along the minus strand of NC_082345.1, from coordinate 20,367,238 downwards.
AAATATTTCTCCTCAAATAAAATTTAAAACGTAAGTCATAACGGTAAAACAGATCGAGCTATTTAAAGATGAATGTTCTAGACTTACTAAAACATTCCCAGAGATAACTATTGTGTCCTAAATCTGTTTAAAAGTCCAGAGTTCCTGGTAAAAAAACTTCTATGCAGATGAGGTAGCTACATGATAGTCTCTTTCCAGCTTAATTATACTCTTCACTCTCACCACCTCTACCAGTTGATTTTCGTAAGTTCTTAGAAAACAGTACTTTAACTTTTTTAGTTCTATGAAAAAAAATGACAGTGACAAGAGTTCTTTGCACTGCCTGTTTTCTGAGAAGCCTGACCATCAAGCCTTAGGAACTTGATCATGAGTTTTATTTCATCTCAAAGTAAATTTTAAGGGCGTGGCAGAGAGAATGGGAGCCTCATGCCAAACAGTTTAGGCTTCTAATTCTTGTATTGTCCTACTTACCTACGACAAGAACTGGAAAGAGGATAGATTCCAGTTAGCAGCTGTTAAACATTTGCACATACTCTTCTGCTAAAGAAGAGGTCAAGGATGGTTTTCTGGCCCTCCCTCCACAAGCTGCAGCTTCCTTCAAGGCACTTTCACCTGCTGTGGCATGGAGCCCTCCAGCAGCTGCACTGTAGGTATGTGTTCCTCCATGGTTCTCTAGGGACTGCTGGGAGACAACCTGCTTCACTAGGATATCTCCAGGGACTGTGGGGGATTCTTTGCTCTGTCAACTGGAACACCTCCTCCTCCTTGTCTTACTGTAGTATCACGGAGCTGCTTCCCATACTGGATTTTCCCCTCACTTGCCACTGCCCATTCATATGTTTTGTGCTTTTGACAATATATTCTCACAGAGACTGATGGGCTCAGCTGCAAAAATGTGTCTTGCTAGAAAATGACATGCTCTACAAAACCATGATTTTATAGAAAAGAATAGTGGAAGTACAAATATACTGCTAAAGGTCCGGAAACTTGACAGTGCTTCATTGTAATACATCCCCTGATTTTGCCTTCTTTCTCCTTAAGATCTGGAAAGAATACTGGGCAGGAGACAGTGTTGTTTCAAGGAAAAGACTTTTTTAGGATTCTAGGGTGCATCTTCAACTTTCTTGAGAAAATTGAGAAAAGGCCCTTTGTCTTCTGTGGTAAATATCATTAGGCAGTAGGGACAAATTCTGACCAACAAGAGCAGGTCAAAATCTGGTGAGATCAAGCAATATACCTTGAGTGGCCAGGACAGAATCATAGAGTGGTAGAATCAGTTGAATTGGAAGGGGCCCGTCAGGAGCATCAAGTCCAACTTCTGGCCCTGCATGGGACCTTCCTCAAGAATCACACCAGATGCCTGAGAGCAATGTCCCAAAGGTTCTTGAACTCAAGATAGGTGTGATGCTGTGACCACACCCTGGAGAGACTCTTCCAGTGCCCAGCCATCTTCTGGTTAAAAAACTTTTTCCTGATACCGGACCTGAGCCTCCCCTGACTCAGCTGCATGCTATTTCCTCCAGTTCTGTCCTTGTAAACCTCATTGGAGAACTTTCCGATACCTTCGTGTCTTTTTTCATTGTGGTACCCAAAACTGCCCCCAAGCACTCAAGGTGAGGCCGCCCCAGAACACAGCAGAGCAGAGCAGAGCAGAGCAGAGCAGGACAATGCCCTCTCTTGCCCAGCTGGTGATACTGTGCCTGATGCACCCCAGGACAGGCTTGGCCCTCCTGGCTGCCAGGGCACTGCTGATACCCATTTAGCTTGCCATTGGCCAGGAGCCTGGCTTCCTTTCAGCCTCTGGCTCCCTAGTCTATACACACACACAGAGCAGGATTGCCCTGTCCCAGGTGCTGAATCCAGCACTTGCCATCGCACAACTCCCTAAGGTTGGGGATTGCCTGTGGGAATCCTTGGAAACAGAGGATTTTGGGAAAGCTGCAAAAGGCAGGCCTCAGAGACAGCAGAACTGTGCTTGGAGCTAAGCAGTAGTCATAAGGTTTGTCAGCAGAAAAATGATAGAAGAAGTAGAGAAGTAAGGACAAATAGAACAATGGCCTGTGTATTAAAGCTTGACATGAAGAACTCCCTAAGCTACAGCAAAGTAGATCTAGCCAGATCTTAGGAAGTTCTAAGCTTAATAATGGAGCTCTGTGCATTCTATCTTAAGGCTTACAAGCAGGTCTTTTATTCAAAAGAAGCAAGCGTTCTTTGAACCAAAGTTCTGTGTGCTTCTAGGGATCGGAAAGAACTAGTGTCAATATGCTTTTGCTTTGTGGGATTGGTCAAAAAGCTTTTCAAGTAAGTTGTAACATGAAGTTCTTTTTCTGCTGCTGGGGACGTGAGCTGCTGGCATCTTCCCACTGTCATAACCATGTCATGAGACTGATGCTGGAAAATACAACAGCTTGGGACGCCTTCCCCAGCAGTCCCGCCCCTTTCGTGATTTGTGCATAGACTCCCGGCCAGCCATAATTGCCCATCTCTCTTATTTGTCAAGATCTCTCTGCAGTGTCTCACTGGCCTCAAGGGAGTTAGTTGACAGCTCCTCCCAATGTAGCGTCTCTGGCAAACTTGCTTAATATTCCTTCAAGTGCCGAGTCCAAGTGCTTCAAAAGATGTTGAAGAGAACTGGCCCAAGGACGATACTGTCTTAGCCACTGAAATTAGCGCTTCATGCTTCTTCTTGCTCCTTAGTGCAGAAATCACAACAAATATCTTCTTTGTTTCTTTTCTATCCATGCAGGTATCTTTGCTTATGCTCATGCTTTTTATCCCAACAGCAGCTGACACGACATTTACATACAGAGCAAGAGCACGCTTTTCCTGCTGTTACTAGACTTAACAATTTTGCAATCTGTCAATCAGATACCTTTGCAACTGAAGTCAGACCTTCAGCATTTCTCATCAAAAGAGTAGAATGTCCTCAGAAGAAGAGAAAACTTTGCTGCATACTCTGTAAGCCTGCAGAATAGATCATAAGGAGTTAGCATCACAATCATTTCAGCACTGACCCTATACTTGAGCAGGGAAAAAACTTCAAAGAACAGCTAATTAATGCAGCAACATAATCTAAGGAATAAAACAACTAGGATCTTCCAAACTGGTCCCTGCGGTAGAAATGTACTTGTAAGAATACAGAAGGTAAAAGATATGGTTTGGAAAGGCTACATCCTTGCTAAGCTAAATTGGATCTCATCCTGTAGATGAAAGATCAAGAAGCTCAAAGTGGAGCTAGAGAGACATGTCCAGATCATGAGATAGAGCAAAGCATTTTTCAAGATAATTAGGCATTTTGGTGGACTGGGCAGTTAGGTTAAATCTGCCACACTTACTCACTTTTGGGGACTGAATTGTGGAGTGCTAAACCATATCTGCTGCTCTAGAAAGTAAAAGAGACACATCCAAATGGTATGGCTAGTGTGAAGACTCTCACTCTCTATTGCTAAACATTTCATAAGCTATTAACCGGTCATAGGAACAAAATGAAATAAAGCCATTATACCATCTTGGAATGGAAAAATATGTTCAAAATATTTTTTTTCCTTCTGTTTTCTTCCTCTTTTTTTTTTTTTTTTTTTTTTTTTTTTTTTTTTTTTTTTTTAATCCCAGAAGATATGATTCATAATTTCAACCATTCTGGAATGCTTTCAATAGATGAAGCCAGCATAGTATTTTTCTAACAGGCTCTTGCCCCTTACCTTCTTCATTACTGTTTTGGAATATACTCCACAGTCATTTGATCTCAGTCAGTTTTTTATCTCTCTCCCCCCAAGACAAATTTTAAAGGACTACCTAACCACTAAAAATCATCATTTCTCTGGTTTCTCAAAGCTTTTTGAGAAAGTTGTTTTGTTTTGGTTTTTTCATATTGCATCATTCCTAATGTCTTCAGACCTACTACAAGTGGAAGTTCAAATAAATCTTACCTTAAAGAGACTGTGAAAGATAACAAACTGCCAGTCTTGGTATTTGTATTTTTCTAAATCCTTTTGATTTCAAGGTTGCCTTCCTGAATGCGCAGTTTAATTAGAAAACATTGTGTTTCTAAAGGAGACCCAGTTCAATTGCTTCTGCAAGTTCACCTTCATTTTGTAGGATTGTACTTCAAGAAATCTTGTTTCATTCAAACATTAAAAGAGTAGATTTGACATCATATGTGACCCTTTCATCTCTCTCATCTGTATTTCATTGCGTGAGTTTCACAGTTGCCTCCAAGAAGATTCCTTTCAATTCGCATAGCATGTTATCTGAAGATCTGTCTGCTTTCTTCACTTGCTTGAATGGGAAGACATGGGAAATACATTCTGAAGGTTATCTTTTACAGTCTACTTTTACCTACCAGTGTGCTTCTATTGACTAGAACCAATTTCAGCTGGAAAGGACATATTGTTCTGATCTGCTCATACCAAGGGGGGATGATGTTTTCTTAACTGATCTCGGAGGGCAAAAGACAAGATGGAAAAGGGATTGCAGTATCACTCCAAACAAATGCACCTTTCTAGAATGACCACAGCAAATGCCTTCAAGGAATTAGGGAGAGGAAAAAAATAGAAAAGAGGGGGAGAAAGAGAGAGGGAGTATAGCTACCAAATGGAGAGAGATGAAGTCCTCGCAGCCCAGCCGATGGAGTTCTCCCAGGGGAGATCTCAAAGTCCTGGTTATCTCAAGGTTCTATTCTAGTCCATTGCTGAGGGGGGAAACAGATCTAGAAATGGCTGAGGGGGAGCAGATACAATAAAGCGCAAGTCTATTGAAATTGCTGAGGGGGAAAATGGTATTGAAGACGGGTACAGACAGTCCATGTTCTCAGCAGGAGAAGTCAATATCAATATCAGCAGTGAGTGGGAGCTATTGTTTCAGGACTGGTTTCTATAGGAAACCAGTCTAGGTCCCGCGAACACATCTGCAGGCAACACTTAGCAGGCATCCTGCTTCAGTCAGGCCAGCAGCCCTGGATCAGAATTACGGGCGTCTCAGCCTCAGTCCTTGGGAGGGGGGCTTCAATCTGCGTCCCTCACGGTGGTAGTGGAGCAGATGAAGGATTTTCCATGGGCGGCTACCACAGTTGCCCCAGCAAGTTCATCTGGCCAAGAGGTGGGAAAATTCCTGGGCTGGTGTCGCGAAGCACGTGCAGGCCCATAGGTCATCTCGCCCCTTGGCAGGCCCTGCTAGAAGCAGTCACTGTAGACACAGCTGCCAACAATCACTTGGCAGGCCAGAATTCTGCTCAGGGGCCTCAGGATTTCTGGCATTCCTCTCTGACCGGCATGCCAGCATTCCAGTCAGGGTCCTCAGGGTCCCGATGTCTGTCCTGGGGACGGTCGTGAGGCAAATGAGGGGAACTTCGGACTGTCTTTCACATGGATCAGAAAATCAGTTTACTAAAATGGCCAAAAAAGAATGTGTAACATTTAGAATTGAGGAAAAAAACAAAAACAAAACCAAACCCAAAGCATTGGAGCAATATCATTCTAGAGAATGCCATGTATCTATGAAAAGTACAAAAAACTTCTGTTTTCAAATGCACTTACAAATCACCTTTTTGCATCTGTTTTGGGTTTTTTTTTTGTTTGGTTTTTTGGTTGTTTTTTTTTGTTTGAAAGCTCTGGCACTTATCTGATTCTTTTTTGAGCTAGTTCAGCTCATTAATCTGGTAAGAAAGCAGCTAAAAGTAAAGAGAAAAACCTATGGGGACCAGGATGCCACTTCAGCCACGTTGTCGTGAAGCATTAGGTCAGCCTTCTGTGTTGTAGAAATATCTCTGTCCTAGATGAAAATCAATGCATAGCACTATCTTCTTTTAAACTTTGTCCTTGCTACTAGGTTCCTGAATGATCAAGATGCTTTCAAACCAAACAACAGCCAGCCCTCTGAGATACTCCCCAAAGTATTGCGATGGAATAACTTGATCAGGAGGAAGAGCTCGCTATGCAGAACCTGAATATGAGGTCAAGAATGCTTTGTTGTGGATTACCATAGTTTGGGATTGTTTATCTCTTACCCCACCATGTAGGTCTAGGAAAAAAATTAGGTAGCCACAAGGCTTTTACAGCTGTTCTTGTATTTTGGGATAGTAAGGATTTAGGGGAGTAAACAAAACTGTGGTGAGTTTTCATGTCAGCTAACCCATCAGCATCAATGAAAAGAATATTATCTTCCTTCCTGCACAAAGGATGTTTCATGATGCCTGTGATGTCAGGGACTTAAAAACGAAGACCATTGTGATTGAAAGGAAGCACTGGCATGCCACAAGGTAACTGTAGTGAGCTGTGTTTCCTCCTCAGCTTCACTGTGAGAGTAGAATTTTAATGAGCAGTTCCAAAACTTGGTCTTAGCATAGTCTGGTGACATATCTCAAAGGAGCAGTGTCCTAGGGTGACTTTATGATGCTTGTATCCCCAGTCATCTGTTCTCTTAATGCTGGATATGATATTCTCTGCCTTCAAGACTGGTTCTGAGAGCAAAGGTGGGGAGAAGAAGAAGCACCGAGTTTCTTATCAGAGGCTGCACTCCTTAAAAAGCAACACTCTTCCACATTCTGCGCTGCACTGTGTTGTCTGGGCACTGACGGAGCAGAACAGAGCGCTCATTTGCTTTTTAGTTGGTTCAGCTGGCTGAGGCAGATTTTTCCCTGGACTGTTTTTTTTTTTCCTTTCCCTTTTCTTGGAACGTTTCGAATCTGCTCCGGACTGGGACCTGGGAAGCACTGGGAACTAGCACTCTGTGGCCTACTGGGGCCTACCCTGGGCAGCAGCCTTCCCCATTGCCGGAGGGGTTGATAACAGAGTGAGCACCCATAGGAGAGACTTTCTGATTTGTCATCTCTTCAGTGCGGCAAATGAGTTTTGTCATGTGGCATTGTTCATTTTTTTGTGCTGGGGAGTGCTTTGCCTGTTAAAGAAACAGCTTTTTCCCACTTCTCTCCCCAAACCAGTTGAGGGAAGGGGCTGTGTGGGTGGGCTTTCGGTGGGGGGGAGGGTGCAGTGGCCCTTTGTGTGAGGTTTTCTGCCAAATTTGCCCTAAACCTAAAGGACAATCAGGATGTGCGTCTTAGAGAATTGTGGTTGGAACTTTGGTTGGAAAAGACCTTTAAGAACATTGAGTCTAAATGGAATTAGCAAATGCAACCATCAAGAAATGCTTTGCTGTTTGAAGAGAACGTGATTTATCTGGTAAGCTTTGCAAGTATTTGTGTCATCACAAGCACACATGACCAATGCATTAGATGGGAATATAATAAGAAACCTGTGCAGATCAACAGAATGATTCTCAGGGTAGGATATTTGCATGTTTCATCTGTCTTCCTGACTTCTTCAAATGAATTCTTTTTAGAAAGTAATGATTGGAATTGTTACTCTTTTGACAGTTCTGAGTGTATTACTGACCTTTTTGGCATATGAATGCCAAACGGGTTAATTCACCTCGTTTTTCAGATAAGGACCGGGATTTAGTGTTGCTTCAGCTGGGGGCAGAAACATTGAAATCCTCCCGCCTCCTTCTTAGTACCTAATTTCTATTACAAAATCAGTGCACAATCTTGTCCCTTAAGGTCCACTTAGCTCAGTTTATACCAACAGGGTGACATTAGCAGGGCTCACATGATGCTGCACACAGAAGCCCTCAGTGTGCAGCTCTAGCAGACAGTAATTCCATGCAGTTGGACAATCCCAGTGCTGACTTTGGATCACCAGAAGCGTTCTTAGTAGAACGAGACAAATTTAATGGAGAGGTCTCTGCAGGAAGTGGCCTGAAGAAGACAGCAGAAATCCCAGCTGTGTGTTTGTAGAAATCAGTTGAAGGCCATTTACAGAAAAAAGATCTTTAAATCTAGCTAGCTTTTTCTGCAGATTATTTGTAAACTATATGCATTACACGGACAGTTTCACTGAGCATCTGAAATACAGCTGCGTTTAGGGGGATTGAATCAGGGTTGGGAAGCAGTGAAATAAAGCTTTTCAGGAATACCTGACATCCAAGTCCCGCCGAAATTGATCCGTTTTTTATGTCCAGATGCTTTTGAAAATAATGGGTGACCATTTGGCTACCTCATCGTTTTAATCAGAAATACAAAGAGAATTTTAAACTCAAATCTTTTATAGCTTGAATATTTTTCTTTGTTTATTTCCTACTTTCCAATTCAGTTCTACAAATCATATGATTAGGTAATGAGAACTCATGCTGTATAAAAATATTTAATGCTATACTTCCAAGTTAAGGCCATGTATTTCCTGGAACTGTTTCAAAAAAAAAAAAAAAAAAAAGCCTATCTGGATTCTTTCTTCCCCACGCTCATTATTAGATGAAAATCATTTCAATATACTATTTTGACTTTAGATGGTGCAAGATTATATTCAGAAATTCAAGCCTCTACTGTTAGGTTGTTTACATGGTTTTCTGGCCCTTCTAACTTTGCGCAACCACTCTTTGCAGCTATATATTTTTGCAGTAAGGCATCCCAGGGGTCTGTGAGAAGTTTTAATGTCAAGCAGAACTAACATGTAAACTACACGTGACATACTCAACATATTTCACTTCAGAAAGTTACAGTATGCTTAGACGGGATGAAATAGGAAACAAATAGACTTAACACAGTATTTCTAAATCTTGGAAATCTGTTACCTGAACTTTGAGTCACTTTGCAGGACTCTGTAGAAATGCAAACGTGAAGTCCAAGGAGTAGAGCAGAAGGCGTATTGGGCAGGGGGACAGAAGATTGCTTTGAAGGGTGATGTAAGCAAGATTGCATCCTATAAAGAGAGCAGCTGCTTCTGCTGGTGCCAACATCGAGAATTTGTGCCACTGGCCTAGTTTTCTGGGGACTTTTGACCTGTACGCTCTTGAGGGCTTGCAGATGTGAATTAATCTGTCCTTTGATCTTTTCTTTCATTTGAATGTCTATGACCTGTTTTGGTCTTGTGTACTGTACTGTATTGTTTTATAAACATACTTGTTTCCACTGTTTGAAAGCTGTAGTTGAAAGTTAGGTTGCAATTATGAGTTGGCTGTCAAAAGAATTAATTTTCTGCTTTAAGCAAAATATCAATAGACGCATTCAATCCACTCCTGTGATACAGATTCATTTTGAATTTACAGGGTAATTTGCATTAGTGGTTGTACTGCATGAGCAATAAATATGACTTTCTTGGTTTCTAATGATGATAATAGTTCTCTTTGTATTACTGTAAGAATTGAATCCACCATCATTCTTTTCCTATTATTATTGTGCTGTAAAGGAAAAACAGTTTTGCATTAACCAAGAGGTAAAATGCATGTATTTAGCATCATTCTTGCAGGTAGTCCTCAATTCTGAAAAGACCTCTCAGAAGCTGCATCAAACGGGAAAGCCAGACGGATGGCAGAATGCAGAAGCTGCCGTTTAGGATCGAGTACAAAATGACACCCAAGAAATTCTTCATGGATGCTGCATAAGTACAAAGACGCCACTATTTCAAGGTGAAAAATAGTCAATGTGAAACTTGTTAGATGAATAAAAAACTATGCTAATCAAGACACTAGAGTACCAAACATGCGACAAGGCTTTTTTGTAATGAACATCATGCCCAGCATGAAAAAGTACTCTTTTTATTGTAGATCGTTTAAAAGTGCACAACAGTTTGGAAAAAAGTGCTTTTCATTTTTCTAGTAATAAGAACTGTGTATCATTCTAAGAGATACTGGACACAGGTTTTTGAAAACAATGTTCTTTTAAAGGTTAATTCTATTCATAAATACTTCACAGGAAAACATTTGATCTGCTGTTCATCCTGAAGACTCTTAAAGGAAAATGTTTTGGTTGCGTTCTCTTCTGACTAGTTCAGGAGCTCAGTCTTACCTGCATTCTAATGCTTTTTTATGTTCCTGATGGCACGGCTTAGACATCCTTGTCTCCATTACTGTCATGATTTCCATATCAAGTGATGAGAATTTTTCTTCATGATTGGTGAAGTGTCATAACATTAATGCAAGTCAATTTGAAGTTTTTTTTCCAAAGGAATCTCTTCCTTCCTAATGAAAACCATTTGAAATAGCAAACCTACTCAGTTTTTCAGAAAGTGATATAATACACCTGTAGAGTACAATGTCCTCGGAGTTGTTTTTTCAGCAGAAGAAGAAAACTGCTGTTTTCTTCTTCTTCTATCACCTTAGACTTACTTTATTCAAAACCTTTTTAAACCTTTGAATTTCTATTTTGATAGCTAATTCCTTTCACATTGTGCTATAGCATATGTATTTTGAAAGGCCATTTGTACACATTCAAATGGCTTACTTCTATTCTACTAAGAAATGGCTGTACTTCTAGTAGGGAAACTTCAAGGTCCAGTAAGATTTTATCTTGTACAAAATTTAAAAAACTCCAACTCTTAAAAATGATACCAGAAAATGACGTCTGTAAGACTGTGGCAGGAGGCTTTTTCCAGAACAATGTGCAGTTCTTCCCAATTCTATTTTTCCCTCCCATTACTTTGTACACAAAGATTTTTACACAGTCTTCTAACAGTGGCATGTTACTACTGGGCTAGAGTATTGCCCTGCCAGCATTGGAATTGACTCAAATGCAGTTGTGTTCAAATTTGCTGATGGGACAAGGGTTTTTTGCTGAACACACTTTAGCAAGCAAGAGGGCTTCTTGGCCTTTCGATGCTATGAGTCCCAGAAAAAGATGAATGAGGTGGTGACTTGCCTCGTGTTTTGAAGAGAGATCAAAAACTTATTTCTGGGGTCACCTCCCTTTTGGTACAGAAAGCGCACAGAGGGCTTTGAAGCAGCACTTTCACCCTCTTTGCATTCACTAGTAAATCTGAGACAGAGCTTGGCCCAAGGTTTGTGCAAAAATACTCTTTTGATGCAACTGTTAACCAGACAATATCTCTGGGAAAATTTGCAGGGGCAGAAAGCAAGCCCCTCCCGGGAAATCTACTGAAATGGTTCAGAAGTTATTCCCATTCACTGTTGCTAACCTCTGCTGTCTAGCTGTCGGATATGCTTGGGACCATGTTGAAATAATTCTAAACAATGTACTGAGGCTGCAACATTGAGGAAACATAGGTATTTTCCATAGGTGTCAGGGGAAAATATTTTTATGGGTAAAAATGAGTTCCATAGAAAACAAGAACAGCATGGTAGAAAAAAAATTACATCCAAAGAATGAAGATGCCCAGAATTCTTCTTTTGAAGTTACACAGAGTCAATATTTTCTAAATAAGGTTGTGAAACTTAAGAAGAAGGAGGAGTACATTCCACCTGACTGGTGCACAAGTTCATGTTTCCAACTTACAAAAACCATATTATTAAAAGAAAAATGTTCCGCCTTGTGGAAAAGTAGCCCATTCGTAATTGTATCAAAGGTAGGGTTAGATCAAGTATTCCTACAAGACAGTAGTAGTACTATGAAAAGCCTTTTGGCATCTATTTGACTACAGGAAACTTGAGCAAGCAGAAGCGTCTTTCCCTGCTGCAAGCTGTACTTCCGATTTGCTGCTGCTGCTTAAACATTGTCAAAAGAAAACTTGTCAAAAAAGAACTACTCTATACAAGCAACTGGAACTATCCATTGCGTTCCAGCCAATTTGAACTAGAAAATATCAGACACACACTCTAGCTGAATATTCTAATGCATAGATGGAGTATACCATCACAAAGAAATGGGAACGCTGGAGAAAGGAGCAAATGCAGATGAATTTCAGGGAAGGAAATTATTGGAGAGCTACTGCAGTCCCTCGACTTTACAAGAAATGATGTCCAGTAAATCCCAACCAGAAACCTACATAACTCCATTTTGAAGTGAGTTGCATCTATGGTCCTCTGTCCTTCCTAGATGAAGAAACTGTGTTTTGAATCAATCTTCCAAGCAGTATGGCTAAAGACCTTAGATACCTCAATTTTTTTTTTTTTTTTCCAGAAGCAACTGTCTCAAAACCTCTTTAAAGCTGGCTTTTCCCCTTAAGATGCTATATATTCAAAGAGCACCCTCTCATTTAACAGGGTATTCCAAACATCATTTCCAAACTTAGACTAAAAATAACACTCTTCCTAGTTATCTTTCTTTTTTTTTTTGCAGCTTCCTGCTAACATAGGCAGCAAAGTAGAGAACAGATCCCAGCTCTTTCTGGAACATCTTGAACAAATGCCCTTGCTTGTGTTCCAATCATTCACTTTGCCAAAATCCCTAATGATGAAGAAAAGGTTGTGAAGGCATTACTAGTAGTATGATATGGCAATGTATGGGTGTGATTTATCAAGTAGAATTTGTATCACATAGATGATACTTGGCAAACAGCAAATGAAGGGGTTTCTTTCAGCTCTCAGACTGATGTTACATCTCAGTAATTTATTAAAAAGATAACAAGAAGGATATTTTATAACAGTGAACTTAATTACACCCCTACCATGGACATCTGAATCTTAGGAATAGACAGTGTCTGATTTAGAAAAAAAAAAAAGAATTATCACAGTTTAAAGAAGCATATGATCATGAACACTTTGCTGATGGAACATAGCCTATTCATTGGCTGAAATGAAGCAGGTAGACAGGACATAGGAAATATTGTTTTGTGGATCAAACATTTATTTTTTTAAAGTGATGCTTACAGATGGTGAACTCACCAACTTCGATATTGCACAGTAGATAAGGGTACCTAACTTGCTCCATCAAGTTATCCCTTGGAATCATCATCCAAGGACATTTCCCCCTGCCTCTGTGAAAATGTGCCTACCTTTTTCACAATACTTTTGCAGCAGCATTGCTAGGCCTGATCAGCTGGTATGGAGGGTGAATTATCAGCAGCAAGGTGACTGGCCAGGGTCATTTGATTCCATGGATTTTGATCTACCGGATATTTTGAAGACCTGCTTCAGCCCTCTTTGTCAGACACAGCCTTCAAATGGTGCTAAACAATTGTTCGGGCTGTGGACCACATGAAAAAGTACTTTCTGGTGCCTGTACTGGGCCATATGCTCTTGATTCTCTCCCTCAACTTCTCCATCACCTCTCATCTCTTTCACATGAGCTATGTTCAAGGTCCACAGGATACTTTTCACAGAATCTTCAGGCCTGATGCAGTAAGAATGATGAACAGAACGCAGCTGGGATGAATTTTCCAGTTTGGATAAAACCTTTTGTGCACCCAAATCCCCCTATGCCCAGAAAAACCTTCACTAGTACTAGTGTTCTACCTAATCTGCAATTTAGTCTGAAAGAAAAGCTTTTGTCTGAGAGTATCTGAGAGATCTGCATGAAGCACAGATATCTGACCTATGCAATTTTGAATATCAGAGAAAAAAGAAAAAGGCAAGAAGTTTTTCATTTTACTGGTTTTAATTTTCAATTCCATGCACTTTTTCAAAAAGTGTCAATCTCAAATGGCCATCAACATATTTCAGTCATCTGTAAGTTAGTATTCCTATCAAATGTGTTTCAAATCAAAAGAATTTCAAGCCTCTCCTCAAAGTTCATATGCCTAGATTTAGTATTTCTGATCTAGATTAGATGAAAGGAAGACATTTTTTGCTGTTGGGGTGCGGGAACGCTGGAACAGGTTGCCCAGAGAAGTTGTGGATGTCGCATCCCTGAGCGTATTCAAGGTCAGCTTGGATGGGGCTTTGAACAGCAACGAATGCGACCCTTGATGGTAGATAAACAAAGCTTGAATATAGAAGAAACTCAGATTGAAGTACAGGAGCAAATTTTCTCTCAGCTCTTGGGGTAAGTTCAAAGTTGTACAAAATTGCATTTCTCTGTGATTTTCACTACTGTAACAGAAAGCTTCATGAAAACTGTGCAGAAGATATCACATTTTAAAAGCGATAAGAACTACAATATCAAACACACGGGATGGGTTTCAACATGGGACACGCTCTGAGAGAAAATCTCTGTATTTCAACACTTCATCCCAATCATTAGGATTTCATGAAGTGCCAAAGAAGGCGGCAAAATGTCCTTCAGGACATTATTTACTGTAGTTCAGCCTGGCCATTAGTTGGAATTGGTGTTTGAACTAATGTCGATGTACCACACACACTTTCCATGCACTGAAAATTACTGTTTACAATGAATAAGCAATGAGGATCAAAATTGATTGAAAGCATCTTAAAAATGTCAAGTATTTCACTGTAAATGATCTAGGATCAAAATACTTATTCTACCTTAGTGAGGGACAAATAAATTCTTCCATACCACGATGGTTTAAAATTGTATAAACCAATGTTTTCTTCTGAAAAGACATCATCTAATTCTTTCTATTTGTAGAAGAAAATCTTCCTAGACATAGAACTCAGTAATTTTAAAGGAACAAATGAAAGGAAAATATTCTGCAAACAGAATTCAATGAAAAGCTGTCTTTTAAATATGAGGTAGATATTAAACAGAATTTTAGTACCAGATATTTGAAATAGTGTACCAGCTATTTTGCCCACAAAGAGTGGCATTTAGCATTTCAGTCTTTTCCAAGGTGTTCATGATCTGCTATGCTGATCTCTGTGCGTGCCTAGGTGTGTGCGGAAGGGGGGGCATGTGAAGGGGAGTGTCTATGTTTGTTTAACCCTCGTCGTGGCAGATTCATGCCTCAGCTCCATCATTTTTTGTAAGAAACTTCCCAGAGAGTGGATATGAAGTTTCATGTTCAAAAGAGATCAATTCCTAAGTCATCCATTTTACTTTACCTTGTAAATCACTTTGTTGATATTGATAAAATATGCTTTGTTGCATGTTTTATCAAATATGCTTTCACGCTACATGGAGGAATGAGAATGTGGAGAATCCCTCCAATGCCTTGCAACTTTTCTGCAAATAGATTTTCAAGGAAATCATCATTTCTCTTTTCAATATGTCTGGGACAGGCATGATGGTGGTGTCAACCTGTTGGAGTTTTTGTTGCTGAGGGAAGTTGTACGAATGGATTGGTTTTTACATTGACCAGTTACTGAATCAATTGCATGAACACATTTGAAATTCAACTGGGGTTTCCTTTTTCTAGCAGACTACTTCTAGAATTAGCTAGCAGACTCAAGATGACTCTTTTTCTCTGTTTTTGTTTCTTTCCTATTTTCTTGGCTTCTTTGCAACTATCTACACAATTGTAGAACTTTTTTCCCAACTAAAATTGTTTGATAGACTGATAATTCAGATACGCTTTTTACAAGGAATGTTTTCAATCTTTGTTAGAGTTAAGAAAGTTAAGGACATAGGTCCTTTTCTTCCCTTATGAATATTGCAATGAAAAAGTTAAATAAAGACCAACTCTTTATTTTTATTTGGAATCCAAGTAGATAATTCCCATACAGTAATACATTTTGAGGACCGATGTTTGTCATTCTGATGTAAGTTGTCGCTTCTTAAAAACATGCCTTCAGTGACTACGTTGACAACACTTTCGGTGAAGATCCTAACTGGTCTTAGACACACATAGGGAGAAATTTGCTCAGCCAGTGTCAGTCTTAAGCATGCGTCTTAGAAGATCTTTCTAGAGCTGGGGAATTTTCTTATGAAAGGGATTCAGTTATGGAAGAGACAGTTATCCCGGAGTTTTACATTCATCTTGAACATTACTTAAGGAACTTAAATCCCATGTCCATTTGAATCTCGCTCTGCACAGAGCTTTGTCATGCCAGTCCTTGAAATGCATCTCTAAGAGAATTCACTAGCACAGAATGAATGAGGGTGGAAGCGGTCTGTGGGGCTCACCAAGTCTAATCCCCCTGCTTCAACCAGGATACCTAGAGCCTGTTGCCCAGGATTATATCTGGGCTTACTTTTAATGTCTTCAATGATCCAGACTCCACCATCTTTCTGGACACTCTGTGCCATGGTTCAGTCACCATCACAGTAAAAAATCAGTTTGTGATGTTCGGAGGCAATCTCCTGTATTTCAGTGTGTGCCCACTGCCTCTTGTCTTTTCACTGAGCATCATTGAAAAGACACTGGTTCCCTGCTCTTTACACTATTCCTTCCTACATTGCGATGCGATGTAGATAAATGTCAAAAACTTCCCTGAAGTCCAGGCAGACGATATTCTCTTCATCTACCAGGCAAGTTCATTCACCGGAGGACTTTAAAAAGTTGTCAAGCACAAATTTCCCCTGGTAAATCCATGCTGACTACATTATTTTGTCCTCCTTCATGTGCCTGGCAATGCTTTCCAGGAATAGCTACTCCATCAACTAACTTCCTGGGGATAAAAATGAGGCTGGCTGGCTTGTGCTTTTCTGAGTCCTCCTAGTTGCCTTTTTTCAAGATGGGTGACATTTGCTTTCATCCAGTCTTTGCTCACTTTCCTCAGTCACCATGATCTGTCAAACATGATCAGGAGTGGCCTCAGAATAACATCTGCTAACACCCTTGAGACCTGTGCATCCATCTCAACAGGGCCTGTGGACTTAATGGAATACTTACCAATTCTGTGACTATGCCCATAAAAATTTGCATGGGATAAGAGGACATTTTAACATGTACCTGAAGAGTGAGTGAAAAGCTATGGAAACAATCCAAAAAGACAAAGAGTAGAGTTCCCTTTGAGGACAAAGCATCCCATCATGGAGCTGAGCAGCTTTAGATCCAGGTAAGCTTCCTCTCTGAAAGGATGCAGAAGACATGATTTTACCTTATCCAGTAATAAAATGTGTTGACCATTCACTTGCAATACAAAAAATTCAATGATTTCCAAAATTATTGCCTCCTAACTAGACAATAGTGTACTGGCTGGGTATGCCCCTAACAGATGAAAGCACCTGCCTGATGTCTCTTATGCGTGCAGACGATTCGAATTAGGTCATTTGAGTGGGGATTACTGGTCTTCGAATTTTCTTTCTGATGAATTTGGAATATTTACTGAAGCAAGGACCTGAAGATGAGAACTTCATTTCCCATCAGCGCACTCTAACATCCATGGCCGTAATGCCATTGTTTCTCCCCAGCTGAGTCAAGAATTGATGAATACAAAGTGGATCAGCTCCAAAAGGAAAGATCAAGGCTGGATAATATTCTCTCTTGGTAAAGCTATTTATCTCAAATGAAGTGACTGGCTTCAGTGATTTCTCACTGGTCTAAAGCTACAAGGAGGGGGAGATGGACAAGGTTTCCTCGCACTGCCATTCTCTTTGTCACCTCAGTGTTTAATACGGGTATGAAGACATTCCAAAAGATAGCTTTGCAGAATTCATAAAATTCAGTCGTAAAAAATCATTTCTTAGCAGCTGAAATGAAAATAGCAAATAAAATGCAATTAATTCCGTGGAAGATTGAAATGATTGTTTCTTCATTTTGCATTGGAGGATGTATATTGTATAAGTTTGTCTTGCCTTGTTCTCCAGGTTTTGTAACTGGCACACCTTTCCTTATGAACGCACTGTTCTTTTCTAAATACTCTCATATGGAGGAACATGCTTCTGATAAGAAGAGCACTAGGATGTCTTTACTTGACCTTCTATTTTTACTGATGCTTGGTCCTCTGAAATGAATGGTTTTCTAAAATTGAAATGTGCTACTATTGTTCCCACGGGGTAAGCTGCGGACTCTTCCTGTCGGAGCTGTCACTAATCAGCTATTCTCCTATCTGCCTTTAGTAGTTGAATGTTCTGGTCTAAAAGTAGCACCTTCTGTGTAGCCATGCTCTTAGTTGCCAGTCTCATCCTAAATCCAAAGACCCTCCTGCAAAGGACCGCTGGTTCTGTAGTCAACTAAGGAAAAATGACCCGTCCATCCATGCTTTCTGATTTAAAATATTAGGGTATGATGTCCCTAAACAATTCTCTGCAGTTGAACACTACTTATCTTTGGCGTGTTTCTTCAACTCACTTGCAAGTCATTCATGCCTTAGGTTATTGGGAGAATTGCTTCATTGGAAGATGATTAAAAGGGGTATGAGAATACTTTTGTGCTTCTGCTATGAGGATACTTTTCAAATCCATACAAACTCCCTGCAAATGCAAAAACCTGCATCCTGTATTGTCCTAGCTTATAATATCAAAATGCATCCTATTCCCACCCTCAAGAACTGAGGAAACCAGGGGTGGCATCGTTTTTTCCTTCTCTCCTGTTAATGGGCCCATCAATGTCTTGCCACATGACTCAGAGATAACTCCCTCCAGGAGCCATTTCTGTTTCACGGGTAATCAAGGACCCACATCATGACTCAGAACGATATCAGCCCATTGGGAGATGCTCTGCCCAGGGGGTAGGAGCTAAGCATCCCCACCTGGATATCATCTGGGTTTTAGAAGGCAAGTAGCACTATTTCTACTGCATTGCCAGAGGAACGGCCACCCTTAGCCACTGGTTTTCCAGAGGACGAGAGCTACCAGATGGTTTCTACAGAATCACCACTTCAACAAGACCATTTCATCCAAACTGCTTTCACCACCCTAACTAGCAGGATGTCAGCTTGTATTCTGACTCTGTCAGTGGTTTTTCTTTTGTACTCTTGCATGGATTTGGGTTTTTTCCCCTTTTCCTAATAAACTGGATTTCTGACTTGGAGTCTTGCTGCAGTGCTGGATTTCTTTAGCCCAACTAGCTCCCGACACCGACAGCGAGAGTGGGCTGCCCCAAGTAAGCTGTCGAATCCGGGCTGCAGCTGTAGGGCACAGCTGCTCTACGGCACAGGTGGACTGCCTTGGGGATAGAACTGCGCTGAGGGCAGGGACAAGGAACAGGGAGAGGTCTTCTGCATATTTTTCAGTTTACTCCCTGGAGGGTCAAGGACAGAAAGACAATGATTCAAAGGCATCCATCAACTTCTAAATGGGGGGAAGGTCCCAGGGGAGGATGCAGTCTTTAACCAACTGGGAGAAACTGGGGGTGGAAGACAAGGAGGGGAATACAATGTTGAAACCAGTAGGGGGACTACAGGGGAGGAGAGTAACTTGAAGAAACCACTGGGGTTTTGAAGGGTACAAAATTGAGAGGGAAGTTTCTAGAGAAAGGGGCAGGCTTGGGGAGAGGTTGATGTTCAATGGGAGAAGGAACAGGGAACAAAAGGGCAGGTCTTTGGGGAGAGGGACAGCTAGGGCAAAAGCCAACAATACTGGGGGGAAAGGAACAATCCATTCATAATAACATATGCTATAACAGCACAAAATAGGAAGCCTTAGAAAATGGACTACTAGAACTGCAGTACAATAATAAACACACACTGCAACAGAGTGTCTCACTGGTTTGGCTTTCAAAGCAGAAGAGGTGCCAACCTAAAAATTTCCCAACTTCAAGGTTAACTGGCTGCAGTTTTGATTTCCTTCTTAAATATATCACCAAGGCGCTACCAGCTTCTGTAATTGGCTCAGCAGCATGTCTGTTCTTAGTGCCAAGCAGGGATTCACTTTGCCAGGCATGGAGGAAGCTTCTAGGAGCTTTGCACAAAAAATCACTTCTGTGGCTGGCTTCTTCCCTCCCCACCAAAAACCAAGCCATGCCAAACCAACACCTTAACTAATTCGTAGTACTTAGTACGCATCCAAGAATGTCTTTTAAATGATGCTTTATGTTTTTACCAAACGCACTGAAAAGAAGTGGATCCATAATATTGATAAAAATTGTTCCAGTTCAATAGAAATATTGGGTCATGCAACTCTAGATTACATAGCTGTTTTTTTGTACAATACCCAGAGGCTTTTTTCACCTCCATGGAAGAGCCTAAATGAGGGATGTGGGAGTCCAGGCGGCTCTCCAAAATGCAGTTTATTCCATCCAAGACGTTGCAGCAGTCCAGGGTACTGGGCAACAGAGCCTGTGCCTACAGCTGTCAGCTCTAGCTACAGGCGGGCCTGGAGACCCTTTGGTTTTGGCACTTTGCTGAGCATCTTCATACAGTAGAACCAATCTATCCCTTAACTATTATCTATAGCCTATCCTAACGACTCTAATTACCATATGTTGCTATTCTCCACTCACTAAAAGTCAGTATATTACAGTTGAAGCGGAAAGTTGTTTTTCAGTTTTCTTGACAGTGGAAAATTTGGAGAGCTTTTTCTGCTTGCAGCATTTGCTGACTTGTTTGCCTGTGCTAGCTTCCTGCTTGGTAAAAACATCTTCTTGTTTGGGGTGGGTTTATCCTTTGCTGTAAGTCATAAAACCCTCTTCTAACTAAGGTATCCTCGGTTATCCAGTAAGACAGGCTCAGCAATTCTTTTCTTCTAGATCAAAACTTGCTTCCAACTCTATTCCTTCTTCAGACTCCACATTGAAAAATCTTTCTGCCAAGCATACATATCTGTGAGACTTTCTTGTCAAACTTTCATCTTTCCCAACACCTCTAAAGAAATGTTTCCTGATGGTTTGGATCAGAAGATCCAGTATTGCCATCCTGAGATTTTTCTTTCGAAACCCATAAGCTGTGCTCAAGGTGTTGGCTATGTTCTTCATTGTGCCTTGCATCTATTTTGGCTAGAAAGCCAGTGTAGATGATGTCCTTGCTGCAGTAGCCATGGGAAATAAGGTGGAGTGTCTGGCTGATGTACCGGGATGTAGACTATCCAGCACTCCCCCAGGGAGGCGAGGATCCCTAAAGGAATAGAATATTGGCTATGCTCTGGGAGTTTTACAGAGAGAAAGATCCTCACAGCTCAAATGATTTGTCTCCTGGTGTTCTGAGGAGTATGTGGTGAAGAAGAAGGCTGCTGTCTTTTCCAAGAATCTTCCGTGCATTCAAGAGGATCATTGAACTTCTTGTCTGAGAATGAAAGAAATATTAGTAGTAATTAGTACTTTTTCTCTGTCTGTGCATCACTGATTGAATTTGGGTAGGCAATATTTTTTTTATTTATTTCTTTGAATTATTCATCATAAGGTCTTCCAAATTCCCAAATTCTGCTTCACTTCTTTCTGTTGTAGGCCAGTCTGGTTCATCTTCTCTTCTACTGTATTATTGCAGACCATATCTGAATGGATTTTTTTTTTCATTTTGAACATTTGGTTTAAACTGAATGAACAGAACGCTTTATTTATCCTTATTTGACCAGTTTGCAAGGAAATACAGAATTTTGAAGAGAAGTGACGTGACTCCACTTGAGGTTTTCAATGGAAGAGAAGAATGACGATGTCCTACATTCACAGCATTGTTTACAGTAACATTGCAGCTAGTTTCCAGCAACGAAGGTCAGGTTCTGGAAGCAGGCATGCATGATTGTAGAGAAGTCTAAAAAGTTTCAGTTTGGCCGCTTTTCTTGAAAAATAGCTAATATGTCTCAACGTTGTGCTGAATCTTGTTGTACAGACACTTCTTTTGAGGTCTGAACTCCTTGCTGGACTTCTGTATCTAAGAATCAGATACAGTAAACCTATGTTTCCTTATATGCTGTAAGAATTTGGTTCTAATCTAGAAGAGCAAGAAAAGGTTGCCATATTAATACAAGGTAAAGAACCTGCTAAGAAAGCAGTTAATGGACTGCTTTTTTTATTGGAGCAGTGATTTAGTGGTTGGATGGGTTTTTTTTTTTTTTGCTTCTCAATAGAATTTAAGAAGTGGTGGGGTAAGAATGTGTGGATGTTTATAGGTTTGCCTTGAAAGAAGAATTACAGGGGAAACTGTTGTAAAGAATTGATGCAGAGCTCTATGCATTAATGCACTCTTCCGTACAGAGTTTCAGAAGTGAAAACCAAGAGGAGAGAGTGCCGACAAGATGAGAGTGCCGATTTACTAGAATGAATTCAAGATAGCATTCTTTTCTCTCTGAATTACAGCTCTAAACCTCATGGTAGTAATAGGAAGTACATAACAATCTCAAAGATTTAAAAATGGATGATGAAGTTTTCTATCCAGTAAACTGTAAGGCTTCACATTTTAACCTGGTTTGCATTTTGGCAAAAGCCTGGAATCTTCTGCAATTTGCCAGATAACAAGGGATTTAGAACAGGAAGTATGCAAGTAATCATTTGGAGCCTTCATCTCCCTTCTTAGAACAATGGATACATTTATTATGCTCCTATTTTTATTCCATCAGGGGATTTGATCATGGAAATGTCTAGTCATTCTTTTCTTGTTTCCAACCCCTCAAAGAGCATGAATCCAAACTATTCAGAAGTTCTTGATCTGCAACAGTGACAAGCACTATACTGGTAAGAGTCAGTGGACATTAGCAGATCCCCTATGCCAGCCCCCTATGGCGGGCAGTTCTGGCAGGACTGATGTGTGAGGGGCTGGAATTCTGTGAAATAGAACATTCTATGAATGGGGAAAATGGAAACAGATTCTGAACGTTCAACCCAACACGTGAACAAGTACTAGGGCAGGTAATTTTCTGTGGAAATTTCTTTAGCCCCAGTGTTGTGGATGATGATTACTCTTCCTACCTCCTTTGGTCAGCTGCCAGCACAGTCACGTTACTCCGCTTATGGACAGAAAACCAGAAGAAGTCATTTTTGAACAAAACACCCAGCAGGACCTTAGAGTGTTTTTGCTGCAAAATGTTTCAAGGCAGATAGGGAAACAATTCCATTGTAGAGAGTGTGCTGAGAAGACAAGTTTGGAAGTTAAAAACCATGGGATCTGTTTCTATATATGTCACTGATTTTGCTTATTATCAATTTGGTGGAGTTTCTTGTTTTGTTGGGTTTTTTTTTTGGTTTTTTTTGTTGTGGTTTTTTTTTTTGGTTTTTTTTTTTGTTTTGTTTTGTTTTGTTTTTTTCCTGCATCCTTGAGATGAAAGCATAAGACAGAAAAGTACGGTAAAGTTAAAATACTTTTGAGATGGCTTGTGCTGAAAAACTTGTAGCTACTGCTAAGGCCCATAAGCCAGGTCCTGTTTCATTTCTGAGAAGCTATAAAATTCCCATTGGTAATTTAGTTCTAAGCATCTGTTGTTATGGTGGAGATGCAAATTAAGAAGAACAATTTTTGAATCTGTAGGGATGTATTTACCATTTTGGAGCTGCCTTTTCAGTCTCTGAGCCATCAATGAAAAGAAGGAGAAGAATCTACACTCTTTTCAACCTGTGGACCATCCACTACTGTCCACGTGCTCAGATTCAAAGCCAAACAATCCTGTCGGGCCTGATTGGGAGGAATTATTTGGATTCAAAATACTAGACTAGTATTTGATTTCCATCAGCACAGTCCATTGGGCACGAATTTTGATATCAATAGAACCTTTCACGGGGATCCATCTTTCTCACCTGCAGTACATTTTAAAGAGAAGAGGCATTGTTGAATGGCTTCAGTGAAAAAAAAATCTTAAATGCACTCTGAATGGAATTGAGATCCAAAGGAGCCAGTATTTCAAGAAAGCCTGAGATGTTGTCTGCCATGAGATCCCTTCTAAGAGGTTCTATTAAGGTACCAAATTCTTCATCAAAATACTGTCAGATTGGTCAGAGGGGAAAAGCAAACTTTTTGAATGGTCCTTTGGGAAGACAGGGCTTGCAGCGAATTTAGTACTTGCTGCTAGGTTGCCTACATTCCAGGAAAGAGTATTAAATACTGAAATTCGACCGATGGTGGATGAAGTCTTTGTGACTGTGAAAGTCCAGTGCATGGCAATCTCAGAAAGGAACCCATCAAAGCCCCTGAAATGCCAACACACAAGTTGTGAGTTGGCAGTGCATGCCAGGTTTTAGCAAACCACAGCAAAATGCTGATTGCAAAATGAGGCCATCAAGTCACATCCGGTATGAAGCAGTAGGAAAGAGGAAAGCAGCTGAGAGCGTCAACCCTGCTAAGTAGTCTCAGTATTCTTATTGCCATTAGCAGAAATGTGAAATGAGTCTATAAAAATTACAAAGGAGGCAAAAGAAAAGGGAGTGATGACTCCTCTGGCATAGTGTTTCCTAACAGGGATCTTCAAAATCCTGTAAAGATTCTCTCATCCTTTAAAAACTGAAGGAAGGTATTAATGGCAGTAAGGAAATGGCATCAAATGCTAGAAAGACTCTGGGCAGTGTACTTCTAGACAGAAATGCCACTGATGGAAAACCGACTAAACTGGCACCAATGCAGCAGCATTGTACTAAAGCCCAGAAATTGTCCACGGCTTCACTCTCTGCCATTCCTTTCATATGCACACAGCAGCTCTGCAACATTCCTACTCATCATCTCCTTGGCAAACTGGGCGTGAGGGTCCGTAGTGACGCAGAGTCCCCAGGCAGGTGCAAAGGAGAGCCGCTTTCTTGCAAAAGCCAGGCTTTTGAAGCAGTCAGGCCTTTATCACTTGCATAGCTTTAAGCCGCAACAAACATAATTCAACCAACCGTCATACCCCACGCTGTGAACACGCAATGCTTCTAGAACTTCTTGATCTACCTCTAATTCAGCTGTCTCACTTTCCCCTAGTCATTTTCTACTTAGCCAAAGTAACGGGCCTCAGCCATGGTTTTACAAGGCCTTCCTTTCGGAAAGTTCTACCTATATGCAACAGCATACCACTAGTTTCTTCACCACCAAGAGTTTAGGTAGATGATTGGCATCTGCCCTTGCGGTGAAACACAATGGGGAGAGAAAATGCGGTTGGAGATGTTCAGTCATTCCATTTTCTAGACAGGCCAAATCAAAAGAAAAGCAAGCTATAGGATTGTGTACTTGCTCTTACAGAACACCTGCTGCCATCTGACAATGAACTAGCAGAAAATCAGCAAGAATGAGACTTGAGGCAAACAACCTTTGGAAGGGAATAATGGGTTGATAAATAAAGACAACAGTTTCCAGGCTCTTGAGATACTTTAAATGACAGCAAAGGATTTGAGAGCAGAGGCTGAACTGGTGGGGAAGGATTCAAAGAATCCCAAGAAAAACATGACCAAAGAATAAAAGAACCCCAAGAAAAATAGGGGCAACTGACCTGTTAAGGCCTTCAGGAAATCAGTGGCCGCTGATTTAGATAGGCCATTCAAGTTCATTTACTGGTGCACCTTCCACTCCTATTTCACCTGTCAGCATCACAGGGTGAATTGAGACCTTGGAATCAAGATTATTTGGGATTCTGTTCTTAGCTTTAGGAGAGAAGTACAGCAGATGAAGTACCTGTTACTGATGTGATACCCAGGAACACAGAGTTGACACATTTCATTGAAGTCCAATCACAACTAGCAATACTAAGAGGATAGGATTGGCGCCTTTTCATGACGCTCTTCTTGTTACGCAGCCTGCTCTGATTCTGGTGAAACTTTTTCATTAGCTTCTCTCTAAAAAGGAGAAAAACCAATTAAATGTCCCTCCCTGCTGATGCTAATCGAGTCAGAGGTCTATGAAAGGGCCAAAAATATTCGGAATTCTTCTTAGACAATGGAAATGGAAGCAGAGCTACCAATCTATTTCCTTGCAACATATCCCTAAAACTCATTCCCTTCTATTCATCACTTATGTATAGCCAGCAGTACATTCAGGAAAAGATGAAACTGACTGATGTCAGCAAGGGAAGGACTTGAAAGAACTATTCCCATGAATCATCGTATAGACAGTAACTCTAGCATTAAAATCAGAACCCTTTTAGTAAGTATCACTTATGGGAAATTCAGGACTCCTGCACAATGGACCAAGAGGATTAAGCAGAAGCCGTTTATGGTTTACATGATGCACTTACTCATTCTGACTCTCTGCACACGCTAGTCACGCTTTTCTTATTGGTGCCTTTGTCTTGTCCACGCATTCTGCGTGCACCTCTCAGAAGATGTGTTTCCTTACAGTCCAGGTACTTTGCCCCTCCCCCCCCCACGCCCCCCCCCCCCCCGTTTTGGAGTTCTTGTGGTCTTGGAATTTAGTTTCTCAGCTTTTCCTCTCTTGTTTTAGCAAGGCTTATGTCTTGATGAATTCCAGAGGGCCCTGAGAAAATTCTGAGAAGAACCGTTCCACGCTGGATGGCTGGTGCAGCCCGTAGTCTAAGCGGTTCAGATACATTGTCACAATTGCCCCTTCTTCTTGCACCAGCCAGATCTCTTCCAATGTCATTTTTAGCAAGAGGCACACCAGTTTCACCATGCATGGAATAACACAAAGCAATGAAATAATGACTACTGGTAAAAACAAAGCTCCATTTACGAGATCTTTCAACCACCCAGTTCTTTCCCATCCCTCAAACCATTGATGCAAACCCCACTCGTTCCCAGTCAATTTCTTCATATTGTCTTGTACTTGTGTGAGTTTCGTATGAATGGCTGCAGAATGGTCCAAAAGATTCATGCAACATATTCCTTATAAAATTCCTAACACTCGTACCCATGTGCTAGTAACAATAAATCTATTTCACCTCCTATTTGCAGTGTGCTATATCTAATAGGATCTACGTCAGTGAGCACCTGACTTAAAATAGAAGAAGTTACGATAAGTCGTTTGAACATCCAGCACCCCAAATGATTAAAAGCAGCCAAACCTTGATAAGCAGCGCCATCTAGCGTAAGGAAGAACACAGTTATTCCTGCTGGAACGAGCAAAACTCGACATAATGGTGCCAATCACGTCTTTAGCTAGTGTTCCTCTCTAGGTATTCCCGGAAACGAAAAAGCGGCTTCCTCCAGCAAAACCCATTATGAAGGTAAGAGAGCCCGCCGAAGAGCGGCTTCTGTTAAAAGAATCCGGCTACCGGCACCTACCTTCGGACAGCTGCGTATGCCCGTCTTCTGCGTCTCTTGCCGCCTAGACCTTAGCGAAAAGCTTTTCCAGGCATTATCTCAAAAAGGAAATGTGCCATCACGACGGTTGTCATGAAGGTACTCGAGTTCTTACATTCTCCTGGAGAAAAGAAAATATAAGATTGACCAGGGAGTGCTGCAAATGGCTAAGAACGATAGAAAAGAAAGTTGTTTGAGAAAATTTTCCTACTTATGGTAATGTAAGTTGAAACTGTTGGAAAGTGGTTAGTTATCGTTTTCCCTCAGTTTCAGAGCTGCTCACTTAATCCCAGTGCTGTGCGGCTTCGTTCTTGACGTCTCAGCATCGGCCGAGCTCTCCGGCTGCCGGAGGCGAAGAAGCGGCTTTTTCGCGCCCAGAGCTTTCTGCCGGTCGCGGTGCGCTCCGAACCGCGGCTTCTGCCGAAAGCCGCCAGGGACCGGCACCTACCTTCGGACAGCTGCGTATGCCCTTCTTCTGCGTCTCTTGCCGCCTAGACCTTAGCGAAAAGCTTTTCCAGGCATTATCTCAAAAAGGAACTCTGCCAGCACAGCAAGCGTCCCACGACGGTTCTCATGAGGGTACTCGAGTTCTTACCATCTCCTGGAGAAAAGAAAATGTAAGATTGGCCAGGAAGTGCTGCATAAGGTTTAGAAGGATGCAAAAGAAAGCTGTCCAAGAACTTTTTCCCTACTTATGGTAATGCAAGTTGAAACTGTTGGAAAGTGGTTAGTTATCGTTTTCCCTCAGTTTGAGAGCTGCGCACTTAATCCCAGTGCTGCGCCCCTTCGTTCTTGACGTCTCAGCATCGGCCGAGCTCTCCGGCTGCCGGAGGCGAAGAAGCGGCTTTTTCGCGCCCAGAGCTTTCTGCCGGTCGCGGTGCGCTCCGAACCGCGGCTTCTGCCGAAAGCCGCCGGGGACCGGCACCTACCTTCGGACAGCTGCGTATGCCCGTCTTCTGCGTCTCTTGCCGCCTAGACCTTAGCGAAAAGCTTTTCCAAGCATTTTCTCTAAAAGGAACTGTGCCAGCACAGCAAGCGACCCGCGACGGTTTTCATGAAGGTACTCGAGTTCTTACCATCTCCTGGAGAAAAGAAAATGTAAGATTGGCCAGGAAGTGCTGCATAAGGTTTAGAAGGATGCAAAAGAAAGCTGTCCAAGAACTTTTTCCCTACTTATGGTAATGCAAGTTGAAACTGTTGGAAAGTGGTTAGTTATCGTTTTCCCTCAGTTTGAGAGCTGCTCACTCAATCCCAGTGCTGTGCGGCTTCGTTCTTGACTTCTCAGCATCGGCCGAGCTCTCCGGCAGCCGGAGGCGAAGAAGCGGCTTTTTCGCGCCCAGAGCTTTCTGCCGGTCGCGGTGCGCTCCGAACCGCGGCTTCTGCCGAAAGCCGCCGGGGACCGGCACCTACCTTCGGACAGCTGCGTATGCCCGTCTTCTGCGTCTCTTGCCGCCTAGACCTTAGCGAAAAGCTTTTCCAGGCATTATCTCAAAAAGGAACTGTGCCAGCACAGCAAGCGACCCGCGACGGTTTTCATGAAGGTACTCGAGTTCTTACCATCTCCTGGAGAAAAGAAAATGTAAGATTGACCAGGAAGTGCTGCATAAGGTTTAGAAGGATGCAAAAGAAAGCTGTCCAAGAACTTTTTCCCTACTTATGGTAATGCAAGTTGAAACTGTTGGAAAGTGGTTAGTTATCGTTTTCCCTCAGTTTGAGAGCTGCTCACTTAATCCCAGTGCTGCGCCCCTTCGTTCTTGACTTCTCAGCATCGGCCGAGCTCTCCGGCTGCCGGAGGCGAAGAAGCGGCTTTTTCGCGCCCAGAGCTTTCTGCCGGTCGCGGTGCGCTCCGAACCGCGGCTTCTGCCGAAAGCCGCCGGGGACCGGCACCTACCTTCGGACAGCTGCGTATGCCCGTCTTCTGCGTCTCTTGCCGCCTAGACCTTAGCGAAAAGCTTTTCCAGGCATTATCTCAAAAAGGAACTGTGCCAGCACAGCAAGCGACCCGCGACGGTTTTCATGAAGGTACTCGAGTTCTTACCATCTCCTGGAGAAAAGAAAATGTAAGATTGTCCAGGAAGTGCTGCATAAGGTTTAGAAGGATGCAAAAGAATTTTTTCCAAGAACTTTTTTTCAGCTTATGGTAATGAGCTATACTGGAGGCTCAGACCATTCTTCTTCTTGGAATTGGTGAAGGATGCACAAGCACTGCTGATTGTGCTTCGTTGTGGTACAGGTAATAAATAGTTGATTGTTTTAATAAAAAAACACTTGAAATGCTAAGAGACGAATTTTAAAGCATAATTAATTGGAGAAAGATTCCTAAACTTGTGGCCGGTTTCCCCAACCCATCTATTGATTGCAAACGACATTCCTTGCTGTTGTTCTGGTGCATGAACCAAAGCCCAGTGATGTCTACTACTTAAGAAAGAGGTTCTACCTTCTTACTAGAATATGTTCTTACCCTTTTAAAACACTACCCCGAACATTAAGAACAAGAGATTACCTGATGAAGTAATGAAGTGCTTTGGTTGAAAGTAAATTGCATTTGAAGGAAACGGGTTTGGGGGCGAGCACAGGAAGATCTCCAAAGTAGAGTGCCAGCTTAGTTCTCTGCTTCAGAGATAAGTGAAGCAATTCAGGAATGTCTTTCCGTGAAAATAGTTTACAGATCTTTCTGCACATCAGGTAACCACCAGCATCAGAATGTGTGCAAATAACAGACTACTCACTACAAGGTTGTCATCCATGAGTGGTAAGGCAACTCAGACTCATAGCAGTGGTTTTGCTCTTGTGCCTCATAGAATAGACAGAAAAGAATGAGGAAAACTAATTTTTCCATCTAGTTTCTTTCAGTATTGGTTCCAGGACTATTTTCCTACCCTCAGGAGACAGCAAAAACTGTCAACAACTGAAATGCTTCAGAACTTGAAATGATCTGAATGGCAAATATTTCTCCTCAAATAAAATTTAAAGCGTAAGTCATAACGGTAAAACAGATCGAGCTATTTAAAGATGAATGTTCTAGACTTACTAAAACATTCCCAGAGATAACTATTGTGTCCTAAATCTGTTTAAAAGTCCAGAGTTCCTGGTAAAAAAACTTCTATGCAGATGAGGTAGCTACATGATAGTCTCTTTCCAGCTTAATTATACTCTTCACTCTCACCACCTCTACCAGTTGATTTTCGTAAGTTCTTAGAAAACAGTACTTTAACTTTTTTAGTTCTATGAAAAAAAATGACAGTGACAAGAGTTCTTTGCACTGCCTGTTTTCTGAGAAGCCTGACCATCAAGCCTTAGGAACTTGATCATGAGTTTTATTTCATCTCAAAGTAAATTTTAAGGGCGTGGCAGAGAGAATGGGAGCCTCATGCCAAACAGTTTAGGCTTCTAATTCTTGTATTGTCCTACTTACCTACGACAAGAACTGGAAAGAGGATAGATTCCAGTTAGCAGCTGTTAAACATTTGCACATACTCTTCTGCTAAAGAAGAGGTCAAGGATGGTTTTCTGGCCCTCCCTCCACAAGCTGCAGCTTCCTTCAAGGCACTTTCACCTGCTGTGGCATGGAGCCCTCCAGCAGCTGCACTGTAGGTATGTGTTCCTCCATGGTTCTCTAGGGACTGCTGGGAGACAACCTGCTTCACTAGGATATCTCCAGGGACTGTGGGGGATTCTTTGCTCTGTCAACTGGAACACCTCCTCCTCCTTGTCTTACTGTAGTATCACGGAGCTGCTTCCCATACTGGATTTTCCCCTCACTTGCCACTGCCCATTCATATGTTTTGTGCTTTTGACAATATATTCTCACAGAGACTGATGGGCTCAGCTGCAAAAATGTGTCTTGCTAGAAAATGACATGCTCTACAAAACCATGATTTTATAGAAAAGAATAGTGGAAGTACAAATATACTGCTAAAGGTCCGGAAACTTGACAGTGCTTCATTGTAATACATCCCCTGATTTTGCCTTCTTTCTCCTTAAGATCTGGAAAGAATACTGGGCAGGAGACAGTGTTGTTTCAAGGAAAAGACTTTTTTAGGATTCTAGGGTGCATCTTCAACTTTCTTGAGAAAATTGAGAAAAGGCCCTTTGTCTTCTGTGGTAAATATCATTAGGCAGTAGGGACAAATTCTGACCAACAAGAGCAGGTCAAAATCTGGTGAGATCAAGCAATATACCTTGAGTGGCCAGGACAGAATCATAGAGTGGTAGAATCAGTTGAATTGGAAGGGGCCCGTCAGGAGCATCAAGTCCAACTTCTGGCCCTGCATGGGACCTTCCTCAAGAATCACACCAGATGCCTGAGAGCAATGTCCCAAAGGTTCTTGAACTCAAGATAGGTGTGATGCTGTGACCACACCCTGGAGAGACTCTTCCAGTGCCCAGCCATCTTCTGGTTAAAAAACTTTTTCCTGATACCGGACCTGAGCCTCCCCTGACTCAGCTGCATGCTATTTCCTCCAGTTCTGTCCTTGTAAACCTCATTGGAGAACTTTCCGATACCTTCGTGTCTTTTTTCATTGTGGTACCCAAAACTGCCCCCAAGCACTCAAGGTGAGGCCGCCCCAGAACACAGCAGAGCAGAGCAGAGCAGAGCAGAGCAGGACAATGCCCTCTCTTGCCCAGCTGGTGATACTGTGCCTGATGCACCCCAGGACAGGCTTGGCCCTCCTGGCTGCCAGGGCACTGCTGATACCCATTTAGCTTGCCATTGGCCAGGAGCCTGGCTTCCTTTCAGCCTCTGGCTCCCTAGTCTATACACACACACAGAGCAGGATTGCCCTGTCCCAGGTGCTGAATCCAGCACTTGCCATCGCACAACTCCCTAAGGTTGGGGATTGCCTGTGGGAATCCTTGGAAACAGAGGATTTTGGGAAAGCTGCAAAAGGCAGGCCTCAGAGACAGCAGAACTGTGCTTGGAGCTAAGCAGTAGTCATAAGGTTTGTCAGCAGAAAAATGATAGAAGAAGTAGAGAAGTAAGGACAAATAGAACAATGGCCTGTGTATTAAAGCTTGACCAGAAGAACTCCCTAAGCTACAGCAAAGTAGATCTAGCCAGATGTTAGGAAGTTCTAAGCTTAATAATGGAGCTCTGTGCATTCTATCTTAAGGCTTACAAGCAGGTCTTTTATTCAAAAGAAGCAAGCGTTCTTTGAACCAAAGTTCTGTGTGCTTCTAGGGATCGGAAAGAACTAGTGTCAATATGCTTTTGCTTTGTGGGATTGGTCAAAAAGCTTTTCAAGTAAGTTGTAACATGAAGTTCTTTTTCTGCTGCTGGGGACGTGAGCTGCTGGCATCTTCCCACTGTCATAACCATGTCATGAGACTGATGCTGGAAAATACAACAGCTTGGGACGCCTTCCCCAGCAGTCCCGCCCCTTTCGTGATTTGTGCATAGACTCCCGGCCAGCCATAATTGCCCATCTCTCTTATTTGTCAAGATCTCTCTGCAGTGTCTCACTGGCCTCAAGGGAGTTAGTTGACAGCTCCTCCCAATGTAGCGTCTCTGGCAAACTTGCTTAATATTCCTTCAAGTGCCGAGTCCAAGTGCTTCAAAAGATGTTGAAGAGAACTGGCCCAAGGACGATACTGTCTTAGCCACTGAAATTAGCGCTTCATGCTTCTTCTTGCTCCTTAGTGCAGAAATCACAACAAATATCTTCTTTGTTTCTTTTCTATCCATGCAGATATCTTTGCTTATGCTCATGCTTTTTATCCCAACAGCAGCTGACACGACATTTACATACAGAGCAAGAGCACGCTTTTCCTGCTGTTACTAGACTTAACAATTTTGCAATCTGTCAATCAGATACCTTTGCAACTGAAGTCAGACCTTCAGCATTTCTCATCAAAAGAGTAGAATGTCCTCAGAAGTAGAGAAAACTTTGCTGCATACTCTGTAAGCCTGCAGAATAGATCATAAGGAGTTAGCATCACAATCATTTCAGCACTGACCCTATACTTGAGCAGGGAAAAAACTTCAAAGAACAGCTAATTAATGCAGCAACATAATCTAAGGAATAAAACAACTAGGATCTTCCAAACTGGTCCCTGCGGTAGAAATGTACTTGTAAGAATACAGAAGGTAAAAGATATGGTTTGGAAAGGCTACATCCTTGCTAAGCTAAATTGGATCTCATCCTGTAGATGAAAGATCAAGAAGCTCAAAGTGGAGCTAGAGAGACATGTCCAGATCATGAGATAGAGCAAAGCATTTTTCAAGATAATTAGGCATTTTGGTGGACTGGGCAGTTAGGTTAAATCTGCCACACTTACTCACTTTTGGGGACTGAATTGTGGAGTGCTAAACCATATCTGCTGCTCTAGAAAGTAAAAGAGACACATCCAAATGGTATGGCTAGTGTGAAGACTCTCACTCTCTATTGCTAAACATTTCATAAGCTATTAACCGGTCATAGGAACAAAATGAAATAAAGCCATTATACCATCTTGGAATGGAAAAATATGTTCAAAATATTTTTTTTCCTTCTGTTTTCTTCCTCTTTTTTTTTTTTTTTTTTTTTTTTTTTTTTTTTTTTTTTTTTAATCCCAGAAGATATGATTCATAATTTCAACCATTCTGGAATGCTTTCAATAGATGAAGCCAGCATAGTATTTTTCTAACAGGCTCTTGCCCCTTACCTTCTTCATTACTGTTTTGGAATATACTCCACAGTCATTTGATCTCAGTCAGTTTTTTATCTCTCTCCCCCCAAGACAAATTTTAAAGGACTACCTAACCACTAAAAATCATCATTTCTCTGGTTTCTCAAAGCTTTTTGAGAAAGTTGTTTTGTTTTGGTTTTTTCATATTGCATCATTCCTAATGTCTTCAGACCTACTACAAGTGGAAGTTCAAATAAATCTTACCTTAAAGAGACTGTGAAAGATAACAAACTGCCAGTCTTGGTATTTGTATTTTTCTAAATCCTTTTGATTTCAAGGTTGCCTTCCTGAATGCGCAGTTTAATTAGAAAACATTGTGTTTCTAAAGGAGACCCAGTTCAATTGCTTCTGCAAGTTCACCTTCATTTTGTAGGATTGTACTTCAAGAAATCTTGTTTCATTCAAACATTAAAAGAGTAGATTTGACATCATATGTGACCCTTTCATCTCTCTCATCTGTATTTCATTGCGTGAGTTTCACAGTTGCCTCCAAGAAGATTCCTTTCAATTCGCATAGCATGTTATCTGAAGATCTGTCTGCTTTCTTCACTTGCTTGAATGGGAAGACATGGGAAATACATTCTGAAGGTTATCTTTTACAGTCTACTTTTACCTACCAGTGTGCTTCTATTGACTAGAACCAATTTCAGCTGGAAAGGACATATTGTTCTGATCTGCTCATACCAAGGGGGGATGATGTTTTCTTAACTGATCTCGGAGGGCAAAAGACAAGATGGAAAAGGGATTGCAGTATCACTCCAAACAAATGCACCTTTCTAGAATGACCACAGCAAATGCCTTCAAGGAATTAGGGAGAGGAAAAAAATAGAAAAGAGGGGGAGAAAGAGAGAGGGAGTATAGCTACCAAATGGAGAGAGATGAAGTCCTCGCAGCCCAGCCGATGGAGTTCTCCCAGGGGAGATCTCAAAGTCCTGGTTATCTCAAGGTTCTATTCTAGTCCATTGCTGAGGGGGGAAACAGATCTAGAAATGGCTGAGGGGGAGCAGATACAATAAAGCGCAAGTCTATTGAAATTGCTGAGGGGGAAAATGGTATTGAAGACGGGTACAGACAGTCCATGTTCTCAGCAGGAGAAGTCAATATCAATATCAGCAGTGAGTGGGAGCTATTGTTTCAGGACTGGTTTCTATAGGAAACCAGTCTAGGTCCCGCGAACACATCTGCAGGCAACACTTAGCAGGCATCCTGCTTCAGTCAGGCCAGCAGCCCTGGATCAGAATTACGGGCGTCTCAGCCTCAGTCCTTGGGAGGGGGGCTTCAATCTGCGTCCCTCACGGTGGTAGTGGAGCAGATGAAGGATTTTCCATGGGCGGCTACCACAGTTGCCCCAGCAAGTTCATCTGGCCAAGAGGTGGGAAAATTCCTGGGCTGGTGTCGCGAAGCACGTGCAGGCCCATAGGTCATCTCGCCCCTTTGCAGGCCCTGCTAGAAGCAGTCACTGTAGACACAGCTGCCAACAATCACTTGGCAGGCCAGAATTCTGCTCAGGGGCCTCAGGATTTCTGGCATTCCTCTCTGACCGGCATGCCAGCATTCCAGTCAGGGTCCTCAGGGTCCCGATGTCTGTCCTGGGGACGGTCGTGAGGCAAATGAGGGGAACTTCGGACTGTCTTTCACATGGATCAGAAAATCAGTTTACTAAAATGGCCAAAAAAGAATGTGTAACATTTAGAATTGAGGAAAAAAACAAAAACAAAACCAAACCCAAAGCATTGGAGCAATATCATTCTAGAGAATGCCATGTATCTATGAAAAGTACAAAAAACTTCTGTTTTCAAATGCACTTACAAATCACCTTTTTGCATCTGTTTTGGGTTTTTTTTTTGTTTGGTTTTTTGGTTTTTTTTTTTTGTTTGAAAGCTCTGGCACTTATCTGATTCTTTTTTGAGCTAGTTCAGCTCATTAATCTGGTAAGAAAGCAGCTAAAAGTAAAGAGAAAAACCTATGGGGACCAGGATGCCACTTCAGCCACGTTGTCGTGAAGCATTAGGTCAGCCTTCTGTGTTGTAGAAATATCTCTGTCCTAGATGAAAATCAATGCATAGCACTATCTTCTTTTAAACTTTGTCCTTGCTACTGGGTTCCTGAATGATCAAGATGCTTTCAAACCAAACAACAGCCAGCCCTCTGAGATACTCCCCAAAGTATTGCGATGGAATAACTTGATCAGGAGGAAGAGCTCGCTATGCAGAACCTGAATATGAGGTCAAGAATGCTTTGTTGTGGATTACCATAGTTTGGGATTGTTTATCTCTTACCCCACCATGTAGGTCTAGGAAAAAAATTAGGTAGCCACAAGGCTTTTACAGCTGTTCTTGTATTTTGGGATAGTAAGGATTTAGGGGAGTAAACAAAACTGTGGTGAGTTTTCATGTCAGCTAACCCATCAGCATCAATGAAAAGAATATTATCTTCCTTCCTGCACAAAGGATGTTTCATGATGCCTGTGATGTCAGGGACTTAAAAACGAAGACCATTGTGATTGAAAGGAAGCACTGGCATGCCACAAGGTAACTGTAGTGAGCTGTGTTTCCTCCTCAGCTTCACTGTGAGAGTAGAATTTTAATGAGCAGTTCCAAAACTTGGTCTTAGCATAGTCTGGTGACATATCTCAAAGGAGCAGTGTCCTAGGGTGACTTTATGATGCTTGTATCCCCAGTCATCTGTTCTCTTAATGCTGGATATGATATTCTCTGCCTTCAAGACTGGTTCTGAGAGCAAAGGTGGGGAGAAGAAGAAGCACCGAGTTTCTTATCAGAGGCTGCACTCCTTAAAAAGCAACACTCTTCCACATTCTGCGCTGCACTGTGTTGTCTGGGCACTGACGGAGCAGAACAGAGCGCTCATTTGCTTTTTCGTTGGTTCAGCTGGCTGAGGCAGATTTTTCCCTGGACTGTTTTTTTTTTTCCTTTCCCTTTTCTTGGAACGTTTCGAATCTGCTCCGGACTGGGACCTGGGAAGCACTGGGAACTTGCACTCTGTGGCCTACTGGGGCCTACCCTGGGCAGCAGCCTTCCCCATTGCCGGAGGGGTTGATAACAGAGTGAGCACCCATAGGAGAGACTTTCTGATTTGTCGTCTCTTCAGTGCGGCAAATGAGTTTTGTCATGTGGCATTGTTCATTTTTTTGTGCTGGGGAGTGCTTTGCCTGTTAAAGAAACAGCTTTTTCCCACTTCTCTCCCCAAACCAGTTGAGGGAAGGGGCTGTGTGGGTGGGCTTTCGGTGGGGGGGAGGGTGCAGTGGCCCTTTGTGTGAGGTTTTCTGCCAAATTTGCCCTAAACCTAAAGGACAATCAGGATGTGCGTCTTAGAGAATTGTGGTTGGAACTTTGGTTGGAAAAGACCTTTAAGAACATTGAGTCTAAATGGAATTAGCAAATGCAACCATCAAGAAATGCTTTGCTGTTTGAAGAGAACGTGATTTATCTGGTAAGCTTTGCAAGTATTTGTGTCATCACAAGCACACATGACCAATGCATTAGATGGGAATATAATAAGAAACCTGTGCAGATCAACAGAATGATTCTCAGGGTAGGATATTTGCATGTTTCATCTGTCTTCCTGACTTCTTCAAATGAATTCTTTTTAGAAAGTAATGATTGGAATTGTTACTCTTTTGACAGTTCTGAGTGTATTACTGACCTTTTTGGCATATGAATGCCAAACGGGTTAATTCACCTCGTTTTTCAGATAAGGACCGAGATTTAGTGTTGCTTCAGCTGGGGGCAGAAACATTGAAATCCTCCCGCCTCCTTCTTAGTACCTAATTTCTATTACAAAATCAGTGCACAATCTTGACCCTTAAGGTCCACTTAGCTCAGTTTATACCAACAGGGTGACATTAGCAGGGCTCACATGATGCTGCACACAGAAGCCCTCAGTGTGCAGCTCTAGCAGACAGTAATTCCATGCAGTTGGACAATCCCTGTGCAGACTTTGGATCACCAGAAGCGTTCTTAGTAGAACGAGACAGATTTAATGGAGAGGTCTCTGCAGGAAGTGGCCTGAAGAAGACAGCAGAAATCCCAGCTGTGTGTTTGTAGAAATCAGTTGAAGGCCATTTACAGAAAAAAGATCTTTAAATCTAGCTAGCTTTTTCTGCAGATTATTTGTAAACTATATGCATTACACGGACAGTTTCACTGAGCATCTGAAATACAGCTGCGTTTAGGGGGATTGAATCAGGGTTGGGAAGCAGTGAAATAAAGCTTTTCAGGAATACCTGACATCCAAGTCCCGCCGAAATTTATCCGTTTTTTATGTCCAGATGCTTTTGAAAATAATGGGTGACCATTTGGCTACCTCATCGTTTTAATCAGAAATACAAAGAGAATTTTAAACTCAAATCTTTTATAGCTTGAATATTTTTCTTTGTTTATTTCCTACTTTCCAATTCAGTTCTACAAATCATATGATTAGGTAATGAGAACTCATGCTGTATAAAAATATTTAATGCTATACTTCCAAGTTAAGGCCATGTATTTCCTGGAACTGTTTCAAAAAAAAAAAAAAAAAAAAGCCTATCTGGATTCTTTCTTCCCCACGCTCATTATTAGATGAAAATCATTTCAATATACTATTTTGACTTTAGATGGTGCAAGATTATATTCAGAAATTCAAGCCTCTACTGTTAGGTTGTTTACATGGTTTTCTGGCCCTTCTAACTTTGCGCAACCACTCTTTGCAGCTATATATTTTTGCAGTAAGGCATCCCAGGGGTCTGTGAGAAGTTTTAATGTCAAGCAGAACTAACATGTAAACTACACGTGACATACTCAACATATTTCACTTCAGAAAGTTACAGTATGCTTAGACGGGATGAAATAGGAAACAAATAGACTTAACACAGTATTTCTAAATCTTGGAAATCTGTTACCTGAACTTTGAGTCACTTTGCAGGACTCTGTAGAAATGCAAACGTGAAGTCCAAGGAGTAGAGCAGAAGGCGTATTGGGCAGGGGGACAGAAGATTGCTTTGAAGGGTGATGTAAGCAAGATTGCATCCTATAAAGAGAGCAGCTGCTTCTGCTGGTGCCAACATCGAGAATTTGTGCCACTGGCCTAGTTTTCTGGGGACTTTTGACCTGTACGCTCTTGAGGGCTTGCAGATGTGAATTAATCTGTCCTTTGATCTTTTCTTTCATTTGAATGTCTATGACCTGTTTTGGTCTTGTGTACTGTACTGTATTGTTTTATAAACATACTTGTTTCCACTGTTTGAAAGCTGTAGTTGAAAGTTAGGTTGCAATTATGAGTTGGCTGTCAAAAGAATTAATTTTCTGCTTTAAGCAAAATATCAATAGACGCATTCAATCCACTCCTGTGATACAGATTCATTTTGAATTTACAGGGTAATTTGCATTAGTGGTTGTACTGCATGAGCAATAAATATGACTTTCTTGGTTTCTAATGATGATAATAGTTCTCTTTGTATTACTGTAAGAATTGAATCCACCATCATTCTTTTCCTATTATTATTGTGCTGTAAAGGAAAAACAGTTTTGCATTAACCAAGAGGTAAAATGCATGCATTTAGCATCATTCTTGCAGGTAGTCCTCAATTCTGAAAAGACCTCTCAGAAGCTGCATCAAACGGGAAAGCCAGACGGATGGCAGAATGCAGAAGCTGCCGTTTAGGATCGAGTACAAAATGACACCCAAGAAATTCTTCATGGATGCTGCATAAGTACAAAGACGCCACTATTTCAAGGTGAAAAATAGTCAATGTGAAACTTGTTAGATGAATAAAAAACTATGCTAATCAAGACACTAGAGTACCAAACATGCGACAAGGCTTTTTTGTAATGAACATCATGCCCAGCATGAAAAAGTACTCTTTTTATTGTAGATCGTTTAAAAGTGCACAACAGTTTGGAAAAAAGTGCTTTTCATTTTTCTAGTAATAAGAACTGTGTATCATTCTAAGAGATACTGGACACAGGTTTTTGAAAACAATGTTCTTTTAAAGGTTAATTCTATTCATAAATACTTCACAGGAAAACATTTGATCTGCTGTTCATCCTGAAGACTCTTAAAGGAAAATGTTTTGGTTGCGTTCTCTTCTGACTAGTTCAGGAGCTCAGTCTTACCAGCATTCTAATGCTTTTTTATGTTCCTGATGGCACGGCTTAGACATCCTTGTCTCCATTACTGTCATGATTTCCATATCAAGTGATGAGAATTTTTCTTCATGATTGGTGAAGTGTCATAACATTAATGCAAGTCAATTTGAAGTTTTTTTTCCAAAGGAATCTCTTCCTTCCTAATGAAAACCATTTGAAATAGCAAACCTACTCAGTTTTTCAGAAAGTGATATAATACACCTGTAGAGTACAATGTCCTCGGAGTTGTTTTTTCACCAGAAGAAGAAAACTGCTGTTTTCTTCTTCTTCTATCACCTTAGACTTACTTTATTCAAAACCTTTTTAAACCTTTGAATTTCTATTTTGATAGCTAATTCCTTTCACATTGTGCTATAGCATATGTATTTTGAAAGGCCATTTGTACACATTCAAATGGCTTACTTCTATTCTACTAAGAAATGGCTGTACTTCTAGTAGGGAAACTTCAAGGTCCAGTAAGATTTTATCTTGTACAAAATTTAAAAAACTCCAACTCTTAAAAATGATACCAGAAAATGACGTCTGTAAGACTGTGGCAGGAGGCTTTTTCCAGAACAATGTGCAGTTCTTCCCAATTCTATTTTTCCCTCCCATTACTTTGTACACAAAGATTTTTACACAGTCTTCTAACAGTGGCATGTTACTACTGGGCTAGAGTATTGCCCTGCCAGCATTGGAATTGACTCAAATGCAGTTGTGTTCAAATTTGCTGATGGGACAAGGGTTTTTTGCTGAACACACTTTAGCAAGCAAGAGGGCTTCTTGGCCTTTCGATGCTATGAGTCCCAGAAAAAGATGAATGAGGTGGTGACTTGCCTCGTGTTTTGAAGAGAGATCAAAAACTTATTTCTGGGGTCACCTCCCTTTTGGTACAGAAAGCGCACAGAGGGCTTTGAAGCAGCACTTTCACCCTCTTTGCATTCACTAGTAAATCTGAGACAGAGCTTGCCCCAAGGTTTGTGCAAAAATACTCTTTTGATGCAACTGTTCACCAGACAATATCTCTGGGAAAATTTGCAGGGGCAGAAAGCAAGCCCCTCCCGGGAAATCTACTGAAATGGTTCAGAAGTTATTCCCATTCACTGTTGCTAACCTCTGCTGTCTAGCTGTCGGATATGCTTGGGACCATGTTGAAATAATTCTAAACAATGTACTGAGGCTGCAACATTGAGGAAACATAGGTATTTTCCATAGGTGTCAGGGGAAAATATTTTTATGGGTAAAAATGAGTTCCATAGAAAACAAGAACAGCATGGTAGAAAAAAAATTACATCCATAGAATGAAGATGACCAGAATTCTTCTTTTGAAGTTACACAGAGTCAATATTTTCTAAATAAGGTTGTGAAACTTAAGAAGAAGGAGGAGTACATTCCACCTGACTGGTGCACAAGTTCATGTTTCCAACTTACAAAAACCATATTATTAAAAGAAAAATGTTCCGCCTTGTGGAAAAGTAGCCCATTCGTAATTGTATCAAAGGTAGGGTTAGATCAAGTATTCCTACAAGACAGTAGTAGTACTATGAAAAGCCTTTTGGCATCTATTTGACTACAGGAAACTTGAGCAAGCAGAAGCGTCTTTCCCTGCTGCAAGCTGTACTTCCGATTTGCTGCTGCTGCTTAAACATTGTCAAAAGAAAACTTGTCAAAAAAGAACTACTCTATACAAGCAACTGGAACTATCCATTGCGTTCCAGCCAATTTGAACTAGAAAATATCAGACACACACTCTAGCTGAATATTCTAATGCATAGATGGAGTATACCATCACAAAGAAATGGGAACGCTGGAGAAAGGAGCAAATGCAGATGAATTTCAGGGAAGGAAATTATTGGAGAGCTACTGCAGTCCCTCGACTTTACAAGAAATGATGTCCAGTAAATCCCAACCAGAAACCTACATAACTCCATTTTGAAGTGAGTTGCATCTATGGTCCTCTGTCCTTCCTAGATGAAGAAACTGTGTTTTGAATCAATCTTCCAAGCAGTATGGCTAAAGACCTTAGATACCTCAATTTTTTTTTTTTTTTTCCAGAAGCAACTGTCTCAAAACCTCTTTAAAGCTGGCTTTTCCCCTTAAGATGCTATATATTCAAAGAGCACCTTCTCATTTAACAGGGTATTCCAAACATCATTTCCAAACTTAGACTAAAAATAACACTCTTCCTAGTTATCTTTCTTTTTTTTTTTGCAGCTTCCTGCTAACATAGGCAGCAAAGTAGAGAACAGATCCCAGCTCTTTCTGGAACATCTTGAACAAATGCCCTTGCTTGTGTTCCAATCATTCACTTTGCCAAAATCCCTAATGATGAAGAAAAGGTTGTGAAGGCATTACTAGTAGTATGATATGGCAATGTATGGGTGTGATTTATCAAGTAGAATTTGTATCACATAGATGATACTTGGCAAACAGCAAATGAAGGGGTTTCTTTCAGCTCTCAGACTGATGTTACATCTCAGTAATTTATTAAAAAGATAACAAGAAGGATATTTTATAACAGTGAACTTAATTACACCCCTACCATGGACATCTGAATCTTAGGAATAGACAGTGTCTGATTTAGAAAAAAAAAAAAGAATTATCACAGTTTAAAGAAGCATATGATCATGAACACTTTGCTGATGGAACATAGCCTATTCATTGGCTGAAATGAAGCAGGTAGACAGGACATAGGAAATATTGTTTTGTGGATCAAACATTTATTTTTTTAAAGTGATGCTTACAGATGGTGAACTCACCAACTTCGATATTGCACAGTAGATAAGGGTACCTAACTTGCTCCATCAAGTTATCCCTTGGAATCATCATCCAAGGGCATTTCCCCCTGCCTCTGTGAAAATGTGCCTACCTTTTTCACAATACTTTTGCAGCAGCATTGCTAGGCCTGATCAGCTGGTATGGAGGGTGAATTATCAGCAGCAAGGTGACTGGCCAGGGTCATTTGATTCCATGGATTTTGATCTACCGGATATTTTGAAGACCTGCTTCAGCCCTCTTTGTCAGACACAGCCTTCAAATGGTGCTAAACAATTGTTCGGGCTGTGGACCACATGAAAAAGTACTTTCTGGTGCCTGTACTGGGCCATATGCTCTTGATTCTCTCCCTCAACTTCTCCATCACCTCTCATCTCTTTCACATGAGCTATGTTCAAGGTCCACAGGATACTTTTCACAGAATCTTCAGGCCTGATGCAGTAAGAATGATGAACAGAACGCAGCTGGGATGAATTTTCCAGTTTGGATAAAACCTTTTGTGCACCCAAATCCCCCTATGCCCAGAAAAACCTTCACTAGTACTAGTGTTCTACCTAATCTGCAATTTAGTCTGAAAGAAAAGCTTTTGTCTGAGAGTATCTGAGAGATCTGCATGAAGCACAGATATCTGACCTATGCAATTTTGAATATCAGAGAAAAAAGAAAAAGGCAAGAAGTTTTTCATTTTACTGGTTTTAATTTTCAATTCCATGCACTTTTTCAAAAAGTTTCAATCTCAAATGGCCATCAACATATTTCAGTCATCTGTAAGTTAGTATTCCTATCAAATGTGTTTCAAATCAAAAGAATTTCAAGCCTCTCCTCAAAGTTCATATGCCTAGATTTAGTATTTCTGATCTAGATTAGATGAAAGGAAGACATTTTTTGCTGTTGGGGTGCGGGAACGCTGGAACAGGTTGCCCAGAGAAGTTGTGGATGTCGCATCCCTGAGCGTATTCAAGGTCAGCTTGGATGGGGCTTTGAACAGCAACGAATGCGACCCCTGATGGTAGATAAACAAAGCTTGAATATAGAAGAAACTCAGATTGAAGTACAGGAGCAAATTTTCTCTCAGCTCTTGGGGTAAGTTCAAAGTTGTACAAAATTGCATTTCTCTGTGATTTTCACTACTGTAACAGAAAGCTTCATGAAAACTGTGCAGAAGATATCACATTTTAAAAGCGATAAGAACTACAATATCAAACACACGGGATGGGTTTCAACATGGGACACGCTCTGAGAGAAAATCTCTGTATTTCAACACTTCATCCCAATCATTAGGATTTCATGAAGTGCCAAAGAAGGCGGCAAAATGTCCTTCAGGACATTATTTACTGTAGTTCAGCCTGGCCATTAGTTGGAATTGGTGTTTGAACTAATGTCGATGTACCACACACACTTTCCATGCACTGAAAATTACTGTTTACAATGAATAAGCAATGAGGATCAAAATTGATTGAAAGCATCTTAAAAATGTCAAGTATTTCACTGTAAATGATCTAGGATCAAAATACTTATTCTACCTTAGTGAGGGACAAATAAATTCTTCCATACCACGATGGTTTAAAATTGTATAAACCAATGTTTTCTTCTGAAAAGACATCATCTAATTCTTTCTATTTGTAGAAGAAAATCTTCCTAGACATAGAACTCAGTAATTTTAAAGGAACAAATGAAAGGAAAATATTCTGCAAACAGAATTCAATGAAAAGCTGTCTTTTAAATATGAGGTAGATATTAAACAGAATTTTAGTACCAGATATTTGAAATAGTGTACCAGCTATTTTGCCCACAAAGAGTGGCATTTAGCATTTCAGTCTTTTCCAAGGTGTTCATGATCTGCTATGCTGATCTCTGTGCGTGCCTAGGTGTGTGCGGAAGGGGGGGCATGTGAAGGGGAGTGTCTATGTTTGTTTAACCCTCGTCGTGGCAGATTCATGCCTCAGCTCCATCATTTTTTGTAAGAAACTTCCCAGAGAGTGGATATGAAGTTTCATGTTCAAAAGAGATCAATTCCTAAGTCATCCATTTTACTTTACCTTGTAAATCACTTTGTTGATATTGATAAAATATGCTTTGTTGCATGTTTTATCAAATATGCTTTCACGCTACATGGAGGAATGAGAATGTGGAGAATCCCTCCAATGCCTTGCAACTTTTCTGCAAATAGATTTTCAAGGAAATCATCATTTCTCTTTTCAATATGTCTGGGACAGGCATGATGGTGGTGTCAACCTGTTGGAGTTTTTGTTGCTGAGGGAAGTTGTACGAAAGGATTGGTTTTTA
The DNA here is from genome assembly GCF_027477595.1 of Haemorhous mexicanus. Taxonomy (NCBI): domain Eukaryota; kingdom Metazoa; phylum Chordata; class Aves; order Passeriformes; family Fringillidae; genus Haemorhous; species Haemorhous mexicanus. Next base: position 20,322,861 of record NC_082345.1, on the reverse strand, counting down.
CATTGACCAGTTACTGAATCAATTGCATGAACACATTTGAAATTCAACTGGGGTTTCCTTTTTCTAGCAGACTACTTCTAGAATTAGCTAGCAGACTCAAGATGACTCTTTTTCTCTGTTTTTGTTTCTTTCCTATTTTCTTGGCTTCTTTGCAACTATCTACACAATTGTAGAACTTTTTTCCCAACTAAAATTGTTTGATAGACTGATAATTAAGATACGCTTTTTACAAGGAATGTTTTCAATCTTTGTTAGAGTTAAGAAAGTTAAGGACATAGGTCCTTTTCTTCCCTTATGAATATTGCAATGAAAAAGTTAAATAAAGACCAACTCTTTATTTTTATTTGGAATCCAAGTAGATAATTCCCATACAGTAATACATTTTGAGGACCGATGTTTGTCATTCTGATGTAAGTTGTCGCTTCTTAAAAACATGCCTTCAGTGACTACGTTGACAACACTTTCGGTGAAGATCCTAACTGGTCTTAGACACACATAGGGAGAAATTTGCTCAGCCAGTGTCAGTCTTAAGCATGCGTCTTAGAAGATCTTTCTAGAGCTGGGGAATTTTCTTATGAAAGGGATTCAGTTATGGAAGAGACAGTTATCCCGGAGTTTTACATTCATCTTGAACATTACTTAAGGAACTTAAATCCCATGTCCATTTGAATCTCGCTCTGCACAGAGCTTTGTCATGCCAGTCCTTGAAATGCATCTCTAAGAGAATTCACTAGCACAGAATGAATGAGGGTGGAAGCGGTCTGTGGGGCTCACCAAGTCCAATCCCCCTGCTTCAACCAGGATACCTAGAGCCTGTTGCCCAGGATTATATCTGGGCTTACTTTTAATGTCTTCAATGATCCAGACTCCACCATCTTTCTGGACACTCTGTGCCATGGTTCAGTCACCATCACAGTAAAAAATCAGTTTGTGATGTTCGGAGGCAATCTCCTGTATTTCAGTGTGTGCCCACTGCCTCTTGTCTTTTCACTGAGCATCATTGAAAAGACACTGGTTCCCTGCTCTTTACACTATTCCTTCCTACATTGCGATGCGATGTAGATAAATGTCAAAAACTTCCCTGAAGTCCAGGCAGACGATATTCTCTTCATCTACCAGGCAAGTTCATTCACCGGAGGACTTTAAAAAGTTGTCAAGCACAAATTTCCCCTGGTAAATCCATGCTGACTACATTATTTTGTCCTCCTTCATGTGCCTGGCAATGCTTTCCAGGAATAGCTACTCCATCAACTAACTTCCTGGGGATAAAAATGAGGCTGGCTGGCTTGTGCTTTTCTGAGTCCTCCTAGTTGCCTTTTTTCAAGATGGGTGACATTTGCTTTCATCCAGTCTTTGCTCACTTTCCTCAGTCACCATGATCCGTCAAACATGATCAGGAGTGGCCTCAGAATAACATCTGCTAACACCCTTGAGACCTGTGCATCCATCTCAACAGGGCCTGTGGACTTTATGGAATACTTCCCAATTCTGTGACTATGCCCATAAAAATTTGCATGGGATAAGAGGACATTTTAACATGTACCTGAAGAGTGAGTGAAAAGCTATGGAAACAATCCAAAAAGACAAAGAGTAGAGTTCCCTTTGAGGACAAAGCATCCCATCATGGAGCTGAGCAGCTTTAGATCCAGGTAAGCTTCCTCTCTGAAAGGATGCAGAAGACATGATTTTACCTTATCCAGTAATAAAATGTGTTGACCATTCACTTGCAATACAAAAAATTCAATGATTTCCAAAATTATTGCCTCCTAACTAGACAATAGTGTACTGGCTGGGTATGCCCCTAACAGATGAAAGCACCTGCCTGATGTCTCTTATGCGTGCAGACGATTCGAATTAGGTCATTTGAGTGGGGATTACTGGTCTTCGAATTTTCTTTCTGATGAATTTGGAATATTTACTGAAGCAAGGACCTGAAGATGAGAACTTCATTTCCCATCAGCGCACTCTAACATCCATGGCCGTAATGCCATTGTTTCTCCCCAGCTGAGTCAAGAATTGATGAATACAAAGTGGATCAGCTCCAAAAGGAAAGATCAAGGCTGGATAATATTCTCTCTTGGTAAAGCTATTTATCTCAAATGAAGTGACTGGCTTCAGTGATTTCTCACTGGTCTAAAGCTACAAGGAGGGGGAGATGGACAAGGTTTCCTCGCACTGCCATTCTCTTTGTCACCTCAGTGTTTAATACGGGTATGAAGACATTCCAAAAGATAGCTTTGCAGAATTCATAAAATTCAGTCGTAAAAAATCATTTCTTAGCAGCTGAAATGAAAATAGCAAATAAAATGCAATTAATTCCGTGGAAGATTGAAATGATTGTTTCTTCATTTTGCATTGGAGGATGTATATTGTATAAGTTTGTCTTGCCTTGTTCTCCAGGTTTTGTAACTGGCACACCTTTCCTTATGAACGCACTGTTCTTTTCTAAATACTCTCATATGGAGGAACATGCTTCTGATAAGAAGAGCACTAGGATGTCTTTACTTGACCTTCTATTTTTACTGATGCTTGGTCCTCTGAAATGAATGGTTTTCTAAAATTGAAATGTGCTACTATTGTTCCCACGGGGTAAGCTGCGGACTCTTCCTGTCGGAGCTGTCACTAATCAGCTATTCTCCTATCTGCCTTTAGTAGTTGAATGTTCTGGTCTAAAAGTAGCACCTTCTGTGTAGCCATGCTCTTAGTTGCCAGTCTCATCCTAAATCCAAAGACCCTCCTGCAAAGGACCGCTGGTTCTGTAGTCAACTAAGGAAAAATGACCCGTCCATCCATGCTTTCTGATTTAAAATATTAGGGTATGATGTCCCTAAACAATTCTCTGCAGTTGAACACTACTTATCTTTGGCGTGTTTCTTCAACTCACTTGCAAGTCATTCATGCCTTAGGTTATTGGGAGAATTGCTTCATTGGAAGATGATTAAAAGGGGTATGAGAATACTTTTGTGCTTCTGCTATGAGGATACTTTTCAAATCCATACAAACTCCCTGCAAATGCAAAAACCTGCATCCTGTATTGTCCTAGCTTATAATATCAAAATGCATCCTATTCCCACCCTCAAGAACTGAGGAAACCAGGGGTGGCATCGTTTTTTCCTTCTCTCCTGTTAATGGGCCCATCAATGTCTTGCCACATGACTCAGAGATAACTCCCTCCAGGAGCCATTTCTGTTTCACGGGTAATCAAGGACCCACATCATGACTCAGAACGATATCAGCCCATTGGGAGATGCTCTGCCCAGGGGGTAGGAGCTAAGCATCCCCACCTGGATATCATCTGGGTTTTAGAAGGCAAGTAGCACTATTTCTACTGCATTGCCAGAGGAACGGCCACCCTTAGCCACTGGTTTTCCAGAGGACGAGAGCTACCAGATGGTTTCTACAGAATCACCACTTCAACAAGACCATTTCATCCAAACTGCTTTCACCACCCTAACTAGCAGGATGTCAGCTTGTATTCTGACTCTGTCAGTGGTTTTTCTTTTGTACTCTTGCATGGATTTGGGTTTTTTCCCCTTTTCCTAATAAACTGGATTTCTGACTTGGAGTCTTGCTGCAGTGCTGGATTTCTTTAGCCCAACTAGCTCCCGACACCGACAGCGAGAGTGGGCTGCCCCAAGTAAGCTGTCGAATCCGGGCTGCAGCTGTAGGGCACAGCTGCTCTACGGCACAGGTGGACTGCCTTGGGGATAGAACTGCGCTGAGGGCAGGGACAAGGAACAGGGAGAGGTCTTCTGCATATTTTTCAGTTTACTCCCTGGAGGGTCAAGGACAGAAAGACAATGATTCAAAGGCATCCATCAACTTCTAAATGGGGGGAAGGTCCCAGGGGAGGATGCAGTCTTTAACCAACTGGGAGAAACTGGGGGTGGAAGACAAGGAGGGGAATACAATGTTGAAACCAGTAGGGGGACTACAGGGGAGGAGAGTAACTTGAAGAAACCACTGGGGTTTTGAAGGGTACAAAATTGAGAGGGAAGTTTCTAGAGAAAGGGGCAGGCTTGGGGAGAGGTTGATGTTCAATGGGAGAAGGAACAGGGAACAAAAGGGCAGGTCTTTGGGGAGAGGGACAGCTAGGGCAAAAGCCAACAATACTGGGGGGAAAGGAACAATCCATTCATAATAACATATGCTATAACAGCACAAAATAGGAAGCCTTAGAAAACGGACTACTAGAACTGCAGTACAATAATAAACACACACTGCAACAGAGTGTCTCACTGGTTTGGCTTTCAAAGCAGAAGAGGTGCCAACCTAAAAATTTCCCAACTTCAAGGTTAACTGGCTGCAGTTTTGATTTCCTTCTTCAATATATCACCAAGGCGCTATCAGCTTCTGTAATTGGCTCAGCAGCATGTCTGTTCTTAGTGCCAAGCAGGGATTCACTTTGCCAGGCATGGAGGAAGCTTCTAGGAGCTTTGCACAAAAAATCACTTCTGTGGCTGGCTTCTTCCCTCCCCACCAGAAAACCAAGCCATGCCAAACCAACACCTTAACTAATTCGTAGTACTTAGTACGCATCCAAGAATGTCTTTTAAATGATGCTTTATGTTTTTACCAAACGCACTGAAAAGAAGTGGATCCATAATATTGATAAAAATTGTTCCAGTTCAATAGAAATATTGGGTCATGCAACTCTAGATTACATAGCTGTTTTTTTGTACAATACCCAGAGGCTTTTTTCACCTCCATGGAAGAGCCTAAATGAGGGATGTGGGAGTCCAGGCGGCTCTCCAAAATGCAGTTTATTCCATCCAAGACGTTGCAGCAGTCCAGGGTAGTGGGCAACAGAGCCTGTGCCTACAGCTGTCAGCTCTAGCTACAGGCAGGCCTGGAGACCCTTTGGTTTTGGCACTTTGCTGAGCATCTTCATACAGTAGAACCAATCTATCCCTTAACTATTATCTATAGCCTATCCTAACGACTCTAATTACCATATGTTGCTATTCTCCACTCACTAAAAGTCAGTATATTACAGTTGAAGCGGAAAGTTGTTTTTCAGTTTTCTTGACAGTGGAAAATTTGGAGAGCTTTTTCTGCTTGCAGCATTTGCTGACTTGTTTGCCTGTGCTAGCTTCCTGCTTGGTAAAAACATCTTCTTGTTTGGGGTGGGTTTATCCTTTGCTGTAAGTCATAAAACCCTCTTCTAACTAAGGTATCCTCGGTTATCCAGTAAGACTGGCTCAGCAATTCTTTTCTTCTAGATCAAAACTTGCTTCCAACTCTATTCCTTCTTCAGACTCCACATTGAAAAATCTTTCTGCCAAGCATACATATCTGTGAGACTTTCTTGTCAAACTTTCATCTTTCCCAACACCTCTAAAGAAATGTTTCCTGATGGTTTGGATCAGAAGATCCAGTATTGCCATCCTGAGATTTTTCTTTCCCATAAGAAAAACCCATAAGCTGTGCTCAAGGTGTTGGCTATGTTCTTCATTGTGCCTTGCATCTATTTTGGCTAGAAAGCCAGTGTAGATGATGTCCTTGCTGCAGTAGCCATGGGAAATAAGGTGGAGTGTCTGGCTGATGTACCGGGATGTAGACTATCCAGCACTCCCCCAGGGAGGCGAGGATCCCTAAAGGAATAGAATATTGGCTATGCTCTGGGAGTTTTACAGAGAGAAAGATCCTCACAGCTCAAATGATTTGTCTCCTGGTGTTCTGAGGAGTATGTGGTGAAGAAGAAGGCTGCTGTCTTTTCCAAGAATCTTCCGTGCATTCAAGAGGATCATTGAACTTCTTGTCTGAGAATGAAAGAAATATTAGTAGTAATTAGTACTTTTTCTCTGTCTGTGCATCACTGATTGAATTTGGGTAGGCAATATTTTTTTTATTTATTTCTTTGAATTATTCATCATAAGGTCTTCCAAATTCCCAAATTCTGCTTCACTTCTTTCTGTTGTAGGCCAGTCTGGTTCATCTTCTCTTCTACTGTATTATTGCAGACCATATCTGAATGGATTTTTTTTTTCATTTTGAACATTTGGTTTAAACTGAATGAACAGAACGCTTTATTTATCCTTATTTGACCAGTTTGCAAGGAAATACAGAATTTTGAAGAGAAGTGACGTGACTCCACTTGAGGTTTTCAATGGAAGAGAAGAATGACGATGTCCTACATTCACAGCATTGTTTACAGTAACATTGCAGCTAGTTTCCAGCAACGAAGGTCAGGTTCTGGAAGCAGGCATGCATGATTGTAGAGAAGTCTAAAAAGTTTCAGTTTGGCCGCTTTTCTTGAAAAATAGCTAATATGTCTCAACGTTGTGCTGAATCTTGTTGTACAGACACTTCTTTTGAGGTCTGAACTCCTTGCTGGACTTCTGTATCTAAGAATCAGATACAGTAAACCTATGTTTCCTTATATGCTGTAAGAATTTGGTTCTAATCTAGAAGAGCAAGAAAAGGTTGCCATATTAATACAAGGTAAAGAACCTGCTAAGAAAGCAGTTAATGGACTGCTTTTTTTATTGGAGCAGTGATTTAGTGGTTTGATGGGTTTTTTTTTTTTTGCTTCTCAATAGAATTTAAGAAGTGGTGGGGTAAGAATGTGTGGATGTTTATAGGTTTGCCTTGAAAGAAGAATTACAGGGGAAACTGTTGTAAAGAATTGATGCAGAGCTCTATGCATTAATGCACTCTTCCGTACAGAGTTTCAGAAGTGAAAACCAAGAGGAGAGAGTGCCGACAAGATGAGAGTGCCGATTTACTAGAATGAATTCAAGATAGCATTCTTTTCTCTCTGAATTACAGCTCTAAACCTCATGGTAGTAATAGGAAGTACATAACAATCTCAAAGATTTAAAAATGGATGATGAAGTTTTCTATCCAGTAAACTGTAAGGCTTCACATTTTAACCTGGTTTGCATTTTGGCAAAAGCCTGGAATCTTCTGCAATTTGCCAGATAACAAGGGATTTAGAACAGGAAGTATGCAAGTAATCATTTGGAGCCTTCATCTCCCTTCTTAGAACAATGGATACATTTATTATGCTCCTATTTTTATTCCATCAGGGGATTTGATCATGGAAATGTCTAGTCATTCTTTTCTTGTTTTCAACCCCTCAAAGAGCATGAATCCAAACTATTCAGAAGTTCTTGATCTGCAACAGTGACAAGCACTATACTGGTAAGAGTCAGTGGACATTAGTAGATCCCCTATGCCAGCCCCCTATGGCGGGCAGTTCTGGCAGGACTGATGTGTGAGGGGCTGGAATTCTGTGAAATAGAACATTCTATGAATGGGGAAAATGGAAACAGATTCTGAACGTTCAACCCAACACGTGAACAAGTAATAGGGCAGGTAATTTTCTGTGGAAATTTCTTTAGCCCCAGTGTTGTGGATGATGATTACTCTTCCTACCTCCTTTGGTCAGCTGCCAGCACAGTCACGTTACTCCGCTTATGGACAGAAAACCAGAAGAAGTCATTTTTGAACAAAACACCCAGCAGGACCTTAGAGTGTTTTTGCTGCAAAATGTTTCAAGGCAGATAGGGAAACAATTCCATTGTAGAGAGTGTGCTGAGAAGACAAGTTTGGAAGTTAAAAACCATGGGATCTGTTTCTATATATGTCACTGATTTTGCTTATTATCAATTTGGTGGAGTTTCTTGTTTTGTTGGGTTTTTTTTTTTGGTTTTTTTTGTTGTGTTTTTTTTTTTGGTTTTTTTTTTTGTTTTGTTTTGTTTTTTTCCTGCATCCTTGAGATGAAAGCATAAGACAGAAAAGTACGGTAAAGTTAAAATACTTTTGAGATGGCTTGTGCTGAAAAACTTGTAGCTACTGCTAAGGCCCATAAGCCAGGTCCTGTTTCATTTCTGAGAAGCTATAAAATTCCCATTGGTAATTTAGTTCTAAGCATCTGTTGTTATGGTGGAGATGCAAATTAAGAAGAACAATTTTTGAATCTGTAGGGATGTATTTACCATTTTGGAGCTGCCTTTTCAGTCTCTGAGCCATCAATGAAAAGAAGGAGAAGAATCTACACTCTTTTCAACCTGTGGACCATCCACTACTGTCCACGTGCTCAGATTCAAAGCCAAACAATCCTGTCGGGCCTGATTGGGAGGAATTATTTGGATTCAAAATACTAGACTAGTATTTGATTTCCATCAGCACAGTCCATTGGGCACGAATTTTGATATCAATAGAACCTTTCACGGGGATCCATCTTTCTCACCTGCAGTACATTTTAAAGAGAAGAGGCATTGTTGAATGGCTTCAGTGAAAAAAAAATCTTAAATGCACTCTGAATGGAATTGAGATCCAAAGGAGCCAGTATTTCAAGAAAGCCTGAGATGTTGTCTGCCATGAGATCCCTTCTAAGAGGTTCTATTAAGGTACCAAATTCTTCATCAAAATACTGTCAGATTGGTCAGAGGGGAAAAGCAAACTTTTTGAATGGTCCTTTGGGAAGACAGGGCTTGCAGCGAATTTAGTACTTGCTGCTAGGTTGCCTACATTCCAGGAAAGAGTATTAAATACTGAAATTCGACCGATGGTGGATGAAGTCTTTGTGACTGTGAAAGTCCAGTGCATGGCAATCTCAGAAAGGAACGCATCAAAGCCCCTGAAATGCCAACACACAAGTTGTGAGTTGGCAGTGCATGCCAGGTTTTAGCAAACCACAGCAAAATGCTGATTGCAAAACGAGGCCATCAAGTCACATCCGGTATGAAGCAGTAGGAAAGAGGAAAGCAGCTGAGAGCGTCAACCCTGCTAAGTAGTCTCAGTATTCTTATTGCCATTAGCAGAAATGTGAAATGAGTCTATAAAAATTACAAAGGAGGCAAAAGAAAAGGGAGTGATGACTCCTCTGGCATAGTGTTTCCTAACAGGGATCTTCAAAATCCTGTAAAGATTCTCTCATCCTTTAAAAACTGAAGGAAGGTATTAATGGCAGTAAGGAAATGGCATCAAATGCTAGAAAGACTCTGGGCAGTGTACTTCTAGACAGAAATGCCACTGATGGAAAACCGACTAAACTGGCACCAATGCAGCAGCATTGTACTAAAGCCCAGAAATTGTCCACGGCTTCACTCTCTGCCATTCCTTTCATATGCACACAGCAGCTCTGCAACATTCCTACTCATCATCTCCTTGGCAAACTGGGCGTGAGGGTCCGTAGTGACGCAGAGTCCCCAGGCAGGTGCAAAGGAGAGCCGCTTTCTTGCAAAAGCCAGGCTTTTGAAGCAGTCAGGCCTTTATCACTTGCATAGCTTTAAGCCGCAACAAACATAATTCAACCAACCGTCATACCCCACGCTGTGAACACGCAATGCTTCTAGAACTTCTTGATCTACCTCTAATTCAGCTGTCTCACTTTCCCCTAGTCATTTTCTACTTAGCCAAAGTAACGGGCCTCAGCCATGGTTTTACAAGGCCTTCCTTTCGGAAAGTTCTACCTATATGCAACAGCATACCACTAGTTTCTTCACCACCAAGAGTTTAGGTAGATGATTGGCATCTGCCCTTGCGGTGAAACACAATGGGGAGAGAAAATCCTGTTGGAGATGTTCAGTCATTCCATTTTCTAGACAGGCCAAATCAAAAGAAAAGCAAGCTATAGGATTGTGTACTTGCTCTTACAGAACACCTGCTGCCATCTAACAATGAACTAGCAGAAAATCAGCAAGAATGAGACTTGAGGCAAACAACCTTTGGAAGGGAATAATGGGTTGATAAATAAAGACAACAGTTTCCAGGCTCTTGAGATACTTTAAATGACAGCAAAGGATTTGAGAGCAGAGGCTGAACTGGTGGGGAAGGATTCAAAGAATCCCAAGAAAAACATGACCAAAGAATAAAAGAACCCCAAGAAAAATAGGGGCAACTGACCTGTTAAGGCCTTCAGGAAATCAGTGGCCGCTGATTTAAATAGGCCATTCAAGTTCATTTACTGGTGCACCTTCCACTCCTATTTCACCTGTCAGCATCACAGGGTGAATTGAGACCTTGGAATCAAGATTATTTGGGATTCTGTTCTTAGCTTTAGGAGAGAAGTACAGCAGATGAAGTACCTGTTACTGATGTGATACCCAGGAACACAGAGTTGACACATTTCATTGAAGTCCAATCACAACTAGCAATACTAAGAGGATAGGATTGGCGCCTTTTCATGACGCTCTTCTTGTTACGCAGCCTGCTCTGATTCTGGTGAAACTTTTTCATTAGCTTCTCTCTAAAAAGGAGAAAAACCAATTAAATGTCCCTCCCTGCTGATGCTAATCGAGTCAGAGGTCTATGAAAGGGCCAAAAATATTCGGAATTCTTCTTAGACAATGGAAATGGAAGCAGAGCTACCAATCTATTTCCTTGCAACATATCCCTAAAACTCATTCCCTTCTATTCATCACTTATGTATAGCCAGCAGTACATTCAGGAAAAGATGAAACTGACTGATGTCAGCAAGGGAAGGACTTGAAAGAACTATTCCCATGAATCATCGTATAGACAGTAACTCTAGCATTAAAATCAGAACCCTTTTAGTAAGTATCACTTATGGGAAATTCAGGACTCCTGCACAATGGACCAAGAGGATTAAGCAGAAGCCGTTTATGGTTTACATGATGCACTTACTCATTCTGACTCTCTGCACACGCTAGTCACGCTTTTCTTATTGGTGCCTTTGTCTTGTCCACGCATTCTGCGTGCACCTCTCAGAAGATGTGTTTCCTTACAGTCCAGGTACTTTGCCCCTCCCCCCCCCACGCCCCCCCCCCCCCCGTTTTGGAGTTCTTGTGGTCTTGGAATTTAGTTTCTCAGCTTTTCCTCTCTTGTTTTAGCAAGGCTTATGTCTTGATGAATTCCAGAGGGCCCTGAGAAAATTCTGAGAAGAACCGTTCCACGCTGGATGGCTGGTGCAGCCCGTAGTCTAAGCGGTTCAGATACATTGTCACAATTGCCCCTTCTTCTTGCACCAGCCAGATCTCTTCCAATGTAATTTTTAGCAAGAGGCACACCAGTTTCACGATGCATGGAATAACACAAAGCAATGAAATAATGACTACTGGTAAAAACAAAGCTCCATTTACGAGATCTTTCAACCACCCAGTTCTTTCCCATCCCTCAAACCATTGATGCAAACCCCACTCGTTCCCAGTCAATTTCTTCATATTGTCTTGTACTTGTGTGAGTTTCGTATGAATGGCTGCAGAATGGTCCAAAAGATTCATGCAACATATTCCTTATAAAATTCCTAACACTCGTACCCATGTGCTAGTAACAATAAATCTATTTCACCTCCTATTTGCAGTGTGCTATATCTAATAGGATCTACGTCAGTGAGCACCTGACTTAAAATAGAAGAAGTTACGATAAGTCGTTTGAACATCCAGCACCCCAAATGATTAAAAGCAGCCAAACCTTGATAAGCAGCGCCATCTAGCGTAAGGAAGAACACAGTTATTCCTGCTGGAACGAGCAAAACTCGACATAATGGTGCCAATCACGTCTTTAGCTAGTGTTCCTCTCTAGGTATTCCCGGAAACGAAAAAGCGGCTTCCTCCAGCAAAACCCATAATGAAGGTAAGAGAGCCCGCCGAAGAGCGGCTTCTGTTAAAAGAATCCGGCTACCGGCACCTACCTTCGGACAGCTGCGTATGCCCTTCTTCTGCATCTCTTGCCGCCTAGACCTTAGCGAAAAGCTTTTCCAGGCATTATCTCAAAAAGGAAATGTGCCATCACGACGGTTGTCATGAAGGTACTCGAGTTCTTACCATCTCCTGGAGAAAAGAAAAAGTGAGATTGGCCAGAGAGTGCTGCATAAGGTTTAGAAGGATGCAAAAGAAAGCTGTCCAAGAACTTTTTCCCTACTTATGGTAATGTAAGTTGAAACTGTTGGAAAGTGGTTAGTTATCGTTTTCCCTCAGTTTGAGAGCTGCTCACTTAATCCCAGTGCTGTGCGGCTTCGTTCTTGACTTCTCAGCATCGGCCGAACTCTCCGGCTGCCGGAGGCGAAGAAGCGGCTTTTTCGCGCCCAGAGCTTTCTGCCGGTCGCGGTGCGCTCCGAACCGCGGCTTCTGCCGAAAGCCGCCGGGGACCGGCACCTACCTTCGGACAGCTGCGTATGCCCGTCTTCTGCGTCTCTTGCCGCCTAGACCTTAGCGAAAAGCTTTTCCAGGCATTTTCTCTAAAAGGAACTCTGCCAGCACAGCAAGCGACCCGCGACGGTTTTCATGAAGGTACTCGAGTTCTTACCATCTCCTGGAGAAAAGAAAATGTAAGATTGACCAGGAAGTGCTGCATAAGGTTTAGAAGGATGCAAAAGAAAGCTGTCCAAGAACTTTTTCCCTACTTATGGTAATGCAAGTTGAAACTGTTGGAAAGTGGTTAGTTATCGTTTTCCCTCAGTTTGAGAGCTGCTCACTTAATCCCAGTGCTGTGCTTGACTTCTCAGCATCGGCCGAGCTCTCCGGCAGCCGGAGGCGAAGAAGCGGCTTTTTCGCGCGCAGAGCTTTCTGCCGGTCGCGGTGCGCTCCGAACCGCGGCTTCTGCCGAAAGCCGCCGGGGACCGGCACCTACCTTCGGACAGCTGCGTATGCCCTTCTTCTGCGTCTCTTGCCGCCTAGACCTTAGCGAAAAGCTTTTCCAGGCATTTTCTCTAAAAGGAACTGTGCCAGCACAGCAAGCGTCCCACGACGGTTATCATGAAGGTACTCGAGTTCTTCCCATCTCCTGGAGGAACGAAAATGTAAGATTTACCAGAAAGTGCTGCAAATGTCTAAGAACGATAGAAAAGAAAGTTGTTTGAGAAAATTTTCCTACTTATGGTAATGTAAGTTGAAACTGTTGGAAAGTGGTTAGTTATCGTTTTCCCTCAGTTTCAGAGCTGCTCACTTAATCCCAGTGCTGTGCGGCTTTGTTCTTGACGTCTCAGCATCGGCCGAGCTCTCCGGCTGCCGGAGGCGAAGAAGCGGCTTTTTCGCGCACAGAGCTTTCTGCCGGTCGCGGTGCCCTCCGAACCGCGGCTTCTGCCGAAAGCCGCTGGGGACCGGCACCTACCTTCGGACAGCTGCGTATGCCCTTCTACTGCGTCTCTTGCCGCCTAGACCTTAGCGAAAAGCTTTTCCAAGCATTATCTCAAAAAGGAACTCTGCCAGCACAGCAAGCGACCCACGACGGTTATCATGAAGGTACTCGAGTTCTTCCCATCTCCTGGAGAAAAGAAAATGTAAGATTGGCCAGGGAGTGCTGCATAAGGTTTAGAAGGATGCAAAAGAAATTTTTCCAAGAACTATTTTTCAGCTTATGGTAATGAGCTATACTGGAGGCTCAGACCATTCTTCTTCTTGGAATTGGTGAAGGATGCACAAGCACTGCTGATTTTTCTTCGTTGTGGTACAGGTAATAAATAGTTGATTGTTTTAATAAAAGCACACTTGAAATGCTAAGAGACAAATTTTAAAGCATAATTAATTGGAGAAAGATTCCTAAACTTGTGGCCGGTTTCCCCAACCCATCTATTGATTACAAACGACATTCCTTGCTGTTGTTCTGGTGCATGAACCAAAGCCCAGTGATGTCTACTACTTAAGAAAGAGGTTCTACCTTCTTACTAGAATATGTTCTTACCCTTTTAAAACACTACCCCGAACATTAAGAACAAGAGATTACCTGATGAAGTAATGAAGTGCTTTGGTTGAAAGTAAATTGCATTTGAAGGAAACGGGTTTGGGGGCGAGCACAGGAAGATCTCCGAAGTAGAGTGCCAGCTTAGTTCTCTGCTTCAGAGATAAGTGAAGCAATTCAGGAATGTCTTTCCGTGAAAATAGTTTACAGATCTTTCTGCACAACAGGTAACCACCAGCATCAGAAATGTGTGCAAATAACAGACTACTCACTACAAGGTTGTCATCCATGAGTGGTAAGGCAACTCAGACTCATAGCAGTGGTTTTGCTCTTGTGCCTCATAGAATAGACAGAAAAGAATGCGGAAAACTAATTTTTCCATCTAGTTTCTTTCAGTATTGGTTCCAGGACTATTTTCCTACCCTCAGGAGACAGCAAAAACTGTCAACAACTGAAATGCTTCAGAACTTGAAATGATCTGAATGGCAAATATTTCTCCTCAAATAAAATTTAAAACGTAAGTCATAACGGTAAAACAGATCGAGCTATTTAAAGATGAATGTTCTAGACTTACTAAAACATTCCCAGAGATAACTATTGTGTCCTAAATCTGTTTAAAAGTCCAGAGTTCCTGGTAAAAAAACTTCTATGCAGATGAGGTAGCTACATGATAGTCTCTTTCCAGCTTAATTATACTCTTCACTCTCACCACCTCTACCAGTTGATTTTCGTAAGTTCTTAGAAAACAGTACTTTAACTTTTTTAGTTCTATGAAAAAAAATGACAGTGACAAGAGTTCTTTGCACTGCCTGTTTTCTGAGAAGCCTGACCATCAAGCCTTAGGAACTTGATCATGAGTTTTATTTCATCTCAAAGTAAATTTTAAGGGCGTGGCAGAGAGAATGGGAGCCTCATGCCAAACAGTTTAGGCTTCTAATTCTTGTATTGTCCTACTTACCTACGACAAGAACTGGAAAGAGGATAGATTCCAGTTAGCAGCTGTTAAACATTTGCACATACTCTTCTGCTAAAGAAGAGGTCAAGGATGGTTTTCTGGCCCTCCCTCCACAAGCTGCAGCTTCCTTCAAGGCACTTTCACCTGTTGTGGCATGGAGCTTTCCAGCAGCTGCACTGTAGGTATGTGTTCCTCCATGGTTCTCTAGGGACTGCTGGGAGACAACCTGCTTCACTAGGATATCTCCAGGGACTGTGGGGGATTCTTTGCTCTGTCAACTGGAACACCTCCTCCTCCTTGTCTTACTGTAGTATCACGGAGCTGCTTCCCATACTGGTTTTTCCCCTCACTTGCCACTGCCCATTCATATGTTTTGTGCTTTTGACAATATATTCTCACAGAGACTGATGGGCTCAGTTGCAAAAATGTGTCTTGCTAGAAAATGACATGCTCTACAAAACCACGATTTTATAGAAAAGAATAGTGGAAGTACAAATATACTGCTAAAGGTCCGGAAACTTGACAGTGCTTCATTGTAATACATCCCCTGATTTTGCCTTCTTTCTCCTTAAGATCTGGAAAGAATACTGGGCAGGAGACAGTGTTGTTTCAAGGAAAAGACTTTTTTAGGATTCTAGGGTGCATCTTCAACTTTCTTGAGAAAATTGAGAAAAGGCCCTTTGTCTTTTGTGATAAATATCATTAGGCAGTAGGGACAAATTCTGACCAACAAGAGCAGGTCAAAATCTGGTGAGATCAAGCAATATACCTTGAGTGGCCAGGACAGAATCATAGAGTGGTAGAATCAGTTGAATTGGAAGGGGCCCGTCAGGAGCATCAAGTCCAACTTCTGGCCCTGCATGGGACCATCCTCAAGAATCACACCAGATGCCTGAGAGCAATGTCCCAAAGGTTCTTGAACTCAAGATAGGTGTGATGCTGTGAGCACAGCCTGGAGAGACTCTTCCAGTGCCCAGCCATCCTCTGGTTAAAAAACTTTTTCCTGATACCGGACCTGAGCCTCCCCTGACTCAGCTGCATGCTATTTCCTCCAGTTCTGTCCTTGTAAACCTCATTGGAGAACTTTCTGATACCTTCATGTCTTTTTTCATTGTGGTACCCAAAACTGCCCCCAAGCACTCAAGGTGAGGCCGCCCCAGAACACAGCAGAGCAGAGCAGAGCAGAGCAGAGCAGAGCAGGACAATGCCCTCTCTTGCCCAGCTGGTGATACTGTGCCTGATGCACCCCAGGACAGGCTTGGCCCTCCTGGCTGCCAGGGCACTGCTGATACCCATTTAGCTTGCCATTGGCCAGGAGCCTGGCTTCCTTTCAGCCTCTGGCTCCCTAGTCTATACACACACACAGAGCAGGATTGCCCTGTCCCAGGTGCTGAATCCAGCACTTGTCATCGCACAACTCCCTAAGGTTGGGGATTGCCTGTGGGAATCCTTGAAAACAGAGGATTTTGGGAAAGCTGCAAAAGGCAGGCCTCAGAGACAGCAGAACTGTGCTTGGAGCTAAGCAGTAGTCATAAGGTTTGTCAGCAGAAAAATGATAGAAGAAGTAGAGAAGTAAGGACAAATAGAACAATGGCCTGTGTATTAAAGCTTGACCAGAAGAACTCCCTAAGCTACAGCAAAGTAGATCTAGCCAGATGTTAGGAAGTTCTAAGCTTAATAATGGAGCTCTGTGCATTCTATCTTAAGGCTTACAAGCAGGTCTTTTATTCAAAAGAAGCAAGCGTTCTTTGAACCAAAGTTCTGTGTGCTTCTAGGGATCGGAAAGAACTAGTGTCAATATGCTTTTGCTTTGTGGGATTGGTCAAAAAGCTTTTCAAGTAAGTTGTAACATGAAGTTCTTTTTCTGCTGCTGGGGACGTGAGCTGCTGGCATCTTCCCACTGTCATAACCATGTCATGAGACTGATGCTGGAAAATACAACAGCTTGGGACGCCTTCCCCAGCAGTCCCGCCCCTTTCGTGATTTGTGCATAGACTCCCGGCCAGCCATAATTGCCCATCTCTCTTATTTGTCAAGATCTCTCTGCAGTGTCTCACTGGCCTCAAGGGAGTTAGTTGACAGCTCCTCCCAATGTAGCGTCTCTGGCAAACTTGCTTAATATTCCTTCAAGTGCCGAGTCCAAGTGCTTCAAAAGATGTTGAAGAGAACTGGCCCAAGGACGATACTGTCTTAGCCACTGAAATTAGCGCTTCATGCTTCTTCTTGCTCCTTAGTGCAGAAATCACAACAAATATCTTCTTTGTTTCTTTTCTATCCATGCAGGTATCTTTGCTTATGCTCATGCTTTTTATCCCAACAGCAGCTGACACGACATTTACATACAGAGCAAGAGCACGCTTTTCCTGCTGTTACTAGACTTAACAATTTTGCAATCTGTCAATCAGATACCTTTGCAACTGAAGTCAGACCTTCAGCATTTCTCATCAAAAGAGTAGAATGTCCTCAGAAGAAGAGAAAACTTTGCTGCATACTCTGTAAGCCTGCAGAAGAATAGATCATAAGGAGTTAGCATCACAATCATTTCAGCACTGACCCTATACTTGAGCAGGGAAAAAACTTCAAAGAACAGCTAATTAATGCAGCAACATAATCTAAGGAATAAAACAACTAAGATCTTCCAAACTGGTCCCTGCGGTAGAAATGTACTTGTAAGAATACAGAAGGTAAAAGATATGGTTTGGAAAGGCTACATCCTTGCTAAGCTAAATTGGATCTCATCCTGTAGATGAAAGATCAAGAAGCTCAAAGTGGAGCTAGAGAGACATGTCCAGATCATGAGATAGAGCAAAGCATTTTTCAAGATAATTAGGCATTTTGGTGGACTGGGCAGTTAGGTTAAATCTGCCACACTTACTCACTTTTGGGGACTGAATTGTGGAGTGCTAAACCATATCTGCTGCTCTAGAAAGTAAAAGAGACACATCCAAATGGTATGGCTAGTGTGAAGACTCTCACTCTCTATTGCTAAACATTTCATAAGCTATTAACCGGTCATAGGAACAAAATGAAATAAAGCCATTATACCATCTTGGAATGGAAAAATATGTTCAAAATATTTTTTTCCTTCTGTTTTCTTCCTCTTTTTTTTTTTTTTTTTTTTTTTTTTAATCCCAGAAGATATGATTCATAATTTCAACCATTCTGGAATGCTTTCAATAGATGAAGCCAGCATAGTATTTTTCTAACAGGCTCTTGCCCCTTACCTTCTTCATTACTGTTTTGGAATATACTCCACAGTCATTTGATCTCAGTCAGTTTTTTATCTCTCTCCCCCCAAGACAAATTTTAAAGGACTACCTAACCACTAAAAATCATCATTTCTCTGGTTTCTCAAAGCTTTTTGAGAAAGTTGTTTTGTTTTGGTTTTTTCATATTGCATCATTCCTAATGTCTTCAGACCTACTACAAGTGGAAGTTCAAATAAATCTTACCTTAAAGAGACTGTGAAAGATAACAAACTGCCAGTCTTGGTATTTGTATTTTTCTAAATCCTTTTGATTTCAAGGTTGCCTTCCTGAATGCGCAGTTTAATTAGAAAACATTGTGTTTCTAAAGGAGACCCAGTTCAATTGCTTCTGCAAGTTCACCTTCATTTTGTAGGATTGTACTTCAAGAAATCTTGTTTCATTCAAACATTAAAAGAATAGATTTGACATCATATGTGACCCTTTCATCTCTCTCATCTGTATTTCATTGCGTGAGTTTCACAGTTGCCTCCAAGAAGATTCCTTTCAATTCGCATAGCATGTTATCTGAAGATCTGTCTGCTTTCTTCACTTGCTTGAATGGGAAGACATGGGAAATACATTCTGAAGGTTATCTTTTACAGTCTACTTTTACCTACCAGTGTGCTTCTATTGACTAGAACCAATTTCAGCTGGAAAGGACATATTGTTCTGATCTGCTCATACCAAGGGGGGATGATGTTTTCTTAACTGATCTCGGAGGGCAAAAGACAAGATGGAAAAGGGATTGCAGTATCACTCCAAACAAATGCACCTTTCTAGAATGACCACAGCAAATGCCTTCAAGGAATTAGGGAGAGGAAAAGAATAGAAAAGAGGGGGAGAAAGAGAGAGGGAGTATAGCTACCAAATGGAGAGAGATGAAGTCCTCGCAGCCCAGCCGATGGAGTTCTCCTAGGGGAGATCTCAGAGTCCTGGTTATCTCAAGGTTCTATTCTAGTCCATTGCTGAGGGGGGAAACAGATCTAGAAATGGCTGAGGGGGAGCAGATACAATAAAGAGCAAGTCTATTGAAATTGCTGAGGGGAAAATGGTATTGAAGACGGGTACAGACAGTCCATGTTCTCAGCAGGAGAAGTCAATATCAATATCAGCAGTGAGTGGGAGCTATTGTTTCAGGACTGGTTTCTATAGGAAACCAGTCTAGGTCCCGCGAACACATCTGCAGGCAACACTTAGCAGGCATCCTGCTTCAGTCAGGCCAGTAGCCCTGGATCAGAATTACGGGCGTCTCAGCCTCAGTCCTTGGGAGGGGGGCTTCAATCTGCGTCCCTCACGGTGGTAGTGGAGCAGATGAAGGATTTTCCATGGGGCGGCTACCACAGTTGCCCCAGCAAGTTCATCTGGCCAAGAGGTGGGAAAATTCCTGGGCTGGTGTCGCGAAGCACGTGCAGGCCCATAGGTCGCCTCGCCCCTTGGCAGGCCCTGCTAGTAGAGTCACTGTAGACACAGCTGCCAACAATCACTTGGCAGGCCAGAATTCTGCTCAGGGGCCTCAGGATTTCTGGCATTCCTCTCTGACCGGCATGCCAGCATTCCAGTCAGGGTCCTCAGGGTCCCGATGTCTGTCCTGGGGACGGTCGTGAGGCAAATGAGGGGAACTTCGGACTGTCTTTCACATGGATCAGAAAATCAGTTTACTAAAATGGCCAAAAAAGAATGTGTAACACTTAGAATTGAGGAAAAAAACAAAAACAAAACCAAACCCAAAGCATTGGAGCAATATCATTCTAGAGAATGCCATGTATCTATGAAAAGTACAAAAAACTTCTGTTTTCAAATGCACTTACAAATCACCTTTTTGCATCTGTTTTGGGTTTTTTTTTTTGTTTGGTTTTTTGGTTGTTTTTTTTTGTTTGAAAGCTCTGGCACTTATCTGATTCTTTTTTGAGCTAGTTCAGCTCATTAATCTGGTAAGAAAGCAGCTAAAAGTAAAGAGAAAAACCTATGGGGACCAGGATGCCACTTCAGCCACGTTGTCGTGAAGCATTAGGTCAGCCTTCTGTGTTGTAGAAATATCTCTGTCCTAGATGAAAATCAATGCATAGCACTATCTTCTTTTAAACTTTGTCCTTGCTACTGGGTTCCTGAATGATCAAGATGCTTTCAAACCAAACAACAGCCAGCCCTCTGAGATACTCCCCAAAGTATTGCGATGGAATAACTTGATCAGGAGGAAGAGCTCGCTATGCAGAACCTGAATATGAGGTCAAGAATGCTTTGTTGTGGATTACCATAGTTTGGGATTGTTTATCTCTTACCCCACCATGTAGGTCTAGGAAAAAATTAGGTAGCCACAAGGCTTTTACAGCTCTTCTTGTATTTTGGGATAGTAAGGATTTAGGGGAGTAAACAAAACTGTAGTGAGTTTTCCTATTGACTTGATTGCTCTGTCACTTTGAATTAACTGCTTTGCATGTCAGCTAACCCATCAGCATCAATGAAAAGAATATTTTCTTCCTTCCTGCACAAAGGATGTTTCATGATGCCTGTGATGTCAGGGACTTAAAAACGAAGACCATTGTGATTGAAAGGAAGCACTGGCATGCCACAAGGTAACTGTAGTGAGCTGTGTTTCCTCCTCAGCTTCACTGTGAGAGTAGAATTTTATTGAGCAGTTCCAAAACTTGGTCTTAGCATAGTCTGGTGACATATCTCAAAGGAGCAGTGTCCTAGGGTGACTTTATGATGCTTGTATCCCCAGTCATCTGTTCTCTTAATGCTGGATATGATATTCTCTGCCTTCAAGACTGGTTCTGAGAGCAAAGGTGGGGAGAAGAAGAAGCACCGAGTTTCTTATCAGAGGCTGCACTCCTTAAAAAGCAACACTCTTCCACATTCTGCGCTGCACTGTGTTGTCTGGGCACTGACGGAGCAGAACAGAGCACGCATTTGCTTTTTAGTTGGTTCAGCTGGCTGAGGCAGAGTTTTCCCTGGACTGGTTTTTTTTTTCCTTTCCCTTTTCTTGGAACGTTTCGAATCTGCTCCGGACTGGGACCTGGGAAGCACTGGGAACTTGCACTTTGTGGCCTACTGGGGCCTACCCTGGGCAGCAGCCTTCCCCATTGCCGGAGGGGTTGATAACAGAGTGAGCACCCATAGGAGAGACTTTCTGATTTGTCGTCTCTTCAGTGCGGCAAATGAGTTTTGTCATCTGGTATTGTTCATATTTTGTGCTGGGAAGTGCTTTGCCTGTTAAAGAAACAGCTTTTTCCCACTTCTCTCCCCAAACCAGTTGAGGGGAGCGGCTGTGTGGGTGGGCTTTCGGTGGGGGGGAGGGTGCAGTGGCCCTTTGTGAGGTTTTCTGCCAAATTTAGCCCTAAACCAGGACAATCAGGATGTGCGACTTAGAGAATGGTGGTTGGAACTTTGGTTGGAAAAGACCTTTAAGAACACTGAGTCTAAATGGAATTAGCAAATGCAACCATCAAGAAATGCTTTGCTGTTTGAAGAGAACGTGATTTATCTGGTAAGCTTTGCAAGTATTTGTGTCATCACAAGCACACATGACCAATGCATTAGATGGGAATATAATAAGAAACCTGTGCAGATCAACAGAATGATTCTCAGGGTAGGATATTTGCATGTTTCATCTGTCTTCCTGACTTCTTCAAATGAATTCTTTTTAGAAAGTAATGATTGGAATTGTTACTCTTTTGACAGTTCTGTGTGTATTACTGACCTTTTTGGCATATGAATGCCAAACGGGTTAATTCACCTGGTTTTTCAGATAAAGACCGAGATTTAGTGTTGCTTCAGCTGGAGGCAGAAACATTGAAATCCTCCCGCCTCCTTCTTAGTACCTAATTTCTATTACAAAATCAGTGCACAATCTTGTCCCTTAAGGTCCACTTAGCTCAGTTTATACCAACAGGGTGACATTAGCAGGGCTCACATGATGCTGCACACAGAAGCCCTCAGTGTGCAGCTCTAGCAGACAGTAATTCCATGCAGTTGGACAATCCCAGTGCTGACTTTGGATCACCAGAAGCGTTCTTAGTAGAACGAGACAAATTTAATGGAGAGGTCTCTGCAGGAAGTGGCCTGAAGAAGACAGCAGAAATCCCAGCTGTGTGTTTGTAGAAATCAGTTGAAGGCCATTTACAGAAAAAAGATCTTTAAATCTAGCTAGCTTTTTCTGCAGATTATTTGTAAACTATATGCATGAGATGGACAGTTTCACTGAGCAACTGAAATACAGCTGCATTTAAGGGGATGGAATCAGGGTTGGGAAGCAGTGAAATAAAGCTTTTCAGGAATACCGGACATAAAAGTCCCGCCAAAATTGATCCGTTTTTTATGTCCAGATGCTTTTGAAAATAATGGGTGACCATTTGGCTACCTCATCGTTTTAATCAGAAATACAAAGAAAATTTTAAACTCACATATTTTATAGCTTGAGCATTTTTCTTTGTTTATTTCCTACTTTCCAATTCAGTTCTACAAATCATATGATTAGGTAATGAGAACTCATGCTGTATAAAAATATTTAATGCTATACTTCCAAGTTAAGGCCATGTATTTCCTGGAACTGTTTCAAAAAAAAAAAAAAAAAGCCTATCTGGATTCTTTCTTCCCCACGCTCATTATTAGATGAAAATCATTTCAATATTCTATTTTGACTTTAGATGGTGCAAGATTATATTCAGAAATTCAAGCCTCTACTGTTAGGTTGTTTACATGGTTTTCTGGCCTTTCTAACTTTGTGCAACCACTCTTTGCAGCTATATATTTTTGCAGTAAGGCATCCCAGGGGTCTGTGAGAAGTTTTAATGTCAAGCAGAACTAACATGTAAACTACACGTGACATACTCGACATATTTCACCTCAGAAAGTTACAGTATGCTTAGACGGGATGAAATACGAAAGAAATAGACTTAACACAATATTTCTAAATCTTGGAAATCTATTACCTGAACTTTGAGTCCGTTTGCAGGACTCTGTAGAAATGCAAACGTGAAGTCCAAGGAGTAGAGCAGAAGGCATATTGGGCAGGGGGACAGAAGATTGCTTTGAAGGATGATGTAAGCAAGATTGCATCCTAGAAAGATAGCAGCTGCTTCTGCTGGTGCCAACATCGAGAATTTGTGCCACTGGCCTAGTTTTCTGGGGACTTTTGACCTGCACGCTCTTGAGGGCTTGCAGACATGAATTAATCTGTCCTTTGATCTTTTCTTTCATTTGAACGTCTAGGACCTGTTTTGGTCTTGTGTACGGTACTGTATCGTGTTATAAACAGACATGTTTCCACTGTTTGAAAGCTGTAGTTGAAAGTTAGGTTGCAACTATGAGTTGGCTGTCAAAAGAATTAATTTTCTGCTTTAAGCAAAATATCAAGAGAGTCATTCAATCCACTCCTGTGATACAGATTCATTTTGAATTTACAGGGTAATTTGCATTAGTGGTTGTACTGCATGAGCAATAAATATGACTTGCTTGGTTTCTAATGATGATAATAGTTCTCTTTGTATTACTATAAGAATTGAATCCACCATCATTCTTTTCCTATTATTATTATGCTGTAAAGGAAAAACTCTTTTGCATTACCCAAGGAGTAAAATGCATGTATTTAGCATCATTCTTGCAGGTAGTCCTCAATTCTGAAAAGACCTCTCAGAAGCTGCATCAAATGGGAAAGCTAGACGGATGGCAGAATGCAGAAGCTGCCATTTAGGATCGAGTACAAAATGACACCCAAGAAATTCTTCATGGATGCTGCATAAGTACAAAGACGCCATTATTTCAAGGTGAAAAAGAGTCAATGAATAAAAAACGATGCTAATCAAGACACTAGAGTACCAAGCGTGCGACAAGGCTTTTTTGTAATGAACATCATGCCCAGCATGAAAAAGTACTCTTTTTATTGTAGATCGTTTAAAAGTGCACAACAGTTTGGAAAAAAGTGCTTTTCTTTTTTCTAGTAATAAGAACTCTGTATCATTCTAAAAGATACTGGACACAGGTTTTTGAAAACAATGTTCTTTTGAAGGTTAATTCTATTCATAAATACTTCACAGGAAAACATTTGATCTGCTGTTCATCCTGAAGACTTTTAAAGGAAAATGTTTTGGTTGCGTTCTCTTCTGACTAGTTCAGGAGCTCAGTCTTACCAGCATTCTAATGCTTTTTTATGTTCCTGATGGCACGGCTTAGACATCCTTGTCTCCGTTACCGTCATGATTTCCATATCAAGTGATGAGAATTTTTCTTCATGATTGGTGAAGTGAAGTGTCATAACATTCATGTCAAGTCAATTTGAAGTTTTTTTTTCCAAAGGAATCTCTTCCTTCCTAATGAAAACCATTTGAAATAGCAAACCTACTCCGTTTTTCAGAAAGTGATATAATAAACCTGTAGAGTACAATGTCCTCGGAGTTGTTTTTTCAGCAGAAGAAGAAAACTGCTGTTTTCTTCTTCTTCTATCACCTTAGACTTACTTTATTCAAAACCTTTTTAAACCTTTGAATTTCTATTTTGATAGCTAATTCCTTTCACAGTGGGCTATAGCATATGTATTTTGAAAGGCCATTTGTACATATTCAAAGGGCTTACTTCTATTCTACTAAGAAATGGCTGTACTTCTAGTAGGGAAACTTCAAGGTCCAGTAAGATTTTATCTTGTACAAAATTTAAAAAACTCCAACTCTTAAAAATGATACCAGAAAATGACGTCTGTAAGACTGTGGCAGGAGGCTTTTTCCAGAACAATGTGCAGTTCTTCCCAATTCTATTTTTCCCTCCCATTACTTTGTACACAAAGATTTTTACACAGTCTTCTAACAGTGGCATGTTACTACTGGGCTAGAGTATTGCCCTGCCAGCATTGGAATTGACTGGAATGCAGCTGTGTTCCAATTTGCTGATGGGACAAGGGTTTTTTTGCTGAACACACTTTAGCAAGCAAGAGGGCTTCTTGGTCTTTAGATGCTGAGTCCCAGAAAAAGATGAATGAGGTGGTGACGTGCCTCGTGTTTTGAAGAGAGATCAAAAAGTTATTGCTGGGGTCACCTCCCTTTTGGTACGGAAAGCACACAGAGGGCTTTGAAGCAGCACTTTCACCCTCTTTGCATTCACTAGTAAATCTGAGACAGAGCTTGGCCCAAGGTTTGTGCAAAAATACTCTTTTGATGCAACTGTGCACCAGACAATATCTCTGGGAAAATGTGCAGGGGCAGAAAGCAAGCCCTTCCTGGGAAATCTACTGAAATGGTTCAGAAGTTATTCCCACTCACTCTTGCTAACCTCTGCTGTCTAGCTGTCGGATATGCTTGGGACCATGTTGAAATAATTCTAAACAGTGTACTGAGGCTGCAATATTGAGTAAACATAGGTATTTTCCATAGGTGTCAGGGAAAAATATTTCTATTGGTAAAAATGAGTTCCATAGAAAACAAGAAGAGCATGGTAGAAAAAAAATCACATCAATAGAATGAAGATGCCCAGAATTCTTCTTTTGAAGTTACACAGAGTCAATATTTTCTAAATAAGGTTGTGAAACTTATGAAGAAGTAAGAGTACCTTCCACCTGACTGGTGCACAAGTTCATGTTTCCAACTTACAAAAAACATATTATTAAAAGAAAAATGTTCCACCTTGTGGAAAAGTAGCCCATTCGTAATTGTATCAAAGGTAGGGTTAGATCAAGTATTCCTACAAGACAGTAGTAGTACTAGGAAAAGCCTTTTGTCATCTATCTGACTACAGGAAACTTGAGCAAGCAGAAGTGTCTTTCCCTGCTGCAAGCTGTACTTCCGATTTGCTACTGCTGCTTAAACATTGTTCAAAGAAAACTTGTCAAAATAAAACTAGTGTATACAAGCAACTGGAACTATCCATTGCGTTCCAGCCAATTTGAACTAGAAAATATCGGACACACACTCCAGTTGAATATTCTAATGCATAGATGGAGTATACCAGCACTAAGAAATGGGAACGCTGGAGAAAGGAGCAAATGCAGATGAATTTCAGGGAAGGAAATTATTGGAGAGCTAACTGCAGTCCCTCGACTTTACAAGAAATGATGTCCAGTAAATCCCAACCTGACACATAAAGAACTCCGTTTTGAAATGGGCTGCATCTATGGTCCTCTGTTCTTCCTAGATGAAGGAACTGTGTTTTGAATCAATCTTCCAAGTGGTATGGCTAAAGACCTTGGATACCCCAAATTTTTTTTTTTTTTTCCAGAAGCAACTGTCTCGAAACCTCTTTAAACTGACATTTCCCCTTACGATGCCATCTTTTAAAAGAGCACCTTTTCATTTAACAGGGTATTCCAAACATCATTTCCAAATTTAGACTAAAAGTAACACTCTTTCTAGTTATCTTTGGGTTTTTTGCAGCTTCCTGCCAACATAGGCAGCAAGGAAGAGAACCGACGGCAGCTCTTTCTGGAGCATCTTGAACAAATGCCCTTGCTTATGTTCAAATCTTTCACTTCTCCAAAATCCCTAACGAGGAAGAAAAGGTTGTGAAGGCATTACTAGTAGTATTAGATGGCAATGGATGGGTCAAATAGAATTTGTATCGCATAGATGATACTTGGCAAACAGCAAATGAAGGGGTTTCTTTCAGCTCTCAGACTGATGTTACATCTCAGTAATTTATTAAAAAGATAACAAGAAGGATATTTTTAAACAGTGAACTTAATTACACCCCTACCCATGGACATCTGAATCTTAGGAATAGACAGTGTCTGATTTAGAAAAAAAAAAAGAATTATCACAGTTTAAAGAAGTATATGATCATGAACACTTTGCTGATGGAACGTAGCCTATTCATTGGCTGAAATGAAGCAGGTAGACAGGACATAGGAAATATTGTTTTGTGGATCAAACATTTATTTTTTTAAAGTGATGCTTACAGATGGTGAACTCACCAACTTTGATATTGCACAGTAGATAAGGGTACCTAACTTGCTCCATCAAGTTATCCCTTGGAATCACCATCCAAGGGCATTTTCCCCTGCCTCTGTGAAAATGTGCCTACCTTTTTCACAATACTTTTGCAGCAGCATTGCTAGGCCTGATCAGCTGTTATGGAGGGTGAATGATCAGCAGCAAGGTGACTGGCCAGGTTCATTTGCTTCAATGGATTTTGATCTACTGGATATTTTGAAGACGTGCTTCAGCCCTCTTTGTCAGACACAGCCTTCAAATGGTGCTAAACAATTGTTCGGGCTGTGGACCACATGAAAAAGTACTTTCTGGTGCCTTTACTGGGCCATATGCTCTTGATTCTCTCCCTCAACTTCTCCATCACCTCTCATCTCTTTCACATGAGCTATGTTCAAGGTCCACAGGATACTTTTCACAGAATCTTCAGGCCTGATGCAGTAGGAATGATGAACAAATGCAGCTGGGATGAATTTTCCAGTTTGGATAAAACCTCTTGTGCACACAAATCCCCCTATGCCCAGAAAAACCTTCACTAAGCACGCGTGTTCTACCTAAACCGCAGTTTAGTCTGAAAGAAAAGCTTTGGTCTGAGAGTATCTGAGAGATTTGCATGAAGCACAGATATCTGACCTATGCAATTTTGAAGATCAGAGAAAAAAGAAAAAGGCAAGAAGTTTTTCATTTTACTGGTTTTAATTTTCAATTCCATGCACTTTTTCAAAAAGTGTCAATCTCAAATGGCCATCAACATATTTCAGTCGTCTGGAAGTTAGTATTCATATCAAATGTGTTTCAAATCAATAGAATTTCAAACCTTTCCTCAAAGTTTATATACCTAGATTTAGTATTTCTGATCTCTATTAGATGAAAGGAAGACATTTTTTGCTGTTGGGGTGCTGGAACGCTGCTTCGGGTTGCCCAGAGAAGTTGTGGATGTCCCATCCCTGAACGTATTCAAGTCAGCTTGGATGGGGCTTTGAACAGCAACGAATGCCACCCTTGATGGTAGATAAACAAAGCTTGAATATAGAAGAGACTCAGATTGAGGTATACGAACAAATTTTCTCTCAGCTCTTGGGGTAAATTCAAAGTTGTACAAAATTGCATTTCTCTGTGATTTTCACTACTGTAACAGAAAGCTTCATGAAAACTGTGCAGAAGATATCAACTTTTAAAAGCGATAAGAACTACAACATCAAACACATGGGATGGGTTTCATCATGGGACACCCTCTGAGAGAAAATCTCTGTATTTCGACACTTCATGCCAATCATTAGGATTTCAAGGAGTGCCAAAGAAGGCGGCAAAATATCCTTCAGGACATTATTTACTGTAGTTCAGCCTGGCCATTAGTTGGAATTGGTGTTTGAACTAATGTAGACATACCACACACACTTTCCATGCACTGAAAACTTACTGTTTACAATGAATAAGCAATGAGGATCAAAATTGATTGAAAGCATCTTAAAAATGTCAAGTATTTCACTGTAAATGATCTAGGATCAAAATACTTATTCCTCCTTAGTGAGGGACAAATAAATTCTTCCGTACCATGATGGTTAAAAATTGTCTAAACCAATGTTTTCTTCTGAAAAGACATCATCTAATTTTTTCTAT
This sequence comes from Haemorhous mexicanus, assembly GCF_027477595.1. Taxonomy (NCBI): domain Eukaryota; kingdom Metazoa; phylum Chordata; class Aves; order Passeriformes; family Fringillidae; genus Haemorhous; species Haemorhous mexicanus. Next base: position 20,294,542 of record NC_082345.1, on the reverse strand, counting down.
TTTTAGAAGAAAATATTTCTAGACATAGAACAAAGGAATTTTAAAGGAACAAATGGAAGGAAAATATTCTGCAAACAGAATTCAATGAAAACCTGTGTTTTAAATATGAGGTAGATATTCAACAGAGTTTTTGTACCAGATATTTGAAATAGTGTACCGGCTATTTTGTCCACAAAGAGAGCTATTTAGCATTTCAGTCTTTTCCAAGGTGTTCATGATCTGCTATGCTGATCTCTGTGCATGCCTAGGTGTGTGCGGAAGGTGGGGCCATGTGAAGGGGAGTGTCTATGTTTGCTTAGCACTCGGAGAGGCAGATTCATGCCTCAGCTCCATCATTTCTTTTAGAAACTTCCCAGAGAGTGGATATGAAGTTTCATATCCAAAAGAGATCAATTCCCAAGTCATCCATTTTACTCTACCTTGTAAATCACATGCTTTGTTGCATATTTTATCAAATAGACTTTCAAGCCGCGTGGAGGAAGGAGAATGTGGAGAATCCCTCCAATGTCTTGCAACTTGTACGCAAATAGATTTTCAAGAAAATCATCATTTCTCTTTTAAATACATCTGGGACAGGCATGATGGTGGCGTCAATCTGTTGAAGTTTTTGTTGCTGGGGGAAGTTGTACGAAAGGACTGGTTTTTACATTGACCAGTTACTGAATCAAGTGCATGAACACATTTGAAATTCCACTGGGGTTTCCTTTTTCTAGCAGACTACTTCTAGAACTAGCTAGCAGACTCAAGATGACTCTTTTTCTCTGTTTTTGTTTCTTTCCTATTTTCTTGCTTTCTCTGCAACTGTCTACACAATTTTAGGACTTTTTTCCCAACTCAAATTGTTTCATAGACCGATAATTCAGATACGCTTTTTACAAGGAATGTTTTAAATCTTTGTTAGAATGAAGAAAGTTAAGGACATAGGTCTTTTTCTTCCCTTATGAAAATTGCAATGAAAGAGTTCAATAAAGACCAACTCCTTTTTATTTATTTGGAATACAAGTCGATAATTCCCATACAGTAATTCATTGGTGGACCAATATTTGCCATTCTGATGTAAGTTGTCACTTCTTAACAATATGCCTTCTGTGACTACGTTGACAACACTTTTGGTAAAGATCCTAACTGGTCTTAGACACGCATAGGGAGAAATTTGCTCTGCCAGTGTCAGTCTTAAGCATGCGTCTCAGAGGATCTTTCTAGAGCTGGGGAATTTTCCCATGAAAGGGATTCAGTTATGGAAGAGACAGGTTTCCTGGAGTTTTACATTCTTCTTGAACACTACTTAAGGAACTTAAATCCCATGTCCATTTGGATCTCACTCTGCACAGAGCTTTGTCATGCCAGTCCTTGAAATGCATCTCTAAGAGAATTCACTAGCACAGAATGAATGAGGGTGGAAGGGCTCTGTGCGGCTCCCCAAGTCCCATCCCCCTGCTTCAACCAGGATACCTAGAGCCTGTTGCCCAGGATTATATCTGGGCCTACTTTTAATGTCTTCAATGATCCAGACTCCACCATCTTTCTGGACACTCTGTGCCATGGTTCAGTCACCGTCACGATAAAAAATAATTTTGTGATGCTCAGAGGCAATCTCCTGTATTGCAGTGTGTGCCCACTGCCTCTTGTCTTTTCACTGAGCATCATTGAAAAGACACTGGTTCCCTGCTCTTTGCACTATTCCTTCCCGTAGGTATGTGTGCTGCCATGTAGATAAACGTCCAAAACTTCCCTGAAGCCCAGGCAGATGATATTCTCTTCATCTACCAGGCAAGTTCATTCACCGGAGGAGTTTAAAAAGTCGTCAAGCACCAATTTCCCCTGGTAAATGCATGCTGACTACATTTGTTCTGTCCTCCTTCGTGTGCCTGGCAATGCTTTCCAGGAATAGCTACTCCATCAACTTCCTGGGGATCCAAATGAGGCTGGCTGGCTTGTACTTTTCTGAGTCCTCCTGGTTGCCTTTTTTCAAGATGGGTGACATTTGCTTTCATCCAGTCTTTGGGCACTTTCCTCAGTCACCATGGTCCATCCAACATGATCAGGAGTGGCCTCAGAATAACATCTGCTAACACCCTTGAGACCTGTGCATCCATCTCAACAAGGCCTGTGGACTTTATGGAATACTTCCCAATTCAGTGACTATGCCCATAAAAATTTGCATGGGATAAGAGGCCATTTTAACAGGTACCTGAAGAGTGAGTGAAAAGCTATGGAAGCAATCCAAAAGGACAAAGACTAGAGTTCCCTTTGAAGACAAAGCATCCCATCATGGAGCTGAGCAGCTTTAGATCCAGGTAAGCTTCCTCTCTGAAAGGATGCAGAAGACATGATTTTACCTTATCCAGTAATAAAATGTGTTGACCATTCACTTGCAATACAAAAAATTCAATGATTTCCAAAATTATTGCCTCCTAACTAGACAATAATATACTGGCTGGGTATTCCCCTAACAGATGAGAGCACCTGCTTGATGTCTCTTATGCGTGCAGACTATTTGAAGTAGGTCATTTGAGTGGGGATTCCTGGTCTTCGAATTTTCTTTCTGATGAATTTGGAATATTTACTGAAGCAAGGACCGGAAGATGAAAACTTCATTTCCCATCAGCGCACTCTAACATCCATGGCCGTAATGCCATTGTTTCTCCCCAGCTGAGTCAAGAATTCATGACTACAAAGTGGATCAGCTCCAAAGGAAAGATCAAGGCTGGATAATATTCTCTCTTGGTAAAGCTATTTGTCTCAAATGAAGTGACCAACTTCTAATCGCTCACTGGCCTAAAGCCACAAGGAGGGGGAGATGGACCAGCTTTCCTTCCACTGCTGCTCTCTTTGTCACCTCGGTGTTTAATACGAGTAGGAAGACGTTCAAAAAGACAGCGTTGCAGAATTCATAAAATTCAGTCTTAAAAAAAATCATTTTTTAGCAGGTGAAATAAAAATAGCAAATAAAATATATAAGTTTGTCTTGCCTTGTTCTCCAGGTTTTGTAACTGGCACACCTTTCCTTATGAACGCACTGTCCTTTCCTAAATACTCTCATATGGAGGAAGATGCTTCTGATCAGAAGAGCACTAGGATGTCTTTACTCGACCTTTTCTTTTCACTGATGCTTGGTCCTCTGAAAAGAATGGTTTTCTAAAATTGAAATGTGCTACTATTGTTCCCATGGGGTAAGCCGCAGACTCCTCCTGTCGGAGCTGTCACTAATCAGCTACTCTCCTATCTGCCTTTAGTAGTTGAATGTTCTGGTCTAAAAGTAGCACCTTCTGTGTAGCCATGCTCTTAGTTGCCAGTCTCATCCTAAATCCAAAGACCCTCCTGCAAAGGACCGCTGGTTCTGTAGTCAACCAAGGAAAAAAGACCCGTCCATCCATGCTTTCTGATTTAAAATATTAGGGTATGATGTCCCTAAACAATTCTCTGCAGTTGAACACTACTTATCTTTGGCGTGTTCCTTCAACTCACTCGCAAGTCATTCATGCCTTAGGTTATTGGGAGAATTGCTTCATTGGAAGATGATTAAAAGGGGTATGAGAATACTTTTGTGCTTCTGCTATGAGGATACTTTTCAAATCCATACAAACTCCCTGCAAATGCAAAAACCTGCATCCTGTATTGTCCTAGCTTATAATATCAAAATGCATCCTATTCCCACCCTCAAGAACTGAGGAAACCAGGGGTGGCATCGTTTTTTCCTTCTCTCCTGTTAATGGGCCCATCAATGTCTTGCCACATGACTCAGAGATAACTCCCTCCAGGAGCCATTTCTGTTTCACGGGTAATCAAGGACCCACATCATGACTCAGAATGATATCAGCCCATTGGGAGATGCTCTGCCCAGGGGGTAGGAGCTAAGCATCCCCACCTGGATATCATCTGGGTTTTGGAAGGCAAGAAACACTATTTCTACTGCATTGCCAGAGGAACGGCCACCCTTAGCCACTGGTTTTCCAGAGGACGAGAGCTACCAGATGGTTTCTAAAGAATCACCCCTTCAACAAGACCATTTCATCCAAACTGCTTTCACCACCCTAACTAGCAGGATGTCAGCTTGTATTCTGACTCTGTCAGTGGTTTTTCTTTTGTACTCTTGCATGGATTTGGGTTTTTTCCCCTTTTCCTAATAAACTGGATTTCTGACTTGGAGTCTTGCTGCGGTGCTGGATTTCTTCAGCCCAACTAGCTCCCGACACCGACAGCGAGAGTGGGCCGCCCCAAGAAAGCTGTCGAATCCGGGCTGCAGCTGTAGGGCACAGCTGCTCTACGGCACAGGTGGACTGCCTTGGGGATAGAACTGCGCTGAGAGCAGGGACAAGGAACAGGGAGAGGTCTTCTGCATATTTTTCAGTTTACTCCCTGGAGGGTCAAGGACAGAAAGACAATGATTCAAAGGCATCCATCAACTTCTAAATGGGGGGAAGGTCCCAGGGGAGGATACAATCTTTAACCAACTGGGAGAAACTGGGGGTGGTAGACAAGGAGGGGAATACAATGTTGAAACCAGTAGGGGGACTACAGGGGAGGAGAATAACTTGAAGAAACCACTGGGGTTTTGAAGGGTACAAAATTGAGAGGGAAGTTTCTAGAGAAAGGGGCAGGCTTGGGGAGGGGTTGATGTTCAATGGGAGAAGGAACAGGGAACAAAAGGGCAGGTCTTTGGGGAGAGGGACAGCTAGGGCAAAAGCCAACAATACTGGGGGGAAAGGAACAATCCATTCATAATAACATATGCTATAACAGCACAAAATAGGAAGCCTTAGAAAACGGACTACTAGAACTGCAGTACAATAATAAACACACACTGCAACAGAGTGTCTCACTGGTTTGGCTTTCAAAGCAGAAGAGGTGCCAACCTAAAAATTTCCCAACTTCAAGGTTAACTGGCTGCAGTTTTGATTTCCTTCTTCAATATATCACCAAGGCGCTATCAGCTTCTGTAATTGGCTCAGCAGCATGTCTGTTCTTAGTGCCAAGCAGGGATTCACTTTGCCAGGCATGGAGGAAGCTTCTAGGAGCTTTGCACAAAAAATCACTTCTGTGGCTGGCTTCTTCCCTCCCCACCAAAAACCAAGCCATGCCAAACCAACACCTTAACTAATTCGTAGTACTTAGTACGCATCCAAGAATGTCTTTTAAACGATGCTTTATGTTTTTGACCAAACGCACTGAAAAGAAGTGGATCCATAATATTGATAAAAATTGTTCCAGTTCAATAGAAATATTGGGTCATGCAACTCTAGATTACATAGCTGTTTTTTTGTACAATACCCAGAGGCTTTTTTCACCTCCATGGAAGAGCCTAAATGAGGGATGTGGGAGTCCAGGCGGCTCTCCAAAATGCAGTTTATTCCATCCAAGACGTTGCAGCAGTCCAGGGTAGTGGGCAACAGAGCCTGTGCCTACAGCTGTCAGCTCTAGCTACAGGCAGGCCTGGAGACCCTTTGGTTTTGGCACTTTGCTGAGCATCTTCATACAGTAGAACCAATCTATCCCTTAACTATTATCTATAGCCTATCCTAACGACTCTAATTACCATATGTTGCTATTCTCCACTCACTAAAAGTCAGTATATTACAGCTGAAGCGGAAAGTTGTTTTTCAGTTTTCTTGACAGTGGAAAATTTGGAGAGCTTTTTCTGCTTGCAGCATTTGCTGACTTGTTTGCCTGTGCTAGCTTCCTGCTTGGTAAAAACATCTTCTTGTTTGGGGTGGGTTTATCCTTTGCTGTAAGTCATAAAACCCTCTTCTAACTAAGGTATCCTCGGTTATCCAGTAAGACAGGCTCAGCAATTCTTTTCTTCTAGATCAAAACTTGCTTCCAACTCTATTCCTTCTTCAGACTCCACATTGAAAAATCTTTCTGCCAAGCATACATATCTGTGAGACTTTCTCGTCAAACTTTCATCTTTCCCAACACCTCTAAAGAAATGTTTCCTGATGGTTTGGATCAGAAGATCCAGTATTGCCATCCTGAGATTTTTCATTCAAAACCCATAAGCTGTGCTCAAGGTTTTGGCTATGTTCTTTGTTGTGCCTTGCATCTATTTTGGCTAGAAAGCCAGTGTAGATGATGTCCTTGCTGCAGTAGCCATGGGAAATAAGGTGGAGTGTCTGGCTGATGTACCGGGATGTAGACTATCCAGCACTCCCCCAGGGAGGCCAGGATCCCTAAAGGAATAGAATATTGGCTATGCTCTGGGAGTTTTACAGAGAGAAAGATCCTCACAGCTCAAATGATTTGTCTCCTGGAGTTCTGAGGAGTATGTGGTGAAGAAGAAGGCTGCTGTCTTTTCCAAGAATCTTCCGTGCATTCAAGAGGATCATTGAACTTCTTGTCTGAGAATGAAAGAAATATTAGTAGTAATTAGTACTTTTTCTCTGTCTGTGCATCACTGATTGAATTTGGGTAGGCAATATTTTTTTTATTTATTTCTTTGAATTATTCATCATAAGGTCTTCCAAATTCCCAAATTCTGCTTCACTTCTTTCTTTTGTAGGCCAGTCTGGTTCATCTTCTCTTCTACTGTATTATTGCAGACCATATCTGAATGGATTTTTTTTTTTTCATTTTGAACATTAGGTTTAAACCGAATGAACAGAACGCTTTATTTATCCTTATTTGACCAGTTTGCAAGGAAATACAGAATTTTGAAGAGAAGTGACGTGACTCCACTTGAGGTTTTCAATGGATGAGAAGAATGACGATGTCCTACATTCACAGCATTGTTTACAGTAACATTGCAGCTAGTTTCCAGCAACGAAGGTCAGGTTCTGGAAGCAGGCATGCATGATTGTAGAGAAGTCTAAAAAGTTTCAGTTTGGCCGCTTTTCTTGAAAAATAGCTAATATGTCTCAACGTTGTGCTGAATCTCGTTGTACAGACACTTCTTTTGAGGTCTGAACTCCTTGCTGGACTTCTGTATCTAAGAATCAGATACAGTAAACCTATGTTTCCTTATATGCTGTAAGAATTTGGTTCTAATCTAGAAGAGCAAGAAAAGGTTGCCATATTAATACAAGGTAAAGAACCTGCTAAGAAAGCAGTTAATGGACTGCTTTTTTTATTGGAGCAGTGATTTAGTGGTTGGATGGGTTTTTTTTTTTTTGCTTCTCAATAGAATTTAAGAAGTGGTGGGGTAAGAATGTGTGGATGTTTATAGGTTTGCCTTGAAAGAAGAATTACAGGGGAAACTGTTGTAAAGAATTGATGCAGAGCTCTATGCATTAATGCACTCTTCCGTACAGAGTTTCAGAAGTGAAAACCAAGAGGAGAGAGTGCCGACAAGATGAGAGTGCCGATTTACTAGAATGAATTCAAGATAGCATTCTTTTCTCTCTGAATTACAGCTCTAAACCTCAGGGTAGTAATAGGAAGTACATAACAATCTCAAAGATTTAAAAATGGATGATGAAGTTTTCTATCCAGTAAACTGTAAGGCTTCACATTTTAACCTGGTTTGCATTTTGGCAAAAGCCTGGAATCTTCTGCAATTTGCCAGATAACAAGGGATTTAGAACAGGAAGTATGCAAGTAATCATTTGGAGCCTTCATCTCCCTTCTTAGAACAATGGATACATTTATTATGCTCCTATTTTTATTCCATCAGGGGATTTGATCATGGAAATGTCTAGTCATTCTTTTCTTGTTTTCAACCCCTCAAAGAGCATGAATCCAAACTATTCAGAAGTTCTTGATCTGCAACAGTGACAAGCACTATACTGGTAAGAGTCAGTGGACATTAGCAGATCCCCTATGCCAGCCCCCTATGGCGGGCAGTTCTGGCAGGACTGATGTTTGAGGGGCTGGAATTCTGTGAAATAGAACATTCTATGAATGGGGAAAATGGAAACAGATTCTGAACGTTCAACCCAACACGTGAACAAGTAATAGGGCAGGTAATTTTCTGTGGAAATTTCTTTAGCCCCAGTGTTGTGGATGATGATTACTCTTCCTACCTCCTTTGGTCAGCTGCCAGCACAGTCACGTTACTCCGCTTATGGACAGAAAACCAGAAGTCATTTTTGAACAAAACACCCAGCAGGACCTTAGAGTGTTTTTGCTGCAAAATGTTTCAAGGCAGATAGGGAAACAATTCCATTGTAGAGAGTGTGCTGAGAAGACAAGTTTGGAAGTTAAAAACCATGGGATCTGTTTCTATATATGTCACTGATTTTGCTTATTATCAATTTGGTGGGGTTTCTTGTTTTGTTGTTTTATTTTTTTGGTTTTTTTTGTTGTGGTTTTTTTTTTGTTTGTTTTTTTGTTTTTTTGTTTATTTTTTTTTCCTGCATCCTTGAGATGAAAGCATAAGACAGAAAAGTACGGTAAAGTTAAAATACTTTTGAGATGGCTTGTGCTGAAAAACTTGTAGCTACTGCTAAGGCCCATAAGCCAGGTCCTGTTTCATTTCTGAGAAGCTATAAAATTCCCATTGGTAATTTAGTTCTAAGCATCTGTTGTTATGGTGGAGATGCAAATTAAGAAGAACAATTTTTGAATCTGTAGGGATGTATTTACCATTTTGGAGCTGCCTTTTCAGTCTCTGAGCCATCAATGAAAAGAAGGAGAAGAATCTACACTCTTTTCAACCTGTGGACCATCCACTACTGTCCACGTGCTCAGATTCAAAGCCAAACAATCCTGTCGGGCCTGATTGGGAGGAATTATTTGGATTCAAAATACTAGACTAGTATTTGATTTCCATCAGCACAGTCCATTGGGCACGAATTTTGATATCAATAGAACCTTTCACGGGGATCCATCTTTCTCACCTGCAGTACATTTTAAAGAGAAGAGGCATTGTTGAATGGCTTCAGTGAAAAAAAAAATCTTAAATGCACTCTGAATGGAATTGAGATCCAAAGGAGCCAGTATTTCAAGAAAGCCTGAGATGTTGTCTGCCATGAGATCCCTTCTAAGAGGTTCTATTAAGGTACCAAATTCTTCATCAAAATACTGTCAGATTGGTCAGAGGGGAAAAGCAAACTTTTTGAATGGTCCTTTGGGAAGACAGGGCTTGCAGCGAATTTAGTACTTGCTGCTAGGTTGCCTACACTCCAGGAAAGAGTATTAAATACTGAAATTCGACCGATGGTGGATGAAGTCTTTGTGACTGTGAAAGTCCAGTGCATGGCAATCTCAGAAAGGAACCCATCAAAGCCCCTGAAATGCCAACACACAAGTTGTGAGTTGGCAGTGCATGCCAGGTTTTAGCAAACCACAGCAAAATGCTGATTGCAAAACGAGGCCATCAAGTCACATCCGGTATGAAGCAGTAGGAAAGAGGAAAGCAGCTGAGAGCGTCAACCCTGCTAAGTAGTCTCAGTATTCTTATTGCCATTAGCAGAAATGTGAAATGAGTCTATAAAAATTACAAAGGAGGCAAAAGAAAAGGGAGTGATGACTCCTCTGGCATAGTGTTTCCTAACAGGGATCTTCAAAATCCTGTAAAGATTCTCTCATCCTTTAAACTGAAGGAAGGTATTAATGGCAGTAAGGAAATGGCATCAAATGCTAGAAAGACTCTGGGCAGTGTACTTCTAGACAGAAATGCCACTGATGGAAAACCGACTAAACTGGCACCAATGCAGCAGCATTGTACTAAAGCCCAGAAATTGTCCACGGCTTCACTCTCTGCCATTCCTTTCATATGCACACAGCAGCTCTGCAACATTCCTACTCATCATCTCCTTGGCAAACTGGGCGTGAGGGTCCGTAGTGACGCAGAGTCCCCAGGCAGGTGCAAAGGAGAGCCGCTTTCTTGCAAAAGCCAGGCTTTTGAAGCAGACAGGCCTTTATCACTTGCATAGCTTTAAGCCGCAACAAACATAATTCAACCAACCGTCATACCCCACGCTGTGAACACGCAATGCTTCTAGAACTTCTTGATCTACCTCTAATTCAGCTGTCTCACTTTCCCCTAGTCATTTTCTACTTAGCCAAAGTAACGGGCCTCAGCCATGGTTTTACAAGGCCTTCCTTTCGGAAAGTTCTACCTATATGCAACAGCATACCACTAGTTTCTTCACCACCAAGAGTTTAGGTAGATGATTGGCATCTGCCCTTGCGGTGAAACACAATGGGGAGAGAAAATGCTGTTGGAGATGTTCAGTCATTCCATTTTCTAGACAGGCCAAATCAAAAGAAAAGCAAGCTATAGGATTGTGTACTTGCTCTTACAGAACACCTGCTGCCATCTGACAATGAACTAGCAGAAAATCAGCAAGAATGAGACTTGAGGCAAACAACCTTTGGAAGGGAATAATGGGTTGATAAATAAAGACAACAGTTTCCAGGCTCTTGAGATACTTTAAATGACAGCAAAGGATTTGAGAGCAGAGGCTGAACTGGTGGGGAAGGATTCAAAGAATCCCAAGAAAAACATGACCAAAGAATAAAAGAACCCCAAGAAAAATAGGGGCAACTGACCTGTTAAGGCCTTCAGGAAATCAGTGGCCGCTGATTTAGATAGGCCATTCAAGTTCATTTACTGGTGCACCTTCCACTCCTATTTCACCTGTCAGCATCACAGGGTGAATTGAGACCTTGGAATCAAGATTATTTGGGATTCTGTTCTTAGCTTTAGGAGAGAAGTACAGCAGATGAAGTACCTGTTACTGATGTGATACCCAGGAACACAGAGTTGACACATTTCATTGAAGTCCAATCACAACTAGCAATACTAAGAGGATAGGATTGGCGCCTTTTCATGACGCTCTTCTTGTTACGCAGCCTGCTCTGATTCTGGTGAAACTTTTTCATTAGCTTCTCTCTAAAAAGGAGAAAAACCAATTAAATGTCCCTCCCTGCTGATGCTAATCGAGTCAGAGGTCTATGAAAGGGCCAAAAATATTCGGAATTCTTCTTAGACAATGGAAATGGAAGCAGAGCTACCAATCTATTTCCTTGCAACATATCCCTAAAACTCATTCCCTTCTATTCATCACTTATGTATAGCCAGCAGTACATTCAGGAAAAGATGAAACTGACTGATGTCAGCAAGGGAAGGACTTGAAAGAACTATTCCCATGAATCATCATATAGACAGTAACTCTAGCATTAAAATCAGAACCCTTTTAGTAAGTATCACTTATGGGAAATTCAGGACTCCTGCACAATGGACCAAGAGGATTAAGCAGAAGCCGTTTATGGTTTACATGATGCACTTACTCATTCTGACTCTCTGCACACGCTAGTCACGCTTTTCTTATTGGTGCCTTTGTCTTGTCCACGCATTCTGCGTGCACCTCTCAGAAGATGTGTTTCCTTACAGTCCAGGTACTTTGCCCCCCCCCCCCCCCCCCCCCCGTTTTGGAGTTCTTGTGGTCTTGGAATTTAGTTTCTCAGCTTTTCCTCTCTTGTTTTAGCAAGGCTTATGTCTTGATGAATTCCAGAGGGCCCTGAGAAAATTCTGAGAAGAACCGTTCCACGCTGGATGGCTGGTGCAGCCCATAGTCTAAGCGGTTCAGATACATTGTCACAATTGCCCCTTCTTCTTGCACCAGCCAGATCTTTTCCAATGTCATTTTTAGCAAGAGGCACACCAGTTTCACCATGCATGGAATAACACAAAGCAATGAAATAATGACTACTGGTAAAAACAAAGCTCCATTTACGAGATCTTTCAACCACCCAGTTCTTTCCCATCCCTCAAACCATTGATGCAAACCCCACTCGTTCCCAGTCAATTTCTTCATATTGTCTTGTACTTGTGTGAGTTTCGTATGAATGGCTGCAGAATGGTCCAAAAGATTCATGCAACATATTCCTTATAAAATTCCTAACACTCGTACCCATGTGCTAGTAACAATAAATCTATTTCACCTCCTATTTGCAGTGTGCTATATCTAATAGGATCTACGTCAGTGAGCACCTGACTTAAAATAGAAGAAGTTACGATAAGTCGTTTGAACATCCAGCACCCCAAATGATTAAAAGCAGCCAAACCTTGATAAGCAGCGCCATCTAGCGTAAGGAAGAACACAGTTATTCCTGCTGGAACGAGCAAAACTCGACATAATGGTGCCAATCACGTCTTTAGCTAGTGTTCCTCTCTAGGTATTCCCGGAAACGAAAAAGCGGCTTCCTCCAGCAAAACCCATTATGAAGGTAAGAGAGCCCGCCGAAGAGCGGCTTCTGTTAAAAGAATCCGGCTACCGGCACCTACCTTCGGACAGCTGCGTATGCCCTTCTTCTGCGTCTCTTGCCGCCTAGACCTTAGCGAAAAGCTTTTCCAGGCATTTTCTCTAAAAGGAACTGTGCCAGCACAGCAAGCGACCCGCGACGGTTTTCATGAAGGTACTCGAGTTCTTACCATCTCCTGGAGAAAAGAAAAAGTGAGATTGGCCAGAGAGTGCTGCATAAGGTTTAGAAGGATGCAAAAGAAAGCTGTCCAAGAACTTTTTCCCTACTTATGGTAATGTAAGTTGAAACTGTTGGAAAGTGGTTAGTTATCGTTTTCCCTCAGTTTGAGAGCTGCTCACTTAATCCCAGTGCTGTGCGGCTTCGTTCTTGACGTCTCAGCATCGGCCGAGCTCTCCGGCGGCCGGAGGCGAAGAAGCGGCTTTTTCGCGCCCAGAGCTTTCTGCCGGTCGCGGTGCGCTCCGAACCGCGGCTTCTGCCGAAAGCCGCCGGGGACCGGCACCTACCTTCGGACAGCTGCGTATGCCCGTCTTCTGCGTCTCTTGCCGCCTAGACCTTAGCGAAAAGCTTTTCCAAGCATTTTCTCTAAAAGGAACTGTGCCAGCACAGCAAGCGACCCGCGACGGTTTTCATGAAGGTACTCGAGTTCTTACCATCTCATGGAGAAAAGAAAATGTAAGATTGGCCAGAGAGTGCTGCATAAGGTTTAGAAGGATGCAAAAGAAAGCTGTCCAAGAACTTTTTCCCTACTTATGGTAATGCAAGTTGAAACTGTTGGAAAGTGGTTAGTTATCGTTTTCCCTCAGTTTGAGAGCTGCTCACTCAATCCCAGTGCTGTGCGGCTTCGTTCTTGACTTCTCAGCATCGGCCGAGCTCTCCGGCAGCCGGAGGCGAAGAAGCGGCTTTTTCGCGCCCAGAGCTTTCTGCCAGTCGCAGTGCGCTCCGAACCGCGGCTTCTGCCGAAAGCCGCCGGGGACCGGCACCTACCTTCGGACAGCTGCGTATGCCCGTCTTCTGCGTCTCTTGCCGCCTAGACCTTAGCGAAAAGCTTTTCCAGGCATTTTCTCTAAAAGGAACTCTGCCAGCACAGCAAGCGACCCGCGACGGTTTTCATGAAGGTACTCGAGTTCTTACCATCTCCTGGAGAAAAGAAAATGTAAGATTGACCAGGAAGTGCTGCATAAGGTTTAGAAGGATGCAAAAGAAAGCTGTCCAAGAACTTTTTCCCTACTTATGGTAATGCAAGTTGAAACTGTTGGAAAGTGGTTAGTTATCGTTTTCCCTCAGTTTGAGAGCTGCTCACTTAATCCCAGTGCTGTGCGGCTTCGTTCTTGACTTCTCAGCATCGGCCGAACTCTCCGGCTGCCGGAGGCGAAGAAGCGGCTTTTTCGCGCCCAGAGCTTTCTGCCGGTCGCGGTGCGCTCCGAACCGCGGCTTCTGCCGAAAGCCGCCGGGGACCGGCACCTACCTTCGGACAGCTGCGTATGCCCGTCTTCTGCGTCTCTTGCCGCCTAGACCTTAGCGAAAAGCTTTTCCAGGCATTTTCTCTAAAAGGAACTCTGCCAGCACAGCAAGCGACCCGCGACGGTTTTCATGAAGGTACTCGAGTTCTTACCATCTCCTGGAGAAAAGAAAATGTAAGATTGACCAGGAAGTGCTGCATAAGGTTTAGAAGGATGCAAAAGAAAGCTGTCCAAGAACTTTTTCCCTACTTATGGTAATGCAAGTTGAAACTGTTGGAAAGTGGTTAGTTATCGTTTTCCCTCAGTTTGAGAGCTGCTCACTTAATCCCAGTGCTGTGCTTGACTTCTCAGCATCGGCCGAGCTCTCCGGCTGCCGGAGGCGAAGAAGCGGCTTTTTCGCGCCCAGAGCTTTCTGCCGGTCGCGGTGCGCTCCGAACCGCGGCTTCTGCCGAAAGCCGCCGGGGACCGGCACCTACCTTCGGACAGCTGCGTATGCCCGTCTTCTGCGTCTCTTGCCGCCTAGACCTTAGCGAAAAGCTTTTCCAAGCATTTTCTCTAAAAGGAACTGTGCCAGCACAGCAAGCGACCCGCGACGGTTTTCATGAAGGTACTCGAGTTCTTACCATCTCATGGAGAAAAGAAAATGTAAGATTGGCCAGAGAGTGCTGCATAAGGTTTAGAAGGATGCAAAAGAAAGCTGTCCAAGAATTTTTTCCCTACTTATGGTAATGCAAGTTGAAACTGTTGGAAAGTGGTTAGTTATCGTTTTCCCTCAGTTTGAGAGCTGCTCACTTAATCCCAGTGCTGTGCGGCTTCGTTCTTGACTTCTCAGCATCGGCCGAGCTCTCCGGCAGCCGGAGGCGAAGAAGCGGCTTTTTCGCGCCCAGAGCTTTCTGCCGGTCGCGGTGCGCTCCGAACCGCGGCTTCTGCCGAAAGCCGCCGGGGACCGGCACCTACCTTCGGACAGCTGCGTATGCCCGTCTTCTGCGTCTCTTGCCGCCTAGACCTTAGCGAAAAGCTTTTCCAGGCATTTTCTCAAAAAGGAACTCTGCCAGCACAGCAAGCGACCCGCGACGGTTTTCATGAAGGTACTCGAGTTCTTACCATCTCCTGGAGAAAAGAAAATGTAAGATTGACCAGGAAGTGCTGCATAAGGTTTAGAAGGATGCAAAAGAAAGCTGTCCAAGAACTTTTTCCCTACTTATGGTAATGCAAGTTGAAACTGTTGGAAAGTGGTTAGTTATCGTTTTCCCTCAGTTTGAGAGCTGCTCACTCAATCCCAGTGCTGTGCTTGACTTCTCAGCATCGGCCGAGCTCTCCGGCTGCCGGAGGCGAAGAAGCGGCTTTTTCGCGCCCAGAGCTTTCTGCCGGTCGCGGTGCGCTCCGAACCGCGGCTTCTGCCGAAAGCCGCCGGGGACCGGCACCTACCTTCGGACAGCTGCGTATGCCCGTCTTCTGCGTCTCTTGCCGCCTAGACCTTAGCGAAAAGCTTTTCCAGGCATTATCTCAAAAAGGAACTGTGCCAGCACAGCAAGCGACCCGCGACGGTTTTCATGAAGGTACTCGAGTTCTTACCATCTCCTGGAGAAAAGAAAATGTAAGATTGTCCAGGAAGTGCTGCATAAGGTTTAGAAGGATGCAAAAGAATTTTTTCCAAGAACTTTTTTTCAGCTTATGGTAATGAGCTATACTGGAGGCTCAGACCATTCTTCTTCTTGGAATTGGTGAAGGATGCACAAGCACTGCTGATTTTTCTTCGTTGTGGTACAGGTAATAAATAGTTGATTGTTTTAATAAAAAAACACTTGAAATGCTAAGAGACGAATTTTAAAGCATAATTAATTGGAGAAAGATTCCTAAACTTGTGGCCGGTTTCCCCAACCCATCTATTGATTGCAAACGACATTCCTTGCTGTTGTTCTGGTGCATGAACCAAAGCCCAGTGATGTCTACTACTTAAGAAAGAGGTTCTACCTTCTTACTAGAATATGTTCTTACCCTTTTAAAACACTACCCCGAACATTAAGAACAAGAGATTACCTGATGAAGTAATGAAGTGCTTTGGTTGAAAGTAAATTGCATTTGAAGGAAACGGGTTTGGGGGCGAGCACAGGAAGATCTCCGAAGTAGAGTGCCAGCTTAGTTCTCTGCTTCAGAGATAAGTGAAGCAATTCAGGAATGTCTTTCCGTGAAAATAGTTTACAGATCTTTCTGCACAACAGGTAACCACCAGCATCAGAATGTGTGCAAATAACAGACTACTCACTACAAGGTTGTCATCCATGAGTGGTAAGGCAACTCAGACTCATAGCAGTGGTTTTGCTCTTGTGCCTCATAGAATAGACAGAAAAGAATGCGGAAAACTAATTTTTCCATCTAGTTTCTTTCAGTATTGGTTCCAGGACTATTTTCCTACCCTCAGGAGACAGCAAAAACTGTCAACAACTGAAATGCTTCAGAACTTGAAATGATCTGAATGGCAAATATTTCTCCTCAAATAAAATTTAAAACGTAAGTCATAACGGTAAAACAGATCGAGCTATTTAAAGATGAATGTTCTAGACTTACTAAAACATTCCCAGAGATAACTATTGTGTCCTAAATCTGTTTAAAAGTCCAGAGTTCCTGGTAAAAAAACTTCTATGCAGATGAGGTAGCTACATGATAGTCTCTTTCCAGCTTAATTATACTCTTCACTCTCACCACCTCTACCAGTTGATTTTCGTAAGTTCTTAGAAAACAGTACTTTAACTTTTTTAGTTCTATGAAAAAAAATGACAGTGACAAGAGTTCTTTGCACTGCCTGTTTTCTGAGAAGCCTGACCATCAAGCCTTAGGAACTTGATCATGAGTTTTATTTCATCTCAAAGTAAATTTTAAGGGCGTGGCAGAGAGAATGGGAGCCTCATGCCAAACAGTTTAGGCTTCTAATTCTTGTATTGTCCTACTTACCTACGACAAGAACTGGAAAGAGGATAGATTCCAGTTAGCAGCTGTTAAACATTTGCACATACTCTTCTGCTAAAGAAGAGGTCAAGGATGGTTTTCTGGCCCTCCCTCCACAAGCTGCAGCTTCCTTCAAGGCACTTTCACCTGCTGTGGCATGGAGCCCTCCAGCAGCTGCACTGTAGGTATGTGTTCCTCCATGGTTCTCTAGGGACTGCTGAGAGACAACCTGCTTCACTAGGATATCTCCAGGGACTGCGGGGGATTCTTTGCTCTGTCAACTGGAACACCTCCTCCTCCTTGTCTTACTGTAGTATCACGGAGCTGCTTCCCATACTGGATTTTCCCCTCACTTGCCACTGCCCATTCATATGTTTTGTGCTTTTGACAATATATTCTCACAGAGACTGATGGGCTCAGCTGCAAAAATGTGTCTTGCTAGAAAATGACATGCTCTACAAAACCATGATTTTATAGAAAAGAATAGTGGAAGTACAAATATACTGCTAAAGGTCCGGAAACTTGACAGTGCTTCATTGTAATACATCCCCTGATTTTGCCTTCTTTCTCCTTAAGATCTGGAAAGAATACTGGGCAGGAGACAGTGTTGTTTCAAGGAAAAGACTTTTTTAGGATTCTAGGGTGCATCTTCAACTTTCTTGAGAAAATTGAGAAAAGGCCCTTTGTCTTTTGTGATAAATATCATTAGGCAGTAGGGACAAATTCTGACCAACAAGAGCAGGTCAAAATCTGGTGAGATCAAGCAATATACCTTGAGTGGCCAGGACAGAATCATAGAGTGGTAGAATCAGTTGAATTGGAAGGGGCCCGTCAGGAGCATCAAGTCCAACTTCTGGCCCTGCATGGGACCTTCCTCAAGAATCACACCAGATGCCTGAGAGCAATGTCCCAAAGGTTCTTGAACTCAAGATAGGTGTGATGCTGTGACCACACCCTGGAGAGACTCTTCCAGTGCCCAGCCATCTTCTGGTTAAAAAACTTTTTCCTGATACCGGACCTGAGCCTCCCCTGACTCAGCTGCATGCTATTTCCTCCAGTTCTGTCCTTGTAAACCTCATTGGAGAACTTTCCGATACCTTCGTGTCTTTTTTCATTGTGGTACCCAAAACTGCCCCCAAGCACTCAAGGTGAGGCCGCCCCAGAACACAGCAGAGCAGAGCAGAGCAGAGCAGAGCAGGACAATGCCCTCTCTTGCCCAGCTGGTGATACTGTGCCTGATGCACCCCAGGACAGGCTTGGCCCTCCTGGCTGCCAGGGCACTGCTGATACCCATTTAGCTTGCCATTGGCCAGGAGCCTGGCTTCCTTTCAGCCTCTGGCTCCCTAGTCTATACACACACACAGAGCAGGATTGCCCTGTCCCAGGTGCTGAATCCAGCACTTGCCATCGCACAACTCCCTAAGGTTGGGGATTGCCTGTGGGAATCCTTGGAAACAGAGGATTTTGGGAAAGCTGCAAAAGGCAGGCCTCAGAGACAGCAGAACTGTGCTTGGAGCTAAGCAGTAGTCATAAGGTTTGTCAGCAGAAAAATGATAGAAGAAGTAGAGAAGTAAGGACAAATAGAACAATGGCCTGTGTATTAAAGCTTGACCAGAAGAACTCCCTAAGCTACAGCAAAGTAGATCTAGCCAGATGTTAGGAAGTTCTAAGCTTAATAATGGAGCTCTGTGCATTCTATCTTAAGGCTTACAAGCAGGTCTTTTATTCAAAAGAAGCAAGCGTTCTTTGAACCAAAGTTCTGTGTGCTTCTAGGGATCGGAAAGAACTAGTGTCAATATGCTTTTGCTTTGTGGGATTGGTCAAAAAGCTTTTCAAGTAAGTTGTAACATGAAGTTCTTTTTCTGCTGCTGGGGACGTGAGCTGCTGGCATCTTCCCACTGTCATAACCATGTCATGAGACTGATGCTGGAAAATACAACAGCTTGGGACGCCTTCCCCAGCAGTCCCGCCCCTTTCGTGATTTGTGCATAGACTCCCGGCCAGCCATAATTGCCCATCTCTCTTATTTGTCAAGATCTCTCTGCAGTGTCTCACTGGCCTCAAGGGAGTTAGTTGACAGCTCCTCCCAATGTAGCGTCTCTGGCAAACTTGCTTAATATTCCTTCAAGTGCCGAGTCCAAGTGCTTCAAAAGATGTTGAAGAGAACTGGCCCAAGGACGATACTGTCTTAGCCACTGAAATTAGCGCTTCATGCTTCTTCTTGCTCCTTAGTGCAGAAATCACAACAAATATCTTCTTTGTTTCTTTTCTATCCATGCAGGTATCTTTGCTTATGCTCATGCTTTTTATCCCAACAGCAGCTGACACGACATTTACATACAGAGCAAGAGCACGCTTTTCCTGCTGTTACTAGACTTAACAATTTTGCAATCTGTCAATCAGATACCTTTGCAACTGAAGTCAGACCTTCAGCATTTCTCATCAAAAGAGTAGAATGTCCTCAGAAGAAGAGAAAACTTTGCTGCATACTCTGTAAGCCTGCAGAATAGATCATAAGGAGTTAGCATCACAATCATTTCAGCACTGACCCTATACTTGAGCAGGGAAAAAACTTCAAAGAACAGCTAATTAATGCAGCAACATAATCTAAGGAATAAAACAACTAGGATCTTCCAAACTGGTCCCTGCGGTAGAAATGTACTTGTAAGAATACAGAAGGTAAAAGATATGGTTTGGAAAGGCTACATCCTTGCTAAGCTAAATTGGATCTCATCCTGTAGATGAAAGATCAAGAAGCTCAAAGTGGAGCTAGAGAGACATGTCCAGATCATGAGATAGAGCAAAGCATTTTTCAAGATAATTAGGCATTTTGGTGGACTGGGCAGTTAGGTTAAATCTGCCACACTTACTCACTTTTGGGGACTGAATTGTGGAGTGCTAAACCATATCTGCTGCTCTAGAAAGTAAAAGAGACACATCCAAATGGTATGGCTAGTGTGAAGACTCTCACTCTCTATTGCTAAACATTTCATAAGCTATTAACCGGTCATAGGAACAAAATGAAATAAAGCCATTATACCATCTTGGAATGGAAAAATATGTTCAAAATATTTTTTTTCCTTCTGTTTTCTTCCTCTTTTTTTTTTTTTTTTTTTTTTTTTTTTTTTTTTTTTTTTTTTTTTTTAATCCCAGAAGATATGATTCATAATTTCAACCATTCTGGAATGCTTTCAATAGATGAAGCCAGCATAGTATTTTTCTAACAGGCTCTTGCCCCTTACCTTCTTCATTACTGTTTTGGAATATACTCCACAGTCATTTGATCTCAGTCAGTTTTTTATCTCTCTCCCCCCAAGACAAATTTTAAAGGACTACCTAACCACTAAAAATCATCATTTCTCTGGTTTCTCAAAGCTTTTTGAGAAAGTTGTTTTGTTTTGGTTTTTTCATATTGCATCATTCCTAATGTCTTCAGACCTACTACAAGTGGAAGTTCAAATAAATCTTACCTTAAAGAGACTGTGAAAGATAACAAACTGCCAGTCTTGGTATTTGTATTTTTCTAAATCCTTTTGATTTCAAGGTTGCCTTCCTGAATGCGCAGTTTAATTAGAAAACATTGTGTTTCTAAAGGAGACCCAGTTCAATTGCTTCTGCAAGTTCACCTTCATTTTGTAGGATTGTACTTCAAGAAATCTTGTTTCATTCAAACATTAAAAGAGTAGATTTGACATCATATGTGACCCTTTCATCTCTCTCATCTGTATTTCATTGCGTGAGTTTCACAGTTGCCTCCAAGAAGATTCCTTTCAATTCGCATAGCATGTTATCTGAAGATCTGTCTGCTTTCTTCACTTGCTTGAATGGGAAGACATGGGAAATACATTCTGAAGGTTATCTTTTACAGTCTACTTTTACCTACCAGTGTGCTTCTATTGACTAGAACCAATTTCAGCTGGAAAGGACATATTGTTCTGATCTGCTCATACCAAGGGGGGATGATGTTTTCTTAACTGATCTCGGAGGGCAAAAGACAAGATGGAAAAGGGATTGCAGTATCACTCCAAACAAATGCACCTTTCTAGAATGACCACAGCAAATGCCTTCAAGGAATTAGGGAGAGGAAAAAAATAGAAAAGAGGGGGAGAAAGAGAGAGGGAGTATAGCTACCAAATGGAGAGAGATGAAGTCCTCGCAGCCCAGCCGATGGAGTTCTCCCAGGGGAGATCTCAAAGTCCTGGTTATCTCAAGGTTCTATTCTAGTCCATTGCTGAGGGGGGAAACAGATCTAGAAATGGCTGAGGGGGAGCAGATACAATAAAGCGCAAGTCTATTGAAATTGCTGAGGGGGAAAATGGTATTGAAGACGGGTACAGACAGTCCATGTTCTCAGCAGGAGAAGTCAATATCAATATCAGCAGTGAGTGGGAGCTATTGTTTCAGGACTGGTTTCTATAGGAAACCAGTCTAGGTCCCGCGAACACATCTGCAGGCAACACTTAGCAGGCATCCTGCTTCAGTCAGGCCAGCAGCCCTGGATCAGAATTACGGGCGTCTCAGCCTCAGTCCTTGGGAGGGGGGCTTCAATCTGCGTCCCTCACGGTGGTAGTGGAGCAGATGAAGGATTTTCCATGGGCGGCTACCACAGTTGCCCCAGCAAGTTCATCTGGCCAAGAGGTGGGAAAATTCCTGGGCTGGTGTCGCGAAGCACGTGCAGGCCCATAGGTCATCTCGCCCCTTTGCAGGCCCTGCTAGAAGCAGTCACTGTAGACACAGCTGCCAACAATCACTTGGCAGGCCAGAATTCTGCTCAGGGGCCTCAGGATTTCTGGCATTCCTCTCTGACCGGCATGCCAGCATTCCAGTCAGGGTCCTCAGGGTCCCGATGTCTGTCCTGGGGACGGTCGTGAGGCAAATGAGGGGAACTTCGGACTGTCTTTCACATGGATCAGAAAATCAGTTTACTAAAATGGCCAAAAAAGAATGTGTAACATTTAGAATTGAGGAAAAAAACAAAAACAAAACCAAACCCAAAGCATTGGAGCAATATCATTCTAGAGAATGCCATGTATCTATGAAAAGTACAAAAAACTTCTGTTTTCAAATGCACTTACAAATCACCTTTTTGCATCTGTTTTGGGTTTTTTTTTTGTTTGGTTTTTTGGTTTTTTTTTTTTGTTTGAAAGCTCTGGCACTTATCTGATTCTTTTTTGAGCTAGTTCAGCTCATTAATCTGGTAAGAAAGCAGCTAAAAGTAAAGAGAAAAACCTATGGGGACCAGGATGCCACTTCAGCCACGTTGTCGTGAAGCATTAGGTCAGCCTTCTGTGTTGTAGAAATATCTCTGTCCTAGATGAAAATCAATGCATAGCACTATCTTCTTTTAAACTTTGTCCTTGCTACTGGGTTCCTGAATGATCAAGATGCTTTCAAACCAAACAACAGCCAGCCCTCTGAGATACTCCCCAAAGTATTGCGATGGAATAACTTGATCAGGAGGAAGAGCTCGCTATGCAGAACCTGAATATGAGGTCAAGAATGCTTTGTTGTGGATTACCATAGTTTGGGATTGTTTATCTCTTACCCCACCATGTAGGTCTAGGAAAAAAATTAGGTAGCCACAAGGCTTTTACAGCTGTTCTTGTATTTTGGGATAGTAAGGATTTAGGGGAGTAAACAAAACTGTGGTGAGTTTTCATGTCAGCTAACCCATCAGCATCAATGAAAAGAATATTATCTTCCTTCCTGCACAAAGGATGTTTCATGATGCCTGTGATGTCAGGGACTTAAAAACGAAGACCATTGTGATTGAAAGGAAGCACTGGCATGCCACAAGGTAACTGTAGTGAGCTGTGTTTCCTCCTCAGCTTCACTGTGATAGTAGAATTTTAATGAGCAGTTCCAAAACTTGGTCTTAGCATAGTCTGGTGACATATCTCAAAGGAGCAGTGTCCTAGGGTGACTTTATGATGCTTGTATCCCCAGTCATCTGTTCTCTTAATGCTGGATATGATATTCTCTGCCTTCAAGACTGGTTCTGAGAGCAAAGGTGGGGAGAAGAAGAAGCACCGAGTTTCTTATCAGAGGCTGCACTCCTTAAAAAGCAACACTCTTCCACATTCTGCGCTGCACTGTGTTGTCTGGGCACTGACGGAGCAGAACAGAGCGCTCATTTGCTTTTTAGTTGGTTCAGCTGGCTGAGGCAGATTTTTCCCTGGACTGTTTTTTTTTTTCCTTTCCCTTTTCTTGGAACGTTTCGAATCTGCTCCGGACTGGGACCTGGGAAGCACTGGGAACTAGCACTCTGTGGCCTACTGGGGCCTACCCTGGGCAGCAGCCTTCCCCATTGCCGGAGGGGTTGATAACAGAGTGAGCACCCATAGGAGAGACTTTCTGATTTGTCATCTCTTCAGTGCGGCAAATGAGTTTTGTCATGTGGCATTGTTCATTTTTTTGTGCTGGGGAGTGCTTTGCCTGTTAAAGAAACAGCTTTTTCCCACTTCTCTCCCCAAACCAGTTGAGGGAAGGGGCTGTGTGGGTGGGCTTTCGGTGGGGGGGAGGGTGCAGTGGCCCTTTGTGTGAGGTTTTCTGCCAAATTTGCCCTAAACCTAAAGGACAATCAGGATGTGCGTCTTAGAGAATTGTGGTTGGAACTTTGGTTGGAAAAGACCTTTAAGAACATTGAGTCTAAATGGAATTAGCAAATGCAACCATCAAGAAATGCTTTGCTGTTTGAAGAGAACGTGATTTATCTGGTAAGCTTTGCAAGTATTTGTGTCATCACAAGCACACATGACCAATGCATTAGATGGGAATATAATAAGAAACCTGTGCAGATCAACAGAATGATTCTCAGGGTAGGATATTTGCATGTTTCATCTGTCTTCCTGACTTCTTCAAATGAATTCTTTTTAGAAAGTAATGATTGGAATTGTTACTCTTTTGACAGTTCTGAGTGTATTACTGACCTTTTTGGCATATGAATGCCAAACGGGTTAATTCACCTCGTTTTTCAGATAAGGACCGGGATTTAGTGTTGCTTCAGCTGGGGGCAGAAACATTGAAATCCTCCCGCCTCCTTCTTAGTACCTCATTTCTATTACAAAATCAGTGCACAATCTTGTCCCTTAAGGTCCACTTAGCTCAGTTTATACCAACAGGGTGACATTAGCAGGGCTCACATGATGCTGCACACAGAAGCCCTCAGTGTGCAGCTCTAGCAGACAGTAATTCCATGCAGTTGGACAATCCCTGTGCAGACTTTGGATCACCAGAAGCGTTCTTAGTAGAACGAGACAAATTTAATGGAGAGGTCTCTGCAGGAAGTGGCCTGAAGAAGACAGCAGAAATCCCAGCTGTGTGTTTGTAGAAATCAGTTGAAGGCCATTTACAGAAAAAAGATCTTTAAATCTAGCTAGCTTTTTCTGCAGATTATTTGTAAACTATATGCATTACACGGACAGTTTCACTGAGCATCTGAAATACAGCTGCGTTTAGGGGGATTGAATCAGGGTTGGGAAGCAGTGAAATAAAGCTTTTCAGGAATACCTGACATCCAAGTCCCGCCGAAATTTATCCGTTTTTTATGTCCAGATGCTTTTGAAAATAATGGGTGACCATTTGGCTACCTCATCGTTTTAATCAGAAATACAAAGAGAATTTTAAACTCAAATCTTTTATAGCTTGAATATTTTTCTTTGTTTATTTCCTACTTTCCAATTCAGTTCTACAAATCATATGATTAGGTAATGAGAACTCATGCTGTATAAAAATATTTAATGCTATACTTCCAAGTTAAGGCCATGTATTTCCTGGAACTGTTTCAAAAAAAAAAAAAAAAAAAAGCCTATCTGGATTCTTTCTTCCCCACGCTCATTATTAGATGAAAATCATTTCAATATACTATTTTGACTTTAGATGGTGCAAGATTATATTCAGAAATTCAAGCCTCTACTGTTAGGTTGTTTACATGGTTTTCTGGCCCTTCTAACTTTGCGCAACCACTCTTTGCAGCTATATATTTTTGCAGTAAGGCATCCCAGGGGTCTGTGAGAAGTTTTAATGTCAAGCAGAACTAACATGTAAACTACACGTGACATACTCGACATATTTCACTTCAGAAAGTTACAGTATGCTTAGACGGGATGAAATAGGAAACAAATAGACTTAACACAGTATTTCTAAATCTTGGAAATCTGTTACCTGAACTTTGAGTCACTTTGCAGGACTCTGTAGAAATGCAAACGTGAAGTCCAAGGAGTAGAGCAGAAGGCGTATTGGGCAGGGGGACAGAAGATTGCTTTGAAGGGTGATGTAAGCAAGATTGCATCCTATAAAGAGAGCAGCTGCTTCTGCTGGTGCCAACATCGAGAATTTGTGCCACTGGCCTAGTTTTCTGGGGACTTTTGACCTGTACGCTCTTGAGGGCTTGCAGATGTGAATTAATCTGTCCTTTGATCTTTTCTTTCATTTGAATGTCTATGACCTGTTTTGGTCTTGTGTACTGTACTGTATTGTTTTATAAACATACTTGTTTCCACTGTTTGAAAGCTGTAGTTGAAAGTTAGGTTGCAATTATGAGTTGGCTGTCAAAAGAATTAATTTTCTGCTTTAAGCAAAATATCAATAGACGCATTCAATCCACTCCTGTGATACAGATTCATTTTGAATTTACAGGGTAATTTGCATTAGTGGTTGTACTGCATGAGCAATAAATATGACTTTCTTGGTTTCTAATGATGATAATAGTTCTCTTTGTATTACTGTAAGAATTGAATCCACCATCATTCTTTTCCTATTATTATTGTGCTGTAAAGGAAAAACAGTTTTGCATTAACCAAGAGGTAAAATGCATGTATTTAGCATCATTCTTGCAGGTAGTCCTCAATTCTGAAAAGACCTCTCAGAAGCTGCATCAAACGGGAAAGCCAGACGGATGGCAGAATGCAGAAGCTGCCGTTTAGGATCGAGTACAAAATGACACCCAAGAAATTCTTCATGGATGCTGCATAAGTACAAAGACGCCACTATTTCAAGGTGAAAAATAGTCAATGTGAAACTTGTTAGATGAATAAAAAACTATGCTAATCAAGACACTAGAGTACCAAACATGCGACAAGGCTTTTTTGTAATGAACATCATGCCCAGCATGAAAAAGTACTCTTTTTATTGTAGATCGTTTAAAAGTGCACAACAGTTTGGAAAAAAGTGCTTTTCATTTTTCTAGTAATAAGAACTGTGTATCATTCTAAGAGATACTGGACACAGGTTTTTGAAAACAATGTTCTTTTAAAGGTTAATTCTATTCATAAATACTTCACAGGAAAACATTTGATCTGCTGTTCATCCTGAAGACTCTTAAAGGAAAATGTTTTGGTTGCGTTCTCTTCTGACTAGTTCAGGAGCTCAGTCTTACCTGCATTCTAATGCTTTTTTATGTTCCTGATGGCACGGCTTAGACATCCTTGTCTCCATTACTGTCATGATTTCCATATCAAGTGATGAGAATTTTTCTTCATGATTGGTGAAGTGTCATAACATTAATGCAAGTCAATTTGAAGTTTTTTTTCCAAAGGAATCTCTTCCTTCCTAATGAAAACCATTTGAAATAGCAAACCTACTCAGTTTTTCAGAAAGTGATATAATACACCTGTAGAGTACAATGTCCTCGGAGTTGTTTTTTCAGCAGAAGAAGAAAACTGCTGTTTTCTTCTTCTTCTATCACCTTAGACTTACTTTATTCAAAACCTTTTTAAACCTTTGAATTTCTATTTTGATAGCTAATTCCTTTCACATTGTGCTATAGCATATGTATTTTGAAAGGCCATTTGTACACATTCAAATGGCTTACTTCTATTCTACTAAGAAATGGCTGTACTTCTAGTAGGGAAACTTCAAGGTCCAGTAAGATTTTATCTTGTACAAAATTTAAAAAACTCCAACTCTTAAAAATGATACCAGAAAATGACGTCTGTAAGACTGTGGCAGGAGGCTTTTTCCAGAACAATGTGCAGTTCTTCCCAATTCTATTTTTCCCTCCCATTACTTTGTACACAAAGATTTTTACACAGTCTTCTAACAGTGGCATGTTACTACTGGGCTAGAGTATTGCCCTGCCAGCATTGGAATTGACTCAAATGCAGTTGTGTTCAAATTTGCTGATGGGACAAGGGTTTTTTGCTGAACACACTTTAGCAAGCAAGAGGGCTTCTTGGCCTTTCGATGCTATGAGTCCCAGAAAAAGATGAATGAGGTGGTGACTTGCCTCGTGTTTTGAAGAGAGATCAAAAACTTATTTCTGGGGTCACCTCCCTTTTGGTACAGAAAGCGCACAGAGGGCTTTGAAGCAGCACTTTCACCCTCTTTGCATTCACTAGTAAATCTGAGACAGAGCTTGCCCCAAGGTTTGTGCAAAAATACTCTTTTGATGCAACTGTTAACCAGACAATATCTCTGGGAAAATTTGCAGGGGCAGAAAGCAAGCCCCTCCCGGGAAATCTACTGAAATGGTTCAGAAGTTATTCCCATTCACTGTTGCTAACCTCTGCTGTCTAGCTGTCGGATATGCTTGGGACCATGTTGAAATAATTCTAAACAATGTACTGAGGCTGCAACATTGAGGAAACATAGGTATTTTCCATAGGTGTCAGGGGAAAATATTTTTATGGGTAAAAATGAGTTCCATAGAAAACAAGAACAGCATGGTAGAAAAAAAATTACATCCAAAGAATGAAGATGCCCAGAATTCTTCTTTTGAAGTTACACAGAGTCAATATTTTCTAAATAAGGTTGTGAAACTTAAGAAGAAGGAGGAGTACATTCCACCTGACTGGTGCACAAGTTCATGTTTCCAACTTACAAAAAACATATTATTAAAAGAAAAATGTTCCGCCTTGTGGAAAAGTAGCCCATTCGTAATTGTATCAAAGGTAGGGTTAGATCAAGTATTCCTACAAGACAGTAGTAGTACTATGAAAAGCCTTTTGGCATCTATTTGACTACAGGAAACTTGAGCAAGCAGAAGCGTCTTTCCCTGCTGCAAGCTGTACTTCCGATTTGCTGCTGCTGCTTAAACATTGTCAAAAGAAAACTTGTCAAAAAAGAACTACTCTATACAAGCAACTGGAACTATCCATTGCGTTCCAGCCAATTTGAACTAGAAAATATCAGACACACACTCTAGCTGAATATTCTAATGCATAGATGGAGTATACCATCACAAAGAAATGGGAACGCTGGAGAAAGGAGCAAATGCAGATGAATTTCAGGGAAGGAAATTATTGGAGAGCTACTGCAGTCCCTCGACTTTACAAGAAATGATGTCCAGTAAATCCCAACCAGAAACCTACATAACTCCATTTTGAAGTGAGTTGCATCTATGGTCCTCTGTCCTTCCTAGATGAAGAGACTGTGTTTTGAATCAATCTTCCAAGCAGTATGGCTAAAGACCTTAGATACCTCAATTTTTTTTTTTTTTTTCCAGAAGCAACTGTCTCAAAACCTCTTTAAAGCTGGCTTTTCCCCTTAAGATGCTATATATTCAAAGAGCACCTTCTCATTTAACAGGGTATTCCAAACATCATTTCCAAACTTAGACTAAAAATAACACTCTTCCTAGTTATCTTTCTTTTTTTTTTTGCAGCTTCCTGCTAACATAGGCAGCAAAGTAGAGAACAGATCCCAGCTCTTTCTGGAACATCTTGAACAAATGCCCTTGCTTGTGTTCCAATCATTCACTTTGCCAAAATCCCTAATGATGAAGAAAAGGTTGTGAAGGCATTACTAGTAGTATGATATGGCAATGTATGGGTGTGATTTATCAAGTAGAATTTGTATCACATAGATGATACTTGGCAAACAGCAAATGAAGGGGTTTCTTTCAGCTCTCAGACTGATGTTACATCTCAGTAATTTATTAAAAAGATAACAAGAAGGATATTTTATAACAGTGAACTTAATTACACCCCTACCATGGACATCTGAATCTTAGGAATAGACAGTGTCTGATTTAGAAAAAAAAAAAAGAATTATCACAGTTTAAAGAAGCATATGATCATGAACACTTTGCTGATGGAACATAGCCTATTCCTTGGCTGAAATGAAGCAGGTAGACAGGACATAGGAAATATTGTTTTGTGGATCAAACATTTATTTTTTTAAAGTGATGCTTACAGATGGTGAACTCACCAACTTCGATATTGCACAGTAGATAAGGGTACCTAACTTGCTCCATCAAGTTATCCCTTGGAATCATCATCCAAGGGCATTTCCCCCTGCCTCTGTGAAAATGTGCCTACCTTTTTCACAATACTTTTGCAGCAGCATTGCTAGGCCTGATCAGCTGGTATGGAGGGTGAATTATCAGCAGCAAGGTGACTGGCCAGGGTCATTTGATTCCATGGATTTTGATCTACCGGATATTTTGAAGACCTGCTTCAGCCCTCTTTGTCAGACACAGCCTTCAAATGGTGCTAAACAATTGTTCGGGCTGTGGACCACATGAAAAAGTACTTTCTGGTGCCTGTACTGGGCCATATGCTCTTGATTCTCTCCCTCAACTTCTCCATCACCTCTCATCTCTTTCACATGAGCTATGTTCAAGGTCCACAGGATACTTTTCACAGAATCTTCAGGCCTGATGCAGTAAGAATGATGAACAGAACGCAGCTGGGATGAATTTTCCAGTTTGGATAAAACCTTTTGTGCACCCAAATCCCCCTATGCCCAGAAAAACCTTCACTAGTACTAGTGTTCTACCTAATCTGCAATTTAGTCTGAAAGAAAAGCTTTTGTCTGAGAGTATCTGAGAGATCTGCATGAAGCACAGATATCTGACCTATGCAATTTTGAATATCAGAGAAAAAAGAAAAAGGCAAGAAGTTTTTCATTTTACTGGTTTTAATTTTCAATTCCATGCACTTTTTCAAAAAGTTTCAATCTCAAATGGCCATCAACATATTTCAGTCATCTGTAAGTTAGTATTCCTATCAAATGTGTTTCAAATCAAAAGAATTTCAAGCCTCTCCTCAAAGTTCATATGCCTAGATTTAGTATTTCTGATCTAGATTAGATGAAAGGAAGACATTTTTTGCTGTTGGGGTGCGGGAACGCTGGAACAGGTTGCCCAGAGAAGTTGTGGATGTCGCATCCCTGAGCGTATTCAAGGTCAGCTTGGATGGGGCTTTGAACAGCAACGAATGCGACCCCTGATGGTAGATAAACAAAGCTTGAATATAGAAGAAACTCAGATTGAAGTACAGGAGCAAATTTTCTCTCAGCTCTTGGGGTAAGTTCAAAGTTGTACAAAATTGCATTTCTCTGTGATTTTCACTACTGTAACAGAAAGCTTCATGAAAACTGTGCAGAAGATATCACATTTTAAAAGCGATAAGAACTACAATATCAAACACACGGGATGGGTTTCAACATGGGACACGCTCTGAGAGAAAATCTCTGTATTTCAACACTTCATCCCAATCATTAGGATTTCATGAAGTGCCAAAGAAGGCGGCAAAATGTCCTTCAGGACATTATTTAATGTAGTTCAGCCTGGCCATTAGTTGGAATTGGTGTTTGAACTAATGTCGATGTACCACACACACTTTCCATGCACTGAAAATTACTGTTTACAATGAATAAGCAATGAGGATCAAAATTGATTGAAAGCATCTTAAAAATGTCAAGTATTTCACTGTAAATGATCTAGGATCAAAATACTTATTCTACCTTAGTGAGGGACAAATAAATTCTTCCATACCACGATGGTTTAAAATTGTATAAACCAATGTTTTCTTCTGAAAAGACATCATCTAATTCTTTCTATTTGTAGAAGAAAATCTTCCTAGACATAGAACTCAGTAATTTTAAAGGAACAAATGAAAGGAAAATATTCTGCAAACAGAATTCAATGAAAAGCTGTGTTTTAAATATGAGGTAGATATTAAACAGAATTTTAGTACCAGATATTTGAAATAGTGTACCAGCTATTTTGCCCACAAAGAGTGGCATTTAGCATTTCAGTCTTTTCCAAGGTGTTCATGATCTGCTATGCTGATCTCTGTGCGTGCCTAGGTGTGTGCGGAAGGGGGGGCATGTGAAGGGGAGTGTCTATGTTTGTTTAACCCTCGTCGTGGCAGATTCATGCCTCAGCTCCATCATTTTTTGTAAGAAACTTCCCAGAGAGTGGATATGAAGTTTCATGTTCAAAAGAGATCAATTCCTAAGTCATCCATTTTACTTTACCTTGTAAATCACTTTGTTGATATTGATAAAATATGCTTTGTTGCATGTTTTATCAAATATGCTTTCACGCTACATGGAGGAATGAGAATGTGGAGAATCCCTCCAATGCCTTGCAACTTTTCTGCAAATAGATTTTCAAGGAAATCATCATTTCTCTTTTCAATATGTCTGGGACAGGCATGATGGTGGTGTCAACCTGTTGGAGTTTTTGTTGCTGAGGGAAGTTGTACGAAAGGATTGGTTTTTACATTGACCAGTTACTGAATCAATTGCATGAACACATTTGAAATTCAACTGGGGTTTCCTTTTTCTAGCAGACTACTTCTAGAATTAGCTAGCAGACTCAAGATGACTCTTTTTCTCTGTTTTTGTTTCTTTCCTATTTTCTTGGCTTCTTTGCAACTATCTACACAATTGTAGAACTTTTTTCCCAACTAAAATTGTTTGATAGACTGATAATTCAGATACGCTTTTTACAAGGAATGTTTTCAATCTTTGTTAGAGTTAAGAAAGTTAAGGACATAGGTCCTTTTCTTCCCTTATGAATATTGCAATGAAAAAGTTAAATAAAGACCAACTCTTTATTTTTATTTGGAATCCAAGTAGATAATTCCCATACAGTAATACATTTTGAGGACCGATGTTTGTCATTCTGATGTAAGTTGTCGCTTCTTAAAAACATGCCTTCAGTGACTACGTTGACAACACTTTCGGTGAAGATCCTAACTGGTCTTAGACACACATAGGGAGAAATTTGCTCAGCCAGTGTCAGTCTTAAGCATGCGTCTTAGAAGATCTTTCTAGAGCTGGGGAATTTTCTTATGAAAGGGATTCAGTTATGGAAGAGACAGTTATCCCGGAGTTTTACATTCATCTTGAACATTACTTAAGGAACTTAAATCCCATGTCCATTTGAATCTCGCTCTGCACAGAGCTTTGTCATGCCAGTCCTTGAAATGCATCTCTAAGAGAATTCACTAGCACAGAATGAATGAGGGTGGAAGCGGTCTGTGGGGCTCACCAAGTCCAATCCCCCTGCTTCAACCAGGATACCTAGAGCCTGTTGCCCAGGATTATATCTGGGCTTACTTTTAATGTCTTCAATGATCCAGACTCCACCATCTTTCTGGACACTCTGTGCCATGGTTCAGTCACCATCACAGTAAAAAATCAGTTTGTGATGTTCGGAGGCAATCTCCTGTATTTCAGTGTGTGCCCACTGCCTCTTGTCTTTTCACTGAGCATCATTGAAAAGACACTGGTTCCCTGCTCTTTACACTATTCCTTCCTACATTGCGATGCGATGTAGATAAATGTCAAAAACTTCCCTGAAGTCCAGGCAGACGATATTCTCTTCATCTACCAGGCAAGTTCATTCACCGGAGGACTTTAAAAAGTTGTCAAGCACAAATTTCCCCTGGTAAATCCATGCTGACTACATTATTTTGTCCTCCTTCATGTGCCTGGCAATGCTTTCCAGGAATAGCTACTCCATCAACTAACTTCCTGGGGATAAAAATGAGGCTGGCTGGCTTGTGCTTTTCTGAGTCCTCCTAGTTGCCTTTTTTCAAGATGGGTGACATTTGCTTTCATCCAGTCTTTGCTCACTTTCCTCAGTCACCATGATCCGTCAAACATGATCAGGAGTGGCCTCAGAATAACATCTGCTAACACCCTTGAGACCTGTGCATCCATCTCAACAGGGCCTGTGGACTTAATGGAATACTTCCCAATTCTGTGACTATGCCCATAAAAATTTGCATGGGATAAGAGGACATTTTAACATGTACCTGAAGAGTGAGTGAAAAGCTATGGAAACAATCCAAAAAGACAAAGAGTAGAGTTCCCTTTGAGGACAAAGCATCCCATCATGGAGCTGAGCAGCTTTAGATCCAGGTAAGCTTCCTCTCTGAAAGGATGCAGAAGACATGATTTTACCTTATCCAGTAATAAAATGTGTTGACCATTCACTTGCAATACAAAAAATTCAATGATTTCCAAAATTATTGCCTCCTAACTAGACAATAGTGTACTGGCTGGGTATGCCCCTAACAGATGAAAGCACCTGCCTGATGTCTCTTATGCGTGCAGACGATTCGAATTAGGTCATTTGAGTGGGGATTACTGGTCTTCGAATTTTCTTTCTGATGAATTTGGAATATTTACTGAAGCAAGGACCTGAAGATGAGAACTTCATTTCCCATCAGCGCACTCTAACATCCATGGCCCTAATGCCATTGTTTCTCCCCAGCTGAGTCAAGAATTGATGAATACAAAGTGGATCAGCTCCAAAAGGAAAGATCAAGGCTGGATAATATTCTCTCTTGGTAAAGCTATTTATCTCAAATGAAGTGACTGGCTTCAGTGATTTCTCACTGGTCTAAAGCTACAAGGAGGGGGAGATGGACAAGGTTTCCTCGCACTGCCATTCTCTTTGTCACCTCAGTGTTTAATACGGGTATGAAGACATTCCAAAAGATAGCTTTGCAGAATTCATAAAATTCAGTCGTAAAAAATCATTTCTTAGCAGCTGAAATGAAAATAGCAAATAAAATGCAATTAATTCCGTGGAAGATTGAAATGATTGTTTCTTCATTTTGCATTGGAGGATGTATATTGTATAAGTTTGTCTTGCCTTGTTCTCCAGGTTTTGTAACTGGCACACCTTTCCTTATGAACGCACTGTTCTTTTCTAAATACTCTCATATGGAGGAACATGCTTCTGATAAGAAGAGCACTAGGATGTCTTTACTTGACCTTCTATTTTTACTGATGCTTGGTCCTCTGAAATGAATGGTTTTCTAAAATTGAAATGTGCTACTATTGTTCCCACGGGGTAAGCTGCGGACTCTTCCTGTCGGAGCTGTCACTAATCAGCTATTCTCCTATCTGCCTTTAGTAGTTGAATGTTCTGGTCTAAAAGTAGCACCTTCTGTGTAGCCATGCTCTTAGTTGCCAGTCTCATCCTAAATCCAAAGACCCTCCTGCAAAGGACCGCTGGTTCTGTAGTCAACTAAGGAAAAATGACCCGTCCATCCATGCTTTCTGATTTAAAATATTAGGGTATGATGTCCCTAAACAATTCTCTGCAGTTGAACACTACTTATCTTTGGCGTGTTTCTTCAACTCACTTGCAAGTCATTCATGCCTTAGGTTATTGGGAGAATTGCTTCATTGGAAGATGATTAAAAGGGGTATGAGAATACTTTTGTGCTTCTGCTATGAGGATACTTTTCAAATCCATACAAACTCCCTGCAAATGCAAAAACCTGCATCCTGTATTGTCCTAGCTTATAATATCAAAATGCATCCTATTCCCACCCTCAAGAACTGAGGAAACCAGGGGTGGCATCGTTTTTTCCTTCTCTCCTGTTAATGGGCCCATCAATGTCTTGCCACATGACTCAGAGATAACTCCCTCCAGGAGCCATTTCTGTTTCACGGGTAATCAAGGACCCACATCATGACTCAGAACGATATCAGCCCATTGGGAGATGCTCTGCCCAGGGGGTAGGAGCTAAGCATCCCCACCTGGATATCATCTGGGTTTTAGAAGGCAAGTAGCACTATTTCTACTGCATTGCCAGAGGAACGGCCACCCTTAGCCACTGGTTTTCCAGAGGACGAGAGCTACCAGATGGTTTCTACAGAATCACCACTTCAACAAGACCATTTCATCCAAACTGCTTTCACCACCCTAACTAGCAGGATGTCAGCTTGTATTCTGACTCTGTCAGTGGTTTTTCTTTTGTACTCTTGCATGGATTTGGGTTTTTTCCCCTTTTCCTAATAAACTGGATTTCTGACTTGGAGTCTTGCTGCAGTGCTGGATTTCTTTAGCCCAACTAGCTCCCGACACCGACAGCGAGAGTGGGCTGCCCCAAGTAAGCTGTCGAATCCAGGCTGCAGCTGTAGGGCACAGCTGCTCTACGGCACAGGTGGACTGCCTTGGGGATAGAACTGCGCTGAGGGCAGGGACAAGGAACAGGGAGAGGTCTTCTGCATATTTTTCAGTTTACTCCCTGGAGGGTCAAGGACAGAAAGACAATGATTCAAAGGCATCCATCAACTTCTAAATGGGGGGAAGGTCCCAGGGGAGGATGCAGTCTTTAACCAACTGGGAGAAACTGGGGGTGGAAGACAAGGAGGGGAATACAATGTTGAAACCAGTAGGGGGACTACAGGGGAGGAGAGTAACTTGAAGAAACCAATGGGGTTTTGAAGGGTACAAAATTGAGAGGGAAGTTTCTAGAGAAAGGGGCAGGCTTGGGGAGAGGTTGATGTTCAATGGGAGAAGGAACAGGGAACAAAAGGGCAGGTCTTTGGGGAGAGGGACAGCTAGGGCAAAAGCCAACAATACTGGGGGGAAAGGAACAATCCATTCATAATAACATATGCTATAACAGCACAAAATAGGAAGCCTTAGAAAACGGACTACTAGAACTGCAGTACAATAATAAACACACACTGCAACAGAGTGTCTCACTGGTTTGGCTTTCAAAGCAGAAGAGGTGCCAACCTAAAAATTTCCCAACTTCAAGGTTAACTGGCTGCAGTTTTGATTTCCTTCTTAAATATATCACCAAGGCGCTACCAGCTTCTGTAATTGGCTCAGCAGCATGTCTGTTCTTAG
This sequence comes from Haemorhous mexicanus, assembly GCF_027477595.1. Taxonomy (NCBI): domain Eukaryota; kingdom Metazoa; phylum Chordata; class Aves; order Passeriformes; family Fringillidae; genus Haemorhous; species Haemorhous mexicanus. Next base: position 20,259,154 of record NC_082345.1, on the reverse strand, counting down.
TGCCAAGCAGGGATTCACTTTGCCAGGCATGGAGGAAGCTTCTAGGAGCTTTGCACAAAAAATCACTTCTGTGGCTGGCTTCTTCCCTCCCCACCAAAAACCAAGCCATGCCAAACCAACACCTTAACTAATTCGTAGTACTTAGTACGCATCCAAGAATGTCTTTTAAATGATGCTTTATGTTTTTACCAAACGCACTGAAAAGAAGTGGATCCATAATATTGATAAAAATTGTTCCAGTTCAATAGAAATATTGGGTCATGCAACTCTAGATTACATAGCTGTTTTTTTGTACAATACCCAGAGGCTTTTTTCACCTCCATGGAAGAGCCTAAATGAGGGATGTGGGAGTCCAGGCGGCTCTCCAAAATGCAGTTTATTCCATCCAAGACGTTGCAGCAGTCCAGGGTACTGGGCAACAGAGCCTGTGCCTACAGCTGTCAGCTCTAGCTACAGGCGGGCCTGGAGACCCTTTGGTTTTGGCACTTTGCTGAGCATCTTCATACAGTAGAACCAATCTATCCCTTAACTATTATCTATAGCCTATCCTAACGACTCTAATTACCATATGTTGCTATTCTCCACTCACTAAAAGTCAGTATATTACATTTGAAGCGGAAAGTTGTTTTTCAGTTTTCTTGACAGTGGAAAATTTGGAGAGCTTTTTCTGCTTGCAGCATTTGCTGACTTGTTTGCCTGTGCTAGCTTCCTGCTTGGTAAAAACATCTTCTTGTTTGGGATGGGTTTATCCTTTGCTGTAAGTCATAAAACCCTCTTCTAACTAAGGTATCCTCGGTTATCCAGTAAGACTGGCTCAGCAATTCTTTTCTTCTAGATCAAAACTTGCTTCCAACTCTATTCCTTCTTCAGACTCCACATTGAAAAATCTTTCTGCCAAGCATACATATCTGTGAGACTTTCTTGTCAAACTTTCATCTTTCCCAACACCTCTAAAGAAATGTTTCCTGATGGTTTGGATCAGAAGATCCAGTATTGCCATCCTGAGATTTTTCTTTCGAAACCCATAAGCTGTGCTCAAGGTGTTGGCTATGTTCTTCATTGTGCCTTGCATCTATTTTGGCTAGAAAGCCAGTGTAGATGATGTCCTTGCTGCAGTAGCCATGGGAAATAAGGTGGAGTGTCTGGCTGATGTACCGGGATGTAGACTATCCAGCACTCCCCCAGGGAGGCGAGGATCCCTAAAGGAATAGAATATTGGCTATGCTCTGGGAGTTTTACAGAGAGAAAGATCCTCACAGCTCAAATGATTTGTCTCCTGGTGTTCTGAGGAGTATGTGGTGAAGAAGAAGGCTGCTGTCTTTTCCAAGAATCTTCCGTGCATTCAAGAGGATCATTGAACTTCTTGTCTGAGAATGAAAGAAATATTAGTAGTAATTAGTACTTTTTCTCTGTCTGTGCATCACTGATTGAATTTGGGTAGGCAATATTTTTTTTATTTATTTATTTGAATTATTCATCATAAGGTCTTCCAAATTCCCAAATTCTGCTTCACTTCTTTCTGTTGTAGGCCAGTCTGGTTCATCTTCTCTTCTACTGTATTATTGCAGACCATATCTGAATGGATTTTTTTTTTCATTTTGAACATTTGGTTTAAACTGAATGAACAGAACGCTTTATTTATCCTTATTTGACCAGTTTGCAAGGAAATACAGAATTTTGAAGAGAAGTGACGTGACTCCACTTGAGGTTTTCAATGGAAGAGAAGAATGACGATGTCCTACATTCACAGCATTGTTTACAGTAACATTGCAGCTAGTTTCCAGCAACGAAGGTCAGGTTCTGGAAGCAGGCATGCATGATTGTAGAGAAGTCGAAAAAGTTTCAGTTTGGCCGCTTTTCTTGAAAAATAGCTAATATGTCTCAACGTTGTGCTGAATCTTGTTGTACAGACACTTCTTTTGAGGTCTGAACTCCTTGCTGGACTTCTGTATCTAAGAATCAGATACAGTAAACCTATGTTTCCTTATATGCTGTAAGAATTTGGTTCTAATCTAGAAGAGCAAGAAAAGGTTGCCATATTAATACAAGGTAAAGAACCTGCTAAGAAAGCAGTTAATGGACTGCTTTTTTTATTGGAGCAGTGATTTAGTGGTTGGATGGGTTTTTTTTTTTTTGCTTCTCAATAGAATTTAAGAAGTGGTGGGGTAAGAATGTGTGGATGTTTATAGGTTTGCCTTGAAAGAAGAATTACAGGGGAAACTGTTGTAAAGAATTGATGCAGAGCTCTATGCATTAATGCACTCTTCCGTACAGAGTTTCAGAAGTGAAAACCAAGAGGAGAGAGTGCCGACAAGATGAGAGTGCCGATTTACTAGAATGAATTCAAGATAGCATTCTTTTCTCTCTGAATTACAGCTCTAAACCTCAGGGTAGTAATAGGAAGTACATAACAATCTCAAAGATTTAAAAATGGATGATGAAGTTTTCTATCCAGTAAACTGTAAGGCTTCACATTTTAACCTGGTTTGCATTTTGGCAAAAGCCTGGAATCTTCTGCAATTTGCCAGATAACAAGGGATTTAGAACAGGAAGTATGCAAGTAATCATTTGGAGCCTTCATCTCCCTTCTTAGAACAATGGATACATTTATTATGCTCCTATTTTTATTCCATCAGGGGATTTGATCATGGAAATGTCTAGTCATTCTTTTCTTGTTTCCAACCCCTCAAAGAGCATGAATCCAAACTATTCAGAAGTTCTTGATCTGCAACAGTGACAAGCACTATACTGGTAAGAGTCAGTGGACATTAGCAGATCCCCTATGCCAGCCCCCTATGGCGGGCAGTTCTGGCAGGACTGATGTGTGAGGGGCTGGAATTCTGTGAAATAGAACATTCTATGAATGGGGAAAATGGAAACAGATTCTGAACGTTCAACCCAACACGTGAACAAGTACTAGGGCAGGTAATTTTCTGTGGAAATTTCTTTAGCCCCAGTGTTGTGGATGATGATTACTCTTCCTACCTCCTTTGGTCAGCTGCCAGCACAGTCACGTTACTCCGCTTATGGACAGAAAACCAGAAGAAGTCATTTTTGAACAAAACACCCAGCAGGACCTTAGAGTGTTTTTGCTGCAAAATGTTTCAAGGCAGATAGGGAAACAATTCCATTGTAGAGAGTGTGCTGAGAAGACAAGTTTGGAAGTTAAAAACCATGGGATCTGTTTCTATATATGTCACTGATTTTGCTTATTATCAATTTGGTGGAGTTTCTTGTTTTGTTGGGTTTTTTTTTTGGTTTTTTTTGTTGTGGTTTTTTTTTTTGGTTTTTTTTTTTTTTTTTGTTTTGTTTTGTTTTTTTTCCTGCATCCTTGAGATGAAAGCATAAGACAGAAAAGTACGGTAAAGTTAAAATACTTTTGAGATGGCTTGTGCTGAAAAACTTGTAGCTACTGCTAAGGCCCATAAGCCAGGTCCTGTTTCATTTCTGAGAAGCTATAAAATTCCCATTGGTAATTTAGTTCTAAGCATCTGTTGTTATGGTGGAGATGCAAATTAAGAAGAACAATTTTTGAATCTGTAGGGATGTATTTACCATTTTGGAGCTGCCTTTTCAGTCTCTGAGCCATCAATGAAAAGAAGGAGAAGAATCTACACTCTTTTCAACCTGTGGACCATCCACTACTGTCCACGTGCTCAGATTCAAAGCCAAACAATCCTGTCGGGCCTGATTGGGAGGAATTATTTGGATTCAAAATACTAGACTAGTATTTGATTTCCATCAGCACAGTCCATTGGGCACGAATTTTGATATCAATAGAACCTTTCACGGGGATCCATCTTTCTCACCTGCAGTACATTTTAAAGAGAAGAGGCATTGTTGAATGGCTTCAGTGAAAAAAAAATCTTAAATGCACTCTGAATGGAATTGAGATCCAAAGGAGCCAGTATTTCAAGAAAGCCTGAGATGTTGTCTGCCATGAGATCCCTTCTAAGAGGTTCTATTAAGGTACCAAATTCTTCATCAAAATACTGTCAGATTGGTCAGAGGGGAAAAGCAAACTTTTTGAATGGTCCTTTGGGAAGACAGGGCTTGCAGCGAATTTAGTACTTGCTGCTAGGTTGCCTACATTCCAGGAAAGAGTATTAAATACTGAAATTCGACCGATGGTGGATGAAGTCTGTGAAAGTCCAGTGCATGGCAATCTCAGAAAGGAACCCATCAAAGCCCCTGAAATGCCAACACACAAGTTGTGAGTTGGCAGTGCATGCCAGGTTTTAGCAAACCACAGCAAAATGCTGATTGCAAAACGAGGCCATCAAGTCACATCCGGTATGAAGCAGTAGGAAAGAGGAAAGCAGCTGAGAGCGTCAACCCTGCTAAGTAGTCTCAGTATTCTTATTGCCATTAGCAGAAATGTGAAATGAGTCTATAAAAATTACAAAGGAGGCAAAAGAAAAGGGAGTGATGACTCCTCTGGCATAGTGTTTCCTAACAGGGATCTTCAAAATCCTGTAAAGATTCTCTCATCCTTTAAAAACTGAAGGAAGGTATTAATGGCAGTAAGGAAATGGCATCAAATGCTAGAAAGACTCTGGGCAGTGTACTTCTAGACAGAAATGCCACTGATGGAAAACCGACTAAACTGGCACCAATGCAGCAGCATTGTACTAAAGCCCAGAAATTGTCCACGGCTTCACTCTCTGCCATTCCTTTCATATGCACACAGCAGCTCTGCAACATTCCTACTCATCATCTCCTTGGCAAACTGGGCGTGAGGGTCCGTAGTGACGCAGAGTCCCCAGGCAGGTGCAAAGGAGAGCCGCTTTCTTGCAAAAGCCAGGCTTTTGAAGCAGTCAGGCCTTTATCACTTGCATAGCTTTAAGCTGCAACAAACATAATTCAACCAACCGTCATACCCCACGCTGTGAACACGCAATGCTTCTAGAACTTCTTGATCTACCTCTAATTCAGCTGTCTCACTTTCCCCTAGTCATTTTCTACTTAGCCAAAGTAACGGGCCTCAGCCATGGTTTTACAAGGCCTTCCTTTCGGAAAGTTCTACCTATATGCAACAGCATACCACTAGTTTCTTCACCACCAAGAGTTTAGGTAGATGATTGGCATCTGCCCTTGCGGTGAAACACAATGGGGAGAGAAAATCCTGTTGGAGATGTTCAGTCATTCCATTTTCTAGACAGGCCAAATCAAAAGAAAAGCAAGCTATAGGATTGTGTACTTGCTCTTACAGAACACCTGCTGCCATCTGACAATGAACTAGCAGAAAATCAGCAAGAATGAGACTTGAGGCAAACAACCTTTGGAAGGGAATAATGGGTTGATAAATAAAGACAACAGTTTCCAGGCTCTTGAGATACTTTAAATGACACCAAAGGATTTGAGAGCAGAGGCTGAACTGGTGGGGAAGGATTCAAAGAATCCCAAGAAAAACATGACCAAAGAATAAAAGAACCCCAAGAAAAATAGGGGCAACTGACCTGTTAAGGCCTTCAGGAAATCAGTGGCCGCTGATTTAGATAGGCCATTCAAGTTCATTTACTGGTGCACCTTCCACTCCTATTTCACCTGTCAGCATCACAGGGTGAATTGAGACCTTGGAATCAAGATTATTTGGGATTCTGTTCTTAGCTTTAGGAGAGAAGTACAGCAGATGAAGTACCTGTTACTGATGTGATACCCAGGAACAGAGAGTTGACACATTTCATTGAAGTCCAATCACAACTAGCAATACTAAGAGGATAGGATTGGCGCCTTTTCATGACGCTCTTCTTGTTACGCAGCCTGCTCTGATTCTGGTGAAACTTTTTCATTAGCTTCTCTCTAAAAAGGAGAAAAACCAATTAAATGTCCCTCCCTGCTGATGCTAATCGAGTCAGAGGTCTATGAAAGGGCCAAAAATATTCGGAATTCTTCTTAGACAATGGAAATGGAAGCAGAGCTACCAATCTATTTCCTTGCAACATATCCCTAAAACTCATTCCCTTCTATTCATCACTTATGTATAGCCAGCAGTACATTCAGGAAAAGATGAAACTGACTGATGTCAGCAAGGGAAGGACTTGAAAGAACTATTCCCATGAATCATCGTATAGACAGTAACTCTAGCATTAAAATCAGAACCCTTTTAGTAAGTATCACTTATGGGAAATTCAGGACTCCTGCACAATGGACCAAGAGGATTAAGCAGAAGCCGTTTATGGTTTACATGATGCACTTACTCATTCTGACTCTCTGCACACGCTAGTCACGCTTTTCTTATTGGTGCCTTTGTCTTGTCCACGCATTCTGCGTGCACCTCTCAGAAGATGTGTTTCCTTACAGTCCAGGTACTTTGCCCCTCCCCCCCCCACGCCCCCCCCCCCCCCGTTTTGGAGTTCTTGTGGTCTTGGAATTTAGTTTCTCAGCTTTTCCTCTCTTGTTTTAGCAAGGCTTATGTCTTGATGAATTCCAGAGGGCCCTGAGAAAATTCTGAGAAGAACCGTTCCACGCTGGATGGCTGGTGCAGCCCATAGTCTAAGCGGTTCAGATACATTGTCACAATTGCCCCTTCTTCTTGCACCAGCCAGATCTCTTCCAATGTAATTTTTAGCAAGAGGCACACCAGTTTCACCATGCATGGAATAACACAAAGCAATGAAATAATGACTACTGGTAAAAACAAAGCTCCATTTACGAGATCTTTCAACCACCCAGTTCTTTCCCATCCCTCAAACCATTGATGCAAACCCCACTCGTTCCCAGTCAATTTCTTCATATTGTCTTGTACTTGTGTGAGTTTCGTATGAATGGCTGCAGAATGGTCCAAAAGATTCATGCAACATATTCCTTATAAAATTCCTAACACTCGTACCCATGTGCTAGTAACAATAAATCTATTTCACCTCCTATTTGCAGTGTGCTATATCTAATAGGATCTACGTCAGTGAGCACCTGACTTAAAATAGAAGAAGTTACGATAAGTCGTTTGAACATCCAGCACCCCAAATGATTAAAAGCAGCCAAACCTTGATAAGCAGCGCCATCTAGCGTAAGGAAGAACACAGTTATTCCTGCTGGAACGAGCAAAACTCGACATAATGGTGCCAATCACGTCTTTAGCTAGTGTTCCTCTCTAGGTATTCCCGGAAACGAAAAAGCGGCTTCCTCCAGCAAAACCCATTATGAAGGTAAGAGAGCCCGCCGAAGAGCGGCTTCTGTTAAAAGAATCCGGCTACCGGCACCTACCTTCGGACAGCTGCGTATGCCCGTCTTCTGCGTCTCTTGCCGCCTAGACCTTAGCGAAAAGCTTTTCCAGGCATTATCTCAAAAAGGAAATGTGCCATCACGACGGTTGTCATGAAGGTACTCGAGTTCTTACATTCTCCTGGAGAAAAGAAAATATAAGATTGACCAGGGAGTGCTGCAAATGGCTAAGAACGATAGAAAAGAAAGTTGTTTGAGAAAATTTTCCTACTTATGGTAATGTAAGTTGAAACTGTTGGAAAGTGGTTAGTTATCGTTTTCCCTCAGTTTCAGAGCTGCTCACTTAATCCCAGTGCTGTGCGGCTTCGTTCTTGACGTCTCAGCATCGGCCGAGCTCTCCGGCTGCCGGAGGCGAAGAAGCGGCTTTTTCGCGCCCAGAGCTTTCTGCCGGTCGCGGTGCGCTCCGAACCGCGGCTTCTGCCGAAAGCCGCCAGGGACCGGCACCTACCTTCGGACAGCTGCGTATGCCCTTCTTCTGCGTCTCTTGCCGCCTAGACCTTAGCGAAAAGCTTTTCCAGGCATTATCTCAAAAAGGAACTCTGCCAGCACAGCAAGCGTCCCACGACGGTTCTCATGAGGGTACTCGAGTTCTTACCATCTCCTGGAGAAAAGAAAATGTAAGATTGGCCAGGAAGTGCTGCATAAGGTTTAGAAGGATGCAAAAGAAAGCTGTCCAAGAACTTTTTCCCTACTTATGGTAATGCAAGTTGAAACTGTTGGAAAGTGGTTAGTTATCGTTTTCCCTCAGTTTGAGAGCTGCTCACTTAATCCCAGTGCTGCGCCCCTTTGTTCTTGACGTCTCAGCATCGGCCGAGCTCTCCGGCTGCCGGAGGCGAAGAAGCGGCTTTTTCGCGCCCAGAGCTTTCTGCCGGTCGCGGTGCGCTCCGAACCGCGGCTTCTGCCGAAAGCCGCCGGGGACCGGCACCTACCTTCGGACAGCTGCGTATGCCCGTCTTCTGCGTCTCTTGCCGCCTAGACCTTAGCGAAAAGCTTTTCCAAGCATTTTCTCTAAAAGGAACTGTGCCAGCACAGCAAGCGACCCGCGACGGTTTTCATGAAGGTACTCGAGTTCTTACCATCTCATGGAGAAAAGAAAATGTAAGATTGGCCAGAGAGTGCTGCATAAGGTTTAGAAGGATGCAAAAGAAAGCTGTCCAAGAACTTTTTCCCTACTTATGGTAATGCAAGTTGAAACTGTTGGAAAGTGGTTAGTTATCGTTTTCCCTCAGTTTGAGAGCTGCTCACTCAATCCCAGTGCTGTGCGGCTTCGTTCTTGACTTCTCAGCATCGGCCGAGCTCTCCGGCAGCCGGAGGCGAAGAAGCGGCTTTTTCGCGCCCAGAGCTTTCTGCCGGTCGCGGTGCGCTCCGAACCGCGGCTTCTGCCGAAAGCCGCCGGGGACCGGCACCTACCTTCGGACAGCTGCGTATGCCCGTCTTCTGCGTCTCTTGCCGCCTAGACCTTAGCGAAAAGCTTTTCCAGGCATTATCTCAAAAAGGAACTGTGCCAGCACAGCAAGCGACCCGCGACGGTTTTCATGAAGGTACTCGAGTTCTTACCATCTCCTGGAGAAAAGAAAATGTAAGATTGTCCAGGAAGTGCTGCATAAGGTTTAGAAGGATGCAAAAGAATTTTTTCCAAGAACTTTTTTTCAGCTTATGGTAATGAGCTATACTGGAGGCTCAGACCATTCTTCTTCTTGGAATTGGTGAAGGATGCACAAGCACTGCTGATTGTGCTTCGTTGTGGTACAGGTAATAAATAGTTGATTGTTTTAATAAAAAAACACTTGAAATGCTAAGAGACGAATTTTAAAGCATAATTAATTGGAGAAAGATTCCTAAACTTGTGGCCGGTTTCCCCAACCCATCTATTGATTGCAAACGACATTCCTTGCTGTTGTTCTGGTGCATGAACCAAAGCCCAGTGATGTCTACTACTTAAGAAAGAGGTTCTACCTTCTTACTAGAATATGTTCTTACCCTTTTAAAACACTACCCCGAACATTAAGAACAAGAGATTACCTGATGAAGTAATGAAGTGCTTTGGTTGAAAGTAAATTGCATTTGAAGGAAACGGGTTTGGGGGCGAGCACAGGAAGATCTCCGAAGTAGAGTGCCAGCTTAGTTCTCTGCTTCAGAGATAAGTGAAGCAATTCAGGAATGTCTTTCCGTGAAAATAGTTTACAGATCTTTCTGCACAACAGGTAACCACCAGCATCAGAATGTGTGCAAATAACAGACTACTCACTACAAGGTTGTCATCCATGAGTGGTAAGGCAACTCAGACTCATAGCAGTGGTTTTGCTCTTGTGCCTCATAGAATAGACAGAAAAGAATGCGGAAAACTAATTTTTCCATCTAGTTTCTTTCAGTATTGGTTCCAGGACTATTTTCCTACCCTCAGGAGACAGCAAAAACTGTCAACAACTGAAATGCTTCAGAACTTGAAATGATCTGAATGGCAAATATTTCTCCTCAAATAAAATTTAAAACGTAAGTCATAACGGTAAAACAGATCGAGCTATTTAAAGATGAATGTTCTAGACTTACTAAAACATTCCCAGAGATAACTATTGTGTCCTAAATCTGTTTAAAAGTCCAGAGTTCCTGGTAAAAAAACTTCTATGCAGATGAGGTAGCTACATGATAGTCTCTTTCCAGCTTAATTATACTCTTCACTCTCACCACCTCTACCAGTTGATTTTCGTAAGTTCTTAGAAAACAGTACTTTAACTTTTTTAGTTCTATGAAAAAAAATGACAGTGACAAGAGTTCTTTGCACTGCCTGTTTTCTGAGAAGCCTGACCATCAAGCCTTAGGAACTTGATCATGAGTTTTATTTCATCTCAAAGTAAATTTTAAGGGCGTGGCAGAGAGAATGGGAGCCTCATGCCAAACAGTTTAGGCTTCTAATTCTTGTATTGTCCTACTTACCTACGACAAGAACTGGAAAGAGGATAGATTCCAGTTAGCAGCTGTTAAACATTTGCACATACTCTTCTGCTAAAGAAGAGGTCAAGGATGGTTTTCTGGCCCTCCCTCCACAAGCTGCAGCTTCCTTCAAGGCACTTTCACCTGCTGTGGCATGGAGCCCTCCAGCAGCTGCACTGTAGGTATGTGTTCCTCCATGGTTCTCTAGGGACTGCTGGGAGACAACCTGCTTCACTAGGATATCTCCAGGGACTGTGGGGGATTCTTTGCTCTGTCAACTGGAACACCTCCTCCTCCTTGTCTTACTGTAGTATCACGGAGCTGCTTCCCATACTGGATTTTCCCCTCACTTGCCACTGCCCATTCATATGTTTTGTGCTTTTGACAATATATTCTCACAGAGACTGATGGGCTCAGCTGCAAAAATGTGTCTTGCTAGAAAATGACATGCTCTACAAAACCATGATTTTATAGAAAAGAATAGTGGAAGTACAAATATACTGCTAAAGGTCCGGAAACTTGACAGTGCTTCATTGTAATACATCCCCTGATTTTGCCTTCTTTCTCCTTAAGATCTGGAAAGAATACTGGGCAGGAGACAGTGTTGTTTCAAGGAAAAGACTTTTTTAGGATTCTAGGGTGCATCTTCAACTTTCTTGAGAAAATTGAGAAAAGGCCCTTTGTCTTCTGTGATAAATATCATTAGGCAGTAGGGACAAATTCTGACCAACAAGAGCAGGTCAAAATCTGGTGAGATCAAGCAATATACCTTGAGTGGCCAGGACAGAATCATAGAGTGGTAGAATCAGTTGAATTGGAAGGGGCCCGTCAGGAGCATCAAGTCCAACTTCTGGCCCTGCATGGGACCTTCCTCAAGAATCACACCAGATGCCTGAGAGCAATGTCCCAAAGGTTCTTGAACTCAAGATAGGTGTGATGCTGTGACCACACCCTGGAGAGACTCTTCCAGTGCCCAGCCATCTTCTGGTTAAAAAACTTTTTCCTGATACCGGACCTGAGCCTCCCCTGACTCAGCTGCATGCTATTTCCTCCAGTTCTGTCCTTGTAAACCTCATTGGAGAACTTTCCGATACCTTCGTGTCTTTTTTCATTGTGGTACCCAAAACTGCCCCCAAGCACTCAAGGTGAGGCCGCCCCAGAACACAGCAGAGCAGAGCAGAGCAGAGCAGAGCAGGACAATGCCCTCTCTTGCCCAGCTGGTGATACTGTGCCTGATGCACCCCAGGACAGGCTTGGCCCTCCTGGCTGCCAGGGCACTGCTGATACCCATTTAGCTTGCCATTGGCCAGGAGCCTGGCTTCCTTTCAGCCTCTGGCTCCCTAGTCTATACACACACACAGAGCAGGATTGCCCTGTCCCAGGTGCTGAATCCAGCACTTGCCATCGCACAACTCCCTAAGGTTGGGGATTGCCTGTGGGAATCCTTGGAAACAGAGGATTTTGGGAAAGCTGCAAAAGGCAGGCCTCAGAGACAGCAGAACTGTGCTTGGAGCTAAGCAGTAGTCATAAGGTTTGTCAGCAGAAAAATGATAGAAGAAGTAGAGAAGTAAGGACAAATAGAACAATGGCCTGTGTATTAAAGCTTGACCAGAAGAACTCCCTAAGCTACAGCAAAGTAGATCTAGCCAGATGTTAGGAAGTTCTAAGCTTAATAATGGAGCTCTGTGCATTCTATCTTAAGGCTTACAAGCAGGTCTTTTATTCAAAAGAAGCAAGCGTTCTTTGAACCAAAGTTCTGTGTGCTTCTAGGGATCGGAAAGAACTAGTGTCAATATGCTTTTGCTTTGTGGGATTGGTCAAAAAGCTTTTCAAGTAAGTTGTAACATGAAGTTCTTTTTCTGCTGCTGGGGACGTGAGCTGCTGGCATCTTCCCACTGTCATAACCATGTCATGAGACTGATGCTGGAAAATACAACAGCTTGGGACGCCTTCCCCAGCAGTCCCGCCCCTTTCGTGATTTGTGCATAGACTCCCGGCCAGCCATAATTGCCCATCTCTCTTATTTGTCAAGATCTCTCTGCAGTGTCTCACTGGCCTCAAGGGAGTTAGTTGACAGCTCCTCCCAATGTAGCGTCTCTGGCAAACTTGCTTAATATTCCTTCAAGTGCCGAGTCCAAGTGCTTCAAAAGATGTTGAAGAGAACTGGCCCAAGGACGATACTGTCTTAGCCACTGAAATTAGCGCTTCATGCTTCTTCTTGCTCCTTAGTGCAGAAATCACAACAAATATCTTCTTTGTTTCTTTTCTATCCATGCAGATATCTTTGCTTATGCTCATGCTTTTTATCCCAACAGCAGCTGACACGACATTTACATACAGAGCAAGAGCACGCTTTTCCTGCTGTTACTAGACTTAACAATTTTGCAATCTGTCAATCAGATACCTTTGCAACTGAAGTCAGACCTTCAGCATTTCTCATCAAAAGAGTAGAATGTCCTCAGAAGTAGAGAAAACTTTGCTGCATACTCTGTAAGCCTGCAGAATAGATCATAAGGAGTTAGCATCACAATCATTTCAGCACTGACCCTATACTTGAGCAGGGAAAAAACTTCAAAGAACAGCTAATTAATGCAGCAACATAATCTAAGGAATAAAACAACTAGGATCTTCCAAACTGGTCCCTGCGGTAGAAATGTACTTGTAAGAATACAGAAGGTAAGAGATATGGTTTGGAAAGGCTACATCCTTGCTAAGCTAAATTGGATCTCATCCTGTAGATGAAAGATCAAGAAGCTCAAAGTGGAGCTAGAGAGACATGTCCAGATCATGAGATAGAGCAAAGCATTTTTCAAGATAATTAGGCATTTTGGTGGACTGGGCAGTTAGGTTAAATCTGCCACACTTACTCACTTTTGGGGACTGAATTGTGGAGTGCTAAACCATATCTGCTGCTCTAGAAAGTAAAAGAGACACATCCAAATGGTATGGCTAGTGTGAAGACTCTCACTCTCTATTGCTAAACATTTCATAAGCTATTAACCGGTCATAGGAACAAAATGAAATAAAGCCATTATACCATCTTGGAATGGAAAAATATGTTCAAAATATTTTTTTTCCTTCTGTTTTCTTCCTCTTTTTTTTTTTTTTTTTTTTTTTTTTTTTTTTTTTTTTTTTTTTTTTTAATCCCAGAAGATATGATTCATAATTTCAACCATTCTGGAATGCTTTCAATAGATGAAGCCAGCATAGTATTTTTCTAACAGGCTCTTGCCCCTTACCTTCTTCATTACTGTTTTGGAATATACTCCACAGTCATTTGATCTCAGTCAGTTTTTTATCTCTCTCCCCCCAAGACAAATTTTAAAGGACTACCTAACCACTAAAAATCATCATTTCTCTGGTTTCTCAAAGCTTTTTGAGAAAGTTGTTTTGTTTTGGTTTTTTCATATTGCATCATTCCTAATGTCTTCAGACCTACTACAAGTGGAAGTTCAAATAAATCTTACCTTAAAGAGACTGTGAAAGATAACAAACTGCCAGTCTTGGTATTTGTATTTTTCTAAATCCTTTTGATTTCAAGGTTGCCTTCCTGAATGCGCAGTTTAATTAGAAAACATTGTGTTTCTAAAGGAGACCCAGTTCAATTGCTTCTGCAAGTTCACCTTCATTTTGTAGGATTGTACTTCAAGAAATCTTGTTTCATTCAAACATTAAAAGAGTAGATTTGACATCATATGTGACCCTTTCATCTCTCTCATCTGTATTTCATTGCGTGAGTTTCACAGTTGCCTCCAAGAAGATTCCTTTCAATTCGCATAGCATGTTATCTGAAGATCTGTCTGCTTTCTTCACTTGCTTGAATGGGAAGACATGGGAAATACATTCTGAAGGTTATCTTTTACAGTCTACTTTTACCTACCAGTGTGCTTCTATTGACTAGAACCAATTTCAGCTGGAAAGGACATATTGTTCTGATCTGCTCATACCAAGGGGGGATGATGTTTTCTTAACTGATCTCGGAGGGCAAAAGACAAGATGGAAAAGGGATTGCAGTATCACTCCAAACAAATGCACCTTTCTAGAATGACCACAGCAAATGCCTTCAAGGAATTAGGGAGAGGAAAAAAATAGAAAAGAGGGGGAGAAAGAGAGAGGGAGTATAGCTACCAAATGGAGAGAGATGAAGTCCTCGCAGCCCAGCCGATGGAGTTCTCCCAGGGGAGATCTCAAAGTCCTGGTTATCTCAAGGTTCTATTCTAGTCCATTGCTGAGGGGGGAAACAGATCTAGAAATGGCTGAGGGGGAGCAGATACAATAAAGCGCAAGTCTATTGAAATTGCTGAGGGGGAAAATGGTATTGAAGACGGGTACAGACAGTCCATGTTCTCAGCAGGAGAAGTCAATATCAATATCAGCAGTGAGTGGGAGCTATTGTTTCAGGACTGGTTTCTATAGGAAACCAGTCTAGGTCCCGCGAACACATCTGCAGGCAACACTTAGCAGGCATCCTGCTTCAGTCAGGCCAGCAGCCCTGGATCAGAATTACGGGCGTCTCAGCCTCAGTCCTTGGGAGGGGGGCTTCAATCTGCGTCCCTCACGGTGGTAGTGGAGCAGATGAAGGATTTTCCATGGGCGGCTACCACAGTTGCCCCAGCAAGTTCATCTGGCCAAGAGGTGGGAAAATTCCTGGGCTGGTGTCGCGAAGCACGTGCAGGCCCATAGGTCATCTCGCCCCTTGGCAGGCCCTGCTAGAAGCAGTCACTGTAGACACAGCTGCCAACAATCACTTGGCAGGCCAGAATTCTGCTCAGGGGCCTCAGGATTTCTGGCATTCCTCTCTGACCGGCATGCCAGCATTCCAGTCAGGGTCCTCAGGGTCCCGATGTCTGTCCTGGGGACGGTCGTGAGGCAAATGAGGGGAACTTCGGACTGTCTTTCACATGGATCAGAAAATCAGTTTACTAAAATGGCCAAAAAAGAATGTGTAACATTTAGAATTGAGGAAAAAAACAAAAACAAAACCAAACCCAAAGCATTGGAGCAATATCATTCTAGAGAATGCCATGTATCTATGAAAAGTACAAAAAACTTCTGTTTTCAAATGCACTTACAAATCACCTTTTTGCATCTGTTTTGGGTTTTTTTTTTGTTTGGTTTTTTGGTTTTTTTTTTTTGTTTGAAAGCTCTGGCACTTATCTGATTCTTTTTTGAGCTAGTTCAGCTCATTAATCTGGTAAGAAAGCAGCTAAAAGTAAAGAGAAAAACCTATGGGGACCAGGATGCCACTTCAGCCACGTTGTCGTGAAGCATTAGGTCAGCCTTCTGTGTTGTAGAAATATCTCTGTCCTAGATGAAAATCAATGCATAGCACTATCTTCTTTTAAACTTTGTCCTTGCTACTGGGTTCCTGAATGATCAAGATGCTTTCAAACCAAACAACAGCCAGCCCTCTGAGATACTCCCCAAAGTATTGCGATGGAATAACTTGATCAGGAGGAAGAGCTCGCTATGCAGAACCTGAATATGAGGTCAAGAATGCTTTGTTGTGGATTACCATAGTTTGGGATTGTTTATCTCTTACCCCACCATGTAGGTCTAGGAAAAAAATTAGGTAGCCACAAGGCTTTTACAGCTGTTCTTGTATTTTGGGATAGTAAGGATTTAGGGGAGTAAACAAAACTGTGGTGAGTTTTCATGTCAGCTAACCCATCAGCATCAATGAAAAGAATATTATCTTCCTTCCTGCACAAAGGATGTTTCATGATGCCTGTGATGTCAGGGACTTAAAAACGAAGACCATTGTGATTGAAAGGAAGCACTGGCATGCCACAAGGTAACTGTAGTGAGCTGTGTTTCCTCCTCAGCTTCACTGTGATAGTAGAATTTTAATGAGCAGTTCCAAAACTTGGTCTTAGCATAGTCTGGTGACATATCTCAAAGGAGCAGTGTCCTAGGGTGACTTTATGATGCTTGTATCCCCAGTCATCTGTTCTCTTAATGCTGGATATGATATTCTCTGCCTTCAAGACTGGTTCTGAGAGCAAAGGTGGGGAGAAGAAGAAGCACCGAGTTTCTTATCAGAGGCTGCACTCCTTAAAAAGCAACACTCTTCCACATTCTGCGCTGCACTGTGTTGTCTGGGCACTGACGGAGCAGAACAGAGCGCTCATTTGCTTTTTAGTTGGTTCAGCTGGCTGAGGCAGATTTTTCCCTGGACTGTTTTTTTTTTTCCTTTCCCTTTTCTTGGAACGTTTCGAATCTGCTCCGGACTGGGACCTGGGAAGCACTGGGAACTAGCACTCTGTGGCCTACTGGGGCCTACCCTGGGCAGCAGCCTTCCCCATTGCCGGAGGGGTTGATAACAGAGTGAGCACCCATAGGAGAGACTTTCTGATTTGTCATCTCTTCAGTGCGGCAAATGAGTTTTGTCATGTGGCATTGTTCATTTTTTTGTGCTGGGGAGTGCTTTGCCTGTTAAAGAAACAGCTTTTTCCCACTTCTCTCCCCAAACCAGTTGAGGGAAGGGGCTGTGTGGGTGGGCTTTCGGTGGGGGGGAGGGTGCAGTGGCCCTTTGTGTGAGGTTTTCTGCCAAATTTGCCCTAAACCTAAAGGACAATCAGGATGTGCGTCTTAGAGAATTGTGGTTGGAACTTTGGTTGGAAAAGACCTTTAAGAACATTGAGTCTAAATGGAATTAGCAAATGCAACCATCAAGAAATGCTTTGCTGTTTGAAGAGAACGTGATTTATCTGGTAAGCTTTGCAAGTATTTGTGTCATCACAAGCACACATGACCAATGCATTAGATGGGAATATAATAAGAAACCTGTGCAGATCAACAGAATGATTCTCAGGGTAGGATATTTGCATGTTTCATCTGTCTTCCTGACTTCTTCAAATGAATTCTTTTTAGAAAGTAATGATTGGAATTGTTACTCTTTTGACAGTTCTGAGTGTATTACTGACCTTTTTGGCATATGAATGCCAAACGGGTTAATTCACCTCGTTTTTCAGATAAGGACCGAGATTTAGTGTTGCTTCAGCTGGGGGCAGAAACATTGAAATCCTCCCGCCTCCTTCTTAGTACCTAATTTCTATTACAAAATCAGTGCACAATCTTGACCCTTAAGGTCCACTTAGCTCAGTTTATACCAACAGGGTGACATTAGCAGGGCTCACATGATGCTGCACACAGAAGCCCTCAGTGTGCAGCTCTAGCAGACAGTAATTCCATGCAGTTGGACAATCCCTGTGCAGACTTTGGATCACCAGAAGCGTTCTTAGTAGAACGAGACAGATTTAATGGAGAGGTCTCTGCAGGAAGTGGCCTGAAGAAGACAGCAGAAATCCCAGCTGTGTGTTTGTAGAAATCAGTTGAAGGCCATTTACAGAAAAAAGATCTTTAAATCTAGCTAGCTTTTTCTGCAGATTATTTGTAAACTATATGCATTACACGGACAGTTTCACTGAGCATCTGAAATACAGCTGCGTTTAGGGGGATTGAATCAGGGTTGGGAAGCAGTGAAATAAAGCTTTTCAGGAATACCTGACATCCAAGTCCCGCCGAAATTTATCCGTTTTTTATGTCCAGATGCTTTTGAAAATAATGGGTGACCATTTGGCTACCTCATCGTTTTAATCAGAAATACAAAGAGAATTTTAAACTCAAATCTTTTATAGCTTGAATATTTTTCTTTGTTTATTTCCTACTTTCCAATTCAGTTCTACAAATCATATGATTAGGTAATGAGAACTCATGCTGTATAAAAATATTTAATGCTATACTTCCAAGTTAAGGCCATGTATTTCCTGGAACTGTTTCAAAAAAAAAAAAAAAAAAAAGCCTATCTGGATTCTTTCTTCCCCACGCTCATTATTAGATGAAAATCATTTCAATATACTATTTTGACTTTAGATGGTGCAAGATTATATTCAGAAATTCAAGCCTCTACTGTTAGGTTGTTTACATGGTTTTCTGGCCCTTCTAACTTTGCGCAACCACTCTTTGCAGCTATATATTTTTGCAGTAAGGCATCCCAGGGGTCTGTGAGAAGTTTTAATGTCAAGCAGAACTAACATGTAAACTACACGTGACATACTCGACATATTTCACTTCAGAAAGTTACAGTATGCTTAGACGGGATGAAATAGGAAACAAATAGACTTAACACAGTATTTCTAAATCTTGGAAATCTGTTACCTGAACTTTGAGTCACTTTGCAGGACTCTGTAGAAATGCAAACGTGAAGTCCAAGGAGTAGAGCAGAAGGCGTATTGGGCAGGGGGACAGAAGATTGCTTTGAAGGGTGATGTAAGCAAGATTGCATCCTATAAAGAGAGCAGCTGCTTCTGCTGGTGCCAACATCGAGAATTTGTGCCACTGGCCTAGTTTTCTGGGGACTTTTGACCTGTACGCTCTTGAGGGCTTGCAGATGTGAATTAATCTGTCCTTTGATCTTTTCTTTCATTTGAATGTCTATGACCTGTTTTGGTCTTGTGTACTGTACTGTATTGTTTTATAAACATACTTGTTTCCACTGTTTGAAAGCTGTAGTTGAAAGTTAGGTTGCAATTATGAGTTGGCTGTCAAAAGAATTAATTTTCTGCTTTAAGCAAAATATCAATAGACGCATTCAATCCACTCCTGTGATACAGATTCATTTTGAATTTACAGGGTAATTTGCATTAGTGGTTGTACTGCATGAGCAATAAATATGACTTTCTTGGTTTCTAATGATGATAATAGTTCTCTTTGTATTACTGTAAGAATTGAATCCACCATCATTCTTTTCCTATTATTATTGTGCTGTAAAGGAAAAACAGTTTTGCATTAACCAAGAGGTAAAATGCATGTATTTAGCATCATTCTTGCAGGTAGTCCTCAATTCTGAAAAGACCTCTCAGAAGCTGCATCAAACGGGAAAGCCAGACGGATGGCAGAATGCAGAAGCTGCCGTTTAGGATCGAGTACAAAATGACACCCAAGAAATTCTTCATGGATGCTGCATAAGTACAAAGACGCCACTATTTCAAGGTGAAAAATAGTCAATGTGAAACTTGTTAGATGAATAAAAAACTATGCTAATCAAGACACTAGAGTACCAAACATGCGACAAGGCTTTTTTGTAATGAACATCATGCCCAGCATGAAAAAGTACTCTTTTTATTGTAGATCGTTTAAAAGTGCACAACAGTTTGGAAAAAAGTGCTTTTCATTTTTCTAGTAATAAGAACTGTGTATCATTCTAAGAGATACTGGACACAGGTTTTTGAAAACAATGTTCTTTTAAAGGTTAATTCTATTCATAAATACTTCACAGGAAAACATTTGATCTGCTGTTCATCCTGAAGACTCTTAAAGGAAAATGTTTTGGTTGCGTTCTCTTCTGACTAGTTCAGGAGCTCAGTCTTACCTGCATTCTAATGCTTTTTTATGTTCCTGATGGCACGGCTTAGACATCCTTGTCTCCATTACTGTCATGATTTCCATATCAAGTGATGAGAATTTTTCTTCATGATTGGTGAAGTGTCATAACATTAATGCAAGTCAATTTGAAGTTTTTTTTCCAAAGGAATCTCTTCCTTCCTAATGAAAACCATTTGAAATAGCAAACCTACTCAGTTTTTCAGAAAGTGATATAATACACCTGTAGAGTACAATGTCCTCGGAGTTGTTTTTTCAGCAGAAGAAGAAAACTGCTGTTTTCTTCTTCTTCTATCACCTTAGACTTACTTTATTCAAAACCTTTTTAAACCTTTGAATTTCTATTTTGATAGCTAATTCCTTTCACATTGTGCTATAGCATATGTATTTTGAAAGGCCATTTGTACACATTCAAATGGCTTACTTCTATTCTACTAAGAAATGGCTGTACTTCTAGTAGGGAAACTTCAAGGTCCAGTAAGATTTTATCTTGTACAAAATTTAAAAAACTCCAACTCTTAAAAATGATACCAGAAAATGACGTCTGTAAGACTGTGGCAGGAGGCTTTTTCCAGAACAATGTGCAGTTCTTCCCAATTCTATTTTTCCCTCCCATTACTTTGTACACAAAGATTTTTACACAGTCTTCTAACAGTGGCATGTTACTACTGGGCTAGAGTATTGCCCTGCCAGCATTGGAATTGACTCAAATGCAGTTGTGTTCAAATTTGCTGATGGGACAAGGGTTTTTTGCTGAACACACTTTAGCAAGCAAGAGGGCTTCTTGGCCTTTCGATGCTATGAGTCCCAGAAAAAGATGAATGAGGTGGTGACTTGCCTCGTGTTTTGAAGAGAGATCAAAAACTTATTTCTGGGGTCACCTCCCTTTTGGTACAGAAAGCGCACAGAGGGCTTTGAAGCAGCACTTTCACCCTCTTTGCATTCACTAGTAAATCTGAGACAGAGCTTGCCCCAAGGTTTGTGCAAAAATACTCTTTTGATGCAACTGTTAACCAGACAATATCTCTGGGAAAATTTGCAGGGGCAGAAAGCAAGCCCCTCCCGGGAAATCTACTGAAATGGTTCAGAAGTTATTCCCATTCACTGTTGCTAACCTCTGCTGTCTAGCTGTCGGATATGCTTGGGACCATGTTGAAATAATTCTAAACAATGTACTGAGGCTGCAACATTGAGGAAACATAGGTATTTTCCATAGGTGTCAGGGGAAAATATTTTTATGGGTAAAAATGAGTTCCATAGAAAACAAGAACAGCATGGTAGAAAAAAAATTACATCCATAGAATGAAGATGCCCAGAATTCTTCTTTTGAAGTTACACAGAGTCAATATTTTCTAAATAAGGTTGTGAAACTTAAGAAGAAGGAGGAGTACATTCCACCTGACTGGTGCACAAGTTCATGTTTCCAACTTACAAAAACCATATTATTAAAAGAAAAATGTTCCGCCTTGTGGAAAAGTAGCCCATTCGTAATTGTATCAAAGGTAGGGTTAGATCAAGTATTCCTACAAGACAGTAGTAGTACTATGAAAAGCCTTTTGGCATCTATTTGACTACAGGAAACTTGAGCAAGCAGAAGCGTCTTTCCCTGCTGCAAGCTGTACTTCCGATTTGCTGCTGCTGCTTAAACATTGTCAAAAGAAAACTTGTCAAAAAAGAACTACTCTATACAAGCAACTGGAACTATCCATTGCGTTCCAGCCAATTTGAACTAGAAAATATCAGACACACACTCTAGCTGAATATTCTAATGCATAGATGGAGTATACCATCACAAAGAAATGGGAACGCTGGAGAAAGGAGCAAATGCAGATGAATTTCAGGGAAGGAAATTATTGGAGAGCTACTGCAGTCCCTCGACTTTACAAGAAATGATGTCCAGTAAATCCCAACCAGAAACCTACATAACTCCATTTTGAAGTGAGTTGCATCTATGGTCCTCTGTCCTTCCTAGATGAAGAAACTGTGTTTTGAATCAATCTTCCAAGCAGTATGGCTAAAGACCTTAGATACCTCAATTTTTTTTTTTTTTTTCCAGAAGCAACTGTCTCAAAACCTCTTTAAAGCTGGCTTTTCCCCTTAAGATGCTATATATTCAAAGAGCACCTTCTCATTTAACAGGGTATTCCAAACATCATTTCCAAACTTAGACTAAAAATAACACTCTTCCTAGTTATCTTTCTTTTTTTTTTTGCAGCTTCCTGCTAACATAGGCAGCAAAGTAGAGAACAGATCCCAGCTCTTTCTGGAACATCTTGAACAAATGCCCTTGCTTGTGTTCCAATCATTCACTTTGCCAAAATCCCTAATGATGAAGAAAAGGTTGTGAAGGCATTACTAGTAGTATGATATGGCAATGTATGGGTGTGATTTATCAAGTAGAATTTGTATCACATAGATGATACTTGGCAAACAGCAAATGAAGGGGTTTCTTTCAGCTCTCAGACTGATGTTACATCTCAGTAATTTATTAAAAAGATAACAAGAAGGATATTTTATAACAGTGAACTTAATTACACCCCTACCATGGACATCTGAATCTTAGGAATAGACAGTGTCTGATTTAGAAAAAAAAAAAAGAATTATCACAGTTTAAAGAAGCATATGATCATGAACACTTTGCTGATGGAACATAGCCTATTCATTGGCTGAAATGAAGCAGGTAGACAGGACATAGGAAATATTGTTTTGTGGATCAAACATTTATTTTTTTAAAGTGATGCTTACAGATGGTGAACTCACCAACTTCGATATTGCACAGTAGATAAGGGTACCTAACTTGCTCCATCAAGTTATCCCTTGGAATCATCATCCAAGGGCATTTCCCCCTGCCTCTGTGAAAATGTGCCTACCTTTTTCACAATACTTTTGCAGCAGCATTGCTAGGCCTGATCAGCTGGTATGGAGGGTGAATTATCAGCAGCAAGGTGACTGGCCAGGGTCATTTGATTCCATGGATTTTGATCTACCGGATATTTTGAAGACCTGCTTCAGCCCTCTTTGTCAGACACAGCCTTCAAATGGTGCTAAACAATTGTTCGGGCTGTGGACCACATGAAAAAGTACTTTCTGGTGCCTGTACTGGGCCATATGCTCTTGATTCTCTCCCTCAACTTCTCCATCACCTCTCATCTCTTTCACATGAGCTATGTTCAAGGTCCACAGGATACTTTTCACAGAATCTTCAGGCCTGATGCAGTAAGAATGATGAACAGAACGCAGCTGGGATGAATTTTCCAGTTTGGATAAAACCTTTTGTGCACCCAAATCCCCCTATGCCCAGAAAAACCTTCACTAGTACTAGTGTTCTACCTAATCTGCAATTTAGTCTGAAAGAAAAGCTTTTGTCTGAGAGTATCTGAGAGATCTGCATGAAGCACAGATATCTGACCTATGCAATTTTGAATATCAGAGAAAAAAGAAAAAGGCAAGAAGTTTTTCATTTTACTGGTTTTAATTTTCAATTCCATGCACTTTTTCCAAAAGTTTCAATCTCAAATGGCCATCAACATATTTCAGTCATCTGTAAGTTAGTATTCCTATCAAATGTGTTTCAAATCAAAAGAATTTCAAGCCTCTCCTCAAAGTTCATATGCCTAGATTTAGTATTTCTGATCTAGATTAGATGAAAGGAAGACATTTTTTGCTGTTGGGGTGCGGGAACGCTGGAACAGGTTGCCCAGAGAAGTTGTGGATGTCGCATCCCTGAGCGTATTCAAGGTCAGCTTGGATGGGGCTTTGAACAGCAACGAATGCGACCCCTGATGGTAGATAAACAAAGCTTGAATATAGAAGAAACTCAGATTGAAGTACAGGAGCAAATTTTCTCTCAGCTCTTGGGGTAAGTTCAAAGTTGTACAAAATTGCATTTCTCTGTGATTTTCACTACTGTAACAGAAAGCTTCATGAAAACTGTGCAGAAGATATCACATTTTAAAAGCGATAAGAACTACAATATCAAACACACGGGATGGGTTTCAACATGGGACACGCTCTGAGAGAAAATCTCTGTATTTCAACACTTCATCCCAATCATTAGGATTTCATGAAGTGCCAAAGAAGGCGGCAAAATGTCCTTCAGGACATTATTTAATGTAGTTCAGCCTGGCCATTAGTTGGAATTGGTGTTTGAACTAATGTCGATGTACCACACACACTTTCCATGCACTGAAAATTACTGTTTACAATGAATAAGCAATGAGGATCAAAATTGATTGAAAGCATCTTAAAAATGTCAAGTATTTCACTGTAAATGATCTAGGATCAAAATACTTATTCTACCTTAGTGAGGGACAAATAAATTCTTCCATACCACGATGGTTTAAAATTGTATAAACCAATGTTTTCTTCTGAAAAGACATCATCTAATTCTTTCTATTTGTAGAAGAAAATCTTCCTAGACATAGAACTCAGTAATTTTAAAGGAACAAATGAAAGGAAAATATTCTGCAAACAGAATTCAATGAAAAGCTGTGTTTTAAATATGAGGTAGATATTAAACAGAATTTTAGTACCAGATATTTGAAATAGTGTACCAGCTATTTTGCCCACAAAGAGTGGCATTTAGCATTTCAGTCTTTTCCAAGGTGTTCATGATCTGCTATGCTGATCTCTGTGCGTGCCTAGGTGTGTGCGGAAGGGGGGGCATGTGAAGGGGAGTGTCTATGTTTGTTTAACCCTCGTCGTGGCAGATTCATGCCTCAGCTCCATCATTTTTTGTAAGAAACTTCCCAGAGAGTGGATATGAAGTTTCATGTTCAAAAGAGATCAATTCCTAAGTCATCCATTTTACTTTACCTTGTAAATCACTTTGTTGATATTGATAAAATATGCTTTGTTGCATGTTTTATCAAATATGCTTTCACGCTACATGGAGGAATGAGAATGTGGAGAATCCCTCCAATGCCTTGCAACTTTTCTGCAAATAGATTTTCAAGGAAATCATCATTTCTCTTTTCAATATGTCTGGGACAGGCATGATGGTGGTGTCAACCTGTTGGAGTTTTTGTTGCTGAGGGAAGTTGTACGAAAGGATTGGTTTTTACATTGACCAGTTACTGAATCAATTGCATGAACACATTTGAAATTCAACTGGGGTTTCCTTTTTCTAGCAGACTACTTCTAGAATTAGCTAGCAGACTCAAGATGACTCTTTTTCTCTGTTTTTGTTTCTTTCCTATTTTCTTGGCTTCTTTGCAACTATCTACACAATTGTAGAACTTTTTTCCCAACTAAAATTGTTTGATAGACTGATAATTCAGATACGCTTTTTACAAGGAATGTTTTCAATCTTTGTTAGAGTTAAGAAAGTTAAGGACATAGGTCCTTTTCTTCCCTTATGAATATTGCAATGAAAAAGTTAAATAAAGACCAACTCTTTATTTTTATTTGGAATCCAAGTAGATAATTCCCATACAGTAATACATTTTGAGGACCGATGTTTGTCATTCTGATGTAAGTTGTCGCTTCTTAAAAACATGCCTTCAGTGACTACGTTGACAACACTTTCGGTGAAGATCCTAACTGGTCTTAGACACACATAGGGAGAAATTTGCTCAGCCAGTGTCAGTCTTAAGCATGCGTCTTAGAAGATCTTTCTAGAGCTGGGGAATTTTCTTATGAAAGGGATTCAGTTATGGAAGAGACAGTTATCCCGGAGTTTTACATTCATCTTGAACATTACTTAAGGAACTTAAATCCCATGTCCATTTGAATCTCGCTCTGCACAGAGCTTTGTCATGCCAGTCCTTGAAATGCATCTCTAAGAGAATTCACTAGCACAGAATGAATGAGGGTGGAAGCGGTCTGTGGGGCTCACCAAGTCCAATCCCCCTGCTTCAACCAGGATACCTAGAGCCTGTTGCCCAGGATTATATCTGGGCTTACTTTTAATGTCTTCAATGATCCAGACTCCACCATCTTTCTGGACACTCTGTGCCATGGTTCAGTCACCATCACAGTAAAAAATCAGTTTGTGATGTTCGGAGGCAATCTCCTGTATTTCAGTGTGTGCCCACTGCCTCTTGTCTTTTCACTGAGCATCATTGAAAAGACACTGGTTCCCTGCTCTTTACACTATTCCTTCCTACATTGCGATGCGATGTAGATAAATGTCAAAAACTTCCCTGAAGTCCAGGCAGACGATATTCTCTTCATCTACCAGGCAAGTTCATTCACCGGAGGACTTTAAAAAGTTGTCAAGCACAAATTTCCCCTGGTAAATCCATGCTGACTACATTATTTTGTCCTCCTTCATGTGCCTGGCAATGCTTTCCAGGAATAGCTACTCCATCAACTAACTTCCTGGGGATAAAAATGAGGCTGGCTGGCTTGTGCTTTTCTGAGTCCTCCTAGTTGCCTTTTTTCAAGATGGGTGACATTTGCTTTCATCCAGTCTTTGCTCACTTTCCTCAGTCACCATGATCCGTCAAACATGATCAGGAGTGGCCTCAGAATAACATCTGCTAACACCCTTGAGACCTGTGCATCCATCTCAACAGGGCCTGTGGACTTTATGGAATACTTCCCAATTCTGTGACTATGCCCATAAAAATTTGCATGGGATAAGAGGACATTTTAACATGTACCTGAAGAGTGAGTGAAAAGCTATGGAAACAATCCAAAAAGACAAAGAGTAGAGTTCCCTTTGAGGACAAAGCATCCCATCATGGAGCTGAGCAGCTTTAGATCCAGGTAAGCTTCCTCTCTGAAAGGATGCAGAAGACATGATTTTACCTTATCCAGTAATAAAATGTGTTGACCATTCACTTGCAATACAAAAAATTCAATGATTTCCAAAATTATTGCCTCCTAACTAGACAATAGTGTACTGGCTGGGTATGCCCCTAACAGATGAAAGCACCTGCCTGATGTCTCTTATGCGTGCAGACGATTCGAATTAGGTCATTTGAGTGGGGATTACTGGTCTTCGAATTTTCTTTCTGATGAATTTGGAATATTTACTGAAGCAAGGACCTGAAGATGAGAACTTCATTTCCCATCAGCGCACTCTAACATCCATGGCCCTAATGCCATTGTTTCTCCCCAGCTGAGTCAAGAATTGATGAATACAAAGTGGATCAGCTCCAAAAGGAAAGATCAAGGCTGGATAATATTCTCTCTTGGTAAAGCTATTTATCTCAAATGAAGTGACTGGCTTCAGTGATTTCTCACTGGTCTAAAGCTACAAGGAGGGGGAGATGGACAAGGTTTCCTCGCACTGCCATTCTCTTTGTCACCTCAGTGTTTAATACGGGTATGAAGACATTCCAAAAGATAGCTTTGCAGAATTCATAAAATTCAGTCGTAAAAAATCATTTCTTAGCAGCTGAAATGAAAATAGCAAATAAAATGCAATTAATTCCGTGGAAGATTGAAATGATTGTTTCTTCATTTTGCATTGGAGGATGTATATTGTATAAGTTTGTCTTGCCTTGTTCTCCAGGTTTTGTAACTGGCACACCTTTCCTTATGAACGCACTGTTCTTTTCTAAATACTCTCATATGGAGGAAGATGCTTCCGATAAGAAGAGCACTAGGATGTCTTTACTTGACCTTCTATTTTTACTGATGCTTGGTCCTCTGAAACGAATGGTTTTCTAAAATTGAAATGTGCTACTATTGTTCCCACGGGGTAAGCTGCGGACTCTTCCTGTCGGAGCTGTCACTAATCAGCTATTCTCCTATCTGCCTTTAGTAGTTGAATGTTCTGGTCTAAAAGTAGCACCTTCTGTGTAGCCATGCTCTTAGTTGCCAGTCTCATCCTAAATCCAAAGACCCTCCTGCAAAGGACCGCTGGTTCTGTAGTCAACTAAGGAAAAATGACCCGTCCATCCATGCTTTCTGATTTAAAATATTAGGGTATGATGTCCCTAAACAATTCTCTGCAGTTGAACACTACTTATCTTTGGCGTGTTTCTTCAACTCACTTGCAAGTCATTCATGCCTTAGGTTATTGGGAGAATTGCTTCATTGGAAGATGATTAAAAGGGGTATGAGAATACTTTTGTGCTTCTGCTATGAGGATACTTTTCAAATCCATACAAACTCCCTGCAAATGCAAAAACCTGCATCCTGTATTGTCCTAGCTTATAATATCAAAATGCATCCTATTCCCACCCTCAAGAACTGAGGAAACCAGGGGTGGCATCGTTTTTTCCTTCTCTCCTGTTAATGGGCCCATCAATGTCTTGCCACATGACTCAGAGATAACTCCCTCCAGGAGCCATTTCTGTTTCACGGGTAATCAAGGACCCACATCATGACTCAGAACGATATCAGCCCATTGGGAGATGCTCTGCCCAGGGGGTAGGAGCTAAGCATCCCCACCTGGATATCATCTGGGTTTTAGAAGGCAAGTAGCACTATTTCTACTGCATTGCCAGAGGAACGGCCACCCTTAGCCACTGGTTTTCCAGAGGATGAGAGCTACCAGATGGTTTCTACAGAATCACCACTTCAACAAGACCATTTCATCCAAACTGCTTTCACCACCCTAACTAGCAGGATGTCAGTTTGTATTCTGACTCTGTCAGTGGTTTTTCTTTTGTACTCTTGCATGGATTTGGGTTTTTTCCCCTTTTCCTAATAAACTGGATTTCTGACTTGGAGTCTTGCTGCAGTGCTGGATTTCTTTAGCCCAACTAGCTCCCGACACCGACAGCGAGAGTGGGCTGCCCCAAGAAAGCTGTCGAATCCGGGCTGCAGCTGTAGGGCACAGCTGCTCTACGGCACAGGTGGACTACCTTGGGGATAGAACTGCGCTGAGGGCAGGGACAAGGAACAGGGAGAGGTCTTCTGCATATTTTTCAGTTTACTCCCTGGAGGGTCAAGGACAGAAAGACAATGATTCAAAGGCATCCATCAACTTCTAAATGGGGGGAAGGTCCCAGGGGAGGATACAATCTTTAACCAACTGGGAGAAACTGGGGGTGGTAGACAAGGAGGGGAATACAATGTTGAAACCAGTAGGGGGACTACAGGGGAGGAGAATAACTTGAAGAAACCACTGGGGTTTTGAAGGGTACAAAATTGAGAGGGAAGTTTCTAGAGAAAGGGGCAGGCTTGGGGAGGGGTTGATGTTCAATGGGAGAAGGAACAGGGAACAAAAGGGCAGGTCTTTGGGGAGAGGGACAGCTAGGGCAAAAGCCAACAATACTGGGGGGAAAGGAACAATCCATTCATAATAACATATGCTATAACAGCACAAAATAGGAAGCCTTAGAAAACGGACTACTAGAACTGCAGTACAATAATAAACACACACTGCAACAGAGTGTCTCACTGGTTTGGCTTTCAAAGCAGAAGAGGTGCCAACCTAAAAATTTCCCAACTTCAAGGTTAACTGGCTGCAGTTTTGATTTCCTTCTTCAATATATCACCAAGGCGCTATCAGCTTCTGTAATTGGCTCAGCAGCATGTCTGTTCTTAGTGCCAAGCAGGGATTCACTTTGCCAGGCATGGAGGAAGCTTCTAGGAGCTTTGCACAAAAAATCACTTCTGTGGCTGGCTTCTTCCCTCCCCACCAAAAACCAAGCCATGCCAAACCAACACCTTAACTAATTCGTAGTACTTAGTACGCATCCAAGAATGTCTTTTAAACGATGCTTTATGTTTTTGACCAAACGCACTGAAAAGAAGTGGATCCATAATATTGATAAAAATTGTTCCAGTTCAATAGAAATATTGGGTCATGCAACTCTAGATTACATAGCTGTTTTTTTGTACAATACCCAGAGGCTTTTTTCACCTCCATGGAAGAGCCTAAATGAGGGATGTGGGAGTCCAGGCGGCTCTCCAAAATGCAGTTTATTCCATCCAAGACGTTGCAGCAGTCCAGGGTAGTGGGCAACAGAGCCTGTGCCTACAGCTGTCAGCTCTAGCTACAGGCAGGCCTGGAGACCCTTTGGTTTTGGCACTTTGCTGAGCATCTTCATACAGTAGAACCAATCTATCCCTTAACTATTATCTATAGCCTATCCTAACGACTCTAATTACCATATGTTGCTATTCTCCACTCACTAAAAGTCAGTATATTACAGTTGAAGCGGAAAGTTGTTTTTCAGTTTTCTTGACAGTGGAAAATTTGGAGAGCTTTTTCTGCTTGCAGCATTTGCTGACTTGTTTGCCTGTGCTAGCTTCCTGCTTGGTAAAAACATCTTCTTGTTTGGGGTGGGTTTATCCTTTGCTGTAAGTCATAAAACCCTCTTCTAACTAAGGTATCCTCGGTTATCCAGTAAGACTGGCTCAGCAATTCTTTTCTTCTAGATCAAAACTTGCTTCCAACTCTATTCCTTCTTCAGACTCCACATTGAAAAATCTTTCTGCCAAGCATACATATCTGTGAGACTTTCTTGTCAAACTTTCATCTTTCCCAACACCTCTAAAGAAATGTTTCCTGATGGTTTGGATCAGAAGATCCAGTATTGCCATCCTGAGATTTTTCTTTCGAAACCCATAAGCTGTGCTCAAGGTGTTGGCTATGTTCTTCATTGTGCCTTGCATCTATTTTGTCTAGAAAGCCAGTGTAGATGATGTCCTTGCTGCAGTAGCCATGGGAAATAAGGTGGAGTGTCTGGCTGATGTACCGGGATGTAGACTATCCAGCACTCCCCCAGGGAGGCGAGGATCCCTAAAGGAATAGAATATTGGCTATGCTCTGGGAGTTTTACAGAGAGAAAGATCCTCACAGCTCAAATGATTTGTCTCCTGGTGTTCTGAGGAGTATGTGGTGAAGAAGAAGGCTGCTGTCTTTTCCAAGAATCTTCCGTGCATTCAAGAGGATCATTGAACTTCTTGTCTGAGAATGAAAGAAATATTAGTAGTAATTAGTACTTTTTCTCTGTCTGTGCATCACTGATTGAATTTGGGTAGGCAATATTTTTTTTATTTATTTATTTGAATTATTCATCATAAGGTCTTCCAAATTCCCAAATTCTGCTTCACTTCTTTCTGTTGTAGGCCAGTCTGGTTCATC
Organism: Haemorhous mexicanus; assembly: GCF_027477595.1. Classification (NCBI taxonomy): domain Eukaryota; kingdom Metazoa; phylum Chordata; class Aves; order Passeriformes; family Fringillidae; genus Haemorhous; species Haemorhous mexicanus. The sequence continues at coordinate 20,228,622 of NC_082345.1, read as the reverse complement.
TTCTCTTCTACTGTATTATTGCAGACCATATCTGAATGGATTTTTTTTTTCATTTTGAACATTTGGTTTAAACCGAATGAACAGAACGCTTTATTTATCCTTATTTGACCAGTTTGCAAGGAAATACAGAATTTTGAAGAGAAGTGACGTGACTCCACTTGAGGTTTTCAATGGAAGAGAAGAATGACGATGTCCTACATTCACAGCATTGTTTACAGTAACATTGCAGCTAGTTTCCAGCAACGAAGGTCAGGTTCTGGAAGCAGGCATGCATGATTGTAGAGAAGTCTAAAAAGTTTCAGTTTGGCCGCTTTTCTTGAAAAATAGCTAATATGTCTCAACGTTGTGCTGAATCTTGTTGTACAGACACTTCTTTTGAGGTCTGAACTCCTTGCTGGACTTCTGTATCTAAGAATCAGATACAGTAAACCTATGTTTCCTTATATGCTGTAAGAATTTGGTTCTAATCTAGAAGAGCAAGAAAAGGTTGCCATATTAATACAAGGTAAAGAACCTGCTAAGAAAGCAGTTAATGGACTGCTTTTTTTATTGGAGCAGTGATTTAGTGGTTGGATGGGTTTTTTTTTTTTTGCTTCTCAATAGAATTTAAGAAGTGGTGGGGTAAGAATGTGTGGATGTTTATAGGTTTGCCTTGAAAGAAGAATTACAGGGGAAACTGTTGTAAAGAATTGATGCAGAGCTCTATGCATTAATGCACTCTTCCGTACAGAGTTTCAGAAGTGAAAACCAAGAGGAGAGAGTGCCGACAAGATGAGAGTGCCGATTTACTAGAATGAATTCAAGATAGCATTCTTTTCTCTCTGAATTACAGCTCTAAACCTCAGGGTAGTAATAGGAAGTACATAACAATCTCAAAGATTTAAAAATGGATGATGAAGTTTTCTATCCAGTAAACTGTAAGGCTTCACATTTTAACCTGGTTTGCATTTTGGCAAAAGCCTGGAATCTTCTGCAATTTGCCAGATAACAAGGGATTTAGAACAGGAAGTATGCAAGTAATCATTTGGAGCCTTCATCTCCCTTCTTAGAACAATGGATACATTTATTATGCTCCTATTTTTATTCCATCAGGGGATTTGATCATGGAAATGTCTAGTCATTCTTTTCTTGTTTTCAACCCCTCAAAGAGCATGAATCCAAACTATTCAGAAGTTCTTGATCTGCAACAGTGACAAGCACTATACTGGTAAGAGTCAGTGGACATTAGCAGATCCCCTATGCCAGCCCCCTATGGCGGGCAGTTCTGGCAGGACTGATGTGTGAGGGGCTGGAATTCTGTGAAATAGAACATTCTATGAATGGGGAAAATGGAAACAGATTCTGAACGTTCAACCCAACACGTGAACAAGTAATAGGGCAGGTAATTTTCTGTGGAAATTTCTTTAGCCCCAGTGTTGTGGATGATGATTACTCTTCCTACCTCCTTTGGTCAGCTGCCAGCACAGTCACGTTACTCCGCTTATGGACAGAAAACCAGAAGAAGTCATTTTTGAACAAAACACCCAGCAGGACCTTAGAGTGTTTTTGCTGCAAAATGTTTCAAGGCAGATAGGGAAACAATTCCATTGTAGAGAGTGTGCTGAGAAGACAAGTTTGGAAGTTAAAAACCATGGGATCTGTTTCTATATATGTCACTGATTTTGCTTATTATCAATTTGGTGGGGTTTCTTGTTTTGTTGGGTTTTTTTTTTGGTTTTTTTTGTTGTGTTTTTTTTTTTTGGTTTTTTTTTGTTTTGTTTTGTTTTTTTCCTGCATCCTTGAGATGAAAGCATAAGACAGAAAAGTACGGTAAAGTTAAAATACTTTTGAGATGGCTTGTGCTGAAAAACTTGTAGCTACTGCTAAGGCCCATAGGCCAGGTCCTGTTTCATTTCTGAGAAGCTATAAAATTCCCATTGGTAATTTAGTTCTAAGCATCTGTTGTTATGGTGGAGATGCAAATTAAGAAGAACAATTTTTGAATCTGTAGGGATGTATTTACCATTTTGGAGCTGCCTTTTCAGTCTCTGAGCCATCAATGAAAAGAAGGAGAAGAATCTACACTCTTTTCAACCTGTGGACCATCCACTACTGTCCACGTGCTCAGATTCAAAGCCAAACAATCCTGTCGGGCCTGATTGGGAGGAATTATTTGGATTCAAAATACTAGACTAGTATTTGATTTCCATCAGCACAGTCCATTGGGCACGAATTTTGATATCAATAGAACCTTTCACGGGGATCCATCTTTCTCACCTGCAGTACATTTTAAAGAGAAGAGGCATTGTTGAATGGCTTCAGTGAAAAAAAAATCTTAAATGCACTCTGAATGGAATTGAGATCCAAAGGAGCCAGTATTTCAAGAAAGCCTGAGATGTTGTCTGCCATGAGATCCCTTCTAAGAGGTTCTATTAAGGTACCAAATTCTTCATCAAAATACTGTCAGATTGGTCAGAGGGGAAAAGCAAACTTTTTGAATGGTCCTTTGGGAAGACAGGGCTTGCAGCGAATTTAGTACTTGCTGCTAGGTTGCCTACATTCCAGGAAAGAGTATTAAATACTGAAATTCGACCGATGGTGGATGAAGTCTTTGTGACTGTGAAAGTCCAGTGCATGGCAATCTCAGAAAGGAACCCATCAAAGCCCCTGAAATGCCAACACACAAGTTGTGAGTTGGCAGTGCATGCCAGGTTTTAGCAAACCACAGCAAAATGCTGATTGCAAAACGAGGCCATCAAGTCACATCCGGTATGAAGCAGTAGGAAAGAGGAAAGCAGCTGAGAGCGTCAACCCTGCTAAGTAGTCTCAGTATTCTTATTGCCATTAGCAGAAATGTGAAATGAGTCTATAAAAATTACAAAGGAGGCAAAAGAAAAGGGAGTGATGACTCCTCTGGCATAGTGTTTCCTAACAGGGATCTTCAAAATCCTGTAAAGATTCTCTCATCCTTTAAACTGAAGGAAGGTATTAATGGCAGTAAGGAAATGGCATCAAATGCTAGAAAGACTCTGGGCAGTGTACTTCTAGACAGAAATGCCACTGATGGAAAACCGACTAAACTGGCACCAATGCAGCAGCATTGTACTAAAGCCCAGAAATTGTCCACGGCTTCACTCTCTGCCATTCCTTTCATATGCACACAGCAGCTCTGCAACATTCCTACTCATCATCTCCTTGGCAAACTGGGCGTGAGGGTTCGTAGTGACGCAGAGTCCCCAGGCAGGTGCAAAGGAGAGCCGCTTTCTTGCAAAAGCCAGGCTTTTGAAGCAGACAGGCCTTTATCACTTGCATAGCTTTAAGCCGCAACAAACATAATTCAACCAACCGTCATACCCCACGCTGTGAACACGCAATGCTTCTAGAACTTCTTGATCTACCTCTAATTCAGCTGTCTCACTTTCCCCTAGTCATTTTCTACTTAGCCAAAGTAACGGGCCTCAGCCATGGTTTTACAAGGCCTTCCTTTCGGAAAGTTCTACCTATATGCAACAGCATACCACTAGTTTCTTCACCACCAAGAGTTTAGGTAGATGATTGGCATCTGCCCTTGCGGTGAAACACAATGGGGAGAGAAAATGCTGTTGGAGATGTTCAGTCATTCCATTTTCTAGACAGGCCAAATGAAAAGAAAAGCAAGCTATAGGATTGTGTACTTGCTCTTACAGAACACCTGCTGCCATCTGACAATGAACTAGCAGAAAATCAGCAAGAATGAGACTTGAGGCAAACAACCTTTGGAAGGGAATAATGGGTTGATAAATAAAGACAACAGTTTCCAGGCTCTTGAGATACTTTAAATGACACCAAAGGATTTGAGAGCAGAGGCTGAACTGGTGGGGAAGGATTCAAAGAATCCCAAGAAAAACATGACCAAAGAATAAAAGAACCCCAAGAAAAATAGGGGCAACTGACCTGTTAAGGCCTTCAGGAAATCAGTGGCCGCTGATTTAGATAGGCCATTCAAGTTCATTTACTGGTGCACCTTCCACTCCTATTTCACCTGTCAGCATCACAGGGTGAATTGAGACCTTGGAATCAAGATTATTTGGGATTCTGTTCTTAGCTTTAGGAGAGAAGTACAGCAGATGAAGTACCTGTTACTGATGTGATACCCAGGAACACAGAGTTGACACATTTCATTGAAGTCCAATCACAACTAGCAATACTAAGAGGATAGGATTGGCGCCTTTTCATGACGCTCTTCTTGTTACGCAGCCTGCTCTGATTCTGGTGAAACTTTTTCATTAGCTTCTCTCTAAAAAGGAGAAAAACCAATTAAATGTCCCTCCCTGCTGATGCTAATCGAGTCAGAGGTCTATGAAAGGGCCAAAAATATTCGGAATTCTTCTTAGACAATGGAAATGGAAGCAGAGCTACCAATCTATTTCCTTGCAACATATCCCTAAAACTCATTCCCTTCTATTCATCACTTATGTATAGCCAGCAGTACATTCAGGAAAAGATGAAACTGACTGATGTCAGCAAGGGAAGGACTTGAAAGAACTATTCCCATGAATCATCATATAGACAGTAACTCTAGCATTAAAATCAGAACCCTTTTAGTAAGTATCACTTATGGGAAATTCAGGACTCCTGCACAATGGACCAAGAGGATTAAGCAGAAGCCGTTTATGGTTTACATGATGCACTTACTCATTCTGACTCTCTGCACACGCTAGTCACGCTTTTCTTATTGGTGCCTTTGTCTTGTCCACGCATTCTGCGTGCACCTCTCAGAAGATGTGTTTCCTTACAGTCCAGGTACTTTGCCCCCCCCCCCCCCCCCCCCCCCCCCCCGTTTTGGAGTTCTTGTGGTCTTGGAATTTAGTTTCTCAGCTTTTCCTCTCTTGTTTTAGCAAGGCTTATGTCTTGATGAATTCCAGAGGGCCCTGAGAAAATTCTGAGAAGAACCGTTCCACGCTGGATGGCTGGTGCAGCCCATAGTCTAAGCGGTTCAGATACATTGTCACAATTGCCCCTTCTTCTTGCACCAGCCAGATCTTTTCCAATGTCATTTTTAGCAAGAGGCACACCAGTTTCACCATGCATGGAATAACACAAAGCAATGAAATAATGACTACTGGTAAAAACAAAGCTCCATTTACGAGATCTTTCAACCACCCAGTTCTTTCCCATCCCTCAAACCATTGATGCAAACCCCACTCGTTCCCAGTCAATTTCTTCATATTGTCTTGTACTTGTGTGAGTTTCGTATGAATGGCTGCAGAATGGTCCAAAAGATTCATGCAACATATTCCTTATAAAATTCCTAACACTCGTACCCATGTGCTAGTAACAATAAATCTATTTCACCTCCTATTTGCAGTGTGCTATATCTAATAGGATCTACGTCAGTGAGCACCTGACTTAAAATAGAAGAAGTTACGATAAGTCGTTTGAACATCCAGCACCCCAAATGATTAAAAGCAGCCAAACCTTGATAAGCAGCGCCATCTAGCGTAAGGAAGAACACAGTTATTCCTGCTGGAACGAGCAAAACTCGACATAATGGTGCCAATCACGTCTTTAGCTAGTGTTCCTCTCTAGGTATTCCCGGAAACGAAAAAGCGGCTTCCTCCAGCAAAACCCATTATGAAGGTAAGAGAGCCCTCCGAAGAGCGGCTTCTGTTAAAAGAATCCGGCTACCGGCACCTACCTTCGGACAGCTGCGTATGCCCGTCTTCTGCGTCTCTTGCCGCCTAGACCTTAGCGAAAAGCTTTTCCAGGCATTATCTCAAAAAGGAACTGTGCCAGCACAGCAAGCGACCCACGACGGTTTTCATGAAGGTACTCGAGTTCTTACCATCTCATGGAGAAAAGAAAATGTAAGATTGACCAGGAAGTGCTGCATAAGGTTTAGAAGGATGCAAAAGAAAGCTGTCCAAGAACTTTTTCCCTACTTATGGTAATGCAAGTTGAAACTGTTGGAAAGTGGTTAGTTATCGTTTTCCCTCAGTTTGAGAGCTGCTCACTTAATCCCAGTGCTGTGCGGCTTCGTTCTTGACTTCTCAGCATCGGCCGAGCTCTCCGGCTGCCGGAGGCGAAGAAGCGGCTTTTTCGCGCCCAGAGCTTTCTGCCGGTCGCGGTGCGCTCCGAACCGCGGCTTCTGCCGAAAGCCGCCGGGGACCGGCACCTACCTTCGGACAGCTGCGTATGCCCGTCTTCTGCGTCTCTTGCCGCCTAGACCTTAGCGAAAAGCTTTTCCAGGCATTTTCTCTAAAAGGAACTCTGCCAGCACAGCAAGCGACCCGCGACGGTTTTCATGAAGGTACTCGAGTTCTTACCATCTCCTGGAGAAAAGAAAAAGTGAGATTGGCCAGAGAGTGCTGCATAAGGTTTAGAAGGATGCAAAAGAAAGCTGTCCAAGAACTTTTTCCCTACTTATGGTAATGCAAGTTGAAACTGTTGGAAAGTGGTTAGTTATCGTTTTCCCTCAGTTTCAGAGCTGCTCACTTAATCCCAGTGCTGTGCGGCTTCGTTCTTGACTTCTCAGCATCGGCCGAACTCTCCGGCTGCCGGAGGCGAAGAAGCGGCTTTTTCGCGCCCAGAGCTTTCTGCCGGTCGCGGTGCGCTCCGAACCGCGGCTTCTGCCGAAAGCCGCCGGGGACCGGCACCTACCTTCGGACAGCTGCGTATGCCCGTCTTCTGCGTCTCTTGCCGCCTAGACCTTAGCGAAAAGCTTTTCCAGGCATTTTCTCAAAAAGGAACTCTGCCAGCACAGCAAGCGACCCGCGACGGTTTTCATGAAGGTACTCGAGTTCTTACCATCTCCTGGAGAAAAGAAAATGTAAGATTGACCAGGAAGTGCTGCATAAGGTTTAGAAGGATGCAAAAGAAAGCTGTCCAAGAACTTTTTCCCTACTTATGGTAATGCAAGTTGAAACTGTTGGAAAGTGGTTAGTTATCGTTTTCCCTCAGTTTCAGAGCTGCTCACTTAATCCCAGTGCTGTGCTTGACTTCTCAGCATCGGCCGAGCTCTCCGGCTGCCGGAGGCGAAGAAGCGGCTTTTTCGCGCCCAGAGCTTTCTGCCGGTCGCGGTGCGCTCCGAACCGCGGCTTCTGCCGAAAGCCGCCGGGGACCGGCACCTACCTTCGGACAGCTGCGTATGCCCGTCTTCTGCGTCTCTTGCCGCCTAGACCTTAGCGAAAAGCTTTTCCAGGCATTATCTCAAAAAGGAACTCTGCCAGCACAGCAAGCGACCCGCGACGGTTTTCATGAAGGTACTCGAGTTCTTACCATCTCCTGGAGAAAAGAAAATGTAAGATTGACCAGGAAGTGCTGCATAAGGTTTAGAAGGATGCAAAAGAAAGCTGTCCAAGAACTTTTTCCCTACTTATGGTAATGCAAGTTGAAACTGTTGGAAAGTGGTTAGTTATCGTTTTCCCTCAGTTTGAGAGCTGCTCACTTAATCCCAGTGCTGTGCGGCTTCGTTCTTGACGTCTCAGCATCGGCCGAGCTCTCCGGCGGCCGGAGGCGAAGAAGCGGCTTTTTCGCGCCCAGAGCTTTCTGCCGGTCGCGGTGCGCTCCGAACCGCGGCTTCTGCCGAAAGCCGCCGGGGACCGGCACCTACCTTCGGACAGCTGCGTATGCCCGTCTTCTGCGTCTCTTGCCGCCTAGACCTTAGCGAAAAGCTTTTCCAGGCATTATCTCAAAAAGGAACTCTGCCAGCACAGCAAGCGACCCGCGACGGTTTTCATGAAGGCACTCGAGTTCTTACCATCTCCTGGAGAAAAGAAAATGTAAGATTGGCCAGAGAGTGCTGCATAAGGTTTAGAAGGATGCAAAAGAAAGCTGTCCAAGAACTTTTTCCCTACTTATGGTAATGCAAGTTGAAACTGTTGGAAAGTGGTTAGTTATCGTTTTCCCTCAGTTTGAGAGCTGCTCACTTAATCCCAGTGCTGTGCGGCTTCGTTCTTGACTTCTCAGCATCGGCCGAGCTCTCCGGCTGCCGGAGGCGAAGAAGCGGCTTTTTCGCGCCCAGAGCTTTCTGCCGGTCGCGGTGCGCTCCGAACCGCGGCTTCTGCCGAAAGCCGCCGGGGACCGGCACCTACCTTCGGACAGCTGCGTATGCCCGTCTTCTGCGTCTCTTGCCGCCTAGACCTTAGCGAAAAGCTTTTCCAGGCATTATCTCAAAAAGGAACTCTGCCAGCACAGCAAGCGACCCGCGACGGTTTTCATGAAGGTACTCGAGTTCTTACCATCTCCTGGAGAAAAGAAAATGTAAGATTGACCAGGAAGTGCTGCATAAGGTTTAGAAGGATGCAAAAGAAAGCTGTCCAAGAACTTTTTCCCTACTTATGGTAATGCAAGTTGAAACTGTTGGAAAGTGGTTAGTTATCGTTTTCCCTCAGTTTGAGAGCTGCTCACTTAATCCCAGTGCTGTGCGGCTTCGTTCTTGACTTCTCAGCATCGGCCGAACTCTCCGGCTGCCGGAGGCAAAGAAGCGGCTTTTTCGCGCCCAGAGCTTTCTGCCGGTCGCGGTGCGCTCCGAACCGCGGCTTCTGCCGAAAGCCGCCGGGGACCGGCACCTACCTTCGGACAGCTGCGTATGCCCGTCTTCTGCGTCTCTTGCCGCCTAGACCTTAGCGAAAAGCTTTTCCAGGCATTATCTCAAAAAGGAACTCTGCCAGCACAGCAAGCGACCCGCGACGGTTTTCATGAAGGTACTCGAGTTCTTACCATCTCCTGGAGAAAAGAAAATGTAAGATTGACCAGGAAGTGCTGCATAAGGTTTAGAAGGATGCAAAAGAAAGCTGTCCAAGAACTTTTTCCCTACTTATGGTAATGCAAGTTGAAACTGTTGGAAAGTGGTTAGTTATCGTTTTCCCTCAGTTTGAGAGCTGCTCACTTAATCCCAGTGCTGTGCTTGACTTCTCAGCATCGGCCGAACTCTCCGGCTGCCGGAGGCGAAGAAGCGGCTTTTTCGCGCCCAGAGCTTTCTGCCGGTCGCGGTGCGCTCCGAACCGCGTCTTCTGCCGAAAGCCGCCGGGGACCGGCACCTACCTTCGGACAGCTGCGTATGCCCGTCTTCTGCGTCTCTTGCCGCCTAGACCTTAGCGAAAAGCTTTTCCAGGCATTTTCTCTAAAAGGAACTGTGCCAGCACAGCAAGCGACCCGCGACGGTTTTCATGAAGGTACTCGAGTTCTTACCATCTCATGGAGAAAAGAAAATGTAAGATTGGCCAGAGAGTGCTGCATAAGGTTTAGAAGGATGCAAAAGAAAGCTGTCCAAGAATTTTTTCCCTACTTAAGGTAATGCAAGTTGAAACTGTTGGAAAGTGGTTAGTTATCGTTTTCCCTCAGTTTGAGAGCTGCTCACTCAATCCCAGTGCTGTGCGGCTTCGTTCTTGACTTCTCAGCATCGGCCGAGCTCTCCGGCGGCCGGAGGCGAAGAAGCGGCTTTTTCGCGCCCAGAGCTTTCTGCCGGTCGCGGTGCGCTCCGAACCGCGGCTTCTGCCGAAAGCCGCCGGGGACCGGCACCTACCTTCGGACAGCTGCGTATGCCCGTCTTCTGCGTCTCTTGCCGCCTAGACCTTAGCGAAAAGCTTTTCCAGGCATTATCTCAAAAAGGAACTCTGCCAGCACAGCAAGCGACCCGCGACGGTTTTCATGAAGGCACTCGAGTTCTTACCATCTCCTGGAGAAAAGAAAATGTAAGATTGACCAGGAAGTGCTGCATAAGGTTTAGAAGGATGCAAAAGAAAGCTGTCCAAGAACTTTTTCCCTACTTATGGTAATGCAAGTTGAAACTGTTGGAAAGTGGTTAGTTATCGTTTTCCCTCAGTTTGAGAGCTGCTCACTTAATCCCAGTGCTGTGCGGCTTCGTTCTTGACTTCTCAGCATCGGCCGAACTCTCCGGCTGCCGGAGGCGAAGAAGCGGCTTTTTCGCGCCCAGAGCTTTCTGCCGGTCGCGGTGCGCTCCGAACCGCGGCTTCTGCCGAAAGCCGCCGGGGACCGGCACCTACCTTCGGACAGCTGCGTATGCCCGTCTTCTGCGTCTCTTGCCGCCTAGACCTTAGCGAAAAGCTTTTCCAGGCATTATCTCAAAAAGGAACTCTGCCAGCACAGCAAGCGACCCGCGACGGTTTTCATGAAGGTACTCGAGTTCTTACCATCTCCTGGAGAAAAGAAAATGTAAGATTGACCAGGAAGTGCTGCATAAGGTTTAGAAGGATGCAAAAGAAAGCTGTCCAAGAACTTTTTCCCTACTTATGGTAATGCAAGTTGAAACTGTTGGAAAGTGGTTAGTTATCGTTTTCCCTCAGTTTGAGAGCTGCTCACTTAATCCCAGTGCTGTGCTTGACTTCTCAGCATCGGCCGAGCTCTCCGGCTGCCGGAGGCGAAGAAGCGGCTTTTTCGCGCCCAGAGCTTTCTGCCGGTCGCGGTGCGCTCCGAACCGCGGCTTCTGCCGAAAGCCGCCGGGGACCGGCACCTACCTTCGGACAGCTGCGTATGCCCGTCTTCTGCGTCTCTTGCCGCCTAGACCTTAGCGAAAAGCTTTTCCAGGCATTTTCTCTAAAAGGAACTGTGCCAGCACAGCAAGCGACCCGCGACGGTTTTCATGAAGGTACTCGAGTTCTTACCATCTCCTGGAGAAAAGAAAATGTAAGATTGACCAGGAAGTGCTGCATAAGGTTTAGAAGGATGCAAAAGAAAGCTGTCCAAGAACTTTTTCCCTACTTATGGTAATGCAAGTTGAAACTGTTGGAAAGTGGTTAGTTATCGTTTTCCCTCAGTTTCAGAGCTGCTCACTTAATCCCAGTGCTGTGCTTGACTTCTCAGCATCGGCCGAGCTCTCCGGCAGCCGGAGGCGAAGAAGCGGCTTTTTCGCGCCCAGAGCTTTCTGCCGGTCGCGGTGCGCTCCGAACCGCGGCTTCTGCCGAAAGCCGCCGGGGACCGGCACCTACCTTCGGACAGCTGCGTATGCCCGTCTTCTGCGTCTCTTGCCGCCTAGACCTTAGCGAAAAGCTTTTCCAGGCATTTTCTCAAAAAGGAACTCTGCCAGCACAGCAAGCGACCCGCGACGGTTTTCATGAAGGTACTCGAGTTCTTACCATCTCCTGGAGAAAAGAAAATGTAAGATTGGCCAGGAAGTGCTGCATAAGGTTTAGAAGGATGCAAAAGAAAGCTGTCCAAGAACTTTTTCCCTACTTATGGTAATGCAAGTTGAAACTGTTGGAAAGTGGTTAGTTATCGTTTTCCCTCAGTTTCAGAGCTGCTCAATTAATCCCAGTGCTGCGCCCCTTCGTTCTTGACGTCTCAGCATCGGCCGAACTCTCCGGCTGCCGGAGGCGAAGAAGCGGCTTTTTCGCGCCCAGAGCTTTCTGCCGGTCGCGGTGCGCTCCGAACCGCGGCTTCTGCCGAAAGCCGCCGGGGACCGGCACCTACCTTCGGACAGCTGCGTATGCCCGTCTTCTGCGTCTCTTGCCGCCTAGACCTTAGCGCAAAGCTTTTCCAGGCATTATCTCAAAAAGGAACTCTGCCAGCACAGCAAGCGACCCGCGACGGTTTTCATGAAGGTACTCGAGTTCTTACCATCTCCTGGAGAAAAGAAAATGTAAGATTGTCCAGGAAGTGCTGCATAAGGTTTAGAAGGATGCAAAAGAATTTTTTCCAAGAACTTTTTTTCAGCTTATGGTAATGAGCTATACTGGAGGCTCAGACCATTCTTCTTCTTGGAATTGGTGAAGGATGCACAAGCACTGCTGATTGTGCTTCGTTGTGGTACAGGTAATAAATAGTTGATTGTTTTAATAAAAAAACACTTGAAATGCTAAGAGACGAATTTTAAAGCATAATTAATTGGAGAAAGATTCCTAAACTTGTGGCCGGTTTCCCCAACCCATCTATTGATTGCAAACGACATTCCTTGCTGTTGTTCTGGTGCATGAACCAAAGCCCAGTGATGTCTACTACTTAAGAAAGAGGTTCTACCTTCTTACTAGAATATGTTCTTACCCTTTTAAAACACTACCCCGAACATTAAGAACAAGAGATTACCTGATGAAGTAATGAAGTGCTTTGGTTGAAAGTAAATTGCATTTGAAGGAAACGGGTTTGGGGGCGAGCACAGGAAGATCTCCGAAGTAGAGTGCCAGCTTAGTTCTCTGCTTCAGAGATAAGTGAAGCAATTCAGGAATGTCTTTCCGTGAAAATAGTTTACAGATCTTTCTGCACAACAGGTAACCACCAGCATCAGAATGTGTGCAAATAACAGACTACTCACTACAAGGTTGTCATCCATGAGTGGTAAGGCAACTCAGACTCATAGCAGTGGTTTTGCTCTTGTGCCTCATAGAATAGACAGAAAAGAATGCGGAAAACTAATTTTTCCATCTAGTTTCTTTCAGTATTGGTTCCAGGACTATTTTCCTACCCTCAGGAGACAGCAAAAACTGTCAACAACTGAAATGCTTCAGAACTTGAAATGATCTGAATGGCAAATATTTCTCCTCAAATAAAATTTAAAACGTAAGTCATAACGGTAAAACAGATCGAGCTATTTAAAGATGAATGTTCTAGACTTACTAAAACATTCCCAGAGATAACTATTGTGTCCTAAATCTGTTTAAAAGTCCAGAGTTCCAGGTAAAAAATCTTCTATGCAGATGAGGTAGCTACATGATAGTCTCTTTCCAGCTTAATTATACTCTTCACTCTCACCACCTCTACCAGTTGATTTTCGTAAGTTCTTAGAAAACAGTACTTTAACTTTTTTAGTTCTATGAAAAAAAATGACAGTGACAAGAGTTCTTTGCACTGCCTGTTTTCTGAGAAGCCTGACCATCAAGCCTTAGGAACTTGATCATGAGTTTTATTTCATCTCAAAGTAAATTTTAAGGGCGTGGCAGAGAGAATGGGAGCCTCATGCCAAACAGTTTAGGCTTCTAATTCTTGTATTGTCCTACTTACCTACGACAAGAACTGGAAAGAGGATAGATTCCAGTTAGCAGCTGTTAAACATTTGCACATACTCTTCTGCTAAAGAAGAGGTCAAGGATGGTTTTCTGGCCCTCCCTCCACAAGCTGCAGCTTCCTTCAAGGCACTTTCACCTGCTGTGGCATGGAGCCCTCCAGCAGCTGCACTGTAGGTATGTGTTCCTCCATGGTTCTCTAGGGACTGCTGGGAGACAACCTGCTTCACTAGGATATCTCCAGGGACTGTGGGGGATTCTTTGCTCTGTCAACTGGAACACCTCCTCCTCCTTGTCTTACTGTAGTATCACGGAGCTGCTTCCCATACTGGATTTTCCCCTCACTTGCCACTGCCCATTCATATGTTTTGTGCTTTTGACAATATATTCTCACAGAGACTGATGGGCTCAGCTGCAAAAATGTGTCTTGCTAGAAAATGACATGCTCTACAAAACCATGATTTTATAGAAAAGAATAGTGGAAGTACAAATATACTGCTAAAGGTCCGGAAACTTGACAGTGCTTCATTGTAATACATCCCCTGATTTTGCCTTCTTTCTCCTTAAGATCTGGAAAGAATACTGGGCAGGAGACAGTGTTGTTTCAAGGAAAAGACTTTTTTAGGATTCTAGGGTGCATCTTCAACTTTCTTGAGAAAATTGAGAAAAGGCCCTTTGTCTTCTGTGGTAAATATCATTAGGCAGTAGGGACAAATTCTGACCAACAAGAGCAGGTCAAAATCTGGTGAGATCAAGCAATATACCTTGAGTGGCCAGGACAGAATCATAGAGTGGTAGAATCAGTTGAATTGGAAGGGGCCCGTCAGGAGCATCAAGTCCAACTTCTGGCCCTGCATGGGACCTTCCTCAAGAATCACACCAGATGCCTGAGAGCAATGTCCCAAAGGTTCTTGAACTCAAGATAGGTGTGATGCTGTGACCACACCCTGGAGAGACTCTTCCAGTGCCCAGCCATCTTCTGGTTAAAAAACTTTTTCCTGATACCGGACCTGAGCCTCCCCTGACTCAGCTGCATGCTATTTCCTCCAGTTCTGTCCTTGTAAACCTCATTGGAGAACTTTCCGATACCTTCGTGTCTTTTTTCATTGTGGTACCCAAAACTGCCCCCAAGCACTCAAGGTGAGGCCGCCCCAGAACACAGCAGAGCAGAGCAGAGCAGAGCAGAGCAGAGCAGGACAATGCCCTCTCTTGCCCAGCTGGTGATACTGTGCCTGATGCACCCCAGGACAGGCTTGGCCCTCCTGGCTGCCAGGGCACTGCTGATACCCATTTAGCTTGCCATTGGCCAGGAGCCTGGCTTCCTTTCAGCCTCTGGCTCCCTAGTCTATACACACACACAGAGCAGGATTGCCCTGTCCCAGGTGCTGAATCCAGCACTTGTCATCGCACAACTCCCTAAGGTTGGGGATTGCCTGTGGGAATCCTTGAAAACAGAGGATTTTGGGAAAGCTGCAAAAGGCAGGCCTCAGAGACAGCAGAACTGTGCTTGGAGCTAAGCAGTAGTCATAAGGTTTGTCAGCAGAAAAATGATAGAAGAAGTAGAGAAGTAAGGACAAATAGAACAATGGCCTGTGTATTAAAGCTTGACCAGAAGAACTCCCTAAGCTACAGCAAAGTAGATCTAGCCAGATGTTAGGAAGTTCTAAGCTTAATAATGGAGCTCTGTGCATTCTATCTTAAGGCTTACAAGCAGGTCTTTTATTCAAAAGAAGCAAGCGTTCTTTGAACCAAAGTTCTGTGTGCTTCTAGGGATCGGAAAGAACTAGTGTCAATATGCTTTTGCTTTGTGGGATTGGTCAAAAAGCTTTTCAAGTAAGTTGTAACATGAAGTTCTTTTTCTGCTGCTGGGGACGTGAGCTGCTGGCATCTTCCCACTGTCATAACCATGTCATGAGACTGATGCTGGAAAATACAACAGCTTGGGACGCCTTCCCCAGCAGTCCCGCCCCTTTCGTGATTTGTGCATAGACTCCCGGCCAGCCATAATTGCCCATCTCTCTTATTTGTCAAGATCTCTCTGCAGTGTCTCACTGGCCTCAAGGGAGTTAGTTGACAGCTCCTCCCAATGTAGCGTCTCTGGCAAACTTGCTTAATATTCCTTCAAGTGCCGAGTCCAAGTGCTTCAAAAGATGTTGAAGAGAACTGGCCCAAGGACGATACTGTCTTAGCCACTGAAATTAGCGCTTCATGCTTCTTCTTGCTCCTTAGTGCAGAAATCACAACAAATATCTTCTTTGTTTCTTTTCTATCCATGCAGATATCTTTGCTTATGCTCATGCTTTTTATCCCAACAGCAGCTGACACGACATTTACATACAGAGCAAGAGCACGCTTTTCCTGCTGTTACTAGACTTAACAATTTTGCAATCTGTCAATCAGATACCTTTGCAACTGAAGTCAGACCTTCAGCATTTCTCATCAAAAGAGTAGAATGTCCTCAGAAGTAGAGAAAACTTTGCTGCATACTCTGTAAGCCTGCAGAATAGATCATAAGGAGTTAGCATCACAATCATTTCAGCACTGACCCTATACTTGAGCAGGGAAAAAACTTCAAAGAACAGCTAATTAATGCAGCAACATAATCTAAGGAATAAAACAACTAGGATCTTCCAAACTGGTCCCTGCGGTAGAAATGTACTTGTAAGAATACAGAAGGTAAAAGATATGGTTTGGAAAGGCTACATCCTTGCTAAGCTAAATTGGATCTCATCCTGTAGATGAAAGATCAAGAAGCTCAAAGTGGAGCTAGAGAGACATGTCCAGATCATGAGATAGAGCAAAGCATTTTTCAAGATAATTAGGCATTTTGGTGGACTGGGCAGTTAGGTTAAATCTGCCACACTTACTCACTTTTGGGGACTGAATTGTGGAGTGCTAAACCATATCTGCTGCTCTAGAAAGTAAAAGAGACACATCCAAATGGTATGGCTAGTGTGAAGACTCTCACTCTCTATTGCTAAACATTTCATAAGCTATTAACCGGTCATAGGAACAAAATGAAATAAAGCCATTATACCATCTTGGAATGGAAAAATATGTTCAAAATATTTTTTTTCCTTCTGTTTTCTTCCTCTTTTTTTTTTTTTTTTTTTTTTTTTTTTTTTTTTTTTTTTTTTAATCCCAGAAGATATGATTCATAATTTCAACCATTCTGGAATGCTTTCAATAGATGAAGCCAGCATAGTATTTTTCTAACAGGCTCTTGCCCCTTACCTTCTTCATTACTGTTTTGGAATATACTCCACAGTCATTTGATCTCAGTCAGTTTTTTATCTCTCTCCCCCCAAGACAAATTTTAAAGGACTACCTAACCACTAAAAATCATCATTTCTCTGGTTTCTCAAAGCTTTTTGAGAAAGTTGTTTTGTTTTTGTTTTTTCATATTGCATCATTCCTAATGTCTTCAGACCTACTACAAGTGGAAGTTCAAATAAATCTTACCTTAAAGAGACTGTGAAAGATAACAAACTGCCAGTCTTGGTATTTGTATTTTTCTAAATCCTTTTGATTTCAAGGTTGCCTTCCTGAATGCGCAGTTTAATTAGAAAACATTGTGTTTCTAAAGGAGACCCAGTTCAATTGCTTCTGCAAGTTCACCTTCATTTTGTAGGATTGTACTTCAAGAAATCTTGTTTCATTCAAACATTAAAAGAGTAGATTTGACATCATATGTGACCCTTTCATCTCTCTCATCTGTATTTCATTGCGTGAGTTTCACAGTTGCCTCCAAGAAGATTCCTTTCAATTCGCATAGCATGTTATCTGAAGATCTGTCTGCTTTCTTCACTTGCTTGAATGGGAAGACATGGGAAATACATTCTGAAGGTTATCTTTTACAGTCTACTTTTACCTACCAGTGTGCTTCTATTGACTAGAACCAATTTCAGCTGGAAAGGACATATTGTTCTGATCTGCTCATACCAAGGGGGGATGATGTTTTCTTAACTGATCTCGGAGGGCAAAAGACAAGATGGAAAAGGGATTGCAGTATCACTCCAAACAAATGCACCTTTCTAGAATGACCACAGCAAATGCCTTCAAGGAATTAGGGAGAGGAAAAAAATAGAAAAGAGGGGGAGAAAGAGAGAGGGAGTATAGCTACCAAATGGAGAGAGATGAAGTCCTCGCAGCCCAGCCGATGGAGTTCTCCCAGGGGAGATCTCAAAGTCCTGGTTATCTCAAGGTTCTATTCTAGTCCATTGCTGAGGGGGGAAACAGATCTAGAAATGGCTGAGGGGGAGCAGATACAATAAAGCGCAAGTCTATTGAAATTGCTGAGGGGGAAAATGGTATTGAAGACGGGTACAGACAGTCCATGTTCTCAGCAGGAGAAGTCAATATCAATATCAGCAGTGAGTGGGAGCTATTGTTTCAGGACTGGTTTCTATAGGAAACCAGTCTAGGTCCCGCGAACACATCTGCAGGCAACACTTAGCAGGCATCCTGCTTCAATCAGGCCAGCAGCCCTGGATCAGAATTACGGGCGTCTCAGCCTCAGTCCTTGGGAGGGGGGCTTCAATCTGCGTCCCTCACGGTGGTAGTGGAGCAGATGAAGGATTTTCCATGGGCGGCTACCACAGTTGCCCCAGCAAGTTCATCTGGCCAAGAGGTGGGAAAATTCCTGGGCTGGTGTCGCGAAGCACGTGCAGGCCCATAGGTCATCTCGCCCCTTGGCAGGCCCTGCTAGAAGCAGTCACTGTAGACACAGCTGCCAACAATCACTTGGCAGGCCAGAATTCTGCTCAGGGGCCTCAGGATTTCTGGCATTCCTCTCTGACCGGCATGCCAGCATTCCAGTCAGGGTCCTCAGGGTCCCGATGTCTGTCCTGGGGACGGTCGTGAGGCAAATGAGGGGAACTTCGGACTGTCTTTCACATGGATCAGAAAATCAGTTTACTAAAATGGCCAAAAAAGAATGTGTAACATTTAGAATTGAGGAAAAAAACAAAAACAAAACCAAACCCAAAGCATTGGAGCAATATCATTCTAGAGAATGCCATGTATCTATGAAAAGTACAAAAAACTTCTGTTTTCAAATGCACTTACAAATCACCTTTTTGCATCTGTTTTGGGTTTTTTTTTTGTTTGGTTTTTTGGTTTTTTTTTTTTGTTTGAAAGCTCTGGCACTTATCTGATTCTTTTTTGAGCTAGTTCAGCTCATTAATCTGGTAAGAAAGCAGCTAAAAGTAAAGAGAAAAACCTATGGGGACCAGGATGCCACTTCAGCCACGTTGTCGTGAAGCATTAGGTCAGCCTTCTGTGTTGTAGAAATATCTCTGTCCTAGATGAAAATCAATGCATAGCACTATCTTCTTTTAAACTTTGTCCTTGCTACTGGGTTCCTGAATGATCAAGATGCTTTCAAACCAAACAACAGCCAGCCCTCTGAGATACTCCCCAAAGTATTGCGATGGAATAACTTGATCAGGAGGAAGAGCTCGCTATGCAGAACCTGAATATGAGGTCAAGAATGCTTTGTTGTGGATTACCATAGTTTGGGATTGTTTATCTCTTACCCCACCATGTAGGTCTAGGAAAAAAATTAGGTAGCCACAAGGCTTTTACAGCTGTTCTTGTATTTTGGGATAGTAAGGATTTAGGGGAGTAAACAAAACTGTGGTGAGTTTTCATGTCAGCTAACCCATCAGCATCAATGAAAAGAATATTATCTTCCTTCCTGCACAAAGGATGTTTCATGATGCCTGTGATGTCAGGGACTTAAAAACGAAGACCATTGTGATTGAAAGGAAGCACTGGCATGCCACAAGGTAACTGTAGTGAGCTGTGTTTCCTCCTCAGCTTCACTGTGAGAGTAGAATTTTAATGAGCAGTTCCAAAACTTGGTCTTAGCATAGTCTGGTGACATATCTCAAAGGAGCAGTGTCCTAGGGTGACTTTATGATGCTTGTATCCCCAGTCATCTGTTCTCTTAATGCTGGATATGATATTCTCTGCCTTCAAGACTGGTTCTGAGAGCAAAGGTGGGGAGAAGAAGAAGCACTGAGTTTCTTATCAGAGGCTGCACTCCTTAAAAAGCAACACTCTTCCACATTCTGCGCTGCACTGTGTTGTCTGGGCACTGATGGAGCAGAACAGAGCGCTCATTTGCTTTTTCGTTGGTTCAGCTGGCTGAGGCAGATTTTTCCCTGGACTGTTTTTTTTTTTCCTTTCCCTTTTCTTGGAACGTTTCGAATCTGCTCCGGACTGGGACCTGGGAAGCACTGGGAACTTGCACTCTGTGGCCTACTGGGGCCTACCCTGGGCAGCAGCCTTCCCCATTGCCGGAGGGGTTGATAACAGAGTGAGCACCCATAGGAGAGACTTTCTGATTTGTCATCTCTTCAGTGCGGCAAATGAGTTTTGTCATGTGGCATTGTTCATTTTTTTGTGCTGGGGAGTGCTTTGCCTGTTAAAGAAACAGCTTTTTCCCACTTCTCTCCCCAAACCAGTTGAGGGAAGGGGCTGTGTGGGTGGGCTTTCGGTGGGGGGGAGGGTGCAGTGGCCCTTTGTGTGAGGTTTTCTGCCAAATTTGCCCTAAACCTAAAGGACAATCAGGATGTGCGTCTTAGAGAATTGTGGTTGGAACTTTGGTTGGAAAAGACCTTTAAGAACATTGAGTCTAAATGGAATTAGCAAATGCAACCATCAAGAAATGCTTTGCTGTTTGAAGAGAACGTGATTTATCTGGTAAGCTTTGCAAGTATTTGTGTCATCACAAGCACACATGACCAA
Organism: Haemorhous mexicanus; assembly: GCF_027477595.1. Lineage (NCBI taxonomy): Eukaryota > Metazoa > Chordata > Aves > Passeriformes > Fringillidae > Haemorhous > Haemorhous mexicanus. The sequence goes on along the minus strand of NC_082345.1, from coordinate 20,208,955 downwards.
TGCATTAGATGGGAATATAATAAGAAACCTGTGCAGATCAACAGAATGATTCTCAGGGTAGGATATTTGCATGTTTCATCTGTCTTCCTGACTTCTTCAAATGAATTCTTTTTAGAAAGTAATGATTGGAATTGTTACTCTTTTGACAGTTCTGAGTGTATTACTGACCTTTTTGGCATATGAATGCCAAACGGGTTAATTCACCTCGTTTTTCAGATAAGGACTGAGATTTAGTGTTGCTTCAGCTGGGGGCAGAAACATTGAAATCCTCCCGCCTCCTTCTTAGTACCTAATTTCTATTACAAAATCAGTGCACAATCTTGACCCTTAAGGTCCACTTAGCTCAGTTTATACCAACAGGGTGACATTAGCAGGGCTCACATGATGCTGCACACAGAAGCCCTCAGTGTGCAGCTCTAGCAGACAGTAATTCCATGCAGTTGGACAATCCCTGTGCAGACTTTGGATCACCAGAAGCGTTCTTAGTAGAACGAGACAGATTTAATGGAGAGGTCTCTGCAGGAAGTGGCCTGAAGAAGACAGCAGAAATCCCAGCTGTGTGTTTGTAGAAATCAGTTGAAGGCCATTTACAGAAAAAAGATCTTTAAATCTAGCTAGCTTTTTCTGCAGATTATTTGTAAACTATATGCATTACACGGACAGTTTCACTGAGCATCTGAAATACAGCTGCGTTTAGGGGGATTGAATCAGGGTTGGGAAGCAGTGAAATAAAGCTTTTCAGGAATACCTGACATCCAAGTCCCGCCGAAATTTATCCGTTTTTTATGTCCAGATGCTTTTGAAAATAATGGGTGACCATTTGGCTACCTCATCGTTTTAATCAGAAATACAAAGAGAATTTTAAACTCAAATCTTTTATAGCTTGAATATTTTTCTTTGTTTATTTCCTACTTTCCAATTCAGTTCTACAAATCATATGATTAGGTAATGAGAACTCATGCTGTATAAAAATATTTAATGCTATACTTCCAAGTTAAGGCCATGTATTTCCTGGAACTGTTTCAAAAAAAAAAAAAAAAAAAAGCCTATCTGGATTCTTTCTTCCCCACGCTCATTATTAGATGAAAATCATTTCAATATACTATTTTGACTTTAGATGGTGCAAGATTATATTCAGAAATTCAAGCCTCTACTGTTAGGTTGTTTACATGGTTTTCTGGCCCTTCTAACTTTGCGCAACCACTCTTTGCAGCTATATATTTTTGCAGTAAGGCATCCCAGGGGTCTGTGAGAAGTTTTAATGTCAAGCAGAACTAACATGTAAACTACACGTGACATACTCGACATATTTCACTTCAGAAAGTTACAGTATGCTTAGACGGGATGAAATAGGAAACAAATAGACTTAACACAGTATTTCTAAATCTTGGAAATCTGTTACCTGAACTTTGAGTCACTTTGCAGGACTCTGTAGAAATGCAAACGTGAAGTCCAAGGAGTAGAGCAGAAGGCGTATTGGGCAGGGGGACAGAAGATTGCTTTGAAGGGTGATGTAAGCAAGATTGCATCCTATAAAGAGAGCAGCTGCTTCTGCTGGTGCCAACATCGAGAATTTGTGCCACTGGCCTAGTTTTCTGGGGACTTTTGACCTGTACGCTCTTGAGGGCTTGCAGATGTGAATTAATCTGTCCTTTGATCTTTTCTTTCATTTGAATGTCTATGACCTGTTTTGGTCTTGTGTACTGTACTGTATTGTTTTATAAACATACTTGTTTCCACTGTTTGAAAGCTGTAGTTGAAAGTTAGGTTGCAATTATGAGTTGGCTGTCAAAAGAATTAATTTTCTGCTTTAAGCAAAATATCAATAGACGCATTCAATCCACTCCTGTGATACAGATTCATTTTGAATTTACAGGGTAATTTGCATTAGTGGTTGTACTGCATGAGCAATAAATATGACTTTCTTGGTTTCTAATGATGATAATAGTTCTCTTTGTATTACTGTAAGAATTGAATCCACCATCATTCTTTTCCTATTATTATTGTGCTGTAAAGGAAAAACAGTTTTGCATTAACCAAGAGGTAAAATGCATGTATTTAGCATCATTCTTGCAGGTAGTCCTCAATTCTGAAAAGACCTCTCAGAAGCTGCATCAAACGGGAAAGCCAGACGGATGGCAGAATGCAGAAGCTGCCGTTTAGGATCGAGTACAAAATGACACCCAAGAAATTCTTCATGGATGCTGCATAAGTACAAAGACGCCACTATTTCAAGGTGAAAAATAGTCAATGTGAAACTTGTTAGATGAATAAAAAACTATGCTAATCAAGACACTAGAGTACCAAACATGCGACAAGGCTTTTTTGTAATGAACATCATGCCCAGCATGAAAAAGTACTCTTTTTATTGTAGATCGTTTAAAAGTGCACAACAGTTTGGAAAAAAGTGCTTTTCATTTTTCTAGTAATAAGAACTGTGTATCATTCTAAGAGATACTGGACACAGGTTTTTGAAAACAATGTTCTTTTAAAGGTTAATTCTATTCATAAATACTTCACAGGAAAACATTTGATCTGCTGTTCATCCTGAAGACTCTTAAAGGAAAATGTTTTGGTTGCGTTCTCTTCTGACTAGTTCAGGAGCTCAGTCTTACCTGCATTCTAATGCTTTTTTATGTTCCTGATGGCACGGCTTAGACATCCTTGTCTCCATTACTGTCATGATTTCCATATCAAGTGATGAGAATTTTTCTTCATGATTGGTGAAGTGTCATAACATTAATGCAAGTCAATTTGAAGTTTTTTTTCCAAAGGAATCTCTTCCTTCCTAATGAAAACCATTTGAAATAGCAAACCTACTCAGTTTTTCAGAAAGTGATATAATACACCTGTAGAGTACAATGTCCTCGGAGTTGTTTTTTCAGCAGAAGAAGAAAACTGCTGTTTTCTTCTTCTTCTATCACCTTAGACTTACTTTATTCAAAACCTTTTTAAACCTTTGAATTTCTATTTTGATAGCTAATTCCTTTCACATTGTGCTATAGCATATGTATTTTGAAAGGCCATTTGTACACATTCAAATGGCTTACTTCTATTCTACTAAGAAATGGCTGTACTTCTAGTAGGGAAACTTCAAGGTCCAGTAAGATTTTATCTTGTACAAAATTTAAAAAACTCCAACTCTTAAAAATGATACCAGAAAATGACGTCTGTAAGACTGTGGCAGGAGGCTTTTTCCAGAACAATGTGCAGTTCTTCCCAATTCTATTTTTCCCTCCCATTACTTTGTACACAAAGATTTTTACACAGTCTTCTAACAGTGGCATGTTACTACTGGGCTAGAGTATTGCCCTGCCAGCATTGGAATTGACTCAAATGCAGTTGTGTTCAAATTTGCTGATGGGACAAGGGTTTTTTGCTGAACACACTTTAGCAAGCAAGAGGGCTTCTTGGCCTTTCGATGCTATGAGTCCCAGAAAAAGATGAATGAGGTGGTGACTTGCCTCGTGTTTTGAAGAGAGATCAAAAACTTATTTCTGGGGTCACCTCCCTTTTGGTACAGAAAGCGCACAGAGGGCTTTGAAGCAGCACTTTCACCCTCTTTGCATTCACTAGTAAATCTGAGACAGAGCTTGCCCCAAGGTTTGTGCAAAAATACTCTTTTGATGCAACTGTTCACCAGACAATATCTCTGGGAAAATTTGCAGGGGCAGAAAGCAAGCCCCTCCCGGGAAATCTACTGAAATGGTTCAGAAGTTATTCCCATTCACTGTTGCTAACCTCTGCTGTCTAGCTGTCGGATATGCTTGGGACCATGTTGAAATAATTCTAAACAATGTACTGAGGCTGCAACATTGAGGAAACATAGGTATTTTCCATAGGTGTCAGGGGAAAATATTTTTATGGGTAAAAATGAGTTCCATAGAAAACAAGAACAGCATGGTAGAAAAAAAATTACATCCATAGAATGAAGATGCCCAGAATTCTTCTTTTGAAGTTACACAGAGTCAATATTTTCTAAATAAGGTTGTGAAACTTAAGAAGAAGGAGGAGTACATTCCACCTGACTGGTGCACAAGTTCATGTTTCCAACTTACAAAAACCATATTATTAAAAGAAAAATGTTCCGCCTTGTGGAAAAGTAGCCCATTCGTAATTGTATCAAAGGTAGGGTTAGATCAAGTATTCCTACAAGACAGTAGTAGTACTATGAAAAGCCTTTTGGCATCTATTTGACTACAGGAAACTTGAGCAAGCAGAAGCGTCTTTCCCTGCTGCAAGCTGTACTTCCGATTTGCTGCTGCTGCTTAAACATTGTCAAAAGAAAACTTGTCAAAAAAGAACTACTCTATACAAGCAACTGGAACTATCCATTGCGTTCCAGCCAATTTGAACTAGAAAATATCAGACACACACTCTAGCTGAATATTCTAATGCATAGATGGAGTATACCATCACAAAGAAATGGGAACGCTGGAGAAAGGAGCAAATGCAGATGAATTTCAGGGAAGGAAATTATTGGAGAGCTACTGCAGTCCCTCGACTTTACAAGAAATGATGTCCAGTAAATCCCAACCAGAAACCTACATAACTCCATTTTGAAGTGAGTTGCATCTATGGTCCTCTGTCCTTCCTAGATGAAGAAACTGTGTTTTGAATCAATCTTCCAAGCAGTATGGCTAAAGACCTTAGATACCTCAATTTTTTTTTTTTTTTTCCAGAAGCAACTGTCTCAAAACCTCTTTAAAGCTGGCTTTTCCCCTTAAGATGCTATATATTCAAAGAGCACCTTCTCATTTAACAGGGTATTCCAAACATCATTTCCAAACTTAGACTAAAAATAACACTCTTCCTAGTTATCTTTCTTTTTTTTTTTGCAGCTTCCTGCTAACATAGGCAGCAAAGTAGAGAACAGATCCCAGCTCTTTCTGGAACATCTTGAACAAATGCCCTTGCTTGTGTTCCAATCATTCACTTTGCCAAAATCCCTAATGATGAAGAAAAGGTTGTGAAGGCATTACTAGTAGTATGATATGGCAATGTATGGGTGTGATTTATCAAGTAGAATTTGTATCACATAGATGATACTTGGCAAACAGCAAATGAAGGGGTTTCTTTCAGCTCTCAGACTGATGTTACATCTCAGTAATTTATTAAAAAGATAACAAGAAGGATATTTTATAACAGTGAACTTAATTACACCCCTACCATGGACATCTGAATCTTAGGAATAGACAGTGTCTGATTTAGAAAAAAAAAAAAGAATTATCACAGTTTAAAGAAGCATATGATCATGAACACTTTGCTGATGGAACATAGCCTATTCATTGGCTGAAATGAAGCAGGTAGACAGGACATAGGAAATATTGTTTTGTGGATCAAACATTTATTTTTTTAAAGTGATGCTTACAGATGGTGAACTCACCAACTTCGATATTGCACAGTAGATAAGGGTACCTAACTTGCTCCATCAAGTTATCCCTTGGAATCATCATCCAAGGGCATTTCCCCCTGCCTCTGTGAAAATGTGCCTACCTTTTTCACAATACTTTTGCAGCAGCATTGCTAGGCCTGATCAGCTGGTATGGAGGGTGAATTATCAGCAGCAAGGTGACTGGCCAGGGTCATTTGATTCCATGGATTTTGATCTACCGGATATTTTGAAGACCTGCTTCAGCCCTCTTTGTCAGACACAGCCTTCAAATGGTGCTAAACAATTGTTCGGGCTGTGGACCACATGAAAAAGTACTTTCTGGTGCCTGTACTGGGCCATATGCTCTTGATTCTCTCCCTCAACTTCTCCATCACCTCTCATCTCTTTCACATGAGCTATGTTCAAGGTCCACAGGATACTTTTCACAGAATCTTCAGGCCTGATGCAGTAAGAATGATGAACAGAACGCAGCTGGGATGAATTTTCCAGTTTGGATAAAACCTTTTGTGCACCCAAATCCCCCTATGCCCAGAAAAACCTTCACTAGTACTAGTGTTCTACCTAATCTGCAATTTAGTCTGAAAGAAAAGCTTTTGTCTGAGAGTATCTGAGAGATCTGCATGAAGCACAGATATCTGACCTATGCAATTTTGAATATCAGAGAAAAAAGAAAAAGGCAAGAAGTTTTTCATTTTACTGGTTTTAATTTTCAATTCCATGCACTTTTTCCAAAAGTTTCAATCTCAAATGGCCATCAACATATTTCAGTCATCTGTAAGTTAGTATTCCTATCAAATGTGTTTCAAATCAAAAGAATTTCAAGCCTCTCCTCAAAGTTCATATGCCTAGATTTAGTATTTCTGATCTAGATTAGATGAAAGGAAGACATTTTTTGCTGTTGGGGTGCGGGAACGCTGGAACAGGTTGCCCAGAGAAGTTGTGGATGTCGCATCCCTGAGCGTATTCAAGGTCAGCTTGGATGGGGCTTTGAACAGCAACGAATGCGACCCCTGATGGTAGATAAACAAAGCTTGAATATAGAAGAAACTCAGATTGAAGTACAGGAGCAAATTTTCTCTCAGCTCTTGGGGTAAGTTCAAAGTTGTACAAAATTGCATTTCTCTGTGATTTTCACTACTGTAACAGAAAGCTTCATGAAAACTGTGCAGAAGATATCACATTTTAAAAGCGATAAGAACTACAATATCAAACACACGGGATGGGTTTCAACATGGGACACGCTCTGAGAGAAAATCTCTGTATTTCAACACTTCATCCCAATCATTAGGATTTCATGAAGTGCCAAAGAAGGCGGCAAAATGTCCTTCAGGACATTATTTACTGTAGTTCAGCCTGGCCATTAGTTGGAATTGGTGTTTGAACTAATGTCGATGTACCACACACACTTTCCATGCACTGAAAATTACTGTTTACAATGAATAAGCAATGAGGATCAAAATTGATTGAAAGCATCTTAAAAATGTCAAGTATTTCACTGTAAATGATCTAGGATCAAAATACTTATTCTACCTTAGTGAGGGACAAATAAATTCTTCCATACCACGATGGTTTAAAATTGTATAAACCAATGTTTTCTTCTGAAAAGACATCATCTAATTCTTTCTATTTGTAGAAGAAAATCTTCCTAGACATAGAACTCAGTAATTTTAAAGGAACAAATGAAAGGAAAATATTCTGCAAACAGAATTCAATGAAAAGCTGTGTTTTAAATATGAGGTAGATATTAAACAGAATTTTAGTACCAGATATTTGAAATAGTGTACCAGCTATTTTGCCCACAAAGAGTGGCATTTAGCATTTCAGTCTTTTCCAAGGTGTTCATGATCTGCTATGCTGATCTCTGTGCGTGCCTAGGTGTGTGCGGAAGGGGGGGCATGTGAAGGGGAGTGTCTATGTTTGTTTAACCCTCGTCGTGGCAGATTCATGCCTCAGCTCCATCATTTTTTGTAAGAAACTTCCCAGAGAGTGGATATGAAGTTTCATGTTCAAAAGAGATCAATTCCTAAGTCATCCATTTTACTTTACCTTGTAAATCACTTTGTTGATATTGATAAAATATGCTTTGTTGCATGTTTTATCAAATATGCTTTCACGCTACATGGAGGAATGAGAATGTGGAGAATCCCTCCAATGCCTTGCAACTTTTCTGCAAATAGATTTTCAAGGAAATCATCATTTCTCTTTTCAATATGTCTGGGACAGGCATGATGGTGGTGTCAACCTGTTGGAGTTTTTGTTGCTGAGGGAAGTTGTACGAAAGGATTGGTTTTTACATTGACCAGTTACTGAATCAATTGCATGAACACATTTGAAATTCAACTGGGGTTTCCTTTTTCTAGCAGACTACTTCTAGAATTAGCTAGCAGACTCAAGATGACTCTTTTTCTCTGTTTTTGTTTCTTTCCTATTTTCTTGGCTTCTTTGCAACTATCTACACAATTGTAGAACTTTTTTCCCAACTAAAATTGTTTGATAGACTGATAATTCAGATACGCTTTTTACAAGGAATGTTTTCAATCTTTGTTAGAGTTAAGAAAGTTAAGGACATAGGTCCTTTTCTTCCCTTATGAATATTGCAATGAAAAAGTTAAATAAAGACCAACTCTTTATTTTTATTTGGAATCCAAGTAGATAATTCCCATACAGTAATACATTTTGAGGACCGATGTTTGTCATTCTGATGTAAGTTGTCGCTTCTTAAAAACATGCCTTCAGTGACTACGTTGACAACACTTTCGGTGAAGATCCTAACTGGTCTTAGACACACATAGGGAGAAATTTGCTCAGCCAGTGTCAGTCTTAAGCATGCGTCTTAGAAGATCTTTCTAGAGCTGGGGAATTTTCTTATGAAAGGGATTCAGTTATGGAAGAGACAGTTATCCCAGAGTTTTACATTCATCTTGAACATTACTTAAGGAACTTAAATCCCATGTCCATTTGAATCTCGCTCTGCACAGAGCTTTGTCATGCCAGTCCTTGAAATGCATCTCTAAGAGAATTCACTAGCACAGAATGAATGAGGGTGGAAGCGGTCTGTGGGGCTCACCAAGTCCAATCCCCCTGCTTCAACCAGGATACCTAGAGCCTGTTGCCCAGGATTATATCTGGGCTTACTTTTAATGTCTTCAATGATCCAGACTCCACCATCTTTCTGGACACTCTGTGCCATGGTTCAGTCACCATCACAGTAAAAAATCAGTTTGTGATGTTCGGAGGCAATCTCCTGTATTTCAGTGTGTGCCCACTGCCTCTTGTCTTTTCACTGAGCATCATTGAAAAGACACTGGTTCCCTGCTCTTTACACTATTCCTTCCTACATTGCGATGCGATGTAGATAAATGTCAAAAACTTCCCTGAAGTCCAGGCAGACGATATTCTCTTCATCTACCAGGCAAGTTCATTCACCGGAGGACTTTAAAAAGTTGTCAAGCACAAATTTCCCCTGGTAAATCCATGCTGACTACATTATTTTGTCCTCCTTCATGTGCCTGGCAATGCTTTCCAGGAATAGCTACTCCATCAACTAACTTCCTGGGGATAAAAATGAGGCTGGCTGGCTTGTGCTTTTCTGAGTCCTCCTAGTTGCCTTTTTTCAAGATGGGTGACATTTGCTTTCATCCAGTCTTTGCTCACTTTCCTCAGTCACCATGATCCGTCAAACATGATCAGGAGTGGCCTCAGAATAACATCTGCTAACACCCTTGAGACCTGTGCATCCATCTCAACAGGGCCTGTGGACTTTATGGAATACTTCCCAATTCTGTGACTATGCCCATAAAAATTTGCATGGGATAAGAGGACATTTTAACATGTACCTGAAGAGTGAGTGAAAAGCTATGGAAACAATCCAAAAAGACAAAGAGTAGAGTTCCCTTTGAAGACAAAGCATCCCATCATGGAGCTGAGCAGCTTTAGATCCAGGTAAGCTTCCTCTCTGAAAGGATGCAGAAGACATGATTTTACCTTATCCAGTAATAAAATGTGTTGACCATTCACTTGCAATACAAAAAATTCAATGATTTCCAAAATTATTGCCTCCTAACTAGACAATAGTGTACTGGCTGGGTATGCCCCTAACAGATGAAAGCACCTGCCTGATGTCTCTTATGCGTGCAGACGATTCGAATTAGGTCATTTGAGTGGGGATTACTGGTCTTCGAATTTTCTTTCTGATGAATTTGGAATATTTACTGAAGCAAGGACCTGAAGATGAGAACTTCATTTCCCATCAGCGCACTCTAACATCCATGGCCCTAATGCCATTGTTTCTCCCCAGCTGAGTCAAGAATTGATGAATACAAAGTGGATCAGCTCCAAAAGGAAAGATCAAGGCTGGATAATATTCTCTCTTGGTAAAGCTATTTATCTCAAATGAAGTGACTGGCTTCAGTGATTTCTCACTGGTCTAAAGCTACAAGGAGGGGGAGATGGACAAGGTTTCCTCGCACTGCCATTCTCTTTGTCACCTCAGTGTTTAATACGGGTATGAAGACATTCCAAAAGATAGCTTTGCAGAATTCATAAAATTCAGTCGTAAAAAATCATTTCTTAGCAGCTGAAATGAAAATAGCAAATAAAATGCAATTAATTCCGTGGAAGATTGAAATGATTGTTTCTTCATTTTGCATTGGAGGATGTATATTGTATAAGTTTGTCTTGCCTTGTTCTCCAGGTTTTGTAACTGGCACACCTTTCCTTATGAACGCACTGTTCTTTTCTAAATACTCTCATATGGAGGAAGATGCTTCCGATAAGAAGAGCACTAGGATGTCTTTACTTGACCTTCTATTTTTACTGATGCTTGGTCCTCTGAAACGAATGGTTTTCTAAAATTGAAATGTGCTACTATTGTTCCCACGGGGTAAGCTGCGGACTCTTCCTGTCGGAGCTGTCACTAATCAGCTATTCTCCTATCTGCCTTTAGTAGTTGAATGTTCTGGTCTAAAAGTAGCACCTTCTGTGTAGCCATGCTCTTAGTTGCCAGTCTCATCCTAAATCCAAAGACCCTCCTGCAAAGGACCGCTGGTTCTGTAGTCAACTAAGGAAAAATGACCCGTCCATCCATGCTTTCTGATTTAAAATATTAGGGTATGATGTCCCTAAACAATTCTCTGCAGTTGAACACTACTTATCTTTGGCGTGTTTCTTCAACTCACTTGCAAGTCATTCATGCCTTAGGTTATTGGGAGAATTGCTTCATTGGAAGATGATTAAAAGGGGTATGAGAATACTTTTGTGCTTCTGCTATGAGGATACTTTTCAAATCCATACAAACTCCCTGCAAATGCAAAAACCTGCATCCTGTATTGTCCTAGCTTATAATATCAAAATGCATCCTATTCCCACCCTCAAGAACTGAGGAAACCAGGGGTGGCATCGTTTTTTCCTTCTCTCCTGTTAATGGGCCCATCAATGTCTTGCCACATGACTCAGAGATAACTCCCTCCAGGAGCCATTTCTGTTTCACGGGTAATCAAGGACCCACATCATGACTCAGAACGATATCAGCCCATTGGGAGATGCTCTGCCCAGGGGGTAGGAGCTAAGCATCCCCACCTGGATATCATCTGGGTTTTAGAAGGCAAGTAGCACTATTTCTACTGCATTGCCAGAGGAACGGCCACCCTTAGCCACTGGTTTTCCAGAGGATGAGAGCTACCAGATGGTTTCTACAGAATCACCACTTCAACAAGACCATTTCATCCAAACTGCTTTCACCACCCTAACTAGCAGGATGTCAGCTTGTATTCTGACTCTGTCAGTGGTTTTTCTTTTGTACTCTTGCATGGATTTGGGTTTTTTCCCCTTTTCCTAATAAACTGGATTTCTGACTTGGAGTCTTGCTGCAGTGCTGGATTTCTTTAGCCCAACTAGCTCCCGACACCGACAGCGAGAGTGGGCTGCCCCAAGTAAGCTGTCGAATCCAGGCTGCAGCTGTAGGGCACAGCTGCTCTACGGCACAGGTGGACTGCCTTGGGGATAGAACTGCGCTGAGGGCAGGGACAAGGAACAGGGAGAGGTCTTCTGCATATTTTTCAGTTTACTCCCTGGAGGGTCAAGGACAGAAAGACAATGATTCAAAGGCATCCATCAACTTCTAAATGGGGGGAAGGTCCCAGGGGAGGATGCAGTCTTTAACCAACTGGGAGAAACTGGGGGTGGAAGACAAGGAGGGGAATACAATGTTGAAACCAGTAGGGGGACTACAGGGGAGGAGAGTAACTTGAAGAAACCAATGGGGTTTTGAAGGGTACAAAATTGAGAGGGAAGTTTCTAGAGAAAGGGGCAGGCTTGGGGAGAGGTTGATGTTCAATGGGAGAAGGAACAGGGAACAAAAGGGCAGGTCTTTGGGGAGAGGGACAGCTAGGGCAAAAGCCAACAATACTGGGGGGAAAGGAACAATCCATTCATAATAACATATGCTATAACAGCACAAAATAGGAAGCCTTAGAAAACGGACTACTAGAACTGCAGTACAATAATAAACACACACTGCAACAGAGTGTCTCACTGGTTTGGCTTTCAAAGCAGAAGAGGTGCCAACCTAAAAATTTCCCAACTTCAAGGTTAACTGGCTGCAGTTTTGATTTCCTTCTTCAATATATCACCAAGGCGCTACCAGCTTCTGTAATTGGCTCAGCAGCATGTCTGTTCTTAGTGCCAAGCAGGGATTCACTTTGCCAGGCATGGAGGAAGCTTCTAGGAGCTTTGCACAAAAAATCACTTCTGTGGCTGGCTTCTTCCCTCCCCACCAAAAACCAAGCCATGCCAAACCAACACCTTAACTAATTCGTAGTACTTAGTACGCATCCAAGAATGTCTTTTAAATGATGCTTTATGTTTTTACCAAACGCACTGAAAAGAAGTGGATCCATAATATTGATAAAAATTGTTCCAGTTCAATAGAAATATTGGGTCATGCAACTCTAGATTACATAGCTGTTTTTTTGTACAATACCCAGAGGCTTTTTTCACCTCCATGGAAGAGCCTAAATGAGGGATGTGGGAGTCCAGGCGGCTCTCCAAAATGCAGTTTATTCCATCCAAGACGTTGCAGCAGTCCAGGGTACTGGGCAACAGAGCCTGTGCCTACAGCTGTCAGCTCTAGCTACAGGCGGGCCTGGAGACCCTTTGGTTTTGGCACTTTGCTGAGCATCTTCATACAGTAGAACCAATCTATCCCTTAACTATTATCTATAGCCTATCCTAACGACTCTAATTACCATATGTTGCTATTCTCCACTCACTAAAAGTCAGTATATTACATTTGAAGCGGAAAGTTGTTTTTCAGTTTTCTTGACAGTGGAAAATTTGGAGAGCTTTTTCTGCTTGCAGCATTTGCTGACTTGTTTGCCTGTGCTAGCTTCCTGCTTGGTAAAAACATCTTCTTGTTTGGGATGGGTTTATCCTTTGCTGTAAGTCATAAAACCCTCTTCTAACTAAGGTATCCTCGGTTATCCAGTAAGACTGGCTCAGCAATTCTTTTCTTCTAGATCAAAACTTGCTTCCAACTCTATTCCTTCTTCAGACTCCACATTGAAAAATCTTTCTGCCAAGCATACATATCTGTGAGACTTTCTTGTCAAACTTTCATCTTTCCCAACACCTCTAAAGAAATGTTTCCTGATGGTTTGGATCAGAAGATCCAGTATTGCCATCCTGAGATTTTTCTTTCGAAACCCATAAGCTGTGCTCAAGGTGTTGGCTATGTTCTTCATTGTGCCTTGCATCTATTTTGGCTAGAAAGCCAGTGTAGATGATGTCCTTGCTGCAGTAGCCATGGGAAATAAGGTGGAGTGTCTGGCTGATGTACCGGGATGTAGACTATCCAGCACTCCCCCAGGGAGGCGAGGATCCCTAAAGGAATAGAATATTGGCTATGCTCTGGGAGTTTTACAGAGAGAAAGATCCTCACAGCTCAAATGATTTGTCTCCTGGTGTTCTGAGGAGTATGTGGTGAAGAAGAAGGCTGCTGTCTTTTCCAAGAATCTTCCGTGCATTCAAGAGGATCATTGAACTTCTTGTCTGAGAATGAAAGAAATATTAGTAGTAATTAGTACTTTTTCTCTGTCTGTGCATCACTGATTGAATTTGGGTAGGCAATATTTTTTTTATTTATTTATTTGAATTATTCATCATAAGGTCTTCCAAATTCCCAAATTCTGCTTCACTTCTTTCTGTTGTAGGCCAGTCTGGTTCATCTTCTCTTCTACTGTATTATTGCAGACCATATCTGAATGGATTTTTTTTTTCATTTTGAACATTTGGTTTAAACTGAATGAACAGAACGCTTTATTTATCCTTATTTGACCAGTTTGCAAGGAAATACAGAATTTTGAAGAGAAGTGACGTGACTCCACTTGAGGTTTTCAATGGAAGAGAAGAATGACGATGTCCTACATTCACAGCATTGTTTACAGTAACATTGCAGCTAGTTTCCAGCAACGAAGGTCAGGTTCTGGAAGCAGGCATGCATGATTGTAGAGAAGTCGAAAAAGTTTCAGTTTGGCCGCTTTTCTTGAAAAATAGCTAATATGTCTCAACGTTGTGCTGAATCTTGTTGTACAGACACTTCTTTTGAGGTCTGAACTCCTTGCTGGACTTCTGTATCTAAGAATCAGATACAGTAAACCTATGTTTCCTTATATGCTGTAAGAATTTGGTTCTAATCTAGAAGAGCAAGAAAAGGTTGCCATATTAATACAAGGTAAAGAACCTGCTAAGAAAGCAGTTAATGGACTGCTTTTTTTATTGGAGCAGTGATTTAGTGGTTGGATGGGTTTTTTTTTTTTTGCTTCTCAATAGAATTTAAGAAGTGGTGGGGTAAGAATGTGTGGATGTTTATAGGTTTGCCTTGAAAGAAGAATTACAGGGGAAACTGTTGTAAAGAATTGATGCAGAGCTCTATGCATTAATGCACTCTTCCGTACAGAGTTTCAGAAGTGAAAACCAAGAGGAGAGAGTGCCGACAAGATGAGAGTGCCGATTTACTAGAATGAATTCAAGATAGCATTCTTTTCTCTCTGAATTACAGCTCTAAACCTCAGGGTAGTAATAGGAAGTACATAACAATCTCAAAGATTTAAAAATGGATGATGAAGTTTTCTATCCAGTAAACTGTAAGGCTTCACATTTTAACCTGGTTTGCATTTTGGCAAAAGCCTGGAATCTTCTGCAATTTGCCAGATAACAAGGGATTTAGAACAGGAAGTATGCAAGTAATCATTTGGAGCCTTCATCTCCCTTCTTAGAACAATGGATACATTTATTATGCTCCTATTTTTATTCCATCAGGGGATTTGATCATGGAAATGTCTAGTCATTCTTTTCTTGTTTCCAACCCCTCAAAGAGCATGAATCCAAACTATTCAGAAGTTCTTGATCTGCAACAGTGACAAGCACTATACTGGTAAGAGTCAGTGGACATTAGCAGATCCCCTATGCCAGCCCCCTATGGCGGGCAGTTCTGGCAGGACTGATGTGTGAGGGGCTGGAATTCTGTGAAATAGAACATTCTATGAATGGGGAAAATGGAAACAGATTCTGAACGTTCAACCCAACACGTGAACAAGTACTAGGGCAGGTAATTTTCTGTGGAAATTTCTTTAGCCCCAGTGTTGTGGATGATGATTACTCTTCCTACCTCCTTTGGTCAGCTGCCAGCACAGTCACGTTACTCCGCTTATGGACAGAAAACCAGAAGAAGTCATTTTTGAACAAAACACCCAGCAGGACCTTAGAGTGTTTTTGCTGCAAAATGTTTCAAGGCAGATAGGGAAACAATTCCATTGTAGAGAGTGTGCTGAGAAGACAAGTTTGGAAGTTAAAAACCATGGGATCTGTTTCTATATATGTCACTGATTTTGCTTATTATCAATTTGGTGGAGTTTCTTGTTTTGTTGGGTTTTTTTTTTGGTTTTTTTTGTTGTGGTTTTTTTTTTTGGTTTTTTTTTTTTTTTTTGTTTTGTTTTGTTTTTTTTCCTGCATCCTTGAGATGAAAGCATAAGACAGAAAAGTACGGTAAAGTTAAAATACTTTTGAGATGGCTTGTGCTGAAAAACTTGTAGCTACTGCTAAGGCCCATAAGCCAGGTCCTGTTTCATTTCTGAGAAGCTATAAAATTCCCATTGGTAATTTAGTTCTAAGCATCTGTTGTTATGGTGGAGATGCAAATTAAGAAGAACAATTTTTGAATCTGTAGGGATGTATTTACCATTTTGGAGCTGCCTTTTCAGTCTCTGAGCCATCAATGAAAAGAAGGAGAAGAATCTACACTCTTTTCAACCTGTGGACCATCCACTACTGTCCACGTGCTCAGATTCAAAGCCAAACAATCCTGTCGGGCCTGATTGGGAGGAATTATTTGGATTCAAAATACTAGACTAGTATTTGATTTCCATCAGCACAGTCCATTGGGCACGAATTTTG
Organism: Haemorhous mexicanus; assembly: GCF_027477595.1. Lineage (NCBI taxonomy): Eukaryota > Metazoa > Chordata > Aves > Passeriformes > Fringillidae > Haemorhous > Haemorhous mexicanus. Next base: position 20,193,111 of record NC_082345.1, on the reverse strand, counting down.
ATATCAATAGAACCTTTCACGGGGATCCATCTTTCTCACCTGCAGTACATTTTAAAGAGAAGAGGCATTGTTGAATGGCTTCAGTGAAAAAAAAATCTTAAATGCACTCTGAATGGAATTGAGATCCAAAGGAGCCAGTATTTCAAGAAAGCCTGAGATGTTGTCTGCCATGAGATCCCTTCTAAGAGGTTCTATTAAGGTACCAAATTCTTCATCAAAATACTGTCAGATTGGTCAGAGGGGAAAAGCAAACTTTTTGAATGGTCCTTTGGGAAGACAGGGCTTGCAGCGAATTTAGTACTTGCTGCTAGGTTGCCTACATTCCAGGAAAGAGTATTAAATACTGAAATTCGACCGATGGTGGATGAAGTCTGTGAAAGTCCAGTGCATGGCAATCTCAGAAAGGAACCCATCAAAGCCCCTGAAATGCCAACACACAAGTTGTGAGTTGGCAGTGCATGCCAGGTTTTAGCAAACCACAGCAAAATGCTGATTGCAAAACGAGGCCATCAAGTCACATCCGGTATGAAGCAGTAGGAAAGAGGAAAGCAGCTGAGAGCGTCAACCCTGCTAAGTAGTCTCAGTATTCTTATTGCCATTAGCAGAAATGTGAAATGAGTCTATAAAAATTACAAAGGAGGCAAAAGAAAAGGGAGTGATGACTCCTCTGGCATAGTGTTTCCTAACAGGGATCTTCAAAATCCTGTAAAGATTCTCTCATCCTTTAAAAACTGAAGGAAGGTATTAATGGCAGTAAGGAAATGGCATCAAATGCTAGAAAGACTCTGGGCAGTGTACTTCTAGACAGAAATGCCACTGATGGAAAACCGACTAAACTGGCACCAATGCAGCAGCATTGTACTAAAGCCCAGAAATTGTCCACGGCTTCACTCTCTGCCATTCCTTTCATATGCACACAGCAGCTCTGCAACATTCCTACTCATCATCTCCTTGGCAAACTGGGCGTGAGGGTCCGTAGTGACGCAGAGTCCCCAGGCAGGTGCAAAGGAGAGCCGCTTTCTTGCAAAAGCCAGGCTTTTGAAGCAGTCAGGCCTTTATCACTTGCATAGCTTTAAGCTGCAACAAACATAATTCAACCAACCGTCATACCCCACGCTGTGAACACGCAATGCTTCTAGAACTTCTTGATCTACCTCTAATTCAGCTGTCTCACTTTCCCCTAGTCATTTTCTACTTAGCCAAAGTAACGGGCCTCAGCCATGGTTTTACAAGGCCTTCCTTTCGGAAAGTTCTACCTATATGCAACAGCATACCACTAGTTTCTTCACCACCAAGAGTTTAGGTAGATGATTGGCATCTGCCCTTGCGGTGAAACACAATGGGGAGAGAAAATCCTGTTGGAGATGTTCAGTCATTCCATTTTCTAGACAGGCCAAATCAAAAGAAAAGCAAGCTATAGGATTGTGTACTTGCTCTTACAGAACACCTGCTGCCATCTGACAATGAACTAGCAGAAAATCAGCAAGAATGAGACTTGAGGCAAACAACCTTTGGAAGGGAATAATGGGTTGATAAATAAAGACAACAGTTTCCAGGCTCTTGAGATACTTTAAATGACACCAAAGGATTTGAGAGCAGAGGCTGAACTGGTGGGGAAGGATTCAAAGAATCCCAAGAAAAACATGACCAAAGAATAAAAGAACCCCAAGAAAAATAGGGGCAACTGACCTGTTAAGGCCTTCAGGAAATCAGTGGCCGCTGATTTAGATAGGCCATTCAAGTTCATTTACTGGTGCACCTTCCACTCCTATTTCACCTGTCAGCATCACAGGGTGAATTGAGACCTTGGAATCAAGATTATTTGGGATTCTGTTCTTAGCTTTAGGAGAGAAGTACAGCAGATGAAGTACCTGTTACTGATGTGATACCCAGGAACAGAGAGTTGACACATTTCATTGAAGTCCAATCACAACTAGCAATACTAAGAGGATAGGATTGGCGCCTTTTCATGACGCTCTTCTTGTTACGCAGCCTGCTCTGATTCTGGTGAAACTTTTTCATTAGCTTCTCTCTAAAAAGGAGAAAAACCAATTAAATGTCCCTCCCTGCTGATGCTAATCGAGTCAGAGGTCTATGAAAGGGCCAAAAATATTCGGAATTCTTCTTAGACAATGGAAATGGAAGCAGAGCTACCAATCTATTTCCTTGCAACATATCCCTAAAACTCATTCCCTTCTATTCATCACTTATGTATAGCCAGCAGTACATTCAGGAAAAGATGAAACTGACTGATGTCAGCAAGGGAAGGACTTGAAAGAACTATTCCCATGAATCATCGTATAGACAGTAACTCTAGCATTAAAATCAGAACCCTTTTAGTAAGTATCACTTATGGGAAATTCAGGACTCCTGCACAATGGACCAAGAGGATTAAGCAGAAGCCGTTTATGGTTTACATGATGCACTTACTCATTCTGACTCTCTGCACACGCTAGTCACGCTTTTCTTATTGGTGCCTTTGTCTTGTCCACGCATTCTGCGTGCACCTCTCAGAAGATGTGTTTCCTTACAGTCCAGGTACTTTGCCCCTCCCCCCCCCCACGCCCCCCCCCCCCCCGTTTTGGAGTTCTTGTGGTCTTGGAATTTAGTTTCTCAGCTTTTCCTCTCTTGTTTTAGCAAGGCTTATGTCTTGATGAATTCCAGAGGGCCCTGAGAAAATTCTGAGAAGAACCGTTCCACGCTGGATGGCTGGTGCAGCCCATAGTCTAAGCGGTTCAGATACATTGTCACAATTGCCCCTTCTTCTTGCACCAGCCAGATCTCTTCCAATGTAATTTTTAGCAAGAGGCACACCAGTTTCACCATGCATGGAATAACACAAAGCAATGAAATAATGACTACTGGTAAAAACAAAGCTCCATTTACGAGATCTTTCAACCACCCAGTTCTTTCCCATCCCTCAAACCATTGATGCAAACCCCACTCGTTCCCAGTCAATTTCTTCATATTGTCTTGTACTTGTGTGAGTTTCGTATGAATGGCTGCAGAATGGTCCAAAAGATTCATGCAACATATTCCTTATAAAATTCCTAACACTCGTACCCATGTGCTAGTAACAATAAATCTATTTCACCTCCTATTTGCAGTGTGCTATATCTAATAGGATCTACGTCAGTGAGCACCTGACTTAAAATAGAAGAAGTTACGATAAGTCGTTTGAACATCCAGCACCCCAAATGATTAAAAGCAGCCAAACCTTGATAAGCAGCGCCATCTAGCGTAAGGAAGAACACAGTTATTCCTGCTGGAACGAGCAAAACTCGACATAATGGTGCCAATCACGTCTTTAGCTAGTGTTCCTCTCTAGGTATTCCCGGAAACGAAAAAGCGGCTTCCTCCAGCAAAACCCATAATGAAGGTAAGAGAGCCCGCCGAAGAGCGGCTTCTGTTAAAAGAATCCGGCTACCGGCACCTACCTTCGGACAGCTGCGTATGCCCGTCTTCTGCGTCTCTTGCCGCCTAGACCTTAGCGAAAAGCTTTTCCAGGCATTATCTCAAAAAGGAACTCTGCCAGCACAGCAAGCGACCCACGACGGTTTTCATGAAGGTACTCGAGTTCTTACCATCTCATGGAGAAAAGAAAATGTAAGATTGACCAGGAAGTGCTGCATAAGGTTTAGAAGGATGCAAAAGAAAGCTGTCCAAGAACTTTTTCCCTACTTATGGTAATGCAAGTTGAAACTGTTGGAAAGTGGTTAGTTATCGTTTTCCCTCAGTTTGAGAGCTGCTCACTTAATCCCAGTGCTGTGCTTGACTTCTCAGCATCGGCCGAGCTCTCCGGCTGCCGGAGGCGAAGAAGCGGCTTTTTCGCGCCCAGAGCTTTCTGCCGGTCGCGGTGCGCTCCGAACCGCGGCTTCTGCCGAAAGCCGCCGGGGACCGGCACCTACCTTCGGACAGCTGCGTATGCCCGTCTTCTGCGTCTCTTGCCGCCTAGACCTTAGCGAAAAGCTTTAACAGGCATTATCTCAAAAAGGAACTCTGCCAGCACAGCAAGCGACCCACGACGGTTTTCATGAAGGTACTCGAGTTCTTACCATCTCCTGGAGAAAAGAAAATGTAAGATTGACCAGAAAGTGCTGCATAAGGTTTAGAAGGATGCAAAAGAAAGCTGTCCAAGAACTTTTTCCCTACTTATGGTAATGCAAGTTGAAACTGTTGGAAAGTGGTTAGTTATCGTTTTCCCTCAGTTTGAGAGCTGCTCACTTAATCCCAGTGCTGTGCGGCTTCGTTCTTGACTTCTCAGCATCGGCCGAGCTCTCCGGCTGCCGGAGGCGAAGAAGCGGCTTTTTCGCGCCCAGAGCTTTCTGCCGGTCGCGGTGCGCTCCCAACCGCGGCTTCTGCCGAAAGCCGCCGGGGACCGGCACCTACCTTCGGACAGCTGCGTATGCCCGTCTTCTGCGTCTCTTGCCGCCTAGACCTTAGCGAAAAGCTTTAACAGGCATTTTCTCTAAAAGGAACTGTGCCAGCACAGCAAGCGACCCGCGACGGTTTTCATGAAGGTACTCGAGTTCTTACCATCTCCTGGAGAAAAGAAAAAGTGAGATTGGCCAGAGAGTGCTGCATAAGGTTTAGAAGGATGCAAAAGAAAGCTGTCCAAGAACTTTTTCCCTACTTATGGTAATGCAAGTTGAAACTGTTGGAAAGTGGTTAGTTATCGTTTTCCCTCAGTTTGAGAGCTGCTCACTTAATCCCAGTGCTGTGCGGCTTCGTTCTTGACGTCTCAGCATCGGCCGAGCTCTCCATCGGCCGGAGGCGAAGAAGCGGCTTTTTCGCGCCCAGAGCTTTCTGCCGGTCGCGGTGCGCTCCGAACCGCGGCTTCTGCCGAAAGCCGCCGGGGACCGGCACCTACCTTCGGACAGCTGCGTATGCCCGTCTTCTGCGTCTCTTGCCGCCTAGACCTTAGCGAAAAGCTTTTCCAAGCATTTTCTCTAAAAGGAACTGTGCCAGCACAGCAAGCGACCCGCGACGGTTTTCATGAAGGTACTCGAGTTCTTACCATCTCATGGAGAAAAGAAAATGTAAGATTGGCCAGAGAGTGCTGCATAAGGTTTAGAAGGATGCAAAAGAAAGCTGTCCAAGAACTTTTTCCCTACTTATGGTAATGCAAGTTGAAACTGTTGGAAAGTGGTTAGTTATCGTTTTCCCTCAGTTTGAGAGCTGCTCACTTAATCCCAGTGCTGTGCTTGACTTCTCAGCATCGGCCGAGCTCTCCGGCAGCCGGAGGCGAAGAAGCGGCTTTTTCGCGCCCAGAGCTTTCTGCCGGTCGCGGTGCGCTCCGAACCGCGGCTTCTGCCGAAAGCCGCCGGGGACCGGCACCTACCTTCGGACAGCTGCGTATGCCCGTCTTCTGCGTCTCTTGCCGCCTAGACCTTAGCGAAAAGCTTTTCCAGGCATTTTCTCTAAAAGGAACTCTGCCAGCACAGCAAGCGACCCGCGACGGTTTTCATGAAGGTACTCGAGTTCTTACCATCTCCTGGAAAAAAGAAAATGTAAGATTGGCCAGAGAGTGCTGCATAAGGTTTAGAAGGATGCAAAAGAAAGCTGTCCAAGAACTTTTTCCCTACTTATGGTAATGCAAGTTGAAACTGTTGGAAAGTGGTTAGTTATCGTTTTCCCTCAGTTTGAGAGCTGCTCACTTAATCCCAGTGCTGCGCCCCTTCGTTCTTGACGTCTCAGCATCGGCCGAACTCTCCGGCTGCCGGAGGCGAAGAAGCGGCTTTTTCGCGCCCAGAGCTTTCTGCCGGTCGCGGTGCGCTCCGAACCGCGGCTTCTGCCGAAAGCCGCCGGGGACCGGCACCTACCTTCGGACAGCTGCGTATGCCCGTCTTCTGCGTCTCTTGCCGCCTAGACCTTAGCGAAAAGCTTTTCCAGGCATTTTCTCAAAAAGGAACTCTGCCAGCACAGCAAGCGACCCGCGACGGTTTTCATGAAGGTACTCGAGTTCTTACCATCTCCTGGAGAAAAGAAAATGTAAGATTGTCCAGGAAGTGCTGCATAAGGTTTAGAAGGATGCAAAAGAATTTTTTCCAAGAACTTTTTTTCAGCTTATGGTAATGAGCTATACTGGAGGCTCAGACCATTCTTCTTCTTGGAATTGGTGAAGGATGCACAAGCACTGCTGATTGTGCTTCGTTGTGGTACAGGTAATAAATAGTTGATTGTTTTAATAAAAAAACACTTGAAATGCTAAGAGACGAATTTTAAAGCATAATTAATTGGAGAAAGATTCCTAAACTTGTGGCCGGTTTCCCCAACCCATCTATTGATTGCAAACGACATTCCTTGCTGTTGTTCTGGTGCATGAACCAAAGCCCAGTGATGTCTACTACTTAAGAAAGAGGTTCTACCTTCTTACTAGAATATGTTCTTACCCTTTTAAAACACTACCCCGAACATTAAGAACAAGAGATTACCTGATGAAGTAATGAAGTGCTTTGGTTGAAAGTAAATTGCATTTGAAGGAAACGGGTTTGGGGGCGAGCACAGGAAGATCTCCGAAGTAGAGTGCCAGCTTAGTTCTCTGCTTCAGAGATAAGTGAAGCAATTCAGGAATGTCTTTCCGTGAAAATAGTTTACAGATCTTTCTGCACAACAGGTAACCACCAGCATCAGAATGTGTGCAAATAACAGACTACTCACTACAAGGTTGTCATCCATGAGTGGTAAGGCAACTCAGACTCATAGCAGTGGTTTTGCTCTTGTGCCTCATAGAATAGACAGAAAAGAATGCGGAAAACTAATTTTTCCATCTAGTTTCTTTCAGTATTGGTTCCAGGACTATTTTCCTACCCTCAGGAGACAGCAAAAACTGTCAACAACTGAAATGCTTCAGAACTTGAAATGATCTGAATGGCAAATATTTCTCCTCAAATAAAATTTAAAACGTAAGTCATAACGGTAAAACAGATCGAGCTATTTAAAGATGAATGTTCTAGACTTACTAAAACATTCCCAGAGATAACTATTGTGTCCTAAATCTGTTTAAAAGTCCAGAGTTCCTGGTAAAAAAACTTCTATGCAGATGAGGTAGCTACATGATAGTCTCTTTCCAGCTTAATTATACTCTTCACTCTCACCACCTCTACCAGTTGATTTTCGTAAGTTCTTAGAAAACAGTACTTTAACTTTTTTAGTTCTATGAAAAAAAATGACAGTGACAAGAGTTCTTTGCACTGCCTGTTTTCTGAGAAGCCTGACCATCAAGCCTTAGGAACTTGATCATGAGTTTTATTTCATCTCAAAGTAAATTTTAAGGGCGTGGCAGAGAGAATGGGAGCCTCATGCAAAACAGTTTAGGCTTCTAATTCTTGTATTGTCCTACTTACCTACGACAAGAACTGGAAAGAGGATAGATTCCAGTTAGCAGCTGTTAAACATTTGCACATACTCTTCTGCTAAAGAAGAGGTCAAGGATGGTTTTCTGGCCCTCCCTCCACAAGCTGCAGCTTCCTTCAAGGCACTTTCACCTGCTGTGGCATGGAGCCCTCCAGCAGCTGCACTGTAGGTATGTGTTCCTCCATGGTTCTCTAGGGACTGCTGGGAGACAACCTGCTTCACTAGGATATCTCCAGGGACTGTGGGGGATTCTTTGCTCTGTCAACTGGAACACCTCCTCCTCCTTGTCTTACTGTAGTATCACGGAGCTGCTTCCCATACTGGATTTTCCCCTCACTTGCCACTGCCCATTCATATGTTTTGTGCTTTTGACAATATATTCTCACAGAGACTGATGGGCTCAGCTGCAAAAATGTGTCTTGCTAGAAAATGACATGCTCTACAAAACCATGATTTTATAGAAAAGAATAGTGGAAGTACAAATATACTGCTAAAGGTCCGGAAACTTGACAGTGCTTCATTGTAATACATCCCCTGATTTTGCCTTCTTTCTCCTTAAGATCTGGAAAGAATACTGGGCAGGAGACAGTGTTGTTTCAAGGAAAAGACTTTTTTAGGATTCTAGGGTGCATCTTCAACTTTCTTGAGAAAATTGAGAAAAGGCCCTTTGTCTTTTGTGATAAATATCATTAGGCAGTAGGGACAAATTCTGACCAACAAGAGCAGGTCAAAATCTGGTGAGATCAAGCAATATACCTTGAGTGGCCAGGACAGAATCATAGAGTGGTAGAATCAGTTGAATTGGAAGGGGCCCGTCAGGAGCATCAAGTCCAACTTCTGGCCCTGCATGGGACCTTCCTCAAGAATCACACCAGATGCCTGAGAGCAATGTCCCAAAGGTTCTTGAACTCAAGATAGGTGTGATGCTGTGAGCACACCCTGGAGAGACTCTTCCAGTGCCCAGCCATCCTCTGGTTAAAAAACTTTTTCCTGATACCGGACCTGAGCCTCCCCTGACTCAGCTGCATGCTATTTCCTCCAGTTCTGTCCTTGTAAACCTCATTGGAGAACTTTCTGATACCTTCATGTCTTTTTTCATTGTGGTACCCAAAACTGCCCCCAAGCACTCAAGGTGAGGCCGCCCCAGAACACAGCAGAGCAGAGCAGAGCAGAGCAGAGCAGAGCAGGACAATGCCCTCTCTTGCCCAGCTGGTGATACTGTGCCTGATGCACCCCAGGACAGGCTTGGCCCTCCTGGCTGCCAGGGCACTGCTGATACCCATTTAGCTTGCCATTGGCCAGGAGCCTGGCTTCCTTTCAGCCTCTGGCTCCCTAGTCTATACACACACACAGAGCAGGATTGCCCTGTCCCAGGTGCTGAATCCAGCACTTGTCATCGCACAACTCCCTAAGGTTGGGGATTGCCTGTGGGAATCCTTGAAAACAGAGGATTTTGGGAAAGCTGCAAAAGGCAGGCCTCAGAGACAGCAGAACTGTGCTTGGAGCTAAGCAGTAGTCATAAGGTTTGTCAGCAGAAAAATGATAGAAGAAGTAGAGAAGTAAGGACAAATAGAACAATGGCCTGTGTATTAAAGCTTGACCAGAAGAACTCCCTAAGCTACAGCAAAGTAGATCTAGCCAGATGTTAGGAAGTTCTAAGCTTAATAATGGAGCTCTGTGCATTCTATCTTAAGGCTTACAAGCAGGTCTTTTATTCAAAAGAAGCAAGCGTTCTTTGAACCAAAGTTCTGTGTGCTTCTAGGGATCGGAAAGAACTAGTGTCAATATGCTTTTGCTTTGTGGGATTGGTCAAAAAGCTTTTCAAGTAAGTTGTAACATGAAGTTCTTTTTCTGCTGCTGGGGACGTGAGCTGCTGGCATCTTCCCACTGTCATAACCATGTCATGAGACTGATGCTGGAAAATACAACAGCTTGGGACGCCTTCCCCAGCAGTCCCGCCCCTTTCGTGATTTGTGCATAGACTCCCGGCCAGCCATAATTGCCCATCTCTCTTATTTGTCAAGATCTCTCTGCAGTGTCTCACTGGCCTCAAGGGAGTTAGTTGACAGCTCCTCCCAATGTAGCGTCTCTGGCAAACTTGCTTAATATTCCTTCAAGTGCCGAGTCCAAGTGCTTCAAAAGATGTTGAAGAGAACTGGCCCAAGGACGATACTGTCTTAGCCACTGAAATTAGCGCTTCATGCTTCTTCTTGCTCCTTAGTGCAGAAATCACAACAAATATCTTCTTTGTTTCTTTTCTATCCATGCAGGTATCTTTGCTTATGCTCATGCTTTTTATCCCAACAGCAGCTGACACGACATTTACATACAGAGCAAGAGCACGCTTTTCCTGCTGTTACTAGACTTAACAATTTTGCAATCTGTCAATCAGATACCTTTGCAACTGAAGTCAGACCTTCAGCATTTCTCATCAAAAGAGTAGAATGTCCTCAGAAGTAGAGAAAACTTTGCTGCATACTCTGTAAGCCTGCAGAATAGATCATAAGGAGTTAGCATCACAATCATTTCAGCACTGACCCTATACTTGAGCAGGGAAAAAACTTCAAAGAACAGCTAATTAATGCAGCAACATAATCTAAGGAATAAAACAACTAGGATCTTCCAAACTGGTCCCTGCGGTAGAAATGTACTTGTAAGAATACAGAAGGTAAAAGATATGGTTTGGAAAGGCTACATCCTTGCTAAGCTAAATTGGATCTCATCCTGTAGATGAAAGATCAAGAAGCTCAAAGTGGAGCTAGAGAGACATGTCCAGATCATGAGATAGAGCAAAGCATTTTTCAAGAGAATTAGGCATTTTGGTGGACTGGGCAGTTAGGTTAAATCTGCCACACTTACTCAATTTTGGGGACTGAATTGTGGAGTGCTAAACCATATCTGCTGCTCTAGAAAGTAAAAGAGACACATCCAAATGGTATGGCTAGTGTGAAGACTCTCACTCTCTATTGCTAAACATTTCATAAGCTATTAACCGGTCATAGGAACAAAATGAAATAAAGCCATTATACCATCTTGGAATGGAAAAATATGTTCAAAATATTTTTTTTCCTTCTGTTTTCTTCCTCCTTTTTTTTTTTTTTTTTTTTTTTTTTTTTTTTTTTTTTAATCCCAGAAGATATGATTCATAATTTCAACCATTCTGGAATGCTTTCAATAGATGAAGCCAGCATAGTATTTTTCTAACAGGCTCTTGCCCCTTACCTTCTTCATTACTGTTTTGGAATATACTCCACAGTCATTTGATCTCAGTCAGTTTTTTATCTCTCTCCCCCCAAGACAAATTTTAAAGGACTACCTAACCACTAAAAATCATCATTTCTCTGGTTTCTCAAAGCTTTTTGAGAAAGTTGTTTTGTTTTGGTTTTTTCATATTGCATCATTCCTAATGTCTTCAGACCTACTACAAGTGGAAGTTCAAATAAATCTTACCTTAAAGAGACTGTGAAAGATAACAAACTGCCAGTCTTGGTATTTGTATTTTTCTAAATCCTTTTGATTTCAAGGTTGCCTTCCTGAATGCGCAGTTTAATTAGAAAACATTGTGTTTCTAAAGGAGACCCAGTTCAATTGCTTCTGCAAGTTCACCTTCATTTTGTAGGATTGTACTTCAAGAAATCTTGTTTCATTCAAACATTAAAAGAGTAGATTTGACATCATATGTGACCCTTTCATCTCTCTCATCTGTATTTCATTGCGTGAGTTTCACAGTTGCCTCCAAGAAGATTCCTTTCAATTCGCATAGCATGTTATCTGAAGATCTGTCTGCTTTCTTCACTTGCTTGAATGGGAAGACATGGGAAATACATTCTGAAGGTTATCTTTTACAGTCTACTTTTACCTACCAGTGTGCTTCTATTGACTAGAACCAATTTCAGCTGGAAAGGACATATTGTTCTGATCTGCTCATACCAAGGGGGGATGATGTTTTCTTAACTGATCTCGGAGGGCAAAAGACAAGATGGAAAAGGGATTGCAGTATCACTCCAAACAAATGCACCTTTCTAGAATGACCACAGCAAATGCCTTCAAGGAATTAGGGAGAGGAAAAAAATAGAAAAGAGGGGGAGAAAGAGAGAGGGAGTATAGCTACCAAATGGAGAGAGATGAAGTCCTCGCAGCCCAGCCGATGGAGTTCTCCCAGGGGAGATCTCAAAGTCCTGGTTATCTCAAGGTTCTATTCTAGTCCATTGCTGAGGGGGGAAACAGATCTAGAAATGGCTGAGGGGGAGCAGATACAATAAAGCGCAAGTCTATTGAAATTGCTGAGGGGGAAAATGGTATTGAAGACGGGTACAGACAGTCCATGTTCTCAGCAGGAGAAGTCAATATCAATATCAGCAGTGAGTGGGAGCTATTGTTTCAGGACTGGTTTCTATAGGAAACCAGTCTAGGTCCCGCGAACACATCTGCAGGCAACACTTAGCAGGCATCCTGCTTCAGTCAGGCCAGCAGCCCTGGATCAGAATTACGGGCGTCTCAGCCTCAGTCCTTGGGAGGGGGGCTTCAATCTGCGTCCCTCACGGTGGTAGTGGAGCAGATGAAGGATTTTCCATGGGCGGCTACCACAGTTGCCCCAGCAAGTTCATCTGGCCAAGAGGTGGGAAAATTCCTGGGCTGGTGTCGCGAAGCACGTGCAGGCCCATAGGTCATCTCGCCCCTTGGCAGGCCCTGCTAGAAGCAGTCACTGTAGACACAGCTGCCAACAATCACTTGGCAGGCCAGAATTCTGCTCAGGGGCCTCAGGATTTCTGGCATTCCTCTCTGACCGGCATGCCAGCATTCCAGTCAGGGTCCTCAGGGTCCCGATGTCTGTCCTGGGGACGGTCGTGAGGCAAATGAGGGGAACTTCGGACTGTCTTTCACATGGATCAGAAAATCAGTTTACTAAAATGGCCAAAAAAGAATGTGTAACATTTAGAATTGAGGAAAAAAACAAAAACAAAACCAAACCCAAAGCATTGGAGCAATATCATTCTAGAGAATGCCATGTATCTATGAAAAGTACAAAAAACTTCTGTTTTCAAATGCACTTACAAATCACCTTTTTGCATCTGTTTTGGGTTTTTTTTTTGTTTGGTTTTTTGGTTTTTTTTTTTTGTTTGAAAGCTCTGGCACTTATCTGATTCTTTTTTGAGCTAGTTCAGCTCATTAATCTGGTAAGAAAGCAGCTAAAAGTAAAGAGAAAAACCTATGGGGACCAGGATGCCACTTCAGCCACGTTGTCGTGAAGCATTAGGTCAGCCTTCTGTGTTGTAGAAATATCTCTGTCCTAGATGAAAATCAATGCATAGCACTATCTTCTTTTAAACTTTGTCCTTGCTACTGGGTTCCTGAATGATCAAGATGCTTTCAAACCAAACAACAGCCAGCCCTCTGAGATACTCCCCAAAGTATTGCGATGGAATAACTTGATCAGGAGGAAGAGCTCGCTATGCAGAACCTGAATATGAGGTCAAGAATGCTTTGTTGTGGATTACCATAGTTTGGGATTGTTTATCTCTTACCCCACCATGTAGGTCTAGGAAAAAAATTAGGTAGCCACAAGGCTTTTACAGCTGTTCTTGTATTTTGGGATAGTAAGGATTTAGGGGAGTAAACAAAACTGTGGTGAGTTTTCATGTCAGCTAACCCATCAGCATCAATGAAAAGAATATTATCTTCCTTCCTGCACAAAGGATGTTTCATGATGCCTGTGATGTCAGGGACTTAAAAACGAAGACCATTGTGATTGAAAGGAAGCACTGGCATGCCACAAGGTAACTGTAGTGAGCTGTGTTTCCTCCTCAGCTTCACTGTGAGAGTAGAATTTTAATGAGCAGTTCCAAAACTTGGTCTTAGCATAGTCTGGTGACATATCTCAAAGGAGCAGTGTCCTAGGGTGACTTTATGATGCTTGTATCCCCAGTCATCTGTTCTCTTAATGCTGGATATGATATTCTCTGCCTTCAAGACTGGTTCTGAGAGCAAAGGTGGGGAGAAGAAGAAGCACCGAGTTTCTTATCAGAGGCTGCACTCCTTAAAAAGCAACACTCTTCCACATTCTGCGCTGCACTGTGTTGTCTGGGCACTGACGGAGCAGAACAGAGCGCTCATTTGCTTTTTCGTTGGTTCAGCTGGCTGAGGCAGATTTTTCCCTGGACTGTTTTTTTTTTTCCTTTCCCTTTTCTTGGAACGTTTCGAATCTGCTCCGGACTGGGACCTGGGAAGCACTGGGAACTTGCACTCTGTGGCCTACTGGGGCCTACCCTGGGCAGCAGCCTTCCCCATTGCCGGAGGGGTTGATAACAGAGTGAGCACCCATAGGAGAGACTTTCTGATTTGTCATCTCTTCAGTGCGGCAAATGAGTTTTGTCATGTGGCATTGTTCATTTTTTTGTGCTGGGGAGTGCTTTGCCTGTTAAAGAAACAGCTTTTTCCCACTTCTCTCCCCAAACCAGTTGAGGGAAGGGGCTGTGTGGGTGGGCTTTCGGTGGGGGGGAGGGTGCAGTGGCCCTTTGTGTGAGGTTTTCTGCCAAATTTGCCCTAAACCTAAAGGACAATCAGGATGTGCGTCTTAGAGAATTGTGGTTGGAACTTTGGTTGGAAAAGACCTTTAAGAACATTGAGTCTAAATGGAATTAGCAAATGCAACCATCAAGAAATGCTTTGCTGTTTGAAGAGAACGTGATTTATCTGGTAAGCTTTGCAAGTATTTGTGTCATCACAAGCACACATGACCAATGCATTAGATGGGAATATAATAAGAAACCTGTGCAGATCAACAGAATGATTCTCAGGGTAGGATATTTGCATGTTTCATCTGTCTTCCTGACTTCTTCAAATGAATTCTTTTTAGAAAGTAATGATTGGAATTGTTACTCTTTTGACAGTTCTGAGTGTATTACTGACCTTTTTGGCATATGAATGCCAAACGGGTTAATTCACCTCGTTTTTCAGATAAGGACCGAGATTTAGTGTTGCTTCAGCTGGGGGCAGAAACATTGAAATCCTCCCGCCTCCTTCTTAGTACCTAATTTCTATTACAAAATCAGTGCACAATCTTGACCCTTAAGGTCCACTTAGCTCAGTTTATACCAACAGGGTGACATTAGCAGGGCTCACATGATGCTGCACACAGAAGCCCTCAGTGTGCAGCTCTAGCAGACAGTAATTCCATGCAGTTGGACAATCCCTGTGCAGACTTTGGATCACCAGAAGCGTTCTTAGTAGAACGAGACAGATTTAATGGAGAGGTCTCTGCAGGAAGTGGCCTGAAGAAGACAGCAGAAATCCCAGCTGTGTGTTTGTAGAAATCAGTTGAAGGCCATTTACAGAAAAAAGATCTTTAAATCTAGCTAGCTTTTTCTGCAGATTATTTGTAAACTATATGCATTACACGGACAGTTTCACTGAGCATCTGAAATACAGCTGCGTTTAGGGGGATTGAATCAGGGTTGGGAAGCAGTGAAATAAAGCTTTTCAGGAATACCTGACATCCAAGTCCCGCCGAAATTTATCCGTTTTTTATGTCCAGATGCTTTTGAAAATAATGGGTGACCATTTGGCTACCTCATCGTTTTAATCAGAAATACAAAGAGAATTTTAAACTCAAATCTTTTATAGCTTGAATATTTTTCTTTGTTTATTTCCTACTTTCCAATTCAGTTCTACAAATCATATGATTAGGTAATGAGAACTCATGCTGTATAAAAATATTTAATGCTATACTTCCAAGTTAAGGCCATGTATTTCCTGGAACTGTTTCAAAAAAAAAAAAAAAAAAAAGCCTATCTGGATTCTTTCTTCCCCACGCTCATTATTAGATGAAAATCATTTCAATATACTATTTTGACTTTAGATGGTGCAAGATTATATTCAGAAATTCAAGCCTCTACTGTTAGGTTGTTTACATGGTTTTCTGGCCCTTCTAACTTTGCGCAACCACTCTTTGCAGCTATATATTTTTGCAGTAAGGCATCCCAGGGGTCTGTGAGAAGTTTTAATGTCAAGCAGAACTAACATGTAAACTACACGTGACATACTCAACATATTTCACTTCAGAAAGTTACAGTATGCTTAGACGGGATGAAATAGGAAACAAATAGACTTAACACAGTATTTCTAAATCTTGGAAATCTGTTACCTGAACTTTGAGTCACTTTGCAGGACTCTGTAGAAATGCAAACGTGAAGTCCAAGGAGTAGAGCAGAAGGCGTATTGGGCAGGGGGACAGAAGATTGCTTTGAAGGGTGATGTAAGCAAGATTGCATCCTATAAAGAGAGCAGCTGCTTCTGCTGGTGCCAACATCGAGAATTTGTGCCACTGGCCTAGTTTTCTGGGGACTTTTGACCTGTACGCTCTTGAGGGCTTGCAGATGTGAATTAATCTGTCCTTTGATCTTTTCTTTCATTTGAATGTCTATGACCTGTTTTGGTCTTGTGTACTGTACTGTATTGTTTTATAAACATACTTGTTTCCACTGTTTGAAAGCTGTAGTTGAAAGTTAGGTTGCAATTATGAGTTGGCTGTCAAAAGAATTAATTTTCTGCTTTAAGCAAAATATCAATAGACGCATTCAATCCACTCCTGTGATACAGATTCATTTTGAATTTACAGGGTAATTTGCATTAGTGGTTGTACTGCATGAGCAATAAATATGACTTTCTTGGTTTCTAATGATGATAATAGTTCTCTTTGTATTACTGTAAGAATTGAATCCACCATCATTCTTTTCCTATTATTATTGTGCTGTAAAGGAAAAACAGTTTTGCATTAACCAAGAGGTAAAATGCATGTATTTAGCATCATTCTTGCAGGTAGTCCTCAATTCTGAAAAGACCTCTCAGAAGCTGCATCAAACGGGAAAGCCAGACGGATGGCAGAATGCAGAAGCTGCCGTTTAGGATCGAGTACAAAATGACACCCAAGAAATTCTTCATGGATGCTGCATAAGTACAAAGACGCCACTATTTCAAGGTGAAAAATAGTCAATGTGAAACTTGTTAGATGAATAAAAAACTATGCTAATCAAGACACTAGAGTACCAAACATGCGACAAGGCTTTTTTGTAATGAACATCATGCCCAGCATGAAAAAGTACTCTTTTTATTGTAGATCGTTTAAAAGTGCACAACAGTTTGGAAAAAAGTGCTTTTCATTTTTCTAGTAATAAGAACTGTGTATCATTCTAAGAGATACTGGACACAGGTTTTTGAAAACAATGTTCTTTTAAAGGTTAATTCTATTCATAAATACTTCACAGGAAAACATTTGATCTGCTGTTCATCCTGAAGACTCTTAAAGGAAAATGTTTTGGTTGCGTTCTCTTCTGACTAGTTCAGGAGCTCAGTCTTACCTGCATTCTAATGCTTTTTTATGTTCCTGATGGCACGGCTTAGACATCCTTGTCTCCATTACTGTCATGATTTCCATATCAAGTGATGAGAATTTTTCTTCATGATTGGTGAAGTGTCATAACATTAATGCAAGTCAATTTGAAGTTTTTTTTCCAAAGGAATCTCTTCCTTCCTAATGAAAACCATTTGAAATAGCAAACCTACTCAGTTTTTCAGAAAGTGATATAATACACCTGTAGAGTACAATGTCCTCGGAGTTGTTTTTTCACCAGAAGAAGAAAACTGCTGTTTTCTTCTTCTTCTATCACCTTAGACTTACTTTATTCAAAACCTTTTTAAACCTTTGAATTTCTATTTTGATAGCTAATTCCTTTCACATTGTGCTATAGCATATGTATTTTGAAAGGCCATTTGTACACATTCAAATGGCTTACTTCTATTCTACTAAGAAATGGCTGTACTTCTAGTAGGGAAACTTCAAGGTCCAGTAAGATTTTATCTTGTACAAAATTTAAAAAACTCCAACTCTTAAAAATGATACCAGAAAATGACGTCTGTAAGACTGTGGCAGGAGGCTTTTTCCAGAACAATGTGCAGTTCTTCCCAATTCTATTTTTCCCTCCCATTACTTTGTACACAAAGATTTTTACACAGTCTTCTAACAGTGGCATGTTACTACTGGGCTAGAGTATTGCCCTGCCAGCATTGGAATTGACTCAAATGCAGTTGTGTTCAAATTTGCTGATGGGACAAGGGTTTTTTGCTGAACACACTTTAGCAAGCAAGAGGGCTTCTTGGCCTTTCGATGCTATGAGTCCCAGAAAAAGATGAATGAGGTGGTGACTTGCCTCGTGTTTTGAAGAGAGATCAAAAACTTATTTCTGGGGTCACCTCCCTTTTGGTACAGAAAGCGCACAGAGGGCTTTGAAGCAGCACTTTCACCCTCTTTGCATTCACTAGTAAATCTGAGACAGAGCTTGCCCCAAGGTTTGTGCAAAAATACTCTTTTGATGCAACTGTTCACCAGACAATATCTCTGGGAAAATTTGCAGGGGCAGAAAGCAAGCCCCTCCCGGGAAATCTACTGAAATGGTTCAGAAGTTATTCCCATTCACTGTTGCTAACCTCTGCTGTCTAGCTGTCGGATATGCTTGGGACCATGTTGAAATAATTCTAAACAATGTACTGAGGCTGCAACATTGAGGAAACATAGGTATTTTCCATAGGTGTCAGGGGAAAATATTTTTATGGGTAAAAATGAGTTCCATAGAAAACAAGAACAGCATGGTAGAAAAAAAATTACATCCATAGAATGAAGATGCCCAGAATTCTTCTTTTGAAGTTACACAGAGTCAATATTTTCTAAATAAGGTTGTGAAACTTAAGAAGAAGGAGGAGTACATTCCACCTGACTGGTGCACAAGTTCATGTTTCCAACTTACAAAAACCATATTATTAAAAGAAAAATGTTCCGCCTTGTGGAAAAGTAGCCCATTCGTAATTGTATCAAAGGTAGGGTTAGATCAAGTATTCCTACAAGACAGTAGTAGTACTATGAAAAGCCTTTTGGCATCTATTTGACTACAGGAAACTTGAGCAAGCAGAAGTGTCTTTCCCTGCTGCAAGCTGTACTTCCGATTTGCTGCTGCTGCTTAAACATTGTCAAAAGAAAACTTGTCAAAAAAGAACTACTCTATACAAGCAACTGGAACTATCCATTGCGTTCCAGCCAATTTGAACTAGAAAATATCAGACACACACTCTAGCTGAATATTCTAATGCATAGATGGAGTATACCATCACAAAGAAATGGGAACGCTGGAGAAAGGAGCAAATGCAGATGAATTTCAGGGAAGGAAATTATTGGAGAGCTACTGCAGTCCCTCGACTTTACAAGAAATGATGTCCAGTAAATCCCAACCAGAAACCTACATAACTCCATTTTGAAGTGAGTTGCATCTATGGTCCTCTGTCCTTCCTAGATGAAGAGACTGTGTTTTGAATCAATCTTCCAAGCAGTATGGCTAAAGACCTTAGATACCTCAATTTTTTTTTTTTTTTTCCAGAAGCAACTGTCTCAAAACCTCTTTAAAGCTGGCTTTTCCCCTTAAGATGCTATATATTCAAAGAGCACCTTCTCATTTAACAGGGTATTCCAAACATCATTTCCAAACTTAGACTAAAAATAACACTCTTCCTAGTTATCTTTCTTTTTTTTTTTTGCAGCTTCCTGCTAACATAGGCAGCAAAGTAGAGAACAGATCCCAGCTCTTTCTGGAACATCTTGAACAAATGCCCTTGCTTGTGTTCCAATCATTCACTTTGCCAAAATCCCTAATGATGAAGAAAAGGTTGTGAAGGCATTACTAGTAGTATGATATGGCAATGTATGGGTGTGATTTATCAAGTAGAATTTGTATCACATAGATGATACTGGCAAACAGCAAATGAAGGGGTTTCTTTCAGCTCTCAGACTGATGTTACATCTCAGTAATTTATTAAAAAGATAACAAGAAGGATATTTTATAACAGTGAACTTAATTACACCCCTACCATGGACATCTGAATCTTAGGAATAGACAGTGTCTGATTTAGAAAAAAAAAAAAAGAATTATCACAGTTTAAAGAAGCATATGATCATGAACACTTTGCTGATGGAACATAGCCTATTCATTGGCTGAAATGAAGCAGGTAGACAGGACATAGGAAATATTGTTTTGTGGATCAAACATTTATTTTTTTAAAGTGATGCTTACAGATGGTGAACTCACCAACTTTGATATTGCACAGTAGATAAGGGTACCTAACTTGCTCCATCAAGTTATCCCTTGGAATCATCATCCAAGGGCATTTCCCCCTGCCTCTGTGAAAATGTGCCTACCTTTTTCACAATACTTTTGCAGCAGCATTGCTAGGCCTGATCAGCTGGTATGGAGGGTGAATTATCAGCAGCAAGGTGACTGGCCAGGGTCATTTGATTCCATGGATTTTGATCTACCGGATATTTTGAAGACCTGCTTCAGCCCTCTTTGTCAGACACAGCCTTCAAATGGTGCTAAACAATTGTTCGGGCTGTGGACCACATGAAAAAGTACTTTCTGGTGCCTGTACTGGGCCATATGCTCTTTATTCTCTCCCTCAACTTCTCCATCACCTCTCATCTCTTTCACATGAGCTATGTTCAAGGTCCACAGGATACTTTTCACAGAATCTTCAGGCCTGATGCAGTAAGAATGATGAACAGAACGCAGCTGGGATGAATTTTCCAGTTTGGATAAAACCTTTTGTGCACACAAATCCCCCTATGCCCAGAAAAACCTTCACTAGTACTAGTGTTCTACCTAATCTGCAATTTAGTCTGAAAGAAAAGCTTTTGTCTGAGAGTATCTGAGAGATCTGCATGAAGCACAGATATCTGACCTATGCAATTTTGAATATCAGAGAAAAAAGAAAAAGGCAAGAAGTTTTTCATTTTACTGGTTTTAATTTTCAATTCCATGCACTTTTTCAAAAAGTTTCAATCTCAAATGGCCATCAACATATTTCAGTCATCTGTAAGTTAGTATTCCTATCAAATGTGTTTCAAATCAAAAGAATTTCAAGCCTCTCCTCAAAGTTCATATGCCTAGATTTAGTATTTCTGATCTAGATTAGATGAAAGGAAGACATTTTTTGCTGTTGGGGTGCGGGAACGCTGGAACAGGTTGCCCAGAGAAGTTGTGGATGTCGCATCCCTGAGCGTATTCAAGGTCAGCTTGGATGGGGCTTTGAACAGCAACGAATGCGACCCCTGATGGTAGATAAACAAAGCTTGAATATAGAAGAAACTCAGATTGAAGTACAGGAGCAAATTTTCTCTCAGCTCTTGGGGTAAGTTCAAAGTTGTACAAAATTGCATTTCTCTGTGATTTTCACTACTGTAACAGAAAGCTTCATGAAAACTGTGCAGAAGATATCACATTTTAAAAGCGATAAGAACTACAATATCAAACACACGGGATGGGTTTCAACATGGGACACGCTCTGAGAGAAAATCTCTGTATTTCAACACTTCATCCCAATCATTAGGATTTCATGAAGTGCCAAAGAAGGCGGCAAAATGTCCTTCAGGACATTATTTAATGTAGTTCAGCCTGGCCATTAGTTGGAATTGGTGTTTGAACTAATGTCGATGTACCACACACACTTTCCATGCACTGAAAATTACTGTTTACAATGAATAAGCAATGAGGATCAAAATTGATTGAAAGCATCTTAAAAATGTCAAGTATTTCACTGTAAATGATCTAGGATCAAAATACTTATTCTACCTTAGTGAGGGACAAATAAATTCTTCCATACCACGATGGTTTAAAATTGTATAAACCAATGTTTTCTTCTGAAAAGACATCATCTAATTCTTTCTATTTGTAGAAGAAAATCTTCCTAGACATAGAACTCAGTAATTTTAAAGGAACAAATGAAAGGAAAATATTCTGCAAACAGAATTCAATGAAAAGCTGTGTTTTAAATATGAGGTAGATATTAAACAGAATTTTAGTACCAGATATTTGAAATAGTGTACCAGCTATTTTGCCCACAAAGAGTGGCATTTAGCATTTCAGTCTTTTCCAAGGTGTTCATGATCTGCTATGCTGATCTCTGTGCGTGCCTAGGTGTGTGCGGAAGGGGGGGCATGTGAAGGGGAGTGTCTATGTTTGTTTAACCCTCGTCGTGGCAGATTCATGCCTCAGCTCCATCATTTTTTGTAAGAAACTTCCCAGAGAGTGGATATGAAGTTTCATGTTCAAAAGAGATCAATTCCTAAGTCATCCATTTTACTTTACCTTGTAAATCACTTTGTTGATATTGATAAAATATGCTTTGTTGCATGTTTTATCAAATATGCTTTCACGCTACATGGAGGAATGAGAATGTGGAGAATCCCTCCAATGCCTTGCAACTTTTCTGCAAATAGATTTTCAAGGAAATCATCATTTCTCTTTTCAATATGTCTGGGACAGGCATGATGGTGGTGTCAACCTGTTGGAGTTTTTGTTGCTGAGGGAAGTTGTACGAAAGGATTGGTTTTTACATTGACCAGTTACTGAATCAATTGCATGAACACATTTGAAATTCAACTGGGGTTTCCTTTTTCTAGCAGACTACATCTAGAATTAGCTAGCAGACTCAAGATGACTCTTTTTCTCTGTTTTTGTTTCTTTCCTATTTTCTTGGCTTCTTTGCAACTATCTACACAATTGTAGAACTTTTTTCCCAACTAAAATTGTTTGATAGACTGATAATTCAGATACGCTTTTTACAAGGAATGTTTTCAATCTTTGTTAGAGTTAAGAAAGTTAAGGACATAGGTCCTTTTCTTCCCTTATGAATATTGCAATGAAAAAGTTAAATAAAGACCAACTCTTTATTTTTATTTGGAATCCAAGTAGATAATTCCCATACAGTAATACATTTTGAGGACCGATGTTTGTCATTCTGATGTAAGTTGTCGCTTCTTAAAAACATGCCTTCAGTGACTACGTTGACAACACTTTCGGTGAAGATCCTAACTGGTCTTAGACACACATAGGGAGAAATTTGCTCAGCCAGTGTCAGTCTTAAGCATGCGTCTTAGAAGATCTTTCTAGAGCTGGGGAATTTTCTTATGAAAGGGATTCAGTTATGGAAGAGACAGTTATCCCGGAGTTTTACATTCATCTTGAACATTACTTAAGGAACTTAAATCCCATGTCCATTTGAATCTCGCTCTGCACAGAGCTTTGTCATGCCAGTCCTTGAAATGCATCTCTAAGAGAATTCACTAGCACAGAATGAATGAGGGTGGAAGCGGTCTGTGGGGCTCACCAAGTCCAATCCCCCTGCTTCAACCAGGATACCTAGAGCCTGTTGCCCAGGATTATATCTGGGCTTACTTTTAATGTCTTCAATGATCCAGACTCCACCATCTTTCTGGACACTCTGTGCCATGGTTCAGTCACCATCACAGTAAAAAATCAGTTTGTGATGTTCGGAGGCAATCTCCTGTATTTCAGTGTGTGCCCACTGCCTCTTGTCTTTTCACTGAGCATCATTGAAAAGACACTGGTTCCCTGCTCTTTACACTATTCCTTCCTACATTGCGATGCGATGTAGATAAATGTCAAAAACTTCCCTGAAGTCCAGGCAGACGATATTCTCTTCATCTACCAGGCAAGTTCATTCACCGGAGGACTTTAAAAAGTTGTCAAGCACAAATTTCCCCTGGTAAATCCATGCTGACTACATTATTTTGTCCTCCTTCATGTGCCTGGCAATGCTTTCCAGGAATAGCTACTCCATCAACTAACTTCCTGGGGATAAAAATGAGGCTGGCTGGCTTGTGCTTTTCTGAGTCCTCCTAGTTGCCTTTTTTCAAGATGGGTGACATTTGCTTTCATCCAGTCTTTGCTCACTTTCCTCAGTCACCATGATCCGTCAAACATGATCAGGAGTGGCCTCAGAATAACATCTGCTAACACCCTTGAGACCTGTGCATCCATCTCAACAGGGCCTGTGGACTTTATGGAATACTTCCCAATTCTGTGACTATGCCCATAAAAATTTGCATGGGATAAGAGGACATTTTAACATGTACCTGAAGAGTGAGTGAAAAGCTATGGAAACAATCCAAAAAGACAAAGAGTAGAGTTCCCTTTGAAGACAAAGCATCCCATCATGGAGCTGAGCAGCTTTAGATCCAGGTAAGCTTCCTCTCTGAAAGGATGCAGAAGACATGATTTTACCTTATCCAGTAATAAAATGTGTTGACCATTCACTTGCAATACAAAAAATTCAATGATTTCCAAAATTATTGCCTCCTAACTAGACAATAGTGTACTGGCTGGGTATGCCCCTAACAGATGAAAGCACCTGCCTGATGTCTCTTATGCGTGCAGACGATTCGAATTAGGTCATTTGAGTGGGGATTACTGGTCTTCGAATTTTCTTTCTGATGAATTTGGAATATTTACTGAAGCAAGGACCTGAAGATGAGAACTTCATTTCCCATCAGCGCACTCTAACATCCATGGCCCTAATGCCATTGTTTCTCCCCAGCTGAGTCAAGAATTGATGAATACAAAGTGGATCAGCTCCAAAAGGAAAGATCAAGGCTGGATAATATTCTCTCTTGGTAAAGCTATTTATCTCAAATGAAGTGACTGGCTTCAGTGATTTCTCACTGGTCTAAAGCTACAAGGAGGGGGAGATGGACAAGGTTTCCTTGCACTGCCATTCTCTTTGTCACCTCAGTGTTTAATACGGGTATGAAGACATTCCAAAAGATAGCTTTGCAGAATTCATAAAATTCAGTCGTAAAAAATCATTTCTTAGCAGCTGAAATGAAAATAGCAAATAAAATGCAATTAATTCCGTGGAAGATTGAAATGATTGTTTCTTCATTTTGCATTGGAGGATGTATATTGTATAAGTTTGTCTTGCCTTGTTCTGCAGGTTTTGTAACTGGCACACCTTTCCTTATGAACGCACTGTTCTTTTCTAAATACTCTCATATGGAGGAACATGCTTCTGATAAGAAGAGCACTAGGATGTCTTTACTTGACCTTCTATTTTTACTGATGCTTGGTCCTCTGAAATGAATGGTTTTCTAAAATTGAAATGTGCTACTATTGTTCCCACGGGGTAAGCTGCGGACTCTTCCTGTCGGAGCTGTCACTAATCAGCTATTCTCCTATCTGCCTTTAGTAGTTGAATGTTCTGGTCTAAAAGTAGCACCTTCTGTGTAGCCATGCTCTTAGTTGCCAGTCTCATCCTAAATCCAAAGACCCTCCTGCAAAGGACCGCTGGTTCTGTAGTCAACTAAGGAAAAATGACCCGTCCATCCATGCTTTCTGATTTAAAATATTAGGGTATGATGTCCCTAAACAATTCTCTGCAGTTGAACACTACTTATCTTTGGCGTGTTTCTTCAACTCACTTGCAAGTCATTCATGCCTTAGGTTATTGGGAGAATTGCTTCATTTGAAGATGATTAAAAGGGGTATGAGAATACTTTTGTGCTTCTGCTATGAGGATACTTTTCAAATCCATACAAACTCCCTGCAAATGCAAAAACCTGCATCCTGTATTGTCCTAGCTTATAATATCAAAATGCATCCTATTCCCACCCTCAAGAACTGAGGAAACCAGGGGTGGCATCGTTTTTTCCTTCTCTCCTGTTAATGGGCCCATCAATGTCTTGCCACATGACTCAGAGATAACTCCCTCCAGGAGCCATTTCTGTTTCACGGGTAATCAAGGACCCACATCATGACTCAGAACGATATCAGCCCATTGGGAGATGCTCTGCCCAGGGGGTAGGAGCTAAGCATCCCCACCTGGATATCATCTGGGTTTTAGAAGGCAAGTAGCACTATTTCTACTGCATTGCCAGAGGAACGGCCACCCTTAGCCACTGGTTTTCCAGAGGACGAGAGCTACCAGATGGTTTCTACAGAATCACCACTTCAACAAGACCATTTCATCCAAACTGCTTTCACCACCCTAACTAGCAGGATGTCAGTTTGTATTCTGACTCTGTCAGTGGTTTTTCTTTTGTACTCTTGCATGGATTTGGGTTTTTTCCCCTTTTCCTAATAAACTGGATTTCTGACTTGGAGTCTTGCTGCAGTGCTGGATTTCTTTAGCCCAACTAGCTCCCGACACCGACAGCGAGAGTGGGCTGCCCCAAGAAAGCTGTCGAATCCGGGCTGCAGCTGTAGGGCACAGCTGCTCTACGGCACAGGTGGACTGCCTTGGGGATAGAACTGCGCTGAGAGCAGGGACAAGGAACAGGGAGAGGTCTTCTGCATATTTTTCAGTTTACTCCCTGGAGGGTCAAGGACAGAAAGACAATGATTCAAAGGCATCCATCAACTTCTAAATGGGGGGAAGGTCCCAGGGGAGGATACAATCTTTAACCAACTGGGAGAAACTGGGGGTGGTAGACAAGGAGGGGAATACAATGTTGAAACCAGTAGGGGGACTACAGGGGAGGAGAATAACTTGAAGAAACCACTGGGGTTTTGAAGGGTACAAAATTGAGAGGGAAGTTTCTAGAGAAAGGGGCAGGCTTGGGGAGGGGTTGATGTTCAATGGGAGAAGGAACAGGGAACAAAAGGGCAGGTCTTTGGGGAGAGGGACAGCTAGGGCAAAAGCCAACAATACTGGGGGGAAAGGAACAATCCATTCATAATAACATATGCTATAACAGCACAAAATAGGAAGCCTTAGAAAACGGACTACTAGAACTGCAGTACAATAATAAACACACACTGCAACAGAGTGTCTCACTGGTTTGGCTTTCAAAGCAGAAGAGGTGCCAACCTAAAAATTTCCCAACTTCAAGGTTAACTGGCTGCAGTTTTGATTTCCTTCTTCAATATATCACCAAGGCGCTATCAGCTTCTGTAATTGGCTCAGCAGCATGTCTGTTCTTAGTGCCAAGCAGGGATTCACTTTGCCAGGCATGGAGGAAGCTTCTAGGAGCTTTGCACAAAAAATCACTTCTGTGGCTGGCTTCTTCCCTCCCCACCAAAAACCAAGCCATGCCAAACCAACACCTTAACTAATTCGTAGTACTTAGTACGCATCCAAGAATGTCTTTTAAACGATGCTTTATGTTTTTGACCAAACGCACTGAAAAGAAGTGGATCCATAATATTGATAAAAATTGTTCCAGTTCAATAGAAATATTGGGTCATGCAACTCTAGATTACATAGCTGTTTTTTTGTACAATACCCAGAGGCTTTTTTCACCTCCATGGAAGAGCCTAAATGAGGGATGTGGGAGTCCAGGCGGCTCTCCAAAATGCAGTTTATTCCATCCAAGACGTTGCAGCAGTCCAGGGTAGTGGGCAACAGAGCCTGTGCCTACAGCTGTCAGCTCTAGCTACAGGCAGGCCTGGAGACCCTTTGGTTTTGGCACTTTGCTGAGCATCTTCATACAGTAGAACCAATCTATCCCTTAACTATTATCTATAGCCTATCCTAACGACTCTAATTACCATATGTTGCTATTCTCCACTCACTAAAAGTCAGTATATTACAGTTGAAGCGGAAAGTTGTTTTTCAGTTTTCTTGAGAGTGGAAAATTTGGAGAGCTTTTTCTGCTTGCAGCATTTGCTGACTTGTTTGCCTGTGCTAGCTTCCTGCTTGGTAAAAACATCTTCTTGTTTGGGGTGGGTTTATCCTTTGCTGTAAGTCATAAAACCCTCTTCTAACTAAGGTATCCTCGGTTATCCAGTAAGACTGGCTCAGCAATTCTTTTCTTCTAGATCAAAACTTGCTTCCAACTCTATTCCTTCTTCAGACTCCACATTGAAAAATCTTTCTGCCAAGCATACATATCTGTGAGACTTTCTTGTCAAACTTTCATCTTTCCCAACACCTCTAAAGAAATGTTTCCTGATGGTTTGGATCAGAAGATCCAGTATTGCCATCCTGAGATTTTTCTTTCGAAACCCATAAGCTGTGCTCAAGGTGTTGGCTATGTTCTTCATTGTGCCTTGCATCTATTTTGGCTAGAAAGCCAGTGTAGATGATGTCCTTGCTGCAGTAGCCATGGGAAATAAGGTGGAGTGTCTGGCTGATGTACCGGGATGTAGACTATCCAGCACTCCCCCAGGGAGGCGAGGATCCCTAAAGGAATAGAATATTGGCTATGCTCTGGGAGTTTTACAGAGAGAAAGATCCTCACAGCTCAAATGATTTGTCTCCTGGTGTTCTGAGGAGTATGTGGTGAAGAAGAAGGCTGCTGTCTTTTCCAAGAATCTTCCGTGCATTCAAGAGGATCATTGAACTTCTTGTCTGAGAATGAAAGAAATATTAGTAGTAATTAGTACTTTTTCTCTGTCTGTGCATCACTGATTGAATTTGGGTAGGCAATATTTTTTTTATTTATTTATTTGAATTATTCATCATAAGGTCTTCCAAATTCCCAAATTCTGCTTCACTTCTTTCTGTTGTAGGCCAGTCTGGTTCATCTTCTCTTCTACTGTATTATTGCAGACCATATCTGAATGGATTTTTTTTTTCATTTTGAACATTTGGTTTAAACCGAATGAACAGAACGCTTTATTTATCCTTATTTGACCAGTTTGCAAGGAAATACAGAATTTTGAAGAGAAGTGACGTGACTCCACTTGAGGTTTTCAATGGAAGAGAAGAATGACGATGTCCTACATTCACAGCATTGTTTACAGTAACATTGCAGCTAGTTTCCAGCAACGAAGGTCAGGTTCTGGAAGCAGGCATGCATGATTGTAGGGAAGTCTAAAAAGTTTCAGTTTGGCCGCTTTTCTTGAAAAATAGCTAATATGTCTCAACGTTGTGCTGAATCTTGTTGTACAGACACTTCTTTTGAGGTCTGAACTCCTTGCTGGACTTCTGTATCTAAGAATCAGATACAGTAAACCTATGTTTCCTTATATGCTGTAAGAATTTGGTTCTAATCTAGAAGAGCAAGAAAAGGTTGCCATATTAATACAAGGTAAAGAACCTGCTAAGAAAGCAGTTAATGGACTGCTTTTTTTATTGGAGCAGTGATTTAGTGGTTGGATGGGTTTTTTTTTTTTTTTGCTTCTCAATAGAATTTAAGAAGTGGTGGGGTAAGAATGTGTGGATGTTTATAGGTTTGCCTTGAAAGAAGAATTACAGGGGAAACTGTTGTAAAGAATTGATGCAGAGCTCTATGCATTAATGCACTCTTCCGTACAGAGTTTCAGAAGTGAAAACCAAGAGGAGAGAGTGCCGACAAGATGAGAGTGCCGATTTACTAGAATGAATTCAAGATAGCATTCTTTTCTCTCTGAATTACAGCTCTAAACCTCAGGGTAGTAATAGGAAGTACATAACAATCTCAAAGATTTAAAAATGGATGATGAAGTTTTCTATCCAGTAAACTGTAAGGCTTCACATTTTAACCTGGTTTGCATTTTGGCAAAAGCCTGGAATCTTCTGCAATTTGCCAGATAACAAGGGATTTAGAACAGGAAGTATGCAAGTAATCATTTGGAGCCTTCATCTCCCTTCTTAGAACAATGGATACATTTATTATGCTCCTATTTTTATTCCATCAGGGGATTTGATCATGGAAATGTCTAGTCATTCTTTTCTTGTTTTCAACCCCTCAAAGAGCATGAATCCAAACTATTCAGAAGTTCTTGATCTGCAACAGTGACAAGCACTATACTGGTAAGAGTCAGTGGACATTAGCAGATCCCCTATGCCAGCCCCCTATGGCGGGCAGTTCTGGCAGGACTGATGTTTGAGGGGCTGGAATTCTGTGAAATAGAACATTCTATGAATGGGGAAAATGGAAACAGATTCTGAACGTTCAACCCAACACGTGAACAAGTAATAGGGCAGGTAATTTTCTGTGGAAATTTCTTTAGCCCCAGTGTTGTGGATGATGATTACTCTTCCTATCTCCTTTGGTCAGCTGCCAGCACAGTCACGTTACTCCGCTTATGGACAGAAAACCAGAAGAAGTCATTTTTGAACAAAACACCCAGCAGGACCTTAGAGTGTTTTTGCTGCAAAATGTTTCAAGGCAGATAGGGAAACAATTCCATTGTAGAGAGTGTGCTGAGAAGACAAGTTTGGAAGTTAAAAACCATGGGATCTGTTTCTATATATGTCACTGATTTTGCTTATTATCAATTTGGTGGGGTTTCTTGTTTTGTTGGTTTTTTTTTTTGGTTTTTTTTGTTGTGTTTTTTTTTTGGTTTTTTTTGTTTTGTTTTGTTTTTTTCCTGCATCCTTGAGATGAAAGCATAAGACAGAAAAGTACGGTAAAGTTAAAATACTTTTGAGATGGCTTGTGCTGAAAAACTTGTAGCTACTGCTAAGGCCCATAAGCCAGGTCCTGTTTCATTTCTGAGAAGCTATAAAATTCCCATTGGTAATTTAGTTCTAAGCATCTGTTGTTATGGTGGAGATGCAAATTAAGAAGAACAATTTTTGAATCTGTAGGGATGTGTTTACCATTTTGGAGCTGCCTTTTCAGTCTCTGAGCCATCAATGAAAAGAAGGAGAAGAATCTACACTCTTTTCAACCTGTGGACCATCCACTACTGTCCACGTGCTCAGATTCAAAGCCAAACAATCCTGTCGGGCCTGATTGGGAGGAATTATTTGGATTCAAAATACTAGACTAGTATTTGATTTCCATCAGCACAGTCCATTGGGCACGAATTTTGATATCAATAGAACCTTTCACGGGGATCCATCTTTCTCACCTGCAGTACATTTTAAAGAGAAGAGGCATTGTTGAATGGCTTCAGTGAAAAAAAAATCTTAAATGCACTCTGAATGGAATTGAGATCCAAAGGAGCCAGTATTTCAAGAAAGCCTGAGATGTTGTCTGCCATGAGATCCCTTCTAAGAGGTTCTATTAAGGTACCAAATTCTTCATCAAAATACTGTCAGATTGGTCAGAGGGGAAAAGCAAACTTTTTGAATGGTCCTTTGGGAAGACAGGGCTTGCAGCGAATTTAGTACTTGCTGCTAGGTTGCCTACATTCCAGGAAAGAGTATTAAATACTGAAATTCGACCGATGGTGGATGAAGTCTTTGTGACTGTGAAAGTCCAGTGCATGGCAATCTCAGAAAGGAACGCATCAAAGCCCCTGAAATGCCAACACACAAGTTGTGAGTTGGCAGTGCATGCCAGGTTTTAGCAAACCACAGCAAAATGCTGATTGCAAAACGAGGCCATCAAGTCACATCCGGTATGAAGCAGTAGGAAAGAGGAAAGCAGCTGAGAGCGTCAACCCTGCTAAGTAGTCTCAGTATTCTTATTGCCATTAGCAGAAATGTGAAATGAGTCTATAAAAATTACAAAGGAGGCAAAAGAAAAGGGAGTGATGACTCCTCTGGCATAGTGTTTCCTAACAGGGATCTTCAAAATCCTGTAAAGATTCTCTCATCCTTTAAACTGAAGGAAGGTATTAATGGCAGTAAGGAAATGGCATCAAATGCTAGAAAGACTCTGGGCAGTGTACTTCTAGACAGAAATGCCACTGATGGAAAACCGACTAAACTGGCACCAATGCAGCAGCATTGTACTAAAGCCCAGAAATTGTCCACGGCTTCACTCTCTGCCATTCCTTTCATATGCACACAGCAGCTCTGCAACATTCCTACTCATCATCTCCTTGGCAAACTGGGCGTGAGGGTTCGTAGTGACGCAGAGTCCCCAGGCAGGTGCAAAGGAGAGCCGCTTTCTTGCAAAAGCCAGGCTTTTGAAGCAGACAGGCCTTTATCACTTGCATAGCTTTAAGCCGCAACAAACATAATTCAACCAACCGTCATACCCCACGCTGTGAACACGCAATGCTTCTAGAACTTCTTGATCTACCTCTAATTCAGCTGTCTCACTTTCCCCTAGTCATTTTCTACTTAGCCAAAGTAACGGGCCTCAGCCATGGTTTTACAAGGCCTTCCTTTCGGAAAGTTCTACCTATATGCAACAGCATACCACTAGTTTCTTCACCACCAAGAGTTTAGGTAGATGATTGGCATCTGCCCTTGCGGTGAAACACAATGGGGAGAGAAAATGCTGTTGGAGATGTTCAGTCATTCCATTTTCTAGACAGGCCAAATCAAAAGAAAAGCAAGCTATAGGATTGTGTACTTGCTCTTACAGAACACCTGCTGCCATCTGACAATGAACTAGCAGAAAATCAGCAAGAATGAGACTTGAGGCAAACAACCTTTGGAAGGGAATAATGGGTTGATAAATAAAGACAACAGTTTCCAGGCTCTTGAGATACTTTAAATGACAGCAAAGGATTTGAGAGCAGAGGCTGAACTGGTGGGGAAGGATTCAAAGAATCCCAAGAAAAACATGACCAAAGAATAAAAGAACCCCAAGAAAAATAGGGGCAACTGACCTGTTAAGGCCTTCAGGAAATCAGTGGCCGCTGATTTAGATAGGCCATTCAAGTTCATTTACTGGTGCACCTTCCACTCCTATTTCACCTGTCAGCATCACAGGGTGAATTGAGACCTTGGAATCAAGATTATTTGGGATTCTGTTCTTAGCTTTAGGAGAGAAGTACAGCAGATGAAGTACCTGTTACTGATGTGATACCCAGGAACACAGAGTTGACACATTTCATTGAAGTCCAATCACAACTAGCAATACTAAGAGGATAGGATTGGCGCCTTTTCATGACGCTCTTCTTGTTACGCAGCCTGCTCTGATTCTGGTGAAACTTTTTCATTAGCTTCTCTCTAAAAAGGAGAAAAACCAATTAAATGTCCCTCCCTGCTGATGCTAATCGAGTCAGAGGTCTATGAAAGGGCCAAAAATATTCGGAATTCTTCTTAGACAATGGAAATGGAAGCAGAGCTACCAATCTATTTCCTTGCAACATATCCCTAAAACTCATTCCCTTCTATTCATCACTTATGTATAGCCAGCAGTACATTCAGGAAAAGATGAAACTGACTGATGTCAGCAAGGGAAGGACTTGAAAGAACTATTCCCATGAATCATCGTATAGACAGTAACTCTAGCATTAAAATCAGAACCCTTTTAGTAAGTATCACTTATGGGAAATTCAGGACTCCTGCACAATGGACCAAGAGGATTAAGCAGAAGCCGTTTATGGTTTACATGATGCACTTACTCATTCTGACTCTCTGCACACGCTAGTCACGCTTTTCTTATTGGTGCCTTTGTCTTGTCCACGCATTCTGCGTGCACCTCTCAGAAGATGTGTTTCCTTACAGTCCAGGTACTTTGCCCCCCCCCCCCCCCCCCCCCCCCGTTTTGGAGTTCTTGTGGTCTTGGAATTTAGTTTCTCAGCTTTTCCTCTCTTGTTTTAGCAAGGCTTATGTCTTGATGAATTCCAGAGGGCCCTGAGAAAATTCTGAGAAGAACCGTTCCACGCTGGATGGCTGGTGCAGCCCGTAGTCTAAGCGGTTCAGATACATTGTCACAATTGCCCCTTCTTCTTGCACCAGCCAGATCTTTTCCAATGTCATTTTTAGCAAGAGGCACACCAGTTTCACCATGCATGGAATAACACAAAGCAATGAAATAATGACTACTGGTAAAAACAAAGCTCCATTTACGAGATCTTTCAACCACCCAGTTCTTTCCCATCCCTCAAACCATTGATGCAAACCCCACTCGTTCCCAGTCAATTTCTTCATATTGTCTTGTACTTGTGTGAGTTTCGTATGAATGGCTGCAGAATGGTCCAAAAGATTCATGCAACATATTCCTTATAAAATTCCTAACACTCGTACCAATGTGCTAGTAACAATAAATCTATTTCACCTCCTATTTGCAGTGTGCTATATCTAATAGGATCTACGTCAGTGAGCACCTGACTTAAAATAGAAGAAGTTACGATAAGTCGTTTGAACATCCAGCACCCCAAATGATTAAAAGCAGCCAAACCTTGATAAGCAGCGCCATCTAGCGTAAGGAAGAACACAGTTATTCCTGCTGGAACGAGCAAAACTCGACATAATGGTGCCAATCACGTCTTTAGCTAGTGTTCCTCTCTAGGTATTCCCGGAAACGAAAAAGCGGCTTCCTCCAGCAAAACCCATTATGAAGGTAAGAGAGCCCGCCGAAGAGCGGCTTCTGTTAAAAGAATCCGGCTACCGGCACCTACCTTCGGACAGCTGCGTATGCCCTTCTTCTGCGTCTCTTGCCGCCTAGACCTTAGCGAAAAGCTTTTCCAGGCATTATCTCAAAAAGGAACTCTGCCAGCACAGCAAGCGACCCACGACGGTTTTCATGAAGGTACTCGAGTTCTTACCATCTCATGGAGAAAAGAAAATGTAAGATTGACCAGGAAGTGCTGCATAAGGTTTAGAAGGATGCAAAAGAAAGCTGTCCAAGAACTTTTTCCCTACTTATGGTAATGCAAGTTGAAACTGTTGGAAAGTGGTTAGTTATCGTTTTCCCTCAGTTTGAGAGCTGCTCACTTAATCCCAGTGCTGTGCTTGACTTCTCAGCATCGGCCGAGCTCTCCGGCTGCCGGAGGCGAAGAAGCGGCTTTTTCGCGCCCAGAGCTTTCTGCCGGTCGCGGTGCGCTCCGAACCGCGGCTTCTGCCGAAAGCCGCCGGGGACCGGCACCTACCTTCGGACAGCTGCGTATGCCCGTCTTCTGCGTCTCTTGCCGCCTAGACCTTAGCGAAAAGCTTTAACAGGCATTATCTCAAAAAGGAACTCTGCCAGCACAGCAAGCGACCCACGACGGTTTTCATGAAGGTACTCGAGTTCTTACCATCTCCTGGAGAAAAGAAAATGTAAGATTGACCAGAAAGTGCTGCATAAGGTTTAGAAGGATGCAAAAGAAAGCTGTCCATAAACTTTTTCCCTACTTATGGTAATGCAAGTTGAAACTGTTGGAAAGTGGTTAGTTATCGTTTTCCCTCAGTTTGAGAGCTGCTCACTTAATCCCAGTGCTGTGCGGCTTCGTTCTTGACTTCTCAGCATCGGCCGAACTCTCCGGCTGCCGGAGGCGAAGAAGCGGCTTTTTCGCGCCCAGAGCTTTCTGCCGGTCGCGGTGCGCTCCGAACCGCGGCTTCTGCCGAAAGCCGCCGGGGACCGGCACCTACCTTCGGACAGCTGCGTATGCCCGTCTTCTGCGTCTCTTGCCGCCTAGACCTTAGCGAAAAGCTTTTCCAGGCATTTTCTCTAAAAGGAACTGTGCCAGCACAGCAAGCGACCCGCGACGGTTTTCATGAAGGTACTCGAGTTCTTACCATCTCCTGGAGAAAAGAAAAAGTGAGATTGGCCAGAGAGTGCTGCAAAAGGTTTAGAAGGATGCAAAAGAAAGCTGTCCAAGAACTTTTTCCCTACTTATGGTAATGTAAGTTGAAACTGTTGGAAAGTGGTTAGTTATCGTTTTCCCTCAGTTTGAGAGCTGCTCACTTAATCCCAGTGCTGTGCGGCTTCGTTCTTGACGTCTCAGCATCGGCCGAGCTCTCCATCGGCCGGAGGCGAAGAAGCGGCTTTTTCGCGCCCAGAGCTTTCTGCCGGTCGCGGTGCGCTCCGAACCGCGGCTTCTGCCGAAAGCCGCCGGGGACCGGCACCTACCTTCGGACAGCTGCGTATGCCCGTCTTCTGCGTCTCTTGCCGCCTAGACC
The DNA here is from genome assembly GCF_027477595.1 of Haemorhous mexicanus. Lineage (NCBI taxonomy): Eukaryota > Metazoa > Chordata > Aves > Passeriformes > Fringillidae > Haemorhous > Haemorhous mexicanus. The sequence continues at coordinate 20,158,260 of NC_082345.1, read as the reverse complement.
TTAGCGAAAAGCTTTTCCAAGCATTTTCTCTAAAAGGAACTGTGCCAGCACAGCAAGCGACCCGCGACGGTTTTCATGAAGGTACTCGAGTTCTTACCATCTCATGGAGAAAAGAAAATGTAAGATTGGCCAGAGAGTGCTGCATAAGGTTTAGAAGGATGCAAAAGAAAGCTGTCCAAGAACTTTTTCCCTACTTATGGTAATGCAAGTTGAAACTGTTGGAAAGTGGTTAGTTATCGTTTTCCCTCAGTTTGAGAGCTGCTCACTTAATCCCAGTGCTGTGCTTGACTTCTCAGCATCGGCCGAGCTCTCCGGCTGCCGGAGGCGAAGAAGCGGCTTTTTCGCGCCCAGAGCTTTCTGCCGGTCGCGGTGCGCTCCGAACCGCGGCTTCTGCCGAAAGCCGCCGGGGACCGGCACCTACCTTCGGACAGCTGCGTATGCCCGTCTTCTGCGTCTCTTGCCGCCTAGACCTTAGCGAAAAGCTTTTCCAGGCATTATCTCAAAAAGGAACTGTGCCAGCACAGCAAGCGACCCACGACGGTTTTCATGAAGGTACTCGAGTTCTTACCATCTCATGGAGAAAAGAAAATGTAAGATTGGCCAGGAAGTGCTGCATAAGGTTTAGAAGGATGCAAAAGAAAGCTGTCCAAGAACTTTTTCCCTACTCATGGTAATGCAAGTTGAAACTGTTGGAAAGTGGTTAGTTATCGTTTTCCCTCAGTTTGAGAGCTGCTCACTTAATCCCAGTGCTGTGCTTGACTTCTCAGCATCGGCCGAGCTCTCCGGCTGCCGGAGGCGAAGAAGCGGCTTTTTCGCGCCCAGAGCTTTCTGCCGGTCGCGGTGCGCTCCGAACCGCGGCTTCTGCCGAAAGCCGCCGGGGACCGGCACCTACCTTCGGACAGCTGCGTATGCCCGTCTTCTGCGTCTCTTGCCGCCTAGACCTTAGCGAAAAGCTTTTCCAGGCATTATCTCAAAAAGGAACTGTGCCAGCACAGCAAGCGACCCACGACGGTTTTCATGAAGGTACTCGAGTTCTTACCATCTCCTGGAAAAAAGAAAAAGGGAGATTGGCCAGAGAGTGCTGCATAAGGTTTAGAAGGATGCAAAAGAAAGCTGTCCAAGAACTTTTTCCCTACTCATGGTAATGCAAGTTGAAACTGTTGGAAAGTGGTTAGTTATCGTTTTCCCTCAGTTTGAGAGCTGCTCACTTAATCCCAGTGCTGTGCGGCTTCGTTCTTGACTTCTCAGCATCGGCCGAGCTCTCCGGCAGCCGGAGGCGAAGAAGCGGCTTTTTCGCGCCCAGAGCTTTCTGCCGGTCGCGGTGCGCTCCGAACCGCGGCTTCTGCCGAAAGCCGCCGGGGACCGGCACCTACCTTCGGACAGCTGCGTATGCCCGGCTTCTGCGTCTCTTGCCGCCTAGACCTTAGCGAAAAGCTTTTCCAGGCATTATCTCAAAAAGGAACTCTGCCAGCACAGCAAGCGACCCACGACGGTTTTCATGAAGGTACTCGAGTTCTTACCATCTCATGGAGAAAAGAAAATGTAAGATTGGCCAGGAAGTGCTGCATAAGGTTTAGAAGGATGCAAAAGAAAGCTGTCCAAGAACTTTTTCCCTACTCATGGTAATGCAAGTTGAAACTGTTGGAAAGTGGTTAGTTATCGTTTTCCCTCAGTTTGAGAGCTGCTCACTTAATCCCAGTGCTGTGCGGCTTCGTTCTTGACTTCTCAGCATCGGCCGAGCTCTCCGGCTGCCGGAGGCGAAGAAGCGGCTTTTTCGCGCGCAGAGCTTTCTGCCGGTCGCGGTGCGCTCCGAACCGCGGCTTCTGCCGAAAGCCGCCGGGGACCGGCACCTACCTTCGGACAGCTGCGTATGCCCGTCTTCTGCGTCTCTTGCCGCCTAGACCTTAGCGAAAAGCTTTTCCAGGCATTTTCTCAAAAAGGAACTCTGCCAGCACAGCAAGCGACCCGCGACGGTTTTCATGAAGGTACTCGAGTTCCTACCATCTCCTGGAGAAAAGAAAATGTAAGATTGGCCAGGAAGTGCTGCATAAGGTTTAGAAGGATGCAAAAGAAAGCTGTCCAAGAACTTTTTCCCTACTTATGGTAATGCAAGTTGAAACTGTTGGAAAGTGGTTAGTTATCGTTTTCCCTCAGTTTGAGAGCTGCTCACTTAATCCCAGTGCTGTGCGGCTTCGTTCTTGACGTCTCAGCATCGGCCGAGCTCTCCGGCTGCCGGAGGCGAAGAAGCGGCTTTTTCGCGCCCAGAGCTTTCTGCCGGTCGCGGTGCGCTCCGAACCGCGGCTTCTGCCGAAAGCCGCCGGGGACCGGCACCTACCTTCGGACAGCTGCGTATGCCCGTCTTCTGCGTCTCTTGCCGCCTAGACCTTAGCGAAAAGCTTTTCCAGGCATTTTCTCAAAAAGGAACTCTGCCAGCACAGCAAGCGACCCGCGACGGTTTTCATGAAGGTACTCGAGTTCTTACCATCTCCTGGAGAAAAGAAAATGTAAGATTGACCAGAGAGTGCTGCATAAGGTTTAGAAGGATGCAAAAGAAAGCTGTCCAAGAACTTTTTCCCTACTTATGGTAATGCAAGTTGAAACTGTTGGAAAGTGGTTAGTTATCGTTTTCCCTTAGTTTGAGAGCTGCTCACTTAATCCCAGTGCTGCGCCCCTTCGTTCTTGACGTCTCAGCATCGGCCGAGCTCTCCGGCTGCCGGAGGCGAAGAAGCGGCTTTTTCGCGCCCAGAGCTTTCTGCCGGTCGCGGTGCGCTCCGAACCGCGGCTTCTGCCGAAAGCCGCCGGGGACCGGCACCTACCTTCGGACAGCTGCGTATGCCCGTCTTCTGCGTCTCTTGCCGCCTAGACCTTAGCGAAAAGCTTTTCCAGGCATTATCTCAAAAAGGAACTCTGCCAGCACAGCAAGCGTCCCACGACGGTTGTCATGAAGGTACTCGAGTTCTTACCATCTCCTGGAGAAAAGAAAATGTAAGATTGACCAGGAAGTGCTGCATAAGGTTTAGAAGGATGCAAAAGAATTTTTTCCAAGAACTTTTTTTCAGCTTATTGTAATGAGCTATACTGGAGGCTCAGACCATTCTTCTTCTTGGAATTGGTGAAGGATGCACAAGCACTGCTGATTGTGCTTCGTTGTGGTACAGGTAATAAATAGTTGATTGTTTTAATAAAAAAACACTTGAAATGCTAAGAGACGAATTTTAAAGCATAATTAATTGGAGAAAGATTCCTAAACTTGTGGCCGGTTTCCCCAACCCATCTATTGATTACAAACGACATTCCTTGCTGTTGTTCTGGTGCATGAACCAAAGCCCAGTGATGTCTACTACTTAAGAAAGAGGTTCTACCTTCTTACTAGAATATGTTCTTACCCTTTTAAAACACTACCCCGAACATTAAGAACAAGAGATTACCTGATGAAGTAATGAAGTGCTTTGGTTGAAAGTAAATTGCATTTGAAGGAAACGGGTTTGGGGGCGAGCACAGGAAGATCTCCGAAGTAGAGTGCCAGCTTAGTTCTCTGCTTCAGAGATAAGTGAAGCAATTCAGGAATGTCTTTCCGTGAAAATAGTTTACAGATCTTTCTGCACAACAGGTAACCACCAGCATCAGAATGTGTGCAAATAACAGACTACTCACTACAAGGTTGTCATCCATGAGTGGTAAGGCAACTCAGACTCATAGCAGTGGTTTTGCTCTTGTGCCTCATAGAATAGACAGAAAAGAATGCGGAAAACTAATTTTTCCATCTAGTTTCTTTCAGTATTGGTTCCAAGACTATTTTCCTACCCTCAGGAGACAGCAAAAACTGTCAACAACTGAAATGCTTCAGAACTTGAAATGATCTGAATGGCAAATATTTCTCCTCAAATAAAATTTAAAACGTAAGTCATAACGGTAAAACAGATCGAGCTATTTAAAGATGAATGTTCTAGACTTACTAAAACATTCCCAGAGATAACTATTGTGTCCTAAATCTGTTTAAAAGTCCAGAGTTCCTGGTAAAAAAACTTCTATGCAGATGAGGTAGCTACATGATAGTCTCTTTCCAGCTTAATTATACTCTTCACTCTCACCACCTCTACCAGTTGATTTTCGTAAGTTCTTAGAAAACAGTACTTTAACTTTTTTAGTTCTATGAAAAAAAATGACAGTGACAAGAGTTCTTTGCACTGCCTGTTTTCTGAGAAGCCTGACCATCAAGCCTTAGGAACTTGATCATGAGTTTTATTTCATCTCAAAGTAAATTTTAAGGGCATGGCAGAGAGAATGGGAGCCTCATGCAAAACAGTTTAGGCTTCTAATTCTTGTATTGTCCTACTTACCTACGACAAGAACTGGAAAGAGGATAGATTCCAGTTAGCAGCTGTTAAACATTTGCACATACTCTTCTGCTAAAGAAGAGGTCAAGGATGGTTTTCTGGCCCTCCCTCCACAAGCTGCAGCTTCCTTCAAGGCACTTTCACCTGTTGTGGCATGGAGCTTTCCAGCAGCTGCACTGTAGGTATGTGTTCCTCCATGGTTCTCTAGGGACTGCTGGGAGACAACCTGCTTCACTAGGATATCTCCAGGGACTGTGGGGGATTCTTTGCTCTGTCAACTGGAACACCTCCTCCTCCTTGTCTTACTGTAGTATCACGGAGCTGCTTCCCATACTGGTTTTTCCCCTCACTTGCCACTGCCCATTCATATGTTTTGTGCTTTTGACAATATATTCTCACAGAGACTGATGGGCTCAGCTGCAAAAATGTGTCTTGCTAGAAAATGACATGCTCTACAAAACCATGATTTTATAGAAAAGAATAGTGGAAGTACAAATATACTGCTAAAGGTCCGGAAACTTGACAGTGCTTCATTGTAATACATTCCCTGATTTTGCCTTCTTTCTCCTTAAGATCTGGAAAGAATACTGGGCAGGAGACAGTGTTGTTTCAAGGAAAAGACTTTTTTAGGATTCTAGGGTGCATCTTCAACTTTCTTGAGAAAATTGAGAAAAGGCCCTTTGTCTTCTGTGGTAAATATCATTAGGCAGTAGGGACAAATTCTGACCAACAAGAGCAGGTCAAAATCTGGTGAGATCAAGCAATATACCTTGAGTGGCCAGGACAGAATCATAGAGTGGTAGAATCAGTTGAATTGGAAGGGGCCCGTCAGGAGCATCAAGTCCAACTTCTGGCCCTGCATGGGACCTTCCTCAAGAATCACACCAGATGCCTGAGAGCAATGTCCCAAAGGTTCTTGAACTCAAGATAGGTGTGATGCTGTGACCACACCCTGGAGAGACTCTTCCAGTGCCCAGCCATCTTCTGGTTAAAAAACTTTTTCCTGATACCGGACCTGAGCCTCCCCTGACTCAGCTGCATGCTATTTCCTCCAGTTCTGTCCTTGTAAACCTCATTGGAGAACTTTCCGATACCTTCGTGTCTTTTTTCATTGTGGTACCCAAAACTGCCCCCAAGCACTCAAGGTGAGGCCGCCCCAGAACACAGCAGAGCAGAGCAGAGCAGAGCAGAGCAGGACAATGCCCTCTCTTGCCCAGCTGGTGATACTGTGCCTGATGCACCCCAGGACAGGCTTGGCCCTCCTGGCTGCCAGGGCACTGCTGATACCCATTTAGCTTGCCATTGGCCAGGAGCCTGGCTTCCTTTCAGCCTCTGGCTCCCTAGTCTATACACACACACAGAGCAGGATTGCCCTGTCCCAGGTGCTGAATCCAGCACTTGTCATCGCACAACTCCCTAAGGTTGGGGATTGCCTGTGGGAATCCTTGAAAACAGAGGATTTTGGGAAAGCTGCAAAAGGCAGGCCTCAGAGACAGCAGAACTGTGCTTGGAGCTAAGCAGTAGTCATAAGGTTTGTCAGCAGAAAAATGATAGAAGAAGTAGAGAAGTAAGGACAAATAGAACAATGGCCTGTGTATTAAAGCTTGACCAGAAGAACTCCCTAAGCTACAGCAAAGTAGATCTAGCCAGATGTTAGGAAGTTCTAAGCTTAATAATGGAGCTCTGTGCATTCTATCTTAAGGCTTACAAGCAGGTCTTTTATTCAAAAGAAGCAAGCGTTCTTTGAACCAAAGTTCTGTGTGCTTCTAGGGATCGGAAAGAACTACTGTCAATATGCTTTTGCTTTGTGGGATTGGTCAAAAAGCTTTTCAAGTAAGTTGTAACATGAAGTTCTTTTTCTGCTGCTGGGGACGTGAGCTGCTGGCATCTTCCCACTGTCATAACCATGTCATGAGACTGATGCTGGAAAATACAACAGCTTGGGACGCCTTCCCCAGCAGTCCCGCCCCTTTCGTGATTTGTGCATAGACTCCCGGCCAGCCATAATTGCCCATCTCTCTTATTTGTCAAGATCTTTCTGCAGTGTCTCACTGGCCTCAAGGGAGTTAGTTGACAGCTCCTCCCAATGTAGCGTCTCTGGCAAACTTGCTTAATATTCCTTCAAGTGCCGAGTCCAAGTGCTTCAAAAGATGTTGAAGAGAACTGGCCCAAGGACGATACTGTCTTAGCCACTGAAATTAGCGCTTCATGCTTCTTCTTGCTCCTTAGTGCAGAAATCACAACAAATATCTTCTTTGTTTCTTTTCTATCCATGCAGATATCTTTGCTTATGCTCATGCTTTTTATCCCAACAGCAGCTGACACGACATTTACATACAGAGCAAGAGCACGCTTTTCCTGCTGTTACTAGACTTAACAATTTTGCAATCTGTCAATCAGATACCTTTGCAACTGAAGTCAGACCTTCAGCATTTCTCATCAAAAGAGTAGAATGTCCTCAGAAGTAGAGAAAACTTTGCTGCATACTCTGTAAGCCTGCAGAATAGATCATAAGGAGTTAGCATCACAATCATTTCAGCACTGACCCTATACTTGAGCAGGGAAAAAACTTCAAAGAACAGCTAATTAATGCAGCAACATAATCTAAGGAATAAAACAACTAGGATCTTCCAAACTGGTCCCTGCGGTAGAAATGTACTTGTAAGAATACAGAAGGTAAAAGATATGGTTTGGAAAGGCTACATCCTTGCTAAGCTAAATTGGATCTCATCCTGTAGATGAAAGATCAAGAAGCTCAAAGTGGAGCTAGAGAGACATGTCCAGATCATGAGATAGAGCAAAGCATTTTTCAAGAGAATTAGGCATTTTGGTGGACTGGGCAGTTAGGTTAAATCTGCCACACTTACTCAATTTTGGGGACTGAATTGTGGAGTGCTAAACCATATCTGCTGCTCTAGAAAGTAAAAGAGACACATCCAAATGGTATGGCTAGTGTGAAGACTCTCACTCTCTATTGCTAAACATTTCATAAGCTATTAACCGGTCATAGGAACAAAATGAAATAAAGCCATTATACCATCTTGGAATGGAAAAATATGTTCAAAATATTTTTTTCCTTCTGTTTTCTTCCTCTTTTTTTTTTTTTTTTTTTTTTTTAATCCCAGAAGATATGATTCATAATTTCAACCATTCTGGAATGCTTTCAATAGATGAAGCCAGCATAGTATTTTTCTAACAGGCTCTTGCCCCTTACCTTCTTCATTACTGTTTTGGAATATACTCCACAGTCATTTGATCTCAGTCAGTTTTTTATCTCTCTCCCCCCAAGACAAATTTTAAAGGACTACCTAACCACTAAAAATCATCATTTCTCTGGTTTCTCAAAGCTTTTTGAGAAAGTTGTTTTGTTTTGGTTTTTTCATATTGCATCATTCCTAATGTCTTCAGACCTACTACAAGTGGAAGTTCAAATAAATCTTACCTTAAAGAGACTGTGAAAGATAACAAACTGCCAGTCTTGGTATTTGTATTTTTCTAAATCCTTTTGATTTCAAGGTTGCCTTCCTGAATGCGCAGTTTAATTAGAAAACATTGTGTTTCTAAAGGAGACCCAGTTCAATTGCTTCTGCAAGTTCACCTTCATTTTGTAGGATTGTACTTCAAGAAATCTTGTTTCATTCAAACATTAAAAGAGTAGATTTGACATCATATGTGACCCTTTCATCTCTCTCATCTGTATTTCATTGCGTGAGTTTCACAGTTGCCTCCAAGAAGATTCCTTTCAATTCGCATAGCATGTTATCTGAAGATCTGTCTGCTTTCTTCACTTGCTTGAATGGGAAGACATGGGAAATACATTCTGAAGGTTATCTTTTACAGTCTACTTTTACCTACCAGTGTGCTTCTATTGACTAGAACCAATTTCAGCTGGAAAGAACATATTGTTCTGATCTGCTCATACCAAGGGGGGATGATGTTTTCTTAACTGATCTCGGAGGGCAAAAGACAAGATGGAAAAGGGATTGCAGTATCACTCCAAACAAATGCACCTTTCTAGAATGACCACAGCAAATGCCTTCAAGGAATTAGGGAGAGGAAAAAAATAGAAAAGAGGGGGAGAAAGAGAGAGGGAGTATAGCTACCAAATGGAGAGAGATGAAGTCCTCGCAGCCCAGCCGATGGAGTTCTCCCAGGGGAGATCTCAAAGTCCTGGTTATCTCAAGGTTCTATTCTAGTCCATTGCTGAGGGGGGAAACAGATCTAGAAATGGCTGAGGGGGAGCAGATACAATAAAGCGCAAGTCTATTGAAATTGCTGAGGGGGAAAATGGTATTGAAGACGGGTACAGACAGTCCATGTTCTCAGCAGGAGAAGTCAATATCAATATCAGCAGTGAGTGGGAGCTATTGTTTCAGGACTGGTTTCTATAGGAAACCAGTCTAGGTCCCGCCAACACATCTGCAGGCAACACTTAGCAGGCATCCTGCTTCAGTCAGGCCAGCAGCCCTGGATCAGAATTACGGGCGTCTCAGCCTCAGTCCTTGGGAGGGGGGCTTCAATCTGCGTCCCTCACGGTGGTAGTGGAGCAGATGAAGGATTTTCCATGGGCGGCTACCACAGTTGCCCCAGCAAGTTCATCTGGCCAAGAGGTGGGAAAATTCCTGGGCTGGTGTCGCGAAGCACGTGCAGGCCCATAGGTCATCTCGCCCCTTGGCAGGCCCTGCTAGAAGCAGTCACTGTAGACACAGCTGCCAACAATCACTTGGCAGGCCAGAATTCTGCTCAGGGGCCTCAGGATTTCTGGCATTCCTCTCTGACCGGCATGCCAGCATTCCAGTCAGGGTCCTCAGGGTCCCGATGTCTGTCCTGGGGACGGTCGTGAGGCAAATGAGGGGAACTTCGGACTGTCTTTCACATGGATCAGAAAATCAGTTTACTAAAATGGCCAAAAAAGAATGTGTAACATTTAGAATTGAGGAAAAAAACAAAAACAAAACCAAACCCAAAGCATTGGAGCAATATCATTCTAGAGAATGCCATGTATCTATGAAAAGTACAAAAAACTTCTGTTTTCAAATGCACTTACAAATCACCTTTTTGCATCTGTTTTGGGTTTTTTTTTTGTTTGGTTTTTTGGTTTTTTTTTTTTGTTTGAAAGCTCTGGCACTTATCTGATTCTTTTTTGAGCTAGTTCAGCTCATTAATCTGGTAAGAAAGCAGCTAAAAGTAAAGAGAAAAACCTATGGGGACCAGGATGCCACTTCAGCCACGTTGTCGTGAAGCATTAGGTCAGCCTTCTGTGTTGTAGAAATATCTCTGTCCTAGATGAAAATCAATGCATAGCACTATCTTCTTTTAAACTTTGTCCTTGCTACTGGGTTCCTGAATGATCAAGATGCTTTCAAACCAAACAACAGCCAGCCCTCTGAGATACTCCCCAAAGTATTGCGATGGAATAACTTGATCAGGAGGAAGAGCTCGCTATGCAGAACCTGAATATGAGGTCAAGAATGCTTTGTTGTGGATTACCATAGTTTGGGATTGTTTATCTCTTACCCCACCATGTAGGTCTAGGAAAAAAATTAGGTAGCCACAAGGCTTTTACAGCTGTTCTTGTATTTTGGGATAGTAAGGATTTAGGGGAGTAAACAAAACTGTGGTGAGTTTTCATGTCAGCTAACCCATCAGCATCAATGAAAAGAATATTATCTTCCTTCCTGCACAAAGGATGTTTCATGATGCCTGTGATGTCAGGGACTTAAAAACGAAGACCATTGTGATTGAAAGGAAGCACTGGCATGCCACAAGGTAACTGTAGTGAGCTGTGTTTCCTCCTCAGCTTCACTGTGAGAGTAGAATTTTAATGAGCAGTTCCAAAACTTGGTCTTAGCATAGTCTGGTGACATATCTCAAAGGAGCAGTGTCCTAGGGTGACTTTATGATGCTTGTATCCCCAGTCATCTGTTCTCTTAATGCTGGATATGATATTCTCTGCCTTCAAGACTGGTTCTGAGAGCAAAGGTGGGGAGAAGAAGAAGCACCGAGTTTCTTATCAGAGGCTGCACTCCTTAAAAAGCAACACTCTTCCACATTCTGCGCTGCACTGTGTTGTCTGGGCACTGACGGAGCAGAACAGAGCGCTCATTTGCTTTTTCGTTGGTTCAGCTGGCTGAGGCAGATTTTTCCCTGGACTGTTTTTTTTTTTCCTTTCCCTTTTCTTGGAACGTTTCGAATCTGCTCCGGACTGGGACCTGGGAAGCACTGGGAACTTGCACTCTGTGGCCTACTGGGGCCTACCCTGGGCAGCAGCCTTCCCCATTGCCGGAGGGGTTGATAACAGAGTGAGCACCCATAGGAGAGACTTTCTGATTTGTCATCTCTTCAGTGCGGCAAATGAGTTTTGTCATGTGGCATTGTTCATTTTTTTGTGCTGGGGAGTGCTTTGCCTGTTAAAGAAACAGCTTTTTCCCACTTCTCTCCCCAAACCAGTTGAGGGAAGGGGCTGTGTGGGTGGGCTTTCGGTGGGGGGGAGGGTGCAGTGGCCCTTTGTGTGAGGTTTTCTGCCAAATTTGCCCTAAACCTAAAGGACAATCAGGATGTGCGTCTTAGAGAATTGTGGTTGGAACTTTGGTTGGAAAAGACCTTTAAGAACATTGAGTCTAAATGGAATTAGCAAATGCAACCATCAAGAAATGCTTTGCTGTTTGAAGAGAACGTGATTTATCTGGTAAGCTTTGCAAGTATTTGTGTCATCACAAGCACACATGACCAATGCATTAGATGGGAATATAATAAGAAACCTGTGCAGATCAACAGAATGATTCTCAGGGTAGGATATTTGCATGTTTCATCTGTCTTCCTGACTTCTTCAAATGAATTCTTTTTAGAAAGTAATGATTGGAATTGTTACTCTTTTGACAGTTCTGAGTGTATTACTGACCTTTTTGGCATATGAATGCCAAACGGGTTAATTCACCTCGTTTTTCAGATAAGGACCGGGATTTAGTGTTGCTTCAGCTGGGGGCAGAAACATTGAAATCCTCCCGCCTCCTTCTTAGTACCTAATTTCTATTACAAAATCAGTGCACAATCTTGTCCCTTAAGGTCCACTTAGCTCAGTTTATACCAACAGGGTGACATTAGCAGGGCTCACATGATGCTGCACACAGAAGCCCTCAGTGTGCAGCTCTAGCAGACAGTAATTCCATGCAGTTGGACAATCCCTGTGCAGACTTTGGATCACCAGAAGCGTTCTTAGTAGAACGAGACAGATTTAATGGAGAGGTCTCTGCAGGAAGTGGCCTGAAGAAGACAGCAGAAATCCCAGCTGTGTGTTTGTAGAAATCAGTTGAAGGCCATTTACAGAAAAAAGATCTTTAAATCTAGCTAGCTTTTTCTGCAGATTATTTGTAAACTATATGCATTACACGGACAGTTTCACTGAGCATCTGAAATACAGCTGCGTTTAGGGGGATTGAATCAGGGTTGGGAAGCAGTGAAATAAAGCTTTTCAGGAATACCTGACATCCAAGTCCCGCCGAAATTTATCCGTTTTTTATGTCCAGATGCTTTTGAAAATAATGGGTGACCATTTGGCTACCTCATCGTTTTAATCAGAAATACAAAGAGAATTTTAAACTCAAATCTTTTATAGCTTGAATATTTTTCTTTGTTTATTTCCTACTTTCCAATTCAGTTCTACAAATCATATGATTAGGTAATGAGAACTCATGCTGTATAAAAATATTTAATGCTATACTTCCAAGTTAAGGCCATGTATTTCCTGGAACTGTTTCAAAAAAAAAAAAAAAAAAAAAGCCTATCTGGATTCTTTCTTCCCCACGCTCATTATTAGATGAAAATCATTTCAATATACTATTTTGACTTTAGATGGTGCAAGATTATATTCAGAAATTCAAGCCTCTACTGTTAGGTTGTTTACATGGTTTTCTGGCCATTCTAACTTTGCGCAACCACTCTTTGCAGCTATATATTTTTGCAGTAAGGCATCCCAGGGGTCTGTGAGAAGTTTTAATGTCAAGCAGAACTAACATGTAAACTACACGTGACATACTCGACATATTTCACTTCAGAAAGTTACAGTATGCTTAGACGGGATGAAATAGGAAACAAATAGACTTAACACAGTATTTCTAAATCTTGGAAATCTGTTACCTGAACTTTGAGTCACTTTGCAGGACTCTGTAGAAATGCAAACGTGAAGTCCAAGGAGTAGAGCAGAAGGCATATTGGGCAGGGGGACAGAAGATTGCTTTGAAGGGTGATGTAAGCAAGATTGCATCCTATAAAGAGAGCAGCTGCTTCTGCTGGTGCCAACATCGAGAATTTGTGCCACTGGCCTAGTTTTCTGGGGACTTTTGACCTGTACGCTCTTGAGGGCTTGCAGATGTGAATTAATCTGTCCTTTGATCTTTTCTTTCATTTGAATGTCTATGACCTGTTTTGGTCTTGTGTACTGTACTGTATTGTTTTATAAACATACTTGTTTCCACTGTTTGAAAGCTGTAGTTGAAAGTTAGGTTGCAATTATGAGTTGGCTGTCAAAAGAATTAATTTTCTGCTTTAAGCAAAATATCAATAGACGCATTCAATCCACTTCTGTGATACAGATTCATTTTGAATTTACAGGGTAATTTGCATTAGTGGTTGTACTGCATGAGCAATAAATATGACTTTCTTGGTTTCTAATGATGATAATAGTTCTCTTTGTATTACTGTAAGAATTGAATCCACCATCATTCTTTTCCTATTATTATTGTGCTGTAAAGGAAAAACAGTTTTGCATTAACCAAGAGGTAAAATGCATGTATTTAGCATCATTCTTGCAGGTAGTCCTCAATTCTGAAAAGACCTCTCAGAAGCTGCATCAAACGGGAAAGCCAGACGGATGGCAGAATGCAGAAGCTGCCGTTTAGGATCGAGTACAAAATGACACCCAAGAAATTCTTCATGGATGCTGCATAAGTACAAAGACGCCACTATTTCAAGGTGAAAAATAGTCAATGTGAAACTTGTTAGATGAATAAAAAACTATGCTAATCAAGACACTAGAGTACCAAACATGCGACAAGGCTTTTTTGTAATGAACATCATGCCCAGCATGAAAAAGTACTCTTTTTATTGTAGATCGTTTAAAAGTGCACAACAGTTTGGAAAAAAGTGCTTTTCATTTTTCTAGTAATAAGAACTGTGTATCATTCTAAGAGATACTGGACACAGGTTTTTGAAAACAATGTTCTTTTAAAGGTTAATTCTATTCATAAATACTTCACAGGAAAACATTTGATCTGCTGTTCATCCTGAAGACTCTTAAAGGAAAATGTTTTGGTTGCGTTCTCTTCTGACTAGTTCAGGAGCTCAGTCTTACCTGCATTCTAATGCTTTTTTATGTTCCTGATGGCACGGCTTAGACATCCTTGTCTCCATTACTGTCATGATTTCCATATCAAGTGATGAGAATTTTTCTTCATGATTGGTGAAGTGTCATAACATTAATGCAAGTCAATTTGAAGTTTTTTTTCCAAAGGAATCTCTTCCTTCCTAATGAAAACCATTTGAAATAGCAAACCTACTCCGTTTTTCAGAAAGTGATATAATACACCTGTAGAGTACAATGTCCTCGGAGTTGTTTTTTCACCAGAAGAAGAAAACTGCTGTTTTCTTCTTCTTCTATCACCTTAGACTTACTTTATTCAAAACCTTTTTAAACCTTTGAATTTCTATTTTGATAGCTAATTCCTTTCACATTGTGCTATAGCATATGTATTTTGAAAGGCCATTTGTACACATTCAAATGGCTTACTTCTATTCTACTAAGAAATGGCTGTACTTCTAGTAGGGAAACTTCAAGGTCCAGTAAGATTTTATCTTGTACAAAATTTAAAAAACTCCAACTCTTAAAAATGATACCAGAAAATGACATCTGTAAGACTGTGGCAGGAGGCTTTTTCCAGAACAATGTGCAGTTCTTCCCAATTCTATTTTTCCCTCCCATTACTTTGTACACAAAGATTTTTACACAGTCTTCTAACAGTGGCCTGTTACTACTGGGCTAGAGTATTGCCCTGCCAGCATTGGAATTGACTCAAATGCAGTTGTGTTCAAATTTGCTGATGGGACAAGGGTTTTTTGCTGAACACACTTTAGCAAGCAAGAGGGCTTCTTGGCCTTTCGATGCTATGAGTCCCAGAAAAAGATGAATGAGGTGGTGACTTGCCTCGTGTTTTGAAGAGAGATCAAAAACTTATTTCTGGGGTCACCTCCCTTTTGGTACAGAAAGCGCACAGAGGGCTTTGAAGCAGCACTTTCACCCTCTTTGCATTCACTAGTAAATCTGAGACAGAGCTTGCCCCAAGGTTTGTGCAAAAATACTCTTTTGATGCAACTGTTCACCAGACAATATCTCTGGGAAAATTTGCAGGGGCAGAAAGCAAGCCCCTCCCGGGAAATCTACTGAAATGGTTCAGAAGTTATTCCCATTCACTGTTGCTAACCTCTGCTGTCTAGCTGTCGGATATGCTTGGGACCATGTTGAAATAATTCTAAACAATGTACTGAGGCTGCAACATTGAGGAAACATAGGTATTTTCCATAGGTGTCAGGGGAAAATATTTTTATGGGTAAAAATGAGTTCCATAGAAAACAAGAACAGCATGGTAGAAAAAAAATTACATCCATAGAATGAAGATGCCCAGAATTCTTCTTTTGAAGTTACACAGAGTCAATATTTTCTAAATAAGGTTGTGAAACTTAAGAAGAAGGAGGAGTACATTCCACCTGACTGGTGCACAAGTTCATGTTTCCAACTTACAAAAACCATATTATTAAAAGAAAAATGTTCCGCCTTGTGGAAAAGTAGCCCATTCGTAATTGTATCAAAGGTAGGGTTAGATCAAGTATTCCTACAAGACAGTAGTAGTACTATGAAAAGCCTTTTGGCATCTATTTGACTACAGGAAACTTGAGCAAGCAGAAGCGTCTTTCCCTGCTGCAAGCTGTACTTCCGATTTGCTGCTGCTGCTTAAACATTGTCAAAAGAAAACTTGTCAAAAAAGAACTACTCTATACAAGCAACTGGAACTATCCATTGCGTTCCAGCCAATTTGAACTAGAAAATATCAGACACACACTCTAGCTGAATATTCTAATGCATAGATGGAGTATACCATCACAAAGAAATGGGAACGCTGGAGAAAGGAGCAAATGCAGATGAATTTCAGGGAAGGAAATTATTGGAGAGCTACTGCAGTCCCTCGACTTTACAAGAAATGATGTCCAGTAAATCCCAACCAGAAACCTACATAACTCCATTTTGAAGTGAGTTGCATCTATGGTCCTCTGTCCTTCCTAGATGAAGAGACTGTGTTTTGAATCAATCTTCCAAGCAGTATGGCTAAAGACCTTAGATACCTCAATTTTTTTTTTTTTTTTCCAGAAGCAACTGTCTCAAAACCTCTTTAAAGCTGGCTTTTCCCCTTAAGATGCTATATATTCAAAGAGCACCTTCTCATTTAACAGGGTATTCCAAACATCATTTCCAAACTTAGACTAAAAATAACACTCTTCCTAGTTATCTTTCTTTTTTTTTTTTGCAGCTTCCTGCTAACATAGGCAGCAAAGTAGAGAACAGATCCCAGCTCTTTCTGGAACATCTTGAACAAATGCCCTTGCTTGTGTTCCAATCATTCACTTTGCCAAAATCCCTAATGATGAAGAAAAGGTTGTGAAGGCATTACTAGTAGTATGATATGGCAATGTATGGGTGTGATTTATCAAGTAGAATTTGTATCACATAGATGATACTGGCAAACAGCAAATGAAGGGGTTTCTTTCAGCTCTCAGACTGATGTTACATCTCAGTAATTTATTAAAAAGATAACAAGAAGGATATTTTTAAACAGTGAACTTAATTACACCCCTACCCATGGACATCTGAATCTTAGGAATAGACAGTGTCTGATTTAGAAAAAAAAAAAAGAATTATCACAGTTTAAAGAAGCATATGATCATGAACACTTTGCTGATGGAACATAGCCTATTCATTGGCTGAAATGAAGCAGGTAGACAGGACATAGGAAATATTGTTTTGTGGATCAAACATTTATTTTTTTAAAGTGATGCTTACAGATGGTGAACTCACCAACTTCGATATTGCACAGTAGATAAGGGTACCTAACTTGCTCCATCAAGTTATCCCTTGGAATCATCATCCAAGGGCATTTCCCCCTGCCTCTGTGAAAATGTGCCTACCTTTTTCACAATACTTTTGCAGCAGCATTGCTAGGCCTGATCAGCTGGTATGGAGGGTGAATTATCAGCAGCAAGGTGACTGGCCAGGGTCATTTGATTCCATGGATTTTGATCTACCGGATATTTTGAAGACGTGCTTCAGCCCTCTTTCTCAGACACAGCCTTCAAATGGTGCTAAACAATTGTTCGGGCTGTGGACCACATGAAAAAGTACTTTCTGGTGCCTGTACTGGGCCATATGCTCTTTATTCTCTCCCTCAACTTCTCCATCACCTCTCATCTCTTTCACATGAGCTATGTTCAAGGTCCACAGGATACTTTTCACAGAATCTTCAGGCCTGATGCAGTAAGAATGATGAACAGAACGCAGCTGGGATGAATTTTCCAGTTTGGATAAAACCTTTTGTGCACCCAAATCCCCCTATGCCCAGAAAAACCTTCACTAGTACTAGTGTTCTACCTAATCTGCAATTTAGTCTGAAAGAAAAGCTTTTGTCTGAGAGTATCTGAGAGATCTGCATGAAGCACAGATATCTGACCTATGCAATTTTGAATATCAGAGAAAAAAGAAAAAGGCAAGAAGTTTTTCATTTTACTGGTTTTAATTTTCAATTCCATGCACTTTTTCAAAAAGTGTCAATCTCAAATGGCCATCAACATATTTCAGTCATCTGTAAGTTAGTATTCCTATCAAATGTGTTTCAAATCAAAAGAATTTCAAGCCTCTCCTCAAAGTTCATATGCCTAGATTTAGTATTTCTGATCTAGATTAGATGAAAGGAAGACATTTTTTGCTGTTGGGGTGCGGGAACGCTGGAACAGGTTGCCCAGAGAAGTTGTGGATGTCGCATCCCTGAGCGTATTCAAGGTCAGCTTGGATGGGGCTTTGAACAGCAACGAATGCGACCCTTGATGGTAGATAAACAAAGCTTGAATATAGAAGAAACTCAGATTGAAGTACAGGAGCAAATTTTCTCTCAGCTCTTGGGGTAAGTTCAACGTTGTACAAAATTGCATTTCTCTGTGATTTTCACTACTGTAACAGAAAGCTTCATGAAAACTGTGCAGAAGATATCACATTTTAAAAGCGATAAGAACTACAATATCAAACACACGGGATGGGTTTCAACATGGGACACGCTCTGAGAGAAAATCTCTGTATTTCAACACTTCATCCCAATCATTAGGATTTCATGAAGTGCCAAAGAAGGCGGCAAAATGTCCTTCAGGACATTATTTACTGTAGTTCAGCCTGGCCATTAGTTGGAATTGGTGTTTGAACTAATGTCGATGTACCACACACACTTTCCATGCACTGAAAATTACTGTTTACAATGAATAAGCAATGAGGATCAAAATTGATTGAAAGCATCTTAAAAATGTCAAGTATTTCACTGTAAATGATCTAGGATCAAAATACTTATTCTACCTTAGTGAGGGACAAATAAATTCTTCCATACCACGATGGTTTAAAATTGTATAAACCAATGTTTTCTTCTGAAAAGACATCATCTAATTCTTTCTATTTGTAGAAGAAAATCTTCCTAGACATAGAACTCAGTAATTTTAAAGGAACAAATGAAAGGAAAATATTCTGCAAACAGAATTCAATGAAAAGCTGTGTTTTAAATATGAGGTAGATATTAAACAGAATTTTAGTACCAGATATTTGAAATAGTGTACCAGCTATTTTGCCCACAAAGAGTGGCATTTAGCATTTCAGTCTTTTCCAAGGTGTTCATGATCTGCTATGCTGATCTCTGTGCGTGCCTAGGTGTGTGCGGAAGGGGGGGCATGTGAAGGGGAGTGTCTATGTTTGTTTAACCCTCGTCGTGGCAGATTCATGCCTCAGCTCCATCATTTTTTGTAAGAAACTTCCCAGAGAGTGGATATGAAGTTTCATGTTCAAAAGAGATCAATTCCTAAGTCATCCATTTTACTTTACCTTGTAAATCACTTTGTTGATATTGATAAAATATGCTTTGTTGCATGTTTTATCAAATATGCTTTCACGCTACATGGAGGAATGAGAATGTGGAGAATCCCTCCAATGCCTTGCAACTTTTCTGCAAATAGATTTTCAAGGAAATCATCATTTCTCTTTTCAATATGTCTGGGACAGGCATGATGGTGGTGTCAACCTGTTGGAGTTTTTGTTGCTGAGGGAAGTTGTACGAAAGGATTGGTTTTTACATTGACCAGTTACTGAATCAATTGCATGAACACATTTGAAATTCAACTGGGGTTTCCTTTTTCTAGCAGACTACTTCTAGAATTAGCTAGCAGACTCAAGATGACTCTTTTTCTCTGTTTTTGTTTCTTTCCTATTTTCTTGGCTTCTTTGCAACTATCTACACAATTGTAGAACTTTTTTCCCAACTAAAATTGTTTGATAGACTGATAATTAAGATACGCTTTTTACAAGGAATGTTTTCAATCTTTGTTAGAGTTAAGAAAGTTAAGGACATAGGTCCTTTTCTTCCCTTATGAATATTGCAATGAAAAAGTTAAATAAAGACCAACTCTTTATTTTTATTTGGAATCCAAGTAGATAATTCCCATACAGTAATACATTTTGAGGACCGATGTTTGTCATTCTGATGTAAGTTGTCGCTTCTTAAAAACATGCCTTCAGTGACTACGTTGACAACACTTTCGGTGAAGATCCTAACTGGTCTTAGACACACATAGGGAGAAATTTGCTCAGCCAGTGTCAGTCTTAAGCATGCGTCTTAGAAGATCTTTCTAGAGCTGGGGAATTTTCTTATGAAAGGGATTCAGTTATGGAAGAGACAGTTATCCCGGAGTTTTACATTCATCTTGAACATTACTTAAGGAACTTAAATCCCATGTCCATTTGAATCTCGCTCTGCACAGAGCTTTGTCATGCCAGTCCTTGAAATGCATCTCTAAGAGAATTCACTAGCACAGAATGAATGAGGGTGGAAGCGGTCTGTGGGGCTCACCAAGTCCAATCCCCCTGCTTCAACCAGGATACCTAGAGCCTGTTGCCCAGGATTATATCTGGGCTTACTTTTAATGTCTTCAATGATCCAGACTCCACCATCTTTCTGGACACTCTGTGCCATGGTTCAGTCACCATCACAGTAAAAAATCAGTTTGTGATGTTCGGAGGCAATCTCCTGTATTTCAGTGTGTGCCCACTGCCTCTTGTCTTTTCACTGAGCATCATTGAAAAGACACTGGTTCCCTGCTCTTTACACTATTCCTTCCTACATTGCGATGCGATGTAGATAAATGTCAAAAACTTCCCTGAAGTCCAGGCAGACGATATTCTCTTCATCTACCAGGCAAGTTCATTCACCGGAGGACTTTAAAAAGTTGTCAAGCACAAATTTCCCCTGGTAAATCCATGCTGACTACATTATTTTGTCCTCCTTCATGTGCCTGGCAATGCTTTCCAGGAATAGCTACTCCATCAACTAACTTCCTGGGGATAAAAATGAGGCTGGCTGGCTTGTGCTTTTCTGAGTCCTCCTAGTTGCCTTTTTTCAAGATGGGTGACATTTGCTTTCATCCAGTCTTTGCTCACTTTCCTCAGTCACCATGATCTGTCAAACATGATCAGGAGTGGCCTCAGAATAACATCTGCTAACACCCTTGAGACCTGTGCATCCATCTCAACAGGGCCTGTGGACTTAATGGAATACTTACCAATTCAGTGACTATGCCCATAAAAATTTGCATGGGATAAGAGGACATTTTAACATGTACCTGAAGAGTGAGTGAAAAGCTATGGAAACAATCCAAAAAGACAAAGAGTAGAGTTCCCTTTGAGGACAAAGCATCCCATCATGGAGCTGAGCAGCTTTAGATCCAGGTAAGCTTCCTCTCTGAAAGGATGCAGAAGACATGATTTTACCTTATCCAGTAATAAAATGTGTTGACCATTCACTTGCAATACAAAAAATTCAATGATTTCCAAAATTATTGCCTCCTAACTAGACAATAGTGTACTGGCTGGGTATGCCCCTAACAGATGAAAGCACCTGCCTGATGTCTCTTATGCGTGCAGACGATTCGAATTAGGTCATTTGAGTGGGGATTACTGGTCTTCGAATTTTCTTTCTGATGAATTTGGAATATTTACTGAAGCAAGGACCTGAAGATGAGAACTTCATTTCCCATCAGCGCACTCTAACATCCATGGCCCTAATGCCATTGTTTCTCCCCAGCTGAGTCAAGAATTGATGAATACAAAGTGGATCAGCTCCAAAAGGAAAGATCAAGGCTGGATAATATTCTCTCTTGGTAAAGCTATTTATCTCAAATGAAGTGACTGGCTTCAGTGATTTCTCACTGGTCTAAAGCTACAAGGAGGGGGAGATGGACAAGGTTTCCTCGCACTGCCATTCTCTTTGTCACCTCAGTGTTTAATACGGGTATGAAGACATTCCAAAAGATAGCTTTGCAGAATTCATAAAATTCAGTCGTAAAAAATCATTTCTTAGCAGCTGAAATGAAAATAGCAAATAAAATGCAATTAATTCCGTGGAAGATTGAAATGATTGTTTCTTCATTTTGCATTGGAGGATGTATATTGTATAAGTTTGTCTTGCCTTGTTCTCCAGGTTTTGTAACTGGCACACCTTTCCTTATGAACGCACTGTTCTTTTCTAAATACTCTCATATGGAGGAACATGCTTCTGATAAGAAGAGCACTAGGATGTCTTTACTTGACCTTCTATTTTTACTGATGCTTGGTCCTCTGAAATGAATGGTTTTCTAAAATTGAAATGTGCTACTATTGTTCCCACGGGGTAAGCTGCGGACTCTTCCTGTCGGAGCTGTCACTAATCAGCTATTCTCCTATCTGCCTTTAGTAGTTGAATGTTCTGGTCTAAAAGTAGCACCTTCTGTGTAGCCATGCTCTTAGTTGCCAGTCTCATCCTAAATCCAAAGACCCTCCTGCAAAGGACCGCTGGTTCTGTAGTCAACTAAGGAAAAATGACCCGTCCATCCATGCTTTCTGATTTAAAATATTAGGGTATGATGTCCCTAAACAATTCTCTGCAGTTGAACACTACTTATCTTTGGCGTGTTTCTTCAACTCACTTGCAAGTCATTCATGCCTTAGGTTATTGGGAGAATTGCTTCATTTGAAGATGATTAAAAGGGGTATGAGAATACTTTTGTGCTTCTGCTATGAGGATACTTTTCAAATCCATACAAACTCCCTGCAAATGCAAAAACCTGCATCCTGTATTGTCCTAGCTTATAATATCAAAATGCATCCTATTCCCACCCTCAAGAACTGAGGAAACCAGGGGTGGCATCGTTTTTTCCTTCTCTCCTGTTAATGGGCCCATCAATGTCTTGCCACATGACTCAGAGATAACTCCCTCCAGGAGCCATTTCTGTTTCACGGGTAATCAAGGACCCACATCATGACTCAGAACGATATCAGCCCATTGGGAGATGCTCTGCCCAGGGGGTAGGAGCTAAGCATCCCCACCTGGATATCATCTGGGTTTTAGAAGGCAAGTAGCACTATTTCTACTGCATTGCCAGAGGAACGGCCACCCTTAGCCACTGGTTTTCCAGAGGACGAGAGCTACCAGATGGTTTCTACAGAATCACCACTTCAACAAGACCATTTCATCCAAACTGCTTTCACCACCCTAACTAGCAGGATGTCAGTTTGTATTCTGACTCTGTCAGTGGTTTTTCTTTTGTACTCTTGCATGGATTTGGGTTTTTTCCCCTTTTCCTAATAAACTGGATTTCTGACTTGGAGTCTTGCTGCAGTGCTGGATTTCTTTAGCCCAACTAGCTCCCGACACCGACAGCGAGAGTGGGCTGCCCCAAGAAAGCTGTCGAATCCGGGCTGCAGCTGTAGGGCACAGCTGCTCTACGGCACAGGTGGACTGCCTTGGGGATAGAACTGCGCTGAGGGCAGGGACAAGGAACAGGGAGAGGTCTTCTGCATATTTTTCAGTTTACTCCCTGGAGGGTCAAGGACAGAAAGACAATGATTCAAAGGCATCCATCAACTTCTAAATGGGGGGAAGGTCCCAGGGGAGGATACAATCTTTAACCAACTGGGAGAAACTGGGGGTGGTAGACAAGGAGGGGAATACAATGTTGAAACCAGTAGGGGGACTACAGGGGAGGAGAATAACTTGAAGAAACCACTGGGGTTTTGAAGGGTACAAAATTGAGAGGGAAGTTTCTAGAGAAAGGGGCAGGCTTGGGGAGGGGTTGATGTTCAATGGGAGAAGGAACAGGGAACAAAAGGGCAGGTCTTTGGGGAGAGGGACAGCTAGGGCAAAAGCCAACAATACTGGGGGGAAAGGAACAATCCATTCATAATAACATATGCTATAACAGCACAAAATAGGAAGCCTTAGAAAACGGACTACTAGAACTGCAGTACAATAATAAACACACACTGCAACAGAGTGTCTCACTGGTTTGGCTTTCAAAGCAGAAGAGGTGCCAACCTAAAAATTTCCCAACTTCAAGGTTAACTGGCTGCAGTTTTGATTTCCTTCTTCAATATATCACCAAGGCGCTATCAGCTTCTGTAATTGGCTCAGCAGCATGTCTGTTCTTAGTGCCAAGCAGGGATTCACTTTGCCAGGCATGGAGGAAGCTTCTAGGAGCTTTGCACAAAAAATCACTTCTGTGGCTGGCTTCTTCCCTCCCCACCAAAAACCAAGCCATGCCAAACCAACACCTTAACTAATTCGTAGTACTTAGTACGCATCCAAGAATGTCTTTTAAACGATGCTTTATGTTTTTGACCAAACGCACTGAAAAGAAGTGGATCCATAATATTGATAAAAATTGTTCCAGTTCAATAGAAATATTGGGTCATGCAACTCTAGATTACATAGCTGTTTTTTTGTACAATACCCAGAGGCTTTTTTCACCTCCATGGAAGAGCCTAAATGAGGGATGTGGGAGTCCAGGCGGCTCTCCAAAATGCAGTTTATTCCATCCAAGACGTTGCAGCAGTCCAGGGTAGTGGGCAACAGAGCCTGTGCCTACAGCTGTCAGCTCTAGCTACAGGCAGGCCTGGAGACCCTTTGGTTTTGGCACTTTGCTGAGCATCTTCATACAGTAGAACCAATCTATCCCTTAACTATTATCTATAGCCTATCCTAACGACTCTAATTACCATATGTTGCTATTCTCCACTCACTAAAAGTCAGTATATTACAGTTGAAGCGGAAAGTTGTTTTTCAGTTTTCTTGAGAGTGGAAAATTTGGAGAGCTTTTTCTGCTTGCAGCATTTGCTGACTTGTTTGCCTGTGCTAGCTTCCTGCTTGGTAAAAACATCTTCTTGTTTGGGGTGGGTTTATCCTTTGCTGTAAGTCATAAAACCCTCTTCTAACTAAGGTATCCTCGGTTATCCAGTAAGACTGGCTCAGCAATTCTTTTCTTCTAGATCAAAACTTGCTTCCAACTCTATTCCTTCTTCAGACTCCACATTGAAAAATCTTTCTGCCAAGCATACATATCTGTGAGACTTTCTTGTCAAACTTTCATCTTTCCCAACACCTCTAAAGAAATGTTTCCTGATGGTTTGGATCAGAAGATCCAGTATTGCCATCCTGAGATTTTTCTTTCGAAACCCATAAGCTGTGCTCAAGGTGTTGGCTATGTTCTTCATTGTGCCTTGCATCTATTTTGGCTAGAAAGCCAGTGTAGATGATGTCCTTGCTGCAGTAGCCATGGGAAATAAGGTGGAGTGTCTGGCTGATGTACCGGGATGTAGACTATCCAGCACTCCCCCAGGGAGGCGAGGATCCCTAAAGGAATAGAATATTGGCTATGCTCTGGGAGTTTTACAGAGAGAAAGATCCTCACAGCTCAAATGATTTGTCTCCTGGTGTTCTGAGGAGTATGTGGTGAAGAAGAAGGCTGCTGTCTTTTCCAAGAATCTTCCGTGCATTCAAGAGGATCATTGAACTTCTTGTCTGAGAATGAAAGAAATATTAGTAGTAATTAGTACTTTTTCTCTGTGCATCACTGATTGAATTTGGGTAGGCAATATTTTTTTTATTTATTTATTTGAATTATTCATCATAAGGTCTTCCAAATTCCCAAATTCTGCTTCACTTCTTTCTGTTGTAGGCCAGTCTGGTTCATCTTCTCTTCTACTGTATTATTGCAGACCATATCTGAATGGATTTTTTTTTTCATTTTGAACATTTGGTTTAAACTGAATGAACAGAACGCTTTATTTATCCTTATTTGACCAGTTTGCAAGGAAATACAGAATTTTGAAGAGAAGTGACGTGACTCCACTTGAGGTTTTCAATGGAAGAGAAGAATGACGATGTCCTACATTCACAGCATTGTTTACAGTAACATTGCAGCTAGTTTCCAGCAACGAAGGTCAGGTTCTGGAAGCAGGCATGCATGATTGTAGAGAAGTCGAAAAAGTTTCAGTTTGGCCGCTTTTCTTGAAAAATAGCTAATATGTCTCAACGTTGTGCTGAATCTTGTTGTACAGACACTTCTTTTGAGGTCTGAACTCCTTGCTGGACTTCTGTATCTAAGAATCAGATACAGTAAACCTATGTTTCCTTATATGCTGTAAGAATTTGGTTCTAATCTAGAAGAGCAAGAAAAGGTTGCCATATTAATACAAGGTAAAGAACCTGCTAAGAAAGCAGTTAATGGACTGCTTTTTTTATTGGAGCAGTGATTTAGTGGTTGGATGGGTTTTTTTTTTTTTTTTGCTTCTCAATAGAATTTAAGAAGTGGTGGGGTAAGAATGTGTGGATGTTTATAGGTTTGCCTTGAAAGAAGAATTACAGGGGAAACTGTTGTAAAGAATTGATGCAGAGCTCTATGCATTAATGCACTCTTCCGTACAGAGTTTCAGAAGTGAAAACCAAGAGGAGAGAGTGCCGACAAGATGAGAGTGCCGATTTACTAGAATGAATTCAAGATAGCATTCTTTTCTCTCTGAATTACAGCTCTAAACCTCAGGGTAGTAATAGGAAGTACATAACAATCTCAAAGATTTAAAAATGGATGATGAAGTTTTCTATCCAGTAAACTGTAAGGCTTCACATTTTAACCTGGTTTGCATTTTGGCAAAAGCCTGGAATCTTCTGCAATTTGCCAGATAACAAGGGATTTAGAACAGGAAGTATGCAAGTAATCATTTGGAGCCTTCATCTCCCTTCTTAGAACAATGGATACATTTATTATGCTCCTATTTTTATTCCATCAGGGGATTTGATCATGGAAATGTCTAGTCATTCTTTTCTTGTTTTCAACCCCTCAAAGAGCATGAATCCAAACTATTCAGAAGTTCTTGATCTGCAACAGTGACAAGCACTATACTGGTAAGAGTCAGTGGACATTAGCAGATCCCCTATGCCAGCCCCCTATGGCGGGCAGTTCTGGCAGGACTGATGTTTGAGGGGCTGGAATTCTGTGAAATAGAACATTCTATGAATGGGGAAAATGGAAACAGATTCTGAACGTTCAACCCAACACGTGAACAAGTACTAGGGCAGGTAATTTTCTGTGGAAATTTCTTTAGCCCCAGTGTTGTGGATGATGATTACTCTTCCTATCTCCTTTGGTCAGCTGCCAGCACAGTCACGTTACTCTGCTTATGGACAGAAAACCAGAAGAAGTCATTTTTGAACAAAACACCCAGCAGGACCTTAGAGTGTTTTTGCTGCAAAATGTTTCAAGGCAGATAGGGAAACAATTCCATTGTAGAGAGTGTGCTGAGAAGACAAGTTTGGAAGTTAAAAACCATGGGATCTGTTTCTATATATGTCACTGATTTTGCTTATTATCAATTTGGTGGGGTTTCTTGTTTTGTTGGTTTTTTTTTTTGGTTTTTTTTGTTGTGTTTTTTTTTTGGTTTTTTTTTGTTTTGTTTTGTTTTTTTCCTGCATCCTTGAGATGAAAGCATAAGACAGAAAAGTACGGTAAAGTTAAAATACTTTTGAGATGGCTTGTGCTGAAAAACTTGTAGCTACTGCTAAGGCCCATAAGCCAGGTCCTGTTTCATTTCTGAGAAGCTATAAAATTCCCATTGGTAATTTAGTTCTAAGCATCTGTTGTTATGGTGGAGATGCAAATTAAGAAGAACAATTTTTGAATCTGTAGGGATGTGTTTACCATTTTGGAGCTGCCTTTTCAGTCTCTGAGCCATCAATGAAAAGAAGGAGAAGAATCTACACTCTTTTCAACCTGTGGACCATCCACTACTGTCCACGTGCTCAGATTCAAAGCCAAACAATCCTGTCGGGCCTGATTGGGAGGAATTATTTGGATTCAAAATACTAGACTAGTATTTGATTTCCATCAGCACAGTCCATTGGGCACGAATTTTGATATCAATAGAACCTTTCACGGGGATCCATCTTTCTCACCTGCAGTACATTTTAAAGAGAAGAGGCATTGTTGAATGGCTTCAGTGAAAAAAAAATCTTAAATGCACTCTGAATGGAATTGAGATCCAAAGGAGCCAGTATTTCAAGAAAGCCTGAGATGTTGTCTGCCATGAGATCCCTTCTAAGAGGTTCTATTAAGGTACCAAATTCTTCATCAAAATACTGTCAGATTGGTCAGAGGGGAAAAGCAAACTTTTTGAATGGTCCTTTGGGAAGACAGGGCTTGCAGCGAATTTAGTACTTGCTGCTAGGTTGCCTACATTCCAGGAAAGAGTATTAAATACTGAAATTCGACCGATGGTGGATGAAGTCTTTGTGACTGTGAAAGTCCAGTGCATGGCAATCTCAGAAAGGAACGCATCAAAGCCCCTGAAATGCCAACACACAAGTTGTGAGTTGGCAGTGCATGCCAGGTTTTAGCAAACCACAGCAAAATGCTGATTGCAAAACGAGGCCATCAAGTCACATCCGGTATGAAGCAGTAGGAAAGAGGAAAGCAGCTGAGAGCGTCAACCCTGCTAAGTAGTCTCAGTATTCTTATTGCCATTAGCAGAAATGTGAAATGAGTCTATAAAAATTACAAAGGAGGCAAAAGAAAAGGGAGTGATGACTCCTCTGGCATAGTGTTTCCTAACAGGGATCTTCAAAATCCTGTAAAGATTCTCTCATCCTTTAAACTGAAGGAAGGTATTAATGGCAGTAAGGAAATGGCATCAAATGCTAGAAAGACTCTGGGCAGTGTACTTCTAGACAGAAATGCCACTGATGGAAAACCGACTAAACTGGCACCAATGCAGCAGCATTGTACTAAAGCCCAGAAATTGTCCACGGCTTCACTCTCTGCCATTCCTTTCATATGCACACAGCAGCTCTGCAACATTCCTACTCATCATCTCCTTGGCAAACTGGGCGTGAGGGTTCGTAGTGACGCAGAGTCCCCAGGCAGGTGCAAAGGAGAGCCGCTTTCTTGCAAAAGCCAGGCTTTTGAAGCAGACAGGCCTTTATCACTTGCATAGCTTTAAGCCGCAACAAACATAATTCAACCAACCGTCATACCCCACGCTGTGAACATGCAATGCTTCTAGAACTTCTTGATCTACCTCTAATTCAGCTGTCTCACTTTCCCCTAGTCATTTTCTACTTAGCCAAAGTAACGGGCCTCAGCCATGGTTTTACAAGGCCTTCCTTTCGGAAAGTTCTACCTATATGCAACAGCATACCACTAGTTTCTTCACCACCAAGAGTTTAGGTAGATGATTGGCATCTGCCCTTGCGGTGAAACACAATGGGGAGAGAAAATGCTGTTGGAGATGTTCAGTCATTCCATTTTCTAGACAGGCCAAATCAAAAGAAAAGCAAGCTATAGGATTGTGTACTTGCTCTTACAGAACACCTGCTGCCATCTGACAATGAACTAGCAGAAAATCAGCAAGAATGAGACTTGAGGCAAACAACCTTTGGAAGGGAATAATGGGTTGATAAATAAAGACAACAGTTTCCAGGCTCTTGAGATACTTTAAATGACAGCAAAGGATTTGAGAGCAGAGGCTGAACTGGTGGGGAAGGATTCAAAGAATCCCAAGAAAAACATGACCAAAGAATAAAAGAACCCCAAGAAAAATAGGGGCAACTGACCTGTTAAGGCCTTCAGGAAATCAGTGGCCGCTGATTTAGATAGGCCATTCAAGTTCATTTACTGGTGCACCTTCCACTCCTATTTCACCTGTCAGCATCACAGGGTGAATTGAGACCTTGGAATCAAGATTATTTGGGATTCTGTTCTTAGCTTTAGGAGAGAAGTACAGCAGATGAAGTACCTGTTACTGATGTGATACCCAGGAACACAGAGTTGACACATTTCATTGAAGTCCAATCACAACTAGCAATACTAAGAGGATAGGATTGGCGCCTTTTCATGACGCTCTTCTTGTTACGCAGCCTGCTCTGATTCTGGTGAAACTTTTTCATTAGCTTCTCTCTAAAAAGGAGAAAAACCAATTAAATGTCCCTCCCTGCTGATGCTAATCGAGTCAGAGGTCTATGAAAGGGCCAAAAATATTCGGAATTCTTCTTAGACAATGGAAATGGAAGCAGAGCTACCAATCTATTTCCTTGCAACATATCCCTAAAACTCATTCCCTTCTATTCATCACTTATGTATAGCCAGCAGTACATTCAGGAAAAGATGAAACTGACTGATGTCAGCAAGGGAAGGACTTGAAAGAACTATTCCCATGAATCATCGTATAGACAGTAACTCTAGCATTAAAATCAGAACCCTTTTAGTAAGTATCACTTATGGGAAATTCAGGACTCCTGCACAATGGACCAAGAGGATTAAGCAGAAGCCGTTTATGCTTTACATGATGCACTTACTCATTCTGACTCTCTGCACACGCTAGTCACGCTTTTCTTATTGGTGCCTTTGTCTTGTCCACGCATTCTGCGTGCACCTCTCAGAAGATGTGTTTCCTTACAGTCCAGGTACTTTGCCCCCCCCCCCCCCCCCCCCCCCCGTTTTGGAGTTCTTGTGGTCTTGGAATTTAGTTTCTCAGCTTTTCCTCTCTTGTTTTAGCAAGGCTTATGTCTTGATGAATTCCAGAGGGCCCTGAGAAAATTCTGAGAAGAACCGTTCCACGCTGGATGGCTGGTGCAGCCCGTAGTCTAAGCGGTTCAGATACATTGTCACAATTGCCCCTTCTTCTTGCACCAGCCAGATCTTTTCCAATGTCATTTTTAGCAAGAGGCACACCAGTTTCACCATGCATGGAATAACACAAAGCAATGAAATAATGACTACTGGTAAAAACAAAGCTCCATTTACGAGATCTTTCAACCACCCAGTTCTTTCCCATCCCTCAAACCATTGATGCAAACCCCACTCGTTCCCAGTCAATTTCTTCATATTGTCTTGTACTTGTGTGAGTTTCGTATGAATGGCTGCAGAATGGTCCAAAAGATTCATGCAACATATTCCTTATAAAATTCCTAACACTCGTACCCATGTGCTAGTAACAATAAATCTATTTCACCTCCTATTTGCAGTGTGCTATATCTAATAGGATCTACGTCAGTGAGCACCTGACTTAAAATAGAAGAAGTTACGATAAGTCGTTTGAACATCCAGCACCCCAAATGATTAAAAGCAGCCAAACCTTGATAAGCAGCGCCATCTAGCGTAAGGAAGAACACAGTTATTCCTGCTGGAACGAGCAAAACTCGACATAATGGTGCCAATCACGTCTTTAGCTAGTGTTCCTCTCTAGGTATTCCCGGAAACGAAAAAGCGGCTTCCTCCAGCAAAACCCATAATGAAGGTAAGAGAGCCCGCCGAAGAGCGGCTTCTGTTAAAAGAATCCGGCTACCGGCACCTACCTTCGGACAGCTGCGTATGCCCGTCTTCTGCGTCTCTTGCCGCCTAGACCTTAGCGAAAAGCTTTTCCAGGCATTATCTCAAAAAGGAACTCTGCCAGCACAGCAAGCGACCCACGACGGTTTTCATGAAGGTACTCGAGTTCTTACCATCTCATGGAGAAAAGAAAATGTAAGATTGACCAGGAAGTGCTGCATAAGGTTTAGAAGGATGCAAAAGAAAGCTGTCCAAGAACTTTTTCCCTACTTATGGTAATGCAAGTTGAAACTGTTGGAAAGTGGTTAGTTATCGTTTTCCCTCAGTTTGAGAGCTGCTCACTTAATCCCAGTGCTGTGCTTGACTTCTCAGCATCGGCCGAGCTCTCCGGCTGCCGGAGGCGAAGAAGCGGCTTTTTCGCGCCCAGAGCTTTCTGCCGGTCGCGGTGCGCTCCGAACCGCGGCTTCTGCCGAAAGCCGCCGGGGACCGGCACCTACCTTCGGACAGCTGCGTATGCCCGTCTTCTGCGTCTCTTGCCGCCTAGACCTTAGCGAAAAGCTTTAACAGGCATTATCTCAAAAAGGAACTCTGCCAGCACAGCAAGCGACCCACGACGGTTTTCATGAAGGTACTCGAGTTCTTACCATCTCCTGGAGAAAAGAAAATGTAAGATTGACCAGAAAGTGCTGCATAAGGTTTAGAAGGATGCAAAAGAAAGCTGTCCATAAACTTTTTCCCTACTTATGGTAATGCAAGTTGAAACTGTTGGAAAGTGGTTAGTTATCGTTTTCCCTCAGTTTGAGAGCTGCTCACTTAATCCCAGTGCTGTGCGGCTTCGTTCTTGACTTCTCAGCATCGGCCGAGCTCTCCGGCTGCCGGAGGCGAAGAAGCGGCTTTTTCGCGCCCAGAGCTTTCTGCCGGTCGCGGTGCGCTCCGAACCGCGGCTTCTGCCGAAAGCCGCCGGGGACCGGCACCTACCTTCGGACAGCTGCGTATGCCCGTCTTCTGCGTCTCTTGCCGCCTAGACCTTAGCGAAAAGCTTTTCCAGGCATTTTCTCTAAAAGGAACTGTGCCAGCACAGCAAGCGACCCGCGACGGTTTTCATGAAGGTACTCGAGTTCTTACCATCTCCTGGAGAAAAGAAAAAGTGAGATTGGCCAGAGAGTGCTGCATAAGGTTTAGAAGGATGCAAAAGAAAGCTGTCCAAGAACTTTTTCCCTACTTATGGTAATGTAAGTTGAAACTGTTGGAAAGTGGTTAGTTATCGTTTTCCCTCAGTTTGAGAGCTGCTCACTTAATCCCAGTGCTGTGCGGCTTCGTTCTTGACGTCTCAGCATCGGCCGAGCTCTCCATCGGCCGGAGGCGAAGAAGCGGCTTTTTCGCGCCCAGAGCTTTCTGCCGGTCGCGGTGCGCTCCGAACCGCGGCTTCTGCCGAAAGCCGCCGGGGACCGGCACCTACCTTCGGACAGCTGCGTATGCCCGTCTTCTGCGTCTCTTGCCGCCTAGACCTTAGCGAAAAGCTTTTCCAAGCATTTTCTCTAAAAGGAACTGTGCCAGCACAGCAAGCGACCCGCGACGGTTTTCATGAAGGTACTCGAGTTCTTACCATCTCATGGAGAAAAGAAAATGTAAGATTGGCCAGAGAGTGCTGCATAAGGTTTAGAAGGATGCAAAAGAAAGCTGTCCAAGAACTTTTTCCCTACTTATGGTAATGCAAGTTGAAACTGTTGGAAAGTGGTTAGTTATCGTTTTCCCTCAGTTTGAGAGCTGCTCACTTAATCCCAGTGCTGTGCTTGACTTCTCAGCATCGGCCGAGCTCTCCGGCTGCCGGAGGCGAAGAAGCGGCTTTTTCGCGCCCAGAGCTTTCTGCCGGTCGCGGTGCGCTCCGAACCGCGGCTTCTGCCGAAAGCCGCCGGGGACCGGCACCTACCTTCGGACAGCTGCGTATGCCCGTCTTCTGCGTCTCTTGCCGCCTAGACCTTAGCGAAAAGCTTTTCCAGGCATTTTCTCAAAAAGGAACTCTGCCAGCACAGCAAGCGACCCGCGACGGTTTTCATGAAGGTACTCGAGTTCTTACCATCTCCTGGAAAAAAGAAAATGTAAGATTGGCCAGAGAGTGCTGCATAAGGTTTAGAAGGATGCAAAAGAAAGCTGTCCAAGAACTTTTTCCCTACTTATGGTAATGCAAGTTGAAACTGTTGGAAAGTGGTTAGTTATCGTTTTCCCTCAGTTTGAGAGCTGCTCACTTAATCCCAGTGCTGCGCCCCTTCGTTCTTGACGTCTCAGCATCGGCCGAACTCTCCGGCTGCCGGAGGCGAAGAAGCGGCTTTTTCGCGCCCAGAGCTTTCTGCCGGTCGCGGTGCGCTCCGAACCGCGGCTTCTGCCGAAAGCCGCCGGGGACCGGCACCTACCTTCGGACAGCTGCGTATGCCCGTCTTCTGCGTCTCTTGCCGCCTAGACCTTAGCGAAAAGCTTTTCCAGGCATTTTCTCAAAAAGGAACTCTGCCAGCACAGCAAGCGACCCGCGACGGTTTTCATGAAGGTACTCGAGTTCTTACCATCTCCTGGAGAAAAGAAAATGTAAGATTGACCAGGAAGTGCTGCATAAGGTTTAGAAGGATGCAAAAGAATTTTTTCCAAGAACTTTTTTTCAGCTTATTGTAATGAGCTATACTGGAGGCTCAGACCATTCTTCTTCTTGGAATTGGTGAAGGATGCACAAGCACTGCTGATTGTGCTTCGTTGTGGTACAGGTAATAAATAGTTGATTGTTTTAATAAAAAAACACTTGAAATGCTAAGAGACGAATTTTAAAGCATAATTAATTGGAGAAAGATTCCTAAACTTGTGGCCGGTTTCCCCAACCCATCTATTGATTGCAAACGACATTCCTTGCTGTTGTTCTGGTGCATGAACCAAAGCCCAGTGATGTCTACTACTTAAGAAAGAGGTTCTACCTTCTTACTAGAATATGTTCTTACCCTTTTAAAACACTACCCCGAACATTAAGAACAAGAGATTACCTGATGAAGTAATGAAGTGCTTTGGTTGAAAGTAAATTGCATTTGAAGGAAACGGGTTTGGGGGCGAGCACAGGAAGATCTCCGAAGTAGAGTGCCAGCTTAGTTCTCTGCTTCAGAGATAAGTGAAGCAATTCAGGAATGTCTTTCCGTGAAAATAGTTTACAGATCTTTCTGCACAACAGGTAACCACCAGCATCAGAATGTGTGCAAATAACAGACTACTCACTACAAGGTTGTCATCCATGAGTGGTAAGGCAACTCAGACTCATAGCAGTGGTTTTGCTCTTGTGCCTCATAGAATAGACAGAAAAGAATGCGGAAAACTAATTTTTCCATCTAGTTTCTTTCAGTATTGGTTCCAGGACTATTTTCCTACCCTCAGGAGACAGCAAAAACTGTCAACAACTGAAATGCTTCAGAACTTGAAATGATCTGAATGGCAAATATTTCTCCTCAAATAAAATTTAAAACGTAAGTCATAACGGTAAAACAGATCGAGCTATTTAAAGATGAATGTTCTAGACTTACTAAAACATTCCCAGAGATAACTATTGTGTCCTAAATCTGTTTAAAAGTCCAGAGTTCCTGGTAAAAAAACTTCTATGCAGATGAGGTAGCTACATGATAGTCTCTTTCCAGCTTAATTATACTCTTCACTCTCACCACCTCTACCAGTTGATTTTCGTAAGTTCTTAGAAAACAGTACTTTAACTTTTTTAGTTCTATGAAAAAAAATGACAGTGACAAGAGTTCTTTGCACTGCCTGTTTTCTGAGAAGCCTGACCATCAAGCCTTAGGAACTTGATCATGAGTTTTATTTCATCTCAAAGTAAATTTTAAGGGCGTGGCAGAGAGAATGGGAGCCTCATGCAAAACAGTTTAGGCTTCTAATTCTTGTATTGTCCTACTTACCTACGACAAGAACTGGAAAGAGGATAGATTCCAGTTAGCAGCTGTTAAACATTTGCACATACTCTTCTGCTAAAGAAGAGGTCAAGGATGGTTTTCTGGCCCTCCCTCCACAAGCTGCAGCTTCCTTCAAGGCACTTTCACCTGTTGTGGCATGGAGCTTTCCAGCAGCTGCACTGTAGGTATGTGTTCCTCCATGGTTCTCTAGGGACTGCTGGGAGACAACCTGCTTCACTAGGATATCTCCAGGGACTGTGGGGGATTCTTTGCTCTGTCAACTGGAACACCTCCTCCTCCTTGTCTTACTGTAGTATCACGGAGCTGCTTCCCATACTGGATTTTCCCCTCACTTGCCACTGCCCATTCATATGTTTTGTGCTTTTGACAATATATTCTCACAGAGACTGATGGGCTCAGCTGCAAAAATGTGTCTTGCTAGAAAATGACATGCTCTACAAAACCATGATTTTATAGAAAAGAATAGTGGAAGTACAAATATACTGCTAAAGGTCCGGAAACTTGACAGTGCTTCATTGTAATACATCCCCTGATTTTGCCTTCTTTCTCCTTAAGATCTGGAAAGAATACTGGGCAGGAGACAGTGTTGTTTCAAGGAAAAGACTTTTTTAGGATTCTAGGGTGCATCTTCAACTTTCTTGAGAAAATTGAGAAAAGGCCCTTTGTCTTTTGTGATAAATATCATTAGGCAGTAGGGACAAATTCTGACCAACAAGAGCAGGTCAAAATCTGGTGAGATCAAGCAATATACCTTGAGTGGCCAGGACAGAATCATAGAGTGGTAGAATCAGTTGAATTGGAAGGGGCCCGTCAGGAGCATCAAGTCCAACTTCTGGCCCTGCATGGGACCTTCCTCAAGAATCACACCAGATGCCTGAGAGCAATGTCCCAAAGGTTCTTGAACTCAAGATAGGTGTGATGCTGTGAGCACACCCTGGAGAGACTCTTCCAGTGCCCAGCCATCCTCTGGTTAAAAAACTTTTTCCTGATACCGGACCTGAGCCTCCCCTGACTCAGCTGCATGCTATTTCCTCCAGTTCTGTCCTTGTAAACCTCATTGGAGAACTTTCTGATACCTTCATGTCTTTTTTCATTGTGGTACCCAAAACTGCCCCCAAGCACTCAAGGTGAGGCCGCCCCAGAACACAGCAGAGCAGAGCAGAGCAGAGCAGAGCAGAGCAGAGCAGAGCAGGACAATGCCCTCTCTTGCCCAGCTGGTGATACTGTGCCTGATGCACCCCAGGACAGGCTTGGCCCTCCTGGCTGCCAGGGCACTGCTGATACCCATTTAGCTTGCCATTGGCCAGGAGCCTGGCTTCCTTTCAGCCTCTGGCTCCCTAGTCTATACACACACACAGAGCAGGATTGCCCTGTCCCAGGTGCTGAATCCAGCACTTGTCATCGCACAACTCCCTAAGGTTGGGGATTGCCTGTGGGAATCCTTGAAAACAGAGGATTTTGGGAAAGCTGCAAAAGGCAGGCCTCAGAGACAGCAGAACTGTGCTTGGAGCTAAGCAGTAGTCATAAGGTTTGTCAGCAGAAAAATGATAGAAGAAGTAGAGAAGTAAGGACAAATAGAACAATGGCCTGTGTATTAAAGCTTGACATGAAGAACTCCCTAAGCTACAGCAAAGTAGATCTAGCCAGATGTTAGGAAGTTCTAAGCTTAATAATGGAGCTCTGTGCATTCTATCTTAAGGCTTACAAGCAGGTCTTTTATTCAAAAGAAGCAAGCGTTCTTTGAACCAAAGTTCTGTGTGCTTCTAGGGATCGGAAAGAACTAGTGTCAATATGCTTTTGCTTTGTGGGATTGGTCAAAAAGCTTTTCAAGTAAGTTGTAACATGAAGTTCTTTTTCTGCTGCTGGGGACGTGAGCTGCTGGCATCTTCCCACTGTCATAACCATGTCATGAGACTGATGCTGGAAAATACAACAGCTTGGGACGCCTTCCCCAGCAGTCCCGCCCCTTTCGTGATTTGTGCATAGACTCCCGGCCAGCCATAATTGCCCATCTCTCTTATTTGTCAAGATCTCTCTGCAGTGTCTCACTGGCCTCAAGGGAGTTAGTTGACAGCTCCTCCCAATGTAGCGTCTCTGGCAAACTTGCTTAATATTCCTTCAAGTGCCGAGTCCAAGTGCTTCAAAAGATGTTGAAGAGAACTGGCCCAAGGACGATACTGTCTTAGCCACTGAAATTAGCGCTTCATGCTTCTTCTTGCTCCTTAGTGCAGAAATCACAACAAATATCTTCTTTGTTTCTTTTCTATCCATGCAGATATCTTTGCTTATGCTCATGCTTTTTATCCCAACAGCAGCTGACACGACATTTACATACAGAGCAAGAGCACGCTTTTCCTGCTGTTACTAGACTTAACAATTTTGCAATCTGTCAATCAGATACCTTTGCAACTGAAGTCAGACCTTCAGCATTTCTCATCAAAAGAGTAGAATGTCCTCAGAAGTAGAGAAAACTTTGCTGCATACTCTGTAAGCCTGCAGAATAGATCATAAGGAGTTAGCATCACAATCATTTCAGCACTGACCCTATACTTGAGCAGGGAAAAAACTTCAAAGAACAGCTAATTAATGCAGCAACATAATCTAAGGAATAAAGCAACTAGGATCTTCCAAACTGGTCCCTGCGGTAGAAATGTACTTGTAAGAATACAGAAGGTAAAAGATATGGTTTGGAAAGGCTACATCCTTGCTAAGCTAAATTGGATCTCATCCTGTAGATGAAAGATCAAGAAGCTCAAAGTGGAGCTAGAGAGACATGTCCAGATCATGAGATAGAGCAAAGCATTTTTCAAGAGAATTAGGCATTTTGGTGGACTGGGCAGTTAGGTTAAATCTGCCACACTTACTCAATTTTGGGGACTGAATTGTGGAGTGCTAAACCATATCTGCTGCTCTAGAAAGTAAAAGAGACACATCCAAATGGTATGGCTAGTGTGAAGACTCTCACTCTCTATTGCTAAACATTTCATAAGCTATTAACCGGTCATAGGAACAAAATGAAATAAAGCCATTATACCATCTTGGAATGGAAAAATATGTTCAAAATATTTTTTTTCCTTCTGTTTTCTTCCTCCTTTTTTTTTTTTTTTTTTTTTTTTTTTTTTTTTTTTTTTTATCCCAGAAGATATGATTCATAATTTCAACCATTCTGGAATGCTTTCAATAGATGAAGCCAGCATAGTATTTTTCTAACAGGCTCTTGCCCCTTACCTTCTTCATTACTGTTTTGGAATATACTCCACAGTCATTTGATCTCAGTCAGTTTTTTATCTCTCTCCCCCCAAGACAAATTTTAAAGGACTACCTAACCACTAAAAATCATCATTTCTCTGGTTTCTCAAAGCTTTTTGAGAAAGTTGTTTTGTTTTGGTTTTTTCATATTGCATCATTCCTAATGTCTTCAGACCTACTACAAGTGGAAGTTCAAATAAATCTTACCTTAAAGAGACTGTGAAAGATAACAAACTGCCAGTCTTGGTATTTGTATTTTTCTAAATCCTTTTGATTTCAAGGTTGCCTTCCTGAATGCGCAGTTTAATTAGAAAACATTGTGTTTCTAAAGGAGACCCAGTTCAATTGCTTCTGCAAGTTCACCTTCATTTTGTAGGATTGTACTTCAAGAAATCTTGTTTCATTCAAACATTAAAAGAGTAGATTTGACATCATATGTGACCCTTTCATCTCTCTCATCTGTATTTCATTGCGTGAGTTTCACAGTTGCCTCCAAGAAGATTCCTTTCAATTCGCATAGCATGTTATCTGAAGATCTGTCTGCTTTCTTCACTTGCTTGAATGGGAAGACATGGGAAATACATTCTGAAGGTTATCTTTTACAGTCTACTTTTACCTACCAGTGTGCTTCTATTGACTAGAACCAATTTCAGCTGGAAAGGACATATTGTTCTGATCTGCTCATACCAAGGGGGGATGATGTTTTCTTAACTGATCTCGGAGGGCAAAAGACAAGATGGAAAAGGGATTGCAGTATCACTCCAAACAAATGCACCTTTCTAGAATGACCACAGCAAATGCCTTCAAGGAATTAGGGAGAGGAAAAAAATAGAAAAGAGGGGGAGAAAGAGAGAGGGAGTATAGCTACCAAATGGAGAGAGATGAAGTCCTCGCAGCCCAGCCGATGGAGTTCTCCCAGGGGAGATCTCAAAGTCCTGGTTATCTCAAGGTTCTATTCTAGTCCATTGCTGAGGGGGGAAACAGATCTAGAAATGGCTGAGGGGGAGCAGATACAATAAAGCGCAAGTCTATTGAAATTGCTGAGGGGGAAAATGGTATTGAAGACGGGTACAGACAGTCCATGTTCTCAGCAGGAGAAGTCAATATCAATATCAGCAGTGAGTGGGAGCTATTGTTTCAGGACTGGTTTCTATAGGAAACCAGTCTAGGTCCCGCGAACACATCTGCAGGCAACACTTAGCAGGCATCCTGCTTCAGTCAGGCCAGCAGCCCTGGATCAGAATTACGGGCGTCTCAGCCTCAGTCCTTGGGAGGGGGGCTTCAATCTGCGTCCCTCACGGTGGTAGTGGAGCAGATGAAGGATTTTCCATGGGCGGCTACCACAGTTGCCCCAGCAAGTTCATCTGGCCAAGAGGTGGGAAAATTCCTGGGCTGGTGTCGCGAAGCACGTGCAGGCCCATAGGTCATCTCGCCCCTTGGCAGGCCCTGCTAGAAGCAGTCACTGTAGACACAGCTGCCAACAATCACTTGGCAGGCCAGAATTCTGCTCAGGGGCCTCAGGATTTCTGGCATTCCTCTCTGACCGGCATGCCAGCATTCCAGTCAGGGTCCTCAGGGTCCCGATGTCTGTCCTGGGGACGGTCGTGAGGCAAATGAGGGGAACTTCGGACTGTCTTTCACATGGATCAGAAAATCAGTTTACTAAAATGGCCAAAAAAGAATGTGTAACATTTAGAATTGAGGAAAAAAACAAAAACAAAACCAAACCCAAAGCATTGGAGCAATATCATTCTAGAGAATGCCATGTATCTATGAAAAGTACAAAAAACTTCTGTTTTCAAATGCACTTACAAATCACCTTTTTGCATCTGTTTTGGGTTTTTTTTTTGTTTGGTTTTTTGGTTTTTTTTTTTTGTTTGAAAGCTCTGGCACTTATCTGATTCTTTTTTGAGCTAGTTCAGCTCATTAATCTGGTAAGAAAGCAGCTAAAAGTAAAGAGAAAAACCTATGGGGACCAGGATGCCACTTCAGCCACGTTGTCGTGAAGCATTAGGTCAGCCTTCTGTGTTGTAGAAATATCTCTGTCCTAGATGAAAATCAATGCATAGCACTATCTTCTTTTAAACTTTGTCCTTGCTACTGGGTTCCTGAATGATCAAGATGCTTTCAAACCAAACAACAGCCAGCCCTCTGAGATACTCCCCAAAGTATTGCGATGGAATAACTTGATCAGGAGGAAGAGCTCGCTATGCAGAACCTGAATATGAGGTCAAGAATGCTTTGTTGTGGATTACCATAGTTTGGGATTGTTTATCTCTTACCCCACCATGTAGGTCTAGGAAAAAAATTAGGTAGCCACAAGGCTTTTACAGCTGTTCTTGTATTTTGGGATAGTAAGGATTTAGGGGAGTAAACAAAACTGTGGTGAGTTTTCATGTCAGCTAACCCATCAGCATCAATGAAAAGAATATTATCTTCCTTCCTGCACAAAGGATGTTTCATGATGCCTGTGATGTCAGGGACTTAAAAACGAAGACCATTGTGATTGAAAGGAAGCACTGGCATGCCACAAGGTAACTGTAGTGAGCTGTGTTTCCTCCTCAGCTTCACTGTGAGAGTAGAATTTTAATGAGCAGTTCCAAAACTTGGTCTTAGCATAGTCTGGTGACATATCTCAAAGGAGCAGTGTCCTAGGGTGACTTTATGATGCTTGTATCCCCAGTCATCTGTTCTCTTAATGCTGGATATGATATTCTCTGCCTTCAAGACTGGTTCTGAGAGCAAAGGTGGGGAGAAGAAGAAGCACCGAGTTTCTTATCAGAGGCTGCACTCCTTAAAAAGCAACACTCTTCCACATTCTGCGCTGCACTGTGTTGTCTGGGCACTGACGGAGCAGAACAGAGCGCTCATTTGCTTTTTCGTTGGTTCAGCTGGCTGAGGCAGATTTTTCCCTGGACTGTTTTTTTTTTTCCTTTCCCTTTTCTTGGAACGTTTCGAATCTGCTCCGGACTGGGACCTGGGAAGCACTGGGAACTTGCACTCTGTGGCCTACTGGGGCCTACCCTGGGCAGCAGCCTTCCCCATTGCCGGAGGGGTTGATAACAGAGTGAGCACCCATAGGAGAGACTTTCTGATTTGTCATCTCTTCAGTGCGGCAAATGAGTTTTGTCATGTGGCATTGTTCATTTTTTTGTGCTGGGGAGTGCTTTGCCTGTTAAAGAAACAGCTTTTTCCCACTTCTCTCCCCAAACCAGTTGAGGGAAGGGGCTGTGTGGGTGGGCTTTCGGTGGGGGGGAGGGTGCAGTGGCCCTTTGTGTGAGGTTTTCTGCCAAATTTGCCCTAAACCTAAAGGACAATCAGGATGTGCGTCTTAGAGAATTGTGGTTGGAACTTTGGTTGGAAAAGACCTTTAAGAACATTGAGTCTAAATGGAATTAGCAAATGCAACCATCAAGAAATGCTTTGCTGTTTGAAGAGAACGTGATTTATCTGGTAAGCTTTGCAAGTATTTGTGTCATCACAAGCACACATGACCAATGCATTAGATGGGAATATAATAAGAAACCTGTGCAGATCAACAGAATGATTCTCAGGGTAGGATATTTGCATGTTTCATCTGTCTTCCTGACTTCTTCAAATGAATTCTTTTTAGAAAGTAATGATTGGAATTGTTACTCTTTTGACAGTTCTGAGTGTATTACTGACCTTTTTGGCATATGAATGCCAAACGGGTTAATTCACCTCGTTTTTCAGATAAGGACCGAGATTTAGTGTTGCTTCAGCTGGGGGCAGAAACATTGAAATCCTCCCGCCTCCTTCTTAGTACCTAATTTCTATTACAAAATCAGTGCACAATCTTGACCCTTAAGGTCCACTTAGCTCAGTTTATACCAACAGGGTGACATTAGCAGGGCTCACATGATGCTGCACACAGAAGCCCTCAGTGTGCAGCTCTAGCAGACAGTAATTCCATGCAGTTGGACAATCCCTGTGCAGACTTTGGATCACCAGAAGCGTTCTTAGTAGAACGAGACAGATTTAATGGAGAGGTCTCTGCAGGAAGTGGCCTGAAGAAGACAGCAGAAATCCCAGCTGTGTGTTTGTAGAAATCAGTTGAAGGCCATTTACAGAAAAAAGATCTTTAAATCTAGCTAGCTTTTTCTGCAGATTATTTGTAAACTATATGCATTACACGGACAGTTTCACTGAGCATCTGAAATACAGCTGCGTTTAGGGGGATTGAATCAGGGTTGGGAAGCAGTGAAATAAAGCTTTTCAGGAATACCTGACATCCAAGTCCCGCCGAAATTTATCCGTTTTTTATGTCCAGATGCTTTTGAAAATAATGGGTGACCATTTGGCTACCTCATCGTTTTAATCAGAAATACAAAGAGAATTTTAAACTCAAATCTTTTATAGCTTGAATATTTTTCTTTGTTTATTTCCTACTTTCCAATTCAGTTCTACAAATCATATGATTAGGTAATGAGAACTCATGCTGTATAAAAATATTTAATGCTATACTTCCAAGTTAAGGCCATGTATTTCCTGGAACTGTTTCAAAAAAAAAAAAAAAAAAAAGCCTATCTGGATTCTTTCTTCCCCACGCTCATTATTAGATGAAAATCATTTCAATATACTATTTTGACTTTAGATGGTGCAAGATTATATTCAGAAATTCAAGCCTCTACTGTTAGGTTGTTTACATGGTTTTCTGGCCCTTCTAACTTTGCGCAACCACTCTTTGCAGCTATATATTTTTGCAGTAAGGCATCCCAGGGGTCTGTGAGAAGTTTTAATGTCAAGCAGAACTAACATGTAAACTACACGTGACATACTCAACATATTTCACTTCAGAAAGTTACAGTATGCTTAGACGGGATGAAATAGGAAACAAATAGACTTAACACAGTATTTCTAAATCTTGGAAATCTGTTACCTGAACTTTGAGTCACTTTGCAGGACTCTGTAGAAATGCAAACGTGAAGTCCAAGGAGTAGAGCAGAAGGCGTATTGGGCAGGGGGACAGAAGATTGCTTTGAAGGGTGATGTAAGCAAGATTGCATCCTATAAAGAGAGCAGCTGCTTCTGCTGGTGCCAACATCGAGAATTTGTGCCACTGGCCTAGTTTTCTGGGGACTTTTGACCTGTACGCTCTTGAGGGCTTGCAGATGTGAATTAATCTGTCCTTTGATCTTTTCTTTCATTTGAATGTCTATGACCTGTTTTGGTCTTGTGTACTGTACTGTATTGTTTTATAAACATACTTGTTTCCACTGTTTGAAAGCTGTAGTTGAAAGTTAGGTTGCAATTATGAGTTGGCTGTCAAAAGAATTAATTTTCTGCTTTAAGCAAAATATCAATAGACGCATTCAATCCACTCCTGTGATACAGATTCATTTTGAATTTACAGGGTAATTTGCATTAGTGGTTGTACTGCATGAGCAATAAATATGACTTTCTTGGTTTCTAATGATGATAATAGTTCTCTTTGTATTACTGTAAGAATTGAATCCACCATCATTCTTTTCCTATTATTATTGTGCTGTAAAGGAAAAACAGTTTTGCATTAACCAAGAGGTAAAATGCATGTATTTAGCATCATTCTTGCAGGTAGTCCTCAATTCTGAAAAGACCTCTCAGAAGCTGCATCAAACGGGAAAGCCAGACGGATGGCAGAATGCAGAAGCTGCCGTTTAGGATCGAGTACAAAATGACACCCAAGAAATTCTTCATGGATGCTGCATAAGTACAAAGACGCCACTATTTCAAGGTGAAAAATAGTCAATGTGAAACTTGTTAGATGAATAAAAAACTATGCTAATCAAGACACTAGAGTACCAAACATGCGACAAGGCTTTTTTGTAATGAACATCATGCCCAGCATGAAAAAGTACTCTTTTTATTGTAGATCGTTTAAAAGTGCACAACAGTTTGGAAAAAAGTGCTTTTCATTTTTCTAGTAATAAGAACTGTGTATCATTCTAAGAGATACTGGACACAGGTTTTTGAAAACAATGTTCTTTTAAAGGTTAATTCTATTCATAAATACTTCACAGGAAAACATTTGATCTGCTGTTCATCCTGAAGACTCTTAAAGGAAAATGTTTTGGTTGCGTTCTCTTCTGACTAGTTCAGGAGCTCAGTCTTACCTGCATTCTAATGCTTTTTTATGTTCCTGATGGCACGGCTTAGACATCCTTGTCTCCATTACTGTCATGATTTCCATATCAAGTGATGAGAATTTTTCTTCATGATTGGTGAAGTGTCATAACATTAATGCAAGTCAATTTGAAGTTTTTTTTCCAAAGGAATCTCTTCCTTCCTAATGAAAACCATTTGAAATAGCAAACCTACTCAGTTTTTCAGAAAGTGATATAATACACCTGTAGAGTACAATGTCCTCGGAGTTGTTTTTTCAGCAGAAGAAGAAAACTGCTGTTTTCTTCTTCTTCTATCACCTTAGACTTACTTTATTCAAAACCTTTTTAAACCTTTGAATTTCTATTTTGATAGCTAATTCCTTTCACATTGTGCTATAGCATATGTATTTTGAAAGGCCATTTGTACACATTCAAATGGCTTACTTCTATTCTACTAAGAAATGGCTGTACTTCTAGTAGGGAAACTTCAAGGTCCAGTAAGATTTTATCTTGTACAAAATTTAAAAAACTCCAACTCTTAAAAATGATACCAGAAAATGACGTCTGTAAGACTGTGGCAGGAGGCTTTTTCCAGAACAATGTGCAGTTCTTCCCAATTCTATTTTTCCCTCCCATTACTTTGTACACAAAGATTTTTACACAGTCTTCTAACAGTGGCATGTTACTACTGGGCTAGAGTATTGCCCTGCCAGCATTGGAATTGACTCAAATGCAGTTGTGTTCAAATTTGCTGATGGGACAAGGGTTTTTTGCTGAACACACTTTAGCAAGCAAGAGGGCTTCTTGGCCTTTCGATGCTATGAGTCCCAGAAAAAGATGAATGAGGTGGTGACTTGCCTCGTGTTTTGAAGAGAGATCAAAAACTTATTTCTGGGGTCACCTCCCTTTTG
Source organism: Haemorhous mexicanus (assembly GCF_027477595.1). Classification (NCBI taxonomy): domain Eukaryota; kingdom Metazoa; phylum Chordata; class Aves; order Passeriformes; family Fringillidae; genus Haemorhous; species Haemorhous mexicanus. The sequence goes on along the minus strand of NC_082345.1, from coordinate 20,113,732 downwards.
GTACAGAAAGCGCACAGAGGGCTTTGAAGCAGCACTTTCACCCTCTTTGCATTCACTAGTAAATCTGAGACAGAGCTTGCCCCAAGGTTTGTGCAAAAATACTCTTTTGATGCAACTGTTCACCAGACAATATCTCTGGGAAAATTTGCAGGGGCAGAAAGCAAGCCCCTCCCGGGAAATCTACTGAAATGGTTCAGAAGTTATTCCCATTCACTGTTGCTAACCTCTGCTGTCTAGCTGTCGGATATGCTTGGGACCATGTTGAAATAATTCTAAACAATGTACTGAGGCTGCAACATTGAGGAAACATAGGTATTTTCCATAGGTGTCAGGGGAAAATATTTTTATGGGTAAAAATGAGTTCCATAGAAAACAAGAACAGCATGGTAGAAAAAAAATTACATCCATAGAATGAAGATGCCCAGAATTCTTCTTTTGAAGTTACACAGAGTCAATATTTTCTAAATAAGGTTGTGAAACTTAAGAAGAAGGAGGAGTACATTCCACCTGACTGGTGCACAAGTTCATGTTTCCAACTTACAAAAACCATATTATTAAAAGAAAAATGTTCCGCCTTGTGGAAAAGTAGCCCATTCGTAATTGTATCAAAGGTAGGGTTAGATCAAGTATTCCTACAAGACAGTAGTAGTACTATGAAAAGCCTTTTGGCATCTATTTGACTACAGGAAACTTGAGCAAGCAGAAGCGTCTTTCCCTGCTGCAAGCTGTACTTCCGATTTGCTGCTGCTGCTTAAACATTGTCAAAAGAAAACTTGTCAAAAAAGAACTACTCTATACAAGCAACTGGAACTATCCATTGCGTTCCAGCCAATTTGAACTAGAAAATATCAGACACACACTCTAGCTGAATATTCTAATGCATAGATGGAGTATACCATCACAAAGAAATGGGAACGCTGGAGAAAGGAGCAAATGCAGATGAATTTCAGGGAAGGAAATTATTGGAGAGCTACTGCAGTCCCTCGACTTTACAAGAAATGATGTCCAGTAAATCCCAACCAGAAACCTACATAACTCCATTTTGAAGTGAGTTGCATCTATGGTCCTCTGTCCTTCCTAGATGAAGAAACTGTGTTTTGAATCAATCTTCCAAGCAGTATGGCTAAAGACCTTAGATACCTCAATTTTTTTTTTTTTTTTCCAGAAGCAACTGTCTCAAAACCTCTTTAAAGCTGGCTTTTCCCCTTAAGATGCTATATATTCAAAGAGCACCTTCTCATTTAACAGGGTATTCCAAACATCATTTCCAAACTTAGACTAAAAATAACACTCTTCCTAGTTATCTTTCTTTTTTTTTTTGCAGCTTCCTGCTAACATAGGCAGCAAAGTAGAGAACAGATCCCAGCTCTTTCTGGAACATCTTGAACAAATGCCCTTGCTTGTGTTCCAATCATTCACTTTGCCAAAATCCCTAATGATGAAGAAAAGGTTGTGAAGGCATTACTAGTAGTATGATATGGCAATGTATGGGTGTGATTTATCAAGTAGAATTTGTATCACATAGATGATACTTGGCAAACAGCAAATGAAGGGGTTTCTTTCAGCTCTCAGACTGATGTTACATCTCAGTAATTTATTAAAAAGATAACAAGAAGGATATTTTATAACAGTGAACTTAATTACACCCCTACCATGGACATCTGAATCTTAGGAATAGACAGTGTCTGATTTAGAAAAAAAAAAAAGAATTATCACAGTTTAAAGAAGCATATGATCATGAACACTTTGCTGATGGAACATAGCCTATTCATTGGCTGAAATGAAGCAGGTAGACAGGACATAGGAAATATTGTTTTGTGGATCAAACATTTATTTTTTTAAAGTGATGCTTACAGATGGTGAACTCACCAACTTCGATATTGCACAGTAGATAAGGGTACCTAACTTGCTCCATCAAGTTATCCCTTGGAATCATCATCCAAGGGCATTTCCCCCTGCCTCTGTGAAAATGTGCCTACCTTTTTCACAATACTTTTGCAGCAGCATTGCTAGGCCTGATCAGCTGGTATGGAGGGTGAATTATCAGCAGCAAGGTGACTGGCCAGGGTCATTTGATTCCATGGATTTTGATCTACCGGATATTTTGAAGACCTGCTTCAGCCCTCTTTGTCAGACACAGCCTTCAAATGGTGCTAAACAATTGTTCGGGCTGTGGACCACATGAAAAAGTACTTTCTGGTGCCTGTACTGGGCCATATGCTCTTGATTCTCTCCCTCAACTTCTCCATCACCTCTCATCTCTTTCACATGAGCTATGTTCAAGGTCCACAGGATACTTTTCACAGAATCTTCAGGCCTGATGCAGTAAGAATGATGAACAGAACGCAGCTGGGATGAATTTTCCAGTTTGGATAAAACCTTTTGTGCACCCAAATCCCCCTATGCCCAGAAAAACCTTCACTAGTACTAGTGTTCTACCTAATCTGCAATTTAGTCTGAAAGAAAAGCTTTTGTCTGAGAGTATCTGAGAGATCTGCATGAAGCACAGATATCTGACCTATGCAATTTTGAATATCAGAGAAAAAAGAAAAAGGCAAGAAGTTTTTCATTTTACTGGTTTTAATTTTCAATTCCATGCACTTTTTCCAAAAGTTTCAATCTCAAATGGCCATCAACATATTTCAGTCATCTGTAAGTTAGTATTCCTATCAAATGTGTTTCAAATCAAAAGAATTTCAAGCCTCTCCTCAAAGTTCATATGCCTAGATTTAGTATTTCTGATCTAGATTAGATGAAAGGAAGACATTTTTTGCTGTTGGGGTGCGGGAACGCTGGAACAGGTTGCCCAGAGAAGTTGTGGATGTCGCATCCCTGAGCGTATTCAAGGTCAGCTTGGATGGGGCTTTGAACAGCAACGAATGCGACCCCTGATGGTAGATAAACAAAGCTTGAATATAGAAGAAACTCAGATTGAAGTACAGGAGCAAATTTTCTCTCAGCTCTTGGGGTAAGTTCAAAGTTGTACAAAATTGCATTTCTCTGTGATTTTCACTACTGTAACAGAAAGCTTCATGAAAACTGTGCAGAAGATATCACATTTTAAAAGCGATAAGAACTACAATATCAAACACACGGGATGGGTTTCAACATGGGACACGCTCTGAGAGAAAATCTCTGTATTTCAACACTTCATCCCAATCATTAGGATTTCATGAAGTGCCAAAGAAGGCGGCAAAATGTCCTTCAGGACATTATTTACTGTAGTTCAGCCTGGCCATTAGTTGGAATTGGTGTTTGAACTAATGTCGATGTACCACACACACTTTCCATGCACTGAAAATTACTGTTTACAATGAATAAGCAATGAGGATCAAAATTGATTGAAAGCATCTTAAAAATGTCAAGTATTTCACTGTAAATGATCTAGGATCAAAATACTTATTCTACCTTAGTGAGGGACAAATAAATTCTTCCATACCACGATGGTTTAAAATTGTATAAACCAATGTTTTCTTCTGAAAAGACATCATCTAATTCTTTCTATTTGTAGAAGAAAATCTTCCTAGACATAGAACTCAGTAATTTTAAAGGAACAAATGAAAGGAAAATATTCTGCAAACAGAATTCAATGAAAAGCTGTGTTTTAAATATGAGGTAGATATTAAACAGAATTTTAGTACCAGATATTTGAAATAGTGTACCAGCTATTTTGCCCACAAAGAGTGGCATTTAGCATTTCAGTCTTTTCCAAGGTGTTCATGATCTGCTATGCTGATCTCTGTGCGTGCCTAGGTGTGTGCGGAAGGGGGGGCATGTGAAGGGGAGTGTCTATGTTTGTTTAACCCTCGTCGTGGCAGATTCATGCCTCAGCTCCATCATTTTTTGTAAGAAACTTCCCAGAGAGTGGATATGAAGTTTCATGTTCAAAAGAGATCAATTCCTAAGTCATCCATTTTACTTTACCTTGTAAATCACTTTGTTGATATTGATAAAATATGCTTTGTTGCATGTTTTATCAAATATGCTTTCACGCTACATGGAGGAATGAGAATGTGGAGAATCCCTCCAATGCCTTGCAACTTTTCTGCAAATAGATTTTCAAGGAAATCATCATTTCTCTTTTCAATATGTCTGGGACAGGCATGATGGTGGTGTCAACCTGTTGGAGTTTTTGTTGCTGAGGGAAGTTGTACGAAAGGATTGGTTTTTACATTGACCAGTTACTGAATCAATTGCATGAACACATTTGAAATTCAACTGGGGTTTCCTTTTTCTAGCAGACTACTTCTAGAATTAGCTAGCAGACTCAAGATGACTCTTTTTCTCTGTTTTTGTTTCTTTCCTATTTTCTTGGCTTCTTTGCAACTATCTACACAATTGTAGAACTTTTTTCCCAACTAAAATTGTTTGATAGACTGATAATTCAGATACGCTTTTTACAAGGAATGTTTTCAATCTTTGTTAGAGTTAAGAAAGTTAAGGACATAGGTCCTTTTCTTCCCTTATGAATATTGCAATGAAAAAGTTAAATAAAGACCAACTCTTTATTTTTATTTGGAATCCAAGTAGATAATTCCCATACAGTAATACATTTTGAGGACCGATGTTTGTCATTCTGATGTAAGTTGTCGCTTCTTAAAAACATGCCTTCAGTGACTACGTTGACAACACTTTCGGTGAAGATCCTAACTGGTCTTAGACACACATAGGGAGAAATTTGCTCAGCCAGTGTCAGTCTTAAGCATGCGTCTTAGAAGATCTTTCTAGAGCTGGGGAATTTTCTTATGAAAGGGATTCAGTTATGGAAGAGACAGTTATCCCAGAGTTTTACATTCATCTTGAACATTACTTAAGGAACTTAAATCCCATGTCCATTTGAATCTCGCTCTGCACAGAGCTTTGTCATGCCAGTCCTTGAAATGCATCTCTAAGAGAATTCACTAGCACAGAATGAATGAGGGTGGAAGCGGTCTGTGGGGCTCACCAAGTCCAATCCCCCTGCTTCAACCAGGATACCTAGAGCCTGTTGCCCAGGATTATATCTGGGCTTACTTTTAATGTCTTCAATGATCCAGACTCCACCATCTTTCTGGACACTCTGTGCCATGGTTCAGTCACCATCACAGTAAAAAATCAGTTTGTGATGTTCGGAGGCAATCTCCTGTATTTCAGTGTGTGCCCACTGCCTCTTGTCTTTTCACTGAGCATCATTGAAAAGACACTGGTTCCCTGCTCTTTACACTATTCCTTCCTACATTGCGATGCGATGTAGATAAATGTCAAAAACTTCCCTGAAGTCCAGGCAGACGATATTCTCTTCATCTACCAGGCAAGTTCATTCACCGGAGGACTTTAAAAAGTTGTCAAGCACAAATTTCCCCTGGTAAATCCATGCTGACTACATTATTTTGTCCTCCTTCATGTGCCTGGCAATGCTTTCCAGGAATAGCTACTCCATCAACTAACTTCCTGGGGATAAAAATGAGGCTGGCTGGCTTGTGCTTTTCTGAGTCCTCCTAGTTGCCTTTTTTCAAGATGGGTGACATTTGCTTTCATCCAGTCTTTGCTCACTTTCCTCAGTCACCATGATCCGTCAAACATGATCAGGAGTGGCCTCAGAATAACATCTGCTAACACCCTTGAGACCTGTGCATCCATCTCAACAGGGCCTGTGGACTTTATGGAATACTTCCCAATTCTGTGACTATGCCCATAAAAATTTGCATGGGATAAGAGGACATTTTAACATGTACCTGAAGAGTGAGTGAAAAGCTATGGAAACAATCCAAAAAGACAAAGAGTAGAGTTCCCTTTGAAGACAAAGCATCCCATCATGGAGCTGAGCAGCTTTAGATCCAGGTAAGCTTCCTCTCTGAAAGGATGCAGAAGACATGATTTTACCTTATCCAGTAATAAAATGTGTTGACCATTCACTTGCAATACAAAAAATTCAATGATTTCCAAAATTATTGCCTCCTAACTAGACAATAGTGTACTGGCTGGGTATGCCCCTAACAGATGAAAGCACCTGCCTGATGTCTCTTATGCGTGCAGACGATTCGAATTAGGTCATTTGAGTGGGGATTACTGGTCTTCGAATTTTCTTTCTGATGAATTTGGAATATTTACTGAAGCAAGGACCTGAAGATGAGAACTTCATTTCCCATCAGCGCACTCTAACATCCATGGCCCTAATGCCATTGTTTCTCCCCAGCTGAGTCAAGAATTGATGAATACAAAGTGGATCAGCTCCAAAAGGAAAGATCAAGGCTGGATAATATTCTCTCTTGGTAAAGCTATTTATCTCAAATGAAGTGACTGGCTTCAGTGATTTCTCACTGGTCTAAAGCTACAAGGAGGGGGAGATGGACAAGGTTTCCTCGCACTGCCATTCTCTTTGTCACCTCAGTGTTTAATACGGGTATGAAGACATTCCAAAAGATAGCTTTGCAGAATTCATAAAATTCAGTCGTAAAAAATCATTTCTTAGCAGCTGAAATGAAAATAGCAAATAAAATGCAATTAATTCCGTGGAAGATTGAAATGATTGTTTCTTCATTTTGCATTGGAGGATGTATATTGTATAAGTTTGTCTTGCCTTGTTCTCCAGGTTTTGTAACTGGCACACCTTTCCTTATGAACGCACTGTTCTTTTCTAAATACTCTCATATGGAGGAACATGCTTCTGATAAGAAGAGCACTAGGATGTCTTTACTTGACCTTCTATTTTTACTGATGCTTGGTCCTCTGAAATGAATGGTTTTCTAAAATTGAAATGTGCTACTATTGTTCCCACGGGGTAAGCTGCGGACTCTTCCTGTCGGAGCTGTCACTAATCAGCTATTCTCCTATCTGCCTTTAGTAGTTGAATGTTCTGGTCTAAAAGTAGCACCTTCTGTGTAGCCATGCTCTTAGTTGCCAGTCTCATCCTAAATCCAAAGACCCTCCTGCAAAGGACCGCTGGTTCTGTAGTCAACTAAGGAAAAATGACCCGTCCATCCATGCTTTCTGATTTAAAATATTAGGGTATGATGTCCCTAAACAATTCTCTGCAGTTGAACACTACTTATCTTTGGCGTGTTTCTTCAACTCACTTGCAAGTCATTCATGCCTTAGGTTATTGGGAGAATTGCTTCATTTGAAGATGATTAAAAGGGGTATGAGAATACTTTTGTGCTTCTGCTATGAGGATACTTTTCAAATCCATACAAACTCCCTGCAAATGCAAAAACCTGCATCCTGTATTGTCCTAGCTTATAATATCAAAATGCATCCTATTCCCACCCTCAAGAACTGAGGAAACCAGGGGTGGCATCGTTTTTTCCTTCTCTCCTGTTAATGGGCCCATCAATGTCTTGCCACATGACTCAGAGATAACTCCCTCCAGGAGCCATTTCTGTTTCACGGGTAATCAAGGACCCACATCATGACTCAGAACGATATCAGCCCATTGGGAGATGCTCTGCCCAGGGGGTAGGAGCTAAGCATCCCCACCTGGATATCATCTGGGTTTTAGAAGGCAAGTAGCACTATTTCTACTGCATTGCCAGAGGAACGGCCACCCTTAGCCACTGGTTTTCCAGAGGACGAGAGCTACCAGATGGTTTCTACAGAATCACCACTTCAACAAGACCATTTCATCCAAACTGCTTTCACCACCCTAACTAGCAGGATGTCAGTTTGTATTCTGACTCTGTCAGTGGTTTTTCTTTTGTACTCTTGCATGGATTTGGGTTTTTTCCCCTTTTCCTAATAAACTGGATTTCTGACTTGGAGTCTTGCTGCAGTGCTGGATTTCTTTAGCCCAACTAGCTCCCGACACCGACAGCGAGAGTGGGCTGCCCCAAGAAAGCTGTCGAATCCGGGCTGCAGCTGTAGGGCACAGCTGCTCTACGGCACAGGTGGACTGCCTTGGGGATAGAACTGCGCTGAGAGCAGGGACAAGGAACAGGGAGAGGTCTTCTGCATATTTTTCAGTTTACTCCCTGGAGGGTCAAGGACAGAAAGACAATGATTCAAAGGCATCCATCAACTTCTAAATGGGGGGAAGGTCCCAGGGGAGGATACAATCTTTAACCAACTGGGAGAAACTGGGGGTGGTAGACAAGGAGGGGAATACAATGTTGAAACCAGTAGGGGGACTACAGGGGAGGAGAATAACTTGAAGAAACCACTGGGGTTTTGAAGGGTACAAAATTGAGAGGGAAGTTTCTAGAGAAAGGGGCAGGCTTGGGGAGGGGTTGATGTTCAATGGGAGAAGGAACAGGGAACAAAAGGGCAGGTCTTTGGGGAGAGGGACAGCTAGGGCAAAAGCCAACAATACTGGGGGGAAAGGAACAATCCATTCATAATAACATATGCTATAACAGCACAAAATAGGAAGCCTTAGAAAACGGACTACTAGAACTGCAGTACAATAATAAACACACACTGCAACAGAGTGTCTCACTGGTTTGGCTTTCAAAGCAGAAGAGGTGCCAACCTAAAAATTTCCCAACTTCAAGGTTAACTGGCTGCAGTTTTGATTTCCTTCTTCAATATATCACCAAGGCGCTATCAGCTTCTGTAATTGGCTCAGCAGCATGTCTGTTCTTAGTGCCAAGCAGGGATTCACTTTGCCAGGCATGGAGGAAGCTTCTAGGAGCTTTGCACAAAAAATCACTTCTGTGGCTGGCTTCTTCCCTCCCCACCAAAAACCAAGCCATGCCAAACCAACACCTTAACTAATTCGTAGTACTTAGTACGCATCCAAGAATGTCTTTTAAACGATGCTTTATGTTTTTGACCAAACGCACTGAAAAGAAGTGGATCCATAATATTGATAAAAATTGTTCCAGTTCAATAGAAATATTGGGTCATGCAACTCTAGATTACATAGCTGTTTTTTTGTACAATACCCAGAGGCTTTTTTCACCTCCATGGAAGAGCCTAAATGAGGGATGTGGGAGTCCAGGCGGCTCTCCAAAATGCAGTTTATTCCATCCAAGACGTTGCAGCAGTCCAGGGTAGTGGGCAACAGAGCCTGTGCCTACAGCTGTCAGCTCTAGCTACAGGCAGGCCTGGAGACCCTTTGGTTTTGGCACTTTGCTGAGCATCTTCATACAGTAGAACCAATCTATCCCTTAACTATTATCTATAGCCTATCCTAACGACTCTAATTACCATATGTTGCTATTCTCCACTCACTAAAAGTCAGTATATTACAGTTGAAGCGGAAAGTTGTTTTTCAGTTTTCTTGAGAGTGGAAAATTTGGAGAGCTTTTTCTGCTTGCAGCATTTGCTGACTTGTTTGCCTGTGCTAGCTTCCTGCTTGGTAAAAACATCTTCTTGTTTGGGGTGGGTTTATCCTTTGCTGTAAGTCATAAAACCCTCTTCTAACTAAGGTATCCTCGGTTATCCAGTAAGACTGGCTCAGCAATTCTTTTCTTCTAGATCAAAACTTGCTTCCAACTCTATTCCTTCTTCAGACTCCACATTGAAAAATCTTTCTGCCAAGCATACATATCTGTGAGACTTTCTTGTCAAACTTTCATCTTTCCCAACACCTCTAAAGAAATGTTTCCTGATGGTTTGGATCAGAAGATCCAGTATTGCCATCCTGAGATTTTTCTTTCGAAACCCATAAGCTGTGCTCAAGGTGTTGGCTATGTTCTTCATTGTGCCTTGCATCTATTTTGGCTAGAAAGCCAGTGTAGATGATGTCCTTGCTGCAGTAGCCATGGGAAATAAGGTGGAGTGTCTGGCTGATGTACCGGGATGTAGACTATCCAGCACTCCCCCAGGGAGGCGAGGATCCCTAAAGGAATAGAATATTGGCTATGCTCTGGGAGTTTTACAGAGAGAAAGATCCTCACAGCTCAAATGATTTGTCTCCTGGTGTTCTGAGGAGTATGTGGTGAAGAAGAAGGCTGCTGTCTTTTCCAAGAATCTTCCGTGCATTCAAGAGGATCATTGAACTTCTTGTCTGAGAATGAAAGAAATATTAGTAGTAATTAGTACTTTTTCTCTGTCTGTGCATCACTGATTGAATTTGGGTAGGCAATATTTTTTTTATTTATTTATTTGAATTATTCATCATAAGGTCTTCCAAATTCCCAAATTCTGCTTCACTTCTTTCTGTTGTAGGCCAGTCTGGTTCATCTTCTCTTCTACTGTATTATTGCAGACCATATCTGAATGGATTTTTTTTTTCATTTTGAACATTTGGTTTAAACCGAATGAACAGAACGCTTTATTTATCCTTATTTGACCAGTTTGCAAGGAAATACAGAATTTTGAAGAGAAGTGACGTGACTCCACTTGAGGTTTTCAATGGAAGAGAAGAATGACGATGTCCTACATTCACAGCATTGTTTACAGTAACATTGCAGCTAGTTTCCAGCAACGAAGGTCAGGTTCTGGAAGCAGGCATGCATGATTGTAGGGAAGTCTAAAAAGTTTCAGTTTGGCCGCTTTTCTTGAAAAATAGCTAATATGTCTCAACGTTGTGCTGAATCTTGTTGTACAGACACTTCTTTTGAGGTCTGAACTCCTTGCTGGACTTCTGTATCTAAGAATCAGATACAGTAAACCTATGTTTCCTTATATGCTGTAAGAATTTGGTTCTAATCTAGAAGAGCAAGAAAAGGTTGCCATATTAATACAAGGTAAAGAACCTGCTAAGAAAGCAGTTAATGGACTGCTTTTTTTATTGGAGCAGTGATTTAGTGGTTGGATGGGTTTTTTTTTTTTTTTGCTTCTCAATAGAATTTAAGAAGTGGTGGGGTAAGAATGTGTGGATGTTTATAGGTTTGCCTTGAAAGAAGAATTACAGGGGAAACTGTTGTAAAGAATTGATGCAGAGCTCTATGCATTAATGCACTCTTCCGTACAGAGTTTCAGAAGTGAAAACCAAGAGGAGAGAGTGCCGACAAGATGAGAGTGCCGATTTACTAGAATGAATTCAAGATAGCATTCTTTTCTCTCTGAATTACAGCTCTAAACCTCAGGGTAGTAATAGGAAGTACATAACAATCTCAAAGATTTAAAAATGGATGATGAAGTTTTCTATCCAGTAAACTGTAAGGCTTCACATTTTAACCTGGTTTGCATTTTGGCAAAAGCCTGGAATCTTCTGCAATTTGCCAGATAACAAGGGATTTAGAACAGGAAGTATGCAAGTAATCATTTGGAGCCTTCATCTCCCTTCTTAGAACAATGGATACATTTATTATGCTCCTATTTTTATTCCATCAGGGGATTTGATCATGGAAATGTCTAGTCATTCTTTTCTTGTTTTCAACCCCTCAAAGAGCATGAATCCAAACTATTCAGAAGTTCTTGATCTGCAACAGTGACAAGCACTATACTGGTAAGAGTCAGTGGACATTAGCAGATCCCCTATGCCAGCCCCCTATGGCGGGCAGTTCTGGCAGGACTGATGTTTGAGGGGCTGGAATTCTGTGAAATAGAACATTCTATGAATGGGGAAAATGGAAACAGATTCTGAACGTTCAACCCAACACGTGAACAAGTAATAGGGCAGGTAATTTTCTGTGGAAATTTCTTTAGCCCCAGTGTTGTGGATGATGATTACTCTTCCTATCTCCTTTGGTCAGCTGCCAGCACAGTCACGTTACTCCGCTTATGGACAGAAAACCAGAAGAAGTCATTTTTGAACAAAACACCCAGCAGGACCTTAGAGTGTTTTTGCTGCAAAATGTTTCAAGGCAGATAGGGAAACAATTCCATTGTAGAGAGTGTGCTGAGAAGACAAGTTTGGAAGTTAAAAACCATGGGATCTGTTTCTATATATGTCACTGATTTTGCTTATTATCAATTTGGTGGGGTTTCTTGTTTTGTTGGTTTTTTTTTTTGGTTTTTTTTGTTGTGTTTTTTTTTTGGTTTTTTTTTGTTTTGTTTTGTTTTTTTCCTGCATCCTTGAGATGAAAGCATAAGACAGAAAAGTACGGTAAAGTTAAAATACTTTTGAGATGGCTTGTGCTGAAAAACTTGTAGCTACTGCTAAGGCCCATAAGCCAGGTCCTGTTTCATTTCTGAGAAGCTATAAAATTCCCATTGGTAATTTAGTTCTAAGCATCTGTTGTTATGGTGGAGATGCAAATTAAGAAGAACAATTTTTGAATCTGTAGGGATGTGTTTACCATTTTGGAGCTGCCTTTTCAGTCTCTGAGCCATCAATGAAAAGAAGGAGAAGAATCTACACTCTTTTCAACCTGTGGACCATCCACTACTGTCCACGTGCTCAGATTCAAAGCCAAACAATCCTGTCGGGCCTGATTGGGAGGAATTATTTGGATTCAAAATACTAGACTAGTATTTGATTTCCATCAGCACAGTCCATTGGGCACAAATTTTGATATCAATAGAACCTTTCACGGGGATCCATCTTTCTCACCTGCAGTACATTTTAAAGAGAAGAGGCATTGTTGAATGGCTTCAGTGAAAAAAAAATCTTAAATGCACTCTGAATGGAATTGAGATCCAAAGGAGCCAGTATTTCAAGAAAGCCTGAGATGTTGTCTGCCATGAGATCCCTTCTAAGAGGTTCTATTAAGGTACCAAATTCTTCATCAAAATACTGTCAGATTGGTCAGAGGGGAAAAGCAAACTTTTTGAATGGTCCTTTGGGAAGACAGGGCTTGCAGCGAATTTAGTACTTGCTGCTAGGTTGCCTACATTCCAGGAAAGAGTATTAAATACTGAAATTCGACCGATGGTGGATGAAGTCTTTGTGACTGTGAAAGTCCAGTGCATGGCAATCTCAGAAAGGAACGCATCAAAGCCCCTGAAATGCCAACACACAAGTTGTGAGTTGGCAGTGCATGCCAGGTTTTAGCAAACCACAGCAAAATGCTGATTGCAAAACGAGGCCATCAAGTCACATCCGGTATGAAGCAGTAGGAAAGAGGAAAGCAGCTGAGAGCGTCAACCCTGCTAAGTAGTCTCAGTATTCTTATTGCCATTAGCAGAAATGTGAAATGAGTCTATAAAAATTACAAAGGAGGCAAAAGAAAAGGGAGTGATGACTCCTCTGGCATAGTGTTTCCTAACAGGGATCTTCAAAATCCTGTAAAGATTCTCTCATCCTTTAAACTGAAGGAAGGTATTAATGGCAGTAAGGAAATGGCATCAAATGCTAGAAAGACTCTGGGCAGTGTACTTCTAGACAGAAATGCCACTGATGGAAAACCGACTAAACTGGCACCAATGCAGCAGCATTGTACTAAAGCCCAGAAATTGTCCACGGCTTCACTCTCTGCCATTCCTTTCATATGCACACAGCAGCTCTGCAACATTCCTACTCATCATCTCCTTGGCAAACTGGGCGTGAGGGTTCGTAGTGACGCAGAGTCCCCAGGCAGGTGCAAAGGAGAGCCGCTTTCTTGCAAAAGCCAGGCTTTTGAAGCAGACAGGCCTTTATCACTTGCATAGCTTTAAGCCGCAACAAACATAATTCAACCAACCGTCATACCCCACGCTGTGAACACGCAATGCTTCTAGAACTTCTTGATCTACCTCTAATTCAGCTGTCTCACTTTCCCCTAGTCATTTTCTACTTAGCCAAAGTAACGGGCCTCAGCCATGGTTTTACAAGGCCTTCCTTTCGGAAAGTTCTACCTATATGCAACAGCATACCACTAGTTTCTTCACCACCAAGAGTTTAGGTAGATGATTGGCATCTGCCCTTGCGGTGAAACACAATGGGGAGAGAAAATGCTGTTGGAGATGTTCAGTCATTCCATTTTCTAGACAGGCCAAATCAAAAGAAAAGCAAGCTATAGGATTGTGTACTTGCTCTTACAGAACACCTGCTGCCATCTGACAATGAACCAGCAGAAAATCAGCAAGAATGAGACTTGAGGCAAACAACCTTTGGAAGGGAATAATGGGTTGATAAATAAAGACAACAGTTTCCAGGCTCTTGAGATACTTTAAATGACAGCAAAGGATTTGAGAGCAGAGGCTGAACTGGTGGGGAAGGATTCAAAGAATCCCAAGAAAAACATGACCAAAGAATAAAAGAACCCCAAGAAAAATAGGGGCAACTGACCTGTTAAGGCCTTCAGGAAATCAGTGGCCGCTGATTTAGATAGGCCATTCAAGTTCATTTACTGGTGCACCTTCCACTCCTATTTCACCTGTCAGCATCACAGGGTGAATTGAGACCTTGGAATCAAGATTATTTGGGATTCTGTTCTCAGCTTTAGGAGAGAAGTACAGCAGATGAAGTACCTGTTACTGATGTGATACCCAGGAACACAGAGTTGACACATTTCATTGAAGTCCAATCACAACTAGCAATACTAAGAGGATAGGATTGGCGCCTTTTCATGACGCTCTTCTTGTTACGCAGCCTGCTCTGATTCTGGTGAAACTTTTTCATTAGCTTCTCTCTAAAAAGGAGAAAAACCAATTAAATGTCCCTCCCTGCTGATGCTAATCGAGTCAGAGGTCTATGAAAGGGCCAAAAATATTCGGAATTCTTCTTAGACAATGGAAATGGAAGCAGAGCTACCAATCTATTTCCTTGCAACATATCCCTAAAACTCATTCCCTTCTATTCATCACTTATGTATAGCCAGCAGTACATTCAGGAAAAGATGAAACTGACTGATGTCAGCAAGGGAAGGACTTGAAAGAACTATTCCCATGAATCATCGTATAGACAGTAACTCTAGCATTAAAATCAGAACCCTTTTAGTAAGTATCACTTATGGGAAATTCAGGACTCCTGCACAATGGACCAAGAGGATTAAGCAGAAGCCGTTTATGGTTTACATGATGCACTTACTCATTCTGACTCTCTGCACACGCTAGTCACGCTTTTCTTATTGGTGCCTTTGTCTTGTCCACGCATTCTGCGTGCACCTCTCAGAAGATGTGTTTCCTTACAGTCCAGGTACTTTGCCCCCCCCCCCCCCCCCCCCCCCGTTTTGGAGTTCTTGTGGTCTTGGAATTTAGTTTCTCAGCTTTTCCTCTCTTGTTTTAGCAAGGCTTATGTCTTGATGAATTCCAGAGGGCCCTGAGAAAATTCTGAGAAGAACCGTTCCACGCTGGATGGCTGGTGCAGCCCGTAGTCTAAGCGGTTCAGATACATTGTCACAATTGCCCCTTCTTCTTGCACCAGCCAGATCTTTTCCAATGTCATTTTTAGCAAGAGGCACACCAGTTTCACCATGCATGGAATAACACAAAGCAATGAAATAATGACTACTGGTAAAAACAAAGCTCCATTTACGAGATCTTTCAACCACCCAGTTCTTTCCCATCCCTCAAACCATTGATGCAAACCCCACTCGTTCCCAGTCAATTTCTTCATATTGTCTTGTACTTGTGTGAGTTTCGTATGAATGGCTGCAGAATGGTCCAAAAGATTCATGCAACATATTCCTTATAAAATTCCTAACACTCGTACCCATGTGCTAGTAACAATAAATCTATTTCACCTCCTATTTGCAGTGTGCTATATCTAATAGGATCTACGTCAGTGAGCACCTGACTTAAAATAGAAGAAGTTACGATAAGTCGTTTGAACATCCAGCACCCCAAATGATTAAAAGCAGCCAAACCTTGAGAAGCAGCGCCATCTAGCGTAAGGAAGAACACAGTTATTCCTGCTGGAACGAGCAAAACTCGACATAATGGTGCCAATCACGTCTTTAGCTAGTGTTCCTCTCTAGGTATTCCCGGAAACGAAAAAGCGGCTTCCTCCAGCAAAACCCATAATGAAGGTAAGAGAGCCCGCCGAAGAGCGGCTTCTGTTAAAAGAATCCGGCTACCGGCACCTACCTTCGGACAGCTGCGTATGCCCGTCTTCTGCGTCTCTTGCCGCCTAGACCTTAGCGAAAAGCTTTTCCAGGCATTATCTCAAAAAGGAACTGTGCCAGCACAGCAAGCGACCCACGACGGTTTTCATGAAGGTACTCGAGTTCTTACCATCTCATGGAGAAAAGAAAATGTAAGATTGACCAGAGAGTGCTGCATAAGGTTTAGAAGGATGCAAAAGAAAGCTGTCCAAGAACTTTTTCCCTACTTATGGTAATGCAAGTTGAAACTGTTGGAAAGTGGTTAGTTATCGTTTTCCCTCAGTTTGAGAGCTGCTCACTTAATCCCAGTGCTGTGCTTGACTTCTCAGCATCGGCCGAGCTCTCCGGCTGCCGGAGGCGAAGAAGCGGCTTTTTCGCGCCCAGAGCTTTCTGCCGGTCGCGGTGCGCTCCGAACCGCGGCTTCTGCCGAAAGCCGCCGGGGACCGGCACCTACCTTCGGACAGCTGCGTATGCCCGTCTTCTGCGTCTCTTGCCGCCTAGACCTTAGCGAAAAGCTTTTCCAGGCATTTTCTCAAAAAGGAACTGTGCCAGCACAGCAAGCGACCCACGACGGTTTTCATGAAGGTACTCGAGTTCTTACCATCTCCTGGAGAAAAGAAAATGTAAGATTGACCAGGAAGTGCTGCATAAGGTTTAGAAGGATGCAAAAGAAAGCTGTCCAAGAACTTTTTCCCTACTCATGGTAATGCAAGTTGAAACTGTTGGAAAGTGGTTAGTTATCGTTTTCCCTCAGTTTGAGAGCTGCTCACTTAATCCCAGTGCTGTGCTTGACTTCTCAGCATCGGCCGAGCTCTCCGGCTGCCGGAGGCGAAGAAGCGGCTTTTTCGCGCCCAGAGCTTTCTGCCGGTCGCGGTGCGCTCCGAACCGCGGCTTCTGCCGAAAGCCGCCGGGGACCGGCACCTACCTTCGGACAGCTGCGTATGCCCGTCTTCTGCGTCTCTTGCCGCCTAGACCTTAGCGAAAAGCTTTTCCAGGCATTTTCTCTAAAAGGAACTCTGCCAGCACAGCAAGCGACCCGCGACGGTTTTCATGAAGGTACTCGAGTTCTTACCATCTCCTGGAAAAAAGAAAAAGTGAGATTGGCCAGAGAGTGCTGCATAAGGTTTAGAAGGATGCAAAAGAAAGCTGTCCAAGAACTTTTTCCCTACTCATGGTAATGCAAGTTGAAACTGTTGGAAAGTGGTTAGTTATCGTTTTCCCTCAGTTTGAGAGCTGCTCACTTAATCCCAGTGCTGTGCGGCTTCGTTCTTGACTTCTCAGCATCGGCCGAGCTCTCCGGCTGCCGGAGGCGAAGAAGCGGCTTTTTCGCGCCCAGAGCTTTCTGCCGGTCGCGGTGCGCTCCGAACCGCGGCTTCTGCCGAAAGCCGCCGGGGACCGGCACCTACCTTCGGACAGCTGCGTATGCCCGTCTTCTGCGTCTCTTGCCGCCTAGACCTTAGCGAAAAGCTTTTCCAGGCATTATCTCAAAAAGGAACTCTGCCAGCACAGCAAGCGACCCGCGACGGTTTTCATGAAGGTACTCGAGTTCCTACCATCTCCTGGAGAAAAGAAAATGTAAGATTGACCAGGAAGTGCTGCATAAGGTTTAGAAGGATGCAAAAGAAAGCTGTCCAAGAACTTTTTCCCTACTTATGGTAATGCAAGTTGAAACTGTTGGAAAGTGGTTAGTTATCGTTTTCCCTCAGTTTGAGAGCTGCTCACTTAATCCCAGTGCTGTGCGGCTTCGTTCTTGACGTCTCAGCATCGGCCGAGCTCTCCGGCTGCCGGAGGCGAAGAAGCGGCTTTTTCGCGCCCAGAGCTTTCTGCCGGTCGCGGTGCGCTCCGAACCGCGGCTTCTGCCGAAAGCCGCCGGGGACCGGCACCTACCTTCGGACAGCTGCGTATGCCCGTCTTCTGCGTCTCTTGCCGCCTAGACCTTAGCGAAAAGCTTTTCCAGGCATTTTCTCAAAAAGGAACTCTGCCAGCACAGCAAGCGACCCGCGACGGTTTTCATGAAGGTACTCGAGTTCTTACCATCTCCTGGAGAAAAGAAAATGTAAGATTGACCAGAGAGTGCTGCATAAGGTTTAGAAGGATGCAAAAGAAAGCTGTCCAAGAACTTTTTCCCTACTTATGGTAATGCAAGTTGAAACTGTTGGAAAGTGGTTAGTTATCGTTTTCCCTTAGTTTGAGAGCTGCTCACTTAATCCCAGTGCTGCGCCCCTTCGTTCTTGACGTCTCAGCATCGGCCGAGCTCTCCGGCTGCCGGAGGCGAAGAAGCGGCTTTTTCGCGCCCAGAGCTTTCTGCCGGTCGCGGTGCGCTCCGAACCGCGGCTTCTGCCGAAAGCCGCCGGGGACCGGCACCTACCTTCGGACAGCTGCGTATGCCCGTCTTCTGCGTCTCTTGCCGCCTAGACCTTAGCGAAAAGCTTTTCCAGGCATTATCTCAAAAAGGAACTCTGCCAGCACAGCAAGCGTCCCACGACGGTTGTCATGAAGGTACTCGAGTTCTTACCATCTCCTGGAGAAAAGAAAATGTAAGATTGACCAGGAAGTGCTGCATAAGGTTTAGAAGGATGCAAAAGAATTTTTTCCAAGAACTTTTTTTCAGCTTATTGTAATGAGCTATACTGGAGGCTCAGACCATTCTTCTTCTTGGAATTGGTGAAGGATGCACAAGCACTGCTGATTGTGCTTCGTTGTGGTACAGGTAATAAATAGTTGATTGTTTTAATAAAAAAACACTTGAAATGCTAAGAGACGAATTTTAAAGCATAATTAATTGGAGAAAGATTCCTAAACTTGTGGCCGGTTTCCCCAACCCATCTATTGATTACAAACGACATTCCTTGCTGTTGTTCTGGTGCATGAACCAAAGCCCAGTGATGTCTACTACTTAAGAAAGAGGTTCTACCTTCTTACTAGAATATGTTCTTACCCTTTTAAAACACTACCCCGAACATTAAGAACAAGAGATTACCTGATGAAGTAATGAAGTGCTTTGGTTGAAAGTAAATTGCATTTGAAGGAAACGGGTTTGGGGGCGAGCACAGGAAGATCTCCGAAGTAGAGTGCCAGCTTAGTTCTCTGCTTCAGAGATAAGTGAAGCAATTCAGGAATGTCTTTCCGTGAAAATAGTTTACAGATCTTTCTGCACAACAGGTAACCACCAGCATCAGAATGTGTGCAAATAACAGACTACTCACTACAAGGTTGTCATCCATGAGTGGTAAGGCAACTCAGACTCATAGCAGTGGTTTTGCTCTTGTGCCTCATAGAATAGACAGAAAAGAATGCGGAAAACTAATTTTTCCATCTAGTTTCTTTCAGTATTGGTTCCAAGACTATTTTCCTACCCTCAGGAGACAGCAAAAACTGTCAACAACTGAAATGCTTCAGAACTTGAAATGATCTGAATGGCAAATATTTCTCCTCAAATAAAATTTAAAACGTAAGTCATAACGGTAAAACAGATCGAGCTATTTAAAGATGAATGTTCTAGACTTACTAAAACATTCCCAGAGATAACTATTGTGTCCTAAATCTGTTTAAAAGTCCAGAGTTCCTGGTAAAAAAACTTCTATGCAGATGAGGTAGCTACATGATAGTCTCTTTCCAGCTTAATTATACTCTTCACTCTCACCACCTCTACCAGTTGATTTTCGTAAGTTCTTAGAAAACAGTACTTTAACTTTTTTAGTTCTATGAAAAAAAATGACAGTGACAAGAGTTCTTTGCACTGCCTGTTTTCTGAGAAGCCTGACCATCAAGCCTTAGGAACTTGATCATGAGTTTTATTTCATCTCAAAGTAAATTTTAAGGGCATGGCAGAGAGAATGGGAGCCTCATGCAAAACAGTTTAGGCTTCTAATTCTTGTATTGTCCTACTTACCTACGACAAGAACTGGAAAGAAGATAGATTCCAGTTAGCAGCTGTTAAACATTTGCACATACTCTTCTGCTAAAGAAGAGGTCAAGGATGGTTTTCTGGCCCTCCCTCCACAAGCTGCAGCTTCCTTCAAGGCACTTTCACCTGTTGTGGCATGGAGCTTTCCAGCAGCTGCACTGTAGGTATGTGTTCCTCCATGGTTCTCTAGGGACTGCTGGGAGACAACCTGCTTCACTAGGATATCTCCAGGGACTGTGGGGGATTCTTTGCTCTGTCAACTGGAACACCTCCTCCTCCTTGTCTTACTGTAGTATCACGGAGCTGCTTCCCATACTGGTTTTTCCCCTCACTTGCCACTGCCCATTCATATGTTTTGTGCTTTTGACAATATATTCTCACAGAGACTGATGGGCTCAGCTGCAAAAATGTGTCTTGCTAGAAAATGACATGCTCTACAAAACCATGATTTTATAGAAAAGAATAGTGGAAGTACAAATATACTGCTAAAGGTCCGGAAACTTGACAGTGCTTCATTGTAATACATTCCCTGATTTTGCCTTCTTTCTCCTTAAGATCTGGAAAGAATACTGGGCAGGAGACAGTGTTGTTTCAAGGAAAAGACTTTTTTAGGATTCTAGGGTGCATCTTCAACTTTCTTGAGAAAATTGAGAAAAGGCCCTTTGTCTTCTGTGGTAAATATCATTAGGCAGTAGGGACAAATTCTGACCAACAAGAGCAGGTCAAAATCTGGTGAGATCAAGCAATATACCTTGAGTGGCCAGGACAGAATCATAGAGTGGTAGAATCAGTTGAATTGGAAGGGGCCCGTCAGGAGCATCAAGTCCAACTTCTGGCCCTGCATGGGACCTTCCTCAAGAATCACACCAGATGCCTGAGAGCAATGTCCCAAAGGTTCTTGAACTCAAGATAGGTGTGATGCTGTGACCACACCCTGGAGAGACTCTTCCAGTGCCCAGCCATCTTCTGGTTAAAAAACTTTTTCCTGATACCGGACCTGAGCCTCCCCTGACTCAGCTGCATGCTATTTCCTCCAGTTCTGTCCTTGTAAACCTCATTGGAGAACTTTCCGATACCTTCGTGTCTTTTTTCATTGTGGTACCCAAAACTGCCCCCAAGCACTCAAGGTGAGGCCGCCCCAGAACACAGCAGAGCAGAGCAGAGCAGAGCAGAGCAGAGCAGGACAATGCCCTCTCTTGCCCAGCTGGTGATACTGTGCCTGATGCACCCCAGGACAGGCTTGGCCCTCCTGGCTGCCAGGGCACTGCTGATACCCATTTAGCTTGCCATTGGCCAGGAGCCTGGCTTCCTTTCAGCCTCTGGCTCCCTAGTCTATACACACACACAGAGCAGGATTGCCCTGTCCCAGGTGCTGAATCCAGCACTTGTCATCGCACAACTCCCTAAGGTTGGGGATTGCCTGTGGGAATCCTTGAAAACAGAGGATTTTGGGAAAGCTGCAAAAGGCAGGCCTCAGAGACAGCAGAACTGTGCTTGGAGCTAAGCAGTAGTCATAAGGTTTGTCAGCAGAAAAATGATAGAAGAAGTAGAGAAGTAAGGACAAATAGAACAATGGCCTGTGTATTAAAGCTTGACCAGAAGAACTCCCTAAGCTACAGCAAAGTAGATCTAGCCAGATGTTAGGAAGTTCTAAGCTTAATAATGGAGCTCTGTGCATTCTATCTTAAGGCTTACAAGCAGGTCTTTTATTCAAAAGAAGCAAGCGTTCTTTGAACCAAAGTTCTGTGTGCTTCTAGGGATCGGAAAGAACTACTGTCAATATGCTTTTGCTTTGTGGGATTGGTCAAAAAGCTTTTCAAGTAAGTTGTAACATGAAGTTCTTTTTCTGCTGCTGGGGACGTGAGCTGCTGGCATCTTCCCACTGTCATAACCATGTCATGAGACTGATGCTGGAAAATACAACAGCTTGGGACGCCTTCCCCAGCAGTCCCGCCCCTTTCGTGATTTGTGCATAGACTCCCGGCCAGCCATAATTGCCCATCTCTCTTATTTGTCAAGATCTTTCTGCAGTGTCTCACTGGCCTCAAGGGAGTTAGTTGACAGCTCCTCCCAATGTAGCGTCTCTGGCAAACTTGCTTAATATTCCTTCAAGTGCCGAGTCCAAGTGCTTCAAAAGATGTTGAAGAGAACTGGCCCAAGGACGATACTGTCTTAGCCACTGAAATTAGCGCTTCATGCTTCTTCTTGCTCCTTAGTGCAGAAATCACAACAAATATCTTCTTTGTTTCTTTTCTATCCATGCAGATATCTTTGCTTATGCTCATGCTTTTTATCCCAACAGCAGCTGACACGACATTTACATACAGAGCAAGAGCACGCTTTTCCTGCTGTTACTAGACTTAACAATTTTGCAATCTGTCAATCAGATACCTTTGCAACTGAAGTCAGACCTTCAGCATTTCTCATCAAAAGAGTAGAATGTCCTCAGAAGTAGAGAAAACTTTGCTGCATACTCTGTAAGCCTGCAGAATAGATCATAAGGAGTTAGCATCACAATCATTTCAGCACTGACCCTATACTTGAGCAGGGAAAAAACTTCAAAGAACAGCTAATTAATGCAGCAACATAATCTAAGGAATAAAACAACTAGGATCTTCCAAACTGGTCCCTGCGGTAGAAATGTACTTGTAAGAATACAGAAGGTAAAAGATATGGTTTGGAAAGGCTACATCCTTGCTAAGCTAAATTGGATCTCATCCTGTAGATGAAAGATCAAGAAGCTCAAAGTGGAGCTAGAGAGACATGTCCAGATCATGAGATAGAGCAAAGCATTTTTCAAGAGAATTAGGCATTTTGGTGGACTGGGCAGTTAGGTTAAATCTGCCACACTTACTCAATTTTGGGGACTGAATTGTGGAGTGCTAAACCATATCTGCTGCTCTAGAAAGTAAAAGAGACACATCCAAATGGTATGGCTAGTGTGAAGACTCTCACTCTCTATTGCTAAACATTTCATAAGCTATTAACCGGTCATAGGAACAAAATGAAATAAAGCCATTATACCATCTTGGAATGGAAAAATATGTTCAAAATATTTTTTTCCTTCTGTTTTCTTCCTCTTTTTTTTTTTTTTTTTTTTTTTTTAATCCCAGAAGATATGATTCATAATTTCAACCATTCTGGAATGCTTTCAATAGATGAAGCCAGCATAGTATTTTTCTAACAGGCTCTTGCCCCTTACCTTCTTCATTACTGTTTTGGAATATACTCCACAGTCATTTGATCTCAGTCAGTTTTTTATCTCTCTCCCCCCAAGACAAATTTTAAAGGACTACCTAACCACTAAAAATCATCATTTCTCTGGTTTCTCAAAGCTTTTTGAGAAAGTTGTTTTGTTTTGGTTTTTTCATATTGCATCATTCCTAATGTCTTCAGACCTACTACAAGTGGAAGTTCAAATAAATCTTACCTTAAAGAGACTGTGAAAGATAACAAACTGCCAGTCTTGGTATTTGTATTTTTCTAAATCCTTTTGATTTCAAGGTTGCCTTCCTGAATGCGCAGTTTAATTAGAAAACATTGTGTTTCTAAAGGAGACCCAGTTCAATTGCTTCTGCAAGTTCACCTTCATTTTGTAGGATTGTACTTCAAGAAATCTTGTTTCATTCAAACATTAAAAGAGTAGATTTGACATCATATGTGACCCTTTCATCTCTCTCATCTGTATTTCATTGCGTGAGTTTCACAGTTGCCTCCAAGAAGATTCCTTTCAATTCGCATAGCATGTTATCTGAAGATCTGTCTGCTTTCTTCACTTGCTTGAATGGGAAGACATGGGAAATACATTCTGAAGGTTATCTTTTACAGTCTACTTTTACCTACCAGTGTGCTTCTATTGACTAGAACCAATTTCAGCTGGAAAGAACATATTGTTCTGATCTGCTCATACCAAGGGGGGATGATGTTTTCTTAACTGATCTCGGAGGGCAAAAGACAAGATGGAAAAGGGATTGCAGTATCACTCCAAACAAATGCACCTTTCTAGAATGACCACAGCAAATGCCTTCAAGGAATTAGGGAGAGGAAAAAAATAGAAAAGAGGGGGAGAAAGAGAGAGGGAGTATAGCTACCAAATGGAGAGAGATGAAGTCCTCGCAGCCCAGCCGATGGAGTTCTCCCAGGGGAGATCTCAAAGTCCTGGTTATCTCAAGGTTCTATTCTAGTCCATTGCTGAGGGGGGAAACAGATCTAGAAATGGCTGAGGGGGAGCAGATACAATAAAGCGCAAGTCTATTGAAATTGCTGAGGGGGAAAATGGTATTGAAGACGGGTACAGACAGTCCATGTTCTCAGCAGGAGAAGTCAATATCAATATCAGCAGTGAGTGGGAGCTATTGTTTCAGGACTGGTTTCTATAGGAAACCAGTCTAGGTCCCGCCAACACATCTGCAGGCAACACTTAGCAGGCATCCTGCTTCAGTCAGGCCAGTAGCCCTGGATCAGAATTACGGGCGTCTCAGCCTCAGTCCTTGGGAGGGGGGCTTCAATCTGCGTCCCTCACGGTGGTAGTGGAGCAGATGAAGGATTTTCCATGGGCGGCTACCACAGTTGCCCCAGCAAGTTCATCTGGCCAAGAGGTGGGAAAATTCCTGGGCTGGTGTCGCGAAGCACGTGCAGGCCCATAGGTCATCTCGCCCCTTGGCAGGCCCTGCTAGAAGCAGTCACTGTAGACACAGCTGCCAACAATCACTTGGCAGGCCAGAATTCTGCTCAGGGGCCTCAGGATTTCTGGCATTCCTCTCTGACCGGCATGCCAGCATTCCAGTCAGGGTCCTCAGGGTCCCGATGTCTGTCCTGGGGACGGTCGTGAGGCAAATGAGGGGAACTTCGGACTGTCTTTCACATGGATCAGAAAATCAGTTTACTAAAATGGCCAAAAAAGAATGTGTAACATTTAGAATTGAGGAAAAAAACAAAAACAAAACCAAACCCAAAGCATTGGAGCAATATCATTCTAGAGAATGCCATGTATCTATGAAAAGTACAAAAAACTTCTGTTTTCAAATGCACTTACAAATCACCTTTTTGCATCTGTTTTGGGTTTTTTTTTTGTTTGGTTTTTTGGTTTTTTTTTTTTGTTTGAAAGCTCTGGCACTTATCTGATTCTTTTTTGAGCTAGTTCAGCTCATTAATCTGGTAAGAAAGCAGCTAAAAGTAAAGAGAAAAACCTATGGGGACCAGGATGCCACTTCAGCCACGTTGTCGTGAAGCATTAGGTCAGCCTTCTGTGTTGTAGAAATATCTCTGTCCTAGATGAAAATCAATGCATAGCACTATCTTCTTTTAAACTTTGTCCTTGCTACTGGGTTCCTGAATGATCAAGATGCTTTCAAACCAAACAACAGCCAGCCCTCTGAGATACTCCCCAAAGTATTGCGATGGAATAACTTGATCAGGAGGAAGAGCTCGCTATGCAGAACCTGAATATGAGGTCAAGAATGCTTTGTTGTGGATTACCATAGTTTGGGATTGTTTATCTCTTACCCCACCATGTAGGTCTAGGAAAAAAATTAGGTAGCCACAAGGCTTTTACAGCTGTTCTTGTATTTTGGGATAGTAAGGATTTAGGGGAGTAAACAAAACTGTGGTGAGTTTTCATGTCAGCTAACCCATCAGCATCAATGAAAAGAATATTATCTTCCTTCCTGCACAAAGGATGTTTCATGATGCCTGTGATGTCAGGGACTTAAAAACGAAGACCATTGTGATTGAAAGGAAGCACTAGCATGCCACAAGGTAACTGTAGTGAGCTGTGTTTCCTCCTCAGCTTCACTGTGAGAGTAGAATTTTAATGAGCAGTTCCAAAACTTGGTCTTAGCATAGTCTGGTGACATATCTCAAAGGAGCAGTGTCCTAGGGTGACTTTATGATGCTTGTATCCCCAGTCATCTGTTCTCTTAATGCTGGATATGATATTCTCTGCCTTCAAGACTG
Source organism: Haemorhous mexicanus (assembly GCF_027477595.1). NCBI lineage: Eukaryota > Metazoa > Chordata > Aves > Passeriformes > Fringillidae > Haemorhous > Haemorhous mexicanus. The sequence goes on along the minus strand of NC_082345.1, from coordinate 20,088,100 downwards.
GTTCTGAGAGCAAAGGTGGGGAGAAGAAGAAGCACCGAGTTTCTTATCAGAGGCTGCACTCCTTAAAAAGCAACACTCTTCCACATTCTGCGCTGCACTGTGTTGTCTGGGCACTGACGGAGCAGAACAGAGCGCTCATTTGCTTTTTCGTTGGTTCAGCTGGCTGAGGCAGATTTTTCCCTGGACTGTTTTTTTTTTTCCTTTCCCTTTTCTTGGAACGTTTCGAATCTGCTCCGGACTGGGACCTGGGAAGCACTGGGAACTTGCACTCTGTGGCCTACTGGGGCCTACCCTGGGCAGCAGCCTTCCCCATTGCCGGAGGGGTTGATAACAGAGTGAGCACCCATAGGAGAGACTTTCTGATTTGTCATCTCTTCAGTGCGGCAAATGAGTTTTGTCATGTGGCATTGTTCATTTTTTTGTGCTGGGGAGTGCTTTGCCTGTTAAAGAAACAGCTTTTTCCCACTTCTCTCCCCAAACCAGTTGAGGGAAGGGGCTGTGTGGGTGGGCTTTCGGTGGGGGGGAGGGTGCAGTGGCCCTTTGTGTGAGGTTTTCTGCCAAATTTGCCCTAAACCTAAAGGACAATCAGGATGTGCGTCTTAGAGAATTGTGGTTGGAACTTTGGTTGGAAAAGACCTTTAAGAACATTGAGTCTAAATGGAATTAGCAAATGCAACCATCAAGAAATGCTTTGCTGTTTGAAGAGAACGTGATTTATCTGGTAAGCTTTGCAAGTATTTGTGTCATCACAAGCACACATGACCAATGCATTAGATGGGAATATAATAAGAAACCTGTGCAGATCAACAGAATGATTCTCAGGGTAGGATATTTGCATGTTTCATCTGTCTTCCTGACTTCTTCAAATGAATTCTTTTTAGAAAGTAATGATTGGAATTGTTACTCTTTTGACAGTTCTGAGTGTATTACTGACCTTTTTGGCATATGAATGCCAAACGGGTTAATTCACCTTGTTTTTCAGATAAGGACCGGGATTTAGTGTTGCTTCAGCTGGGGGCAGAAACATTGAAATCCTCCCGCCTCCTTCTTAGTACCTAATTTCTATTACAAAATCAGTGCACAATCTTGTCCCTTAAGGTCCACTTAGCTCAGTTTATACCAACAGGGTGACATTAGCAGGGCTCACATGATGCTGCACACAGAAGCCCTCAGTGTGCAGCTCTAGCAGACAGTAATTCCATGCAGTTGGACAATCCCTGTGCAGACTTTGGATCACCAGAAGCGTTCTTAGTAGAACGAGACAGATTTAATGGAGAGGTCTCTGCAGGAAGTGGCCTGAAGAAGACAGCAGAAATCCCAGCTGTGTGTTTGTAGAAATCAGTTGAAGGCCATTTACAGAAAAAAGATCTTTAAATCTAGCTAGCTTTTTCTGCAGATTATTTGTAAACTATATGCATTACACGGACAGTTTCACTGAGCATCTGAAATACAGCTGCGTTTAGGGGGATTGAATCAGGGTTGGGAAGCAGTGAAATAAAGCTTTTCAGGAATACCTGACATCCAAGTCCCGCCGAAATTTATCCGTTTTTTATGTCCAGATGCTTTTGAAAATAATGGGTGACCATTTGGCTACCTCATCGTTTTAATCAGAAATACAAAGAGAATTTTAAACTCAAATCTTTTATAGCTTGAATATTTTTCTTTGTTTATTTCCTACTTTCCAATTCAGTTCTACAAATCATATGATTAGGTAATGAGAACTCATGCTGTATAAAAATATTTAATGCTATACTTCCAAGTTAAGGCCATGTATTTCCTGGAACTGTTTCAAAAAAAAAAAAAAAAAAAAAAGCCTATCTGGATTCTTTCTTCCCCACGCTCATTATTAGATGAAAATCATTTCAATATACTATTTTGACTTTAGATGGTGCAAGATTATATTCAGAAATTCAAGCCTCTACTGTTAGGTTGTTTACATGGTTTTCTGGCCATTCTAACTTTGCGCAACCACTCTTTGCAGCTATATATTTTTGCAGTAAGGCATCCCAGGGGTCTGTGAGAAGTTTTAATGTCAAGCAGAACTAACATGTAAACTACACGTGACATACTCGACATATTTCACTTCAGAAAGTTACAGTATGCTTAGACGGGATGAAATAGGAAACAAATAGACTTAACACAGTATTTCTAAATCTTGGAAATCTGTTACCTGAACTTTGAGTCACTTTGCAGGACTCTGTAGAAATGCAAACGTGAAGTCCAAGGAGTAGAGCAGAAGGCATATTGGGCAGGGGGACAGAAGATTGCTTTGAAGGGTGATGTAAGCAAGATTGCATCCTATAAAGAGAGCAGCTGCTTCTGCTGGTGCCAACATCGAGAATTTGTGCCACTGGCCTAGTTTTCTGGGGACTTTTGACCTGTACGCTCTTGAGGGCTTGCAGATGTGAATTAATCTGTCCTTTGATCTTTTCTTTCATTTGAATGTCTATGACCTGTTTTGGTCTTGTGTACTGTACTGTATTGTTTTATAAACATACTTGTTTCCACTGTTTGAAAGCTGTAGTTGAAAGTTAGGTTGCAATTATGAGTTGGCTGTCAAAAGAATTAATTTTCTGCTTTAAGCAAAATATCAATAGACGCATTCAATCCACTCCTGTGATACAGATTCATTTTGAATTTACAGGGTAATTTGCATTAGTGGTTGTACTGCATGAGCAATAAATATGACTTGCTTGGTTTCTAATGATGATAATAGTTCTCTTTGTATTACTATAAGAATTGAATCCACCATCATTCTTTTCCTATTATTATTGTGCTGTAAAGGAAAAACAGTTTTGCATTAACCAAGAGGTAAAATGCATGTATTTAGCATCATTCTTGCAGGTAGTCCTCAATTCTGAAAAGACCTCTCAGAAGCTGCATCAAACGGGAAAGCCAGACGGATGGCAGAATGCAGAACCTGCCGTTTAGGATCGAGTACAAAATGACACCCAAGAAATTCTTCATGGATGCTGCATAAGTACAAAGACGCCACTATTTCAAGGTGAAAAATAGTCAATGTGAAACTTGTTAGATGAATAAAAAACTATGCTAATCAAGACACTAGAGTACCAAACATGCGACAAGGCTTTTTTGTAATGAACATCATGCCCAGCATGAAAAAGTACTCTTTTTATTGTAGATCGTTTAAAAGTGCACAACAGTTTGGAAAAAAGTGCTTTTCATTTTTCTAGTAATAAGAACTGTGTATCATTCTAAGAGATACTGGACACAGGTTTTTGAAAACAATGTTCTTTTAAAGGTTAATTCTATTCATAAATACTTCACAGGAAAACATTTGATCTGCTGTTCATCCTGAAGACTCTTAAAGGAAAATGTTTTGGTTGCGTTCTCTTCTGACTAGTTCAGGAGCTCAGTCTTACCTGCATTCTAATGCTTTTTTATGTTCCTGATGGCACGGCTTAGACATCCTTGTCTCCATTACTGTCATGATTTCCATATCAAGTGATGAGAATTTTTCTTCATGATTGGTGAAGTGTCATAACATTAATGCAAGTCAATTTGAAGTTTTTTTTCCAAAGGAATCTCTTCCTTCCTAATGAAAACCATTTGAAATAGCAAACCTACTCAGTTTTTCAGAAAGTGATATAATACACCTGTAGAGTACAATGTCCTCGGAGTTGTTTTTTCACCAGAAGAAGAAAACTGCTGTTTTCTTCTTCTTCTATCACCTTAGACTTACTTTATTCAAAACCTTTTTAAACCTTTGAATTTCTATTTTGATAGCTAATTCCTTTCACATTGTGCTATAGCATATGTATTTTGAAAGGCCATTTGTACACATTCAAATGGCTTACTTCTATTCTACTAAGAAATGGCTGTACTTCTAGTAGGGAAACTTCAAGGTCCAGTAAGATTTTATCTTGTACAAAATTTAAAAAACTCCAACTCTTAAAAATGATACCAGAAAATGACATCTGTAAGACTGTGGCAGGAGGCTTTTTCCAGAACAATGTGCAGTTCTTCCCAATTCTATTTTTCCCTCCCATTACTTTGTACACAAAGATTTTTACACAGTCTTCTAACAGTGGCCTGTTACTACTGGGCTAGAGTATTGCCCTGCCAGCATTGGAATTGACTCAAATGCAGTTGTGTTCAAATTTGCTGATGGGACAAGGGTTTTTTGCTGAACACACTTTAGCAAGCAAGAGGGCTTCTTGGCCTTTCGATGCTATGAGTCCCAGAAAAAGATGAATGAGGTGGTGACTTGCCTCGTGTTTTGAAGAGAGATCAAAAACTTATTTCTGGGGTCACCTCCCTTTTGGTACAGAAAGCGCACAGAGGGCTTTGAAGCAGCACTTTCACCCTCTTTGCATTCACTAGTAAATCTGAGACAGAGCTTGCCCCAAGGTTTGTGCAAAAATACTCTTTTGATGCAACTGTTAACCAGACAATATCTCTGGGAAAATTTGCAGGGGCAGAAAGCAAGCCCCTCCCGGGAAATCTACTGAAATGGTTCAGAAGTTATTCCCATTCACTGTTGCTAACCTCTGCTGTCTAGCTGTCGGATATGCTTGGGACCATGTTGAAATAATTCTAAACAATGTACTGAGGCTGCAACATTGAGGAAACATAGGTATTTTCCATAGGTGTCAGGGGAAAATATTTTTATGGGTAAAAATGAGTTCCATAGAAAACAAGAACAGCATGGTAGAAAAAAAATTACATCCATAGAATGAAGATGCCCAGAATTCTTCTTTTGAAGTTACACAGAGTCAATATTTTCTAAATAAGGTTGTGAAACTTAAGAAGAAGGAGGAGTACATTCCACCTGACTGGTGCACAAGTTCATGTTTCCAACTTACAAAAACCATATTATTAAAAGAAAAATGTTCCGCCTTGTGGAAAAGTAGCCCATTCGTAATTGTATCAAAGGTAGGGTTAGATCAAGTATTCCTACAAGACAGTAGTAGTACTATGAAAAGCCTTTTGGCATCTATTTGACTACAGGAAACTTGAGCAAGCAGAAGCGTCTTTCCCTGCTGCAAGCTGTACTTCCGATTTGCTGCTGCTGCTTAAACATTGTCAAAAGAAAACTTGTCAAAAAAGAACTACTCTATACAAGCAACTGGAACTATCCATTGCGTTCCAGCCAATTTGAACTAGAAAATATCAGACACACACTCTAGCTGAATATTCTAATGCATAGATGGAGTATACCATCACAAAGAAATGGGAACGCTGGAGAAAGGAGCAAATGCAGATGAATTTCAGGGAAGGAAATTATTGGAGAGCTACTGCAGTCCCTCGACTTTACAAGAAATGATGTCCAGTAAATCCCAACCAGAAACCTACATAACTCCATTTTGAAGTGAGTTGCATCTATGGTCCTCTGTCCTTCCTAGATGAAGAGACTGTGTTTTGAATCAATCTTCCAAGCAGTATGGCTAAAGACCTTAGATACCTCAATTTTTTTTTTTTTTTTCCAGAAGCAACTGTCTCAAAACCTCTTTAAAGCTGGCTTTTCCCCTTAAGATGCTATATATTCAAAGAGCACCTTCTCATTTAACAGGGTATTCCAAACATCATTTCCAAACTTAGACTAAAAATAACACTCTTCCTAGTTATCTTTCTTTTTTTTTTTTGCAGCTTCCTGCTAACATAGGCAGCAAAGTAGAGAACAGATCCCAGCTCTTTCTGGAACATCTTGAACAAATGCCCTTGCTTGTGTTCCAATCATTCACTTTGCCAAAATCCCTAATGATGAAGAAAAGGTTGTGAAGGCATTACTAGTAGTATGATATGGCAATGTATGGGTGTGATTTATCAAGTAGAATTTGTATCACATAGATGATACTGGCAAACAGCAAATGAAGGGGTTTCTTTCAGCTCTCAGACTGATGTTACATCTCAGTAATTTATTAAAAAGATAACAAGAAGGATATTTTATAACAGTGAACTTAATTACACCCCTACCATGGACATCTGAATCTTAGGAATAGACAGTGTCTGATTTAGAAAAAAAAAAAAAGAATTATCACAGTTTAAAGAAGCATATGATCATGAACACTTTGCTGATGGAACATAGCCTATTCATTGGCTGAAATGAAGCAGGTAGACAGGACATAGGAAATATTGTTTTGTGGATCAAACATTTATTTTTTTAAAGTGATGCTTACAGATGGTGAACTCACCAACTTCGATATTGCACAGTAGATAAGGGTACCTAACTTGCTCCATCAAGTTATCCCTTGGAATCATCATCCAAGGGCATTTCCCCCTGCCTCTGTGAAAATGTGCCTACCTTTTTCACAATACTTTTGCAGCAGCATTGCTAGGCCTGATCAGCTGGTATGGAGGGTGAATTATCAGCAGCAAGGTGACTGGCCAGGGTCATTTGATTCCATGGATTTTGATCTACCGGATATTTTGAAGACCTGCTTCAGCCCTCTTTGTCAGACACAGCCTTCAAATGGTGCTAAACAATTGTTCGGGCTGTGGACCACATGAAAAAGTACTTTCTGGTGCCTGTACTGGGCCATATGCTCTTTATTCTCTCCCTCAACTTCTCCATCACCTCTCATCTCTTTCACATGAGCTATGTTCAAGGTCCACAGGATACTTTTCACAGAATCTTCAGGCCTGATGCAGTAAGAATGATGAACAGAACGCAGCTGGGATGAATTTTCCAGTTTGGATAAAACCTTTTGTGCACCCAAATCCCCCTATGCCCAGAAAAACCTTCACTAGTACTAGTGTTCTACCTAATCTGCAATTTAGTCTGAAAGAAAAGCTTTTGTCTGAGAGTATCTGAGAGATCTGCATGAAGCACAGATATCTGACCTATGCAATTTTGAATATCAGAGAAAAAAGAAAAAGGCAAGAAGTTTTTCATTTTACTGGTTTTAATTTTCAATTCCATGCACTTTTTCAAAAAGTGTCAATCTCAAATGGCCATCAACATATTTCAGTCATCTGTAAGTTAGTATTCCTATCAAATGTGTTTCAAATCAAAAGAATTTCAAGCCTCTCCTCAAAGTTCATATGCCTAGATTTAGTATTTCTGATCTAGATTAGATGAAAGGAAGACATTTTTTGCTGTTGGGGTGCGGGAACGCTGGAACAGGTTGCCCAGAGAAGTTGTGGATGTCGCATCCCTGAGCGTATTCAAGGTCAGCTTGGATGGGGCTTTGAACAGCAACGAATGCGACCCTTGATGGTAGATAAACAAAGCTTGAATATAGAAGAAACTCAGATTGAAGTACAGGAGCAAATTTTCTCTCAGCTCTTGGGGTAAGTTCAAAGTTGTACAAAATTGCATTTCTCTGTGATTTTCACTACTGTAACAGAAAGCTTCATGAAAACTGTGCAGAAGATATCACATTTTAAAAGCGATAAGAACTACAATATCAAACACACGGGATGGGTTTCAACATGGGACACGCTCTGAGAGAAAATCTCTGTATTTCAACACTTCATCCCAATCATTAGGATTTCATGAAGTGCCAAAGAAGGCGGCAAAATGTCCTTCAGGACATTATTTACTGTAGTTCAGCCTGGCCATTAGTTGGAATTGGTGTTTGAACTAATGTCGATGTACCACACACACTTTCCATGCACTGAAAATTACTGTTTACAATGAATAAGCAATGAGGATCAAAATTGATTGAAAGCATCTTAAAAATGTCAAGTATTTCACTGTAAATGATCTAGGATCAAAATACTTATTCTACCTTAGTGAGGGACAAATAAATTCTTCCATACCACGATGGTTTAAAATTGTATAAACCAATGTTTTCTTCTGAAAAGACATCATCTAATTCTTTCTATTTGTAGAAGAAAATCTTCCTAGACATAGAACTCAGTAATTTTAAAGGAACAAATGAAAGGAAAATATTCTGCAAACAGAATTCAATGAAAAGCTGTGTTTTAAATATGAGGTAGATATTAAACAGAATTTTAGTACCAGATATTTGAAATAGTGTACCAGCTATTTTGCCCACAAAGAGTGGCATTTAGCATTTCAGTCTTTTCCAAGGTGTTCATGATCTGCTATGCTGATCTCTGTGCGTGCCTAGGTGTGTGCGGAAGGGGGGGCATGTGAAGGGGAGTGTCTATGTTTGTTTAACCCTCGTCATGGCAGATTCATGCCTCAGCTCCATCATTTTTTGTAAGAAACTTCCCAGAGAGTGGATATGAAGTTTCATGTTCAAAAGAGATCAATTCCTAAGTCATCCATTTTACTTTACCTTGTAAATCACTTTGTTGATATTGATAAAATATGCTTTGTTGCATGTTTTATCAAATATGCTTTCACGCTACATGGAGGAATGAGAATGTGGAGAATCCCTCCAATGCCTTGCAACTTTTCTGCAAATAGATTTTCAAGGAAATCATCATTTCTCTTTTCAATATGTCTGGGACAGGCATGATGGTGGTGTCAACCTGTTGGAGTTTTTGTTGCTGAGGGAAGTTGTACGAAAGGATTGGTTTTTACATTGACCAGTTACTGAATCAATTGCATGAACACATTTGAAATTCAACTGGGGTTTCCTTTTTCTAGCAGACTACTTCTAGAATTAGCTAGCAGACTCAAGATGACTCTTTTTCTCTGTTTTTGTTTCTTTCCTATTTTCTTGGCTTCTTTGCAACTATCTACACAATTGTAGAACTTTTTTCCCAACTAAAATTGTTTGATAGACTGATAATTAAGATACGCTTTTTACAAGGAATGTTTTCAATCTTTGTTAGAGTTAAGAAAGTTAAGGACATAGGTCCTTTTCTTCCCTTATGAATATTGCAATGAAAAAGTTAAATAAAGACCAACTCTTTATTTTTATTTGGAATCCAAGTAGATAATTCCCATACAGTAATACATTTTGAGGACCGATGTTTGTCATTCTGATGTAAGTTGTCGCTTCTTAAAAACATGCCTTCAGTGACTACGTTGACAACACTTTCGGTGAAGATCCTAACTGGTCTTAGACACACATAGGGAGAAATTTGCTCAGCCAGTGTCAGTCTTAAGCATGCGTCTTAGAAGATCTTTCTAGAGCTGGGGAATTTTCTTATGAAAGGGATTCAGTTATGGAAGAGACAGTTATCCCGGAGTTTTACATTCATCTTGAACATTACTTAAGGAACTTAAATCCCATGTCCATTTGAATCTCGCTCTGCACAGAGCTTTGTCATGCCAGTCCTTGAAATGCATCTCTAAGAGAATTCACTAGCACAGAATGAATGAGGGTGGAAGCGGTCTGTGGGGCTCACCAAGTCCAATCCCCCTGCTTCAACCAGGATACCTAGAGCCTGTTGCCCAGGATTATATCTGGGCTTACTTTTAATGTCTTCAATGATCCAGACTCCACCATCTTTCTGGACACTCTGTGCCATGGTTCAGTCACCATCACAGTAAAAAATCAGTTTGTGATGTTCGGAGGCAATCTCCTGTATTTCAGTGTGTGCCCACTGCCTCTTGTCTTTTCACTGAGCATCATTGAAAAGACACTGGTTCCCTGCTCTTTACACTATTCCTTCCTACATTGCGATGCGATGTAGATAAATGTCAAAAACTTCCCTGAAGTCCAGGCAGACGATATTCTCTTCATCTACCAGGCAAGTTCATTCACCGGAGGACTTTAAAAAGTTGTCAAGCACAAATTTCCCCTGGTAAATCCATGCTGACTACATTATTTTGTCCTCCTTCATGTGCCTGGCAATGCTTTCCAGGAATAGCTACTCCATCAACTAACTTCCTGGGGATAAAAATGAGGCTGGCTGGCTTGTGCTTTTCTGAGTCCTCCTAGTTGCCTTTTTTCAAGATGGGTGACATTTGCTTTCATCCAGTCTTTGCTCACTTTCCTCAGTCACCATGATCTGTCAAACATGATCAGGAGTGGCCTCAGAATAACATCTGCTAACACCCTTGAGACCTGTGCATCCATCTCAACAGGGCCTGTGGACTTAATGGAATACTTACCAATTCAGTGACTATGCCCATAAAAATTTGCATGGGATAAGAGGACATTTTAACATGTACCTGAAGAGTGAGTGAAAAGCTATGGAAACAATCCAAAAAGACAAAGAGTAGAGTTCCCTTTGAGGACAAAGCATCCCATCATGGAGCTGAGCAGCTTTAGATCCAGGTAAGCTTCCTCTCTGAAAGGATGCAGAAGACATGATTTTACCTTATCCAGTAATAAAATGTGTTGACCATTCACTTGCAATACAAAAAATTCAATGATTTCCAAAATTATTGCCTCCTAACTAGACAATAGTGTACTGGCTGGGTATGCCCCTAACAGATGAAAGCACCTGCCTGATGTCTCTTATGCGTGCAGACGATTCGAATTAGGTCATTTGAGTGGGGATTACTGGTCTTCGAATTTTCTTTCTGATGAATTTGGAATATTTACTGAAGCAAGGACCTGAAGATGAGAACTTCATTTCCCATCAGCGCACTCTAACATCCATGGCCCTAATGCCATTGTTTCTCCCCAGCTGAGTCAAGAATTGATGAATACAAAGTGGATCAGCTCCAAAAGGAAAGATCAAGGCTGGATAATATTCTCTCTTGGTAAAGCTATTTATCTCAAATGAAGTGACTGGCTTCAGTGATTTCTCACTGGTCTAAAGCTACAAGGAGGGGGAGATGGACAAGGTTTCCTCGCACTGCCATTCTCTTTGTCACCTCAGTGTTTAATACGGGTATGAAGACATTCCAAAAGATAGCTTTGCAGAATTCATAAAATTCAGTCGTAAAAAATCATTTCTTAGCAGCTGAAATGAAAATAGCAAATAAAATGCAATTAATTCCGTGGAAGATTGAAATGATTGTTTCTTCATTTTGCATTGGAGGATGTATATTGTATAAGTTTGTCTTGCCTTGTTCTCCAGGTTTTGTAACTGGCACACCTTTCCTTATGAACGCACTGTTCTTTTCTAAATACTCTCATATGGAGGAACATGCTTCTGATAAGAAGAGCACTAGGATGTCTTTACTTGACCTTCTATTTTTACTGATGCTTGGTCCTCTGAAATGAATGGTTTTCTAAAATTGAAATGTGCTACTATTGTTCCCACGGGGTAAGCTGCGGACTCTTCCTGTCGGAGCTGTCACTAATCAGCTATTCTCCTATCTGCCTTTAGTAGTTGAATGTTCTGGTCTAAAAGTAGCACCTTCTGTGTAGCCATGCTCTTAGTTGCCAGTCTCATCCTAAATCCAAAGACCCTCCTGCAAAGGACCGCTGGTTCTGTAGTCAACTAAGGAAAAAAGACCCGTCCATCCATGCTTTCTGATTTAAAATATTAGGGTATGATGTCCCTAAACAATTCTCTGCAGTTGAACACTACTTATCTTTGGCGTGTTTCTTCAACTCACTCGCAAGTCATTCATGCCTTAGGTTATTGGGAGAATTGCTTCATTTGAAGATGATTAAAAGGGGTATGAGAATACTTTTGTGCTTCTGCTATGAGGATACTTTTCAAATCCATACAAACTCCCTGCAAATGCAAAAACCTGCATCCTGTATTGTCCTAGCTTATAATATCAAAATGCATCCTATTCCCACCCTCAAGAACTGAGGAAACCAGGGGTGGCATCATTTTTTCCTTCTCTCCTGTTAATGGGCCCATCAATGTCTTGCCACATGACTCAGAGATAACTCCCTCCAGGAGCCATTTCTGTTTCACGGGTAATCAAGGACCCACATCATGACTCAGAACGATATCAGCCCATTGGGAGATGCTCTGCCCAGGGGGTAGGAGCTAAGCATCCCCACCTGGATATCATCTGGGTTTTAGAAGGCAAGTAGCACTATTTCTACTGCATTGCCAGAGGAACGGCCACCCTTAGCCACTGGTTTTCCAGAGGACGAGAGCTACCAGATGGTTTCTACAGAATCACCACTTCAACAAGACCATTTCATCCAAACTGCTTTCACCACCCTAACTAGCAGGATGTCAGTTTGTATTCTGACTCTGTCAGTGGTTTTTCTTTTGTACTCTTGCATGGATTTGGGTTTTTTCCCCTTTTCCTAATAAACTGGATTTCTGACTTGGAGTCTTGCTGCAGTGCTGGATTTCTTTAGCCCAACTAGCTCCCGACACCGACAGCGAGAGTGGGCTGCCCCAAGAAAGCTGTCGAATCCGGGCTGCAGCTGTAGGGCACAGCTGCTCTACGGCACAGGTGGACTGCCTTGGGGATAGAACTGCGCTGAGGGCAGGGACAAGGAACAGGGAGAGGTCTTCTGCATATTTTTCAGTTTACTCCCTGGAGGGTCAAGGACAGAAAGACAATGATTCAAAGGCATCCATCAACTTCTAAATGGGGGGAAGGTCCCAGGGGAGGATGCAGTCTTTAACCAACTGGGAGAAACTGGGGGTGGAAGACAAGGAGGGGAATACAATGTTGAAACCAGTAGGGGGACTACAGGGGAGGAGAGTAACTTGAAGAAACCAATGGGGTTTTGAAGGGTACAAAATTGAGAGGGAAGTTTCTAGAGAAAGGGGCAGGCTTGGGGAGAGGTTGATGTTCAATGGGAGAAGGAACAGGGAACAAAAGGGCAGGTCTTTGGGGAGAGGGACAGCTAGGGCAAAAGCCAACAATACTGGGGGGAAAGGAACAATCCATTCATAATAACATATGCTATAACAGCACAAAATAGGAAGCCTTAGAAAATGGACTACTAGAACTGCAGTACAATAATAAACACACACTGCAACAGAGTGTCTCACTGGTTTGGCTTTCAAAGCAGAAGAGGTGCCAACCTAAAAATTTCCCAACTTCAAGGTTAACTGGCTGCAGTTTTGATTTCCTTCTTCAATATATCACCAAGGCGCTACCAGCTTCTGTAATTGGCTCAGCAGCATGTCTGTTCTTAGTGCCAAGCAGGGATTCACTTTGCCAGGCATGGAGGAAGCTTCTAGGAGCTTTGCACAAAAAATCACTTCTGTGGCTGGCTTCTTCCCTCCCCACCAAAAACCAAGCCATGCCAAACCAACACCTTAACTAATTCGTAGTACTTAGTACGCATCCAAGAATGTCTTTTAAATGATGCTTTATGTTTTTACCAAACGCACTGAAAAGAAGTGGATCCATAATATTGATAAAAATTGTTCCAGTTCAATAGAAATATTGGGTCATGCAACTCTAGATTACATAGCTGTTTTTTTGTACAATACCCAGAGGCTTTTTTCACCTCCATGGAAGAGCCTAAATGAGGGATGTGGGAGTCCAGGCGGCTCTCCAAAATGCAGTTTATTCCATCCAAGACGTTGCAGCAGTCCAGGGTAGTGGGCAACAGAGCCTGTGCCTACAGCTGTCAGCTCTAGCTACAGGCAGGCCTGGAGACCCTTTGGTTTTGGCACTTTGCTGAGCATCTTCATACAGTAGAACCAATCTATCCCTTAACTATTATCTATAGCCTATCCTAACGACTCTAATTACCATATGTTGCTATTCTCCACTCACTAAAAGTCAGTATATTACAGTTGAAGCGGAAAGTTGTTTTTCAGTTTTCTTGAGAGTGGAAAATTTGGAGAGCTTTTTCTGCTTGCAGCATTTGCTGACTTGTTTGCCTGTGCTAGCTTCCTGCTTGGTAAAAACATCTTCTTGTTTGGGGTGGGTTTATCCTTTGCTGTAAGTCATAAAACCCTCTTCTAACTAAGGTATCCTCGGTTATCCAGTAAGACTGGCTCAGCAATTCTTTTCTTCTAGATCAAAACTTGCTTCCAACTCTATTCCTTCTTCAGACTCCACATTGAAAAATCTTTCTGCCAAGCATACATATCTGTGAGACTTTCTTGTCAAACTTTCATCTTTCCCAACACCTCTAAAGAAATGTTTCCTGATGGTTTGGATCAGAAGATCCAGTATTGCCATCCTGAGATTTTTCATTCAAAACCCATAAGCTGTGCTCAAGGTGTTGGCTATGTTCTTCATTGTGCCTTGCATCTATTTTGGCTAGAAAGCCAGTGTAGATGATGTCCTTGCTGCAGTAGCCATGGGAAATAAGGTGGAGTGTCTGGCTGATGTACCGGGATGTAGACTATCCAGCACTCCCCCAGGGAGGCGAGGATCCCTAAAGGAATAGAATATTGGCTATGCTCTGGGAGTTTTACAGAGAGAAAGATCCTCACAGCTCAAATGATTTGTCTCCTGGAGTTCTGAGGAGTATGTGGTGAAGAAGAAGGCTGCTGTCTTTTCCAAGAATCTTCCGTGCATTCAAGAGGATCATTGAACTTCTTGTCTGAGAATGAAAGAAATATTAGTAGTAATTAGTACTTTTTCTCTGTCTGTGCATCACTGATTGAATTTGGGTAGGCAATATTTTTTTTATTTATTTCTTTGAATTATTCATCATAAGGTCTTCCAAATTCCCAAATTCTGCTTCACTTCTTTCTTTTGTAGGCCAGTCTGGTTCATCTTCTCTTCTACTGTATTATTGCAGACCATATCTGAATGGATTTTTTTTTTTTCATTTTGAACATTAGGTTTAAACCGAATGAACAGAACGCTTTATTTATGCTTATTTTACCAGTTTGCAAGGAAATACAGAATTTTGAAGAGAAGTGACGCGACTCCACTTGAGGTTTTCAATGGAAGAGAAGAATGACGATGTCCTACATTCACAGCATTGTTTACAGTAACATTGCAGCTAGTTTCCAGCAACGAAGGTCAGGTTCTGGAAGCAGGCATGCATGATTGTAGAGAAGTCGAAAAAGTTTCAGTTTGGCCGCTTTTCTTGAAAAATAGCTAATATGTCTCAATGTTGTGCTGAATCTTGTTGTACAGACACTTCTTTTGAGGTCTGAACTCCTTGCTGGACTTCTGTATCTAAGAATCAGATACAGTAAACCTATGTTTCCTTATATGCTATAAGAATTTGGTTCTAATCTAGAAGAGCAAGAAAAGGTTGCCATATTAATACAAGGTAAAGAACCTGCTAAGAAAGCAGTTAATGGACTGCTTTTTTTATTGGAGCAGTGATTTAGTGGTTGGATGGGTTTTTTTTTTTTTTTGCTTCTCAATAGAATTTAAGAAGTGGTGGGGTAAGAATGTGTGGATGTTTATAGGTTTGCCTTGAAAGAAGAATTACAGGGGAAACTGTTGTAAAGAATTGATGCAGAGCTCTATGCATTAATGCACTCTTCCGTACAGAGTTTCAGAAGTGAAAACCAAGAGGAGAGAGTGCCGACAAGATGAGAGTGCCGATTTACTAGAATGAATTCAAGATAGCATTCTTTTCTCTCTGAATTACAGCTCTAAACCTCAGGGTAGTAATAGGAAGTACATAACAATCTCAAAGATTTAAAAATGGATGATGAAGTT
The DNA here is from genome assembly GCF_027477595.1 of Haemorhous mexicanus. Classification (NCBI taxonomy): domain Eukaryota; kingdom Metazoa; phylum Chordata; class Aves; order Passeriformes; family Fringillidae; genus Haemorhous; species Haemorhous mexicanus. The sequence goes on along the minus strand of NC_082345.1, from coordinate 20,072,808 downwards.
TTATATCCAGTAAACTGTATGGCTTCACATTTTAACCTGGTTTGCATTTTGGCAAAAGCCTGGAATCTTCTGCAATTTGCCAGATAACAAGGGATTTAGAACAGGAAGTATGCAAGTAATCATTTGGAGCCTTCATCTCCCTTCTTAGAACAATGGATACATTTATTATGCTCCTATTTTTATTCCATCAGGGGATTTGATCATGGAAATGTCTAGTCATTCTTTTCTTGTTTTCAACCCCTCAAAGAGCATGAATCCAAACTATTCAGAAGTTCTTGATCTGCAACAGTGACAACCACTATACTGGTAAGAGTCAGTGGACATTAGCAGATCCCCTATGCCAGCCCCCTATGGCGGGCAGTTCTGGCAGGACTGATGTTTGAGGGGCTGGAATTCTGTGAAATAGAACATTCTATGAATGGGGAAAATGGAAACAGATTCTGAACGTTCAACCCAACACGTGAACAAGTACTAGGGCAGGTAATTTTCTGTGGAAATTTCTTTAGCCCCAGTGTTGTGGATGATGATTACTCTTCCTACCTCCTTTGGTCAGCTGCCAGCACAGTCACGTTACTCCGCTTATGGACAGAAAACCAGAAGAAGTCATTTTTGAACAAAACACCCAGCAGGACCTTAGAGTGTTTTTGCTGCAAAATGTTTCAAGGCAGATAGGGAAACAATTCCATTGTAGAGAGTGTGCTGAGAAGACAAGTTTGGAAGTTAAAAACCATGGGATCTGTTTCTATATATGTCACTGATTTTGCTTATTATCAATTTGGTGGAGTTTCTTGTTTTGTTGGTTTTTTTTTTTTGCTTTTTTTGTTGTGGTTTTTTTTTTTGTTTTGTTTTGTTTTTTTCCTGCATCCTTGAGATGAAAGCATAAGACAGAAAAGTACGGTAAAGTTAAAACACTTTTGAGATGGCTTGTGCTGAAAAACTTGTAGCTACTGCTAAGGCCCATAAGCCAGGTCCTGTTTCATTTCTGAGAAGCTATAAAATTCCCATTGGTAATTTAGTTCTAAGCATCTGTTGTTATGGTGGAGATGCAAATTAAGAAGAACAATTTTTGAATCTGTAGGGATGTATTTACCATTTTGGAGCTGCCTTTTCAGTCTCTGAGCCATCAATGAAAAGAAGGAGAAGAATCTACACTCTTTTCAACCTGTGGACCATCCACTACTGTCCACGTGCTCAGATTCAAAGCCAAACAATCCTGTCGGGCCTGATTGGGAGGAATTATTTGGATTCAAAATACTAGACTAGTATTTGATTTCCATCAGCACAGTCCATTGGGCACAAATTTTGATATCAATAGAACCTTTCACGGGGATCCATCTTTCTCACCTGCAGTACATTTTAAAGAGAAGAGGCATTGTTGAATGGCTTCAGTGAAAAAAAAATCTTAAATGCACTCTGAATGGAATTGAGATCCAAAGGAGCCAGTATTTCAAGAAAGCCTGAGATGTTGTCTGCCATGAGATCCCTTCTAAGAGGTTCTATTAAGGTACCAAATTCTTCATCAAAATACTGTCAGATTGGTCAGAGGGGAAAAGCAAACTTTTTGAATGGTCCTTTGGGAAGACAGGGCTTGCAGCGAATTTAGTACTTGCTGCTAGGTTGCCTACATTCCAGGAAAGAGTATTAAATACTGAAATTTGACCGATGGTGGATGAAGTCTTTGTGACTGTGAAAGTCCAGTGCATGGCAATCTCAGAAAGGAACCCATCAAAGCCCCTGAAATGCCAACACACAAGTTGTGAGTTGGCAGTGCATGCCAGGTTTTAGCAAACCACAGCAAAATGCTGATTGCAAAACGAGGCCATCAAGTCACATCCGGTATGAAGCAGTAGGAAAGAGGAAAGCAGCTGAGAGCGTCAACCCTGCTAAGTAGTCTCAGTATTCTTATTGCCATTAGCAGAAATGTGAAATGAGTCTATAAAAATTACAAAGGAGGCAAAAGAAAAGGGAGTGATGACTCCTCTGGCATAGTGTTTCCTAACAGGGATCTTCAAAATCCTGTAAAGATTCTCTCATCCTTTAAACTGAAGGAAGGTATTAATGGCAGTAAGGAAATGGCATCAAATGCTAGAAAGACTCTGGGCAGTGTACTTCTAGACAGAAATGCCACTGATGGAAAACCGACTAAACTGGCACCAATGCAGCAGCATTGTACTAAAGCCCAGAAATTGTCCACGGCTTCACTCTCTGCCATTCCTTTCATATGCACACAGCAGCTCTGCAACATTCCTACTCATCATCTCCTTGGCAAACTGGGCGTGAGGGTCCGTAGTGACGCAGAGTCCCCAGGCAGGTGCAAAGGAGAGCCGCTTTCTTGCAAAAGCCAGGCTTTTGAAGCAGTCAGGCCTTTATCACTTGCATAGCTTTAAGCCGCAACAAACATAATTCAACCAACCGTCATACCCCACGCTGTGAACACGCAATGCTTCTAGAACTTCTTGATCTACCTCTAATTCAGCTGTCTCACTTTCCCCTAGTCATTTTCTACTTAGCCAAAGTAACGGGCCTCAGCCATGGTTTTACAAGGCCTTCCTTTCGGAAAGTTCTACCTATATGCAACAGCATACCACTAGTTTCTTCACCACCAAGAGTTTAGGTAGATGATTGGCATCTGCCCTTGCGGTGAAACACAATGGGGAGAGAAAATGCTGTTGGAGATGTTCAGTCATTCCATTTTCTAGACAGGCCAAATCAAAAGAAAAGCAAGCTATAGGATTGTGTACTTGCTCTTACAGAACACCTGCTGCCATCTGACAATGAACCAGCAGAAAATCAGCAAGAATGAGACTTGAGGCAAACAACCTTTGGAAGGGAATAATGGGTTGATAAATAAAGACAACAGTTTCCAGGCTCTTGAGATACTTTAAATGACAGCAAAGGATTTGAGAGCAGAGGCTGAACTGGTGGGGAAGGATTCAAAGAATCCCAAGAAAAACATGACCAAAGAATAAAAGAACCCCAAGAAAAATAGGGGCAACTGACCTGTTAAGGCCTTCAGGAAATCAGTGGCCGCTGATTTAGATAGGCCATTCAAGTTCATTTACTGGTGCATTTTCCACTCCTATTTCACCTGTCAGCATCACAGGGTGAATTGAGACCTTGGAATCAAGATTATTTGGGATTCTGTTCTTAGCTTTAGGAGAGAAGTACAGCAGGTGAAGTACCTGTTACTGATGTGATACCCAGGAACAGAGAGTTGACACATTTCATTGAAGTCCAATCACAACTAGCAATACTAAGAGGATAGGATTGGCGCCTTTTCATGACGCTCTTCTTGTTACGCAGCCTGCTCTGATTCTGGTGAAACTTTTTCATTAGCTTCTCTCTAAAAAGGAGAAAAACCAATTAAATGTCCCTCCCTGCTGATGCTAATCGAGTCAGAGGTCTATGAAAGGGCCAAAAATATTCGGAATTCTTCTTAGACAATGGAAATGGAAGCAGAGCTACCAATCTATTTCCTTGCAACATATCCCTAAAACTCATTCCCTTCTATTCATCACTTATGTATAGCCAGCAGTACATTCAGGAAAAGATGAAACTGACTGATGTCAGCAAGGGAAGGACTTGAAAGAACTATTCCCATGAATCATCGTATAGACAGTAACTCTAGCATTAAAATCAGAACCCTTTTAGTAAGTATCACTTATGGGAAATTCAGGACTCCTGCACAATGGACCAAGAGGATTAAGCAGAAGCCGTTTATGCTTTACATGATGCACTTACTCATTCTGACTCTCTGCACACGCTAGTCACGCTTTTCTTATTGGTGCCTTTGTCTTGTCCACGCATTCTGCGTGCACCTCTCAGAAGATGTGTTTCCTTACAGTCCAGGTACTTTGCCCCTCCCCCCCCCCCGCCCCCCCCCCCCCCGTTTTGGAGTTCTTGTGGTCTTGGAATTTAGTTTCTCAGCTTTTCCTCTCTTGTTTTAGCAAGGCTTATGTCTTGATGAATTCCAGAGGGCCCTGAGAAAATTCTGAGAAGAACCGTTCCACGCTGGATGGCTGGTGCAGCCCATAGTCTAAGCGGTTCAGATACATTGTCACAATTGCCCCTTCTTCTTGCACCAGCCAGATCTCTTCCAATGTAATTTTTAGCAAGAGGCACACCACTTTCACGATGCATGGAATAACACAAAGCAATGAAATAATGACTACTGGTAAAAACAAAGCTCCATTTACGAGATCTTTCAACCACCCAGTTCTTTCCCATCCCTCAAACCATTGATGCAAACCCCACTCGTTCCCAGTCAATTTCTTCATATTGTCTTGTACTTGTGTGAGTTTCGTATGAATGGCTGCAGAATGGTCCAAAAGATTCATGCAACATATTCCTTATAAAATTCCTAACACTCGTACCCATGTGCTAGTAACAATAAATCTATTTCACCTCCTATTTGCAGTGTGCTATATCTAATAGGATCTACGTCAGTGAGCACCTGACTTAAAATAGAAGAAGTTACGATAAGTCGTTTGAACATCCAGCACCCCAAATGATTAAAAGCAGCCAAACCTTGAGAAGCAGCGCCATCTAGCGTAAGGAAGAACACAGTTATTCCTGCTGGAACGAGCAAAACTCGACATAATGGTGCCAATCACGTCTTTAGCTAGTGTTCCTCTCTAGGTATTCCCGGAAACGAAAAAGCGGCTTCCTCCAGCAAAACCCATTATGAAGGTAAGAGAGCCCGCCGAAGAGCGGCTTCTGTTAAAAGAATCCGGCTACCGGCACCTACCTTCGGACAGCTGCGTATGCCCTTCTTCTGCGTCTCTTGCCGCCTAGACCTTAGCGAAAAGCTTTTCCAGGCATTATCTCAAAAAGGAAATGTGCCATCACGACGGTTGTCATGAAGGTACTCGAGTTCTGACATTCTCCTGGAGAAAAGAAAATATAAGATTGACCAGGGAGTGCTGCAAATGTCTAAGAACGATAGAAAAGAAAGTTGTTTGAGAAAATTTTCCTACTTATGGTAATGTAAGTTGAAACTGTTGGAAAGTGGTTAGTTATCGTTTTCCCTCAGTTTCAGAGCTGCTCACTTAATCCCAGTGCTGTGCGGCTTCGTTCTTGACGTCTCAGCATCGGCCGAGCTCTCCGGCTGCCGGAGGCGAAGAAGCGGCTTTTTCGCGCCCAGAGCTATCTGCCGGTCGCGGTGCGCTCCGAACCGCGGCTTCTGCCGAAAGCCGCCAGGGACCGGCACCTACCTTCGGACAGCTGCGTATGCCCTTCTTCTGCGTCTCTTGCCGCCTAGACCTTAGCGAAAAGCTTTTCCAGGCATTATCTCAAAAAGGAACTCTGCCAGCACAGCAAGCGTCCCACGACGGTTCTCATGAGGGTACTCGAGTTCTTACCATCTCCTGGAGAAAAGAAAATGTAAGATTGGCCAGGAAGTGCTGCAAATGGCTAAGAACGATAGAAAAGAAAGCTGTCCAAGAACTTTTTCCCTACTTATGGTAATGCAAGTTGAAACTGTTGGAAAGTGGTTAGTTATCGTTTTCCCTCAGTTTCAGAGCTGCTCACTTAATCCCAGTGCTGTGCGGCTTCGTTCTTGACGTCTCAGCATCGGCCGAGCTCTCCGGCTGCCGGAGGCGAAGAAGCGGCTTTTTCGCGCCCAGAGCTTTCTGCCGGTTGCGGTGCGCTCCGAACCGCGGCTTCTGCCGAAAGCCGCCGGGGACCGGCACCTACCTTCGGACAGCTGCGTATGCCCTTCTTCTGCGTCTCTTGCCGCCTAGATCTTAGCGAAAAGCTTTTCCAGGCATTATCTCAAAAAGGAATTCTGCCAGCACAGCAAGCGACCCGCGACGGTTTTCATGAAGGTACTCGAGTTCTTACCATCTCCTGGAGAAAAGAAAAAGTAAGATTGGCCAGGAAGTGCTGCATAAGGTTTAGAAGGATGCAAAAGAAAGCTGTCCAAGAACTTTTTTCCCTACTTGTGGTAATGTAAGTTGAAACTGTTGGAAAGTGGTTAGTTATCGTTTTCCCTCAGTTTGAGAGCTGCTCACTTAATCCCAGTGCTGCGCCCCTTCGTTCTTGACGTCTCAGCATCGGCCGAACTCTCCGGCTGCCGGAGGCGAAGAAGCGGCTTTTTCGCGCCCAGAGCTTTCTGCCGGTCGCGGTGCGCTCCGAACCGCGGCTTCTGCCGAAAGCCGCCGGGGACCGGCACCTACCTTCGGACAGCTGCGTATGCCCGTCTTCTGCGTCTCTTGCCACCTAGACCTTAGCGAAAAGCTTTTCCAAGCATTTTCTCAAAAAGGAACTCTGCCAGCACAGCAAGCGTCCCACGACGGTTATCATGAAGGTACTCGAGTTCTTACCATCTCCTGGAGGAACGAAAATGTAAGATTTACCAGGGAGTGCTGCAAATGGCTAAGAACGATAGAAAAGAAAGTTGTTTGAGAAAATTTTCCTACTTATGGTAATGTAAGTTGAAACTGTTGGAAAGTGGTTAGTTATCGTTTTCCCTCAGTTTCAGAGCTGCTCACTTAATCCCAGTGCTGTGCGGCTTTGTTCTTGACGTCTCAGCATCGGCCGAGCTCTCCGGCTGCCGGAGGCGAAGAAGCGGCTTTTTCGCGCACAGAGCTTTCTGCCGGTCGCGGTGCGCTCCGAACCGCGGCTTCTGCCGAAAGCCGCTGGGGACCGGCACCTACCTTCGGACAGCTGCGTATGCCCTTCTTCTGCGTCTCTTGCCGCCTAGACCTTAGCGAAAAGCTTTTCCAAGCATTATCTCAAAAAGGAACTCTGCCAGCACAGCAAGCGACCCACGACGGTTATCATGAAGGTACTCGAGTTCTTCCCATCTCCTGGAGAAAAGAAAATGTAAGATTGGCCAGGGAGTGCTGCATAAGGTTTAGAAGGATGCAAAAGAAATTTTTCCAAGAACTATTTTTCAGCTTATGGTAATGAGCTATACTGGAGGCTCAGACCATTCTTCTTCTTGGAATTGGTGAAGGATGCACAAGCACTGCTGATTGTGCTTCGTTGTGGTAGAGGTAATAAATAGTTGATTGTTTTAATAAAAGCACACTTGAAATGCTAAGAGACAAATTTTAAAGCATAATTAATTGGAGAAAGATTCCTAAACTTGTGGCCGGTTTCCCCAACCCATCTATTGATTACAAACGACATTCCTTGCTGTTGTTCTGGTGCATGAACCAAAGCCCAGTGATGTCTACTACTTAAGAAAGAGGTTCTACCTTCTTACTAGAATATGTTCTTACCCTTTTAAAACACTACCCCGAACATTAAGAACAAGAGATTACCTGATGAAGTAATGAAGTGCTTTGGTTGAAAGTAAATTGCATTTGAAGGAAACGGGTTTGGGGGCGAGCACAGGAAGATCTCCGAAGTAGAGTGCCAGCTTAGTTCTCTGCTTCAGAGATAAGTGAAGCAATTCAGGAATGTCTTTCCGTGAAAATAGTTTACAGATCTTTCTGCACAACAGGTAACCACCAGCATCAGAAATGTGTGCAAATAACAGACTACTCACTACAAGGTTGTCATCCATGAGTGGTAAGGCAACTCAGACTCATAGCAGTGGTTTTGCTCTTGTGCCTCATAGAATAGACAAAAAAGAATGAGGAAAACTAATTTTTCCATCTAGTTTCTTTCAGTATTGGTTCCAGGACTATTTTCCTACCCTCAGGAGACAGCAAAAACTGTCAACAACTGAAATGCTTCAGAACTTGAAATGATCTGAATGGCAAATATTTCTCCTCAAATAAAATTTAAAACGTAAGTCATAACGGTAAAACAGATCGAGCTATTTAAAGATGAATGTTCTAGACTTACTAAAACATTCCCAGAGATAACTCTTGTGTCCTAAATCTGTTTAAAAGTCCAGAGTTCCTGGTAAAAAAACTTCTATGCAGATGAGGTAGCTACATGATAGTCTCTTTCCAGCTTAATTATACTCTTCACTCTCACCACCTCTACCAGTTGATTTTCGTAAGTTCTTAGAAAACAGTACTTTAACTTTTTTAGTTCTATGAAAAAAAATGACAGTGACAAGAGTTCTTTGCACTGCCTGTTTTCTGAGAAGCCTGACCATCAAGCCTTAGGAACTTGATCATGAGTTTTATTTCATCTCAAAGTAAATTTTAAGGGCGTGGCAGAGAGAATGGGAGCCTCATGCAAAACAGTTTAGGCTTCTAATTCTTGTATTGTCCTACTTACCTACGACAAGAACTGGAAAGAGGATAGATTCCAGTTAGCAGCTGTTAAACATTTGCACATACTCTTCCGCTAAAGAAGAGGTCAAGGATGGTTTTCTGGCCCTCCCTCCACAAGCTGCAGCTTCCTTCAAGGCACTTTCACCTGTTGTGGCATGGAGCTTTCCAGCAGCTGCACTGTAGGTATGTGTTCCTCCATGGTTCTCTAGGGACTGCTGGGAGACAACCTGCTTCACTAGGATATCTCCAGGGACTGTGGGGGATTCTTTGCTCTGTCAACTGGAACACCTCCTCCTCCTTGTCTTACTGTAGTATCACGGAGCTGCTTCCCATACTGGTTTTTCCCCTCACTTGCCACTGCCCATTCATATGTTTTGTGCTTTTGACAATATATTCTCACAGAGACTGATGGGCTCAGTTGCAAAAATGTGTCTTGCTAGAAAATGACATGCTCTACAAAACCATGATTTTATAGAAAAGAATAGTGGAAGTACAAATATACTGCTAAAGGTCCGGAAACTTGACAGTGCTTCATTGTAATACATCCCCTGATTTTGCCTTCTTTCTCCTTAAGATCTGGAAAGAATACTGGGCAGGAGACAGTGTTGTTTCAAGGAAAAGACTTTTTTAGGATTCTAGGGTGCATCTTCAACTTTCTTGAGAAAATTGAGAAAAGGCCCTTTGTCTTCTGTGGTAAATATCATTAGGCAGTAGGGACAAATTCTGACCAACAAGAGCAGGTCAAAATCTGGTGAGATCAAGCAATATACCTTGAGTGGCCAGGACAGAATCATAGAGTGGTAGAATCAGTTGAATTGGAAGGGGCCCGTCAGGAGCATCAAGTCCAACTTCTGGCCCTGCATGGGACCTTCCTCAAGAATCACACCAGATGCCTGAGAGCAATGTCCCAAAGGTTCTTGAACTCAAGATAGGTGTGATGCTGTGAGCACACCCTGGAGAGACTCTTCCAGTGCCCAGCCATCCTCTGGTTAAAAAACTTTTTCCTGATACCGGACCTGAGCCTCCCCTGACTCAGCTGCATGCTATTTCCTCCAGTTCTGTCCTTGTAAACCTCATTGGAGAACTTTCTGATACCTTCATGTCTTTTTTCATTGTGGTACCCAAAACTGCCCCCAAGCACTCAAGGTGAGGCCGCCCCAGAACACAGCAGAGCAGAGCAGAGCAGAGCAGAGCAGAGCAGGACAATGCCCTCTCTTGCCCAGCTGGTGATACTGTGCCTGATGCACCCCAGGACAGGCTTGGCCCTCCTGGCTGCCAGGGCACTGCTGATACCCATTTAGCTTGCCATTGGCCAGGAGCCTGGCTTCCTTTCAGCCTCTGGCTCCCTAGTCTATACACACACACAGAGCAGGATTGCCCTGTCCCAGGTGCTGAATCCAGCACTTGCCATCGCACAACTCCCTAAGGTTGGGGATTGCCTGTGGGAATCCTTGGAAACAGAGGATTTTGGGAAAGCTGCAAAAGGCAGGCCTCAGAGACAGCAGAACTGTGCTTGGAGCTAAGCAGTAGTCATAAGGTTTGTCAGCAGAAAAATGATAGAAGAAGTAGAGAAGTAAGGACAAATAGAACAATGGCCTGTGTATTAAAGCTTGACCAGAAGAACTCCCTAAGCTACAGCAAAGTAGATCTAGCCAGATGTTAGGAAGTTCTAAGCTTAATAATGGAGCTCTGTGCATTCTATCTTAAGGCTTACAAGCAGGTCTTTTATTCAAAAGAAGCAAGCGTTCTTTGAACCAAAGTTCTGTGTGCTTCTAGGGATCGGAAAGAACTAGTGTCAATATGCTTTTGCTTTGTGGGATTGGTCAAAAAGCTTTTCAAGTAAGTTGTAACATGAAGTTCTTTTTCTGCTGCTGGGGACGTGAGCTGCTGGCATCTTCCCACTGTCATAACCATGTCATGAGACTGATGCTGGAAAATACAACAGCTTGGGACGCCTTCCCCAGCAGTCCCGCCCCTTTCGTGATTTGTGCATAGACTCCAGGCCAGCCATAATTGCCCATCTCTCTTATTTGTCAAGATCTCTCTGCAGTGTCTCACTGGCCTCAAGGGAGTTAGTTGACAGCTCCTCCCAATGTAGCGTCTCTGGCAAACTTGCTTAATATTCCTTCAAGTGCCGAGTCCAAGTGCTTCAAAAGATGTTGAAGAGAACTGGCCCAAGGACGATACTGTCTTAGCCACTGAAATTAGCGCTTCATGCTTCTTCTTGCTCCTTAGTGCAGAAATCACAACAAATATCTTCTTTGTTTCTTTTCTATCCATGCAGGTATCTTTGCTTATGCTCATGCTTTTTATCCCAACAGCAGCTGACACGACATTTACATACAGAGCAAGAGCACGCTTTTCCTGCTGTTACTAGACTTAACAATTTTGCAATCTGTCAATCAGATACCTTTGCAACTGAAGTCAGACCTTCAGCATTTCTCATCAAAAGAGTAGAATGTCCTCAGAAGAAGAGAAAACTTTGCTGCATACTCTGTAAGCCTGCAGAAGAATAGATCATAAGGAGTTAGCATCACAATCATTTCAGCACTGACCCTATACTTGAGCAGGGAAAAAACTTCAAAGAACAGCTAATTAATGCAGCAACATAATCTAAGGAATAAAACAACTAAGATCTTCCAAACTGGTCCCTGCGGTAGAAATGTACTTGTAAGAATACAGAAGGTAAAAGATATGGTTTGGAAAGGCTACATCCTTGCTAAGCTAAATTGGATCTCATCCTGTAGATGAAAGATCAAGAAGCTCAAAGTGGAGCTAGAGAGACATGTCCAGATCATGAGATAGAGCAAAGCATTTTTCAAGATAATTAGGCATTTTGGTGGACTGGGCAGTTAGGTTAAATCTGCCACACTTACTCACTTTTGGGGACTGAATTGTGGAGTGCTAAACCATATCTGCTGCTCTAGAAAGTAAAAGAGACACATCCAAATGGTATGGCTAGTGTGAAGACTCTCACTCTCTATTGCTAAACATTTCATAAGCTATTAACCGGTCATAGGAACAAAATGAAATAAAGCCATTATACCATCTTGGAATGGAAAAATATGTTCAAAATATTTTTTTCCTTCTGTTTTCTTCCTCTTTTTTTTTTTTTTTTTTTTTTTTTAATCCCAGAAGATATGATTCATAATTTCAACCATTCTGGAATGCTTTCAATAGATGAAGCCAGCATAGTATTTTTCTAACAGGCTCTTGCCCCTTACCTTCTTCATTACTGTTTTGGAATATACTCCACAGTCATTTGATCTCAGTCAGTTTTTTATCTCTCTCCCCCCAAGACAAATTTTAAAGGACTACCTAACCACTAAAAATCATCATTTCTCTGGTTTCTCAAAGCTTTTTGAGAAAGTTGTTTTGTTTTGGTTTTTTCATATTGCATCATTCCTAATGTCTTCAGACCTACTACAAGTGGAAGTTCAAATAAATCTTACCTTAAAGAGACTGTGAAAGATAACAAACTGCCAGTCTTGGTATTTGTATTTTTCTAAATCCTTTTGATTTCAAGGTTGCCTTCCTGAATGCGCAGTTTAATTAGAAAACATTGTGTTTCTAAAGGAGACCCAGTTCAATTGCTTCTGCAAGTTCACCTTCATTTTGTAGGATTGTACTTCAAGAAATCTTGTTTCATTCAAACATTAAAAGAGTAGATTTGACATCATATGTGACCCTTTCATCTCTCTCATCTGTATTTCATTGCGTGAGTTTCACAGTTGCCTCCAAGAAGATTCCTTTCAATTCGCATAGCATGTTATCTGAAGATCTGTCTGCTTTCTTCACTTGCTTGAATGGGAAGACATGGGAAATACATTCTGAAGGTTATCTTTTATAGTCTACTTTTACCTACCAGTGTGCTTCTATTGACTAGAACCAATTTCAGCTGGAAAGAACATATTGTTCTGATCTGCTCATACCAAGGGGGGATGATGTTTTCTTAACTGATCTCGGAGGGCAAAAGACAAGATGGAAAAGGGATTGCAGTATCACTCCAAACAAATGCACCTTTCTAGAATGACCACAGCAAATGCCTTCAAGGAATTCGGGAGAGGAAAAGAATAGAAAAGAGGGGGAGAAAGAGAGAGGGAGTATAGCTACCAAATGGAGAGAGATGAAGTCCTCGCAGCCCAGCCGATGGAGTTCTCCTAGGGGAGATCTCAAAGTCCTGGTTATCTCAAGGTTCTATTCTAGTCCATTGCTGAGGGGGGAAACAGATCTAGAAATGGCTGAGGGGGAGCAGATACAATAAAGAGCAAGTCTATTGAAATTGCTGAGGGGAAAATGGTATTGAAGACGGGTACAGACAGTCCATGTTCTCAGCAGGAGAAGTCAATATCAATATCAGCAGTGAGTGGGAGCTATTGTTTCAGGACTGGTTTCTATAGGAAACCAGTCTAGGTCCCGCCAACACATCTGCAGGCAACACTTAGCAGGCATCCTGCTTCAGTCAGGCCAGTAGCCCTGGATCAGAATTACGGGCGGCTCAGCCTCAGTCCTTGGGAGGGGGGCTTCAATCTGCGTCCCTCACGGTGGTAGTGGAGCAGATGAAGGATTTTCCATGGGGCGGCTACCACAGTTGCCCCAGCAAGTTCATCTGGCCAAGAGGTGGGAAAATTCCTGGGCTGGTGTCGCGAAGCACGTGCAGGCCCATAGGTCGCCTCGCCCCTTGGCAGGCCCTGCTAGAAGCAGTCACTGTAGACACAGCTGCCAACAATCACTTGGCAGGCCAGAATTCTGCTCAGGGGCCTCAGGATTTCTGGCATTCCTCTCTGACCGGCATGCCAGCATTCCAGTCAGGGTCCTCAGGGTCCCGATGTCTGTCCTGGGGACGGTCGTGAGGCAAATGAGGGGAACTTCGGACTGTCTTTCACATGGATCAGAAAATCAGTTTACTAAAATGGCCAAAAAAGAATGTGTAACACTTAGAATTGAGGAAAAAAACAAAAACAAAACCAAACCCAAAGCATTGGAGCAATATCATTCTAGAGAATGCCATGTATCTATGAAAAGTAATAAAAACTTCTGTTTTCAAATGCACTTACAAATCACCTTTTTGCATCTGTTTTGGGTTTTTTTTTTGTTTGGTTTTTTGTTTTTTTTTTTTTTTGTTTGAAAGCTCTGGCACTTATCTGATTCTTTTTTGAGCTAGTTCAGCTCATTAATCTGGTAAGAAAGCAGCTAAAAGTAAAGAGAAAAACCTATGGGGACCAGGATGCCACTTCAGCCACGTTGTCGTGAAGCATTAGGTCAGCCTTCTGTGTTGTAGAAATATCTCTGTCCTAGATGAAAATCAATGCATAGCACTATCTTCTTTTAAACTTTGTCCTTGCTACTGGGTTCCTGAATGATCAAGATGCTTTCAAACCAAACAACAGCCAGCCCTCTGAGATACTCCCCAAAGTATTGCGATGGAATAACTTGATCAGGAGGAAGAGCTCGCTATGCAGAACCTGAATATGAGGTCAAGAATGCTTTGTTGTGGATTACCATAGTTTGGGATTGTTTATCTCTTACCCCACCATGTAGGTCTAGGAAAAAATTAGGTAGCCACAAGGCTTTTACAGCTCTTCTTGTATTTTGGGATAGTAAGGATTTAGGGGAGTAAACAAAACTGTGGTGAGTTTTCCTATTGACTTGATTGCTCTGTCACTTTGAATTAACTGCTTTGCATGTCAGCTAACCCATCAGCATCAATGAAAAGAATATTTTCTTCCTTCCTGCACAAAGGATGTTTCATGATGCCTGTGATGTCAGGGACTTAAAAACGAAGACCATTGTGATTGAAAGGAAGCACTGGCATGCCACAAGGTAACTGTAGTGAGCTGTGTTTCCTCCTCAGCTTCACTGTGAGAGTAGAATTTTATTGAGCAGTTCCAAAACTTGGTCTTAGCATAGTCTGGTGACATATCTCAAAGGAGCAGTGTCCTAGGGTGACTTTATGATGCTTGTATCCCCAGTCATCTGTTCTCTTAATGCTGGATATGATATTCTCTGCCTTCAAGACTGGTTCTGAGAGCAAAGGTGGGGAGAAGAAGAAGCACCGAGTTTCTTATCAGAGGCTGCACTCCTTAAAAAGCAACACTCTTCCACATTCTGCGCTGCACTGTGTTGTCTGGGCACTGACGGAGCAGAACAGAGCACGCATTTGCTTTTTAGTTGGTTTAGCTGGCTGAGGCAGAGTTTTCCCTGGACTGGTTTTTTTTTTCCTTTCCCTTTTCTTGGAACGTTTCGAATCTGCTCCGGACTGGGACCTGGGAAGCACTGGGAACTTGCACTTTGTGGCCTACTGGGGCCTACCCTGGGCAGCAGCCTTCCCCATTGCCGGAGGGGTTGATAACAGAGTGAGCACCCATAGGAGAGACTTTCTGATTTGTCGTCTCTTCAGTGCGGCAAATGAGTTTTGTCATCTGGTATTGTTCATATTTTGTGCTGGGAAGTGCTTTGCCTGTTAAAGAAACAGCTTTTTCCCACTTCTCTCCCCAAACCAGTTGAGGGGAGCGGCTGTGTGGGTGGGCTTTCGGTGGGGGGGAGGGTGCAGTGGCCCTTTGTGAGGTTTTCTGCCAAATTTAGCCCTAAACCAGGACAATCAGGATGTGCGACTTAGAGAATGGTGGTTGGAACTTTGGTTGGAAAAGACCTTTAAGAACACTGAGTCTAAATGGAATTAGCAAATGCAACCATCAAGAAATGCTTTGCTGTTTGAAGAGAACGTGATTTATCTGGTAAGCTTTGCAAGTATTTGTGTCATCACAAGCACACATGACCAATGCATTAGATGGGAATATAATAAGAAACCTGTGCAGATCAACAGAATGATTCTCAGGGTAGGATATTTGCATGTTTCATCTGTCTTCCTGACTTCTTCAAATGAATTCTTTTTAGAAAGTAATGATTGGAATTGTTACTCTTTTGACAGTTCTGAGTGTATTACTGACCTTTTTGGCATATGAATGCCAAACGGGTTAATTCACCTGGTTTTTCAGATAAAGACCGAGATTTAGTGTTGCTTCAGCTGGAGGCAGAAACATTGAAATCCTCCCGCCTCCTTCTTAGTACCTAATTTCTATTACAAAATCAGTGCACAATCTTGTCCCTTAAGGTCCACTTAGCTCAGTTTATACCAACAGGGTGACATTAGCAGGGCTCACATGATGCTGCACACAGAAGCCCTCAGTGTGCAGCTCTAGCAGACAGTAATTCCATGCAGTTGGACAATCCCAGTGCTGACTTTGGATCACCAGAAGCGTTCTTAGTAGAACGAGACAAATTTAATGGAGAGGTCTCTGCAGGAAGTGGCCTGAAGAAGACAGCAGAAATCCCAGCTGTGTGTTTGTAGAAATCAGTTGAAGGCCATTTACAGAAAAAAGATCTTTAAGTCTAGCTAGCTTTTTCTGCAGATTATTTGTAAACTATATGCATGAGATGGACAGTTTCACTGAGCAACTGAAATACAGCTGCATTTAAGGGGATTGAATCAGGCTTGGGAAGCAGTGAAATAAAGCTTTTCAGGAATACCGGACATCCAAGTCCCGCCAAAATTGATCCGTTTTTTATGTCCAGATGCTTTTGAAAATAATGGGTGACCATTTGGCTACCTCATCGTTTTAATCAGAAATACAAAGAAAATTTTAAACTCACATATTTTATAGCTTGAGTATTTTTCTTTGTTTATTTCCTACTTTCCAATTCAGTTCTACAAATCATATGATTAGGTAATGAGAACTCATGCTGTATAAAAATATTTAATGCTATACTTCCAAGTTAAGGCCATGTATTTCCTGGAACTGTTTCAAAAAAAAAAAAAAAAAGCCTATCTGGATTCTTTCTTCCCCACGCTCATTATTAGATGAAAATCATTTCAATATTCTATTTTGACTTTAGATGGTGCAAGATTATATTCAGAAATTCAAGCCTCTACTGTTAGGTTGTTTACATGGTTTTCTGGCCTTTCTAACTTTGTGCAACCACTCTTTGCAGCTATATATTTTTGCAGTAAGGCATCCCAGGGGTCTGTGAGAAGTTTTAATGTCAAGCAGAACTAACATGTAAACTACACGTGACATACTCGACATATTTCACCTCAGAAAGTTACAGTATGCTTAGACGGGATGAAATACGAAAGAAATAGACTTAACACAATATTTCTAAATCTTGGAAATCTATTACCTGAACTTTGAGTCCGTTTGCAGGACTCTGTAGAAATGCAAACGTGAAGTCCAAGGAGTAGAGCAGAAGGCATATTGGGCAGGGGGACAGAAGATTGCTTTGAAGGATGATGTAAGCAAGATTGCATCCTAGAAAGATAGCAGCTGCTTCTGCTGGTGCCAACATCGAGAATTTGTGCCACTGGCCTAGTTTTCTGGGGACTTTTGACCTGCACGCTCTTGAGGGCTTGCAGATGTGAATTAATCTGTCCTTTGATCTTTTCTTTCATTTGAACGTCTAGGACCTGTTTTGGTCTTGTGTACGGTACTGTATCGTGTTATAAACAGACATGTTTCCACTGTTTGAAAGCTGTAGTTGAAAGTTAGGTTGCAACTATGAGTTGGCTGTCAAAAGAATTAATTTTCTGCTTTAAGCAAAATATCAAGAGAGACATTCAATCCACTCCTGTGATACAGATTCATTTTGAATTTACAGGGTAATTTGCATTAGTGGTTGTACTGCATGAGCAATAAATATGACTTGCTTGGTTTCTAATGATGATAATAGTCCTCTTTGTATTACTATAAGAATTGAATCCACCATCATTCTTTTCCTATTATTATTATGCTTTAAAGGAAAAACTCTTTTGCATTAACCAAGGAGTAAAATGCATGCATTTAGCATCATTCTTGCAGGTAGTCCTCAATTCTGAAAAGACCTCTCAGAAGCTGCATCAAATGGGAAAGCTAGACGGATGGCAGAATGCAGAACCTGCCATTTAGGATCGAGTACAAAATGACACCCAAGAAATTCTTCATGGATGCTGCATAAGTACAAAGACGCCATTATTTCAAGGTGAAAAAGAGTCAATGAATAAAAAACGATGCTAATCAAGACACTAGAGTACCAAGCGTGCGACAAGGCTTTTTTGTAATGAACATCATGCCCAGCATGAAAAAGTACTCTTTTTATTGTAGATCGTTTAAAAGTGCACAACAGTTTGGAAAAAAGTGCTTTTCTTTTTTCTAGTAATAAGAACTCTGTATCATTCTAAGAGATACTGGACACAGGTTTTTGAAAACAATGTTCTTTTGAAGGTTAATTCTATTCATAAATACTTCACAGGAAAACATTTGATCTGCTGTTCATCCTGAAGACTTTTAAAGGAAAATGTTTTGGTTGCGTTCTCTTCTGACTAGTTCAGGAGCTCAGTCTTACCAGCATTCTAATGCTTTTTTATGTTCCTGATGGCACGGCTTAGACATCCTTGTCTCCGTTACCGTCATGATTTCCATATCAAGTGATGAGAATTTTTCTTCATGATTGGTGAAGTGAAGTGTCATAACATTCATGTCAAGTCAATTTGAAGTTTTTTTTTCCAAAGGAATCTCTTCCTTCCTAATGAAAACCATTTGAAATAGCAAACCTACTCCGTTTTTCAGAAAGTGATATAATAAACCTGTAGAGTACAATGTCCTCGGAGTTGTTTTTTCAGCAGAAGAAGAAAACTGCTGTTTTCTTCTTCTTCTATCACCTTAGACTTACTTTATTCAAAACCTTTTTAAACCTTTGAATTTCTATTTTGATAGCTAATTCCTTTCACATTGTGCTATAGCATATGTATTTTGAAAGGCCATTTGTACACATTCAAATGGCTTACTTCTATTCTACTAAGAAATGGCTGTACTTCTAGTAGGGAAACTTCAAGGTCCAGTAAGATTTTATCTTGTACAAAATTTAAAAAACTCCAACTCTTAAAAATGATACCAGAAAATGACGTCTGTAAGACTGTGGCAGGAGGCTTTTTCCAGAACAATGTGCAGTTCTTCCCAATTCTATTTTTCCCTCCCATTACTTTGTACACAAAGATTTTTACACAGTCTTCTAACAGTGGCATGTTACTACTGGGCTAGAGTATTGCCCTGCCAGCATTGGAATTGACTGGAATGCAGCTGTGTTCCAATTTGCTGATGGGACAAGGGTTTTTTTGCTGAACACACTTTAGCAAGCAAGAGGGCTTCTTGGTCTTTAGAAGCTGAGTCCCAGAAAAAGATGAATGAGGTGGTGACATGCCTCGTGTTTTGAAGAGAGATCAAAAAGTTATTGCTGGGGTCACCTCCCTTTTGGTACGGAAAGCACACAGAGGGCTTTGAAGCAGCACTTTCACCCTCTTTGCATTCACTAGTAAATCTGAGACAGAGCTTGGCCCAAGGTTTGTGCAAAAATACTCTTTTGATGCAACTGTGCACCAGACAATATCTCTGGGAAAATTTGCAGGGGCAGAAAGCAAGCCCTTCCTGGGAAATCTACTGAAATGGTTCAGAAGTTATTCCCACTCACTGTTGCTAACCTCTGCTGTCTAGCTGTCGGATATGCTTGGGACCATGTTGAAATAATTCTAAACAGTGTACTGAGGCTGCAATATTGAGTAAACATAGGTATTTTCCATAGGTGTCAGGGAAAAATATTTCTATTGGTAAAAATGAGTTCCATAGAAAACAAGAAGAGCATGGTAGAAAAAAAATCACATCAATAGAATGAAGATGCCCAGAATTCTTCTTTTGAAGTTACACAGAGTCAATATTTTCTAAATAAGGTTGTGAAACTTATGAAGAAGTAAGAGTACCTTCCACCTGACTGGTGCACAAGTTCATGTTTCCAACTTACAAAAAACATATTATTAAAAGAAAAATGTTCCACCTTGTGGAAAAGTAGCCCATTCGTAATTGTATCAAAGGTAGGGTTAGATCAAGTATTCCTACAAGACAGTAGTAGTACTATGAAAAGCCTTTTGGCCTCTATCTGACTACAGGAAACTTGAGCAAGCAGAAGTGTCTTTCCCTGCTGCAAGCTGTACTTCCGATTTGCTACTGCTGCTTAAACATTGTTCAAAGAAAACTTGTCAAAATAAAACTAGTGTATACAAGCAACTGGAACTATCCATTGCGTTCCAGCCAATTTGAACTAGAAAATATCGGACACACACTCCAGTTGAATATTCTAATGCATAGATGGAGTATACCAGCACTAAGAAATGGGAACGCTGGAGAAAGGAGCAAATGCAGATGAATTTCAGGGAAGGAAATTATTGGAGAGCTAACTGCAGTCCCTCGACTTTACAAGAAATGATGTCCAGTAAATCCCAACCTGACACATAAAGAACTCCGTTTTGAAATGGGCTGCATCTATGGTCCTCTGTTCTTCCTAGATGAAGGAACTGTGTTTTGAATCAATCTTCCAAGTGGTATGGCTAAAGACCTTGGATACCTCAAATTTTTTTTTTTTTTTCCAGAAGCAACTGTCTCAAAACCTCTCTAAACTGACTTTTCCCCTTACGATGCCATCTTTTAAAAGAGCACCTTTTCATTTAACAGGGTATTCCAAACATCATTTCCAAATTTAGACTAAAAGTAACACTCTTTCTAGTTATCTTTGGGTTTTTTGCAGCTTCCTGCCAACATAGGCAGCAAGGAAGAGAACAGATCCCAGCTCTTTCTGGAGCATCTTGAACAAATGCCCTTGCTTATGTTCAAATCTTTCACTTCTCCAAAATCCCTAACGATGAAGTAAAGGTTGTGAAGGCATTACTAGTAGTATTAGATGGCAATGGATGGGTCAAATAGAATTTGTATCGCATAGATGATACTTGGCAAACAGCAAATGAAGGGGTTTCTTTCAGCTCTCAGACTGATGTTACATCTCAGTAATTTATTAAAAAGATAACAAGAAGGATATTTTTTAACAGTGAACTTAATTACACCCCTACCCATGGACATCTGAATCTTAGGAATAGACAGTGTCTGATTTAGAAAAAAAGAAAGAATGACCACAGTTTAAAGAAGCATATGATCATGAACACTTTGCTGATGGAACGTAGCCTATTCCTTGGCTGAAATGAAGCAGGTAGACAGGACATAGGAAGTATCGTTTTGTGGATCAAACATTTATTTTCTAAAGTGATGCTACAGATGGTGAACTCACCAACTTCGATATTGCACAGTAGATAAGGGTACCTAACTTGCGCCATCAAGTTATCCCTTGGAATCACCATCCAAGGGCATTTTCCCCTGCCTCTGTGAAAATGTGCCTACCTTTTTCACAACACTTTTGCAGCAGCATTCTTAGGCCTGATCAGCTGGTATGGAGGGTGAATGATCAGCAGCAAGGTGACTGGCCAGGGTCATTTGATTCCATGGATTTTGATCTACTGGATATTTTGAAGACCTGCTTAAGCCCTGTTGGTCAAACACAGCCTTCAAACGGTGCTAAACAATTGTTTGGGCTGTGGACCACATGAAAAAATACCTTCTGGTGCCTTTACTGGGCCATATGCTCTTGATTCTCTCCCTCAACTTCTCCCTCACCTCTCATCTCTTTCACATGAGCTATGTTCAAGGTCCACAGGATACTTTTCACAGAATCTTCAGGCCTGATGCAGTAGGAATGATGAACAAATGCAGCTGGGATGAATTTTCCAGTTTGGATAAAACCTCTTGTGCACACAAATCCCCCTATGCCCAGAAAAACCTTCACTAAGCACTCGTGTTCTACCTAAACCGCAGTTTAGTCTGAAAGAAAAGCTTTGGTCTGAGAGTATCTGAGAGATTTGCATGAAGCACAGATATCTGACCTATGCAATTTTGAAGATCAGAGTTATAAGAAAATGGCAAGAAGTTTTTAATTTTGCCGGTTTTAATTTTCAATTCCATGCACTTTTTCAAAAAGTGTCAATCTCAAATGGCCATCAACATCTTTCAGTCGTCTGGAAGTTAGTATTCATATCAAATGTGTTTCAAATCAATAGACTTTCAAACCTTTCCTCAAAGTTTATATACCTAGATTTAGTATTTCTGATCTCTATTAGATGAAAGGAAGACATTTTTTGCTGTTGGGGTGCTGGAACGCTGCTTCGGGTTGCCCAGAGAAGTTGTGGATGTCCCATCCCTGAACGTATTCAAGTCAGCTTGGATGGGGCTTTGAACAGCAACGAATGCGACCCTTGATGGTAGATAAACAAAGCTTGAATATAGAAGAGGCTCAGATTGAGGTATACGAACAAATTTTCTCTCAGCTCTTGGGGTAAATTCAAAGTTGTACAAAATTGCATTTCTCTGTGATTTTCACTACTGTAACAGAAAGCTTCATGAAAACTGTGCAGAAGATATCAACTTTTAAAAGCGATAAGAACTACAACATCAAACACATGGGATGGGTTTCATCATGGGACACCCTCTGAGAGAAAATCTCTGTATTTCGACACTTCATGCCAATCATTAGGATTTCAAGGAGTGCCAAAGAAGGCGGCAAAATATCCTTCAGGACATTATTTACTGTAGTTCAGCCTGGCCATTAGTTGGAATTGGTGTTTGAACTAATGTAGACATACCACACACACTTTCCATGCACTGAAAACTTACTGTTTACAATGAATAAGCAATGAGGATCAAAATTGATTGAAAGCATCTTAAAAATGTCAAGTATTTCACTGTATATGATCTATGATCAAAATACTTATTCCTCCTTAGTGAGGGACAAATAAATTCTTCCATAGCATGATGGTTAAAAATTGTCTAAACCAATGTTTTCTTCTGAAAAGACATCATCTAATTTTTTCTATTTTTAGAAGAAAATATTTCTAGACATAGAACAAAGGAATTTTAAAGGAACAAATGAAAGGAAAATATTCTGCAAACAGAATTCAATGAAAACCTGTGTTTTAAATATGAGGTAGATATTCAACAGAGTTTTTGTACCAGATATTTGAAATAGTGTACCGGCTATTTTGTCCACAAAGAGAGCTATTTAGCATTTCAGTCTTTTCCAAGGTGTTCATGATCTGCTATGCTGATCTCTGTGCATGCCTAGGTGTGTGCGGAAGGTGGGGCCATGTGAAGGGGAGTGTCTATGTTTGCTTAGCACTCGGAGAGGCAGATTCATGCCTCAGCTCCATCATTTCTTTTAGAAACTTCCCAGAGAGTGGATACGAAGTTTCATATCCAAAAGAGATCAATTCCCAAGTCATCCATTTTACTCTACCTTGTAAATCACATGCTTTGTTGCATATTTTATCAAATATACTTTCAAGCCGCGTGGAGGAAGGAGAATGTGGAGAATCCCTCCAATGTCTTGCAACTTGTACGCAAATAGATTTTCAAGAAAATCATCATTTCTCTTTTAAATACATCTGGGACAGGCATGATGGTGGCGTCAATCTGTTGAAGTTTTTGTTGCTGGGGGAAGTTGTACGAAAGGACTGGTTTTTACATTGACCAGTTACTGAATCAAGTGCATGAACACATTTGAAATTCCACTGGGGTTTCCTTTTTCTAGCAGACTACTTCTAGAACTAGCTAGCAGACTCAAGATGACTCTTTTTCTCTGTTTTTGTTTCTTTCCTATTTTCTTGCTTTCTCTGCAACTGTCTACACAATTTTAGGACTTTTTTCCCAACTCAAATTGTTTCATAGACCGATAATTCAGATACGCTTTTTACAAGGAATGTTTTAAATCTTTGTTAGAATTAAGAAAGTTAAGGACATAGGTCTTTTTCTTCCCTTATGAAAATTGCAATGAAAGAGTTCAATAAAGACCAACTCCTTTTTATTTATTTGGAATACAAGTCGATAATTCCCATACAGTAATTCATTGGTGGACCAATATTTGCCATTCTGATGTAAGTTGTCACTTCTTAACAATATGCCTTCTGTGACTACGTTGACAACACTTTTGGTAAAGATCCTAACTGGTCTTAGACACGCATAGGGAGAAATTTGCTCTGCCAGTGTCAGTCTTAAGCATGCGTCTCAGAGGATCTTTCTAGAGCTGGGGAATTTCCCCATGAAAGGGATTCAGTTATGGAAGAGACAGGTTTCCTGGAGTTTTACATTCTTCTTGAACACTACTTAAGGAACTTAAATCCCATGTCCATTTGGATCTCACTCTGCACAGAGCTTTGTCATGCCAGTCCTTGAAATGCATCTCTAAGAGAATTCACTAGCACAGAATGAATGAGGGTGGAAGGGCTCTGTGCGGCTCCCCAAGTCCCATCCCCCTGCTTCAACCAGGATACCTAGAGCCTGTTGCCCAGGATTATATCTGGGCCTACTTTTAATGTCTTCAATGATCCAGACTCCACCATCTTTCTGGACACTCTGTGCCATGGTTCAGTCACCGTCACGGTAAAAAATAATTTTGTGATGCTCAGAGGCAATCTCCTGTATTGCAGTGTGTGCCCACTGCCTCTTGTCTTTTCACTGAGCATCATTGAAAAGACACTGGTTCCCTGCTCTTTGCACTATTCCTTCCCGTAGGTATGTGTGCTGCCATGTAGATAAACGTCCAAAACTTCCCTGAAGCCCAGGCAGATGATATTCTCTTCATCTACCAGGCAAGTTCATTCACCGGAGGACTTTAAAAAGTTGTCAAGCCCCAATTTCCCCTGGTAAATCCATGCTGACTACATTTGTTCTGTCCTCCTTCGTGTGCCTGGCAATGCTTTCCAGGAATAGCTACTCCATCAACTTCCTGGGGATCCAAATGAGGCTGGCTGGCTTGTACTTTTCTGAGTCCTCCTGGTTGCCTTTTTTGAAGATGGGTGACATTTGCTTTCATCCAGTCTTTGGGCACTTTCCTCAGTCACCATGGTCCATCCAACATGATCAGGAGTGGCCTCAGAATAACATCTGCTAACACCCTTGAGACCTGTGCATCCATCTCAACAAGGCCTGTGGACTTTATGGAATACTTCCCAATTCAGTGACTATGCCCATAAAAATTTGCATGGGATAAGAGGCCATTTTAACAGGTACCTGAAGAGTGAGTGAAAAGCTATGGAAGCAATCCAAAAGGACAAAGACTAGAGTTCCCTTTGAAGACAAAGCATCCCATCATGGAGCTGAGCAGCTTTAGATCCAGGTAAGCTTCCTCTCTGAAAGGATGCAGAAGACATGATTTTACCTTATCCAGTAATAAAATGTGTTGACCCTTCACTTGCTAAACAAAAAATTCAATGATTTCCAAAATTATTGCCTCCTAAGTAGACAATAATATACTGGCTGGGTATTCCCCTAACAGATGAGAGCACCTGCTTGATGTCTCTTATGCGTGCAGACTATTTGAAGTAGGTCATTTGAGTGGGGATTACTGGTCTTCGAATTTTCTTTCTGATGAATTTGGAATATTTACTGAAGCAAGGACCGGAAGATGAAAACTTCATTTCCCATCAGCGCACTCTAACATCCATGGCCATAATGCCATTGTTTCTCCCCAGCTGAGTCAAGAATTCATGACTACAAAGTGGATCAGCTCCAAAGGAAAGATCAAGGCTGGATAATATTCTCTCTTGGTAAAGCTATTTATCTCAAATGAAGTGACCGACTTCTAATTGCTCACTGGCCTAAAGCTACAAGGAGGGGGAGATGGACCAGCTTTCCTTCCACTGCTGCTCTCTTTGTCACCTCGGTGTTTAATACGAGTAGGAAGATGTTCAAAAAGACAGCGTTGCAGAATTCATAAAATTCAGTCTTAAAAAAAATCATTTTTTAGCAGGTGAAATAAAAATAGCAAATAAAATGTATAAGTTTGTCTTGCCTTGTTCTGCAGGTTTTGTAACTGGCACACCTTTCCTTATGAACGCACTGTCCTTTCCTAAATACTCTCATATGGAGGAACACGCTTCTGATCAGAAGAGCACTAGGATGTCTTTACTCGACCTTTTCTTTTCACTGATGCTTGGTCCTCTGAAATGAATGGTTTTCTAAAATTGAAATGTGCTACTATTGTTCCCACAGGGTAAGCTGCGGACTCTTCCTGTCGGAGCTGTCACTAATCAGCTATTCTCCTATCTGCCTTTAGTAGTTGAATGTTCTGGTCTAAAAGTAGCACCTTCTGTGTAGCCATGCTCTTAGTTGCCAGTCTCATCCTAAATCCAAAGACCCTCCTGCAAAGGACCGCTGGTTCTGTAGTCAACTAAGGAAAAATGACCCGTCCATCCATGCTTTCTGATTTAAAATATTAGGGTATGATGTCCCTAAACAATTCTCTGCAGTTGAACACTACTTATCTTTGGCGTGTTTCTTCAACTCACTCGCAAGTCATTCATGCCTTAGGTTATTGGGAGAATTGCTTCATTTGAAGATGATTAAAAGGGGTATGAGAATACTTTTGTGCTTCTGCTATGAGGATACTTTTCAAATCCATACAAACTCCCTGCAAATGCAAAAACCTGCATCCTGTATTGTCCTAGCTTACAATATCAAAATGCATCCTATTCCCACCCTCAAGAACTGAGGAAACCAGGGGTGGCATCGTTTTTTCCTTCTCTCCTGTTAATGGGCCCATCAATGTCTTGCCACATGACTCAGAGATAACTCCCTCCAGGAGCCATTTCTGTTTCACGGGTAATCAAGGACCCACATCATGACTCAGAACGATATCAGCCCATTGGGAGATGCTCTGCCCAGGGGGTAGGAGCTAAGCATCCCCTCCTGGATATCATCTGGGTTTTAGAAGGCAAGTAGCACTATTTCTACTGCGTTGCCAGAGGAATGGCCACCCTTAGCCACTGGTTTTCCAGAGGAAAAGAGCTACCAGATGGTTTCTACAGAATCACTACTTCAACAAAACCATTTCATCCAAACTGCTTTCACAACCCTAACTAGCAGGACGTCAGCTTGTATTCTGACTCTGTCAGTGGTTTTTCTTTTGTACTCTTGCATGGATTTGGGTTTTTTCCCCTTTTCCTAATAAACTGCATTTCTGACTTGGAGTCTTGCTGCAGTGCTGGATTTCTTCAGCCCAACTAGCTCCCGACACCGACAGCGAGAGTGGGCCGCCCCATGAAAGCTGTCGAATCCGGGCTGCAGCTGTAGGGCACAGCTGCTCTAAGGCACAGGTGGACTGCCTTGGGGATAGAACTGCGCTGAGGGCAGGGACAAGGAACAGGGAGAGGTCTTCTGCATATTTTTCAGTTTACTCCCTGGAGGGTCAAGGACAGAAAGACACTGTTTCAAAGGCATCCATCAACTTCTAAATGGGGGGAAGGTCCCAGGGGAGGATGCAATCTTTAACCAACTGGGAGAAACTGGGGGTGGAAGACAAGGAGGGGAATACAATGTTGAAACCAGTAGGGGGACTACAGGGGAGGAGAGTAACTTGAAGAAACCACTGGGGTTTTGAAGGGTACAAAATTGAGAGGGAAGTTTCTAGAGAAAGGGGCAGGCTTGGGGAGAGGTTGATGTTCAATGGGAGAAGGAACAGGGAACAAAAGGGCAGGTCTTTGGGGAGAGGGACAGCTAGGGCAAAAGCCAACAATACTGGGGGGAAAGGAACAATCCATTCATAATAACATATGCTATAACAGCACAAAATAGGAAGCCTTAGAAAATGGACTACTAGAACTGCAGTACAATAATAAACACACACTGCAACAGAGTGTCTCACTGGTTTGGCTTTCAAAGCAGAAGAGGTGCCAACCTAAAAATTTCCCAACTTCAAGGTTAACTGGCTGCAGTTTTGATTTCCTTCTTCAATATATCACCAAGGCGCTACCGGCTTCTGTAATTGGCTCAGCAGCATGTCTGTTCTTAGTGCCAAGCAGGGATTCACTTTGCCAGGCATGGAGGAAGCTTCTAGGAGCTTTGCACAAAAAATCACTTCTGTGGCTGGCTTCTTCCCTCCCCACCAAAAACCAAGCCATGCCAAACCAACACCTTAACTAATTCGTAGTACTTAGTACGCATCCAAGAATGTCTTTTAAACGATGCTTTATGTTTTTGACCAAACGCACTGAAAAGAAGTGGATCCATAATATTGATAAAAATTGTTCCAGTTCAATAGAAATATTGGGTCATGCAACTCTAGATTACATAGCTGTTTTTTTGTACAATACCCAGAGGCTTTTTTCACCTCCATGGAAGAGCCTAAATGAGGGATGTGGGAGTCCAGGCGGCTCTCCAAAATGCAGTTTATTCCATCCAAGACGTTGCAGCAGTCCAGGGTAGTGGGCAACAGAGCCTGTGCCTACAGCTGTCAGCTCTAGGTACAGGCAGGCCTGGAGACCCTTTGGTTTTGGCACTTTGCTGAGCATCTTTATACAGTAGAACCAATCTATCCCTTAACTATTATCTATAGCCTACCCTAACGACTCTAATTACCATATGTTGCTATTCTCCACTCACTAAAAGTCAGTATATTACAGTTGAAGCGGAAAGTTGTTTTTCAGTTTTCTTGAGAGTGGAAAATTTGGAGAGCTTTTTCTGCTTGCAGCATTTGCTGACTTGTTTGCCTGTGCTAGCTTCCTGCTTGGTAAAAACATCTTCTTGTTTGGGGTGGGTTTATCCTTTGCTGTAAGTCATAAAACCCTCTTCTAACTAAGGTATCCTCGGTTATCCAGTAAGACTGGCTCAGCAATTCTTTTCTTCTAGATCAAAACTTGCTTCCAACTCTATTCCTTCTTCAGACTCCACATTGAAAAATCTTTCTGCCAAGCATACATATCTGTGAGACTTTCTTGTCAAACTTTCATCTTTCCCAACACCTCTAAAGAAATGTTTCCTGATGGTTTGGATCAGAAGATCCAGTATTGCCATCCTGAGATTTTTCATTCGAAACCCATAAGCTGTGCTCAAGGTTTTGGCTATGTTCTTTGTTGTGCCTTGCATCTATTTTGGCTAGAAAGCCAGTGTAGATGATGTCCTTGCTGCAGTAGCCATGGGAAATAAGGTGGAGTGTCTGGCTGATGTACCGGGATGTAGACTATCCAGCACTCCCCCAGGGAGGCGAGGATCCCTAAAGGAATAGAATATTGGCTATGCTCTGGGAGTTTTACAGAGAGAAAGATCCTCACAGCTCAAATGATTTGTCTCCTGGAGTTCTGAGGAGTATGTGGTGAAGAAGAAGGCTGCTGTCTTTTCCAAGAATCTTCCGTGCATTCAAGAGGATCATTGAACTTCTTGTCTGAGAATGAAAGAAATATTAGTAGTAATTAGTACTTTTTCTCTGTCTGTGCATCACTGATTGAATTTGGGTAGGCAATATTTTTTTTATTTATTTCTTTGAATTATTCATCATAAGGTCTTCCAAATTCCCAAATTCTGCTTCACTTCTTTCTTTTGTAGGCCAGTCTGGTTCATCTTCTCTTCTACTGTATTATTGCAGACCATATCTGAATGGATTTTTTTTTCATTTTGAACATTTGGTTTAAACTGAATGAACAGAACGCTTTATTTATCCTTATTTGACCAGTTTGCAAGGAAATACAGAATTTTGAAGAGAAGTGACGTGACTCCACTTGAGGTTTTCAATGGAAGAGAAGAATGACGATGTCCTACATTCACAGCATTGTTTACAGTAACATTGCAGCTAGTTTCCAGCAACGAAGGTCAGGTTCTGGAAGCAGGCACGCATGATTGTAGAGAAGTCTAAAAAGTTTCAGTTTGGCCGCTTTTCTTGAAAAATAGCTAATATGTCTCAACGTTGTGCTGAATCTTGTTGTACAGACACTTCTTTTGAGGTCTGAACTCCTTGCTGGACTTCTGTATCTAAGAATCAGATACAGTAAACCTATGTTTCCTTATATGCTGTAAGAATTTGGTTCTAATCTAGAAGAGCAAGAAAAGGTTGCCATATTAATACAAGGTAAAGAACCTGCTAAGAAAGCAGTTAATGGACTGCTTTTTTTATTGGAGCAGTGATTTAGTGGTTTGATGGGTTTTTTTTTTTTTGCTTCTCAATAGAATTTAAGAAGTGGTGGGGTAAGAATGTGTGGATGTTTATAGGTTTGCCTTGAAAGAAGAATTACAGGGGAAACTGTTGTAAAGAATTGATGCAGAGCTCTATGCATTAATGCACTCTTCCGTACAGAGTTTCAGAAGTGAAAACCAAGAGGAGAGAGTGCCGACAAGATGAGAGTGCCGATTTACTAGAATGAATTCAAGATAGCATTCTTTTCTCTCTGAATTACAGCTCTAAACCTCAGGGTAGTAATAGGAAGTACATAACAATCTCAAAGATTTAAAAATGGATGATGAAGTTTTCTATCCAGTAAACTGTAAGGCTTCACATTTTAACCTGGTTTGCATTTTGGCAAAAGCCTGGAATCTTCTGCAATTTGCCAGATAACAAGGGATTTAGAACAGGAAGTATGCAAGTAATCATTTGGAGCCTTCATCTCCCTTCTTAGAACAATGGATACATTTATTATGCTCCTATTTTTATTCCATCAGGGGATTTGATCATGGAAATGTCTAGTCATTCTTTTCTTGTTTTCAACCCCTCAAAGAGCATGAATCCAAACTATTCAGAAGTTCTTGATCTGCAACAGTGACAACCACTATACTGGTAAGAGTCAGTGGACATTAGCAGATCCCCTATGCCAGCCCCCTATGGCGGGCAGTTCTGGCAGGACTGATGTTTGAGGGGCTGGAATTCTGTGAAATAGAACATTCTATGAATGGGGAAAATGGAAACAGATTCTGAACGTTCAACCCAACACGTGAACAAGTACTAGGGCAGGTAATTTTCTGTGGAAATTTCTTTAGCCCCAGTGTTGTGGATGATGATTACTCTTCCTACCTCCTTTGGTCAGCTGCCAGCACAGTCACGTTACTCCGCTTATGGACAGAAAACCAGAAGAAGTCATTTTTGAACAAAACACCCAGCAGGACCTTAGAGTGTTTTTGCTGCAAAATGTTTCAAGGCAGATAGGGAAACAATTCCATTGTAGAGAGTGTGCTGAGAAGACAAGTTTGGAAGTTAAAAACCATGGGATCTGTTTCTATATATGTCACTGATTTTGCTTATTATCAATTTGGTGGAGTTTCTTGTTTTGTTGGTTTTTTTTTTTTGCTTTTTTTGTTGTGGTTTTTTTTTTTGTTTTGTTTTGTTTTTTTCCTGCATCCTTGAGATGAAAGCATAAGACAGAAAAGTACGGTAAAGTTAAAACACTTTTGAGATGGCTTGTGCTGAAAAACTTGTAGCTACTGCTAAGGCCCATAAGCCAGGTCCTGTTTCATTTCTGAGAAGCTATAAAATTCCCATTGGTAATTTAGTTCTAAGCATCTGTTGTTATGGTGGAGATGCAAATTAAGAAGAACAATTTTTGAATCTGTAGGGATGTATTTACCATTTTGGAGCTGCCTTTTCAGTCTCTGAGCCATCAATGAAAAGAAGGAGAAGAATCTACACTCTTTTCAACCTGTGGACCATCCACTACTGTCCACGTGCTCAGATTCAAAGCCAAACAATCCTGTCGGGCCTGATTGGGAGGAATTATTTGGATTCAAAATACTAGACTAGTATTTGATTTCCATCAGCACAGTCCATTGGGCACAAATTTTGATATCAATAGAACCTTTCACGGGGATCCATCTTTCTCACCTGCAGTACATTTTAAAGAGAAGAGGCATTGTTGAATGGCTTCAGTGAAAAAAAAATCTTAAATGCACTCTGAATGGAATTGAGATCCAAAGGAGCCAGTATTTCAAGAAAGCCTGAGATGTTGTCTGCCATGAGATCCCTTCTAAGAGGTTCTATTAAGGTACCAAATTCTTCATCAAAATACTGTCAGATTGGTCAGAGGGGAAAAGCAAACTTTTTGAATGGTCCTTTGGGAAGACAGGGCTTGCAGCGAATTTAGTACTTGCTGCTAGGTTGCCTACATTCCAGGAAAGAGTATTAAATACTGAAATTTGACCGATGGTGGATGAAGTCTTTGTGACTGTGAAAGTCCAGTGCATGGCAATCTCAGAAAGGAACCCATCAAAGCCCCTGAAATGCCAACACACAAGTTGTGAGTTGGCAGTGCATGCCAGGTTTTAGCAAACCACAGCAAAATGCTGATTGCAAAACGAGGCCATCAAGTCACATCCGGTATGAAGCAGTAGGAAAGAGGAAAGCAGCTGAGAGCGTCAACCCTGCTAAGTAGTCTCAGTATTCTTATTGCCATTAGCAGAAATGTGAAATGAGTCTATAAAAATTACAAAGGAGGCAAAAGAAAAGGGAGTGATGACTCCTCTGGCATAGTGTTTCCTAACAGGGATCTTCAAAATCCTGTAAAGATTCTCTCATCCTTTAAACTGAAGGAAGGTATTAATGGCAGTAAGGAAATGGCATCAAGTGCTAGAAAGACTCTGGGCAGTGTACTTCTAGACAGAAATGCCACTGATGGAAAACCGACTAAACTGGCACCAATGCAGCAGCATTGTACTAAAGCCCAGAAATTGTCCACGGCTTCACTCTCTGCCATTCCTTTCATATGCACACAGCAGCTCTGCAACATTCCTACTCATCATCTCCTTGGCAAACTGGGCGTGAGGGTCCGTAGTGACGCAGAGTCCCCAGGCAGGTGCAAAGGAGAGCCGCTTTCTTGCAAAAGCCAGGCTTTTGAAGCAGTCAGGCCTTTATCACTTGCATAGCTTTAAGCCGCAACAAACATAATTCAACCAACCGTCATATCCCACGCTGTGAATACGCAATGCTTCTAGAACTTCTTGATCTACCTCTAATTCAGCTGTCTCACTTTCCCCTAGTCATTTTCTACTTAGCCAAAGTAACGGGCCTCAGCCATGGTTTTACAAGGCCTTCCTTTCGGAAAGTTCTACCTATATGCAACAGCATACCACTAGTTTCTTCACCACCAAGAGTTTAGGTAGATGATTGGCATCTGCCCTTGCGGTGAAACACAATGGGGAGAGAAAATCCTGTTGGAGATGTTCAGTCATTCCATTTTCTAGACAGGCCAAATCAAAAGAAAAGCAAGCTATAGGATTGTGTACTTGCTCTTACAGAACACCTGCTGCCATCTGACAATGAACTAGCAGAAAATCAGCAAGAATGAGACTTGAGGCAAACAACCTTTGGAAGGGAATAATGGGTTGATAAATAAAGACAACAGTTTCCAGGCTCTTGAGATACTTTAAATGACAGCAAAGGATTTGAGAGCAGAGGCTGAACTGGTGGGGAAGGATTCAAAGAATCCCAAGAAAAACATGACCAAAGAATAAAAGAACCCCAAGAAAAATAGGGGCAACTGACCTGTTAAGGCCTTCAGGAAATCAGTGGCCGCTGATTTAGATAGGCCATTCAAGTTCATTTACTGGTGCATTTTCCACTCCTATTTCACCTGTCAGCATCACAGGGTGAATTGAGACCTTGGAATCAAGATTATTTGGGATTCTGTTCTTAGCTTTAGGAGAGAAGTACAGCAGGTGAAGTACCTGCTACTGATGTGATACCCAGGAACACAGAGTTGACACATTTCATTGAAGTCCAATCACAACTAGCAATACTAAGAGGATAGGATTGGCGCCTTTTCATGACGCTCTTCTTGTTACGCAGCCTGCTCTGATTCTGGTGAAACTTTTTCATTAGCTTCTCTCTAAAAAGGAGAAAAACCAATTAAATGTCCCTCCCTGCTGATGCTAATCGAGTCAGAGGTCTATGAAAGGGCCAAAAATATTCGGAATTCTTCTTAGACAATGGAAATGGAAGCAGAGCTACCAATCTATTTCCTTGCAACATATCCCTAAAACTCATTCCCTTCTATTCATCACTTATGTATAGCCAGCAGTACATTCAGGAAAAGATGAAACTGACTGATGTCAGCAAGGGAAGGACTTGAAAGAACTATTCCCATGAATCATTGTATAGACAGTAACTCTAGCATTAAAATCAGAACCCTTTTAGTAAGTATCACTTATGGGAAATTCAGGACTCCTGCACAATGGACCAAGAGGATTAAGCAGAAGCCGTTTATGGTTTACATGATGCACTTACTCATTCTGACTCTCTGCACACGCTAGTCACGCTTTTCTTATTGGTGCCTTTGTCTTGTCCACGCATTCTGCGTGCACCTCTCAGAAGATGTGTTTCCTTACAGTCCAGGTACTTTGCCCCTCCCCCCCCCACGCCCCCCCCCCCCCCGTTTTGGAGTTCTTGTGGTCTTGGAATTTAGTTTCTCAGCTTTTCCTCTCTTGTTTTAGCAAGGCTTATGTCTTGATGAATTCCAGAGGGCCCTG
Organism: Haemorhous mexicanus; assembly: GCF_027477595.1. Lineage (NCBI taxonomy): Eukaryota > Metazoa > Chordata > Aves > Passeriformes > Fringillidae > Haemorhous > Haemorhous mexicanus. Next base: position 20,039,456 of record NC_082345.1, on the reverse strand, counting down.
AGAAAATTCTGAGAAGAACCGTTCCACGCTGGATGGCTGGTGCAGCCCGTAGTCTAAGCGGTTCAGATACATTGTCACAATTGCCCCTTCTTCTTGCACCAGCCAGATCTTTTCCAATGTCATTTTTAGCAAGAGGCACACCAGTTTCACGATGCATGGAATAACACAAAGCAATGAAATAATGACTACTGGTAAAAACAAAGCTCCATTTACGAGATCTTTCAACCACCCAGTTCTTTCCCATCCCTCAAACCATTGATGCAAACCCCACTCGTTCCCAGTCAATTTCTTCATATTGTCTTGTACTTGTGTGAGTTTCGTATGAATGGCTGCAGAATGGTCCAAAAGATTCATGCAACATATTCCTTATAAAATTCCTAACACTCGTACCCATGTGCTAGTAACAATAAATCTATTTCACCTCCTATTTGCAGTGTGCTATATCTAATAGGATCTACGTCAGTGAGCACCTGACTTAAAATAGAAGAAGTTACGATAAGTCGTTTGAACATCCAGCACCCCAAATGATTAAAAGCAGCCAAACCTTGATAAGCAGCGCCATCTAGCGTAAGGAAGAACACAGTTATTCCTGCTGGAACGAGCAAAACTCGACATAATGGTGCCAATCACGTCTTTAGCTAGTGTTCCTCTCTAGGTATTCCCGGAAACGAAAAAGCGGCTTCCTCCAGCAAAACCCATTATGAAGGTAAGAGAGCCCGCCGAAGAGCGGCTTCTGTTAAAAGAATCCGGCTACCGGCACCTACCTTCGGACAGCTGCGTATGCCCTTCTTCTGCGTCTCTTGCCGCCTAGACCTTAGCGAAAAGCTTTTCCAGGCATTATCTCAAAAAGGAACTCTGCCAGCACAGCAAGCGTCCCACGACGGCTGTCATGAGGGTACTCGAGTTCTTACCATCTCCTGGAGAAAAGAAAATGTAAGATTGACCAGGGAGTGCTGCAAATGGCTAAGAACGATAGAAAAGAAAGCTGTCCAAGAACTTTTTCCCTACTTATGGTAATGCAAGTTGAAACTGTTGGAAAGTGGTTAGTTATCGTTTTCCCTCAGTTTGAGAGCTGCTCACTTAATCCCAGTGCTGTGCGGCTTCGTTCTTGACGTCTCAGCATCGGCCGAGCTCTCCGGCTGCCGGAGGCGAAGAAGCGGCTTTTTCGCGCCCAGAGCTTTCTGCCGGTCGCGGTGCGCTCCGAACCGCGGCTTCTGCCGAAAGCCGCCGGGGACCGGCACCTACCTTCGGACAGCTGCGTATGCCCGTCTTCTGCGTCTCTTGCCGCCTAGACCTTAGCGAAAAGCTTTTCCAGGCATTATCTCAAAAAGGAACTCTGCCAGCACAGCAAGCGACCCGCGACGGTTTTCATGAAGGTACTCGAGTTCTTCCCATCTCCTGGAGAAAAGAAAAAGTACGATTGACCAGGAAGTGCTGCATAAGGTTTAGCAGGATGCAAAAGAAAGCTGTCCAAGAACTTTTTCCCTACTTATGGTAATGCAAGTTGAAACTGTTGGAAAGTGGTTAGTTATCGTTTTCCCTCAGTTTGAGAGCTGCTCACTTAATCCCAGTGCTGCGCTCCTTCGTTCTTGGACGTCTCAGCATCGGCCGAGCTCTCCGGCTGCCGGAGGCGAAGAAGCGGCTTTTTCGCGCCCAGAGCTTTCTGCCGGTTGCGGTGCGCTCCGAACCGCGGCTTCTGCCGAAAGCCGCCGGGGACCGGCACCTACCTTCGGACAGCTGCGTATGCCCTTCTTCTGCGTCTCTTGCCCCCTAGACCTTAGCGAAAAGCTTTTCCAGGCATTATCTCTAAAAGGAACTGTGCCAGCACAGCAAGCGACCCGCGACGGTTTTCATGAAGGTACTCGAGTTCTTACCATCTCCTGGAGAAAAGAAAAAGTGAGATTGGCCAGAGAGTGCTGCATAAGGTTTAAAAGGATGCAAAAGAAAGCTGTCCAAGAACTTTTTCCCTACTTATGGTAATGTAAGTTGAAACTGTTGGAAAGTGGTTAGTTATCGTTTTCCCTCAGTTTGAGAGCTGCTCACTTAATCCCAGTGCTGCGCGGCTTCGTTCTTGACGTCTCAGCATCGGCCGAGCTCTCCGGCTGCCGGAGGCGAAGAAGCGGCTTTTTCGCGCACAGAGCTTTCTGCCGGTCGCGGTGCGCTCCGAACCGCGGCTTCTGCCGAAAGCCGCCGGGGACCGGCACCTACCTTCGGACAGCTGCGTATGCCCTTCTTCTGCGTCTCTTGCCGCCTAGACCTTAGCGAAAAGCTTTTCCAAGCATTTTCTCAAAAAGGAACTGTGCCAGCACAGCAAGCGTCCCACGACGGTTATCATGAAGGTACTCGAGTTCTTACCATCTCCTGGAGGAAAGAAAATGTAAGATTGGCCAGGAAGTGGTGCATAAGGTTTAGAAGGATGCAAAAGAAATTTTTCCAAGAACTTTTTTTCAGCTTATGGTAATGAGCTATACTGGAGGCTCAGACCATTCTTCTTCTTGGAATTGGTGAAGGATGCACAAGCACTGCTGATTGTGCTTCGTTGTGGTACAGGTAATAAATAGTTGATTGTTTTAATAAAAAAACATTTGAAATGCTAAGAGACAAATTTTAAAGCATAATTAATTGGAGAAAGATTCCTAAACTTGTGGCCGGTTTCCCCAACCCATCTATTGATTGCAAACGACATTCCTTGCTGTTGTTCTGGTGCATGAACCAAAGCCCAGTGATGTCTACTACTTAAGAAAGAGGTTCTACCTTCTTACTAGAATATGTTCTTACCCTTTTAAAACACTACCCCGAACATTAAGAACAAGAGATTACCTGATGAAGTAATGAAGTGCTTTGGTTGAAAGTAAATTGCATTTGAAGGAAACGGGTTTGGGGGCGAGCACAGGAAGATCTCCGAAGTAGAGTGCCAGCTTAGAGATAAGTGAAGCAATTCAGGAATGTCTTTCCGTGAAAATAGTTTACAGATCTTTCTGCACAACAGGTAACCACCAGCATCAGAAATGTGTGCAAATAACAGACTACTCACTACAAGGTTGTCATCCATGAGTGGTAAGGCAACTCAGACTCATAGCAGTGGTTTTGCTCTTGTGCCTCATAGAATAGACAGAAAAGAATGCGGAAAACTAATTTTTCCATCTAGTTTCTTTCAGTATTGGTTCCAAGACTATTTTCCTGCCCTCAGGAGACAGCAAAAACTGTCAACAACTGAAATGCTTCAGAACTTGAAATGATCTGAATGGCAAATATTTCTCCTCAAATAAAATTTAAAACGTAAGTCATAACGGTAAAACAGATCGAGCTATTTAAAGATGAATGTTCTAGACTTACTAAAACATTCCCAGAGATAACTATTGTGTCCTAAATCTGTTTAAAAGTCCAGAGTTCCTGGTAAAAAAACTTCTATGCAGATGAGGTAGCTACATGATAGTCTCTTTCCAGCTTAATTATACTCTTCACTCTCACCACCTCTACCAGTTGATTTTCGTAAGTTCTTAGAAAACAGTACTTTAACTTTTTTAGTTCTATGAAAAAAAATGACAGTGACAAGAGTTCTTTGCACTGCCTGTTTTCTGAGAAGCCTGACCATCAAGCCTTAGGAACTTGATCATGAGTTTTATTTCATCTCAAAGTAAATTTTAAGGGCGTGGCAGAGAGAATGGGAGCCTCATGCAAAACAGTTTAGGCTTCTAATTCTTGTATTGTCCTACTTACCTACGACAAGAACTGGAAAGAGGATAGATTCGAGTTAGCAGCTGTTAAACATTTGCACATACTCTTCCGCTAAAGAAGAGGTCAAGGATGGTTTTCTGGCCCTCCCTCCACAAGCTGCAGCTTCCTTCAAGGCACTTTCACCTGCTGTGGCATGGAGCCCTCCAGCAGCTGCACTGTAGGTATGTGTTCCTCCATGGTTCTCTAGGGACTGCTGGGAGACAACCTGCTTCACTAGGATATCTCCAGGGACTGTGGGGGATTCTTTGCTCTGTCAACTGGAACACCTCCTCCTCCTTGTCTTACTGTAGTATCACGGAGCTGCTTCCCATACTGGTTTTTCCCCTCACTTGCCACTGCCCATTCATATGTTTTGTGCTTTTGACAATATATTCTCACAGAGACTGATGGGCTCAGCTGCAAAAATGTGTCTTGCTAGAAAATGACATGCTCTACAAAACCATGATTTTATAGAAAAGAATAGTGGAAGTACAAATATACTGCTAAAGGTCCGGAAACTTGACAGTGCTTCATTGTAATACATCCCCTGATTTTGCCTTCTTTCTCCTTAAGATCTGGAAAGAATACTGGGCAGGAGACAGTGTTGTTTCAAGGAAAAGACTTTTTTAGGATTCTAGGGTGCATCTTCAACTTTCTTGAGAAAATTGAGAAAAGGCCCTTTGTCTTTTGTGATAAATATCATTAGGCAGTAGGGACAAATTCTGACCAACAAGAGCAGGTCAAAATCTGGTGAGATCAAGCAATATACCTTGAGTGGCCAGGACAGAATCATAGAGTGGTAGAATCAGTTGAATTGGAAGGGGCCCGTCAGGAGCATCAAGTCCAACTTCTGGCCCTGCATGGGACCTTCCTCAAGAATCACACCAGATGCCTGAGAGCAATGTCCCAAAGGTTCTTGAACTCAAGATAGGTGTGATGCTGTGACCACACCCTGGAGAGACTCTTCCAGTGCCCAGCCATCCTCTGGTTAAAAAACTTTTTCCTGATACCGGACCTGAGCCTCCCCTGACTCAGCTGCATGCTATTTCCTCCAGTTCTGTCCTTGTAAACCTCATTGGAGAACTTTCCGATACCTTCGTGTCTTTTTTCATTGTGGTACCCAAAACTGCCCCCAAGCACTCAAGGTGAGGCCGCCCCAGAACACAGCAGAGCAGAGCAGAGCAGAGCAGAGCAGGACAATGCCCTCTCTTGCCCAGCTGGTGATACTGTGCCTGATGCACCCCAGGACAGGCTTGGCCCTCCTGGCTGCCAGGGCACTGCTGATACCCATTTAGCTTGCCATTGGCCAGGAGCCTGGCTTCCTTTCAGCCTCTGGCTCCCTAGTCTATACACACACACAGAGCAGGATTGCCCTGTCCCAGGTGCTGAATCCAGCACTTGCCATCGCACAACTCCCTAAGGTTGGGGATTGCCTGTGGGAATCCTTGGAAACAGAGGATTTTGGGAAAGCTGCAAAAGGCAGGCCTCAGAGACAGCAGAACTGTGCTTGGAGCTAAGCAGTAGTCATAAGGTTTGTCAGCAGAAAAATGATAGAAGAAGTAGAGAAGTAAGGACAAATAGAACAATGGCCTGTGTATTAAAGCTTGACCAGAAGAACTCCCTAAGCTACAGCAAAGTAGATCTAGCCAGATGTTAGGAAGTTCTAAGCTTAATAATGGAGCTCTGTGCATTCTATCTTAAGGCTTACAAGCAGGTCTTTTATTCAAAAGAAGCAAGCGTTCTTTGAACCAAAGTTCTGTGTGCTTCTAGGGATCGGAAAGAACTAGTGTCAATATGCTTTTGCTTTGTGGGATTGGTCAAAAAGCTTTTCAAGTAAGTTGTAACATGAAGTTCTTTTTCTGCTGCTGGGGACGTGAGCTGCTGGCATCTTCCCACTGTCATAACCATGTCATGAGACTGATGCTGGAAAATACAACAGCTTGGGACGCCTTCCCCAGCAGTCCCGCCCCTTTCGTGATTTGTGCATAGACTCCAGGCCAGCCATAATTGCCCATCTCTCTTATTTGTCAAGATCTCTCTGCAGTGTCTCACTGGCCTCAAGGGAGTTAGTTGACAGCTCCTCCCAATGTAGCGTCTCTGGCAAACTTGCTTAATATTCCTTCAAGTGCCGAGTCCAAGTGCTTCAAAAGATGTTGAAGAGAACTGGCCCAAGGACGATACTGTCTTAGCCACTGAAATTAGCGCTTCATGCTTCTTCTTGCTCCTTAGTGCAGAAATCACAACAAATATCTTCTTTGTTTCTTTTCTATCCATGCAGATATCTTTGCTTATGCTCATGCTTTTTATCCCAACAGCAGCTGACACGACATTTACATACAGAGCAAGAGCACGCTTTTCCTGCTGTTACTAGACTTAACAATTTTGCAATCTGTCAATCAGATACCTTTGCAACTGAAGTCAGACCTTCAGCATTTCTCATCAAAAGAGTAGAATGTCCTCAGAAGAAGAGAAAACTTTGCTGCATACTCTGTAAGCCTGCAGAATAGATCATAAGGAGTTAGCATCACAATCATTTCAGCACTGACCCTATACTTGAGCAGGGAAAAAACTTCAAAGAACAGCTAATTAATGCAGCAACATAATCTAAGGAATAAAACAACTAGGATCTTCCAAACTGGTCCCTGCAGTAGAAATGTACTTGTAAGAATACAGAAGGTAAAAGATATGGTTTGGAAAGGCTACATCCTTGCTAAGCTAAATTGGATCTCATCCTGTAGATGAAAGATCAAGAAGCTCAAAGTGGAGCTAGAGAGACATGTCCAGATCATGAGATAGAGCAAAGCATTTTTCAAGATAATTAGGCATTTTGGTGGACTGGGCAGTTAGGTTAAATCTGCCACACTTACTCACTTTTGGGGACTGAATTGTGGAGTGCTAAACCATATCTGCTGCTCTAGAAAGTAAAAGAGACACATCCAAATGGTATGGTTAGTGTGAAGACTCTCACTCTCTATTGCTAAACATTTCATAAGCTATTAACCGGTCATAGGAACAAAATGAAATAAAGCCATTATACCATCTTGGAATGGAAAAATATGTTCAAAATATTTTTTTCCTTCTGTTTTCTTCCTCTTTTTTTTTTTTTTTTTTTTTTTTTTTTTTTTTTTTTTTTTTTTTTTTTTTTATCCCAGAAGATATGATTCATAATTTCAACCATTCTGGAATGCTTTCAACAGATGAAGCCAGCATAGTATTTTTCTAACAGGCTCTTGCCCCTTACCTTCTTCATTACTGTTTTGGAATATACTCCACAGTCATTTGATCTCAGTCAGTTTTTTATCTCTCTCCCCCCAAGACAAATTTTAAAGGACTACCTAACCACTAAAAATCATCATTTCTCTGGTTTCTCAAAGCTTTTTGAGAAAGTTGTTTTGTTTTGGTTTTTTCATATTGCATCATTCCTAATGTCTTCAGACCTACTACAAGTGGAAGTTCAAATAAATCTTACCTTAAAGAGACTGTGAAAGATAACAAACTGCCAGTCTTGGTATTTGTATTTTTCTAAATCCTTTTGATTTCAAGGTTGCCTTCCTGAATGCGCAGTTTAATTAGAAAACATTGTGTTTCTAAAGGAGACCCAGTTCAATTGCTTCTGCAAGTTCACCTTCATTTTGTAGGATTGTACTTCAAGAAATCTTGTTTCATTCAAACATTAAAAGAATAGATTTGACATCATATGTGACCCTTTCATCTCTCTCATCTGTATTTCATTGCGTGAGTTTCACAGTTGCCTCCAAGAAGATTCCTTTCAATTCGCATAGCATGTTATCTGAAGATCTGTCTGCTTTCTTCACTTGCTTGAATGGGAAGACATGGGAAATACATTCTGAAGGTTATCTTTTATAGTCTACTTTTACCTACCAGTGTGCTTCTATTGACTAGAACCAATTTCAGCTGGAAAGAACATATTGTTCTGATCCGCTCCTACCAAGGGGGGATGATGTTTTCTTAACTGATCTCGGAGGGCAAAAGACAAGATGGAAAAGGGATTGCAGTATCACTCCAAACAAATGCACCTTTCTAGAATGACCACAGCAAATGCCTTCAAGGAATTAGGGAGAGGAAAAGAATAGAAAAGAGGGGGAGAAAGAGAGAGGGAGTATAGCTACCAAATGGAGAGAGATGAAGTCCTCGCAGCCCAGCCGATGGAGTTCTCCTAGGGGAGATCTCAGAGTCCTGGTTATCTCAAGGTTCTATTCTAGTCCATTGCTGAGGGGGGAAACAGATCTAGAAATGGCTGAGGGGGAGCAGATACAATAAAGAGCAAGTCTATTGAAATTGCTGAGGGGAAAATGGTATTGAAGACGGGTACAGACAGTCCATGTTCTCAGCAGGAGAAGTCAATATCAATATCAGCAGTGAGTGGGAGCTATTGTTTCAGGACTGGTTTCTATAGGAAACCAGTCTAGGTCCCGCCAACACATCTGCAGGCAACACTTAGCAGGCATCCTGCTTCAGTCAGGCCAGTAGCCCTGGATCAGAATTACGGGCGTCTCAGCCTCAGTCCTTGGGAGGGGGGCTTCAATCTGCGTCCCTCACGGTGGTAGTGGAGCAGATGAAGGATTTTCCATGGGGCGGCTACCACAGTTGCCCCAGCAAGTTCATCTGGCCAAGAGGTGGGAAAATTCCTGGGCTGGTGTCGCGAAGCACGTGCAGGCCCATAGGTCGCCTCGCCCCTTGGCAGGCCCTGCTAGAAGCAGTCACTGTAGACACAGCTGCCAACAATCACTTGGCAGGCCAGAATTCTGCTCAGGGGCCTCAGGATTTCTGGCATTCCTCTCTGACCGGCATGCCAGCATTCCAGTCAGGGTCCTCAGGGTCCCGATGTCTGTCCTGGGGACGGTCGTGAGGCAAATGAGGGGAACTTCGGACTGTCTTTCACATGGATCAGAAAATCAGTTTACTAAAATGGCCAAAAAAGAATGTGTAACATTTAGAATTGAGGAAAAAAACAAAAACAAAACCAAACCCAAAGCATTGGAGCAATATCATTCTAGAGAATGCCATGTATCTATGAAAAGTACAAAAAACTTCTGTTTTCAAATGCACTTACAAATCACCTTTTTGCATCTGTTTTGGGTTTTTTTTTTGTTTGGTTTTTTGGTTTTTTTTTTTTGTTTGAAAGCTCTGGCACTTATCTGATTCTTTTTTGAGCTAGTTCAGCTCATTAATCTGGTAAGAAAGCAGCTAAAAGTAAAGAGAAAAACCTATGGGGACCAGGATGCCACTTCAGCCACGTTGTCGTGAAGCATTAGGTCAGCCTTCTGTGTTGTAGAAATATCTCTGTCCTAGATGAAAATCAATGCATAGCACTATCTTCTGTTAAACTTTGTCCTTGCTACTGGGTTCCTGAATGATCAAGATGCTTTCAAACCAAACAACAGCCAGCCCTCTGAGATACTCCCCAAAGTATTGCGATGGAATAACTTGATCAGGAGGAAGAGCTCGCTATGCAGAACCTGAATATGAGGTCAAGAATGCTTTGTTGTGGATTACCATAGTTTGGGATTGTTTATCTCTTACCCCACCATGTAGGTCTAGGAAAAAATTAGGTAGCCACAAGGCTTTTACAGCTCTTCTTGTATTTTGGGATAGTAAGGATTTAGGGGAGTAAACAAAACTGTGGTGAGTTTTCCTATTGACTTGATTGCTCTGTCACTTTGAATTAACTGCTTTGCATGTCAGCTAACCCATCAGCATCAATGAAAAGAATATTTTCTTCCTTCCTGCACAAAGGATGTTTCATGATGCCTGTGATGTCAGGGACTTAAAAACGAAGACCATTGTGATTGAAAGGAAGCACTGGCATGCCACAAGGTAACTGTAGTGAGCTGTGTTTCCTCCTCAGCTTCACTGTGAGAGTAGAATTTTATTGAGCAGTTCCAAAACTTGGTCTTAGCATAGTCTGGTGACATATCTCAAAGGAGCAGTGTCCTAGGGTGACTTTATGATGCTTGTATCCCCAGTCATCTGTTCTCTTAATGCTGGATATGATATTCTCTGCCTTCAAGACTGGTTCTGAGAGCAAAGGTGGGGAGAAGAAGAAGCACCGAGTTTCTTATCAGAGGCTGCACTCCTTAAAAAGCAACACTCTTCCACATTCTGCGCTGCACTGTGTTGTCTGGGCACTGACAGAGCAGAACAGAGCACGCATTTGCTTTTTAGTTGGTTTAGCTGGCTGAGGCAGAGTTTTCCCTGGACTGGTTTTTTTTTTCCTTTCCTTTTTCTTGGAACGTTTCGAATCTGCTCCGGACTGGGACCTGGGAAGCACTGGGAACTTGCACTTTGTGGCCTACTGGGGCCTACCCTGGGCAGCAGCCTTCCCCATTGCTGGAGGGGTTGATAACAGAGTGAGCACCCACAGGAGAGACTTTCTGATTTGTCGTCTCTTCAGTGCGGCAAATGAGTTTTGTCATCTGGTATTGTTCATTTTTTGTGCTGGGAAGTGCTTTGCCTGTTAAAGAAACAGCTTTTTCCCACTTCTCTCCCCAAACCAGTTGAGGGGAGCGGCTGTGTGGGTGGGCTTTCGGTGGGGGGGAGGGTGCAGTGGCCCTTTGTGAGGTTTTCTGCCAAATTTAGCCCTAAACCAGGACAATCAGGATGTGCGACTTAGAGAATGGTGGTTGGAACTTTGGTTGGAAAAGACCTTTAAGAACACTGAGTCTAAATGGAATTAGCAAGTGCAACCATCAAGAAATGCTTTGCTGTTTGAAGAGAACGTGATTTATCTTGTAAGCTTTGCAAGTATTTGTGTCATCACAAGCACACATGACCAATGCATTAGATGGGAATATAATAAGAAACCTGTGCAGATCAACAGAATGATTCTCAGGGTAGGATATTTGCATGTTTCATCTGTCTTCCTGACTTCTTCAAATGAATTCTTTTTAGAAAGTAATGATTGGAATTGTTACTCTTTTGACAGTTCTGAGTGTATTACTGACCTTTTTGGCATATGAATGCCAAACGGGTTAATTCACCTCGTTTTTCAGATAAAGACCGAGATTTAGTGTTGCTTCAGCTGGGGGCAGAAACATTGAAATCCTCCCGCCTCCTTCTTAGTACCTAATTTCTATTACAAAATCAGTGCACAATCTTGTCCCTTAAGGTCCACTTAGCTCAGTTTATACCAACAGGGTGACATTAGCAGGGCTCACATGATGCTGCACACAGAAGCCCTCAGTGTGCAGCTCTAGCAGACAGTAATTCCATGCAGTTGGACAATCCCAGTGCTGACTTTGGATCACCAGAAGCGTTCTTAGTAGAACGAGACAGATTTAATGGAGAGGTCTCTGCAGGAAGTGGCCTGAAGAAGACAGCAGAAATCCCAGCTGTGTGTTTGTAGAAATCAGTTGAAGGCCATTTACAGAAAAAAGATCTTTAAATCTAGCTAGCTTTTTCTGCAGATTATTTGTAAACTATATGCATGAGATGGACAGTTTCACTGAGCAACTGAAATACAGCTGCATTTAAGGGGATTGAATCAGGCTTGGGAAGCAGTGAAATAAAGCTTTTCAGGAATACCGGACATCCAAGTCCCACCAAAATTGATCCGTTTTTTATGTCCAGATGCTTTTGAAAATAATGGGTGACCATTTGGCTACCTCATCGTTTTAATCAGAAATACAAAGAAAATTTTAAACTCACATATTTTATAGCTTGAGTATTTTTCTTTGTTTATTTCCTACTTTCCAATTCAGTTCTACAAATCATATGATTAGGTAATGAGAACTCATGCTGTATAAAAATATTTAATGCTATACTTCCAAGTAGCTAATTCCTTTCACAGTGGGCTATAGCATATGTATTTTGAAAGGCCATTTGTACATATTCAAAGGGCTTACTTCTATTCTACTAAGAAATGGCTGTACTTCTAGTAGGGAAACTTCAAGGTCCAGTAAGATTTTATCTTGTACAAAATTTAAAAAACTCCAACTCTTAAAAATGATACCAGAAAATGACGTCTGTATGACTGTGGCAGGAGGCTTTTTCCAGAACAATGTGCAGTTCTTCCCAATTCTATTTTTCCCTCCCATTACTTTGTACACAAAGATTTTTACACAGTCTTCTAACAGTGGCATGTTACTACTGGGCTAGAGTATTGCCCTGCCAGCATTGGAATTGACTGGAATGCAGCTGTGTTCCAATTTGCTGATGGGACAAGGGTTTTTTTGCTGAACACACTTTAGCAAGCAAGAGGGCTTCTTGGTCTTTAGATGCTGAGTCCCAGAAAAAGATGAATGAGGTGGTGACATGCTTCGTGTTTTGAAGAGAGATCAAAAAGTTATTGCTGGGGTCACCTCCCTTTTGGTACGGAAAGCACACAGAGGGCTTTGAAGCAGCACTTTCACCCTCTTTGCATTCACTAGTAAATCTGAGACAGAGCTTGGCCCAAGGTTTGTGCAAAAATACTCTTTTGATGCAACTGTTCACCAGACAATATCTCTGGGAAAATGTGCAGGGGCAGAAAGCAAGCCCTTCCTGGGAAATCTACTGAAATGGTTCAGAAGTTATTCCCACTCACTCTTGCTAACCTCTGCTGTCTAGCTGTCGGATATGCTTGGGACCATGTTGAAATAATTCTAAACAGTGTACTGAGGCTGCAATATTGAGTAAACATAGGTATTTTCCATAGGTGTCAGGGAAAAATATTTCTATTGGTAAAAATGAGTTCCATAGAAAACAAGAACAGCATGGTAGAAAAAAAATCACATCCATAGAATGAAGATGCCCAGAATTCTTCTTTTGAAGTTACACAGAGTCAATATTTTCTAAATAATGTTGTGAAACTTATGAAGAAGTAAGAGTACATTCCACCTGACTGGTGCACAAGTTCATGTTTCCAACTTACAAAAAACATATTATTAAAAGAAAAATGTTCCACCTTGTGGAAAAGTAGCCCATTCGTAATTGTATCAAAGGTAGGATTAGATCAAGTATTCCTACAAGACAGTAGTAGTACTAGGAAAAGCCTTTTGGCATCTATCTGACTACAGGAAACTTGAGCAAGCAGAAGTGTCTTTCCCTGCTGCAAGCTGTACTTCCGATTTGCTGCTGCTGCTTAAACATTGTCAAAAGAAAACTTGTCAAAAAAGAACTACTCTATACAAGCAACTGGAACTATCCATTGCGTTCCAGTCAATTTTAACTAGAAAATATCGGACACACACTCTAGCTGAATATTCTAATGCATAGATGGAGTATACCATCACAAAGAAATGGGAACGCTGGAGAAAGGAGCAAATGCAGATGAATTTCAGGGAAGGAAATTATTGGAGAGCTACTGCAGTCCCTCGACTTTACAAGAAATGATGTCCAGTAAATCCCAACCAGAAACCTACATAACTCCATTTTGAAGTGAGTTGCATCTATGGTCCTCTGTCCTTCCTAGATGAAGAAACTGTGTTTTGGATCAATCTTCCAAGCAGTATGGCTAAAGACCTTAGATACCTCAATTTTTTTTTTTTTTTTCCAGAAGCAACTGTCTCGAAACCTCTTTAAACTGACTTTTCCCCTTACGATGCCATCTTTTAAAAGAGCACCTTTTCATTTAACAGGGTATTCCAAACATCATTTCCAAATTTAGACTAAAAGTAACACTCTTTCTAGTTATCTTTGGGTTTTTTGCAGCTTCCTGCCAACATAGGCAGCAAGGAAGAGAACCGACGGCAGCTCTTTCTGGAGCATCTTGAACAAATGCCCTTGCTTATGTTCAAATCTTTCACTTCTCCAAAATCCCTAACGAGGAAGAAAAGGTTGTGAAGGCATTACTAGTAGTATTAGATGGCAATGGATGGGTCAAATAGAATTTGTATCGCATAGATGATACTTGGCAAACAGCAAATGAAGGGGTTTCTTTCAGCTCTCAGACTGATGTTACATCTCAGTAATTTATTAAAAAGATAACAAGAAGGATATTTTTAAACAGTGAACTTAATTACACCCCTACCCATGGACATCTGAATCTTAGGAATAGACAGTGTCTGATTTAGAAAAAAAAAAAAGAATTATCACAGTTTAAAGAAGCATATGATCATGAACACTTTGCTGATGGAACATAGCCTATTCATTGGCTGAAATGAAGCAGGTAGACAGGACATAGGAAATATTGTTTTGTGGATCAAACATTTATTTTTTTAAAGTGATGCTTACAGATGGTGAACTCACCAACTTCGATATTGCACAGTAGATAAGGGTACCTAACTTGCTCCATCAAGTTATCCCTTGGAATCATCATCCAAGGGCATTTCCCCCTGCCTCTGTGAAAATGTGCCTACCTTTTTCACAATACTTTTGCAGCAGCATTGCTAGGCCTGATCAGCTGGTATGGAGGGTGAATGATCAGCAGCAAGGTGACTGGCCAGGGTCATTTGCTTCAATGGATTTTGATCTACCGGATATTTTGAAGACGTGCTTCAGCCCTCTTTCTCAGACACAGCCTTCAAATGGTGCTAAACAATTGTTCGGGCTGTGGACCACATGAAAAAGTACTTTCTGGTGCCTGTACTGGGCCATATGCTCTTGATTCTCTCCCTCAACTTCTCCATCACCTCTCATCTCTTTCACATGAGCTATGTTCAAGGTCCACAGGATACTTTTCACAGAATCTTCAGGCCTGATGCAGTAAGAATGATGAACAGAACGCAGCTGGGATGAATTTTCCAGTTTGGATAAAACCTTTTGTGCACCCAAATCCCCCTATGCCCAGAAAAACCTTCACTAGTACTAGTGTTCTACCTAATCTGCAATTTAGTCTGAAAGAAAAGCTTTTGTCTGAGAGTATCTGAGAGATCTGCATGAAGCACAGATATCTGACCTATGCAATTTTGAAGATCAGAGAAAAAAGAAAAAGGCAAGAAGTTTTTCATTTTACTGGTTTTAATTTTCAATTCCATGCACTTTTTCAAAAAGTGTCAATCTCAAATGGCCATCAACATATTTCAGTCATCTGTAAGTTAGTATTCCTATCAAATGTGTTTCAAATCAAAAGAATTTCAAGCCTCTCCTCAAAGTTCATATGCCTAGATTTAGTATTTCTGATCTAGATTAGATGAAAGGAAGACATTTTTTGCTGTTGGGGTGCGGGAACGCTGGAACAGGTTGCCCAGAGAAGTTGTGGATGTCGCATCCCTGAGCGTATTCAAGGTCAGCTTGGATGGGGCTTTGAACAGCAACGAATGCGACACCTGATGGTAGATAAACAAAGCTTGAATATAGAAGAAACTCAGATTGAAGTACAGGAGCAAATTTTCTCTCAGCTCTTGGGGTAAATTCAAAGTTGTACAAAATTGCATTTCTCTGTGATTTTCACTACTGTAACAGAAAGCTTCATGAAAACTGTGCAGAAGATATCACATTTTAAAAGCGATAAGAACTACAATATCAAACACACGGGATGGGTTTCAACATGGGACACGCTCTGAGAGAAAATCTCTGTATTTCAACACTTCATCCCAATCATTAGGATTTCATGAAGTGCCAAAGAAGGCGGCAAAATGTCCTTCAGGACATTATTTACTGTAGTTCAGCCTGGCCATTAGTTGGAATTGGTGTTTGAACTAATGTCGATGTACCACACACACTTTCCATGCACTGAAAATTACTGTTTACAATGAATAAGCAATGAGGATCAAAATTGATTGAAAGCATCTTAAAAATGTCAAGTATTTCACTGTAAATGATCTAGGATCAAAATACTTATTCTACCTTAGTGAGGGACAAATAAATTCTTCCATACCACGATGGTTTAAAATTGTATAAACCAATGTTTTCTTCTGAAAAGACATCATCTAATTCTTTCTATTTGTAGAAGAAAATCTTCCTAGACATAGAACTCAGTAATTTTAAAGGAACAAATGAAAGGAAAATATTCTGCAAACAGAATTCAATGAAAAGCTGTGTTTTAAATATGAGGTAGATATTAAACAGAATTTTAGTACCAGATATTTGAAATAGTGTACCAGCTATTTTGCCCACAAAGAGTGGCATTTAGCATTTCAGTCTTTTCCAAGGTGTTCATGATCTGCTATGCTGATCTCTGTGCGTGCCTAGGTGTGTGCGGAAGGGGGGGCATGTGAAGGGGAGTGTCTATGTTTGCTTAACCCTCGTCGTGGCAGATTCATGCCTCAGCTCCATCATTTTTTGTAAGAAACTTCCCAGAGAGTGGATATGAAGTTTCATGTTCAAAAGAGATCAATTCCTAAGTCATCCATTTTACTTTACCTTGTAAATCACTTTGTTGATATTGATAAAATATGCTTTGTTGCATGTTTTATCAAATATGCTTTCACGCTACATGGAGGAATGAGAATGTGGAGAATCCCTCCAATGCCTTGCAACTTTTCTGCAAATAGATTTTCAAGGAAATCATCATTTCTCTTTTCAATATGTCTGGGACAGGCATGATGGTGGTGTCAACCTGTTGGAGTTTTTGTTGCTGAGGGAAGTTGTACGAAAGGATTGGTTTTTACATTGACCAGTTACTGAATCAATTGCATGAACACATTTGAAATTCAACTGGGGTTTCCTTTTTCTAGCAGACTACTTCTAGAATTAGCTAGCAGACTCAAGATGACTCTTTTTCTCTGTTTTTGTTTCTTTCCTATTTTCTTGGCTTCTTTGCAACTATCTACACAATTGTAGAACTTTTTTCCCAACTAAAATTGTTTGATAGACTGATAATTCAGATACGCTTTTTACAAGGAATGTTTTCAATCTTTGTTAGAGTTAAGAAAGTTAAGGACATAGGTCCTTTTCTTCCCTTATGAATATTGCAATGAAAAAGTTAAATAAAGACCAACTCTTTATTTTTATTTGGAATCCAAGTAGATAATTCCCATACAGTAATACATTTTGAGGACCGATGTTTGTCATTCTGATGTAAGTTGTCGCTTCTTAAAAACATGCCTTCAGTGACTACGTTGACAACACTTTCGGTGAAGATCCTAACTGGTCTTAGACACACATAGGGAGAAATTTGCTCAGCCAGTGTCAGTCTTAAGCATGCGTCTTAGAAGATCTTTCTAGAGCTGGGGAATTTTCTTATGAAAGGGATTCAGTTATGGAAGAGACAGTTATCCCGGAGTTTTACATTCATCTTGAACATTACTTAAGGAACTTAAATCCCATGTCCATTTGAATCTCGCTCTGCACATAGCTTTGTCATGCCAGTCCTTGAAATGCATCTCTAAGAGAATTCACTAGCACAGAATGAATGAGGGTGGAAGCGGTCTGTGGGGCTCACCAAGTCCAATCCCCCTGCTTCAACCAGGATACCTAGAGCCTGTTGCCCAGGATTATATCTGGGCTTACTTTTAATGTCTTCAATGATCCAGACTCCACCATCTTTCTGGACACTCTGTGCCATGGTTCAGTCACCATCACAGTAAAAAATCAGTTTGTGATGTTCGGAGGCAATCTCCTGTATTTCAGTGTGTGCCCACTGCCTCTTGTCTTTTCACTGAGCATCATTGAAAAGACACTGGTTCCCTGCTCTTTACACTATTCCTTCCTACATTGCGATGCGATGTAGATAAATGTCAAAAACTTCCCTGAAGTCCAGGCAGACGATATTCTCTTCATCTACCAGGCAAGTTCATTCACCGGAGGACTTTAAAAAGTTGTCAAGCACAAATTTCCCCTGGTAAATCCATGCTGACTACATTATTTTGTCCTCCTTCATGTGCCTGGCAATGCTTTCCAGGAATAGCTACTCCATCAACTAACTTCCTGGGGATAAAAATGAGGCTGGCTGGCTTGTGCTTTTCTGAGTCCTCCTAGTTGCCTTTTTTCAAGATGGGTGACATTTGCTTTCATCCAGTCTTTGCTCACTTTCCTCAGTCACCATGATCCGTCAAACATGATCAGGAGTGGCCTCAGAATAACATCTGCTAACACCCTTGAGACCTGTGCATCCATCTCAACAGGGCCTGTGGACTTAATGGAATACTTACCAATTCAGTGACTATGCCCATAAAAATTTGCATGGGATAAGAGGACATTTTAACATGTACCTGAAGAGTGAGTGAAAAGCTATGGAAACAATCCAAAAAGACAAAGAGTAGAGTTCCCTTTGAAGACAAAGCATCCCATCATGGAGCTGAGCAGCTTTAGATCCAGGTGAGCTTCCTCTCTGAAAGGATGCAGAAGACATGATTTTACCTTATCCAGTAATAAAATGTGTTGACCATTCACTTGCAATACAAAAAATTCAATGATTTCCAAAATTATTGCCCCCTAACTAGACAATAGTGTACTGGCTGGGTATGCCCCTAACAGATGAAAGCACCTGCCTGATGTCTCTTATGCGTGCAGACGATTCGAATTAGGTCATTTGAGTGGGGATTACTGGTCTTCGAATTTTCTTTCTGATGAATTTGGAATATTTACTGAAGCAAGGACCTGAAGATGAGAACTTCATTTCCCATCAGCGCACTCTAACATCCATGGCCGTAATGCCATTGTTTCTCCCCAGCTGAGTCAAGAATTGATGACTACAAAGTGGATCAGCTCCAAAAGGAAAGATCAAGGCTGGATAATATTCTCTCTTGGTAAAGCTATTTATCTCAAATGAAGTGACTGGCTTCAGTGATTTCTCACTGGTCTAAAGCTACAAGGAGGGGGAGATGGACAAGGTTTCCTTGCACTGCCATTCTCTTTGTCACCTCAGTGTTTAATACGGGTATGAAGACATTCCAAAAGATAGCTTTGCAGAATTCATAAAATTCAGTCGTAAAAAATCATTTCTTAGCAGCTGAAATGAAAATAGCAAATAAAATGCAATTAATTCCGTGGAAGATTGAAATGATTGTTTCTTCATTTTGCATTGGAGGATGTATATTGTATAAGTTTGTCTTGCCTTGTTCTCCAGGTTTTGTAACTGGCACACCTTTCCTTATGAACGCACTGTCCTTTCCTAAATACTCTCATATGGAGGAAGATGCTTCTGATCAGAAGAGCACTAGGATGTCTTTACTCGACCTTTTCTTTTCACTGATGCTTGGTCCTCTGAAATGAATGGTTTTCTAAAATTGAAATGTGCTACTATTGTTCCCATGGGGTAAGCCGCAGACTCCTCCTGTCGGAGCTGTCACTAATCAGCTACTCTCCTATCTGCCTTTAGTAGTTGAATGTTCTGGTCTAAAAGTAGCACCTTCTGTGTAGCCATGCTCTTAGTTGCCAGTCTCATCCTAAATCCAAAGACCCTCCTGCAAAGGACCGCTGGTTCTGTAGTCAACTAAGGAAAAATGACCCGTCCATCCATGCTTTCTGATTTAAAATATTAGGGTATGATGTCCCTAAACAATTCTCTGCAGTTGAACACTACTTATCTTTGGCGTGTTTCTTCAACTCACTTGCAAGTCATTCATGCCTTAGGTTATTGGGAGAATTGCTTCATTTGAAGATGATTAAAAGGGGTATGAGAATACTTTTGTGCTTCTGCTATGAGGATACTTTTCAAATCCATACAAACTCCCTGCAAATGCAAAAACCTGCATCCTGTATTGTCCTAGCTTATAATATCAAAATGCATCCTATTCCCACCCTCAAGAACTGAGGAAACCAGGGGTGGCATCGTTTTTTCCTTCTCTCCTGTTAATGGGCCCATCAATGTCTTGCCACATGACTCAGAGATAACTCCCTCCAGGAGCCATTTCTGTTTCACGGGTAATCAAGGACCCACATCATGACTCAGAACGATATCAGCCCATTGGGAGATGCTCTGCCCAGGGGGTAGGAGCTAAGCATCCCCACCTGGATATCATCTGGGTTTTGGAAGGCAAGAAGCACTATTTCTACTGCATTGCCAGAGGAACGGCCACCCTTAGCCACTGGTTTTCCAGAGGATGAGAGCTACCAGATGGTTTCTACAGAATCACCACTTCAACAAGACCATTTCATCCAAACTGCTTTCACCACCCTAACTAGCAGGATGTCAGCTTGTATTCTGACTCTGTCAGTGGTTTTTCTTTTGTACTCTTGCATGGATTTGGGTTTTTCCCCCTTTTCCTAATAAACTGCATTTCTGACTTGGAGTCTTGCTGCGGTGCTGGATTTCTTCAGCCCAACTAGCTCCCGACACCGACAGCGAGAGTGGGCCGCCCCAAGAAAGCTGTCAAATCCGGGCTGCAGCTGTAGGGCACAGCTGCTCTACGGCACAGGTGGACTGCCTTGGGGATAGAACTGCGCTGAGAGCAGGGACAAGGAACAGGGAGAGGTCTTCTGCATATTTTTCAGTTTACTCCCTGGAGGGTCAAGGACAGAAAGACACTGATTCAAAGGCATCCATCAACTTCTAAATGGGGGGAAGGTCCCAGGGGAGGATACAATCTTTAACCAACTGGGAGAAACTGGGGGTGGTAGACAAGGAGGGGAATACAATGTTGAAACCAGTAGGGGGACTACAGGGGAGGAGAATGACTTGAAGAAACCACTGGGGTTTTGAAGGGTACAAAATTGAGAGGGAAGTTTCTAGAGAAAGGGGCAGGCTTGGGGAGGGGTTGATGTTCAATGGGAGAAGGAACAGGGAACAAAAGGGCAGGTCTTTGGGGAGAGGGACAGCTAGGGCAAAAGCCAAC
This sequence comes from Haemorhous mexicanus, assembly GCF_027477595.1. Classification (NCBI taxonomy): domain Eukaryota; kingdom Metazoa; phylum Chordata; class Aves; order Passeriformes; family Fringillidae; genus Haemorhous; species Haemorhous mexicanus. The sequence goes on along the minus strand of NC_082345.1, from coordinate 20,019,141 downwards.
AATACTGGGGGGAAAGGAACAATCCATTCATAATAACATATGCTATAACAGCACAAAATAGGAAGCCTTAGAAAACGGACTACTAGAACTGCAGTACAATAATAAACACACACTGCAACAGAGTGTCTCACTGGTTTGGCTTTCAAAGCAGAAGAGGTGCCAACCTAAAAATTTCCCAACTTCAAGGTTAACTGGCTGCAGTTTTGATTTCCTTCTTCAATATATCACCAAGGCGCTATCAGCTTCTGTAATTGGCTCAGCAGCATGTCTGTTCTTAGTGCCAAGCAGGGATTCACTTTGCCAGGCATGGAGGAAGCTTCTAGGAGCTTTGCACAAAAAATCACTTCTGTGGCTGGCTTCTTCCCTCCCCACCAAAAACCAAGCCATGCCAAACCAACACCTTAACTAATTCGTAGTACTTAGTACGCATCCAAGAATGTCTTTTAAATGATGCTTTATGTTTTTACCAAACGCACTGAAAAGAAGTGGATCCATAATATTGATAAAAATTGTTCCAGTTCAATAGAAATATTGGGTCATGCAACTCTAGATTACATAGCTGTTTTTTTGTACAATACCCAGAGGCTTTTTTCACCTCCATGGAAGAGCCTAAATGAGGGATGTGGGAGTCCAGGCAGCTCTCCAAAATGCAGTTTATTCCATCCAAGACATTGCAGCAGTCCAGGGTAGTGGGCAACAGAGCCTGTGCCTACAGCTGTCAGCTCTAGCTACAGGCAGGCCTGGAGACCCTTTGGTTTTGGCACTTTGCTGAGCATCTTCATACAGTAGAACCAATCTATCCCTTAACTATTATCTATAGCCTATCCTAACGACTCTAATTACCATATGTTGCTATTCTCCACTCACTAAAAGTCAGTATATTACATTTGAAGCGGAAAGTTGTTTTTCAGTTTTCTTGAGAGTGGAAAATTTGGAGAGCTTTTTCTGCTTGCAGCATTTGCTGACTTGTTTGCCTGTGCTAGCTTCCTGCTTGGTAAAAACATCTTCTTGTTTGGGGTGGGTTTATCCTTTGCTGTAAGTCATAAAACCCTCTTCTAACTAAGGTATCCTCGGTTATCCAGTAAGACTGGCTCAGCAATTCTTTTCTTCTAGATCAAAACTTGCTTCCAACTCTATTCCTTCTTCAGACTCCACATTGAAAAATCTTTCTGCCAAGCATACATATCTGTGAGACTTTCTTGTCAAACTTTCATCTTTCCCAACACCTCTAAAGAAATGTTTCCTGATGGTTTGGATCAGAAGATCCAGTATTGCCATCCTGAGATTTTTCATTCGAAACCCATAAGCTGTGCTCAAGGTTTTGGCTATGTTCTTTGTTGTGCCTTGCATCTATTTTGGCTAGAAAGCCAGTGTAGATGATGTCCTTGCTGCAGTAGCCATGGGAAATAAGGTGGAGTGTCTGGCTGATGTACCGGGATGTAGACTATCCAGCACTCCCCCAGGGAGGCGAGGATCCCTAAAGGAATAGAATATTGGCTATGCTCTGGGAGTTTTACAGAGAGAAAGATCCTCACAGCTCAAATGATTTGTCTCCTGGAGTTCTGAGGAGTATGTGGTGAAGAAGAAGGCTGCTGTCTTTTCCAAGAATCTTCCGTGCATTCAAGAGGATCATTGAACTTCTTGTCTGAGAATGAAAGAAATATTAGTAGTAATTAGTACTTTTTCTCTGTCTGTGCATCACTGATTGAATTTGGGTAGGCAATATTTTTTTTATTTATTTCTTTGAATTATTCATCATAAGGTCTTCCAAATTCCCAAATTCTGCTTCACTTCTTTCTTTTGTAGGCCAGTCTGGTTCATCTTCTCTTCTACTGTATTATTGCAGACCATATCTGAATGGATTTTTTTTTTTTCATTTTGAACATTAGGTTTAAACCGAATGAACAGAACGCTTTATTTATGCTTATTTTACCAGTTTGCAAGGAAATACAGAATTTTGAAGAGAAGTGACGCGACTCCACTTGAGGTTTTCAATGGAAGAGAAGAATGACGATGTCCTACATTCACAGCATTGTTTACAGTAACATTGCAGCTAGTTTCCAGCAACGAAGGTCAGGTTCTGGAAGCAGGCATGCATGATTGTAGAGAAGTCTAAAAAGTTTCAGTTTGGCCGCTTTTCTTGAAAAATAGCTAATATGTCTCAACGTTGTGCTGAATCTTGTTGTACAGACACTTCTTTTGAGGTCTGAACTCCTTGCTGGACTTCTGTATCTAAGAATCAGATACAGTAAACGTATGTTTCCTTATATGCTGTAAGAATTTGGTTCTAATCTAGAAGAGCAAGAAAAGGTTGCCATATTAATACAAGGTAAAGAACCTGCTAAGAAAGCAGTTAATGGACTGCTTTTTTTATTGGAGCAGTGATTTAGTGGTTGGATGGGTTTTTTTTTTTTTTTGCTTCTCAATAGAATTTAAGAAGTGGTGGGGTAAGAATGTGTGGATGTTTATAGGTTTGCCTTGAAAGAAGAATTACAGGGGAAACTGTTGTAAAGAATTGATGCAGAGCTCTATGCATTAATGCACTCTTCCGTACAGAGTTTCAGAAGTGAAAACCAAGAGGAGAGAGTGCCGACAAGATGAGAGTGCCGATTTACTAGAATGAATTCAAGATAGCATTCTTTTCTCTCTGAATTACAGCTCTAAACCTCAGGGTAGTAATAGGAAGTACATAACAATCTCAAAGATTTAAAAATGGATGATGAAGTTTTCTATCCAGTAAACTGTAAGGCTTCACATTTTAACCTGGTTTGCATTTTGGCAAAAGCCTGGAATCTTCTGCAATTTGCCAGATAACAAGGGATTTAGAAAAGGAAGTATGCAAGTAATCATTTGGAGCCTTCATCTCCCTTCTTAGAACAATGGATACATTTATTATGCTCCTATTTTTATTCCATCAGGGGATTTGATCATGGAAATGTCTAGTCATTCTTTTCTTGTTTTCAACCCCTCAAAGAGCATGAATCCAAACTATTCAGAAGTTCTTGATCTGCAACAGTGACAACCACTATACTGGTAAGAGTCAGTGGACATTAGCAGATCCCCTATGCCAGCCCCCTATGGCGGGCAGTTCTGGCAGGACTGATGTTTGAGGGGCTGGAATTCTGTGAAATAGAACATTCTATGAATGGGGAAAATGGAAACAGATTCTGAACGTTCAACCCAACACGTGAACAAGTACTAGGGCAGGTAATTTTCTGTGGAAATTTCTTTAGCCCCAGTGTTGTGGATGATGATTACTCTTCCTACCTCCTTTGGTCAGCTGCCAGCACAGTCACGTTACTCCGCTTATGGACAGAAAACCAGAAGAAGTCATTTTTGAACAAAACACCCAGCAGGACCTTAGAGTGTTTTTGCTGCAAAATGTTTCAAGGCAGATAGGGAAACAATTCCATTGTAGAGAGTGTGCTGAGAAGACAAGTTTGGAAGTTAAAAACCATGGGATCTGTTTCTATATATGTCACTGATTTTGCTTATTATCAATTTGGTGGAGTTTCTTGTTTTGTTGGTTTTTTTTTTTTGCTTTTTTTGTTGTGGTTTTTTTTTTTTTTGTTTTGTTTTGTTTTTTTTTTGTTTTGTTTTGTTTTTTTCCTGCATCCTTGAGATGAAAGCATAAGACAGAAAAGTACGGTAAAGTTAAAACACTTTTGAGATGGCTTGTGCTGAAAAACTTGTAGCTACTGCTAAGGCCCATAAGCCAGGTCCTGTTTCATTTCTGAGAAGCTATAAAATTCCCATTGGTAATTTAGTTCTAAGCATCTGTTGTTATGGTGGAGATGCAAATTAAGAAGAACAATTTTTGAATCTGTAGGGATGTATTTACCATTTTGGAGCTGCCTTTTCAGTCTCTGAGCCATCAATGAAAAGAAGGAGAAGAATCTACACTCTTTTCAACCTGTGGACCATCCACTACTGTCCACGTGCTCAGATTCAAAGCCAAACAATCCTGTCGGGCCTGATTGGGAGGAATTATTTGGATTCAAAATACTAGACTAGTATTTGATTTCCATCAGCACAGTCCATTGGGCACAAATTTTGATATCAATAGAACCTTTCACGGGGATCCATCTTTCTCACCTGCAGTACATTTTAAAGAGAAGAGGCATTGTTGAATGGCTTCAGTGAAAAAAAAATCTTAAATGCACTCTGAATGGAATTGAGATCCAAAGGAGCCAGTATTTCAAGAAAGCCTGAGATGTTGTCTGCCATGAGATCCCTTCTAAGAGGTTCTATTAAGGTACCAAATTCTTCATCAAAATACTGTCAGATTGGTCAGAGGGGAAAAGCAAACTTTTTGAATGGTCCTTTGGGAAGACAGGGCTTGCAGCGAATTTAGTACTTGCTGCTAGGTTGCCTACATTCCAGGAAAGAGTATTAAATACTGAAATTTGACCGATGGTGGATGAAGTCTTTGTGACTGTGAAAGTCCAGTGCATGGCAATCTCAGAAAGGAACCCATCAAAGCCCCTGAAATGCCAACACACAAGTTGTGAGTTGGCAGTGCATGCCAGGTTTTAGCAAACCACAGCAAAATGCTGATTGCAAAACGAGGCCATCAAGTCACATCCGGTATGAAGCAGTAGGAAAGAGGAAAGCAGCTGAGAGCGTCAACCCTGCTAAGTAGTCTCAGTATTCTTATTGCCATTAGCAGAAATGTGAAATGAGTCTATAAAAATTACAAAGGAGGCAAAAGAAAAGGGAGTGATGACTCCTCTGGCATAGTGTTTCCTAACAGGGATCTTCAAAATCCTGTAAAGATTCTCTCATCCTTTAAACTGAAGGAAGGTATTAATGGCAGTAAGGAAATGGCATCAAATGCTAGAAAGACTCTGGGCAGTGTACTTCTAGACAGAAATGCCACTGATGGAAAACCGACTAAACTGGCACCAATGCAGCAGCATTGTACTAAAGCCCAGAAATTGTCCACGGCTTCACTCTCTGCCATTCCTTTCATATGCACACAGCAGCTCTGCAACATTCCTACTCATCATCTCCTTGGCAAACTGGGCGTGAGGGTCCGTAGTGACGCAGAGTCCCCAGGCAGGTGCAAAGGAGAGCCGCTTTCTTGCAAAAGCCAGGCTTTTGAAGCAGTCAGGCCTTTATCACTTGCATAGCTTTAAGCCGCAACAAACATAATTCAACCAACCGTCATACCCCACGCTGTGAACACGCAATGCTTCTAGAACTTCTTGATCTACCTCTAATTCAGCTGTCTCACTTTCCCCTAGTCATTTTCTACTTAGCCAAAGTAACGGGCCTCAGCCATGGTTTTACAAGGCCTTCCTTTCGGAAAGTTCTACCTATATGCAACAGCATACCACTAGTTTCTTCACCACCAAGAGTTTAGGTAGATGATTGGCATCTGCCCTTGCGGTGAAACACAATGGGGAGAGAAAATGCTGTTGGAGATGTTCAGTCATTCCATTTTCTAGACAGGCCAAATCAAAAGAAAAGCAAGCTATAGGATTGTGTACTTGCTCTTACAGAACACCTGCTGCCATCTGACAATGAACCAGCAGAAAATCAGCAAGAATGAGACTTGAGGCAAACAACCTTTGGAAGGGAATAATGGGTTGATAAATAAAGACAACAGTTTCCAGGCTCTTGAGATACTTTAAATGACAGCAAAGGATTTGAGAGCAGAGGCTGAACTGGTGGGGAAGGATTCAAAGAATCCCAAGAAAAACATGACCAAAGAATAAAAGAACCCCAAGAAAAATAGGGGCAACTGACCTGTTAAGGCCTTCAGGAAATCAGTGGCCGCTGATTTAGATAGGCCATTCAAGTTCATTTACTGGTGCATTTTCCACTCCTATTTCACCTGTCAGCATCACAGGGTGAATTGAGACCTTGGAATCAAGATTATTTGGGATTCTGTTCTTAGCTTTAGGAGAGAAGTACAGCAGGTGAAGTACCTGTTACTGATGTGATACCCAGGAACACAGAGTTGACACATTTCATTGAAGTCCAATCACAACTAGCAATACTAAGAGGATAGGATTGGCGCCTTTTCATGACGCTCTTCTTGTTACGCAGCCTGCTCTGATTCTGGTGAAACTTTTTCATTAGCTTCTCTCTAAAAAGGAGAAAAACCAATTAAATGTCCCTCCCTGCTGATGCTAATCGAGTCAGAGGTCTATGAAAGGGCCAAAAATATTCGGAATTCTTCTTAGACAATGGAAATGGAAGCAGAGCTACCAATCTATTTCCTTGCAACATATCCCTAAAACTCATTCCCTTCTATTCATCACTTATGTATAGCCAGCAGTACATTCAGGAAAAGATGAAACTGACTGATGTCAGCAAGGGAAGGACTTGAAAGAACTATTCCCATGAATCATCGTATAGACAGTAACTCTAGCATTAAAATCAGAACCCTTTTAGTAAGTATCACTTATGGGAAATTCAGGACTCCTGCACAATGGACCAAGAGGATTAAGCAGAAGCCGTTTATGCTTTACATGATGCACTTACTCATTCTGACTCTCTGCACACGCTAGTCACGCTTTTCTTATTGGTGCCTTTGTCTTGTCCACGCATTCTGCGTGCACCTCTCAGAAGATGTGTTTCCTTACAGTCCAGGTACTTTGCCCCTCCCCCCCCCCCGCCCCCCCCCCCCCCGTTTTGGAGTTCTTGTGGTCTTGGAATTTAGTTTCTCAGCTTTTCCTCTCTTGTTTTAGCAAGGCTTATGTCTTGATGAATTCCAGAGGGCCCTGAGAAAATTCTGAGAAGAACCGTTCCACGCTGGATGGCTGGTGCAGCCCATAGTCTAAGCGGTTCAGATACATTGTCACAATTGCCCCTTCTTCTTGCACCAGCCAGATCTCTTCCAATGTAATTTTTAGCAAGAGGCACACCACTTTCACGATGCATGGAATAACACAAAGCAATGAAATAATGACTACTGGTAAAAACAAAGCTCCATTTACGAGATCTTTCAACCACCCAGTTCTTTCCCATCCCTCAAACCATTGATGCAAACCCCACTCGTTCCCAGTCAATTTCTTCATATTGTCTTGTACTTGTGTGAGTTTCGTATGAATGGCTGCAGAATGGTCCAAAAGATTCATGCAACATATTCCTTATAAAATTCCTAACACTCGTACCCATGTGCTAGTAACAATAAATCTATTTCACCTCCTATTTGCAGTGTGCTATATCTAATAGGATCTACGTCAGTGAGCACCTGACTTAAAATAGAAGAAGTTACGATAAGTCGTTTGAACATCCAGCACCCCAAATGATTAAAAGCAGCCAAACCTTGAGAAGCAGCGCCATCTAGCGTAAGGAAGAACACAGTTATTCCTGCTGGAACGAGCAAAACTCGACATAATGGTGCCAATCACGTCTTTAGCTAGTGTTCCTCTCTAGGTATTCCCGGAAACGAAAAAGCGGCTTCCTCCAGCAAAACCCATTATGAAGGTAAGAGAGCCCGGCGAAGAGCGGCTTCTGTTAAAAGAATCCGGCTACCGGCACCTACCTTCGGACAGCTGCGTATGCCCGTCTTCTGCGTCTCTTGCCGCTTAGACCTTAGCGAAAAGCTTTTCCAGGCATTATCTCAAAAAGGAACTGTGCCATCACGACGGTTTTCATGAAGGTACTCGAGTTCTTACATTCTCCTGGAGAAAAGAAAATATAAGATTGACCAGGGAGTGCTGCAAATGGCTAAGAACGATAGAAAAGAAAGTTGTTTGAGAAAATTTTCCTACTTATGGTAATGTAAGTTGAAACTGTTGGAAAGTGGTTAGTTATCGTTTTCCCTCAGTTTGAGAGCTGCTCACTTAAACCCAGTGCTGTGCGGCTTCGTTCTTGACGTCTCAGCATCGGCCGAGCTCTCCGGCTGCCGGAGGCGAAGAAGCGGCTTTTTCGCGCCCAGAGCTTTCTGCCGGTCGCGGTGCGCTCCGAACCGCGGCTTCTGCCGAAAGCCGCTGGGGACCGGCACCTACCTTCGGACAGCTGCGTATGCCCGTCTTCTGCGTCTCTTGCCGCCTAGACCTTAGCGAAAAGCTTTTCCAGGCATTTTCTCAAAAGGAACTCTGCCAGCACAGCAAGCATCCCACGACGGTTGTCATGAAGGTACTCGAGTTCTTACCATCTCCTGGAGAAAAGAAAAAGTAAGATTGGCCAGGAAGTGCTGCATAAGGTTTAGAAGGATGCAAAAGAAAGCTGTCCAAGAACTTTTTTCCCTACTTGTGGTAATGTAAGTTGAAACTGTTAGAAAGTGGTTAGTTATCGTTTTCCCTCAGTTTGAGAGCTGCTCACTTAATCCCAGTGCTGCGCCCCTTCGTTCTTGACGTCTCAGCATCGGCCGAGCTCTCCGGCTGCCGGAGGCGAAGAAGAGGCTTTTTCGCGCCCAGAGCTTTCTGCCGGTCGCGGTGCGCTCCGAACCGCGGCTTCTGCCGAAAGCCGCCGGGGACCGGCACCTACCTTCGGACAGCTGCGTATGCCCGTCTTCTGCGTCTCTTGCCGCCTAGACCTTAGCGAAAAGCTTTTCCAGGCATTTTCTCAAATAGGAACTCTGCCAGCACAGCAAGCGTCCCACGACGGTTATCATGAAGGTACTCGAGTTCTTCCCATCTCCTGGAGGAAAGAAAATGTAAGATTGACCAGACAGTGCTGCAAATGGCTAAGAACGATAGAAAAGAAAGTTGTTTGAGAAAATTTTCCTACTTATGGTAATGTAAGTTGAAACTGTTGGAAAGTGGTTAGTTATCGTTTTCCCTCAGTTTGAGAGCTGCTCACTTAATCCCAGTGCTGCGCGGCTTCGTTCTTGACGTCTCAGCATCGGCCGAGCTCTCCGGCTGCCGGAGGCGAAGAAGCGGCTTTTTCGCGCCCAGAGCTTTCTGCCGGTCGCGGTGCGCTCCGAACCGCGGCTTCTGCCGAAAGCCGCCGGGGACCGGCACCTACCTTCAGACAGCTGCGTATGCCCGTCTTCTGCGTCTCTTGCCGCCTAGACCTTAGCGAAAAACTTTTCCAGGCATTTTCTTAAAAAGGAACTCTGGCAGCACAGCAAGCGTCCCACGACGGTTGTCATGAAGGTACTCGAGTTCTTACCATCTCCTGGAGAAAAGAAAATGTAAGATTGGCCAGGGAGTGCTGCATAAGGTTTAGAAGGATGCAAAAGAAATTTTTCCAAGAACTTTTTTTCAGCTTATGGTAATGAGCTATACTGGTGGCTCAGACCATTCTTCTTCTTGGAATTGGTGAAGGATGCACAAGCACTGCTGATTGTGCTTCGTTGTGGTACAGGTAATAAATAGTTGATTGTTTTAATAAAAGCACACTTGAAATGCTAAGAGACAAATTTTAAAGCATAATTAATTGGAGAAAGATTCCTAAACTTGTGGCCGGTTTCCCCAACCCATCTATTGATTGCAAACGACATTCCTTGCTGTTGTTCTGGTGCATGAACCAAAGCCCAGTGATGTCTACTACTTAAGAAAGAGGTTCTACCTTCTTACTAGAATATGTTCTTACCCTTTTAAAACACTACCCCGAACATTAAGAACAAGAGATTACCTGATGAAGTAATGAAGTGCTTTGGTTGAAAGTAAATTGCATTTGAAGGAAACGGGTTTGGGGGCGAGCACAGGAAGATCTCCGAAGTAGAGTGCCAGCTTAGTTCTCTGCTTCAGAGACAAGTGAAGCAATTCAGGAATGTCTTTCCGTGAAAATAGTTTACAGATCTTTCTGCACAACAGGTAACCACCAGCATCAGAAATGTGTGCAAATAACAGACTACTCACTACAAGGTTGTCATCCATGAGTGGTAAGGCAACTCAGACTCATAGCAGTGGTTTTGCTCTTGTGCCTCATAGAATAGACAGAAAAGAATGCGGAAAACTAATTTTTCCATCTAGTTTCTTTCAGTATTGGTTCCAAGACAATTTTCCTGCCCTCAGGAGACAGCAAAAACTGTCAACAACTGAAATGCTTCAGAACTTGAAATGATCTGAATGGCAAATATTTCTCCTCAAATAAAATTTAAAACGTAAGTCATAACGGTAAAACAGATCGAGCTATTTAAAGATGAATGTTCTAGACTTACTAAAACATTCCCAGAGATAACTATTGTGTCCTAAATCTGTTTAAAAGTCCAGAGTTCCTGGTAAAAAAACTTCTATGCAGATGAGGTAGCTACATGATAGTCTCTTTCCAGCTTAATTATACTCTTCACTCTCACCACCTCTACCAGTTGATTTTCGTCAGTTCTTAGAAAACAGTACTTTAACTTTTTTAGTTCTATGAAAAAAAATGACAGTGACAAGAGTTCTTTGCACTGCCTGTTTTCTGAGAAGCCTGACCATCAAGCCTTAGGAACTTGATCATGAGTTTTATTTCATCTCAAAGTAAATTTTAAGGGCGTGGCAGAGAGAATGGGAGCCTCATGCCAAACAGTTTAGGCTTCTAATTCTTGTATTGTCCTACTTACCTACGACAAGAACTGGAAAGAGGATAGATTCGAGTTAGCAGCTGTTAAACATTTGCACATACTCTTCCGCTAAAGAAGAGGTCAAGGATGGTTTTCTGGCCCTCCCTCCACAAGCTGCAGCTTCCTTCAAGGCACTTTCACCTGTTGTGGCATGGAGCTTTCCAGCAGCTGCACTGTAGGGTATGTGTTCCTCCATGGTTCTCTAGGGACTGCTGGGAGACAACCTGCTTCACTAGGATATCTCCAGGGACTGTGGGGGATTCTTTGCTCTGTCAACTGGAAAACCTCCTCCTCCTTGTCTTACTGTAGTATCACGGAGCTGCTTCCCATACTGGTTTTTCCCCTCACTTGCCACTGCCCATTCATATGTTTTGTGCTTTTGACAATATATTCTCACAGAGACTGATGGGCTCAGCTGCAAAAATGTGTCTTGCTAGAAAATGACATGCTCTACAAAACCATGATTTTATAGAAAAGAATAGTGGAAGTACAAATATACTGCTAAAGGTCCGGAAACTTGACAGTGCTTCATTGTAATACATCCCCTGATTTTGCCTTCTTTCTCCTTAAGATCTGGAAAGAATACTGGGCAGGAGACAGTGTTATTTCAAGGAAAAGACTTTTTTAGGATTCTAGGGTGCATCTTCAACTTTCTTGAGAAAATTGAGAAAAGGCCCTTTGTCTTTTGTGGTAAATATCATTAGGCAGTAGGGACAAATTCTGACCAACAAGAGCAGGTCAAAATCTGGTGAGATCAAGCAATATACCTTGAGTGGCCAGGACAGAATCATAGAGTGGTAGAATCAGTTGAATTGGAAGGGGCCCGTCAGGAGCATCAAGTCCAACTTCTGGCCCTGCATGGGACCTTCCTCAAGAATCACACCGGATGCCTGAGAGCAATGTCCCAAAGGTTCTTGAACTCAAGATAGGTGTGATGCTGTGAGCACACCCTGGAGAGACTCTTCCAGTGCCCAGCCATCCTCTGGTTAAAAAACTTTTTCCTGATACCGGACCTGAGCCTCCCCTGACTCAGCTGCATGCTATTTCCTCCAGTTCTGTCCTTGTAAACCTCATTGGAGAACTTTCCGATACCTTCATGTCTTTTTTCATTGTGGTACCCAAAACTGCCCCCAAGCACTCAAGGTGAGGCCGCCCCAGAACACAGCAGAGCAGAGCAGAGCAGAGCAGAGCAGGACAATGCCCTCTCTTGCCCAGCTGGTGATACTGTGCCTGATGCACCCCAGGACAGGCTTGGCCCTCCTGGCTGCCAGGGCACTGCTGATACCCATTTAGCTTGCCATTGGCCAGGAGCCTGGCTTCCTTTCAGCCTCTGGCTCCCTAGTCTATACACACACACAGAGCAGGATTGCCCTGTCCCAGGTGCTGAATCCAGCACTTGCCATCGCACAACTCCCTAAGGTTGGGGATTGCCTGTGGGAATCCTTGGAAACAGAGGATTTTGGGAAAGCTGCAAAAGGCAGGCCTCAGAGACAGCAGAACTGTGCTTGGAGCTAAGCAGTAGTCATAAGGTTTGTCAGCAGTAAAATGATAGAAGAAGTAGAGAAGTAAGGACAAATAGAACAATGGCCTGTGTATTAAAGCTTGACCAGAAGAACTCCCTAAGCTACAGCAAAGTAGATCTAGCCAGATGTTAGGAAGTTCTAAGCTTAATAATGGAGCTCTGTGCATTCTATCTTAAGGCTTACAAGCAGGTCTTTTATTCAAAAGAAGCAAGCGTTCTTTGAACCAAAGTTCTGTGTGCTTCTAGGGATCGGAAAGAACTACTGTCAATATGCTTTTGCTTTGTGGGATTGGTCAAAAAGCTTTTCAAGTAAGTTGTAACATGAAGTTCTTTTTCTGCTGCTGGGGACGTGAGCTGCTGGCATCTTCCCACTGTCATAACCATGTCATGAGACTGATGCTGGAAAATACAACAGCTTGGGACGCCTTCCCCAGCAGTCCCGCCCCTTCCGTGATTTGTGCATAGACTCCCGGCCAGCCATAATTGCCCATCTCTCTTATTTGTCAAGATCTCTCTGCAGTGTCTCACTGGCCTCAAGGGAGTTAGTTGACAGCTCCTCCCAATGTAGCGTCTCTGGCAAACTTGCTTAATATTCCTTCAAGTGCCGAGTCCAAGTGCTTCAAAAGATGTTGAAGAGAACTGGCCCAAGGACGATACTGTCTTAGCCACTGAAATTAGCGCTTCATGCTTCTTCTTGCTCCTTAGTGCAGAAATCACAACAAATATCTTCTTTGTTTCTTTTCTATCCATGCAGGTATCTTTGCTTATGCTCATGCTTTTTATCCCAACAGCAGCTGACACGACATTTACATACAGAGCAAGAGCACGCTTTTCCTGCTGTTACTAGACTTAACAATTTTGCAATCTGTCAATCAGATACCTTTGCAACTGAAGTCAGACCTTCAGCATTTCTCATCAAAAGAGTAGAATGTCCTCAGAAGAAGAGAAAACTTTGCTGCATACTCTGTAAGCCTGCAGAATAGATCATAAGGAGTTAGCATCACAATCATTTCAGCACTGACCCTATACTTGAGCAGGGAAAAAACTTCAAAGAACAGCTAATTAATGCAGCAACATAATCTAAGGAATAAAACAACTAGGATCTTCCAAACTGGTCCCTGCGGTAGAAATGTACTTGTAAGCATACAGAAGGTAAAAGATATGGTTTGGAAAGGCTACATCCTTGCTAAGCTAAATTGGATCTCATCCTGTAGATGAAAGATCAAGAAGCTCAAAGTGGAGCTAGAGAGACATGTCCAGATCATGAGATAGAGCAAAGCATTTTTCAAGATAATTAGGCATTTTGGTGGACTGGGCAGTTAGGTTAAATCTGCCACACTTACTCACTTTTGGGGACTGAATTGTGGAGTGCTAAACCATATCTGCTGCTCTAGAAAGTAAAAGAGACACATCCAAATGGTATGGTTAGTGTGAAGACTCTCGCTCTCTATTGCTAAACATTTCATAAGCTATTAACCGGTCATAGGAACAAAATGAAATAAAGCCATTATACCATCTTGGAATGGAAAAATATGTTCAAAATATTTTTTTTCCTTCTGTTTTCTTCCTCCTTTTTTTTTTTTTTTTTTTTTTTTTTTTTTTTTTTTTTTTTTTTTTTTAATCCCAGAAGATATGATTCATAATTTCAACCATTCTGGAATGCTTTCAACAGATGAAGCCAGCATAGTATTTTTCTAACAGGCTCTTGCCCCTTACCTTCTTCATTACTGTTTTGGAATATACTCCACAGTCATTTGATCTCAGTCAGTTTTTTATCTCTCTCCCCCCAAGACAAATTTTAAAGGACTACCTAACCACTAAAAATCATCATTTCTCTGGTTTCTCAAAGCTTTTTGAGAAAGTTGTTTTGTTTTGGTTTTTTCATATTGCATCATTCCTAATGTCTTCAGACCTACTACAAGTGGAAGTTCAAATAAATCTTATCTTAAAGAGACCGTGAAAGATAACGAACTGCCAGTCTTGGTATTTTGTATTTTTCTAAATCCTTTTGATTTCAAGGTTGCCTTCCTGAATGCACAGTTTAATTAGAAAACATTGTGTTTCTAAAGGAGACCCAGTTCAATTGCTTCTGCAAGTTCACCTTCATTTTGTAGGATTGTACTTCAAGAAATCTTGTTTCATTCAAACATTAAAAGAATAGATTTGACATCATATGTGACCCTTTCATCTCTCTCATCTGTATTTCATTGCGTGAGTTTCACAGTTGCCTCCAAGAAGATTCCTTTCAATTCGCATAGCATGTTATCTGAAGATCTGTCTGCTTTCTTCACTTGCTTGAATGGGAAGACATGGGAAATACATTCTGAAGGTTATCTTTTATAGTCTACTTTTACCTACCAGTGTGCTTCTATTGACTAGAACCAATTTCAGCTGGAAAGAACATATTGTTCTGATCCGCTCCTACCAAGGGGGGATGATGTTTTCTTAACTAATCTCGGAGGGCAAAAGACAAGATGGAAAAGGGATTGCAGTATCACTCCAAACAAATGCACCTTTCTAGAATGACCACAGCAAATGCCTTCAAGGAATTCGGGAGAGGAAAAGAATAGAAAAGAGGGGGAGAAAGAGAGAGGGAGTATAGCTACCAAATGGAGAGAGATGAAGTCCTCGCAGCCCAGCCGATGGAGTTCTCCTAGGGGAGATCTCAGAGTCCTGGTTATCTCAAGGTTCTATTCTAGTCCATTGCTGAGGGGGGAAACAGATCTAGAAATGGCTGAGGGGGAGCAGATACAATAAAGAGCAAGTCTATTGAAATTGCTGAGGGGAAAATGGTATTGAAGACGGGTACAGACAGTCCATGTTCTCAGCAGGAGAAGTCAATATCAATATCAGCAGTGAGTGGGAGCTATTGTTTCAGGACTGGTTTCTATAGGAAACCAGTCTAGGTCCCGCCAACACATCTGCAGGCAACACTTAGCAGGCATCCTGCTTCAGTCAGGCCAGTAGCCCTGGATCAGAATTACGGGCGTCTCAGCCTCAGTCCTTGGGAGGGGGGCTTCAATCTGCGTCCCTCACGGTGGTAGTGGAGCAGATGAAGGATTTTCCATGGGGCGGCTACCACAGTTGCCCCAGCAAGTTCATCTGGCCAAGAGGTGGGAAAATTCCTGGGCTGGTGTCGCGAAGCACATGCAGGCCCATAGGTCGCCTCGCCCCTTGGCAGGCCCTGCTAGAAGCAGTCACTGTAGACACAGCTGCCAACAATCACTTGGCAGGCCAGAATTCTGCTCAGGGGCCTCAGGATTTCTGGCATTCCTCTCTGACCGGCATGCCAGCATTCCAGTCAGGGTCCTCAGGGTCCCGATGTCTGTCCTGGGGACGGTCGTGAGGCAAATGAGGGGAACTTCGGACTGTCTTTCACATGGATCAGAAAATCAGTTTACTAAAATGGCCAAAAAAGAATGTGTAACATTTAGAATTGAGGAAAAAAACAAAAACAAAACCAAACCCAAAGCATTGGAGCAATATCATTCTAGAGAATGCCATGTATCTATGAAAAGTACAAAAAACTTCTGTTTTCAAATGCACTTACAAATCACCTTTTTGCATCTGTTTTGGGTTTTTTTTTTTTTGTTTGGTTTTTTGGTTTTTTTTTTTTTTGTTTGAAAGCTCTGGCACTTATCTGATTCTTTTTTGAGCTAGTTCAGCTCATTAATCTGGTAAGAAAGCAGCTAAAAGTAAAGAGAAAAACCTATGGGGACCAGGATGCCACTTCAGCCACGTTGTCGTGAAGCATTAGGTCAGCCTTCTGTGTTGTAGAAATATCTCTGTCCTAGATGAAAATCAATGCATAGCACTATCTTCTTTTAAACTTTGTCCTTGCTACTGGGTTCCTGAATGATCAAGATGCTTTCAAACCAAACAACAGCCAGCCCTCTGAGATACTCCCCAAAGTATTGCGATGGAATAACTTGATCAGGAGGAAGAGCTCGCTATGCAGAACCTGAATATGAGGTCAAGAATGCTTTGTTGTGGATTACCATAGTTTGGGATTGTTTATCTCTTACCCCACCATGTAGGTCTAGGAAAAAATTAGGTAGCCACAAGGCTTTTACAGCTCTTCTTGTATTTTGGGATAGTAAGGATTTAGGGGAGTAAACAAAACTGTAGTGAGTTTTCCTATTGACTTGATTGCTCTGTCACTTTGAATTAACTGCTTTGCATGTCAGCTAACCCATCAGCATCAATGAAAAGAATATTTTCTTCCTTCCTGCACAAAGGATGTTTCATGATGCCTGTGATGTCAGGGACTTAAAAACGAAGACCATTGTGATTGAAAGGAAGCACTGGCATGCCACAAGGTAACTGTAGTGAGCTGTGTTTCCTCCTCAGCTTCACTGTGAGAGTAGAATTTTATTCAGCAGTTCCAAAACTTGGTCTTAGCATAGTCTGGTGACATATCTCAAAGGAGCAGTGTCCTAGGGTGACTTTATGATGCTTGTATCCCCAGTCATCTGTTCTCTTAATGCTGGATATGATATTCTCTGCCTTCAAGACTGGTTCTGAGAGCAAAGGTGGGGAGAAGAAGAAGCACCGAGTTTCTTATCAGAGGCTGCACTCCTTAAAAAGCAAGACTCTTCCACATTCTGCGCTGCACTGTGTTGTCTGGGCACTGACGGAGCAGAACAGAGCATGCATTTGCTTTTTAGTTGGTTTAGCTGGCTGAGGCAGATTTTTCCCTGGACTGGTTTTTTTTTTCCTTTCCCTTTTCTTGGAACGTTTCGAATCTGCTCCGGACTGGGACCTGGGAAGCACTGGGAACTTGCACTTTGTGGCCTACTGGGGCCTACCCTGGGCAGCAGCCTTCCCCATTGCTGGAGGGGTTGATAACAGAGTGAGCACCCACAGGAGAGACTTTCTGATTTGTCGTCTCTTCAGTGCGGCAAATGAGTTTTGTCATCTGGTATTGTTCATATTTTGTGCTGGGAAGTGCTTTGCCTGTTAAAGAAACAGCTTTTTCCCACTTCTCTCCCCAAACCAGTTGAGGGGAGCGGCTGTGTGGGTGGGCTTTCGGTGGGGGGGAGGGTGCAGTGGCCCTTTGTGAGGTTTTCTGCCAAATTTAGCCCTAAACCAGGACAATCAGGATGTGCGACTTAGAGAATGGTGGTTGGAACTTTGGTTGGAAAAGACCTTTAAGAACACTGAGTCTAAATGGAATTAGCAAGTGCAACCATCAAGAAATGCTTTGCTGTTTGAAGAGAACGTGATTTATCTTGTAAGCTTTGCAAGTATTTGTGTCATCACAAGCACACATGACCAATGCATTAGATGGGAATATAATAAGAAACCTGTGCAGATCAACAGAATGATTCTCAGGGTAGGATATTTGCATGTTTCATCTGTCTTCCTGACTTCTTCAAATGAATTCTTTTTAGAAAGTAATGATTGGAATTGTTACTCTTTTGACAGTTCTGAGTGTATTACTGACCTTTTTGGCATATGAATGCCAAACGGGTTAATTCACCTCGTTTTTCAGATAAAGACCGAGATTTAGTGTTGCTTCAGCTGGAGGCAGAAACATTGAAATCCTCCCGCCTCCTTCTTAGTACCTAATTTCTATTACAAAATCAGTGCACAATCTTGTCCCTTAAGGTCCACTTAGCTCAGTTTATACCAACAGGGTGACATTAGCAGGGCTCACATGATGCTGCACACAGAAGCCCTCAGTGTGCAGCTCTAGCAGACAGTAATTCCATGCAGTTGGACAATCCCAGTGCAGACTTTGGATCACCAGAAGCGTTCTTAGTAGAACGAGACAAATTTAATGGAGAGGTCTCTGCAGGAAGTGGCCTGAAGAAGACAGCAGAAATCCCAGCTGTGTGTTTGTAGAAATCAGTTGAAGGCCATTTACAGAAAAAAGATCTTTAAATCTAGCTAGCTTTTTCTGCAGATTATTTGTAAACTATATGCATGAGATGGACAGTTTCACTGAGCAACTGAAATACAGCTGCATTTAAGGGGATTGAATCAGGGTTGGGAAGCAGTGAAATAAAGCTTTTCAGGAATACCGGACATCCAAGTCCCGCCAAAATTGATCCGTTTTTTATGTCCAGATGCTTTTGAAAATAATGGGTGACCATTTGGCTACCTCATCGTTTTAATCAGAAATACAAAGAAAATTTTAAACTCACATATTTTATAGCTTGAGTATTTTTCTTTGTTTATTTCCTACTTTCCAATTCAGTTCTACAAATCATATGATTAGGTAATGAGAACTCATGCTGTATAAAAATATTTAATGCTATACTTCCAAGTTAAGGCCATGTATTTCCTGGAACTGTTTCAAAAAAAAAAAAAAAAGCCTATCTGGATTCTTTCTTCCCCACGCTCATTATTAGATGAAAATCATTTCAATATTCTATTTTGACTTTAGATGGTGCAAGATTATATTCAGAAATTCAAGCCTCTACTGTTAGGTTGTTTACATGGTTTTCTGGCCTTTCTAACTTTGTGCAACCACTCTTTGCAGCTATATATTTTTGCAGTAAGGCATCCCAGGGGTCTGTGAGAAGTTTTAATGTCAAGCAGAACTAACATGTAAACTACACGTGACATACTCGACATATTTCACCTCAGAAAGTTACAGTATGCTTAGACGGGATGAAATACGAAAGAAATAGACTTAACACAATATTTCTAAATCTTGGAAATCTATTACCTGAACTTTGAGTCCGTTTGCAGGACTCTGTAGAAATGCAAACGTGAAGTCCAAGGAGTAGAGCAGAAGGCATATTGGGCAGGGGGACAGAAGATTGCTTTGAAGGATGATGTAAGCAAGATTGCATCCTAGAAAGATAGCAGCTGCTTCTGCTGGTGCCAACATCGAGAATTTGTGCCACTGGCCTAGTTTTCTGGGGACTTTTGACCTGCACGCTCTTGAGGGCTTGCAGACATGAATTAATCTGTCCTTTGATCTTTTCTTTCATTTGAACGTCTAGGACCTGTTTTGGTCTTGTGTACGGTACTGTATCGTGTTATAAACAGACATGTTTCCACTGTTTGAAAGCTGTAGTTGAAAGTTAGGTTGCAACTATGAGTTGGCTGTCAAAAGAATTAATTTTCTGCTTTAAGCAAAATATCAAGAGAGACATTCAATCCACTCCTGTGATACAGATTCATTTTGAATTTACAGGGTAATTTGCATTAGTGGTTGTACTGCATGAGCAATAAATATGACTTGCTTGGTTTCTAATGATGATAATAGTTCTCTTTGTATTACTATAAGAATTGAATCCACCATCATTCTTTTCCTATTATTATTATGCTGTAAAGGAAAAACTCTTTTGCATTACCCAAGGAGTAAAATGCATGCATTTAGCATCATTCTTGCAGGTAGTCCTCAATTCTGAAAAGACCTCTCAGAAGCTGCATCAAATGGGAAAGCTAGACGGATGGCAGAATGCAGAAGCTGCCATTTAGGATCGAGTACAAAATGACACCCAAGAAATTCTTCATGGATGCTGCATAAGTACAAAGACGCCATTATTTCAAGGTGAAAAAGAGTCAATGAATAAAAAACGATGCTAATCAAGACACTAGAGTACCAAGCGTGCGACAAGGCTTTTTTGTAATGAACATCATGCCCAGCATGAAAAAGTACTCTTTTTATTGTAGATCGTTTAAAAGTGCACAACAGTTTGGAAAAAAGTGCTTTTCTTTTTTCTAGTAATAAGAACTCTGTATCATTCTAAGAGATACTGGACACAGGTTTTTGAAAACAATGTTCTTTTAAAGGTTAATTCTATTCATAAATACTTCACAGGAAAACATTTGATCTGCTGTTCATCCTGAAGACTTTTAAAGGAAAATGTTTTGGTTGCGTTCTCTTCTGACTAGTTCAGGAGCTCAGTCTTACCAGCATTCTAATGCTTTTTTATGTTCCTGATGGCACGGCTTAGACATCCTTGTCTCCGTTACCATCATGATTTCCATATCAAGTGATGAGAATTTTTCTTCATGATTGGTGAAGTGAAGTGTCATAACATTCATGTCAAGTCAATTTGAAGTTTTTTTTTTTCCAAAGGAATCTCTTCCTTCCTAATGAAAACCATTTGAAATAGCAAACCTACTCCGTTTTTCAGAAAGTGATATAATAAACCTGTAGAGTACAATGTCCTCGGAGTTGTTTTTTCAGCAGAAGAAGAAAACTGCTGTTTTCTTCTTCTTCTATCACCTTAGACTTACTTTATTCAAAACCTTTTTAAACCTTTGAATTTCTATTTTTATAGCTAATTCCTTTCACAGTGGGCTATAGCATATGTATTTTGAAAGGCCATTTGTACATATTCAAAGGGCTTACTTCTATTCTACTAAGAAATGGCTGTACTTCTAGTAGGGAAACTTCAAGGTCCAGTAAGATTTTATCTTGTACAAAATTTAAAAAACTCCAACTCTTAAAAATGATACCAGAAAATGACGTCTGTAAGACTGTGGCAGGAGGCTTTTTCCAGAACAATGTGCAGTTCTTCCCAATTCTATTTTTCCCTCCCATTACTTTGTACACAAAGATTTTTACACAGTCTTCTAACAGTGGCATGTTACTACTGGGCTAGAGTATTGCCCTGCCAGCATTGGAATTGACTGGAATGCAGCTGTGTTCCAATTTGCTGATGGGACAAGGGTTTTTTTGCTGAACACACTTTAGCAAGCAAGAGGGCTTCTTGGTCTTTAGATGCTGAGTCCCAGAAAAAGATGAATGAGGTGGTGACATGCCTCGTGTTTTGAAGAGAGATCAAAAAGTTATTGCTGGGGTCACCTCCCTTTTGGTACGGAAAGCACACAGAGGGCTTTGAAGCAGCACTTTCACCCTCTTTGCATTCACTAGTAAATCTGAGACAGAGCTTGGCCCAAGGTTTGTGCAAAAATACTCTTTTGATGCAACTGTTCACCAGACAATATCTCTGGGAAAATGTGCAGGGGCAGAAAGCAAGCCCTTCCTGGGAAATCTACTGAAATGGTTCAGAAGTTATTCCCACTCACTGTTGCTAACCTCTGCTGTCTAGCTGTCGGATATGCTTGGGACCATGTTGAAATAATTCTAAACAGTGTACTGAGGCTGCAATATTGAGTAAACATAGGTATTTTCCATAGGTGTCAGGGAAAAATATTTCTATTGGTAAAAATGAGTTCCATAGAAAACAAGAAGAGCATGGTAGAAAAAAAATCACATCCATAGAATGAAGATGCCCAGAATTCTTCTTTTGAAGTTACACAGAGTCAATATTTTCTAAATAATGTTGTGAAACTTATGAAGAAGTAAGAGTACCTTCCACCTGACTGGTGCACAAGTTCATGTTTCCAACTTACAAAAAACATATTATTAAAAGAAAAATGTTCCGCCTTGTGGAAAAGTAGCCCATTCGTAATTGTATCAAAGGTAGGGTTAGATCAAGTATTCCTACAAGACAGTAGTAGTACTAGGAAAAGCCTTTTGGCATCTATCTGACTACAGGAAACTTGAGCAAGCAGAAGTGTCTTTCCCTGCTGCAAGCTGTACTTCCGATTTGCTACTGCTGCTTAAACATTGTCAAAAGAAAACTTGTCAAAAAAGAACTACTCTATACAAGCAACTGGAACTATCCATTGTGTTCCAGCCAATTTGAACTAGAAAATATCGGACACACACTCTAGCTGAATATTCTAATGCATAGATGGAGTATACCATCACAAAGAAATGGGAACGCTGGAGAAAGGAGCAAATGCAGATGAATTTCAGGGAAGGAAATTATTGGAGAGCTACTGCAGTCCCTCGACTTTACAAGAAATGATGTCCAGTAAATCCCAACCAGAAACCTACATAACTCCATTTTGAAGTGAGTTGCATCTATGGTCCTCTGTCCTTCCTAGATGAAGAAACTGTGTTTTGGATCAATCTTCCAAGCAGTATGGCTAAAGACCTTAGATACCTCAATTTTTTTTTTTTTTTTCCAGAAGCAACTGTCTCAAAACCTCTTTAAAGCTGGCTTTTCCCCTTAAGATGCTATATATTCAAAGAGCACCTTCTCATTTAACAGGGTATTCCAAACATCATTTCCAAACTTAGACTAAAAATAACACTCTTCCTAGTTATCTTTCTTTTTTTTTTTGCAGCTTCCTGCTAACATAGGCAGCAAAGTAGAGAACACATCCCAGCTCTTTCTGGAACATCTTGAACAAATGCCCTTGCTTGTGTTCCAATCATTCACTTTGCCAAAATCCCTAATGATGAAGAAAAGGTTGTGAAGGCATTACTAGTAGTATGATATGGCAATGTATGGGTGTGATTTATCAAGTAGAATTTGTATCACATAGATGATACTGGCAAACAGCAAATGAAGGGGTTTCTTTCAGCTCTCAGACTGATGTTACATCTCAGTAATTTATTAAAAAGATAACAAGAAGGATATTTTATAACAGTGAACTTAATTACACCCCTACCATGGACATCTGAATCTTAGGAATAGACAGTGTCTGATTTAGAAAAAAAAAAAAGAATTATCACAGTTTAAAGAAGCATATGATCATGAACACTTTGCTGATGGAACATAGCCTATTCATTGGCTGAAATGAAGCAGGTAGACAGGACATAGGAAATATTGTTTTGTGGATCAAACATTTATTTTTTTAAAGTGATGCTTACAGATGGTGAACTCACCAACTTCGATATTGCACAGTAGATAAGGGTACCTAACTTGCTCCATCAAGTTATCCCTTGGAATCATCATCCAAGGGCATTTCCCCCTGCCTCTGTGAAAATGTGCCTACCTTTTTCACAATACTTTTGCAGCAGCATTGCTAGGCCTGATCAGCTGTTATGGAGGGTGAATTATCAGCAGCAAGGTGACTGGCCAGGGTCATTTGATTCCATGGATTTTGATCTACCGGATATTTTGAAGACCTGCGTCAGCCCTCTTTGTCAGACACAGCCTTCAAATGGTGCTAAACAATTGTTCGGGCTGTGGACCACATGAAAAAGTACTTTCTGGTGCCTGTACTGGGCCATATGCTCTTTATTCTCTCCCTCAACTTCTCCATCACCTCTCATCTCTTTCACATGAGCTATGTTCAAGGTCCACAGGATACTTTTCACAGAATCTTCAGGCCTGATGCAGTAAGAATGATGAACAGAACGCAGCTGGGATGAATTTTCCAGTTTGGATAAAACCTTTTGTGCACCCAAATCCCCCTATGCCCAGAAAAACCTTCACTAGTACTAGTGTTCTACCTAATCTGCAATTTAGTCTGAAAGAAAAGCTTTTGTCTGAGAGTATCTGAGAGATCTGCATGAAGCACAGATATCTGACCTATGCAATTTTGAATATCAGAGAAAAAAGAAAAAGGCAAGAAGTTTTTCATTTTACTGGTTTTAATTTTCAATTCCATGCACTTTTTCAAAAAGTGTCAATCTCAAATGGCCATCAACATCTTTCAGTCATCTGTAAGTTAGTATTCCTATCAAATGTGTTTCAAATCAAAAGAATTTCAAGCCTCTCCTCAAAGTTCATATGCCTAGATTTAGTATTTCTGATCTCTATTAGATGAAAGGAAGACATTTTTTGCTGTTGGGGTGCGGGAACGCTGCTTCGGGTTGCCCAGAGAAGTTGTGGATGTCGCATCCCTGAGCGTATTCAAGGTCAGCTTGGATGGGGCTTTGAACAGCAACGAATGCGACCCCTGATGGTAGATAAACAAAGCTTGAATATAGAAGAAACTCAGATTGAAGTACAGGAGCAAATTTTCTCTCAGCTCTTGGGGTAAGTTCAAAGTTGTACAAAATTGCATTTCTCTGTGATTTTCACTACTATAACAGAAAGCTTCATGAAAACTGTGCAGAAGATATCACATTTTAAAAGCGATAAGAACTACAATATCAAACACACGGGATGGGTTTCAACATGGGACACGCTCTGAGAGAAAATCTCTGTATTTCAACACTTCATCCCAATCATTAGGATTTCAAGGAGTGCCAAAGAAGGCGGCAAAATGTCCTTCAGGACATTATTTACTGTAGTTCAGCCTGGCCATTAGTTGGAATTGGTGTTTGAACTAATGTCGATGTACCACACACACTTTCCATGCACTGAAAATTACTGTTTACAATGAATAAGCAATGAGGATCAAAATTGATTGAAAGCATCTTAAAAATGTCAAGTATTTCACTGTAAATGATCTATGATCAAAATACTTATTCTACCTTAGTGAGGGACAAATAAATTCTTCCATACCACGATGGTTTAAAATTGTATAAACCAATGTTTTCTTCTGAAAAGACATCATCTAATTCTTTCTATTTGTAGAAGAAAATCTTCCTAGACATAGAACTCAGTAATTTTAAAGGAACAAATGAAAGGAAAATATTCTGCAAACAGAATTCAATGAAAAGCTGTGTTTTAAATATGAGGTAGATATTAAACAGAATTTTAGTACCAGATATTTGAAATAGTGTACCAGCTATTTTGCCCACAAAGAGTGGCATTTAGCATTTCAGTCTTTTCCAAGGTGTTCATGATCTGCTATGCTGATCTCTGTGCGTGCCTAGGTGTGTGCGGAAGGGGGGGCATGTGAAGGGGAGTGTCTATGTTTGTTTAACCCTCGTAGTGGCAGATTCATGCCTCAGCTCCATCATTTTTTGTAAGAAACTTCCCAGAGAGTGGATATGAAGTTTCATGTTCAAAAGAGATCAATTCCTAAGTCATCCATTTTACTTTACCTTGTAAATCACTTTGTTGATATTGATAAAATATGCTTTGTTGCATGTTTTATCAAATATGCTTTCACGCTACATGGAGGAATGAGAATGTGGAGAATCCCTCCAATGCCTTGCAACTTTTCTGCAAATAGATTTTCAAGGAAATCATCATTTCTCTTTTCAATATGTCTGGGACAGGCATGATGGTGGTGTCAACCTGTTGGAGTTTTTGTTGCTGAGGGAAGTTGTACGAAAGGATTGGTTTTTACATTGACCAGTTACTGAATCAAGTGCATGAACACATTTGAAATTCAACTGGGGTTTCCTTTTTCTAGCAGACTACTTCTAGAATTAGTTAGCAGACTCAAGATGACTCTTTTTCTCTGTTTTTGTTTCTTTCCTATTTTCTTGGCTTCTTTGCAACTATCTACACAATTGTAGAACTTTTTTCCCAACTAAAATTGTTTGATAGACTGATAATTCAGATACGCTTTTTACAAGGAATGTTTTCAATCTTTGTTAGAGTTAAGAAAGTTAAGGACATAGGTCCTTTTCTTCCCTTATGAATATTGCAATGAAAAAGTTAAATAAAGACCAACTCTTTATTTTTATTTGGAATCCAAGTAGATAATTCCCATACAGTAATACATTTTGAGGACCGATGTTTGTCATTCTGATGTAAGTTGTCGCTTCTTAAAAACATGCCTTCAGTGACTACGTTGACAACACTTTCGGTGAAGATCCTAACTGGTCTTAGACACACATAGGGAGAAATTTGCTCAGCCAGTGTCAGTCTTAAGCATGCGTCTTAGAAGATCTTTCTAGAGCTGGGGAATTTTCTTATGAAAGGGATTCAGTTATGGAAGAGACAGTTATCCCGGAGTTTTACATTCATCTTGAACATTACTTAAGGAACTTAAATCCCATGTCCATTTGAATCTCGCTCTGCACATAGCTTTGTCATGCCAGTCCTTGAAATGCATCTCTAAGAGAATTCACTAGCACAGAATGAATGAGGGTGGAAGCGGTCTGTGGGGCTCACCAAGTCCAATCCCCCTGCTTCAACCAGGATACCTAGAGCCTGTTGCCCAGGATTATATCTGGGCTTACTTTTAATGTCTTCAATGATCCAGACTCCACCATCTTTCTGGACACTCTGTGCCATGGTGCAGTCACCGTCACAGTAAAAAATCAGTTTGTGATGTTCGGAGGCAATCTCCTGTATTTCAGTGTGTGCCCACTGCCTCTTGTCTTTTCACTGAGCATCATTGAAAAGACACTGGTTCCCTGCTCTTTACACTATTCCTTCCTACATTGCGATGCGATGTAGATAAATGTCAAAAACTTCCCTGAAGTCCAGGCAGACGATATTCTCTTCATCTACCAGGCAAGTTCATTCACCGGAGGACTTTAAAAAGTTGTCAAGCACAAATTTCCCCTGGTAAATCCATGCTGACTACATTATTTTGTCCTCCTTCATGTGCCTGGCAATGCTTTCCAGGAATAGCTACTCCATCAACTAACTTCCTGGGGATAAAAATGAGGCTGGCTGGCTTGTGCTTTTCTGAGTCCTCCTAGTTGCCTTTTTTCAAGATGGGTGACATTTGCTTTCATCCAGTCTTTGCTCACTTTCCTCAGTCACCATGATCCGTCAAACATGATCAGGAGTGGCCTCAGAATAACATCTGCTAACACCCTTGAGACCTGTGCATCCATCTCAACAGGGCCTGTGGACTTAATGGAATACTTACCAATTCAGTGACTATGCCCATAAAAATTTGCATGGGATAAGAGGACATTTTAACAGGTACTTGAAGAGTGAGTGAAAAGCTATGGAAGCAATCCAAAAAGACAAAGACTAGAGTTCCCTTTGAAGACAAAGCATCCCATCATGGAGCTGAGCAGCTTTAGATCCAGGTAAGCTTCCTCTCTGAAAGGATGCAGAAGACATGATTTTACCTTATCCAGTAATAAAATGTGTTGACCATTCACTTGCAATACAAAAAATTCAATGATTTCCAAAATTATTGCCCCCTAACTAGACAATAGTGTACTGGCTGGGTATGCCCCTAACAGATGAAAGCACCTGCCTGATGTCTCTTATGCGTGCAGACGATTCGAATTAGGTCATTTGAGTGGGGATTACTGGTCTTCGAATTTTCTTTCTGATGAATTTGGAATATTTACTGAAGCAAGGACCGGAAGATGAGAACTTCATTTCCCATCAGCGCACTCTAACATCCATGGCCGTAATGCCATTGTTTCTCCCCAGCTGAGTCAAGAATTGATGACTACAAAGTGGATCAGCTCCAAAAGGAAAGATCAAGGCTGGATAATATTCTCTCTTGGTAAAGCTATTTATCTCAAATGAAGTGACTGGCTTCAGTGATTTCTCACTGGTCTAAAGCTACAAGGAGGGGGAGATGGACAAGGTTTCCTTGCACTGCCATTCTCTTTGTCACCTCAGTGTTTAATACGGGTATGAAGACATTCCAAAAGATAGCTTTGCAGAATTCATAAAATTCAGTCGTAAAAAATCATTTCTTAGCAGCTGAAATGAAAATAGCAAATAAAATGCAATTAATTCCGTGGAAGATTGAAATGATTGTTTCTTCATTTTGCATTGGAGGATGTATATTGTATAAGTTTGTCTTGCCTTGTTCTGCAGGTTTTGTAACTGGCACACCTTTCCTTATGAACGCACTGTTCTTTTCTAAATACTCTCATATGGAGGAAGATGCTTCCGATAAGAAGAGCACTAGGATGTCTTTACTTGACCTTCTATTTTTACTGATGCTTGGTCCTCTGAAACGAATGGTTTTCTAAAATTGAAATGTGCTACTATTGTTCCCACGGGGTAAGCTGCGGACTCTTCCTGTCGGAGCTGTCACTAATCAGCTATTCTCCTATCTGCCTTTAGTAGTTGAATGTTCTGGTCTAAAAGTAGCACCTTCTGTGTAGCCATGCTCTTAGTTGCCAGTCTCATCCTAAATCCAAAGACCCTCCTGCAAAGGACCGCTGGTTCTGTAGTCAACTAAGGAAAAAAGACCCGTCCATCCATGCTTTCTGATTTAAAATATTAGGGTATGATGTCCCTAAACAATTCTCTGCAGTTGAACACTACTTATCTTTGGCGTGTTTCTTCAACTCACTCGCAAGTCATTCATGCCTTAGGTTATTGGGAGAATTGCTTCATTTGAAGATGATTAAAAGGGGTATGAGAATACTTTTGTGCTTCTGCTATGAGGATACTTTTCAAATCCATACAAACTCCCTGCAAATGCAAAAACCTGCATCCTGTATTGTCCTAGCTTATAATATCAAAATGCATCCTATTCCCACCCTCAAGAACTGAGGAAACCAGGGGTGGCATCGTTTTTTCCTTCTCTCCTGTTAATGGGCCCATCAATGTCTTGCCACATGACTCAGAGATAACTCCCTCCAGGAGCCATTTCTGTTTCACGGGTAATCAAGGACCCACATCATGACTCAGAACGATATCAGCCCATTGGGAGATGCTCTGCCCAGGGGGTAGGAGCTAAGCATCCCCACCTGGATATCATCTGGGTTTTAGAAGGCAAGTAGCACTATTTCTACTGCATTGCCAGAGGAACGGCCACCCTTAGCCACTGGTTTTCCAGAGGACAAGAGCTACCAGATGGTTTCTAAAGAATCACCACTTCAACAAGACCATTTCATCCAAACTGCTTTCACCACCCTAACTAGCAGGACGTCAGTTTGTATTCTGACTCTGTCAGTGGTTTTTCTTTTGTACTCTTGCATGGATTTGGGTTTTTTCCCCTTTTCCTAATAAACTGGATTTCTGACTTGGAGTCTTGCTGCAGTGCTGGATTTCTTCAGCCCAACTAGCTCCCGACAGCGAGAGTGGGCCGCCCCAAGAAAGCTGTCGAATCCGGGCTGCAGCTGTAGGGCACAGCTGCTCTACGGCACAGGTGGACTGCCTTGGGGATAGAACTGCGCTGAGAGCAGGGACAAGGAACAGGGAGAGGTCTTCTGCATATTTTTCAGTTTACTCCCTGGAGGGTCAAGGACAGAAAGACAATGATTCAAAGGCATCCATCAACTTCTAAATGGGGGGAAGGTCCCAGGGGAGGATGCAATCTTTAACCAACTGGGAGAAACTGGGGGTGGAAGACAAGGAGGGGAATACAATGTTGAAACCAGTAGGGGGACTACAGGGGAGGAGAATAACTTGAAGAAACCACTGGGGTTTTGAAGGGTACAAAATTGAGAGGGAAGTTTCTAGAGAAAGGGGCAGGCTTGGGGAGAGGTTGATGTTCAATGGGAGAAGGAACAGGGAACAAAAGGGCAGGTCTTTGGGGAGAGGGACAGCTAGGGCAAAAGCCAACAATACTGGGGGGAAAGGAACAATCCATTCATAATATCATATGCTATAACAGCACAAAATAGGAAGCCTTAGAAAACGGACTACTAGAACTGCAGTACAATAATAAACACACACTGCAACAGAGTGTCTCACTGGTTTGGCTTTCAAAGCAGAAGAGGTGCCAACCTAAAAATTTCCCAACTTCAAGGTTAACTGGCTGCAGTTTTGATTTCCTTCTTCAATATATCACCAAGGCGCTACCGGCTTCTGTAATTGGCTCAGCAGCATGTCTGTTCTTAGTGCCAAGCAGGGATTCACTTTGCCAGGCATGGAGGAAGCTTCTAGGAGCTTTGCACAAAAAATCACTTCTGTGGCTGGCTTCTTCCCTCCCCACCAAAAACCAAGCCATGCCAAACCAACACCTTAACTAATTCGTAGTACTTAGTACGCATCCAAGAATGTCTTTTAAACGATGCTTTATGTTTTTGACCAAACGCACTGAAAAGAAGTGGATCCATAATATTGATAAAAATTGTTCCAGTTCAATAGAAATATTGGGTCATGCAACTCTAGATTACATAGCTGTTTTTTTGTACAATACCCAGAGGCTTTTTTCACCTCCATGGAAGAGCCTAAATGAGGGATGTGGGAGTCCAGGCGGCTCTCCAAAATGCAGTTTATTCCATCCAAGACGTTGCAGCAGTCCAGGGTAGTGGGCAACAGAGCCTGTGCCTACAGCTGTCAGCTCTAGCTACAGGCAGGCCTGGAGACCCTTTGGTTTTGGCACTTTGCTGAGCATCTTCATACAGTAGAACCAATCTATCCCTTAACTATTATCTATAGCCTATCCTAACGACTCTAATTACCATATGTTGCTATTCTCCACTCACTAAAAGTCAGTATATTACAGTTGAAGCGGAAAGTTGTTTTTCAGTTTTCTTGACAGTGGAAAATTTGGAGAGCTTTTTCTGCTTGCAGCATTTGCTGACTTGTTTGCCTGTGCTAGCTTCCTGCTTGGTAAAAACATCTTCTTGTTTGGGGTGGGTTTATCCTTTGCTGTAAGTCATAAAACCCTCTTCTAACTAAGGTATCCTCGGTTATCCAGTAAGACTGGCTCAGCAATTCTTTTCTTCTAGATCAAAACTTGCTTCCAACTCTATTCCTTCTTCAGACTCCACATTGAAAAATCTTTCTGCCAAGCATACATATCTGTGAGACTTTCTTGTCAAACTTTCATCTTTCCCAACACCTCTAAAGAAATGTTTCCTGATGGTTTGGATCAGAAGATCCAGTATTGCCATCCTGAGATTTTTCTTTCGAAACCCATAAGCTGTGCTCAAGGTGTTGGCTATGTTCTTCATTGTGCCTTGCATCTATTTTGGCTAGAAAGCCAGTGTAGATGATGTCCTTGCTGCAGTAGCCATGGGAAATAAGGTGGAGTGTCTGGCTGATGTACCGGGATGTAGACTATCCAGCACTCCCCCAGGGAGGCGAGGATCCCTAAAGGAATAGAATATTGGCTATGCTCTGGGAGTTTTACAGAGAGAAAGATCCTCACAGCTCAAATGATTTGTCTCCTGGAGTTCTGAGGAGTATGTGGTGAAGAAGAAGGCTGCTGTCTTTTCCAAGAATCTTCCGTGCATTCAAGAGGATCATTGAACTTCTTGTCTGAGAATGAAAGAAATATTAGTAGTAATTAGTACTTTTTCTCTGTCTGTGCATCACTGATTGAATTTGGGTAGGCAATATTTTTTTATTTATTTCTTTGAATTATTCATCATAAGGTCTTCCAAATTCCCAAATTCTGCTTCACTTCTTTCTTTTGTAGGCCAGTCTGGTTCATCTTCTCTTCTACTGTATTATTGCAGACCATATCTGAATGGATTTTTTTTTTCATTTTGAACACTAGGTTTAAACCGAATGAACAGAACGCTTTATTTATGCTTATTTGACCAGTTTGCAAGGAAATACAGAATTTTGAAGTGAAGTGACGTGACTCCACTTGAGGTTTTCAATGGAAGAGAAGAATGACGATGTCCTACATTCACAGCATTGTTTACAGTAACATTGCAGCTAGTTTCCAGCAACGAAGGTCAGGTTCTGGAAGCAGGCATGCATGATTGTAGAGAAGTCTAAAAAGTTTCAGTTTGGCCGCTTTTCTTGAAAAATAGCTAATATGTCTCAACGTTGTGCTGAATCTTGTTGTACAGACACTTCTTTTGAGGTCTGAACTCCTTGCTGGACTTCTGTATCTAAGAATCAGATACAGTAAACCTATGTTTCCTTATATGCTGTAAGAATTTGGTTCTAATCTAGAAGAGTAAGAAAAGGTTGCCATATTAATACAAGGTAAAGAACCTGCTAAGAAAGCAGTTAATGGACTGCTTTTTTTATTGGAGCAGTGATTTAGTAGTTGGATGGGTTTTTTTTTTTTTTTGCTTCTCAATAGAATTTAAGAAGTGGTGGGGTAAGAATGTGTGGATGTTTATAGGTTTGCCTTGAAAGAAGAATTACAGGGGAAACTGTTGTAAAGAATTGATGCAGAGCTCTATGCATTAATGCACTCTTCCGTACAGAGTTTCAGAAGTGAAAACCAAGAGGAGAGAGTGCCGACAAGATGAGAGTGCCGATTTACTAGAATGAATTCAAGATAGCATTCTTTTCTCTCTGAATTACAGCTCTAAACCTCAGGGTAGTAACAGGAAGTACATAACAATCTCAAAGATTTAAAAATGGATGATGAAGTTTTCTATCCAGTAAACTGTAAGGCTTCACATTTTAACCTGGTTTGCATTTTGGCAAAAGCCTGGAATCTTCTGCAATTTGCCAGATAACAAGGGATTTAGAACAGGAAGTATGCAAGTAATCATTTGGAGCCTTCATCTCCCTTCTTAGAACAATGAATACATTTATTATGCTCCTATTTTTATTCCATCAGGGGATTTGATCATGGAAATGTCTAGTCATTCTTTTCTTGTTTTCAACCCCTCAAAGAGCATGAATCCAAACTATTCAGAAGTTCTTGATCTGCATCAGTGACAACCACTATACTGGTAAGAGTCAGTGGACATTAGCAGATCCCCTATGCCAGCCCCCTATGGCGGGCAGTTCTGGCAGGACTGATGTTTGAGGGGCTGGAATTCTGTGAAATAGAACATTCTATGAATGGGGAAAATGGAAACAGATTCTGAACGTTCAACCCAACACGTGAACAAGTACTAGGGCAGGTAATTTTCTGTGGAAATTTCTTTAGCCCCAGTGTTGTGGATGATGATTACTCTTCCTACCTCCTTTGGTCAGCTGCCAGCACAGTCACGTTACTCCGCTTATGGACAGAAAACCAGAAGAAGTCATTTTTGAACAAAACACCCAGCAGGACCTTAGAGTGTTTTTGCTGCAAAATGTTTCAAGGCAGATAGGGAAACAATTCCATTGTAGAGAGTGTGCTGAGAAGACAAGTTTGGAAGTTAAAAACCATGGGATCTGTTTCTATATATGTCACTGATTTTGCTTATTATCAATTTGGTGGAGTTTCTTGTTTTGTTGGTTTTTTTTTTTTGCTTTTTTTGTTGTGGTTTTTTTTTTTTGTTTTGTTTTGTTTTTTTTTGTTGTGTTTTGTTTTTTTCCTGCATCCTTGAGATGAAAGCATAAGACAGAAAAGTACGGTAAAGTTAAAACACTTTTGAGATGGCTTGTGCTGAAAAACTTGTAGCTACTGCTAAGGCCCATAAGCCAGGTCCTGTTTCATTTCTGAGAAGCTATAAAATTCCCATTGGTAATTTAGTTCTAAGCATCTGTTGTTATGGTGGAGATGCAAATTAAGAAGAACAATTTTTGAATCTGTAGGGATGTATTTACCATTTTGGAGCTGCCTTTTCAGTCTCTGAGCCATCAATGAAAAGAAGGAGAAGAATCTACACTCTTTTCAACCTGTGGACCATCCACTACTGTCCACGTGCTCAGATTCAAAGCCAAACAATCCTGTCGGGCCTGATTGGGAGGAATTATTTGGATTCAAAATACTAGACTAGTATTTGATTTCCATCAGCACAGTCCATTGGGCACAAATTTTGATATCAATAGAACCTTTCACGGGGATCCATCTTTCTCACCTGCAGTACATTTTAAAGAGAAGAGGCATTGTTGAATGGCTTCAGTGAAAAAAAAATCTTAAATGCACTCTGAATGGAATTGAGATCCAAAGGAGCCAGTATTTCAAGAAAGCCTGAGATGTTGTCTGCCATGAGATCCCTTCTAAGAGGTTCTATTAAGGTACCAAATTCTTCATCAAAATACTGTCAGATTGGTCAGAGGGGAAAAGCAAACTTTTTGAATGGTCCTTTGGGAAGACAGGGCTTGCAGCGAATTTAGTACTTGCTGCTAGGTTGCCTACATTCCAGGAAAGAGTATTAAATACTGAAATTCGACCGATGGTGGATGAAGTCTTTGTGACTGTGAAAGTCCAGTGCATGGCAATCTCAGAAAGGAACCCATCAAAGCCCCTGAAATGCCAACACACAAGTTGTGAGTTGGCAGTGCATGCCAGGTTTTAGCAAACCACAGCAAAATGCTGATTGCAAAACGAGGCCATCAAGTCACATCCGGTATGAAGCAGTAGGAAAGAGGAAAGCAGCTGAGAGCGTCAACCCTGCTAAGTAGTCTCAGTATTCTTATTGCCATTAGCAGAAATGTGAAATGAGTCTATAAAAATTACAAAGGAGGCAAAAGAAAAGGGAGTGATGACTCCTCTGGCATAGTGTTTCCTAACAGGGATCTTCAAAATCCTGTAAAGATTCTCTCATCCTTTAAACTGAAGGAAGGTATTAATGGCAGTAAGGAAATGGCATCAAATGCTAGAAAGACTCTGGGCAGTGTACTTCTAGACAGAAATGCCACTGATGGAAAACCGACTAAACTGGCACCAATGCAGCAGCATTGTACTAAAGCCCAGAAATTGTCCACGGCTTCACTCTCTGCCATTCCTTTCATATGCACACAGCAGCTCTGCAACATTCCTACTCATCATCTCCTTGGCAAACTGGGCGTGAGGGTCCGTAGTGACGCAGAGTCCCCAGGCAGGTGCAAAGGAGAGCCGCTTTCTTGCAAAAGCCAGGCTTTTGAAGCAGACAGGCCTTTATCACTTGCATAGCTTTAAGCCGCAACAAACATAATTCAACCAACCGTCATACCCCACGCTGTGAACACGCAATGCTTCTAGAACTTCTTGATCTACCTCTAATTCAGCTGTCTCACTTTCCCCTAGTCATTTTCTACTTAGCCAAAGTAACGGGCCTCAGCCATGGTTTTACAAGGCCTTCCTTTCGGAAAGTTCTACCTATATGCAACAGCATACCACTAGTTTCTTCACCACCAAGAGTTTAGGTAGATGATTGGCATCTGCCCTTGCGGTGAAACACAATGGGGAGAGAAAATCCTGTTGGAGATGTTCAGTCATTCCATTTTCTAGACAGGCCAAATCAAAAGAAAAGCAAGCTATAGGATTGTGTACTTGCTCTTACAGAACACCTGCTGCCATCTGACAATGAACTAGCAGAAAATCAGCAAGAATGAGACTTGAGGCAAACAACCTTTGGAAGGGAATAATGGGTTGATAAATAAAGACAACAGGTTTCCAGGCTATCGAGATACTTTAAATGACAGCAAAGGATTTGAGAGCAGAGGCTGAACTGGTGGGGAAGGATTCAAAGAATCCCAAGAAAAACATGACCAAAGAATAAAAGAACCCCAAGAAAAATAGGGGCAACTGACCTGTTAAGGCCTTCAGGAAATCAGTGGCCGCTGATTTAGATAGGCCATTCAAGTTCATTTACTGGTGCACCTTCCACTCCTATTTCACCTGTCAGCATCACAGGGTGAATTGAGACCTTGGAATCAAGATTATTTGGGATTCTGTTCTTAGCTTTAGGAGAGAAGTACAGCAGATGAAGTACCTGTTACTGATGTGATACCCAGGAACACAGAGTTGACACATTTCATTGAAGTCCAATCACAACTAGCAATACTAAGAGGATAGGATTGGCGCCTTTTCATGACGCTCTTCTTGTTACGCAGCCTGCTCTGATTCTGGTGAAACTTTTTCATTAGCTTCTCTCTAAAAAGGAGAAAAACCAATTAAATGTCCCTCCCTGCTGATGCTAATCGAGTCAGAGGTCTATGAAAGGGCCAAAAATATTCGGAATTCTTCTTAGACAATGGAAATGGAAGCAGAGCTACCAATCTATTTCCTTGCAACATATCCCTAAAACTCATTCCCTTCTATTCATCACTTATGTATAGCCAGCAGTACATTCAGGAAAAGATGAAACTGACTGATGTCAGCAAGGGAAGGACTTGAAAGAACTATTCCCATGAATCATCGTATAGACAGTAACTCTAGCATTAAAATCAGAACCCTTTTAGTAAGTATCACTTATGGGAAATTCAGGACTCCTGCACAATGGACCAAGAGGATTAAGCAGAAGCCGTTTATGCTTTACATGATGCACTTACTCATTCTGACTCTCTGCACACGCTAGTCACGCTTTTCTTATTGGTGCCTTTGTCTTGTCCACGCATTCTGCGTGCACCTCTCAGAAGATGTGTTTCCTTACAGTCCAGGTACTTTGCCCCCCCCCCCCCCCCCCCCCCCGTTTTGGAGTTCTTGTGGTCTTGGAATTTAGTTTCTCAGCTTTTCCTCTCTTGTTTTAGCAAGGCTTATGTCTTGATGAATTCCAGAGGGCCCTGAGAAAATTCTGAGAAGAACCGTTCCACGCTGGATGGCTGGTGCAGCCCGTAGTCTAAGCGGTTCAGATACATTGTCACAATTGCCCCTTCTTCTTGCACCAGCCAGATCTCTTCCAATGTAATTTTTAGCAAGAGGCACACCAGTTTCACCATGCATGGAATAACACAAAGCAATGAAATAATGACTACTGGTAAAAACAAAGCTCCATTTACGAGATCTTTCAACCACCCAGTTCTTTCCCATCCCTCAAACCATTGATGCAAACCCCACTCGTTCCCAGTCAATTTCTTCATATTGTCTTGTACTTGTGTGAGTTTCGTATGAATGGCTGCAGAATGGTCCAAAAGATTCATGCAACATATTCCTTATAAAATTCCTAACACTCGTACCCATGTGCTAGTAACAATAAATCTATTTCACCTCCTATTTGCAGTGTGCTATATCTAATAGGATCTACGTCAGTGAGCACCTGACTTAAAATAGAAGAAGTTACGATAAGTCGTTTGAACATCCAGCACCCCAAATGATTAAAAGCAGCCAAACCTTGAGAAGCAGCGCCATCTAGCGTAAGGAAGAACACAGTTATTCCTGCTGGAACGAGCAAAACTCGACATAATGGTGCCAATCACGTCTTTAGCTAGTGTTCCTCTCTAGGTATTCCCGGAAACGAAAAAGCGGCTTCCTCCAGCAAAACCCATTATGAAGGTAAGAGAGCCCGGCGAAGAGCGGCTTCTGTTAAAAGAATCCGGCTACCGGCACCTACCTTCGGACAGCTGCGTATGCCCGTCTTCTGCGTCTCTTGCCGCCTAGACCTTAGCGAAAAGCTTTTCCAGGCATTATCTCAAAAAGGAACTGTGCCATGACGACGGTTGTCATGGAGGTACTCGAGTTCTTACATTCTCCTGGAGAAAAGAAAATATAAGATTGACCAGGGAGTGCTGCAAATGGCTAAGAACGATAGAAAAGAAAGTTGTTTGAGAAAATTTTCCTACTTATGGTAATGTAAGTTGAAACTGTTGGAAAGTGGTTAGTTATCGTTTTCCCTCAGTTTGAGAGCTGCTCACTTAATCCCAGTGCTGTGCGGCTTCGTTCTTGACGTCTCAGCATCGGCCGAGCTCTCCGGCTGCTGGAGGCGAAGAAGCGGCTTTTTCGCGCCCAGAGCTTTCTGCCGGTCGCGGTGCGCTCCGAACCGCGGCTTCTGCCGAAAGCCGCCGGGGACCGGCACCTACCTTCGGAGAGCTGCGTATGCCCTTCTTCTGCGTCTCTTGCCGCCTAGACCTTAGCGAAAAGCTTTTCCAGGCATTATCTCAAAAAGGAATTCTGCCAGCACAGCAAGCGTCCCACGACGGTTTTCATGAGGGTACTCGAGTTCTTACCATCTCCTGGAGAAAAGAAAATGTAAGATTGACCAGGAAGTGCTGCAAAAGGTTTAGAAGGATGCAAAAGAAAGCTGTCCAAGAACTTTTTTCCCTACTTGTGGTAATGTAAGTTGAAACTGTTGGAAAGTTGTTAGTTATCGTTTTCCCTCAGTTTGAGAGCTGCTCACTTAATCCCAGTGCTGCGCGGCTTCGTTCTTGACGTCTCAGCATCGGCCGAACTCTCCGGCTGCCGGAGGCGAAGAAGCGGCTTTTTCGCGCCCAGAGCTTTCTGCCGGTCGCGGTGCACTCCGAACCGCGGCTTCTGCCGAAAGCCGCCGGGGACCGGCACCTACCTTCGGACAGCTGCGTATGCCCGTCTTCTGTGTCTCTTGCCGCCTAGACCTTAGCGAAAAGCTTTTCCAGGCATTATCTCAAAAAGGAATTCTGCCAGCACAGCAAGCGACCCGCGACGGTTTTCATGAAGGTACTCGAGTTCTTCCCATCTCCTGGAGAAAAGAAAAAGTAAGATTGGCCAGGAAGTGCTGCATAAGGTTTAGAAGGATGCAAAAGAAAGCTGTCCAAGAACTTTTTTCCCTACTTGTGGTAATGTAAGTTGAAACTGTTGGAAAGTGGTTAGTTATCGTTTTCCCTCAGTTTGAGAGCTGCTCACTTAATCCCAGTGCTGTGCGGCTTCGTTCTTGACGTCTCAGCATCGGCCGAACTCTCCGGCTGCCGGAGGCGAAGAAGCGGCTTTTTCGCGCCCAGAGCTTTCTGCCGGTCGCGGTGCGCTCCGAACCGCGGCTTCTGCCGAAAGCCGCCGGGGACCGGCACCTACCTTCGGACAGCTGCGTATGCCCGTCTTCTGCGTCTCTTGCCGCCTAGACCTTAGCGAAAAGCTTTTCCAGGCATTTTCTCTAAAAGGAACTCTGCCAGCACAGCAAGCGACCCGCGACGGTTTTCATGAAGGTACTCGAGTTCTTACCATCTCCTGGAGAAAAGAAAAAGTGAGATTGGCCAGAGAGTGCTGCATAAGGTTTAGAAGGATGCAAAAGAAAGCTGTCCAAGAACTTTTTCCCTACTTATGGTAATGCAAGTTGAAACTGTTGGAAAGTGGTTAGTTATCGTTTTCCCTCAGTTTGAGAGCTGCTCACTTAATCCCAGTGCTGTGCGGCTTCGTTCTTGACGTCTCAGCATCGGCCGAGCTCTCCGGCTGCCGGAGGCGAAGAAGCGGCTTTTTCGCGCCCAGAGCTTTCTGCCGGTCGCGGTGCGCTCCGAACCGCGGCTTCTGCCGAAAGCCGCCGGGGACCGGCACCTACCTTCGGACAGCTGCATATGCCCGTCTTCTGCGTCTCTTGCCGCCTAGACCTTAGCGAAAAGCTTTTCCAGGCATTTTCTCTAAAAGGAACTCTGCCAGCACAGCAAGCGTCCCACGACGATAATCATGAAGGTACTCGAGTTCTTACCATCTCCTGGAGGAAAGAAAATGTAAGTTTGACCAGAGAGTGCTGCAAATGGCTAAGAACGATAGAAAAGAAAGTTGTTTGAGAAAATTTTGCTACTTATGGTAATGCAAGTTGAAACTGTTGGAAAGTGGTTAGTTATCGTTTTCCCTCAGTTTGAGAGCTGCTCACTTAATCCCAGTGCTGTGCGGCTTTGTTCTTGACGTCTCAGCATCGGCCGAGCTCTCCGGCTGCCGGAGGCGAAGAAGCGGCTTTTTCGCGCACAGAGCTTTCTGCCGGTCGCGGTGCGCTCCGAACCGCGGCTTCTGCCGAAAGCCGCCGGGGACCGGCACCTACCTTCGGACAGCTGCGTATGCCCGTCTTCTGCGTCTCTTGCCGCCTAGACCTTAGCGAAAAGCTTTTCCAGGCATTTTCTCTAAAAGGAACTCTGCCAGCACAGCAAGCGACCCGCGACGGTTTTCATGAAGGTACTCGAGTTCTTACCATCTCATGGAGAAAAGAAAATGTAAGATTGACCAGAGAGTGCTGCATAAGGTTTAGAAGGATGCAAAAGAAAGCTGTCCAAGAACTTTTTCCCTACTTATGGTAATGCAAGTTGAAACTGTTGGAAAGTGGTTAGTTATCGTTTTCCCTCAGTTTGAGAGCTGCTCACTTAATCCCAGTGCTGCGCGGCTTCGTTCTTGACGTCTCAGCATCGGCCGAGCTCTCCGGCTGCCGGAGGCGAAGAAGCGGCTTTTTCGCGCCCAGAGCTTTCTGCCGGTCGCGGTGCGCTCCGAACCGCGGCTTCTGCCGAAAGCCGCCGGGGACCGGCACCTACCTTCGGACAGCTGCGTATGCCCGTCTTCTGCGTCTCTTGCCGCCTAGACCTTAGCGAAAAGCTTTTCCAGGCATTATCTCAAAAAGGAACTCTGCCAGCACAGCAAGCGACCCGCGACGGTTTTCATGAAGGTACTCGAGTTCTTACCATCTCCTGGAGAAAAGAAAATGTAAGATTGGCCAGGAAGTGCTGCATAAGGTTTAGAAGGATGCAAAAGAATTTTTTCCAAGAACTTTTTTTCAGCTTATGGTAATGAGCTATACTGGGGGCTCAGACCATTCTTCTTCTTGGAATTGGTGAAGGATGCACAAGCACTGCTGATTGTGCTTCGTTGTGGTACAGGTAATAAATAGTTGATTGTTTTAATAAAAAAACACTTGAAATGCTAAGAGACGAATTTTAAAGCATAATTAATTGGAGAAAGATTCCTAAACTTGTGGCCGGTTTCCCCAACCCATCTTTTGATTACAAACGACATTCCTTGCTGTTGTTCTGGTGCATGAACCAAAGCCCAGTGATGTCTACTACTTAAGAAAGAGGTTCTACCTGCTTACTAGAATATGTTCTTACCCTTTTAAAACACTACCCCGAACATTAAGAACAAGAGATTACCTGATGAAGTAATGAAGTGCTTTGGTTGAAAGTAAATTGCATTTGAAGGAAACGGGTTTGGGGGCGAGCACAGGAAGATCTCCGAAGTAGAGTGCCAGCTTAGTTCTCTGCTTCAGAGATAAGTGAAGCAATTCAGGAATGTCTTTCCGTGAAAATAGTTTACAGATCTTTCTGCACAACAGGTAACCACCAGCATCAGAAATGTGTGCAAATAACAGACTACTCACTACAAGGTTGTCATCCATGAGTGGTAAGGCAACTCAGACTCATAGCAGTGGTTTTGCTCTTGTGCCTCATAGAATAGACAGAAAAGAATGCGGAAAACTAATTTTTCCATCTAGTTTCTTTCAGTATTGGTTCCAGGACTATTTTCCTACCCTCAGGAGACAGCAAAAACTGTCAACAACTGAAATGCTTCAGAACTTGAAATGATCTGAATGGCAAATATTTCTCCTCAAATAAAATTTAAAACGTAAGTCATAACGGTAAAACAGATCGAGCTATTTAAAGATGAATGTTCTAGACTTACTAAAACATTCCCAGAGATAACTATTGTGTCCTAAATCTGTTTAAAAGTCCAGAGTTCCTGGTAAAAAAACTTCTATGCAGATGAGGTAGCTACATGATAGTCTCTTTCCAGCTTAATTATACTCTTCACTCTCACCACCTCTACCAGTTGATTTTCGTCAGTTCTTAGAAAACAGTACTTTAACTTTTTTAGTTCTATGAAAAAAAATGACAGTGACAAGAGTTCTTTGCACTGCCTGTTTTCTGAGAAGCCTGACCATCAAGCCTTAGGAACTTGATCATGAGTTTTATTTCATCTCAAAGTAAATTTTAAGGGCGTGGCAGAGAGAATGGGAGCCTCATGCCAAACAGTTTAGGCTTCTAATTCTTGTATTGTCCTACTTACCTACGACAAGAACTGGAAAGAGGATAGATTCCAGTTAGCAGCTGTTAAACATTTGCACATACTCTTCCGCTAAAGAAGAGGTCAAGGATGGTTTTCTGGCCCTCCCTCCACAAGCTGCAGCTTCCTTCAAGGCACTTTTACCTGTTGTGGCATGGAGCTTTCCAGCAGCTGCACTGTAGGTATGTGTTCCTCCATGGTTCTCTAGGGACTGCTGGGAGACAACCTGCTTCACTAGGATATCTCCAGGGACTGTGGGGGATTCTTTGCTCTGTCAACTGGAACACCTCCTCCTCCTTGTCTTACTGTAGTATCACGGAGCTGCTTCCCATACTGGTTTTTCCCCTCACTTGCCACTGCCCATTCATATGTTTTGTGCTTTTGACAATATATTCTCACAGAGACTGATGGGCTCAGTTGCAAAAATGTGTCTTGCTAGAAAATGACATGCTCTACAAAACCATGATTTTATAGAAAAGAATAGTGGAAGTACAAATATACTGCTAAAGGTCCGGAAACTTGACAGTGCTTCATTGTAATACATCCCCTGATTTTGCCTTCTTTCTCCTTAAGATCTGGAAAGAATACTGGGCAGGAGACAGTGTTGTTTCAAAGAAAAGACTTTTTTAGGATTCTAGGGTGCATCTTCAACTTTCTTGAGAAAATTGAGAAAAGGCCCTTTGTCTTTTGTGATAAATATCATTAGGCAGTAGGGACAAATTCTGACCAACAAGAGCAGGTCAAAATCTGGTGAGATCAAGCAATATACCTTGAGTGGCCAGGACAGAATCATAGAGTGGTAGAATCAGTTGAATTGGAAGGGGCCCGTCAGGAGCATCAAGTCCAACTTCTGGCCCTGCATGGGACCTTCCTCAAGAATCACACCAGATGCCTGAGAGCAATGTCCCAAAGGTTCTTGAACTCAAGATAGGTGTGATGCTGTGAGCACACCCTGGAGAGACTCTTCCAGTGCCCAGCCATCCTCTGGTTAAAAAACTTTTTCCTGATACCGGACCTGTGCCTCCCCTGACTCAGCTGCATGCTATTTCCTCCAGTTCTGTCCTTGTAAACCTCATTGGAGAACTTTCTGATACCTTCATGTCTTTTTTCATTGTGGTACCCAAAACTGCCCCCAAGCACTCAAGGTGAGGCCGCCCCAGAACACAGCAGAGCAGAGCAGAGCAGAGCAGGACAATGCCCTCTCTTGCCCAGCTGGTGATACTGTGCCTGATGCACCCCAGGACAGGCTTGGCCCTCCTGGCTGCCAGGGCACTGCTGATACCCATTTAGCTTGCCATTGGCCAGGAGCCTGGCTTCCTTTCAGCCTCTGGCTCCCTAGTCTATACACACACACAGAGCAGGATTGCCCTGTCCCAGGTGCTGAATCCAGCACTTGTCATCGCACAACTCCCTAAGGTTGGGGATTGCCTGTGGGAATCCTTGGAAACAGAGGATTTTGGGAAAGCTGCAAAAGGCAGGCCTCAGAGACAGCAGAACTGTGCTTGGAGCTAAGCAGTAGTCATAAGGTTTGTCAGCAGAAAAATGATAGAAGAAGTAGAGAAGTAAGGACAAATAGAACAATGGCCTGTGTATTAAAGCTTGACATGAAGAACTCCCTAAGCTACAGCAAAGTAGATCTAGCCAGATGTTAGGAAGTTCTAAGCTTAATAATGGAGCTCTGTGCATTCTATCTTAAGGC
Organism: Haemorhous mexicanus; assembly: GCF_027477595.1. NCBI lineage: Eukaryota > Metazoa > Chordata > Aves > Passeriformes > Fringillidae > Haemorhous > Haemorhous mexicanus. The sequence continues at coordinate 19,976,535 of NC_082345.1, read as the reverse complement.
TTACAAGCAGGTCTTTTATTCAAAAGAAGCAAGCGTTCTTTGAACCAAAGTTCTGTGTGCTTCTAGGGATCGGAAAGAACTACTGTCAATATGCTTTTGCTTTGTGGGATTGGTCAAAAAGCTTTTCAAGTAAGTTGTAACATGAAGTTCTTTTTCTGCTGCTGGGGACGTGAGCTGCTGGCATCTTCCCACTGTCATAACCATGTCATGAGACTGATGCTGGAAAATACAACAGCTTGGGACGCCTTCCCCAGCAGTCCCGCCCCTTTCGTGATTTGTGCATAGACTCCAGGCCAGCCATAATTGCCCATCTCTCTTATTTATCAAGATCTCTCTGCAGTGTCTCACTGGCCTCAAGGGAGTTAGTTGACAGCTCCTCCCAATGTAGCGTCTCTGGCAAACTTGCTTAATATTCCTTCAAGTGCCGAGTCCAAGTGCTTCAAAAGATGTTGAAGAGAACTGGCCCAAGGACGATACTGTCTTAGCCACTGAAATTAGCGCTTCATGCTTCTTCTTGCTCCTTAGTGCAGAAATCACAACAAATATCTTCTTTGTTTCTTTTCTATCCATGCAGGTATCTTTGCTTATGCTCATGCTTTTTATCCCAACAGCAGCTGACACGACATTTACATACAGAGCAAGAGCATGCTTTTCCTGCTGTTACTAGACTTAACAATTTTGCAATCTGTCAATCAGATACCTTTGCAACTGAAGTCAGACCTTCAGCATTTCTCATCAAAAGAGTAGAATGTCCTCAGAAGAAGAGAAAACTTTGCTGCATACTCTGTAAGCCTGCAGAAGAATAGATCATAAGGAGTTAGCATCACAATCATTTCAGCACTGACCCTATACTTGAGCAGGGAAAAAACTTCAAAGAACAGCTAATTAATGCAGCAACATAATCTAAGGAATAAAACAACTAGGATCTTCCAAACTGGTCCCTGCGGTAGAAATGTACTTGTAAGCATACAGAAGGTAAAAGATATGGTTTGGAAAGGCTACATCCTTGCTAAGCTAAATTGGATCTCATCCTGTAGATGAAAGATCAAGAAGCTCAAAGTGGAGCTAGAGAGACATGTCCAGATCATGAGATAGAGCAAAGCATTTTTCAAGATAATTAGGCATTTTGGTGGACTGGGCAGTTAGGTTAAATCTGCCACACTTACTCACTTTTGGGGACTGAATTGTGGAGTGCTAAACCATATCTGCTGCTCTAGAAAGTAAAAGAGACACATCCAAATGGTATGGTTAGTGTGAAGACTCTCGCTCTCTATTGCTAAACATTTCATAAGCTATTAACCGGTCATAGGAACAAAATGAAATAAAGCCATTATACCATCTTGGAATGGAAAAATATGTTCAAAATATTTTTTTCCTTCTGTTTTCTTCCTCTTTTTTTTTTTTTTTTTTTTTTTAATCCCAGAAGATATGATTCATAATTTCAACCATTCTGGAATGCTTTCAATAGATGAAGCCAGCATAGTATTTTTCTAACAGGCTCTTGCCCCTTACCTTCTTCATTACTGTTTTGGAATATACTCCACAGTCATTTGATCTCAGTCAGTTTTTTATCTCTCTCCCCCCAAGACAAATTTTAAAGGACTACCTAACCACTAAAAATCATCATTTCTCTGGTTTCTCAAAGCTTTTTGAGAAAGTTGTTTTGTTTTGGTTTTTTCATATTGCATCATTCCTAATGTCTTCAGACCTACTACAAGTGGAAGTTCAAATAAATCTTACCTTAAAGAGACTGTGAAAGATAACAAACTGCCAGTCTTGGTATTTGTATTTTTCTAAATCCTTTTGATTTCAAGGTTGCCTTCCTGAATGCGCAGTTTAATTAGAAAACATTGTGTTTCTAAAGGAGACCCAGTTCAATTGCTTCTGCAAGTTCACCTTCATTTTGTAGGATTGTACTTCAAGAAATCTTGTTTCATTCAAACATTAAAAGAATAGATTTGACATCATATGTGACCCTTTCATCTCTCTCATCTGTATTTCATTGCGTGAGTTTCACAGTTGCCTCCAAGAAGATTCCTTTCAATTCGCATAGCATGTTATCTGAAGATCTGTCTGCTTTCTTCACTTGCTTGAATGGGAAGACATGGGAAATACATTCTGAAGGTTATCTTTTATAGTCTACTTTTACCTACCAGTGTGCTTCTATTGACTAGAACCAATTTCAGCTGGAAAGAACATATTGTTCTGATCCGCTCCTACCAAGGGGGGATGATGTTTTCTTAACTGATCTCGGAGGGCAAAAGACAAGATGGAAAAGGGATTGCAGTATCACTCCAAACAAATGCACCTTTCTAGAATGACCACAGCAAATGCCTTCAAGGAATTAGGGAGAGGAAAAAAATAGAAAAGAGGGGGAGAAAGAGAGAGGGAGTATAGCTACCAAATGGAGAGAGATGAAGTCCTCGCAGCCCAGCCGATGGAGTTCTCCTAGGGGAGATCTCAGAGTCCTGGTTATCTCAAGGTTCTATTCTAGTCCATTGCTGAGGGGGGAAACAGATCTAGAAATGGCTGAGGGGGAGCAGATACAATAAAGAGCAAGTCTATTGAAATTGCTGAGGGGAAAATGGTATTGAAGACGGGTACAGACAGTCCATGTTCTCAGCAGGAGAAGTCAATATCAATATCAGCAGTGAGTGGGAGCTATTGTTTCAGGACTGGTTTCTATAGGAAACCAGTCTAGGTCCCGCCAACACATCTGCAGGCAACACTTAGCAGGCATCCTGCTTCAGTCAGGCCAGTAGCCCTGGATCAGAATTACGGGCGTCTCAGCCTCAGTCCTTGGGAGGGGGGCTTCAATCTGCGTCCCTCACGGTGGTAGTGGAGCAGATGAAGGATTTTCCATGGGGCGGCTACCACAGTTGCCCCAGCAAGTTCATCTGGCCAAGAGGTGGGAAAATTCCTGGGCTGGTGTCGCGAAGCACGTGCAGGCCCATAGGTCGCCTCGCCCCTTGGCAGGCCCTGCTAGAAGCAGTCACTGTAGACACAGCTGCCAACAATCACTTGGCAGGCCAGAATTCTGCTCAGGGGCCTCAGGATTTCTGGCATTCCTCTCTGACCGGCATGCCAGCATTCCAGTCAGGGTCCTCAGGGTCCCGATGTCTGTCCTGGGGACGGTCGTGAGGCAAATGAGGGGAACTTCGGACTGTCTTTCACATGGATCAGAAAATCAGTTTACTAAAATGGCCAAAAAAGAATGTGTAACATTTAGAATTGAGGAAAAAAACAAAAACAAAACCAAACCCAAAGCATTGGAGCAATATCATTCTAGAGAATGCCATGTATCTATGAAAAGTACAAAAAACTTCTGTTTTCAAATGCACTTACAAATCACCTTTTTGCATCTGTTTTGGGTTTTTTTTTTTGTTTTGTTTTGTTTTTTTTGTTTGAAAGCTCTGGCACTTATCTGATTCTTTTTTGAGCTAGTTCAGCTCATTAATCTGGTAAGAAAGCAGCTAAAAGTAAAGAGAAAAACCTATGGGGACCAGGATGCCACTTCAGCCACGTTGTCGTGAAGCATTAGGTCAGCCTTCTGTGTTGTAGAAATATCTCTGTCCTAGATGAAAATCAATGCATAGCACTATCTTCTTTTAAACTTTGTCCTTGCTACTGGGTTCCTGAATGATCAAGATGCTTTCAAACCAAACAACAGCCAGCCCTCTGAGATACTCCCCAAAGTATTGCGATGGAATAACTTGATCAGGAGGAAGAGCTCGCTATGCAGAACCTGAATATGAGGTCAAGAATGCTTTGTTGTGGATTACCATAGTTTGGGATTGTTTATCTCTTACCCCACCATGTAGGTCTAGGAAAAAATTAGGTAGCCACAAGGCTTTTACAGCTGTTCTTGTATTTTGGGATAGTAAGGATTTAGGGGAGTAAACAAAACTGTGGTGAGTTTTCCTATTGACTTGATTGCTCTGTCACTTTGAATTAACTGCTTTGCATGTCAGCTAACCCATCAGCATCAATGAAAAGAATATTTTCTTCCTTCCTGCACAAAGGATGTTTCATGATGCCTGTGATGTCAGGGACTTAAAAATGAAGACCATTGTGATTGAAAGGAAGCACTGGCATGCCACAAGGTAACTGTAGTGAGCTGTGTTTCCTCCTCAGCTTCACTGTGAGAGTAGAATTTTATTGAGCAGTTCCAAAACTTGGTCTTAGCATAGTCTGGTGACATATCTCAAAGGAGCAGTGTCCTAGGGTGACTTTATGATGCTTGTATCCCCAGTCATCTGTTCTCTTAATGCTGGATATGATATTCTCTGCCTTCAAGACTGGTTCTGAGAGCAAAGGTGGGGAGAAGAAGAAGCACCGAGTTTCTTATCAGAGGCTGCACTCCTTAAAAAGCAACACTCTTCCACATTCTGCGCTGCACTGTGTTGTCTGGGCACTGACAGAGCAGAACAGAGCACGCATTTGCTTTTTAGTTGGTTTAGCTGGCTGAGGCAGAGTTTTCCCTGGACTGGTTTTTTTTTTCCTTTCCCTTTTCTTGGAACGTTTCGAATCTGCTCCGGACTGGGACCTGGGAAGCACTGGGAACTTGCACTTTGTGGCCTACTGGGGCCTACCCTGGGTAGCAGCCTTCCCCATTGCCGGAGGGGTTGATAACAGAGTGAGCACCCATAGGAGAGACTTTCTGATTTGTCGTCTCTTCAGTGCGGCAAATGAGTTTTGTCATCTGGTATTGTTCATATTTTGTGCTGGGAAGTGCTTTGCCTGTTAAAGAAACAGCTTTTTCCCACTTCTCTCCCCAAACCAGTTGAGGGGAGCGGCTGTGTGGGTGGGCTTTCGGTGGGGGGGAGGGTGCAGTGGCCCTTTGTGAGGTTTTCTGCCAAATTTAGCCCTAAACCAGGACAATCAGGATGTGCGACTTAGAGAATGGTGGTTGGAACTTTGGTTGGAAAAGACCTTTAAGAACACTGAGTCTAAATGGAATTAGCAAATGCAACCATCAAGAAATGCTTTGCTGTTTGAAGAGAACGTGATTTATCTTGTAAGCTTTGCAAGTATTTGTGTCATCACAAGCACACATGACCAATGCATTAGATGGGAATATAATAAGAAACCTGTGCAGATCAACAGAATGATTCTCAGGGTAGGATATTTGCATGTTTCATCTGTCTTCCTGACTTCTTCAAATGAATTCTTTTTAGAAAGTAATGATTGGAATTGTTACTCTTTTGACAGTTCTGAGTGTATTACTGACCTTTTTGGCATATGAATGCCAAACGGGTTAATTCACCTGGTTTTTCAGATAAAGACCGAGATTTAGTGTTGCTTCAGCTGGAGGCAGAAACATTGAAATCCTCCCGCCTCCTTCTTAGTACCTAATTTCTATTACAAAATCAGTGCACAATCTTGTCCCTTAAGGTCCACTTAGCTCAGTTTATACCAACAGGGTGACATTAGCAGGGCTCACATGATGCTGCACACAGAAGCCCTCAGTGTGCAGCTCTAGCAGACAGTAATTCCATGCAGTTGGACAATCCCAGTGCTGACTTTGGATCACCAGAAGCGTTCTTAGTAGAACGAGACAAATTTAATGGAGAGGTCTCTGCAGGAAGTGGCCTGAAGAAGACAGCAGAAATCCCAGCTGTGTGTTTGTAGAAATCAGTTGAAGGCCATTTACAGAAAAAAGATCTTTAAATCTAGCTAGCTTTTTCTGCAGATTATTTGTAAACTATATGCATGAGATGGACAGTTTCACTGAGCAACTGAAATACAGCTGCATTTAAGGGGATTGAATCAGGCTTGGGAAGCAGTGAAATAAAGCTTTTCAGGAATACCGGACATCCAAGTCCCACCAAAATTGATCCGTTTTTTATGTCCAGATGCTTTTGAAAATAATGGGTGACCATTTGGCTACCTCATCGTTTTAATCAGAAATACAAAGAAAATTTTAAACTCACATATTTTATAGCTTGAGTATTTTTCTTTGTTTATTTCCTACTTTCCAATTCAGTTCTACAAATCATATGATTAGGTAATGAGAACTCATGCTGTATAAAAATATTTAATGCTATACTTCCAAGTTAAGGCCATGTATTTCCTGGAACTGTTTCAAAAAAAAAAAAAAGCCTATCTGGATTATTTCTTCCCCACGCTCATTATTAGATGAAAATCATTTCAATATTCTATTTTGACTTTAGATGGTACAAGATTATATTCAGAAATTCAAGCCTCTACTGTTAGGTTGTTTACATGGTTTTCTGGCCCTTCTAACTTTGTGCAACCACTCTTTGCAGCTATATATTTTTGCAGTAAGGCATCCCAGGGGTCTGTGAGAAGTTTTAATGTCAAGCAGAACTAACATGTAAACTACACGTGACATACTCGACATATTTCACCTCAGAAAGTTACAGTATGCTTAGACGGGATGAAATACGAAAGAAATAGACTTAACACAATATTTCTAAATCTTGGAAATCTATTACCTGAACTTTGAGTCCGTTTGCAGGACTCTGTAGAAATGCAAACGTGAAGTCCAAGGAGTAGAGCAGAAGGCGTATTGGGCAGGGGGACAGAAGATTGCTTTGAAGGATGATGTAAGCAAGATTGCATCCTAGAAAGATAGCAGCTGCTTCTGCTGGTGCCAACATCGAGAATTTGTGCCACTGGCCTAGTTTTCTGGGGACTTTTGACCTGTACGCTCTTGAGGGCTTGCAGATGTGAATTAATCTGTCCTTTGATCTTTTCTTTCATTTGAACGTCTAGGACCTGTTTTGGTCTTGTGTACGGTACTGTATCGTGTTATAAACAGACATGTTTCCACTGTTTGAAAGCTGTAGTTGAAAGTTAGGTTGCAACTATGAGTTGGCTGTCAAAAGAATTAATTTTCTGCTTTAAGCAAAATATCAAGAGAGTCATTCAATCCACTCCTGTGATACAGATTCATTTTGAATTTACAGGGTAATTTGCATTAGTGGTTGTACTGCATGAGCAATAAATATGACTTGCTTGGTTTCTAATGATGATAATAGTTCTCTTTGTATTACTATAAGAATTGAATCCACCATCATTCTTTTCCTATTATTATTATGCTGTAAAGGAAAAACTCTTTTGCATTAACCAAGGAGTAAAATGCATGCATTTAGCATCATTCTTGCAGGTAGTCCTCAATTCTGAAAAGACCTCTCAGAAGCTGCATCAAATGGGAAAGCTAGACGGATGGCAGAATGCAGAAGCTGCCATTTAGGATCGAGTACAAAATGACACCCAAGAAATTCTTCATGGATGCTGCATAAGTACAAAGACGCCATTATTTCAAGGTGAAAAAGAGTCAATGAATAAAAAACGATGCTAATCAAGACACTAGAGTACCAAGCGTGCGACAAGGCTTTTTTGTAATGAACATCATGCCCAGCATGAAAAAGTACTCTTTTTATTGTAGATCGTTTAAAAGTGCACAACAGTTTGGAAAAAAGTGCTTTTCTTTTTTCTAGTAATAAGAACTCCGTATCATTCTAAGAGATACTGGACACAGGTTTTTGAAAACAATGTTCTTTTAAAGGTTAATTCTATTCATAAATACTTCACAGGAAAACATTTGATCTGCTGTTCATCCTGAAGGCTTTTAAAGGAAAATGTTTTGGTTGCGTTCTCTTCTGACTAGTTCAGGAGCTCAGTCTTACCAGCATTCTAATGCTTTTTTATGTTCCTGATGGCACGGCTTAGACATCCTTGTCTCCGTTACCATCATGATTTCCATATCAAGTGATGAGAATTTTTCTTCATGATTGGTGAAGTGAAGTGTCATAACATTCATGTCAAGTCAATTTGAAGTTTTTTTTTCCAAAGGAATCTCTTCCTTCCTAATGAAAACCATTTGAAATAGCAAACCTACTCCGTTTTTCAGAAAGTGATATAATAAACCTGTAGAGTACAATGTCCTCGGAGTTGTTTTTTCAGCAGAAGAAGAAAACTGCTGTTTTCTTCTTCTTCTATCACCTTAGACTTACTTTATTCAAAACCTTTTTAAACCTTTGAATTTCTATTTTTATAGCTAATTCCTTTCACAGTGGGCTATAGCATATGTATTTTGAAAGGCCATTTGTACATATTCAAAGGGCTTACTTCTATTCTACTAAGAAATGGCTGTACTTCTAGTAGGGAAACTTCAAGGTCCAGTAAGATTTTATCTTGTACAAAATTTAAAAAACTCCAACTCTTAAAAATGATACCAGAAAATGACGTCTGTAAGACTGTGGCAGGAGGCTTTTTCCAGAACAATGTGCAGTTCTTCCCAATTCTATTTTTCCCTCCCATTACTTTGTACACAAAGATTTTTACACAGTCTTCTAACAGTGGCATGTTACTACTGGGCTAGAGTATTGCCCTGCCAGCATTGGAATTGACTGGAATGCAGCTGTGTTCCAATTTGCTGATGGGACAAGGGTTTTTTTGCTGAACACACTTTAGCAAGCAAGAGGGCTTCTTGGTCTTTAGATGCTGAGTCCCAGAAAAAGATGAATGAGGTGGTGACATGCCTCGTGTTTTGAAGAGAGATCAAAAAGTTATTGCTGGGGTCACCTCCCTTTTGGTACGGAAAGCACACAGAGGGCTTTGAAGCAGCACTTTCACCCTCTTTGCATTCACTAGTAAATCTGAGACAGAGCTTGGCCCAAGGTTTGTGCAAAAATACTCTTTTGATGCAACTGTTCACCAGACAATATCTCTGGGAAAATGTGCAGGGGCAGAAAGCAAGCCCTTCCTGGGAAATCTACTGAAATGGTTCAGAAGTTATTCCCACTCACTGTTGCTAACCTCTGCTGTCTAGCTGTCGGATATGCTTGGGACCATGTTGAAATAATTCTAAACAGTGTACTGAGGCTGCAATATTGAGTAAACATAGGTATTTTCCATAGGTGTCAGGGAAAAATATTTCTGTTGGTAAAAATGAGTTCCATAGAAAACAAGAAGAGCATGGTAGAAAAAAAATCACATCCATAGAATGAAGATGCCCAGAATTCTTCTTTTCAAGTTACACAGAGTCAATATTTTCTAAATAAGGTTGTGAAACTTATGAAGAAGTAAGAGTACATTCCACCTGACTGGTGCACAAGTTCATGTTTCCAACTTACAAAAAACATATTATTAAAAGAAAAATGTTCCACCTTGTGGAAAAGTAGCCCATTCGTAATTGTATCAAAGGTAGGGTTAGATCAAGTATTCCTACAAGACAGTAGTAGTACTATGAAAAGCCTTTTGGCCTCTATCTGACTACAGGAAACTTGAGCAAGCAGAAGTGTCTTTCCCTGCTGCAAGCTGTACTTCCGATTTGCTACTGCTGCTTAAACATTGTTCAAAGAAAACTTGTCAAAATAAAACTAGTGTATACAAGCAACTGGAACTATCCATTGCGTTCCAGCCAATTTGAACTAGAAAATATCGGACACACACTCCAGTTGAATATTCTAATGCATAGATGGAGTATACCAGCACTAAGAAATGGGAACGCTGGAGAAAGGAGCAAATGCAGATGAATTTCAGGGAAGGAAATTATTGGAGAGCTAACTGCAGTCCCTCGACTTTACAAGAAATGATGTCCAGTAAATCCCAACCTGACACATAAAGAACTCCGTTTTGAAATGGGCTGCATCTATGGTCCTCTGTTCTTCCTAGATGAAGGAACTGTGTTTTGAATCAATCTTCCAAGTGGTATGGCTAAAGACCTTGGATACCTCAAATTTTTTTTTTTTTTCCAGAAGCAACTGTCTCGAAACCTCTTTAAACTGACATTTCCCCTTACGATGCCATCTTTTAAAAGAGCACCTTTTCATTTAACAGGGTATTCCAAACATCATTTCCAAATTTAGACTAAAAGTAACACTCTTTCTAGTTATCTTTGGGTTTTTTGCAGCTTCCTGCCAACATAGGCAGCAAGGAAGAGAACCGACGGCAGCTCTTTCTGGAGCATCTTGAACAAATGCCCTTGCTTATGTTCAAATCTTTCACTTCTCCAAAATCCCTAACGATGAAGAAAAGGTTGTGAAGGCATTACTAGTAGTATTAGATGGCAATGGATGGGTCAAATAGAATTTGTATCGCATAGATGATACTTGGCAAACAGCAAATGAAGGGGTTTCTTTCAGCTCTCAGACTGATGTTACATCTCAGTAATTTATTAAAAAGATAACAAGAAGGATATTTTTTAACAGTGAACTTAATTACACCCCTACCCATGGACATCTGAATCTTAGGAATAGACAGTGTCTGATTTAGAAAAAAAAAAAAGAATTATCAAAGTTTAAAGAAGTATATGATCATGAACACTTTGCTGATGGAACGTAGCCTATTCATTGGCTGAAATGAAGCAGGTAGACAGGACATAGGAAATATTGTTTTGTGGATCAAACATTTATTTTTTTAAAGTGATGCTTACAGATGGTGAACTCACCAACTTTGATATTGCACAGTAGATAAGGGTACCTAACTTGCTCCATCAAGTTATCCCTTGGAATCACCATCCAAGGGCATTTTCCCCTGCCTCTGTGAAAATGTGCCTACCTTTTTCACAATACTTTTGCAGCAGCATTGCTAGGCCTGATCAGCTGTTATGGAGGGTGAATGATCAGCAGCAAGGTGACTGGCCAGGGTCATTTGCTTCAATGGATTTTGATCTACTGGATATTTTGAAGACGTGCTTCAGCCCTCTTTGTCAGACACAGCCTTCAAATGGTGCTAAACAATTGTTCGGGCTGTGGACCACATGAAAAAGTACTTTCTGGTGCCTTTACTGGGCCATATGCTCTTGATTCTCTCCCTCAACTTCTCCATCACCTCTCATCTCTTTCACATGAGCTATGTTCAAGGTCCACAGGATACTTTTCACAGAATCTTCAGGCCTGATGCAGTAGGAATGATGAACAAATGCAGCTGGGATGAATTTTCCAGTTTGGATAAAACCTCTTGTGCACACAAATCCCCCTATGCCCAGAAAAACCTTCACTAAGCACTCGTGTTCTACCTAAACCGCAGTTTAGTCTGAAAGAAAAGCTTTGGTCTGAGAGTATCTGAGAGATTTGCATGAAGCACAGATATCTGACCTATGCAATTTTGAAGATCAGAGCTAAAAGAAAATGGCAAGAAGTTTTTAATTTTGCCGGTTTTAATTTTCAATTCCATGCACTTTTTCAAAAAGTGTCAATCTCAAATGGCCATCAACATCTTTCAGTCGTCTGGAAGTTAGTATTCATATCAAATGTGTTTCAAATCAATAGAATTTCAAACCTTTCCTCAAAGTTTATATACCTAGATTTAGTATTTCTGATCTCTATTAGATGAAAGGAAGACATTTTTTGCTGTTGGGGTGCTGGAACGCTGCTTTGGGTTGCCCAGAGAAGTTGTGGATGTCCCATCCCTGAACGTATTCAAGTCAGCTTGGATGGGGCTTTGAACAGCAACGAATGCGACCCTTGATGGTAGATAAACAAAGCTTGAATATAGAAGAGACTCAGATTGAGTTATACGAACAAATTTTCTCTCAGCTCTTGGGGTAAATTCAAAGTTGTACAAAATTGCATTTCTCTGTGATTTTCACTACTGTAACAGAAAGCTTCATGAAAACTGTGCAGAAGATATCAACTTTTAAAAGCGGTAAGAACTACAACATCAAACACACGGGATGGGTTTCAACATGGGACACCCTCTGAGAGAAAATCTCTGTATTTCGACACTTCATGCCAATCATTAGGATTTCAAGGAGTGCCAAAGAAGGCGGCAAAATATCCTTCAGGACATTATTTACTGTAGTTCAGCCTGGCCATTAGTTGGAATTGGTGTTTGAACTAATGTAGACATACCACACACACTTTCCATGCACTGAAAACTTACTGTTTACAATGAATAAGCAATGAGGATCAAAATTGATTGAAAGCATCTTAAAAATGTCAAGTATTTCACTGTAAATGATCTATGATCAAAATACTTATTCCTCCTTAGTGAGGGACAAATAAATTCTTCCATACCATGATGGTTAAAAATTGTCTAAACCAATGTTTTCTTCTGAAAAGACATCATCTAATTTTTTCTACTTTTAGAAGAAAATATTTCTAGACATAGAACAAAGGAATTTTAAAGGAACAAATGGAAGGAAAATATTCTGCAAACAGAATTCAATGAAAACCTGTGTTTTAAATATGAGGTAGATATTCAACAGAGTTTTTGTACCAGATATTTGAAATAGTGTACCGGCTATTTTGTCCACAAAGAGAGCTATTTAGCATTTCAGTCTTTTCCAAGGTGTTCATGATCTGCTATGCTGATCTCTGTGCATGCCTAGGTGTGTGCGGAAGGTGGGGCCATGTGAAGGGGAGTGTCTATGTTTGCTTAGCACTCGGAGTGGCAGATTCATGCCTCAGCTCCATCATTTCTTTTAGAAACTTCCCAGAGAGTGGATATGAAGTTTCATATCCAAAAGAGATCAATTCCCAAGTCATCCATTTTACTCTACCTTGTAAATCACATGCTTTGTTGCATATTTTATCAAATAGACTTTCAAGCCACGTGGAGGAAGGAGAATGTGGAGAATCCCTCCAATGTCTTGCAACTTGTACGCAAATAGATTTTCAAGAAAATCATCATTTCTCTTTTAAATACATCTGGGACAGGCATGATGGTGGCGTCAATCTGTTGAAGTTTTTGTTGCTGGGGGAAGTTGTACGAAAGGACTGGTTTTTACATTGACCAGTTACTGAATCAAGTGCATGAACACATTTGAAATTCCACTGGGGTTTCCTTTTTCTAGCAGACTACTTCTAGAACTAGCTAGCAGACTCAAGATGACTCTTTTTCTCTGTTTTTGTTTCTTTCCTATTTTCTTGCTTTCTCTGCAACTGTCTACACAATTTTAGGACTTTTTTCCCAACTCAAATTGTTTCATAGACCGATAATTCAGATACGCTTTTTACAAGGAATGTTTTAAATCTTTGTTAGAATTAAGAAAGTTAAGGACATAGGTCTTTTTCTTCCCTTATGAAAATTGCAATGAAAGAGTTCAATAAAGACCAACTCCTTTTTATTTATTTGGAATACAAGTCGATAATTCCCATACAGTAATTCATTGGTGGACCAATATTTGCCATTCTGATGTAAGTTGTCACTTCTTAACAATATGCCTTCTGTGACTACGTTGACAACACTTTTGGTAAAGATCCTAACTGGTCTTAGACACGCATAGGGAGAAATTTGCTCTGCCAGTGTCAGTCTTAAGCATGCGTCTCAGAGGATCTTTCTAGAGCTGGGGAATTTTCCCATGAAAGGGATTCAGTTATGGAAGAGACAGGTTTCCTGGAGTTTTACATTCTTCTTGAACACTACTTAAGGAACTTAAATCCCATGTCCATTTGGATCTCACTCTGCACAGAGCTTTGTCATGCCAGTCCTTGAAATGCATCTCTAAGAGAATTCACTAGCACAGAATGAATGAGGGTGGAAGGGCTCTGTGGGGCTCCCCAAGTCCCATCCCCCTGCTTCAACCAGGATACCTAGAGCCTGTTGCCCAGGATTATATCTGGGCCTACTTTTAATGTCTTCAATGATCCAGACTCCACCATCTTTCTGGACACTCTGTGCCATGGTGCAGTCACCGTCACGATAAAAAATAATTTTGTGATGCTCAGAGGCAATCTCCTGTATTGCAGTGTGTGCCCACTGCCTCTTGTCTTTTCACTGAGCATCATTGAAAAGACACTGGTTCCCTGCTCTTTGCACTATTCCTTCCCGTAGGTATGTGTGCTGCCATGTAGATAAACATCCAAAACTTCCCTGAAGCCCAGGCAGATGATATTCTCTTCATCTACCAGGCAAGTTCATTCACCAGAGGAGTTTAAAAAGTCGTCAAGCCCCAATTTCCCCTGGTAAATCCATGCTGACTACATTTGTTCTGTCCTCCTTCGTGTGCCTGGCAATGCTTTCCAGGAATAGCTACTCCATCAACTTCCTGGGGATCCAAATGAGGCTGGCTGGCTTGTACTTTTCTGAGTCCTCCTGGTTGCCTTTTTTGAAGATGGGTGACATTTGCTTTCATCCAGTCTTTGGGCACTTTCCTCAGTCACCATGGTCCATCCAACATGATCAGGAGTGGCCTCAGAATAACATCTGCTAACACCCTTGAGACCTGTGCATCCATCTCAACAAGGCCTGTGGACTTTATGGAATACTTCCCAATTCAGTGACTATGCCCATAAAAATTTGCATGGGATAAGAGGCCATTTTAACAGGTACCTGAAGAGTGAGTGAAAAGCTATGGAAGCAATCCAAAAGGACAAAGACTAGAGTTCCCTTTGAAGACAAAGCATCCCATCATGGAGCTGAGCAGCTTTAGATCCAGGTAATCTTCCTCTCTGAAAGGATGCAGAAGACATGATTTTACCTAATCCAGTAATAAAATGTGTTGACCATTCACTTGCAATACAAAAAATTCAATGATTTCCAAAATTATTGCCTCCTAACTAGACAATAATATACTGGCTGGGTATTCCCCTAACAGATGAGAGCACCTGCTTGATGTCTCTTATGCGTGCAGACTATTTGAAGTAGGTCATTTGAGTGGGGATTCCTGGTCTTCGAATTTTCTTTCTGATGAATTTGGAATATTTACTGAAGCAAGGACCGGAAGATGAAAACTTCATTTCCCATCAGCGCACTCTAACATCCATGGCCGTAATGCCATTGTTTCTCCCCAGCTGAGTCAAGAATTCATGACTACAAAGTGGATCAGCTCCAAAGGAAAGATCAAGGCTGGATAATATTCTCTCTTGGTAAAGCTATTTATCTCAAATGAAGTGACCAACTTCTAATCGCTCACTGGCCTAAAGCCACAAGGAGGGGGAGATGGACCAGCTTTCCTTCCACTGCTGCTCTCTTTGTCACCTCGGTGTTTAATACGAGTAGGAAGACGTTCAAAAAGACAGCGTTGCAGAATTCATAAAATTCAGTCTTAAAAAAAATCATTTTTTAGCAGGTGAAATAAAAATAGCAAATAAAATATATAAGTTTGTCTTGCCTTGTTCTGCAGGTTTTGTAACTGGCACACCTTTCCTTATGAACGCACTGTCCTTTCCTAAATACTCTCATATGGAGGAAGATGCTTCTGATCAGAAGAGCACTAGGATGTCTTTACTCGACCTTTTCTTTTCACTGATGCTTGGTCCTCTGAAAAGAATGGTTTTCTAAAATTGAAATGTGCTACTATTGTTCCCATGGGGTAAGCCGCAGACTCCTCCTGTCGGAGCTGTCACTAATCAGCTACTCTCCTATCTGCCTTTAGCAGTTGAATGTTCTGGTCTAAAAGTAGCACCTTCTGTGTAGCCATGCTCTTAGTTGCCAGTCTCATCCTAAATCCAAAGACCCTCCTGCAAAGGACCGCTGGTTCTGTAGTCAACTAAGGAAAAAAGACCCGTCCATCCATGCTTTCTGATTTAAAATATTAGGGTATGATGTCCCTAAACAATTCTCTGCAGTTGAACACTACTTATCTTTGGCGTGTTCCTTCAACTCACTCGCAAGTCATTCATGCCTTAGGTTATTGGGAGAATTGCTTCATTTGAAGATGATTAAAAGGGGTATGAGAATACTTTTGTGCTTCTGCTATGAGGATACTTTTCAAATCCATACAAACTCCCTGCAAATGCAAAAACCTGCATCCTGTATTGTCCTAGCTTACAATATCAAAATGCATCCTATTCCCACCCTCAAGAACTGAGGAAACCAGGGGTGGCATCGTTTTTTCCTTCTCTCCTGTTAATGGGCCCATCAATGTCTTGCCACATGACTCAGAGATAACTCCCTCCAGGAGCCATTTCTGTTTCACGGGTAATCAAGGACCCACATCATGACTCAGAACGATATCAGCCCATTGGGAGATGCTCTGCCCAGGGGGTAGGAGCTAAGCATCCCCACCTGGATATCATCTGGGTTTTGGAAGGCAAGAAGCACTATTTCTACTGCATTGCCAGAGGAACGGCCACCCTTAGCCACTGGTTTTCCAGAGGACGAGAGCTACCAGATGGTTTCTAAAGAATCACCACTTCAACAAGACCATTTCATCCAAACTGCTTTCACCACCCTAACTAGCAGGATGTCAGCTTGTATTCTGACTCTGTCAGTGGTTTTTCTTTTGTACTCTTGCATGGATTTGGGTTTTTTCCCCTTTTCCTAATAAACTGGATTTCTGACTTGGAGTCTTGCTGCAGTGCTGGATTTCTTCAGCCCAACTAGCTCCCGACACCGACAGCGAGAGTGGGCTGCCCCAAGAAAGCTGTCGAATCCGGGCTGCAGCTGTAGGGCACAGCTGCTCTACGGCACAGGTGGACTGCCTTGGGGATAGAACTGCGCTGAGAGCAGGGACAAGGAACAGGGAGAGGTCTTCTGCATATTTTTCAGTTTACTCCCTGGAGGGTCAAGGACAGAAAGACAATGATTCAAAGGCATCCATCAACTTCTAAATGGGGGGAAGGTCCCAGGGGAGGATACAATCTTTAACCAACTGGGAGAAACTGGGGGTGGAAGACAAGGAGGGGAATACAATGTTGAAACCAGTAGGGGGACTACAGGGGAGGAGAATAACTTGAAGAAACCACTGGGGTTTTGAAGGGTACAAAATTGAGAGGGAAGTTTCTAGAGAAAGGGGCAGGCTTGGGGAGGGGTTGATGTTCAATGGGAGAAGGAACAGGGAACAAAAGGGCAGGTCTTTGGGGAGAGGGACAGCTAGGGCAAAAGCCAACAATACTGGGGGGAAAGGAACAATCCATTCATAATAACATATGCTATAACAGCACAAAATAGGAAGCCTTAGAAAACGGACTACTAGAACTGCAGTACAATAATAAACACACACTGCAACAGAGTGTCTCACTGGTTTGGCTTTCAAAGCAGAAGAGGTGCCAACCTAAAAATTTCCCAACTTCAAGGTTAACTGGCTGCAGTTTTGATTTCCTTCTTCAATATATCACCAAGGCGCTACCAGCTTCTGTAATTGGCTCAGCAGCATGTCTGTTCTTAGTGCCAAGCAGGGATTCACTTTGCCAGGCATGGAGGAAGCTTCTAGGAGCTTTGCACAAAAAATCACTTCTGTGGCTGGCTTCTTCCCTCCCCACCAAAAACCAAGCCATGCCAAACCAACACCTTAACTAATTCGTAGTACTTAGTACGCATCCAAGAATGTCTTTTAAACGATGCTTTATGTTTTTGACCAAACGCACTGAAAAGAAGTGGATCCATAATATTGATAAAAATTGTTCCAGTTCAATAGAAATATTGGGTCATGCAACTCTAGATTACATAGCTGTTTTTTTGTACAATACCCAGAGGCTTTTTTCACCTCCATGGAAGAGCCTAAATGAGGGATGTGGGAGTCCAGGCGGCTCTCCAAAATGCAGTTTATTCCATCCAAGACGTTGCAGCAGTCCAGGGTAGTGGGCAACAGAGCCTGTGCCTACAGCTGTCAGCTCTAGCTACAGGCAGGCCTGGAGACCCTTTGGTTTTGGCACTTTGCTGAGCATCTTCATACAGTAGAACCAATCTATCCCTTAACTATTATCTATAGCCTATCCTAACGACTCTAATTACCATATGTTGCTATTCTCCACTCACTAAAAGTCAGTATATTACAGTTGAAGCGGAAAGTTGTTTTTCAGTTTTCTTGACAGTGGAAAATTTGGAGAGCTTTTTCTGCTTGCAGCATTTGCTGACTTGTTTGCCTGTGCTAGCTTCCTGCTTGGTAAAAACATCTTCTTGTTTGGGGTGGGTTTATCCTTTGCTGTAAGTCATAAAACCCTCTTCTAACTAAGGTATCCTCGGTTATCCAGTAAGACAGGCTCAGCAATTCTTTTCTTCTAGATCAAAACTTGCTTCCAACTCTATTCCTTCTTCAGACTCCACATTGAAAAATCTTTCTGCCAAGCATACATATCTGTGAGACTTTCTTGTCAAACTTTCATCTTTCCCAACACCTCTAAAGAAATGTTTCCTGATGGTTTGGATCAGAAGATCCAGTATTGCCATCCTGAGATTTTTCATTCAAAACCCATAAGCTGTGCTCAAGGTTTTGGCTATGTTCTTTGTTGTGCCTTGCATCTATTTTGGCTAGAAAGCCAGTGTAGATGATGTCCTTGCTGCAGTAGCCATGGGAAATAAGGTGGAGTGTCTGGCTGATGTACCAGGATGTAGACTATCCAGCACTCCCCCAGGGAGGCGAGGATCCCTAAAGGAATAGAATATTGGCTATGCTCTGGGAGTTTTACAGAGAGAAAGATCCTCACAGCTCAAATGATTTGTCTCCTGGTGTTCTGAGGAGTATGTGGTGAAGAAGAAGGCTGCTGTCTTTTCCAAGAATCTTCCGTGCATTCAAGAGGATCATTGAACTTCTTGTCTGAGAATGAAAGAAATATTAGTAGTAATTAGTACTTTTTCTCTGTCTGTGCATCACTGATTGAATTTGGGTAGGCAATATTTTTTTTATTTATTTATTTGAATTATTCATCATAAGGTCTTCCAAATTCCCAAATTCTGCTTCACTTCTTTCTGTTGTAGGCCAGTCTGGTTCATCTTCTCTTCTACTGTATTATTGCAGACCATATCTGAATGGATTTTTTTTTTCATTTTGAACATTTGGTTTAAACTGAATGAACAGAACGCTTTATTTATCCTTATTTGACCAGTTTGCAAGGAAATACAGAATTTTGAAGAGAAGTGACGTGACTCCACTTGAGGTTTTCAATGGAAGAGAAGAATGACGATGTCCTACATTCACAGCATTGTTTACAGTAACATTGCAGCTAGTTTCCAGCAACGAAGGTCAGGTTCTGGAAGCAGGCATGCATGATTGTAGAGAAGTCTAAAAAGTTTCAGTTTGGCCGCTTTTCTTGAAAAATAGCTAATATGTCTCAACGTTGTGCTGAATCTTGTTGTACAGACACTTCTTTTGAGGTCTGAACTCCTTGCTGGACTTCTGTATCTAAGAATCAGATACAGTAAACCTATGTTTCCTTATATGCTGTAAGAATTTGGTTCTAATCTAGAAGAGCAAGAAAAGGTTGCCATATTAATACAAGGTAAAGAACCTGCTAAGAAAGCAGTTAATGGACTGCTTTTTTTATTGGAGCAGTGATTTAGTGGTTTGATGGGTTTTTTTTTTTTTGCTTCTCAATAGAATTTAAGAAGTGGTGGGGTAAGAATGTGTGGATGTTTATAGGTTTGCCTTGAAAGAAGAATTACAGGGGAAACTGTTGTAAAGAATTGATGCAGAGCTCTATGCATTAATGCACTCTTCCGTACAGAGTTTCAGAAGTGAAAACCAAGAGGAGAGAGTGCCGACAAGATGAGAGTGCCGATTTACTAGAATGAATTCAAGATAGCATTCTTTTCTCTCTGAATTACAGCTCTAAACCTCATGGTAGTAATAGGAAGTACATAACAATCTCAAAGATTTAAAAATGGATGATGAAGTTTTCTATCCAGTAAACTGTAAGGCTTCACATTTTAACCTGGTTTGCATTTTGGCAAAAGCCTGGAATCTTCTGCAATTTGCCAGATAACAAGGGATTTAGAACAGGAAGTATGCAAGTAATCATTTGGAGCCTTCATCTCCCTTCTTAGAACAATGGATACATTTATTATGCTCCTATTTTTATTCCATCAGGGGATTTGATCATGGAAATGTCTAGTCATTCTTTTCTTGTTTTCAACCCCTCAAAGAGCATGAATCCAAACTATTCAGAAGTTCTTGATCTGCAACAGTGACAAGCACTATACTGGTAAGAGTCAGTGGACATTAGTAGATCCCCTATGCCAGCCCCCTATGGCGGGCAGTTCTGGCAGGACTGATGTGTGAGGGGCTGGAATTCTGTGAAATAGAACATTCTATGAATGGGGAAAATGGAAACAGATTCTGAACGTTCAACCCAACACGTGAACAAGTACTAGGGCAGGTAATTTTCTGTGGAAATTTCTTTAGCCCCAGTGTTGTGGATGATGATTACTCTTCCTACCTCCTTTGGTCAGCTGCCAGCACAGTCACGTTACTCCGCTTATGGACAGAAAACCAGAAGAAGTCATTTTTGAACAAAACACCCAGCAGGACCTTAGAGTGTTTTTGCTGCAAAATGTTTCAAGGCAGATAGGGAAACAATTCCATTGTAGAGAGTGTGCTGAGAAGACAAGTTTGGAAGTTAAAAACCATGGGATCTGTTTCTATATATGTCACTGATTTTGCTTATTATCAATTTGGTGGAGTTTCTTGTTTTGTTGGGTTTTTTTTTTTGGTTTTTTTTGTTGTGTTTTTTTTTTTGGTTTTTTTGTTTTGTTTTGTTTTGTTTTTTTCCTGCATCCTTGAGATGAAAGCATAAGACAGAAAAGTACGGTAAAGTTAAAATACTTTTGAGATGGCTTGTGCTGAAAAACTTGTAGCTACTGCTAAGGCCCATAAGCCAGGTCCTGTTTCATTTCTGAGAAGCTATAAAATTCCCATTGGTAATTTAGTTCTAAGCATCTGTTGTTATGGTGGAGATGCAAATTAAGAAGAACAATTTTTGAATCTGTAGGGATGTATTTACCATTTTGGAGCTGCCTTTTCAGTCTCTGAGCCATCAATGAAAAGAAGGAGAAGAATCTACACTCTTTTCAACCTGTGGACCATCCACTACTGTCCACGTGCTCAGATTCAAAGCCAAACAATCCTGTCGGGCCTGATTGGGAGGAATTATTTGGATTCAAAATACTAGACTAGTATTTGATTTCCATCAGCACAGTCCATTGGGCACGAATTTTGATATCAATAGAACCTTTCACGGGGATCCATCTTTCTCACCTGCAGTACATATTAAAGAGAAGAGGCATTGTTGAATGGCTTCAGTGAAAAAAAAATCTTAAATGCACTCTGAATGGAATTGAGATCCAAAGGAGCCAGTATTTCAAGAAAGCCTGAGATGTTGTCTGCCATGAGATCCCTTCTAAGAGGTTCTATTAAGGTACCAAATTCTTCATCAAAATACTGTCAGATTGGTCAGAGGGGAAAAGCAAACTTTTTGAATGGTCCTTTGGGAAGACAGGGCTTGCAGCGAATTTAGTACTTGCTGCTAGGTTGCCTACATTCCAGGAAAGAGTATTAAATACTGAAATTCGACCGATGGTGGATGAAGTCTTTGTGACTGTGAAAGTCCAGTGCATGGCAATCTCAGAAAGGAACCCATCAAAGCCCCTGAAATGCCAACACACAAGTTGTGAGTTGGCAGTGCATGCCAGGTTTTAGCAAACCACAGCAAAATGCTGATTGCAAAACGAGGCCATCAAGTCACATCCGGTATGAAGCAGTAGGAAAGAGGAAAGCAGCTGAGAGCGTCAACCCTGCTAAGTAGTCTCAGTATTCTTATGGCCATTAGCAGAAATGTGAAATGAGTCTATAAAAATTACAAAGGAGGCAAAAGAAAAGGGAGTGATGACTCCTCTGGCATAGTGTTTCCTAACAGGGATCTTCAAAATCCTGTAAAGATTCTCTCATCCTTTAAAAACTGAAGGAAGGTATTAATGGCAGTAAGGAAATGGCATCAAATGCTAGAAAGACTCTGGGCAGTGTACTTCTAGACAGAAATGCCACTGATGGAAAACCGACTAAACTGGCACCAATGCAGCAGCATTGTACTAAAGCCCAGAAATTGTCCACGGCTTCACTCTCTGCCATTCCTTTCATATGCACACAGCAGCTCTGCAACATTCCTACTCATCATCTCCTTGGCAAACTGGGCGTGAGGGTCCGTAGTGACGCAGAGTCCCCAGGCAGGTGCAAAGGAGAGCCGCTTTCTTGCAAAAGCCAGGCTTTTGAAGCAGTCAGGCCTTTATCACTTGCATAGCTTTAAGCCGCAACAAACATAATTCAACCAACCGTCATACCCCACGCTGTGAACACGCAATGCTTCTAGAACTTCTTGATCTACCTCTAATTCAGCTGTCTCACTTTCCCCTAGTCATTTTCTACTTAGCCAAAGTAACGGGCCTCAGCCATGGTTTTACAAGGCCTTCCTTTCGGAAAGTTCTACCTATATGCAACAGCATACCACTAGTTTCTTCACCACCAAGAGTTTAGGTAGATGATTGGCATCTGCCCTTGCGGTGAAACACAATGGGGAGAGAAAATCCTGTTGGAGATGTTCAGTCATTCCATTTTCTAGACAGGCCAAATCAAAAGAAAAGCAAGCTATAGGATTGTGTACTTGCTCTTACAGAACACCTGCTGCCATCTAACAATGAACTAGCAGAAAATCAGCAAGAATGAGACTTGAGGCAAACAACCTTTGGAAGGGAATAATGGGTTGATAAATAAAGACAACAGTTTCCAGGCTCTTGAGATACTTTAAATGACAGCAAAGGATTTGAGAGCAGAGGCTGAACTGGTGGGGAAGGATTCAAAGAATCCCAAGAAAAACATGACCAAAGAATAAAAGAACCCCAAGAAAAATAGGGGCAACTGACCTGTTAAGGCCTTCAGGAAATCAGTGGCCGCTGATTTAGATAGGCCATTCAAGTTCATTTACTGGTGCACCTTCCACTCCTATTTCACCTGTCAGCATCACAGGGTGAATTGAGACCTTGGAATCAAGATTATTTGGGATTCTGTTCTTAGCTTTAGGAGAGAAGTACAGCAGATGAAGTACCTGTTACTGATGTGATACCCAGGAACACAGAGTTGACACATTTCATTGAAGTCCAATCACAACTAGCAATACTAAGAGGATAGGATTGGCGCCTTTTCATGACGCTCTTCTTGTTACGCAGCCTGCTCTGATTCTGGTGAAACTTTTTCATTAGCTTCTCTCTAAAAAGGAGAAAAACCAATTAAATGTCCCTCCCTGCTGATGCTAATCGAGTCAGAGGTCTATGAAAGGGCCAAAAATATTCGGAATTCTTCTTAGACAATGGAAATGGAAGCAGAGCTACCAATCTATTTCCTTGCAACATATCCCTAAAACTCATTCCCTTCTATTCATCACTTATGTATAGCCAGCAGTACATTCAGGAAAAGATGAAACTGACTGATGTCAGCAAGGGAAGGACTTGAAAGAACTATTCCCATGAATCATCGTATAGACAGTAACTCTAGCATTAAAATCAGAACCCTTTTAGTAAGTATCACTTATGGGAAATTCAGGACTCCTGCACAATGGACCAAGAGGATTAAGCAGAAGCCGTTTATGGTTTACATGATGCACTTACTCATTCTGACTCTCTGCACACGCTAGTCACGCTTTTCTTATTGGTGCCTTTGTCTTGTCCACGCATTCTGCGTGCACCTCTCAGAAGATGTGTTTCCTTACAGTCCAGGTACTTTGCCCCTCCCCCCCCCCACGCCCCCCCCCCCCCCGTTTTGGAGTTCTTGTGGTCTTGGAATTTAGTTTCTCAGCTTTTCCTCTCTTGTTTTAGCAAGGCTTATGTCTTGATGAATTCCAGAGGGCCCTGAGAAAATTCTGAGAAGAACCGTTCCACGCTGGATGGCTGGTGCAGCCCGTAGTCTAAGCGGTTCAGATACATTGTCACAATTGCCCCTTCTTCTTGCACCAGCCAGATCTCTTCCAATGTAATTTTTAGCAAGAGGCACACCAGTTTCACCATGCATGGAATAACACAAAGCAATGAAATAATGACTACTGGTAAAAACAAAGCTCCATTTACGAGATCTTTCAACCACCCAGTTCTTTCCCATCCCTCAAACCATTGATGCAAACCCCACTCGTTCCCAGTCAATTTCTTCATATTGTCTTGTACTTGTGTGAGTTTCGTATGAATGGCTGCAGAATGGTCCAAAAGATTCATGCAACATATTCCTTATAAAATTCCTAACACTCGTACCCATGTGCTAGTAACAATAAATCTATTTCACCTCCTATTTGCAGTGTGCTATATCTAATAGGATCTACGTCAGTGAGCACCTGACTTAAAATAGAAGAAGTTACGATAAGTCGTTTGAACATCCAGCACCCCAAATGATTAAAAGCAGCCAAACCTTGAGAAGCAGCGCCATCTAGCGTAAGGAAGAACACAGTTATTCCTGCTGGAACGAGCAAAACTCGACATAATGGTGCCAATCACGTCTTTAGCTAGTGTTCCTCTCTAGGTATTCCCGGAAACGAAAAAGCGGCTTCCTCCAGCAAAACCCATTATGAAGGTAAGAGAGCCCGCCGAAGAGCGGCTTCTGTTAAAAGAATCCGGCTACCGGCACCTACCTTCGGACAGCTGCGTATGCCCTTCTTCTGCATCTCTTGCCGCCTAGACCTTAGCAAAAAGCTTTTCCAGGCATTATCTCAAAAAGGAAATGTGCCATCACGACGGTTGTCATGAAGGTACTCGAGTTCCTACATTCTCCTGGAGAAAAGAAAATATAAGATTGACCAGGGAGTGCTGCAAATGGCTAAGAACGATAGAAAAGAAAGTTGTTTGAGAAAATTTTCCTACTTATGGTAATGTAAGTTGAAACTGTTGGAAAGTGGTTAGTTATCGTTTTCCCTCAGTTTCAGAGCTGCTCACTTAATCCCAGTGCTGTGCGGCTTCGTTCTTGACGTCTCAGCATCGGCCGAGCTCTCCGGCTGCCGGAGGCGAAGAAGCGGCTTTTTCGCGCACAGAGCTTTCTGCCGGTCGCGGTGCGCTCCGAACCGCGGCTTCTGCCGAAAGCCGCCAGGGACCGGCACCTACCTTCGGACAGCTGCGTATGCCCTTCTTCTGCGTCTCTTGCCGCCTAGACCTTAGCGAAAAGCTTTTCCAGGCATTATCTCAAAAAGGAACTCTGCCAGCACAGCAAGTGTCCCACGACGGTTCTCATGAGGGTACTCGAGTTCTTACCATCTCCTGGAGAAAAGAAAATGTAAGATTGGCCAGGAAGTGCTGCAAATGGCTAAGAACGATAGAAAAGAAAGCTGTCCAAGAACTTTTTCCCTACTTATGGTAATGCAAGTTGAAACTGTTGGAAAGTGGTTAGTTATCGTTTTCCCTCAGTTTGAGAGCTGCTCACTTAATCCCAGTGCTGTGCGGCTTCGTTCTTGACGTCTCAGCATCGGCCGAGCTCTCCGGCTGCCGGAGGCGAAGAAGCGGCTTTTTCGCGCACAGAGCTTTCTGCCGGTTGCGGTGCGCTCCGAACCGCGGCTTCTGCCGAAAGCCGCCGGGGACCGGCACCTACCTTCGGACAGCTGCGTATGCCCTTCTTCTGCGTCTCTTGCCGCCTAGACCTTAGCGAAAAGCTTTTCCAGGCATTATCTCAAAAAGGAATTCTGCCAGCACAGCAAGCGACCCGCGACGGTTTTCATGAAGGTACTCGAGTTCTTACCATCTCCTGGAGAAAAGAAAAAGTAAGATTGGCCAGGAAGTGCTGCATAAGGTTTAGAAGGATGCAAAAGAAAGCTGTCCAAGAACTTTTTTCCCTACTTGTGGTAATGTAAGTTGAAACTGTTGGAAAGTGGTTAGTTATCGTTTTCCCTCAGTTTGAGAGCTGCTCACTTAATCCCAGTGCTGCGCCCCTTCGTTCTTGACGTCTCAGCATCGGCCGAGCTCTCCGGCTGCCGGAGGCGAAGAAGCGGCTTTTTCGCGCACAGAGCTTTCTGCCGGTCGCGGTGCGCTCCGAACCGCGGCTTCTGCCGAAAGCCGCCGGGGACCGGCACCTACCTTCGGACAGCTGCGTATGCCCGTCTTCTGCGTCTCTTGCCGCCTAGACCTTAGCGAAAAGCTTTTCCAAGCAATATCTCAAAAAGGAACTCTGCCAGCACAGCAAGCGTCCCACGACGGTTATCATGAAGGTACTCGAGTTCTTCCCATCTCCTGGAGGAACGAAAATGTAAGATTTACCAGAAAGTGCTGCAAATGTCTAAGAACGATAGAAAAGAAAGTTGTTTGAGAAAATTTTCCTACTTATGGTAATGTAAGTTGAAACTGTTGGAAAGTGGTTAGTTATCGTTTTCCCTCAGTTTCAGAGCTGCTCACTTAATCCCAGTGCTGTGCGGCTTTGTTCTTGACGTCTCAGCATCGGCCGAGCTCTCCGGCTGCCGGAGGCGAAGAAGCGGCTTTTTCGCGCACAGAGCTTTCTGCCGGTCGCGGTGCGCTCCGAACCGCGGCTTCTGCCGAAAGCCGCTGGGGACCGGCACCTACCTTCGGACAGCTGCGTATGCCCTTCTACTGCGTCTCTTGCCGCCTAGACCTTAGCGAAAAGCTTTTCCAAGCATTATCTCAAAAAGGAACTCTGCCAGCACAGCAAGCGACCCACGACGGTTATCATGAAGGTACTCGAGTTCTTCCCATCTCCTGGAGAAAAGAAAATGTAAGATTGGCCAGGGAGTGCTGCATAAGGTTTAGAAGGATGCAAAAGAAATTTTTCCAAGAACTATTTTTCAGCTTATGGTAATGAGCTATACTGGAGGCTCAGACCATTCTTCTTCTTGGAATTGGTGAAGGATGCACAAGCACTGCTGATTGTGCTTCGTTGTGGTACAGGTAATAAATAGTTGATTGTTTTAATAAAAGCACACTTGAAATGCTAAGAGACAAATTTTAAAGCATAATTAATTGGAGAAAGATTCCTAAACTTGTGGCCGGTTTCCCCAACCCATCTATTGATTACAAACGACATTCCTTGCTGTTGTTCTGGTGCATGAACCAAAGCCCAGTGATGTCTACTACTTAAGAAAGAGGTTCTACCTTCTTACTAGAATATGTTCTTACCCTTTTAAAACACTACCCCGAACATTAAGAACAAGAGATTACCTGATGAAGTAATGAAGTGCTTTGGTTGAAAGTAAATTGCATTTGAAGGAAACGGGTTTGGGGGCGAGCACAGGAAGATCTCCGAAGTAGAGTGCCAGCTTAGTTCTCTGCTTCAGAGATAAGTGAAGCAATTCAGGAATGTCTTTCCGTGAAAATAGTTTACAGATCTTTCTGCACAACAGGTAACCACCAGCATCAGAAATGTGTGCAAATAACAGACTACTCACTACAAGGTTGTCATCCATGAGTGGTAAGGCAACTCAGACTCATAGCAGTGGTTTTGCTCTTGTGCCTCATAGAATAGACAGAAAAGAATGCGGAAAACTAATTTTTCCATCTAGTTTCTTTCAGTATTGGTTCCAGGACTATTTTCCTACCCTCAGGAGACAGCAAAAACTGTCAACAACTGAAATGCTTCAGAACTTGAAATGATCTGAATGGCAAATATTTCTCCTCAAATAAAATTTAAAACGTAAGTCATAACGGTAAAACAGATCGAGCTATTTAAAGATGAATGTTCTAGACTTACTAAAACATTCCCAGAGATAACTCTTGTGTCCTAAATCTGTTTAAAAGTCCAGAGTTCCTGGTAAAAAAACTTCTATGCAGATGAGGTAGCTACATGATAGTCTCTTTCCAGCTTAATTATACTCTTCACTCTCACCACCTCTACCAGTTGATTTTCGTAAGTTCTTAGAAAACAGTACTTTAACTTTTTTAGTTCTATGAAAAAAAATGACAGTGACAAGAGTTCTTTGCACTGCCTGTTTTCTGAGAAGCCTGACCATCAAGCCTTAGGAACTTGATCATGAGTTTTATTTCATCTCAAAGTAAATTTTAAGGGCGTGGCAGAGAGAATGGGAGCCTCATGCAAAACAGTTTAGGCTTCTAATTCTTGTATTGTCCTACTTACCTACGACAAGAACTGGAAAGAGGATAGATTCCAGTTAGCAGCTGTTAAACATTTGCACATACTCTTCCGCTAAAGAAGAGGTCAAGGATGGTTTTCTGGCCCTCCCTCCACAAGCTGCAGCTTCCTTCAAGGCACTTTCACCTGTTGTGGCATGGAGCTTTCCAGCAGCTGCACTGTAGGTATGTGTTCCTCCATGGTTCTCTAGGGACTGCTGGGAGACAACCTGCTTCACTAGGATATCTCCAGGGACTGTGGGGGATTCTTTGCTCTGTCAACTGGAACACCTCCTCCTCCTTGTCTTACTGTAGTATCACGGAGCTGCTTCCCATACTGGTTTTTCCCCTCACTTGCCACTGCCCATTCATATGTTTTGTGCTTTTGACAATATATTCTCACAGAGACTGATGGGCTCAGTTGCAAAAATGTGTCTTGCTAGAAAATGACATGCTCTACAAAACCATGATTTTATAGAAAAGAATAGTGGAAGTACAAATATACTGCTAAAGGTCCGGAAACTTGACAGTGCTTCATTGTAATACATCCCCTGATTTTGCCTTCTTTCTCCTTAAGATCTGGAAAGAATACTGGGCAGGAGACAGTGTTGTTTCAAGGAAAAGACTTTTTTAGGATTCTAGGGTGCATCTTCAACTTTCTTGAGAAAATTGAGAAAAGGCCCTTTGTCTTCTGTGGTAAATATCATTAGGCAGTAGGGACAAATTCTTACCAACAAGAGCAGGTCAAAATCTGGTGAGATCAAGCAATATACCTTGAGTGGCCAGGACAGAATCATAGAGTGGTAGAATCAGTTGAATTGGAAGGGGCCCGTCAGGAGCATCAAGTCCAACTTCTGGCCCTGCATGGGACCTTCCTCAAGAATCACACCAGATGCCTGAGAGCAATGTCCCAAAGGTTCTTGAACTCAAGATAGGTGTGATGCTGTGACCACACCCTGGAGAGACTCTTCCAGTGCCCAGCCATCCTCTGGTTAAAAAACTTTTTCCTGATACTGGACCTGAGCCTCCCCTGACTCAGCTGCATGCTATTTCCTCCAGTTCTGTCCTTGTAAACCTCATTGGAGAACTTTCCGATACCTTCGTGTCTTTTTTCATTGTGGTACCCAAAACTGCCCCCAAGCACTCAAGGTGAGGCCGCCCCAGAACACAGCAGAGCAGAGCAGAGCAGAGCAGAGCAGAGCAGAGCAGAGCAGGACAATGCCCTCTCTTGCCCAGCTGGTGATACTGTGCCTGATGCACCCCAGGACAGGCTTGGCCCTCCTGGCTGCCAGGGCACTGCTGATACCCATTTAGCTTGCCATTGGCCAGGAGCCTGGCTTCCTTTCAGCCTCTGGCTCCCTAGTCTATACACACACACAGAGCAGGATTGCCCTGTCCCAGGTGCTGAATCCAGCACTTGTCATCGCACAACTCCCTAAGGTTGGGGATTGCCTGTGGGAATCCTTGAAAACAGAGGATTTTGGGAAAGCTGCAAAAGGCAGGCCTCAGAGACAGCAGAACTGTGCTTGGAGCTAAGCAGTAGTCATAAGGTTTGTCAGCAGAAAAATGATAGAAGAAGTAGAGAAGTAAGGACAAATAGAACAATGGCCTGTGTATTAAAGCTTGACCAGAAGAACTCCCTAAGCTACAGCAAAGTAGATCTAGCCAGATGTTAGGAAGTTCTAAGCTTAATAATGGAGCTCTGTGCATTCTATCTTAAGGCTTACAAGCAGGTCTTTTATTCAAAAGAAGCAAGCGTTCTTTGAACCAAAGTTCTGTGTGCTTCTAGGGATCGGAAAGAACTACTGTCAATATGCTTTTGCTTTGTGGGATTGGTCAAAAAGCTTTTCAAGTAAGTTGTAACATGAAGTTCTTTTTCTGCTGCTGGGGACGTGAGCTGCTGGCATCTTCCCACTGTCATAACCATGTCATGAGACTGATGCTGGAAAATACAACAGCTTGGGACGCCTTCCCCAGCAGTCCCGCCCCTTTCGTGATTTGTGCATAGACTCCCGGCCAGCCATAATTGCCCATCTCTCTTATTTGTCAAGATCTCTCTGCAGTGTCTCACTGGCCTCAAGGGAGTTAGTTGACAGCTCCTCCCAATGTAGCGTCTCTGGCAAACTTGCTTAATATTCCTTCAAGTGCCGAGTCCAAGTGCTTCAAAAGATGTTGAAGAGAACTGGCCCAAGGACGATACTGTCTTAGCCACTGAAATTAGCGCTTCATGCTTCTTCTTGCTCCTTAGTGCAGAAATCACAACAAATATCTTCTTTGTTTCTTTTCTATCCATGCAGATATCTTTGCTTATGCTCATGCTTTTTATCCCAACAGCAGCTGACACGACATTTACATACAGAGCAAGAGCACGCTTTTCCTGCTATTACTAGACTTAACAATTTTGCAATCTGTCAATCAGATACCTTTGCAACTGAAGTCAGACCTTCAGCATTTCTCATCAAAAGAGTAGAATGTCCTCAGAAGAAGAGAAAACTTTGCTGCATACTCTGTAAGCCTGCAGAAGAATAGATCATAAGGACTTAGCATCACAATCATTTCAGCACTGACCCTATACTTGAGCAGGGAAAAAACTTCAAAGAACAGCTAATTAATGCAGCAACATAATCTAAGGAATAAAACAACTAGGATCTTCCAAACTGGTCCCTGCGGTAGAAATGTACTTGTAAGCATACAGAAGGTAAAAGATATGGTTTGGAAAGGCTACATCCTTGCTAAGCTAAATTGGATCTCATCCTGTAGATGAAAGATCAAGAAGCTCAAAGTGGAGCTAGAGAGACATGTCCAGATCATGAGATAGAGCAAAGCATTTTTCAAGATAATTAGGCATTTTGGTGGACTGGGCAGTTAGGTTAAATCTGCCACACTTACTCACTTTTGGGGACTGAATTGTGGAGTGCTAAACCATATCTGCTGCTCTAGAAAGTAAAAGAGACACATCCAAATGGTATGGCTAGTGTGAAGACTCTCACTCTCTATTGCTAAACATTTCATAAGCTATTAACCGGTCATAGGAACAAAATGAAATAAAGCCATTATACCATCTTGGAATGGAAAAATATGTTCAAAATATTTTTTTCCTTCTGTTTTCTTCCTCTTTTTTTTTTTTTTTTTTTTTTTTTAATCCCAGAAGATATGATTCATAATTTCAACCATTCTGGAATGCTTTCAATAGATGAAGCCAGCATAGTATTTTTCTAACAGGCTCTTGCCCCTTACCTTCTTCATTACTGTTTTGGAATATACTCCACAGTCATTTGATCTCAGTCAGTTTTTTATCTCTCTCCCCCCAAGACAAATTTTAAAGGACTACCTAACCACTAAAAATCATCATTTCTCTGGTTTCTCAAAGCTTTTTGAGAAAGTTGTTTTGTTTTGGTTTTTTCATATTGCATCATTCCTAATGTCTTCAGACCTACTACAAGTGGAAGTTCAAATAAATCTTACCTTAAAGAGACTGTGAAAGATAACAAACTGCCAGTCTTGGTATTTGTATTTTTCTAAATCCTTTTGATTTCAAGGTTGCCTTCCTGAATGCGCAGTTTAATTAGAAAACATTGTGTTTCTAAAGGAGACCCAGTTCAATTGCTTCTGCAAGTTCACCTTCATTTTGTAGGATTGTACTTCAAGAAATCTTGTTTCATTCAAACATTAAAAGAATAGATTTGACATCATATGTGACCCTTTCATCTCTCTCATCTGTATTTCATTGCGTGAGTTTCACAGTTGCCTCCAAGAAGATTCCTTTCAATTCGCATAGCATGTTATCTGAAGATCTGTCTGCTTTCTTCACTTGCTTGAATGGGAAGACATGGGAAATACATTCTGAAGGTTATCTTTTATAGTCTACTTTTACCTACCAGTGTGCTTCTATTGACTAGAACCAATTTCAGCTGGAAAGAACATATTGTTCTGATCTGCTCATACCAAGGGGGGATGATGTTTTCTTAACTGATCTCGGAGGGCAAAAGACAAGATGGAAAAGGGATTGCAGTATCACTCCAAACAAATGCACCTTTCTAGAATGACCACAGCAAATGCCTTCAAGGAATTCGGGAGAGGAAAAGAATAGAAAAGAGGGGGAGAAAGAGAGAGGGAGTATAGCTACCAAATGGAGAGAGATGAAGTCCTCGCAGCCCAGCCGATGGAGTTCTCCTAGGGGAGATCTCAGAGTCCTGGTTATCTCAAGGTTCTATTCTAGTCCATTGCTGAGGGGGGAAACAGATCTAGAAATGGCTGAAGGGGGGGCAGATACAATAAAGAGCAAGTCTATTGAAATTGCTGAGGGGAAAATGGTATTGAAGACGGGTACAGACAGTCCATGTTCTCAGCAGGAGAAGTCAATATCAATATCAGCAGTGAGTGGGAGCTATTGTTTCAGGACTGGTTTCTATAGGAAACCAGTCTAGGTCCCGCCAACACATCTGCAGGCAACACTTAGCAGGCATCCTGCTTCAGTCAGGCCAGTAGCCCTGGATCAGAATTACGGGCGTCTCAGCCTCAGTCCTTGGGAGGGGGGCTTCAATCTGCGTCCCTCACGGTGGTAGTGGAGCAGATGAAGGATTTTCCATGGGGCGGCTACCACAGTTGCCCCAGCAAGTTCATCTGGCCAAGAGGTGGGAAAATTCCTGGGCTGGTGTCGCGAAGCACGTGCAGGCCCATAGGTCGCCTCGCCCCTTGGCAGGCCCTGCTAGTAGAGTCACTGTAGACACAGCTGCCAACAATCACTTGGCAGGCCAGAATTCTGCTCAGGGGCCTCAGGATTTCTGGCATTCCTCTCTGACCGGCATGCCAGCATTCCAGTCAGGGTCCTCAGGGTCCCGATGTCTGTCCTGGGGACGGTCGTGAGGCAAATGAGGGGAACTTCGGACTGTCTTTCACATGGATCAGAAAATCAGTTTACTAAAATGGCCAAAAAAGAATGTGTAACATTTAGAATTGAGGAAAAAAACAAAAACAAAACCAAACCCAAAGCATTGGAGCAATATCATTCTAGAGAATGCCATGTATCTATGAAAAGTACAAAAAACTTCTGTTTTCAAATGCACTTACAAATCACCTTTTTGCATCTGTTTTGGGTTTTTTTTTTGTTTGGTTTTTTGGTTGTTTTTTTTTGTTTGAAAGCTCTGGCACTTATCTGATTCTTTTTTGAGCTAGTTCAGCTCATTAATCTGGTAAGAAAGCAGCTAAAAGTAAAGAGAAAAACCTATGGGGACCAGGATGCCACTTCAGCCACGTTGTCGTGAAGCATTAGGTCAGCCTTCTGTGTTGTAGAAATATCTCTGTCCTAGATGAAAATCAATGCATAGCACTATCTTCTGTTAAACTTTGTCCTTGCTACTGGGTTCCTGAATGATCAAGATGCTTTCAAACCAAACAACAGCCAGCCCTCTGAGATACTCCCCAAAGTATTGCGATGGAATAACTTGATCAGGAGGAAGAGCTCGCTATGCAGAACCTGAATATGAGGTCAAGAATGCTTTGTTGTGGATTACCATAGTTTGGGATTGTTTATCTCTTACCCCACCATGTAGGTCTAGGAAAAAATTAGGTAGCCACAAGGCTTTTACAGCTCTTCTTGTATTTTGGGATAGTAAGGATTTAGGGGAGTAAACAAAACTGTAGTGAGTTTTCCTATTGACTTGATTGCTCTGTCACTTTGAATTAACTGCTTTGCATGTCAGCTAACCCATCAGCATCAATGAAAAGAATATTTTCTTCCTTCCTGCACAAAGGATGTTTCATGATGCCTGTGATGTCAGGGACTTAAAAACGAAGACCATTGTGATTGAAAGGAAGCACTGGCATGCCACAAGGTAACTGTAGTGAGCTGTGTTTCCTCCTCAGCTTCACTGTGAGAGTAGAATTTTATTGAGCAGTTCCAAAACTTGGTCTTAGCATAGTCTGGTGACATATCTCAAAGGAGCAGTGTCCTAGGGTGACTTTATGATGCTTGTATCCCCAGTCATCTGTTCTCTTAATGCTGGATATGATATTCTCTGCCTTCAAGACTGGTTCTGAGAGCAAAGGTGGGGAGAAGAAGAAGCACCGAGTTTCTTATCAGAGGCTGCACTCCTTAAAAAGCAACACTCTTCCACATTCTGCGCTGCACTGTGTTGTCTGGGCACTGACAGAGCAGAACAGAGCACGCATTTGCTTTTTAGTTGGTTTAGCTGGCTGAGGCAGAGTTTTCCCTGGACTGGTTTTTTTTTTCCTTTCCCTTTTCTTGGAACGTTTCGAATCTGCTCCGGACTGGGACCTGGGAAGCACTGGGAACTTGCACTTTGTGGCCTACTGGGGCCTACCCTGGGCAGCAGCCTTCCCCATTGCCGGAGGGGTTGATAACAGAGTGAGCACCCATAGGAGAGACTTTCTGATTTGTCGTCTCTTCAGTGCGGCAAATGAGTTTTGTCATCTGGTATTGTTCATATTTTGTGCTGGGAAGTGCTTTGCCTGTTAAAGAAACAGCTTTTTCCCACTTCTCTCCCCAAACCAGTTGAGGGGAGCGGCTGTGTGGGTGGGCTTTCGGTGGGGGGGAGGGTGCAGTGGCCCTTTGTGAGGTTTTCTGCCAAATTTAGCCCTAAACCAGGACAATCAGGATGTGCGACTTAGAGAATGGTGGTTGGAACTTTGGTTGGAAAAGACCTTTAAGAACACTGAGTCTAAATGGAATTAGCAAATGCAACCATCAAGAAATGCTTTGCTGTTTGAAGAGAACGTGATTTATCTGGTAAGCTTTGCAAGTATTTGTGTCATCACAAGCACACATGACCAATGCATTAGATGGGAATATAATAAGAAACCTGTGCAGATCAACAGAATGATTCTCAGGGTAGGATATTTGCATGTTTCATCTGTCTTCCTGACTTCTTCAAATGAATTCTTTTTAGAAAGTAATGATTGGAATTGTTACTCTTTTGACAGTTCTGAGTGTATTACTGACCTTTTTGGCATATGAATGCCAAACGGGTTAATTCACCTGGTTTTTCAGATAAAGACCGAGATTTAGTGTTGCTTCAGCTGGGGGCAGAAACATTGAAATCCTCCCGCCTCCTTCTTAGTACCTAATTTCTATTACAAAATCAGTGCACAATCTTGTCCCTTAAGGTCCACTTAGCTCAGTTTATACCAACAGGGTGACATTAGCAGGGCTCACATGATGCTGCACACAGAAGCCCTCAGTGTGCAGCTCTAGCAGACAGTAATTCCATGCAGTTGGACAATCCCAGTGCTGACTTTGGATCACCAGAAGCGTTCTTAGTAGAACGAGACAAATTTAATGGAGAGGTCTCTGCAGGAAGTGGCCTGAAGAAGACAGCAGAAATCCCAGCTGTGTGTTTGTAGAAATCAGTTGAAGGCCATTTACAGAAAAAAGATCTTTAAATCTAGCTAGCTTTTTCTGCAGATTATTTGTAAACTATATGCATGAGATGGACAGTTTCACTGAGCAACTGAAATACAGCTGCATTTAAGGGGATTGAATCAGGGTTGGGAAGCAGTGAAATAAAGCTTTTCAGGAATACCGGACATAAAAGTCCCGCCAAAATTGATCCGTTTTTTATGTCCAGATGCTTTTGAAAATAATGGGTGACCATTTGGCTACCTCATCGTTTTAATCAGAAATACAAAGAAAATTTTAAACTCACATATTTTATAGCTTGAGCATTTTTCTTTGTTTATTTCCTACTTTCCAATTCAGTTCTACAAATCATATGATTAGGTAATGAGAACTCATGCTGTATAAAAATATTTAATGCTATACTTCCAAGTTAAGGCCATGTATTTCCTGGAACTGTTTCAAAAAAAAAAAAAAAATCCTGTCTGGATTCTTTCTTCCCCATGCTCATTATTAGATGAAAATCATTTCAATATTCTATTTTGACTTTAGATGGTGCAAGATTATATTCAGAAATTCAAGCCTCTACTGTTAGGTTGTTTACATGGTTTTCTGGCCTTTCTAACTTTGTGCAACCACTCTTTGCAGCTATATATTTTTGCAGTAAGGCATCCCAGGGGTCTGTGAGAAGTTTTAATGTCAAGCAGAACTAACATGTAAACTACACGTGACATACTCGACATATTTCACCTCAGAAAGTTACAGTATGCTTAGACGGGATGAAATACGAAAGAAATAGACTTAACACAATATTTCTAAATCTTGGAAATCTATTACCTGAACTTTGAGTCCGTTTGCAGGACTCTGTAGAAATGCAAACGTGAAGTCCAAGGAGTAGAGCAGAAGGCATATTGGGCAGGGGGACAGAAGATTGCTTTGAAGGATGATGTAAGCAAGATTGCATCCTAGAAAGATAGCAGCTGCTTCTGCTGGTGCCAACATCGAGAATTTGTGCCACTGGCCTAGTTTTCTGGGGACTTTTGACCTGCACGCTCTTGAGGGCTTGCAGACATGAATTAATCTGTCCTTTGATCTTTTCTTTCATTTGAACGTCTAGGACCTGTTTTGGTCTTGTGTACGGTACTGTATCGTGTTATAAACAGACATGTTTCCACTGTTTGAAAGCTGTAGTTGAAAGTTAGGTTGCAACTATGAGTTGGCTGTCAAAAGAATTAATTTTCTGCTTTAAGCAAAATATCAAGAGAGTCATTCAATCCACTCCTGTGATACAGATTCATTTTGAATTTACAGGGTAATTTGCATTAGTGGTTGTACTGCATGAGCAATAAATATGACTTGCTTGGTTTCTAATGATGATAATAGTTCTCTTTGTATTACTATAAGAATTGAATCCACCATCATTCTTTTCCTATTATTATTATGCTGTAAAGGAAAAACTCTTTTGCATTAACCAAGGAGTAAAATGCATGCATTTAGCATCATTCTTGCAGGTAGTCCTCAATTCTGAAAAGACCTCTCAGAAGCTGCATCAAATGGGAAAGCTAGACGGATGGCAGAATGCAGAAGCTGCCATTTAGGATCGAGTACAAAATGACACCCAAGAAATTCTTCATGGATGCTGCATAAGTACAAAGACGCCATTATTTCAAGGTGAAAAAGAGTCAATGAATAAAAAACGATGCTAATCAAGACACTAGAGTACCAAGCGTGCGACAAGGCTTTTTTGTAATGAACATCATGCCCAGCATGAAAAAGTACTCTTTTTATTGTAGATCGTTTAAAAGTGCACAACAGTTTGGAAAAAAGTGCTTTTCTTTTTTCTAGTAATAAGAACTCTGTATCATTCTAAAAGATACTGGACACAGGTTTTTGAAAACAATGTTCTTTTGAAGGTTAATTCTATTCATAAATACTTCACAGGAAAACATTTGATCTGCTGTTCATCCTGAAGACTTTTAAAGGAAAATGTTTTGGTTGCGTTCTCTTCTGACTAGTTCAGGAGCTCAGTCTTACCAGCATTCTAATGCTTTTTTATGTTCCTGATGGCACGGCTTAGACATCCTTGTCTCCGTTACCGTCATGATTTCCATATCAAGTGATGAGAATTTTTCTTCATGATTGGTGAAGTGAAGTGTCATAACATTCATGTCAAGTCAATTTGAAGTTTTTTTTTCCAAAGGAATCTCTTCCTTCCTAATGAAAACCATTTGAAATAGCAAACCTACTCCGTTTTTCAGAAAGTGATATAATAAACCTGTAGAGTACAATGTCCTCGGAGTTGTTTTTTCAGCAGAAGAAGAAAACTGCTGTTTTCTTCTTCTTCTATCACCTTAGACTTACTTTATTCAAAACCTTTTTAAACCTTTGAATTTCTATTTTGATAGCTAATTCCTTTCACAGTGGGCTATAGCATATGTATTTTGAAAGGCCATTTGTACATATTCAAAGGGCTTACTTCTATTCTACTAAGAAATGGCTGTACTTCTAGTAGGGAAACTTCAAGGTCCAGTAAGATTTTATCTTGTACAAAATTTAAAAAACTCCAACTCTTAAAAATGATACCAGAAAATGACGTCTGTAAGACTGTGGCAGGAGGCTTTTTCCAGAACAATGTGCAGTTCTTCCCAATTCTATTTTTCCCTCCCATTACTTTGTACACAAAGATTTTTACACAGTCTTCTAACAGTGGCATGTTACTACTGGGCTAGAGTATTGCCCTGCCAGCATTGGAATTGACTGGAATGCAGCTGTGTTCCAATTTGCTGATGGGACAAGGGTTTTTTTGCTGAACACACTTTAGCAAGCAAGAGGGCTTCTTGGTCTTTAGATGCTGAGTCCCAGAAAAAGATGAATGAGGTGGTGACGTGCCTCGTGTTTTGAAGAGAGATCAAAAAGTTATTGCTGGGGTCACCTCCCTTTTGGTACGGAAAGCACACAGAGGGCTTTGAAGCAGCACTTTCACCCTCTTTGCATTCACTAGTAAATCTGAGACAGAGCTTGGCCCAAGGTTTGTGCAAAAATACTCTTTTGATGCAACTGTGCACCAGACAATATCTCTGGGAAAATTTGCAGGGGCAGAAAGCAAGCCCTTCCTGGGAAATCTACTGAAATGGTTCAGAAGTTATTCCCACTCACTCTTGCTAACCTCTGCTGTCTAGCTGTCGGATATGCTTGGGACCATGTTGAAATAATTCTAAACAGTGTACTGAGGCTGCAATATTGAGTAAACATAGGTATTTTCCATAGGTGTCAGGGAAAAATATTTCTATTGGTAAAAATGAGTTCCATAGAAAACAAGAAGAGCATGGTAGAAAAAAAATCACATCAATAGAATGAAGATGCCCAGAATTCTTCTTTTGAAGTTACACAGAGTCAATATTTTCTAAATAAGGTTGTGAAACTTATGAAGAAGTAAGAGTACCTTCCACCTGACTGGTGCACAAGTTCATGTTTCCAACTTACAAAAAACATATTATTAAAAGAAAAATGTTCCACCTTGTGGAAAAGTAGCCCATTCGTAATTGTATCAAAGGTAGGGTTAGATCAAGTATTCCTACAAGACAGTAGTAGTACTATGAAAAGCCTTTTGGCCTCTATCTGACTACAGGAAACTTGAGCAAGCAGAAGTGTCTTTCCCTGCTGCAAGCTGTACTTCCGATTTGCTACTGCTGCTTAAACATTGTTCAAAGAAAACTTGTCAAAATAAAACTAGTGTATACAAGCAACTGGAACTATCCATTGCGTTCCAGCCAATTTGAACTAGAAAATATCGGACACACACTCCAGTTGAATATTCTAATGCATAGATGGAGTATACCAGCACTAAGAAATGGGAACGCTGGAGAAAGGAGCAAATGCAGATGAATTTCAGGGAAGGAAATTATTGGAGAGCTAACTGCAGTCCCTCGACTTTACAAGAAATGATGTCCAGTAAATCCCAACCTGACACATAAAGAACTCCGTTTTGAAATGGGCTGCATCTATGGTCCTCTGTTCTTCCTAGATGAAGGAACTGTGTTTTGAATCAATCTTCCAAGTGGTATGGCTAAAGACCTTGGATACCTCAAATTTTTTTTTTTTTTTCCAGAAGCAACTGTCTCGAAACCTCTTTAAACTGACTTTTCCCCTTACGATGCCATCTTTTAAAAGAGCACCTTTTCATTTAACAGGGTATTCCAAACATCATTTCCAAATTTAGACTAAAAGTAACACTCTTTCTAGTTATCTTTGGGTTTTTTGCAGCTTCCTGCCAACATAGGCAGCAAGGAAGAGAACCGACGGCAGCTCTTTCTGGAGCATCTTGAACAAATGCCCTTGCTTATGTTCAAATCTTTCACTTCTCCAAAATCCCTAACGAGGAAGAAAAGGTTGTGAAGGCATTACTAGTAGTATTAGATGGCAATGGATGGGTCAAATAGAATTTGTATCGCATAGATGATACTTGGCAAACAGCAAATGAAGGGGTTTCTTTCAGCTCTCAGACTGATGTTACATCTCAGTAATTTATTAAAAAGATAACAAGAAGGATATTTTTAAACAGTGAACTTAATTACACCCCTACCCATGGACATCTGAATCTTAGGAATAGACAGTGTCTGATTTAGAAAAAAAAAAAAAGAATTATCACAGTTTAAAGAAGTATATGATCATGAACACTTTGCTGATGGAACGTAGCCTATTCATTGGCTGAAATGAAGCAGGTAGACAGGACATAGGAAATATTGTTTTGTGGATCAAACATTTATTTTTTTAAAGTGATGCTTACAGATGGTGAACTCACCAACTTCGATATTGCACAGTAGATAAGGGTACCTAACTTGCTCCATCAAGTTATCCCTTGGACTCACCATCCAAGGGCATTTTCCCCTGCCTCTGTGAAAATGTGCCTACCTTTTTCACAATACTTTTGCAGCAGCATTGCTAGGCCTGATCAGCTGTTATGGAGGGTGAATGATCAGCAGCAAGGTGACTGGCCAGGGTCATTTGCTTCAATGGATTTTGATCTACTGGATATTTTGAAGACGTGCTTCAGCCCTCTTTGTCAGACACAGCCTTCAAATGGTGCTAAACAATTGTTCGGGCTGTGGACCATATGAAAAAGTACTTTCTGGTGCCTTTACTGGGCCATATGCTCTTGATTCTCTCCCTCAACTTCTCCATCACCTCTCATCTCTTTCACATGAGCTATGTTCAAGGTCCACAGGATACTTTTCACAGAATCTTCAGGCCTGATGCAGTAGGAATGATGAACAAATGCAGCTGGGATGAATTTTCCAGTTTGGATAAAACCTCTTGTGCACACAAATCCCCCTATGCCCAGAAAAACCTTCACTAAGCACGCGTGTTCTACCTAAACCGCAGTTTAGTCTGAAAGAAAAGCTTTGGTCTGAGAGTATCTGAGAGATTTGCATGAAGCACAGATATCTGACCTATGCAATTTTGAAGATCAGAGAAAAAAGAAAAAGGCAAGAAGTTTTTCATTTTACTGGTTTTAATTTTCAATTCCATGCACTTTTTCAAAAAGTGTCAATCTCAAATGGCCATCAACATATTTCAGTCGTCTGGAAGTTAGTATTCATATCAAATGTGTTTCAAATCAATAGAATTTCAAACCTTTCCTCAAAGTTTATATACCTAGATTTAGTATTTCTGATCTCTATTAGATGAAAGGAAGACATTTTTTGCTGTTGGGGTGCTGGAACGCTGCTTCGGGTTGCCCAGAGAAGTTGTGGATGTCCCATCCCTGAACGTATTCAAGTCAGCTTGGATGGGGCTTTGAACAGCAACGAATGCCACCCTTGATGGTAGATAAACAAAGCTTGAATATAGAAGAGACTCAGATTGAGGTATACGAACAAATTTTCTCTCAGCTCTTGGGGTAAATTCAAAGTTGTACAAAATTGCATTTCTCTGTGATTTTCACTACTGTAACAGAAAGCTACATGAAAACTGTGCAGAAGATATCAACTTTTAAAAGCGATAAGAACTACAACATCAAACACATGGGATGGGTTTCATCATGGGACACCCTCTGAGAGAAAATCTCTGTATTTCGACACTTCATGCCAATCATTAGGATTTCAAGGAGTGCCAAAGAAGGCGGCAAAATATCCTTCAGGACATTATTTACTGTAGTTCAGCCTGGCCATTAGTTGGAATTGGTGTTTGAACTAATGTAGACATACCACACACACTTTCCATGCACTGAAAACTTACTGTTTACAATGAATAAGCAATGAGGATCAAAATTGATTGAAAGCATCTTAAAAATGTCAAGTATTTCACTGTAAATGATCTAGGATCAAAATACTTATTCCTCCTTAGTGAGGGACAAATAAATTCTTCCGTACCATGATGGTTAAAAATTGTCTAAACCAATGTTTTCTTCTGAAAAGACATCATCTAATTTTTTCTATTTTTAGAAGAAAATCTTCCTAGACATAGAACTCAGTAATTTTAAAGGAACAAATGAAAGGAAAATATTCTGCAAACAGAATTCAATGAAAACCTGTGTTTTAAATATGAGGTAGATATTCAACAGAGTTTTTGTACCAGATATTTGAAATAGTGTACCGGCTATTTTGTCCACAAAGAGAGCTATTTAGCATTTCAGTCTTTTCCAAGGTGTTCATGATCTGCTATGCTGATCTCTGTGCATGCCTAGGTGTGTGCGGAAGGTGGGGCCATGTGAAGGGGAGTGTCTATGTTTGCTTAGCACTCGGAGAGGCAGATTCATGCCTCAGCTCCATCATTTCTTTTAGAAACTTCCCAGAGAGTGGATATGAAGTTTCATATCCAAAAGAGATCAATTCCCAAGTCATCCATTTTACTCTACCTTGTAAATCACATGCTTTGTTGCATATTTTATCAAATAGACTTTCAAGCCGCGTGGAGGAAGGAGAATGTGGAGAATCCCTCCAATGTCTTGCAACTTGTACGCAAATAGATTTTCAAGAAAATCATCATTTCTCTTTTAAATACATCTGGGACAGGCATGATGGTGGCGTCAATCTGTTGAAGTTTTTGTTGCTGGGGGAAGTTGTACGAAAGGACTGGTTTTTACATTGACCAGTTACTGAATCAAGTGCATGAACACATTTGAAATTCCACTGGGGTTTCCTTTTTCTAGCAGACTACTTCTAGAACTAGCTAGCAGACTCAAGATGACTCTTTTTCTCTGTTTTTGTTTCTTTCCTATTTTCTTGCTTTCTCTGCAACTGTCTACACAATTTTAGGACTTTTTTCCCAACTCAAATTGTTTCATAGACCGATAATTCAGATACGCTTTTTACAAGGAATGTTTTAAATCTTTGTTAGAATTAAGAAAGTTAAGGACATAGGTCTTTTTCTTCCCTTATGAAAATTGCAATGAAAGAGTTCAATAAAGACCAACTCCTTTTTATTTATTTGGAATACAAGTCGATAATTCCCATACAGTAATTCATTGGTGGACCAATATTTGCCATTCTGATGTAAGTTGTCACTTCTTAACAATATGCCTTCTGTGACTACGTTGACAACACTTTTGGTAAAGATCCTAACTGGTCTTAGACACGCATAGGGAGAAATTTGCTCTGCCAGTGTCAGTCTTAAGCATGCGTCTCAGAGGATCTTTCTAGAGCTGGGGAATTTTCCCATGAAAGGGATTCAGTTATGGAAGAGACAGGTTTCCTGGAGTTTTACATTCTTCTTGAACACTACTTAAGGAACTTAAATCCCATGTCCATTTGGATCTCACTCTGCACAGAGCTTTGTCATGCCAGTCCTTGAAATGCATCTCTAAGAGAATTCACTAGCACAGAATGAATGAGGGTGGAAGGGCTCTGTGCGGCTCCCCAAGTCCCATCCCCCTGCTTCAACCAGGATACCTAGAGCCTGTTGCCCAGGATTATATCTGGGCCTACTTTTAATGTCTTCAATGATCCAGACTCCACCATCTTTCTGGACACTCTGTGCCATGGTTCAGTCACCGTCACGATAAAAAATAATTTTGTGATGCTCAGAGGCAATCTCCTGTATTGCAGTGTGTGCCCACTGCCTCTTGTCTTTTCACTGAGCATCATTGAAAAGACACTGGTTCCCTGCTCTTTGCACTATTCCTTCCCGTAGGTATGTGTGCTGCCATGTAGATAAACGTCCAAAACTTCCCTGAAGCCCAGGCAGATGATATTCTCTTCATCTACCAGGCAAGTTCATTCACCGGAGGAGTTTAAAAAGTCGTCAAGCCCCAATTTCCCCTGGTAAATCCATGCTGACTACATTTGTTCTGTCCTCCTTCGTGTGCCTGGCAATGCTTTCCAGGAATAGCTACTCCATCAACTTCCTGGGGATCCAAATGAGGCTGGCTGGCTTGTACTTTTCTGAGTCCTCCTGGTTGCCTTTTTTGAAGATGGGTGACATTTGCTTTCATCCAGTCTTTGGGCACTTTCCTCAGTCACCATGGTCCATCCAACATGATCAGGAGTGGCCTCAGAATAACATCTGCTAACACCCTTGAGACCTGTGCATCCATCTCAACAAGGCCTGTGGACTTTATGGAATACTTCCCAATTCAGTGACTATGCCCATAAAAATTTGCATGGGATAAGAGGCCATTTTAACAGGTACCTGAAGAGTGAGTGAAAAGCTATGGAAGCAATCCAAAAGGACAAAGACTAGAGTTCCCTTTGAAGACAAAGCATCCCATCATGGAGCTGAGCAGCTTTAGATCCAGGTAAGCTTCCTCTCTGAAAGGATGCAGAAGACATGATTTTACCTTATCCAGTAATAAAATGTGTTGACCATTCACTTGCAATACAAAAAATTCAATGATTTCCAAAATTATTGCCTCCTAACTAGACAATAATATACTGGCTGGGTATTCCC
This sequence comes from Haemorhous mexicanus, assembly GCF_027477595.1. NCBI lineage: Eukaryota > Metazoa > Chordata > Aves > Passeriformes > Fringillidae > Haemorhous > Haemorhous mexicanus. The sequence continues at coordinate 19,932,632 of NC_082345.1, read as the reverse complement.
CTAACAGATGAGAGCACCTGCTTGATGTCTCTTATGCGTGCAGACTATTTGAAGTAGGTCATTTGAGTGGGGATTCCTGGTCTTCGAATTTTCTTTCTGATGAATTTGGAATATTTACTGAAGCAAGGACCGGAAGATGAAAACTTCATTTCCCATCAGCGCACTCTAACATCCATGGCCGTAATGCCATTGTTTCTCCCCAGCTGAGTCAAGAATTCATGACTACAAAGTGGATCAGCTCCAAAGGAAAGATCAAGGCTGGAAAATATTCTCTCTTGGTAAAGCTATTTATCTCAAATGAAGTGACCAACTTCTAATCGCTCACTGGCCTAAAGCCACAAGGAGGGGGAGATGGACCAGCTTTCCTTCCACTGCTGCTCTCTTTGTCACCTCGGTGTTTAATACGAGTAGGAAGACGTTCAAAAAGACAGCGTTGCAGAATTCATAAAATTCAGTCTTAAAAAAAATCATTTTTTAGCAGGTGAAATAAAAATAGCAAATAAAATATATAAGTTTGTCTTGCCTTGTTCTGCAGGTTTTGTAACTGGCACACCTTTCCTTATGAACGCACTGTCCTTTCCTAAATACTCTCATATGGAGGAAGATGCTTCTGATCAGAAGAGCACTAGGATGTCTTTACTCGACCTTTTCTTTTCACTGATGCTTGGTCCTCTGAAAAGAATGGTTTTCTAAAATTGAAATGTGCTACTATTGTTCCCATGGGGTAAGCCGCAGACTCCTCCTGTCGGAGCTGTCACTAATCAGCTACTCTCCTATCTGCCTTTAGTAGTTGAATGTTCTGGTCTAAAAGTAGCACCTTCTGTGTAGCCATGCTCTTAGTTGCCAGTCTCATCCTAAATCCAAAGACCCTCCTGCAAAGGACCGCTGGTTCTGTAGTCAACCAAGGAAAAAAGACCCGTCCATCCATGCTTTCTGATTTAAAATATTAGGGTATGATGTCCCTAAACAATTCTCTGCAGTTGAACACTACTTATCTTTGGCGTGTTCCTTCAACTCACTCGCAAGTCATTCATGCCTTAGGTTATTGGGAGAATTGCTTCATTGGAAGATGATTAAAAGGGGTATGAGAATACTTTTGTGCTTCTGCTATGAGGATACTTTTCAAATCCATACAAACTCCCTGCAAATGCAAAAACCTGCATCCTGTATTGTCCTAGCTTACAATATCAAAATGCATCCTATTCCCACCCTCAAGAACTGAGGAAACCAGGGGTGGCATCGTTTTTTCCTTCTCTCCTGTTAATGGGCCCATCAATGTCTTGCCACATGACTCAGAGATAACTCCCTCCAGGAGCCATTTCTGTTTCACGGGTAATCAAGGACCCACATCATGACTCAGAATGATATCAGCCCATTGGGAGATGCTCTGCCCAGGGGGTAGGAGCTAAGCATCCCCACCTGGATATCATCTGGGTTTTGGAAGGCAAGAAGCACTATTTCTACTGCATTGCCAGAGGAACGGCCACCCTTAGCCACTGGTTTTCCAGAGGACGAGAGCTACCAGATGGTTTCTAAAGAATCACCACTTCAACAAGACCATTTCATCCAAACTGCTTTCACCACCCTAACTAGCAGGATGTCAGCTTGTATTCTGACTCTGTCAGTGGTTTTTCTTTTGTACTCTTGCATGGATTTGGGTTTTTTCCCCTTTTCCTAATAAACTGGATTTCTGACTTGGAGTCTTGCTGCGGTGCTGGATTTCTTCAGCCCAACTAGCTCCCGACACCGACAGCGAGAGTGGGCCGCCCCAAGAAAGCTGTCGAATCCGGGCTGCAGCTGTAGGGCACAGCTGCTCTACGGCACAGGTGGACTGCCTTGGGGATAGAACTGCGCTGAGAGCAGGGACAAGGAACAGGGAGAGGTCTTCTGCATATTTTTCAGTTTACTCCCTGGAGGGTCAAGGACAGAAAGACAATGATTCAAAGGCATCCATCAACTTCTAAATGGGGGGAAGGTCCCAGGGGAGGATACAATCTTTAACCAACTGGGAGAAACTGGGGGTGGTAGACAAGGAGGGGAATACAATGTTGAAACCAGTAGGGGGACTACAGGGGAGGAGAGTAACTTGAAGAAACCACTGGAGTTTTGAAGGGTACAAAATTGAGAGGGAAGTTTCTAGAGAAAGGGGCAGGCTTGGGGAGGGGTTGATGTTCAATGGGAGAAGGAACAGGGAACAAAAGGGCAGGTCTTTGGGGAGAGGGACAGCTAGGGCAAAAGCCAACAATACTGGGGGGAAAGGAACAATCCATTCATAATAACATATGCTATAACAGCACAAAATAGGAAGCCTTAGAAAACGGACTACTAGAACTGCAGTACAATAATAAACACACACTGCAACAGAGTGTCTCACTGGTTTGGCTTTCAAAGCAGAAGAGGTGCCAACCTAAAAATTTCCCAACTTCAAGGTTAACTGGCTGCAGTTTTGATTTCCTTCTTCAATATATCACCAAGGCGCTATCAGCTTCTGTAATTGGCTCAGCAGCATGTCTGTTCTTAGTGCCAAGCAGGGATTCACTTTGCCAGGCATGGAGGAAGCTTCTAGGAGCTTTGCACAAAAAATCACTTCTGTGGCTGGCTTCTTCCCTCCCCACCAAAAACCAAGCCATGCCAAACCAACACCTTAACTAATTCGTAGTACTTAGTACGCATCCAAGAATGTCTTTTAAACGATGCTTTATGTTTTTGACCAAACGCACTGAAAAGAAGTGGATCCATAATATTGATAAAAATTGTTCCAGTTCAATAGAAATATTGGGTCATGCAACTCTAGATTACATAGCTGTTTTTTTGTACAATACCCAGAGGCTTTTTTCACCTCCATGGAAGAGCCTAAATGAGGGATGTGGGAGTCCAGGCGGCTCTCCAAAATGCAGTTTATTCCATCCAAGACGTTGCAGCAGTCCAGGGTAGTGGGCAACAGAGCCTGTGCCTACAGCTGTCAGCTCTAGCTACAGGCAGGCCTGGAGACCCTTTGGTTTTGGCACTTTGCTGAGCATCTTCATACAGTAGAACCAATCTATCCCTTAACTATTATCTATAGCCTATCCTAACGACTCTAATTACCATATGTTGCTATTCTCCACTCACTAAAAGTCAGTATATTACAGCTGAAGCGGAAAGTTGTTTTTCAGTTTTCTTGACAGTGGAAAATTTGGAGAGCTTTTTCTGCTTGCAGCATTTGCTGACTTGTTTGCCTGTGCTAGCTTCCTGCTTGGTAAAAACATCTTCTTGTTTGGGGTGGGTTTATCCTTTGCTGTAAGTCATAAAACCCTCTTCTAACTAAGGTATCCTCGGTTATCCAGTAAGACTGGCTCAGCAATTCTTTTCTTCTAGATCAAAACTTGCTTCCAACTCTATTCCTTCTTCAGACTCCACATTGAAAAATCTTTCTGCCAAGCATACATATCTGTGAGACTTTCTTGTCAAACTTTCATCTTTCCCAACACCTCTAAAGAAATGTTTCCTGATGGTTTGGATCAGAAGATCCAGTATTGCCATCCTGAGATTTTTCATTCAAAACCCATAAGCTGTGCTCAAGGTTTTGGCTATGTTCTTTGTTGTGCCTTGCATCTATTTTGGCTAGAAAGCCAGTGTAGATGATGTCCTTGCTGCAGTAGCCATGGGAAATAAGGTGGAGTGTCTGGCTGATGTACCGGGATGTAGACTATCCAGCACTCCCCCAGGGAGGCGAGGATCCCTAAAGGAATAGAATATTGGCTATGCTCTGGGAGTTTTACAGAGAGAAAGATCCTCACAGCTCAAATGATTTGTCTCCTGGAGTTCTGAGGAGTATGTGGTGAAGAAGAAGGCTGCTGTCTTTTCCAAGAATCTTCCGTGCATTCAAGAGGATCATTGAACTTCTTGTCTGAGAATGAAAGAAATATTAGTAGTAATTAGTACTTTTTCTCTGTCTGTGCATCACTGATTGAATTTGGGTAGGCAATATTTTTTTTATTTATTTATTTGAATTATTCATCATAAGGTCTTCCAAATTCCCAAATTCTGCTTCACTTCTTTCTTTTGTAGGCCAGTCTGGTTCATCTTCTCTTCTACTGTATTATTGCAGACCATATCTGAATGGATTTTTTTTTTTTCATTTTGAACATTAGGTTTAAACCGAATGAACAGAACGCTTTATTTATCCTTATTTGACCAGTTTGCAAGGAAATACAGAATTTTGAAGAGAAGTGACGTGACTCCACTTGAGGTTTTCAATGGATGAGAAGAATGACGATGTCCTACATTCACAGCATTGTTTACAGTAACATTGCAGCTAGTTTCCAGCAACGAAGGTCAGGTTCTGGAAGCAGGCATGCATGATTGTAGAGAAGTCTAAAAAGTTTCAGTTTGGCCGCTTTTCTTGAAAAATAACTAATATGTCTCAACGTTGTGCTGAATCTCGTTGTACAGACACTTCTTTTGAGGTCTGAACTCCTTGCTGGATTTCTGTATCTAAGAATCAGATACAGTAAACCTATGTTTCCTTATATGCTGTAAGAATTTGGTTCTAATCTAGAAGAGCAAGAAAAGGTTGCCATATTAATACAAGGTAAAGAACCTGCTAAGAAAGCAGTTAATGGACTGCTTTTTTTATTGGAGCAGTGATTTAGTGGTTTGATGGGTTTTTTTTTTTTTGCTTCTCAATAGAATTTAAGAAGTGGTGGGGTAAGAATGTGTGGATGTTTATAGGTTTGCCTTGAAAGAAGAATTACAGGGGAAACTGTTGTAAAGAATTGATGCAGAGCTCTATGCATTAATGCACTCTTCCGTACAGAGTTTCAGAAGTGAAAACCAAGAGGAGAGAGTGCCGACAAGATGAGAGTGCCGATTTACTAGAATGAATTCAAGATAGCATTCTTTTCTCTCTGAATTACAGCTCTAAACCTCAGGGTAGTAATAGGAAGTACATAACAATCTCAAAGATTTAAAAATGGATGATGAAGTTTTCTATCCAGTAAACTGTAAGGCTTCACATTTTAACCTGGTTTGCATTTTGGCAAAAGCCTGGAATCTTCTGCAATTTGCCAGATAACAAGGGATTTAGAACAGGAAGTATGCAAGTAATCATTTGGAGCCTTCATCTCCCTTCTTAGAACAATGGATACATTTATTATGCTCCTATTTTTATTCCATCAGGGGATTTGATCATGGAAATGTCTAGTCATTCTTTTCTTGTTTTCAACCCCTCAAAGAGCATGAATCCAAACTATTCAGAAGTTCTTGATCTGCAACAGTGACAAGCACTATACTGGTAAGAGTCAGTGGACATTAGCAGATCCCCTATGCCAGCCCCCTATGGCGGGCAGTTCTGGCAGGACTGATGTTTGAGGGGCTGGAATTCTGTGAAATAGAACATTCTATGAATGGGGAAAATGGAAACAGATTCTGAACGTTCAACCCAACACGTGAACAAGTAATAGGGCAGGTAATTTTCTGTGGAAATTTCCTTAGCCCCAGTGTTGTGGATGATGATTACTCTTCCTACCTCCTTTGGTCAGCTGCCAGCACAGTCACGTTACTCCGCTTATGGACAGAAAACCAGAAGTCATTTTTGAACAAAACACCCAGCAGGACCTTAGAGTGTTTTTGCTGCAAAATGTTTCAAGGCAGATAGGGAAACAATTCCATTGTAGAGAGTGTGCTGAGAAGACAAGTTTGGAAGTTAAAAACCATGGGATCTGTTTCTATATATGTCACTGATTTTGCTTATTATCAATTTGGTGGGGTTTCTTGTTTTGTTGTTTTATTTTTTTGGTTTTTTTTGTTGTGGTTTTTTTTTGTTTGTTTGTTTTGTTTTTTTGTTTATTTTTTTTCCTGCATCCTTGAGATGAAAGCATAAGACAGAAAAGTACGGTAAAGTTAAAATACTTTTGAGATGGCTTGTGCTGAAAAACTTGTAGCTACTGCTAAGGCCCATAAGCCAGGTCCTGTTTCATTTCTGAGAAGCTATAAAATTCCCATTGGTAATTTAGTTCTAAGCATCTGTTGTTATGGTGGAGATGCAAATTAAGAAGAACAATTTTTGAATCTGTAGGGATGTATTTACCATTTTGGAGCTGCCTTTTCAGTCTCTGAGCCATCAATGAAAAGAAGGAGAAGAATCTACACTCTTTTCAACCTGTGGACCATCCACTACTGTCCACGTGCTCAGATTCAAAGCCAAACAATCCTGTCGGGCCTGATTGGGAGGAATTATTTGGATTCAAAATACTAGACTAGTATTTGATTTCCATCAGCACAGTCCATTGGGCACGAATTTTGATATCAATAGAACCTTTCACGGGGATCCATCTTTCTCACCTGCAGTACATTTTAAAGAGAAGAGGCATTGTTGAATGGCTTCAGTGAAAAAAAAAATCTTAAATGCACTCTGAATGGAATTGAGATCCAAAGGAGCCAGTATTTCAAGAAAGCCTGAGATGTTGTCTGCCATGAGATCCCTTCTAAGAGGTTCTATTAAGGTACCAAATTCTTCATCAAAATACTGTCAGATTGGTCAGAGGGGAAAAGCAAACTTTTTGAATGGTCCTTTGGGAAGACAGGGCTTGCAGCGAATTTAGTACTTGCTGCTAGGTTGCCTACATTCCAGGAAAGAGTATTAAATACTGAAATTCGACCGATGGTGGATGAAGTCTTTGTGACTGTGAAAGTCCAGTGCATGGCAATCTCAGAAAGGAACCCATCAAAGCCCCTGAAATGCCAACACACAAGTTGTGAGTTGGCAGTGCATGCCAGGTTTTAGCAAACCACAGCAAAATGCTGATTGCAAAACGAGGCCATCAAGTCACATCCGTTATGAAGCAGTAGGAAAGAGGAAAGCAGCTGAGAGCGTCAACCCTGCTAAGTAGTCTCAGTATTCTTATTGCCATTAGCAGAAATGTGAAATGAGTCTATAAAAATTACAAAGGAGGCAAAAGAAAAGGGAGTGATGACTCCTCTGGCATAGTGTTTCCTAACAGGGATCTTCAAAATCCTGTAAAGATTCTCTCATCCTTTAAACTGAAGGAAGGTATTAATGGCAGTAAGGAAATGGCATCAAATGCTAGAAAGACTCTGGGCAGTGTACTTCTAGACAGAAATGCCACTGATGGAAAACCGACTAAACTGGCACCAATGCAGCAGCATTGTACTAAAGCCCAGAAATTGTCCACGGCTTCACTCTCTGCCATTCCTTTCATATGCACACAGCAGCTCTGCAACATTCCTACTCATCATCTCCTTGGCAAACTGGGCGTGAGGGTCCGTAGTGACGCAGAGTCCCCAGGCAGGTGCAAAGGAGAGCCGCTTTCTTGCAAAAGCCAGGCTTTTGAAGCAGACAGGCCTTTATCACTTGCATAGCTTTAAGCCGCAACAAACATAATTCAACCAACCGTCATACCCCACGCTGTGAACACGCAATGCTTCTAGAACTTCTTGATCTACCTCTAATTCAGCTGTCTCACTTTCCCCTAGTCATTTTCTACTTAGCCAAAGTAACGGGCCTCAGCCATGGTTTTACAAGGCCTTCCTTTCGGAAAGTTCTACCTATATGCAACAGCATACCACTAGTTTCTTCACCACCAAGAGTTTAGGTAGATGATTGGCATCTGCCCTTGCGGTGAAACACAATGGGGAGAGAAAATCCTGTTGGAGATGTTCAGTCATTCCATTTTCTAGACAGGCCAAATCAAAAGAAAAGCAAGCTATAGGATTGTGTACTTGCTCTTACAGAACACCTGCTGCCATCTGACAATGAACTAGCAGAAAATCAGCAAGAATGAGACTTGAGGCAAACAACCTTTGGAAGGGAATAATGGGTTGATAAATAAAGACAACAGTTTCCAGGCTCTTGAGATACTTTAAATGACAGCAAAGGATTTGAGAGCAGAGGCTGAACTGGTGGGGAAGGATTCAAAGAATCCCAAGAAAAACATGACCAAAGAATAAAAGAACCCCAAGAAAAATAGGGGCAACTGACCTGTTAAGGCCTTCAGGAAATCAGTGGCCGCTGATTTAGATAGGCCATTCAAGTTCATTTACTGGTGCACCTTCCACTCCTATTTCACCTGTCAGCATCACAGGGTGAATTGAGACCTTGGAATCAAGATTATTTGGGATTCTGTTCTTAGCTTTAGGAGAGAAGTACAGCAGATGAAGTACCTGTTACTGATGTGATACCCAGGAACACAGAGTTGACACATTTCATTGAAGTCCAATCACAACTAGCAATACTAAGAGGATAGGATTGGCGCCTTTTCATGACGCTCTTCTTGTTACGCAGCCTGCTCTGATTCTGGTGAAACTTTTTCATTAGCTTCTCTCTAAAAAGGAGAAAAACCAATTAAATGTCCCTCCCTGCTGATGCTAATCGAGTCAGAGGTCTATGAAAGGGCCAAAAATATTCGGAATTCTTCTTAGACAATGGAAATGGAAGCAGAGCTACCAATCTATTTCCTTGCAACATATCCCTAAAACTCATTCCCTTCTATTCATCACTTATGTATAGCCAGCAGTACATTCAGGAAAAGATGAAACTGACTGATGTCAGCAAGGGAAGGACTTGAAAGAACTATTCCCATGAATCATCGTATAGACAGTAACTCTAGCATTAAAATCAGAACCCTTTTAGTAAGTATCACTTATGGGAAATTCAGGACTCCTGCACAATGGACCAAGAGGATTAAGCAGAAGCCGTTTATGGTTTACATGATGCACTTACTCATTCTGACTCTCTGCACACGCTAGTCACGCTTTTCTTATTGGTGCCTTTGTCTTGTCCACGCATTCTGCGTGCACCTCTCAGAAGATGTGTTTCCTTACAGTCCAGGTACTTTGCCCCCCCCCCCCCCCCCCCCCCCCGTTTTGGAGTTCTTGTGGTCTTGGAATTTAGTTTCTCAGCTTTTCCTCTCTTGTTTTAGCAAGGCTTATGTCTTGATGAATTCCAGAGGGCCCTGAGAAAATTCTGAGAAGAACCGTTCCACGCTGGATGGCTGGTGCAGCCCGTAGTCTAAGCGGTTCAGATACATTGTCACAATTGCCCCTTCTTCTTGCACCAGCCAGATCTTTTCCAATGTCATTTTTAGCAAGAGGCACACCAGTTTCACCATGCATGGAATAACACAAAGCAATGAAATAATGACTACTGGTAAAAACAAAGCTCCATTTACGAGATCTTTCAACCACCCAGTTCTTTCCCATCCCTCAAACCATTGATGCAAACCCCACTCGTTCCCAGTCAATTTCTTCATATTGTCTTGTACTTGTGTGAGTTTCGTATGAATGGCTGCAGAATGGTCCAAAAGATTCATGCAACATATTCCTTATAAAATTCCTAACACTCGTACCCATGTGCTAGTAACAATAAATCTATTTCACCTCCTATTTGCAGTGTGCTATATCTAATAGGATCTACGTCAGTGAGCACCTGACTTAAAATAGAAGAAGTTACGATAAGTCGTTTGAACATCCAGCACCCCAAATGATTAAAAGCAGCCAAACCTTGATAAGCAGCGCCATCTAGCGTAAGGAAGAACACAGTTATTCCTGCTGGAACGAGCAAAACTCGACATAATGGTGCCAATCACGTCTTTAGCTAGTGTTCCTCTCTAGGTATTCCCGGAAACGAAAAAGCGGCTTCCTCCAGCAAAACCCATTATGAAGGTAAGAGAGCCCGCCGAAGAGCGGCTTCTGTTAAAAGAATCCGGCTACCGGCACCTACCTTCGGACAGCTGCGTATGCCCTTCTTCTGCGTCTCTTGCCGCCTAGACCTTAGCGAAAAGCTTTTCCAGGCATTATCTCAAAAAGGAACTGTGCCAGCACAGCAAGCGTCCTACGACGGTTGTCATGAGGGTACTCGAGTTCTTACCATCTCCTGGAGAAAAGAAAATGTAAGATTGACCAGGAAGTGCTGCAAATGGCTAAGAACGATAGAAAAGAAAGCTGTCCAAGAACTTTTTCCCTACTTATGGTAATGCAAGTTGAAACTGTTGGAAAGTGGTTAGTTATCGTTTTCCCTCAGTTTCAGAGCTGCTCACTTAATCCCAGTGCTGTGCGGCTTCGTTCTTGACTTCTCAGCATCGGCCGAGCTCTCCGGCTGCCGGAGGCGAAGAAGCGGCTTTTTCGCGCCCAGAGCTTTCTGCCGGTCGCGGTGCGCTCCGAACCGCGGCTTCTGCCGAAAGCCGCCGGGGACCGGCACCTACCTTCGGACAGCTGCGTATGCCCGTCTTCTGCGTCTCTTGCCGCCTAGACCTTAGCGAAAAGCTTTTCCAGGCATTATCTCAAAAAGGAAATGTGCCATCACGACGGTTGTCATGAAGGTACTCGAGTTCTTACATTCTCCTGGAGAAAAGAAAATATAAGATTGACCAGGGAGTGCTGCAAATGGCTAAGAACGATAGAAAAGAAAGTTGTTTGAGAAAATTTTCCTACTTATGGTAATGTAAGTTGAAACTGTTGGAAAGTGGTTAGTTATCGTTTTCCCTCAGTTTCAGAGCTGCTCACTTAATCCCAGTGCTGTGCGGCTTCGTTCTTGACGTCTCAGCATCGGCCGAGCTCTCCGGCGGCCGGAGGCGAAGAAGCGGCTTTTTCGCGCACAGAGCTTTCTGCCGGTCGCGGTGCGCTCCGAACCGCGGCTTCTGCCGAAAGCCGCCAGGGACCGGCACCTACCTTCGGACAGCTGCGTATGCCCTTCTTCTGCGTCTCTTGCCGCCTAGACCTTAGCGAAAAGCTTTTCCAGGCATTATCTCAAAAAGGAACTCTGCCAGCACAGCAAGCGTCCCACGACGGTTCTCATGAGGGTACTCGAGTTCTTACCATCTCCTGGAGAAAAGAAAATGTAAGATTGGCCAGGAAGTGCTGCAAATGGCTAAGAACGATAGAAAAGAAAGCTGTCCAAGAACTTTTTCCCTACTTATGGTAATGCAAGTTGAAACTGTTGGAAAGTGGTTAGTTATCGTTTTCCCTCAGTTTGAGAGCTGCTCACTTAATCCCAGTGCTGTGCGGCTTCGTTCTTGACGTCTCAGCATCGGCCGAGCTCTCCGGCTGCCGGAGGCGAAGAAGCGGCTTTTTCGCGCCCAGAGCTTCCTGCCGGTTGCGGTGCGCTCCGAACCGCGGCTTCTGCCGAAAGCCGCCGGGGACCGGCACCTACCTTCGGACAGCTGCGTATGCCCTTCTTCTGCGTCTCTTGCCGCCTAGACCTTAGCGAAAAGCTTTTCCAGGCATTATCTCAAAAAGGAATTCTGCCAGCACAGCAAGCGACCCGCGACGGTTTTCATGAAGGTACTCGAGTTCTTACCATCTCCTGGAGAAAAGAAAAAGTAAGATTGGCCAGGAAGTGCTGCATAAGGTTTAGAAGGATGCAAAAGAAAGCTGTCCAAGAACTTTTTTCCCTACTTGTGGTAATGTAAGTTGAAACTGTTGGAAAGTGGTTAGTTATCGTTTTCCCTCAGTTTCAGAGCTGCTCACTTAATCCCAGTGCTGCGCCCCTTCGTTCTTGACGTCTCAGCATCGGCCGAACTCTCCGGCTGCCGGAGGCGAAGAAGCGGCTTTTTCGCGCCCAGAGCTTTCTGCCGGTCGCGGTGCGCTCCGAACCGCGGCTTCTGCCGAAAGCCGCCGGGGACCGGCACCTACCTTCGGACAGCTGCGTATGCCCGTCTTCTGCGTCTCTTGCCGCCTAGACCTTAGCGAAAAGCTTTTCCAAGCATTTTCTCAAAAAGGAACTCTGCCAGCACAGCAAGCGTCCCACGACGGTTATCATGAAGGTACTCGAGTTCTTCCCATCTCCTGGAGGAACGAAAATGTAAGATTTACCAGAAAGTGCTGCAAATGTCTAAGAACGATAGAAAAGAAAGTTGTTTGAGAAAATTTTCCTACTTATGGTAATGTAAGTTGAAACTGTTGGAAAGTGGTTAGTTATCGTTTTCCCTCAGTTTCAGAGCTGCTCACTTAATCCCAGTGCTGTGCGGCTTTGTTCTTGACGTCTCAGCATCGGCCGAGCTCTCCGGCTGCCGGAGGCGAAGAAGCGGCTTTTTCGCGCACAGAGCTTTCTGCCGGTCGCGGTGCGCTCCGAACCGCGGCTTCTGCCGAAAGCCGCTGGGGACCGGCACCTACCTTCGGACAGCTGCGTATGCCCTTCTTCTGCGTCTCTTGCCGCCTAGACCTTAGCGAAAAGCTTTTCCAAGCATTATCTCAAAAAGGAACTCTGCCAGCACAGCAAGCGACCCACGACGGTTATCATGAAGGTACTCGAGTTCTTCCCATCTCCTGGAGAAAAGAAAATGTAAGATTGGCCAGGGAGTGCTGCATAAGGTTTAGAAGGATGCAAAAGAAATTTTTCCAAGAACTATTTTTCAGCTTATGGTAATGAGCTATACTGGAGGCTCAGACCATTCTTCTTCTTGGAATTGGTGAAGGATGCACAAGCACTGCTGATTGTGCTTCGTTGTGGTACAGGTAATAAATAGTTGATTGTTTTAATAAAAGCACACTTGAAATGCTAAGAGACAAATTTTAAAGCATAATTAATTGGAGAAAGATTCCTAAACTTGTGGCCGGTTTCCCCAACCCATCTTTTGATTACAAACGACATTCCTTGCTGTTGTTCTGGTGCATGAACCAAAGCCCAGTGATGTCTACTACTTAAGAAAGAGGTTCTACCTTCTTACTAGAATATGTTCTTACCCTTTTAAAACACTACCCCGAACATTAAGAACAAGAGATTACCTGATGAAGTAATGAAGTGCTTTGGTTGAAAGTAAATTGCATTTGAAGGAAACGGGTTTGGGGGCGAGCACAGGAAGATCTCCGAAGTAGAGTGCCAGCTTAGTTCTCTGCTTCAGAGATAAGTGAAGCAATTCAGGAATGTCTTTCCGTGAAAATAGTTTACAGATCTTTCTGCACAACAGGTAACCACCAGCATCAGAAATGTGTGCAAATAACAGACTACTCACTACAAGGTTGTCATCCATGAGTGGTAAGGCAACTCAGACTCATAGCAGTGGTTTTGCTCTTGTGCCTCATAGAATAGACAGAAAAGAATGCGGAAAACTAATTTTTCCATCTAGTTTCTTTCAGTATTGGTTCCAGGACTATTTTCCTACCCTCAGGAGACAGCAAAAACTGTCAACAACTGAAATGCTTCAGAACTTGAAATGATCTGAATGGCAAATATTTCTCCTCAAATAAAATTTAAAACGTAAGTCATAACGGTAAAACAGATCGAGCTATTTAAAGATGAATGTTCTAGACTTACTAAAACATTCCCAGAGATAACTATTGTGTCCTAAATCTGTTTAAAAGTCCAGAGTTCCTGGTAAAAAAACTTCTATGCAGATGAGGTAGCTACATGATAGTCTCTTTCCAGCTTAATTATACTCTTCACTCTCACCACCTCTACCAGTTGATTTTCGTAAGTTCTTAGAAAACAGTACTTTAACTTTTTTAGTTCTATGAAAAAAAATGACAGTGACAAGAGTTCTTTGCACTGCCTGTTTTCTGAGAAGCCTGACCATCAAGCCTTAGGAACTTGATCATGAGTTTTATTTCATCTCAAAGTAAATTTTAAGGGCGTGGCAGAGAGAATGGGAGCCTCATGCAAAACAGTTTAGGCTTCTAATTCTTGTATTGTCCTACTTACCTACGACAAGAACTGGAAAGAGGATAGATTCCAGTTAGCAGCTGTTAAACATTTGCACATACTCTTCCGCTAAAGAAGAGGTCAAGGATGGTTTTCTGGCCCTCCCTCCACAAGCTGCAGCTTCCTTCAAGGCACTTTCACCTGTTGTGGCATGGAGCTTTCCAGCAGCTGCACTGTAGGTATGTGTTCCTCCATGGTTCTCTAGGGACTGCTGGGAGACAACCTGCTTCACTAGGATATCTCCAGGGACTGTGGGGGATTCTTTGCTCTGTCAACTGGAACACCTCCTCCTCCTTGTCTTACTGTAGTATCACGGAGCTGCTTCCCATACTGGTTTTTCCCCTCACTTGCCACTGCCCATTCATATGTTTTGTGCTTTTGACAATATATTCTCACAGAGACTGATGGGCTCAGTTGCAAAAATGTGTCTTGCTAGAAAATGACATGCTCTACAAAACCATGATTTTATAGAAAAGAATAGTGGAAGTACAAATATACTGCTAAAGGTCCGGAAACTTGACAGTGCTTCATTGTAATACATCCCCTGATTTTGCCTTCTTTCTCCTTAAGATCTGGAAAGAATACTGGGCAGGAGACAGTGTTGTTTCAAGGAAAAGACTTTTTTAGGATTCTAGGGTGCATCTTCAACTTTCTTGAGAAAATTGAGAAAAGGCCCTTTGTCTTTTGTGATAAATATCATTAGGCAGTAGGGACAAATTCTGACCAACAAGAGCAGGTCAAAATCTGGTGAGATCAAGCAATATACCTTGAGTGGCCAGGACAGAATCATAGAGTGGTAGAATCAGTTGAATTGGAAGGGGCCCGTCAGGAGCATCAAGTCCAACTTCTGGCCCTGCATGGGACCTTCCTCAAGAATCACACCAGATGCCTGAGAGCAATGTCCCAAAGGTTCTTGAACTCAAGATAGGTGTGATGCTGTGAGCACACCCTGGAGAGACTCTTCCAGTGCCCAGCCATCCTCTGGTTAAAAAACTTTTTCCTGATACCGGACCTGAGCCTCCCCTGACTCAGCTGCATGCTATTTCCTCCAGTTCTGTCCTTGTAAACCTCATTGGAGAACTTTCTGATACCTTCATGTCTTTTTTCATTGTGGTACCCAAAACTGCCCCCAAGCACTCAAGGTGAGGCCGCCCCAGAACACAGCAGAGCAGAGCAGAGCAGAGCAGAGCAGAGCAGGACAATGCCCTCTCTTGCCCAGCTGGTGATACTGTGCCTGATGCACCCCAGGACAGGCTTGGCCCTCCTGGCTGCCAGGGCACTGCTGATACCCATTTAGCTTGCCATTGGCCAGGAGCCTGGCTTCCTTTCAGCCTCTGGCTCCCTAGTCTATACACACACACAGAGCAGGATTGCCCTGTCCCAGGTGCTGAATCCAGCACTTGTCATCGCACAACTCCCTAAGGTTGGGGATTGCCTGTGGGAATCCTTGAAAACAGAGGATTTTGGGAAAGCTGCAAAAGGCAGGCCTCAGAGACAGCAGAACTGTGCTTGGAGCTAAGCAGTAGTCATAAGGTTTGTCAGCAGAAAAATGATAGAAGAAGTAGAGAAGTAAGGACAAATAGAACAATGGCCTGTGTATTAAAGCTTGACCAGAAGAACTCCCTAAGCTACAGCAAAGTAGATCTAGCCAGATGTTAGGAAGTTCTAAGCTTAATAATGGAGCTCTGTGCATTCTATCTTAAGGCTTACAAGCAGGTCTTTTATTCAAAAGAAGCAAGCGTTCTTTGAACCAAAGTTCTGTGTGCTTCTAGGGATCGGAAAGAACTACTGTCAATATGCTTTTGCTTTGTGGGATTGGTCAAAAAGCTTTTCAAGTAAGTTGTAACATGAAGTTCTTTTTCTGCTGCTGGGGACGTGAGCTGCTGGCATCTTCCCACTGTCATAACCATGTCATGAGACTGATGCTGGAAAATACAACAGCTTGGGACGCCTTCCCCAGCAGTCCCGCCCCTTTCGTGATTTGTGCATAGACTCCCGGCCAGCCATAATTGCCCATCTCTCTTATTTGTCAAGATCTCTCTGCAGTGTCTCACTGGCCTCAAGGGAGTTAGTTGACAGCTCCTCCCAATGTAGCGTCTCTGGCAAACTTGCTTAATATTCCTTCAAGTGCCGAGTCCAAGTGCTTCAAAAGATGTTGAAGAGAACTGGCCCAAGGACGATACTGTCTTAGCCACTGAAATTAGCGCTTCATGCTTCTTCTTGCTCCTTAGTGCAGAAATCACAACAAATATCTTCTTTGTTTCTTTTCTATCCATGCAGGTATCTTTGCTTATGCTCATGCTTTTTATCCCAACAGCAGCTGACACGACATTTACATACAGAGCAAGAGCACGCTTTTCCTGCTGTTACTAGACTTAACAATTTTGCAATCTGTCAATCAGATACCTTTGCAACTGAAGTCAGACCTTCAGCATTTCTCATCAAAAGAGTAGAATGTCCTCAGAAGAAGAGAAAACTTTGCTGCATACTCTGTAAGCCTGCAGAAGAATAGATCATAAGGAGTTAGCATCACAATCATTTCAGCACTGACCCTATACTTGAGCAGGGAAAAAACTTCAAAGAACAGCTAATTAATGCAGCAACATAATCTAAGGAATAAAACAACTAAGATCTTCCAAACTGGTCCCTGCGGTAGAAATGTACTTGTAAGAATACAGAAGGTAAAAGATATGGTTTGGAAAGGCTACATCCTTGCTAAGCTAAATTGGATCTCATCCTGTAGATGAAAGATCAAGAAGCTCAAAGTGGAGCTAGAGAGACATGTCCAGATCATGAGATAGAGCAAAGCATTTTTCAAGATAATTAGGCATTTTGGTGGACTGGGCAGTTAGGTTAAATCTGCCACACTTACTCACTTTTGGGGACTGAATTGTGGAGTGCTAAACCATATCTGCTGCTCTAGAAAGTAAAAGAGACACATCCAAATGGTATGGCTAGTGTGAAGACTCTCACTCTCTATTGCTAAACATTTCATAAGCTATTAACCGGTCATAGGAACAAAATGAAATAAAGCCATTATACCATCTTGGAATGGAAAAATATGTTCAAAATATTTTTTTCCTTCTGTTTTCTTCCTCTTTTTTTTTTTTTTTTTTTTTTTTAATCCCAGAAGATATGATTCATAATTTCAACCATTCTGGAATGCTTTCAATAGATGAAGCCAGCATAGTATTTTTCTAACAGGCTCTTGCCCCTTACCTTCTTCATTACTGTTTTGGAATATACTCCACAGTCATTTGATCTCAGTCAGTTTTTTATCTCTCTCCCCCCAAGACAAATTTTAAAGGACTACCTAACCACTAAAAATCATCATTTCTCTGGTTTCTCAAAGCTTTTTGAGAAAGTTGTTTTGTTTTGGTTTTTTCATATTGCATCATTCCTAATGTCTTCAGACCTACTACAAGTGGAAGTTCAAATAAATCTTACCTTAAAGAGACTGTGAAAGATAACAAACTGCCAGTCTTGGTATTTGTATTTTTCTAAATCCTTTTGATTTCAAGGTTGCCTTCCTGAATGCGCAGTTTAATTAGAAAACATTGTGTTTCTAAAGGAGACCCAGTTCAATTGCTTCTGCAAGTTCACCTTCATTTTGTAGGATTGTACTTCAAGAAATCTTGTTTCATTCAAACATTAAAAGAATAGATTTGACATCATATGTGACCCTTTCATCTCTCTCATCTGTATTTCATTGCGTGAGTTTCACAGTTGCCTCCAAGAAGATTCCTTTCAATTCGCATAGCATGTTATCTGAAGATCTGTCTGCTTTCTTCACTTGCTTGAATGGGAAGACATGGGAAATACATTCTGAAGGTTATCTTTTATAGTCTACTTTTACCTACCAGTGTGCTTCTATTGACTAGAACCAATTTCAGCTGGAAAGAACATATTGTTCTGATCTGCTCATACCAAGGGGGGATGATGTTTTCTTAACTGATCTCGGAGGGCAAAAGACAAGATGGAAAAGGGATTGCAGTATCACTCCAAACAAATGCACCTTTCTAGAATGACCACAGCAAATGCCTTCAAGGAATTAGGGAGAGGAAAAGAATAGAAAAGAGGGGGAGAAAGAGAGAGGGAGTATAGCTACCAAATGGAGAGAGATGAAGTCCTCGCAGCCCAGCCGATGGAGTTCTCCTAGGGGAGATCTCAGAGTCCTGGTTATCTCAAGGTTCTATTCTAGTCCATTGCTGAGGGGGGAAACAGATCTAGAAATGGCTGAGGGGGAGCAGATACAATAAAGAGCAAGTCTATTGAAATTGCTGAGGGGAAAATGGTATTGAAGACGGGTACAGACAGTCCATGTTCTCAGCAGGAGAAGTCAATATCAATATCAGCAGTGAGTGGGAGCTATTGTTTCAGGACTGGTTTCTATAGGAAACCAGTCTAGGTCCCGCCAACACATCTGCAGGCAACACTTAGCAGGCATCCTGCTTCAGTCAGGCCAGTAGCCCTGGATCAGAATTACGGGCGTCTCAGCCTCAGTCCTTGGGAGGGGGGCTTCAATCTGCGTCCCTCACGGTGGTAGTGGAGCAGATGAAGGATTTTCCATGGGGCGGCTACCACAGTTGCCCCAGCAAGTTCATCTGGCCAAGAGGTGGGAAAATTCCTGGGCTGGTGTCGCGAAGCACGTGCAGGCCCATAGGTCGCCTCGCCCCTTGGCAGGCCCTGCTAGAAGAGTCACTGTAGACACAGCTGCCAACAATCACTTGGCAGGCCAGAATTCTGCTCAGGGGCCTCAGGATTTCTGGCATTCCTCTCTGACCGGCATGCCAGCATTCCAGTCAGGGTCCTCAGGGTCCCGATGTCTGTCCTGGGGACGGTCGTGAGGCAAATGAGGGGAACTTCGGGCTGTCTTTCACATGGATCAGAAAATCAGTTTACTAAAATGGCCAAAAAAGAATGTGTAACACTTAGAATTGAGGAAAAAAACAAAAACAAAACCAAACCCAAAGCATTGGAGCAATATCATTCTAGAGAATGCCATGTATCTATGAAAAGTACAAAAAACTTCTGTTTTCAAATGCACTTACAAATCACCTTTTTGCATCTGTTTTGGGTTTTTTTTTTGTTTGGTTTTTTGTTTTTTTTTTTTTGTTTGAAAGCTCTGGCACTTATCTGATTCTTTTTTGAGCTAGTTCAGATCATTAATCTGGTAAGAAAGCAGCTAAAAGTAAAGAGAAAAACCTATGGGGACCAGGATGCCACTTCAGCCACGTTGTCGTGAAGCATTAGGTCAGCCTTCTGTGTTGTAGAAATATCTCTGTCCTAGATGAAAATCAATGCATAGCACTATCTTCTTTTAAACTTTGTCCTTGCTACTGGGTTCCTGAATGATCAAGATGCTTTCAAACCAAACAACAGCCAGCCCTCTGAGATACTCCCCAAAGTATTGCGATGGAATAACTTGATCAGGAGGAAGAGCTCGCTATGCAGAACCTGAATATGAGGTCAAGAATGCTTTGTTGTGGATTACCATAGTTTGGGATTGTTTATCTCTTACCCCACCATGTAGGTCTAGGAAAAAATTAGGTAGCCACAAGGCTTTTACAGCTGTTCTTGTATTTTGGGATAGTAAGGATTTAGGGGAGTAAACAAAACTGTAGTGAGTTTTCCTATTGACTTGATTGCTCTGTCACTTTGAATTAACTGCTTTGCATGTCAGCTAACCCATCAGCATCAATGAAAAGAATATTATCTTCCTTCCTGCACAAAGGATGTTTCATGATGCCTGTGATGTCAGGGACTTAAAAACGAAGACCATTGTGATTGAAAGGAAGCACTGGCATGCCACAAGGTAACTGTAGTGAGCTGTGTTTCCTCCTCAGCTTCACTGTGAGAGTAGAATTTTATTGAGCAGTTCCAAAACTTGGTCTTAGCATAGTCTGGTGACATATCTCAAAGGAGCAGTGTCCTAGGGTGACTTTATGATGCTTGTATCCCCAGTCATCTGTTCTCTTAATGCTGGATATGATATTCTCTGCCTTCAAGACTGGTTCTGAGAGCAAAGGTGGGGAGAAGAAGAAGCACCGAGTTTCTTATCAGAGGCTGCACTCCTTAAAAAGCAACACTCTTCCACATTCTGCGCTGCACTGTGTTGTCTGGGCACTGACGGAGCAGAACAGAGCACGCATTTGCTTTTTAGTTGGTTTAGCTGGCTGAGGCAGAGTTTTCCCTGGACTGGTTTTTTTTTTCCTTTCCCTTTTCTTGGAACGTTTCGAATCTGCTCCGGACTGGGACCTGGGAAGCACTGGGAACTTGCACTTTGTGGCCTACTGGGGCCTACCCTGGGCAGCAGCCTTCCCCATTGCTGGAGGGGTTGATAACAGAGTGAGCACCCATAGGAGAGACTTTCTGATTTGTCGTCTCTTCAGTGCGGCAAATGAGTTTTGTCATCTGGTATTGTTCATTTTTTGTGCTGGGAAGTGCTTTGCCTGTTAAAGAAACAGCTTTTTCCCACTTCTCTCCCCAAACCAGTTGAAGGGAGCGGCTGTGTGGGTGGGCTTTCGGTGGGGGGGAGGGTGCAGTGGCCCTTTGTGAGGTTTTCTGCCAAATTTAGCCCTAAACCAGGACAATCAGGATGTGCGACTTAGAGAATGGTGGTTGGAACTTTGGTTGGAAAAGACCTTTAAGAACACTGAGTCTAAATGGAATTAGCAAATGCAACCATCAAGAAATGCTTTGCTGTTTGAAGAGAACGTGATTTATCTTGTAAGCTTTGCAAGTATTTGTGTCATCACAAGCACACATGACCAATGCATTAGATGGGAATATAATAAGAAACCTGTGCAGATCAACAGAATGATTCTCAGGGTAGGATATTTGCATGTTTCATCTGTCTTCCTGACTTCTTCAAATGAATTCTTTTTAGAAAGTAATGATTGGAATTGTTACTCTTTTGACAGTTCTGAGTGTATTACTGACCTTTTTGGCATATGAATGCCAAACGGGTTAATTCACCTGGTTTTTCAGATAAAGACCGAGATTTAGTGTTGCTTCAGCTGGAGGCAGAAACATTGAAATCCTCCCGCCTCCTTCTTAGTACCTAATTTCTATTACAAAATCAGTGCACAATCTTGTCCCTTAAGGTCCACTTAGCTCAGTTTATACCAACAGGGTGACATTAGCAGGGCTCACATGATGCTGCACACAGAAGCCCTCAGTGTGCAGCTCTAGCAGACAGTAATTCCATGCAGTTGGACAATCCCAGTGCTGACTTTGGATCACCAGAAGCGTTCTTAGTAGAACGAGACAAATTTAATGGAGAGGTCTCTGCAGGAAGTGGCCTGAAGAAGACAGCAGAAATCCCAGCTGTGTGTTTGTAGAAATCAGTTGAAGGCCATTTACAGAAAAAAGATCTTTAAATCTAGCTAGCTTTTTCTGCAGATTATTTGTAAACTATATGCATGAGATGGACAGTTTCACTGAGCAACTGAAATACAGCTGCATTTAAGGGGATTGAATCAGGGTTGGGAAGCAGTGAAATAAAGCTTTTCAGGAATACCGGACATCCAAGTCCCGCCAAAATTGATCCGTTTTTTATGTCCAGATGCTTTTGAAAATAATGGGTGACCATTTGGCTACCTCATCGTTTTAATCAGAAATACAAAGAAAATTTTAAACTCACATATTTTATAGCTTGAGCATTTTTCTTTGTTTATTTCCTACTTTCCAATTCAGTTCTACAAATCATATGATTAGGTAATGAGAACTCATGCTGTATAAAAATATTTAATGCTATACTTCCAAGTTAAGGCCATGTATTTCCTGGAACTGTTTCAAAAAAAAAAAAAAAAAGCCTATCTGGATTCTTTCTTCCCCACGCTCATTATTAGATGAAAATCATTTCAATATTCTATTTTGACTTTAGATGGTGCAAGATTATATTCAGAAATTCAAGCCTCTACTGTTAGGTTGTTTACATGGTTTTCTGGCCTTTCTAACTTTGTGCAACCACTCTTTGCAGCTATATATTTTTGCAGTAAGGCATCCCAGGGGTCTGTGAGAAGTTTTAATGTCAAGCAGAACTAACATGTAAACTACACGTGACATACTCGACATATTTCACCTCAGAAAGTTACAGTATGCTTAGACGGGATGAAATACGAAAGAAATAGACTTAACACAATATTTCTAAATCTTGGAAATCTATTACCTGAACTTTGAGTCCGTTTGCAGGACGCTGTAGAAATGCAAACGTGAAGTCCAAGGAGTAGAGCAGAAGGCATATTGGGCAGGGGGACAGAAGATTGCTTTGAAGGATGATGTAAGCAAGATTGCATCCTAGAAAGATAGCAGCTGCTTCTGCTGGTGCCAACATCGAGAATTTGTGCCACTGGCCTAGTTTTCTGGGGACTTTTGACCTGCACGCTCTTGAGGGCTTGCAGACATGAATTAATCTGTCCTTTGATCTTTTCTTTCATTTGAACGTCTAGGACCTGTTTTGGTCTTGTGTATGGTACTGTATCGTGTTATAAACAGACATGTTTCCACTCTTTGAAAGCTGTAGTTGAAAGTTAGGTTGCAACTATGAGTTGGCTGTCAAAAGAATTAATTTTCTGCTTTAAGCAAAATATCAAGAGAGACATTCAATCCACTCCTGTGATACAGATTCATTTTGAATTTACAGGGTAATTTGCATTAGTGGTTGTACTGCATGAGCAATAAATATGACTTGCTTGGTTTCTAATGATGATAATAGTTCTCTTTGTATTACTATAAGAATTGAATCCACCATCATTCTTTTCCTATTATTATTATGCTGTAAAGGAAAAACTCTTTTGCATTACCCAAGGAGTAAAATGCATGCATTTAGCATCATTCTTGCAGGTAGTCCTCAATTCTGAAAAGACCTCTCAGAAGCTGCATCAAATGGGAAAGCTAGACGGATGGCAGAATGCAGAAGCTGCCATTTAGGATCGAGTACAAAATGACACCCAAGAAATTCTTCATGGATGCTGCATAAGTACAAAGACGCCATTATTTCAAGGTGAAAAAGAGTCAATGAATAAAAAACGATGCTAATCAAGACACTAGAGTACCAAGCGTGCGACAAGGCTTTTTTGTAATGAACATCATGCCCAGCATGAAAAAGTACTCTTTTTATTGTAGATCGTTTAAAAGTGCACAACAGTTTGGAAAAAAGTGCTTTTCTTTTTTCTAGTAATAAGAACTCTGTATCATTCTAAGAGATACTGGACACAGGTTTTTGAAAACAATGTTCTTTTGAAGGTTAATTCTATTCATAAATACTTCACAGGAAAACATTTGATCTGCTGTTCATCCTGAAGACTTTTAAAGGAAAATGTTTTGGTTGCGTTCTCTTCTGACTAGTTCAGGAGCTCAGTCTTACCAGCATTCTAATGCTTTTTTATGTTCCTGATGGCACGGCTTAGACATCCTTGTCTCCGTTACAGTCATGATTTCCATATCAAGTGATGAGAATTTTTCTTCATGATTGGTGAAGTGAAGTGTCATAACATTCATGTCAAGTCAATTTGAAGTTTTTTTTTCCAAAGGAATCTCTTCCTTCCTAATGAAAACCATTTGAAATAGCAAACCTACTCCGTTTTTCAGAAAGTGATATAATAAACCTGTAGAGTACAATGTCCTCGGAGTTGTTTTTTCAGCAGAAGAAGAAAACTGCTGTTTTCTTCTTCTTCTATCACCTTAGACTTACTTTATTCAAAACCTTTTTAAACCTTTGAATTTCTATTTTGATAGCTAATTCCTTTCACAGTGGGCTATAGCATATGTATTTTGAAAGGCCATTTGTACATATTCAAAGGGCTTACTTCTATTCTACTAAGAAATGGCTGTACTTCTAGTAGGGAAACTTCAAGGTCCAGTAAGATTTTATCTTGTACAAAATTTAAAAAACTCCAACTCTTAAAAATGATACCAGAAAATGACGTCTGTAAGACTGTGGCAGGAGGCTTTTTCCAGAACAATGTGCAGTTCTTCCCAATTCTATTTTTCCCTCCCATTACTTTGTACACAAAGATTTTTACACAGTCTTCTAACAGTGGCATGTTACTACTGGGCTAGAGTATTGCCCTGCCAGCATTGGAATTGACTGGAATGCAGCTGTGTTCCAATTTGCTGATGGGACAAGGGTTTTTTTGCTGAACACACTTTAGCAAGCAAGAGGGCTTCTTGGTCTTTAGATGCTGAGTCCCAGAAAAAGATGAATGAGGTGGTGACATGCCTCGTGTTTTGAAGAGAGATCAAAAAGTTATTGCTGGGGTCACCTCCCTTTTGGTACGGAAAGCACACAGAGGGCTTTGAAGCAGCACTTTCACCCTCTTTGCATTCACTAGTAAATCTGAGACAGAGCTTGGCCCAAGGTTTGTGCAAAAATACTCTTTTGATGCAACTGTGCACCAGACAATATCTCTGGGAAAATTTGCAGGGGCAGAAAGCAAGCCCTTCCTGGGAAATCTACTGAAATGGTTCAGAAGTTATTCCCACTCACTGTTGCTAACCTCTGCTGTCTAGCTGTCGGATATGCTTGGGACCATGTTGAAATAATTCTAAACAGTGTACTGAGGCTGCAATATTGAGTAAACATAGGTATTTTCCATAGGTGTCAGGGAAAAATATTTCTATTGGTAAAAATGAGTTCCATAGAAAACAAGAAGAGCATGGTAGAAAAAAAATCACATCAATAGAATGAAGATGCCCAGAATTCTTCTTTTGAAGTTACACAGAGTCAATATTTTCTAAATAAGGTTGTGAAACTTATGAAGAAGTAAGAGTACCTTCCACCTGACTGGTGCACAAGTTCATGTTTCCAACTTACAAAAAACATATTATTAAAAGAAAAATGTTCCACCTTGTGGAAAAGTAGCCCATTTGTAATTGTATCAAAGGTAGGGTTAGATCAAGTATTCCTACAAGACAGTAGTAGTACTATGAAAAGCCTTTTGGCCTCTATCTGACTACAGGAAACTTGAGCAAGCAGAAGTGTCTTTCCCTGCTGCAAGCTGTACTTCCGATTTGCTACTGCTGCTTAAACATTGTTCAAAGAAAACTTGTCAAAATAAAACTAGTGTATACAAGCAACTGGAACTATCCATTGCGTTCCAGCCAATTTGAACTAGAAAATATCGGACACACACTCCAGTTGAATATTCTAATGCATAGATGGAGTATACCAGCACTAAGAAATGGGAACGCTGGAGAAAGGAGCAAATGCAGATGAATTTCAGGGAAGGAAATTATTGGAGAGCTAACTGCAGTCCCTCGACTTTACAAGAAATGATGTCCAGTAAATCCCAACCTGACACATAAAGAACTCCGTTTTGAAATGGGCTGCATCTATGGTCCTCTGTTCTTCCTAGATGAAGGAACTGTGTTTTGAATCAATCTTCCAAGTGGTATGGCTAAAGACCTTGGATACCTCAAATTTTTTTTTTTTTTTCCAGAAGCAACTGTCTCGAAACCTCTCTAAACTGACTTTTCCCCTTACGATGCCATCTTTTAAAAGAGCACCTTTTCATTTAACAGGGTATTCCAAACATCATTTCCAAATTTAGACTAAAAGTAACACTCTTTCTAGTTATCTTTGGGTTTTTTGCAGCTTCCTGCCAACATAGGCAGCAAGGAAGAGAACCGACGGCAGCTCTTTCTGGAGCATCTTGAACAAATGCCCTTGCTTATGTTCAAATCTTTCACTTCTCCAAAATCCCTAACGAGGAAGAAAAGGTTGTGAAGGCATTACTAGTAGTATTAGATGGCAATGGATGGGTCAAATAGAATTTGTATCGCATAGATGATACTTGGCAAACAGCAAATGAAGGGGTTTCTTTCAGCTCTCAGACTGATGTTACATCTCAGTAATTTATTAAAAAGATAACAAGAAGGATATTTTTAAACAGTGAACTTAATTACACCCCTACCCATGGACATCTGAATCTTAGGAATAGACAGTGTCTGATTTAGAAAAAAAAAAAAAGAATTATCACAGTTTAAAGAAGTATATGATCATGAACACTTTGCTGATGGAACGTAGCCTATTCATTGGCTGAAATGAAGCAGGTAGACAGGACATAGGAAATATTGTTTTGTGGATCAAACATTTATTTTTTTAAAGTGATGCTTACAGATGGTGAACTCACCAACTTTGATATTGCACAGTAGATAAGGGTACCTAACTTGCTCCATCAAGTTATCCCTTGGAATCACCATCCAAGGGCATTTTCCCCTGCCTCTGTGAAAATGTGCCTACCTTTTTCACAATACTTTTGCAGCAGCATTGCTAGGCCTGATCAGCTGTTATGGAGGGTGAATGATCAGCAGCAAGGTGACTGGCCAGGGTCATTTGCTTCAATGGATTTTGATCTACTGGATATTTTGAAGACGTGCTTCAGCCCTCTTTGTCAGACACAGCCTTCAAATGGTGCTAAACAATTGTTCGGGCTGTGGACCACATGAAAAAGTACTTTCTGGTGTCTTTACTGGGCCATATGCTCTTGATTCTCTCCCTCAACTTCTCCATCACCTCTCATCTCTTTCACATGAGCTATGTTCAAGGTCCACAGGATACTTTTCACAGAATCTTCAGGCCTGATGCAGTAGGAATGATGAACAAATGCAGCTGGGATGAATTTTCCAGTTTGGATAAAACCTCTTGTGCACACAAATCCCCCTATGCCCAGAAAAACCTTCACTAAGCACGCGTGTTCTACCTAAACCGCAGTTTAGTCTGAAAGAAAAGCTTTGGTCTGAGAGTATCTGAGAGATTTGCATGAAGCACAGATATCTGACCTATGCAATTTTGAAGATCAGAGAAAAAAGAAAAAGGCAAGAAGTTTTTCATTTTACTGGTTTTAATTTTCAATTCCATGCACTTTTTCAAAAAGTGTCAATCTCAAATGGCCATCAACATATTTCAGTCGTCTGGAAGTTAGTATTCATATCAAATGTGTTTCAAATCAATAGAATTTCAAACCTTTCCTCAAAGTTTATATACCTAGATTTAGTATTTCTGATCTCTATTAGATGAAAGGAAGACATTTTTTGCTGTTGGGGTGCTGGAACGCTGCTTCGGGTTGCCCAGAGAAGTTGTGGATGTCCCATCCCTGAACGTATTCAAGTCAGCTTGGATGGGGCTTTGAACAGCAACGAATGCGACCCTTGATGGTAGATAAACAAAGCTTGAATATAGAAGAGACTCAGATTGAGGTATACGAACAAATTTTCTCTCAGCTCTTGGGGTAAATTCAAAGTTGTACAAAATTGCATTTCTCTGTGATTTTCACTACTGTAACAGAAAGCTTCATGAAAACTGTGCAGAAGATATCAACTTTTAAAAGCGATAAGAACTACAACATCAAACACATGGGATGGGTTTCATCATGGGACACCCTCTGAGAGAAAATCTCTGTATTTCGACACTTCATGCCAATCATTAGGATTTCAAGGAGTGCCAAAGAAGGCGGCAAAATATCCTTCAGGACATTATTTACTGTAGTTCAGCCTGGCCATTAGTTGGAATCGGTGTTTGAACTAATGTAGACATACCACACACACTTTCCATGCACTGAAAACTTACTGTTTACAATGAATAAGCAATGAGGATCAAAATTGATTGAAAGCATCTTAAAAATGTCAAGTATTTCACTGTAAATGATCTAGGATCAAAATACTTATTCCTCCTTAGTGAGGGACAAATAAATTCTTCCGTACCATGATGGTTAAAAATTGTCTAAACCAATGTTTTCTTCTGAAAAGACATCATCTAATTTTTTCTATTTTTAGAAGAAAATATTTCTAGACATAGAACAAAGGAATTTTAAAGGAACAAATGGAAGGAAAATATTCTGCAAACAGAATTCAATGAAAACCTGTGTTTTAAATATGAGGTAGATATTCAACAGAGTTTTTGTACCAGATATTTGAAATAGTGTACCGGCTATTTTGTCCACAAAGAGAGCTATTTAGCATTTCAGTCTTTTCCAAGGTGTTCATGATCTGCTATGCTGATCTCTGTGCATGCCTAGGTGTGTGCGGAAGGTGGGGCCATGTGAAGGGGAGTGTCTATGTTTGCTTAGCACTCGGAGAGGCAGATTCATGCCTCAGCTCCATCATTTCTTTTAGAAACTTCCCAGAGAGTGGATATGAAGTTTCATATCCAAAAGAGATCAATTCCCAAGTCATCCATTTTACTCTACCTTGTAAATCACATGCTTTGTTGCATATTTTATCAAATAGACTTTCAAGCCGCGTGGAGGAAGGAGAATGTGGAGAATCCCTCCAATGTCTTGCAACTTGTACGCAAATAGATTTTCAAGAAAATCATCATTTCTCTTTTAAATACATCTGGGACAGGCATGATGGTGGCGTCAATCTGTTGAAGTTTTTGTTGCTGGGGGAAGTTGTACGAAAGGACTGGTTTTTACATTGACCAGTTACTGAATCAAGTGCATGAACACATTTGAAATTCCACTGGGGTTTCCTTTTTCTAGCAGACTACTTCTAGAACTAGCTAGCAGACTCAAGATGACTCTTTTTCTCTGTTTTTGTTTCTTTCCTATTTTCTTGCTTTCTCTGCAACTGTCTACACAATTTTAGGACTTTTTTCCCAACTCAAATTGTTTCATAGACCGATAATTCCGATACGCTTTTTACAAGGAATGTTTTAAATCTTTGTTAGAATTAAGAAAGTTAAGGACATAGGTCTTTTTCTTCCCTTATGAAAATTGCAATGAAAGAGTTCAATAAAGACCAACTCCTTTTTATTTATTTGGAATACAAGTCGATAATTCCCATACAGTAATTCATTGGTGGACCAATATTTGCCATTCTGATGTAAGTTGTCACTTCTTAACAATATGCCTTCTGTGACTACGTTGACAACACTTTTGGTAAAGATCCTAACTGGTCTTAGACACGCATAGGGAGAAATTTGCTCTGCCAGTGTCAGTCTTAAGCATGCGTCTCAGAGGATCTTTCTAGAGCTGGGGAATTTTCCCATGAAAGGGATTCAGTTATGGAAGAGACAGGTTTCCTGGAGTTTTACATTCTTCTTGAACACTACTTAAGGAACTTAAATCCCATGTCCATTTGGATCTCACTCTGCACAGAGCTTTGTCATGCCAGTCCTTGAAATGCATCTCTAAGAGAATTCACTAGCACAGAATGAATGAGGGTGGAAGGGCTCTGTGCGGCTCCCCAAGTCCCATCCCCCTGCTTCAACCAGGATACCTAGAGCCTGTTGCCCAGGATTATATCTGGGCCTACTTTTAATGTCTTCAATGATCCAGACTCCACCATCTTTCTGGACACTCTGTGCCATGGTTCAGTCACCGTCACGATAAAAAATAATTTTGTGATGCTCAGAGGCAATCTCCTGTATTGCAGTGTGTGCCCACTGCCTCTTGTCTTTTCACTGAGCATCATTGAAAAGACACTGGTTCCCTGCTCTTTGCACTATTCCTTCCCGTAGGTATGTGTGCTGCCATGTAGATAAACGTCCAAAACTTCCCTGAAGCCCAGGCAGATGATATTCTCTTCATCTACCAGGCAAGTTCATTCACCGGAGGAGTTTAAAAAGTCGTCAAGCCCCAATTTCCCCTGGTAAATCCATGCTGACTACATTTGTTCTGTCCTCCTTCGTGTGCCTGGCAATGCTTTCCAGGAATAGCTACTCCATCAACTTCCTGGGGATCCAAA
The DNA here is from genome assembly GCF_027477595.1 of Haemorhous mexicanus. NCBI lineage: Eukaryota > Metazoa > Chordata > Aves > Passeriformes > Fringillidae > Haemorhous > Haemorhous mexicanus. The sequence goes on along the minus strand of NC_082345.1, from coordinate 19,903,303 downwards.
TGAGGCTGGCTGGCTTGTACTTTTCTGAGTCCTCCTGGTTGCCTTTTTTGAAGATGGGTGACATTTGCTTTCATCCAGTCTTTGGGCACTTTCCTCAGTCACCATGGTCCATCCAACATGATCAGGAGTGGCCTCAGAATAACATCTGCTAACACCCTTGAGACCTGTGCATCCATCTCAACAAGGCCTGTGGACTTTATGGAATACTTCCCAATTCAGTGACTATGCCCATAAAAATTTGCATGGGATAAGAGGCCATTTTAACAGGTACCTGAAGAGTGAGTGAAAAGCTATGGAAGCAATCCAAAAGGACAAAGACTAGAGTTCCCTTTGAAGACAAAGCATCCCATCATGGAGCTGAGCAGCTTTAGATCCAGGTAATCTTCCTCTCTGAAAGGATGCAGAAGACATGATTTTACCTTATCCAGTAATAAAATGTGTTGACCATTCACTTGCAATACAAAAAATTCAATGATTTCCAAAATTATTGCCTCCTAAGTAGACAATAATATACTGGCTGGGTATTCCCCTAACAGATGAGAGCACCTGCTTGATGTCTCTTATGCGTGCAGACTATTTGAAGTAGGTCATTTGAGTGGGGATTCCTGGTCTTCGAATTTTCTTTCTGATGAATTTGGAATATTTACTGAAGCAAGGACCGGAAGATGAAAACTTCATTTCCCATCAGCGCACTCTAACATCCATGGCCGTAATGCCATTGTTTCTCCCCAGCTGAGTCAAGAATTCATGACTACAAAGTGGATCAGCTCCAAAGGAAAGATCAAGGCTGGATAATATTCTCTCTTGGTAAAGCTATTTATCTCAAATGAAGTGACCAACTTCTAATCGCTCACTGGCCTAAAGCCACAAGGAGGGGGAGATGGACCAGCTTTCCTTCCACTGCTGCTCTCTTTGTCACCTCGGTGTTTAATACGAGTAGGAAGACGTTCAAAAAGACAGCGTTGCAGAATTCATAAAATTCAGTCTTAAAAAAAATCATTTTTTAGCAGGTGAAATAAAAATAGCAAATAAAATATATAAGTTTGTCTTGCCTTGTTCTGCAGGTTTTGTAACTGGCACACCTTTCCTTATGAACGCACTGTCCTTTCCTAAATACTCTCATATGGAGGAAGATGCTTCTGATCAGAAGAGCACTAGGATGTCTTTACTCGACCTTTTCTTTTCACTGATGCTTGGTCCTCTGAAATGAATGGTTTTCTAAAATTGAAATGTGCTACTATTGTTCCCATGGGGTAAGCCGCAGACTCCTCCTGTCGGAGCTGTCACTAATCAGCTACTCTCCTATCTGCCTTTAGTAGTTGAATGTTCTGGTCTAAAAGTAGCACCTTCTGTGTAGCCATGCTCTTAGTTGCCAGTCTCATCCTAAATCCAAAGACCCTCCTGCAAAGGACCGCTGGTTCTGTAGTCAACCAAGGAAAAAAGACCCGTCCATCCATGCTTTCTGATTTAAAATATTAGGGTATGATGTCCCTAAACAATTCTCTGCAGTTGAACACTACTTATCTTTGGCGTGTTCCTTCAACTCACTCGCAAGTCATTCATGCCTTAGGTTATTGGGAGAATTGCTTCATTGGAAGATGATTAAAAGGGGTATGAGAATACTTTTGTGCTTCTGCTATGAGGATACTTTTCAAATCCATACAAACTCCCTGCAAATGCAAAAACCTGCATCCTGTATTGTCCTAGCTTACAATATCAAAATGCATCCTATTCCCACCCTCAAGAACTGAGGAAACCAGGGGTGGCATCGTTTTTTCCTTCTCTCCTGTTAATGGGCCCATCAATGTCTTGCCACATGACTCAGAGATAACTCCCTCCAGGAGCCATTTCTGTTTCACGGGTAATCAAGGACCCACATCATGACTCAGAATGATATCAGCCCATTGGGAGATGCTCTGCCCAGGGGGTAGGAGCTAAGCATCCCCACCTGGATATCATCTGGGTTTTGGAAGGCAAGAAGCACTATTTCTACTGCATTGCCAGAGGAACGGCCACCCTTAGCCACTGGTTTTCCAGAGGACGAGAGCTACCAGATGGTTTCTAAAGAATCACCCCTTCAACAAGACCATTTCATCCAAACTGCTTTCACCACCCTAACTAGCAGGATGTCAGCTTGTATTCTGACTCTGTCAGTGGTTTTTCTTTTGTACTCTTGCATGGATTTGGGTTTTTTCCCCTTTTCCTAATAAACTGGATTTCTGACTTGGAGTCTTGCTGCGGTGCTGGATTTCTTCAGCCCAACTAGCTCCCGACACCGACAGCGAGAGTGGGCCGCCCCAAGAAAGCTGTCGAATCCGGGCTGCAGCTGTAGGGCACAGCTGCTCTACGGCACAGGTGGACTGCCTTGGGGATAGAACTGCGCTGAGAGCAGGGACAAGGAACAGGGAGAGGTCTTCTGCATATTTTTCAGTTTACTCCCTGGAGGGTCAAGGACAGAAAGACACTGATTCAAAGGCATCCATCAACTTCTAAATGGGGGGAAGGTCCCAGGGGAGGATACAATCTTTAACCAACTGGGAGAAACTGGGGGTGGAAGACAAGGAGGGGAATACAATGTTGAAACCAGTAGGGGGACTACAGGGGAGGAGAATAACTTGAAGAAACCACTGGGGTTTTGAAGGGTACAAAATTGAGAGGGAAGTTTCTAGAGAAAGGGGCAGGCTTGGGGAGGGGTTGATGTTCAATGGGAGAAGGAACAGGGAACAAAAGGGCAGGTCTTTGGGGAGAGGGACAGCTAGGGCAAAAGCCAACAATACTGGGGGGAAAGGAACAATCCATTCATAATAACATATGCTATAACAGCACAAAATAGGAAGCCTTAGAAAACGGACTACTAGAACTGCAGTACAATAATAAACACACACTGCAACAGAGTGTCTCACTGGTTTGGCTTTCAAAGCAGAAGAGGTGCCAACCTAAAAATTTCCCAACTTCAAGGTTAACTGGCTGCAGTTTTGATTTCCTTCTTCAATATATCACCAAGGCGCTATCAGCTTCTGTAATTGGCTCAGCAGCATGTCTGTTCTTAGTGCCAAGCAGGGATTCACTTTGCCAGGCATGGAGGAAGCTTCTAGGAGCTTTGCACAAAAAATCACTTCTGTGGCTGGCTTCTTCCCTCCCCACCAAAAACCAAGCCATGCCAAACCAACACCTTAACTAATTCGTAGTACTTAGTACGCATCCAAGAATGTCTTTTAAACGATGCTTTATGTTTTTGACCAAACGCACTGAAAAGAAGTGGATCCATAATATTGATAAAAATTGTTCCAGTTCAATAGAAATATTGGGTCATGCAACTCTAGATTACATAGCTGTTTTTTTGTACAATACCCAGAGGCTTTTTTCACCTCCATGGAAGAGCCTAAATGAGGGATGTGGGAGTCCAGGCGGCTCTCCAAAATGCAGTTTATTCCATCCAAGACGTTGCAGCAGTCCAGGGTAGTGGGCAACAGAGCCTGTGCCTACAGCTGTCAGCTCTAGCTACAGGCAGGCCTGGAGACCCTTTGGTTTTGGCACTTTGCTGAGCATCTTCATACAGTAGAACCAATCTATCCCTTAACTATTATCTATAGCCTATCCTAACGACTCTAATTACCATATGTTGCTATTCTCCACTCACTAAAAGTCAGTATATTACAGCTGAAGCGGAAAGTTGTTTTTCAGTTTTCTTGACAGTGGAAAATTTGGAGAGCTTTTTCTGCTTGCAGCATTTGCTGACTTGTTTGCCTGTGCTAGCTTCCTGCTTGGTAAAAACATCTTCTTGTTTGGGGTGGGTTTATCCTTTGCTGTAAGTCATAAAACCCTCTTCTAACTAAGGTATCCTCGGTTATCCAGTAAGACAGGCTCAGCAATTCTTTTCTTCTAGATCAAAACTTGCTTCCAACTCTATTCCTTCTTCAGACTCCACATTGAAAAATCTTTCTGCCAAGCATACATATCTGTGAGACTTTCTCGTCAAACTTTCATCTTTCCCAACACCTCTAAAGAAATGTTTCCTGATGGTTTGGATCAGAAGATCCAGTATTGCCATCCTGAGATTTTTCATTCAAAACCCATAAGCTGTGCTCAAGGTTTTGGCTATGTTCTTTGTTGTGCCTTGCATCTATTTTGGCTAGAAAGCCAGTGTAGATGATGTCCTTGCTGCAGTAGCCATGGGAAATAAGGTGGAGTGTCTGGCTGATGTACCGGGATGTAGACTATCCAGCACTCCCCCAGGGAGGCGAGGATCCCTAAAGGAATAGAATATTGGCTATGCTCTGGGAGTTTTACAGAGAGAAAGATCCTCACAGCTCAAATGATTTGTCTCCTGGAGTTCTGAGGAGTATGTGGTGAAGAAGAAGGCTGCTGTCTTTTCCAAGAATCTTCCGTGCATTCAAGAGGATCATTGAACTTCTTGTCTGAGAATGAAAGAAATATTAGTAGTAATTAGTACTTTTTCTCTGTCTGTGCATCACTGATTGAATTTGGGTAGGCAATATTTTTTTTATTTATTTATTTGAATTATTCATCATAAGGTCTTCCAAATTCCCAAATTCTGCTTCACTTCTTTCTTTTGTAGGCCAGTCTGGTTCATCTTCTCTTCTACTGTATTATTGCAGACCATATCTGAATGGATTTTTTTTTTTTCATTTTGAACATTAGGTTTAAACCGAATGAACAGAACGCTTTATTTATCCTTATTTGACCAGTTTGCAAGGAAATACAGAATTTTGAAGAGAAGTGACGTGACTCCACTTGAGGTTTTCAATGGATGAGAAGAATGACGATGTCCTACATTCACAGCATTGTTTACAGTAACATTGCAGCTAGTTTCCAGCAACGAAGGTCAGGTTCTGGAAGCAGGCATGCATGATTGTAGAGAAGTCTAAAAAGTTTCAGTTTGGCCGCTTTTCTTGAAAAATAGCTAATATGTCTCAACGTTGTGCTGAATCTCGTTGTACAGACACTTCTTTTGAGGTCTGAACTCCTTGCTGGACTTCTGTATCTAAGAATCAGATACAGTAAACCTATGTTTCCTTATATGCTGTAAGAATTTGGTTCTAATCTAGAAGAGCAAGAAAAGGTTGCCATATTAATACAAGGTAAAGAACCTGCTAAGAAAGCAGTTAATGGACTGCTTTTTTTATTGGAGCAGTGATTTAGTGGTTTGATGGGTTTTTTTTTTTTTGCTTCTCAATAGAATTTAAGAAGTGGTGGGGTAAGAATGTGTGGATGTTTATAGGTTTGCCTTGAAAGAAGAATTACAGGGGAAACTGTTGTAAAGAATTGATGCAGAGCTCTATGCATTAATGCACTCTTCCGTACAGAGTTTCAGAAGTGAAAACCAAGAGGAGAGAGTGCCGACAAGATGAGAGTGCCGATTTACTAGAATGAATTCAAGATAGCATTCTTTTCTCTCTGAATTACAGCTCTAAACCTCAGGGTAGTAATAGGAAGTACATAACAATCTCAAAGATTTAAAAATGGATGATGAAGTTTTCTATCCAGTAAACTGTAAGGCTTCACATTTTAACCTGGTTTGCATTTTGGCAAAAGCCTGGAATCTTCTGCAATTTGCCAGATAACAAGGGATTTAGAACAGGAAGTATGCAAGTAATCATTTGGAGCCTTCATCTCCCTTCTTAGAACAATGGATACATTTATTATGCTCCTATTTTTATTCCATCAGGGGATTTGATCATGGAAATGTCTAGTCATTCTTTTCTTGTTTTCAACCCCTCAAAGAGCATGAATCCAAACTATTCAGAAGTTCTTGATCTGCAACAGTGACAAGCACTATACTGGTAAGAGTCAGTGGACATTAGCAGATCCCCTATGCCAGCCCCCTATGGCGGGCAGTTCTGGCAGGACTGATGTTTGAGGGGCTGGAATTCTGTGAAATAGAACATTCTATGAATGGGGAAAATGGAAACAGATTCTGAACGTTCAACCCAACACGTGAACAAGTAATAGGGCAGGTAATTTTCTGTGGAAATTTCCTTAGCCCCAGTGTTGTGGATGATGATTACTCTTCCTACCTCCTTTGGTCAGCTGCCAGCACAGTCACGTTACTCCGCTTATGGACAGAAAACCAGAAGTCATTTTTGAACAAAACACCCAGCAGGACCTTAGAGTGTTTTTGCTGCAAAATGTTTCAAGGCAGATAGGGAAACAATTCCATTGTAGAGAGTGTGCTGAGAAGACAAGTTTGGAAGTTAAAAACCATGGGATCTGTTTCTATATATGTCACTGATTTTGCTTATTATCAATTTGGTGGGGTTTCTTGTTTTGTTGTTTTATTTTTTTGGTTTTTTTTGTTGTGGTTTTTTTTTTTGTTTGTTTTTTTTGTTTTTTTGTTTATTTTTTTTTCCTGCATCCTTGAGAAGAAAGCATAAGACAGAAAAGTACGGTAAAGTTAAAATACTTTTGAGATGGCTTGTGCTGAAAAACTTGTAGCTACTGCTAAGGCCCATAAGCCAGGTCCTGTTTCATTTCTGAGAAGCTATAAAATTCCCATTGGTAATTTAGTTCTAAGCATCTGTTGTTATGGTGGAGATGCAAATTAAGAAGAACAATTTTTGAATCTGTAGGGATGTATTTACCATTTTGGAGCTGCCTTTTCAGTCTCTGAGCCATCAATGAAAAGAAGGAGAAGAATCTACACTCTTTTCAACCTGTGGACCATCCACTACTGTCCACGTGCTCAGATTCAAAGCCAAACAATCCTGTCGGGCCTGATTGGGAGGAATTATTTGGATTCAAAATACTAGACTAGTATTTGATTTCCATCAGCACAGTCCATTGGGCACGAATTTTGATATCAATAGAACCTTTCACGGGGATCCATCTTTCTCACCTGCAGTACATTTTAAAGAGAAGAGGCATTGTTGAATGGCTTCAGTGAAAAAAAAAATCTTAAATGCACTCTGAATGGAATTGAGATCCAAAGGAGCCAGTATTTCAAGAAAGCCTGAGATGTTGTCTGCCATGAGATCCCTTCTAAGAGGTTCTATTAAGGTACCAAATTCTTCATCAAAATACTGTCAGATTGGTCAGAGGGGAAAAGCAAACTTTTTGAATGGTCCTTTGGGAAGACAGGGCTTGCAGCGAATTTAGTACTTGCTGCTAGGTTGCCTACATTCCAGGAAAGAGTATTAAATACTGAAATTCGACCGATGGTGGATGAAGTCTTTGTGACTGTGAAAGTCCAGTGCATGGCAATCTCAGAAAGGAACCCATCAAAGCCCCTGAAATGCCAACACACAAGTTGTGAGTTGGCAGTGCATGCCAGGTTTTAGCAAACCACAGCAAAATGCTGATTGCAAAACGAGGCCATCAAGTCACATCCGGTATGAAGCAGTAGGAAAGAGGAAAGCAGCTGAGAGCGTCAACCCTGCTAAGTAGTCTCAGTATTCTTATTGCCATTAGCAGAAATGTGAAATGAGTCTATAAAAATTACAAAGGAGGCAAAAGAAAAGGGAGTGATGACTCCTCTGGCATAGTGTTTCCTAACAGGGATCTTCAAAATCCCGTAAAGATTCTCTCATCCTTTAAACTGAAGGAAGGTATTAATGGCAGTAAGGAAATGGCATCAAATGCTAGAAAGACTCTGGGCAGTGTACTTCTAGACAGAAATGCCACTGATGGAAAACCGACTAAACTGGCACCAATGCAGCAGCATTGTACTAAAGCCCAGAAATTGTCCACGGCTTCACTCTCTGCCATTCCTTTCATATGCACACAGCAGCTCTGCAACATTCCTACTCATCATCTCCTTGGCAAACTGGGCGTGAGGGTCCGTAGTGACGCAGAGTCCCCAGGCAGGTGCAAAGGAGAGCCGCTTTCTTGCAAAAGCCAGGCTTTTGAAGCAGACAGGCCTTTATCACTTGCATAGCTTTAAGCCGCAACAAACATAATTCAACCAACCGTCATACCCCACGCTGTGAACACGCAATGCTTCTAGAACTTCTTGATCTACCTCTAATTCAGCTGTCTCACTTTCCCCTAGTCATTTTCTACTTAGCCAAAGTAACGGGCCTCAGCCATGGTTTTACAAGGCCTTCCTTTCGGAAAGTTCTACCTATATGCAACAGCATACCACTAGTTTCTTCACCACCAAGAGTTTAGGTAGATGATTGGCATCTGCCCTTGCGGTGAAACACAATGGGGAGAGAAAATCCTGTTGGAGATGTTCAGTCATTCCATTTTCTAGACAGGCCAAATCAAAAGAAAAGCAAGCTATAGGATTGTGTACTTGCTCTTACAGAACACCTGCTGCCATCTGACAATGAACTAGCAGAAAATCAGCAAGAATGAGACTTGAGGCAAACAACCTTTGGAAGGGAATAATGGGTTGATAAATAAAGACAACAGTTTCCAGGCTCTTGAGATACTTTAAATGACAGCAAAGGATTTGAGAGCAGAGGCTGAACTGGTGGGGAAGGATTCAAAGAATCCCAAGAAAAACATGACCAAAGAATAAAAGAACCCCAAGAAAAATAGGGGCAACTGACCTGTTAAGGCCTTCAGGAAATCAGTGGCCGCTGATTTAGATAGGCCATTCAAGTTCATTTACTGGTGCACCTTCCACTCCTATTTCACCTGTCAGCATCACAGGGTGAATTGAGACCTTGGAATCAAGATTATTTGGGATTCTGTTCTTAGCTTTAGGAGAGAAGTACAGCAGGTGAAGTACCTGCTACTGATGTGATACCCAGGAACACAGAGTTGACACATTTCATTGAAGTCCAATCACAACTAGCAATACTAAGAGGATAGGATTGGCGCCTTTTCATGACGCTCTTCTTGTTACGCAGCCTGCTCTGATTCTGGTGAAACTTTTTCATTAGCTTCTCTCTAAAAAGGAGAAAAACCAATTAAATGTCCCTCCCTGCTGATGCTAATCGAGTCAGAGGTCTATGAAAGGGCCAAAAATATTCGGAATTCTTCTTAGACAATGGAAATGGAAGCAGAGCTACCAATCTATTTCCTTGCAACATATCCCTAAAACTCATTCCCTTCTATTCATCACTTATGTATAGCCAGCAGTACATTCAGGAAAAGATGAAACTGACTGATGTCAGCAAGGGAAGGACTTGAAAGAACTATTCCCATGAATCATCATATAGACAGTAACTCTAGCATTAAAATCAGAACCCTTTTAGTAAGTATCACTTATGGGAAATTCAGGACTCCTGCACAATGGACCAAGAGGATTAAGCAGAAGCCGTTTATGGTTTACATGATGCACTTACTCATTCTGACTCTCTGCACACGCTAGTCACGCTTTTCTTATTGGTGCCTTTGTCTTGTCCACGCATTCTGCGTGCACCTCTCAGAAGATGTGTTTCCTTACAGTCCAGGTACTTTGCCCCTCCCCCCCCCCCCGCCCCCCCCCCCCCGTTTTGGAGTTCTTGTGGTCTTGGAATTTAGTTTCTCAGCTTTTCCTCTCTTGTTTTAGCAAGGCTTATGTCTTGATGAATTCCAGAGGGCCCTGAGAAAATTCTGAGAAGAACCGTTCCACGCTGGATGGCTGGTGCAGCCCATAGTCTAAGCGGTTCAGATACATTGTCACAATTGCCCCTTCTTCTTGCACCAGCCAGATCTTTTCCAATGTCATTTTTAGCAAGAGGCACACCAGTTTCACCATGCATGGAATAACACAAAGCAATGAAATAATGACTACTGGTAAAAACAAAGCTCCATTTACGAGATCTTTCAACCACCCAGTTCTTTCCCATCCCTCAAACCATTGATGCAAACCCCACTCGTTCCCAGTCAATTTCTTCATATTGTCTTGTACTTGTGTGAGTTTCGTATGAATGGCTGCAGAATGGTCCAAAAGATTCATGCAACATATTCCTTATAAAATTCCTAACACTCGTACCCATGTGCTAGTAACAATAAATCTATTTCACCTCCTATTTGCAGTGTGCTATATCTAATAGGATCTACGTCAGTGAGCACCTGACTTAAAATAGAAGAAGTTACGATAAGTCGTTTGAACATCCAGCACCCCAAATGATTAAAAGCAGCCAAACCTTGAGAAGCAGCGCCATCTAGCGTAAGGAAGAACACAGTTATTCCTGCTGGAACGAGCAAAACTCGACATAATGGTGCCAATCACGTCTTTAGCTAGTGTTCCTCTCTAGGTATTCCCGGAAACGAAAAAGCGGCTTCCTCCAGCAAAACCCATTATGAAGGTAAGAGAGCCCGCCGAAGAGCGGCTTCTGTTAAAAGAATCCGGCTACCGGCACCTACCTTCGGACAGCTGCATATGCCCTTCTTCTGCGTCTCTTGCCGCCTAGACCTTAGCGAAAAGCTTTTCCAGGCATTATCTCAAAAAGGAACTCTGCCAGCACAGCAAGCGTCCTACGACGGTTGTCATGAGGGTACTCGAGTTCTTACCATCTCCTGGAGAAAAGAAAATGTAAGATTGACCAGGAAGTGCTGCAAATGGCTAAGAACGATAGAAAAGAAAGCTGTCCAAGAACTTTTTCCCTACTTATGGTAATGCAAGTTGAAACTGTTGGAAAGTGGTTAGTTATCGTTTTCCCTCAGTTTGAGAGCTGCTCACTTAATCCCAGTGCTGTGCGGCTTCGTTCTTGACTTCTCAGCATCGGCCGAGCTCTCCGGCTGCCGGAGGCGAAGAAGCGGCTTTTTCGCGCCCAGAGCTTTCTGCCGGTCGCGGTGCGCTCCGAACCGCGGCTTCTGCCGAAAGCCGCCGGGGACCGGCACCTACCTTCGGACAGCTGCGTATGCCCGTCTTCTGCGTCTCTTGCCGCCTAGACCTTAGCGAAAAGCTTTTCCAGGCATTATCTCAAAAAGGAACTCTGCCAGCACAGCAAGCGACCCACGACGGTTTTCATGAAGGTACTCGAGTTCTTACCATCTCCTGGAGAAAAGAAAATGTAAGATTGACCAGAGAGTGCTGCATAAGGTTTAGAAGGATGCAAAAGAAAGCTGTCCAAGAACTTTTTCCCTACTTATGGTAATGCAAGTTGAAACTGTTGGAAAGTGGTTAGTTATCGTTTTCCCTCAGTTTCAGAGCTGCTCACTTAATCCCAGTGCTGTGCTTGACTTCTCAGCATCGGCCGAGCTCTCCGGCTGCCGGAGGCGAAGAAGCGGCTTTTTCGCGCCCAGAGCTTTCTGCCGGTCGCGGTGCGCTCCGAACCGCGGCTTCTGCCGAAAGCCGCCGGGGACCGGCACCTACCTTCGGACAGCTGCGTATGCCCGTCTTCTGCGTCTCTTGCCGCCTAGACCTTAGCGAAAAGCTTTTCCAGGCATTTTCTCTAAAAGGAACTCTGCCAGCACAGCAAGCGACCCGCGACGGTTTTCATGAAGGTACTCGAGTTCTTACCATCTCCTGGAGAAAAGAAAATGTAAGATTAGCCAGAGAGTGCTGCATAAGGTTTAGAAGGATGCAAAAGAAAGCTGTCCAAGAACTTTTTCCCTACTTATGGTAATGCAAGTTGAAACTGTTGGAAAGTGGTTAGTTATCGTTTTCCCTCAGTTTCAGAGCTGCTCACTTAATCCCAGTGCTGTGCGGCTTCGTTCTTGACGTCTCAGCATCGGCCGAGCTCTCCGGCTGCCGGAGGCGAAGAAGCGGCTTTTTCGCGCCCAGAGCTTTCTGCCGGTCGCGGTGCGCTCCGAACCGCGGCTTCTGCCGAAAGCCGCCGGGGACCGGCACCTACCTTCGGAGAGCTGCGTATGCCCGTCTTCTGCGTCTCTTGCCGCCTAGACCTTAGCGAAAAGCTTTTCCAGGCATTATCTCAAAAAGGAACTCTGCCAGCACAGCAAGCGACCCGCGACGGTTTTCATGAAGGTACTCGAGTTCTTCCCATCTCCTGGAGAAAAGAAAAAGTAAGATTGACCAGGAAGTGCTGCATAAGGTTTAGAAGGATGCAAAAGAAAGCTGTCCAAGAACTTTTTCCCTACTTGTGGTAATGTAAGTTGAAACTGTTGGAAAGTGGTTAGTTATCGTTTTCCCTCAGTTTCAGAGCTGCTCACTTAATCCCAGTGCTGTGCGGCTTTGTTCTTGACGTCTCAGCATCGGCCGAGCTCTCCGGCTGCCGGAGGCGAAGAAGCGGCTTTTTCGCGCCCAGAGCTTTCTGCCGGTCGCGGTGCGCTCCGAACCGCGGCTTCTGCCGAAAGCCGCCGGGGACCGGCACCTACCTTCGGACAGCTGCGTATGCCCGTCTTCTGCGTCTCTTGCCGCCTAGACCTTAGCGAAAAGCTTTTCCAGGCATTTTCTCAAAAAGGAACTCTGCCAGCACAGCAAGCGACCCGCGACGGTTTTCATGAAGGTACTCGAGTTCTTCCCATCTCCTGGAGAAAAGAAAATGTAAGATTGGCCAGGAAGTGCTGCATAAGGGTTAGAAGGATGCAAAAGAAAGCTGTCCAAGAACTTTTTCCCTACTTATGGTAATGCAAGTTGAAACTGTTGGAAAGTGGTTAGTTATCGTTTTCCCTCAGTTTCAGAGCTGCTCACTTAATCCCAGTGCTGTGCGGCTTCGTTCTTGGACGTCTCAGCATCGGCCGAGCTCTCCGGCTGCCGGAGGCGAAGAAGCGGCTTTTTCGCGCCCAGAGCTTTCTGCCGGTCGCGGTGCGCTCCGAACCGCGGCTTCTGCCGAAAGCCGCCGGGGACCGGCACCTACCTTCGGACAGCTGCGTATGCCCGTCTTCTGCGTCTCTTGCCGCCTAGACCTTAGCGAAAAGCTTTTCCAGGCATTTTCTCAAAAAGGAACTCTGCCAGCACAGCAAGCGACCCGCGACGGTTTTCATGAAGGTACTCGAGTTCTTCCCATCTCCTGGAGAAAAGAAAATGTAAGATTGGCCAGGGAGTGCTGCATAAGGTTTAGAAGGATGCAAAAGAAATTTTTCCAAGAACTTTTTTTCAGCTTATGGTAATGAGCTATACTGGAGGCTCAGACCATTCTTCTTCTTGGAATTGGTGAAGGATGCACAAGCACTGCTGATTGTGCTTCGTTGTGGTACAGGTAATAAATAGTTGATTGTTTTAATAAAAGCACACTTGAAATGCTAAGAGACAAATTTTAAAGCATAATTAATTGGAGAAAGATTCCTAAACTTGTGGCCGGTTTCCCCAACCCATCTATTGATTGCAAACGACATTCCTTGCTGTTGTTCTGGTGCATGAACCAAAGCCCAGTGATGTCTACTACTTAAGAAAGAGGTTCTACCTTCTTACTAGAATATGTTCTTACCCTTTTAAAACACTACCCCGAACATTAAGAACAAGAGATTACCTGATGAAGTAATGAAGTGCTTTGGTTGAAAGTAAATTGCATTTGAAGGAAACGGGTTTGGGGGCGAGCACAGGAAGATCTCCGAAGTAGAGTGCCAGCTTAGTTCTCTGCTTCAGAGATAAGTGAAGCAATTCAGGAATGTCTTTCCGTGAAAATAGTTTACAGATCTTTCTGCACAACAGGTAACCACCAGCATCAGAAATGTGTGCAAATAACAGACTACTCACTACAAGGTTGTCATCCATGAGTGGTAAGGCAACTCAGACTCATAGCAGTGGTTTTGCTCTTGTGCCTCATAGAATAGACAGAAAAGAATGCGGAAAACTAATTTTTCCATCTAGTTTCTTTCAGTATTGGTTCCAGGACTATTTTCCTACCCTCAGGAGACAGCAAAAACTGTCAACAACTGAAATGCTTCAGAACTTGAAATGATCTGAATGGCAAATATTTCTCCTCAAATAAAATTTAAAACGTAAGTCATAACGGTAAAACAGATCGAGCTATTTAAAGATGAATGTTCTAGACTTACTAAAACATTCCCAGAGATAACTATTGTGTCCTAAATCTGTTTAAAAGTCCAGAGTTCCTGGTAAAAAAACTTCTATGCAGATGAGGTAGCTACATGATAGTCTCTTTCCAGCTTAATTATACTCTTCACTCTCACCACCTCTACCAGTTGATTTTCGTAAGTTCTTAGAAAACAGTACTTTAACTTTTTTAGTTCTATGAAAAAAAATGACAGTGACAAGAGTTCTTTGCACTGCCTGTTTTTTGAGAAGCCTGACCATCAAGCCTTAGGAACTTGATCATGAGTTTTATTTCATCTCAAAGTAAATTTTAAGGGCGTGGCAGAGAGAATGGGAGCCTCATGCAAAACAGTTTAGGCTTCTAATTCTTGTATTGTCCTACTTACCTACGACAAGAACTGGAAAGAGGATAGATTCGAGTTAGCAGCTGTTAAACATTTGCACATACTCTTCCGCTAAAGGAGAGGTCAAGGATGGTTTTCTGGCCCTCCCTCCACAAGCTGCAGCTTCCTTCAAGGCACTTTCACCTGTTGTGGCATGGAGCTTTCCAGCAGCTGCACTGTAGGTATGTGTTCCTCCATGGTTCTCTAGGGACTGCTGGGAGACAACCTGCTTCACTAGGATATCTCCAGGGACTGCAGGGGATTCTTTGCTCTGTCAACTGGAACACCTCCTCCTCCTTGTCTTACTGTAGTATCACGGAGCTGCTTCCCATACTGGTTTTTCCCCTCACTTGCCACTGCCCATTCATATGTTTTGTGCTTTTGACAATATATTCTCACAGAGACTGATGGGCTCAGTTGCAAAAATGTGTCTTGCTAGAAAATGACATGCTCTACAAAACCATGATTTTATAGAAAAGAATAGTGGAAGTACAAATATACTGCTAAAGGTCCGGAAACTTGACAGTGCTTCATTGTAATACATCCCCTGATTTTGCCTTCTTTCTCCTTAAGATCTGGAAAGAATACTGGGCAGGAGACAGTGTTGTTTCAAGGAAAAGACTTTTTTAGGATTCTAGGGTGCATCTTCAACTTTCTTGAGAAAATTGAGAAAAGGCCCTTTGTCTTTTGTGATAAATATCATTAGGCAGTAGGGACAAATTCTGACCAACAAGAGCAGGTCAAAATCTGGTGAGATCAAGCAATATACCTTGAGTGGCCAGGACAGAATCATAGAGTGGTAGAATCAGTTGAATTGGAAGGGGCCCGTCAGGAGCATCAAGTCCAACTTCTGGCCCTGCATGGGACCTTCCTCAAGAATCACACCAGATGCCTGAGAGCAATGTCCCAAAGGTTCTTGAACTCAAGATAGGTGTGATGCTGTGAGCACACCCTGGAGAGACTCTTCCAGTGCCCAGCCATCCTCTGGTTAAAAAACTTTTTCCTGATACCGGACCTGAGCCTCCCCTGACTCAGCTGCATGCTATTTCCTCCAGTTCTGTCCTTGTAAACCTCATTGGAGAACTTTCCGATACCTTCATGTCTTTTTTCATTGTGGTACCCAAAACTGCCCCCAAGCACTCAAGGTGAGGCCGCCCCAGAACACAGCAGAGCAGGGCAGAGCAGAGCAGGACAATGCCCTCTCTTGCCCAGCTGGTGATACTGTGCCTGATGCACCCCAGGACAGGCTTGGCCCTCCTGGCTGCCAGGGCACTGCTGATACCCATTTAGCTTGCCATTGGCCAGGAGCCTGGCTTCCTTTCAGCCTCTGGCTCCCTAGTCTATACACACACACAGAACAGGATTGCCCTGTCCCAGGTGCTGAATCCAGCACTTGCCATCGCACAACTCCCTAAGGTTGGGGATTGCCTGTGGGAATCCTTGGAAACAGAGGATTTTGGGAAAGCTGCAAAAGGCAGGCCTCAGAGACAGCAGAACTGTGCTTGGAGCTAAGCAGTAGTCATAAGGTTTGTCAGCAGAAAAATGATAGAAGAAGTAGAGAAGTAAGGACAAATAGAACAATGGCCTGTGTATTAAAGCTTGACATGAAGAACTCCCTAAGCTACAGCAAAGTAGATCTAGCCAGATCTTAGGAAGTTCTAAGCTTAATAATGGAGCTCTGTGCATTCTATCTTAAGGCTTACAAGCAGGTCTTTTATTCAAAAGAAGCAAGCGTTCTTTGAACCAAAGTTCTGTGTGCTTCTAGGGATCGGAAAGAACTAGTGTCAATATGCTTTTGCTTTGTGGGATTGGTCAAAAAGCTTTTCAAGTAAGTTGTAACATGATGTTCTTTTTCTGCTGCTGGGGACGTGAGCTGCTGGCATCTTCCCACTGTCATAACCATGTCATGAGACTGATGCTGGAAAATACAACAGCTTGGGACGCCTTCCCCAGCAGTCCCGCCCCTTTCGTGATTTGTGCATAGACTCCCGGCCAGCCATAATTGCCCATCTCTCTTATTTGTCAAGATCTCTCTGCAGTGTCTCACTGGCCTCAAGGGAGTTAGTTGACAGCTCCTCCCAATGTAGCGTCTCTGGCAAACTTGCTTAATATTCCTTCAAGTGCCGAGTCCAAGTGCTTCAAAAGATGTTGAAGAGAACTGGCCCAAGGACGATACTGTCTTAGCCACTGAAATTAGCGCTTCATGCTTCTTCTTGCTCCTTAGTGCAGAAATCACAACAAATATCTTCTTTGTTTCTTTTCTATCCATGCAGATATCTTTGCTTATGCTCATGCTTTTTATCCCAACAGCAGCTGACACGACATTTACATACAGAGCAAGAGCACGCTTTTCCTGCTGTTACTAGACTTAACAATTTTGCAATCTGTCAATCAGATACCTTTGCAACTGAAGTCAGACCTTCAGCATTTCTCATCAAAAGAGTAGAATGTCCTCAGAAGTAGAGAAAACTTTGCTGCATACTCTGTAAGCCTGCAGAATAGATCATAAGGAGTTAGCATCACAATCATTTCAGCACTGACCCTATACTTGAGCAGGGAAAAAACTTCAAAGAACAGCTAATTAATGCAGCAACATAATCTAAGGAATAAAACAACTAGGATCTTCCAAACTGGTCCCTGCGGTAGAAATGTACTTGTAAGAATACAGAAGGTAAAAGATATGGTTTGGAAAGGCTACATCCTTGCTAAGCTAAATTGGATCTCATCCTGTAGATGAAAGATCAAGAAGCTCAAAGTGGAGCTAGAGAGACATGTCCAGATCATGAGATAGAGCAAAGCATTTTTCAAGAGAATTAGGCATTTTGGTGGACTGGGCAGTTAGGTTAAATCTGCCACACTTACTCACTTTTGGGGACTGAATTGTGGAGTGCTAAACCATATCTGCTGCTCTAGAAAGTAAAAGAGACACATCCAAATGGTATGGCTAGTGTGAAGACTCTCACTCTCTATTGCTAAACATTTCATAAGCTATTAACCGGTCATAGGAACAAAATGAAATAAAGCCATTATACCATCTTGGAATTGAAAAATATGTTCAAAATATTTTTTTCCTTCTGTTTTCTTCCTCTTTTTTTTTTTTTTTTTTTTTTTTTTTTTTTTAATCCCAGAAGATATGATTCATAATTTCAACCATTCTGGAATGCTTTCAATAGATGAAGCCAGCATAGTATTTTTCTAACAGGCTCTTGCCCCTTACCTTCTTCATTACTGTTTTGGAATATACTCCACAGTCATTTGATCTCAGTCAGTTTTTTATCTCTCTCCCCCCAAGACAAATTTTAAAGGACTACCTAACCACTAAAAATCATCATTTCTCTGGTTTCTCAAAGCTTTTTGAGAAAGTTGTTTTGTTTTGGTTTTTTCATATTGCATCATTCCTAATGTCTTCAGACCTACTACAAGTGGAAGTTCAAATAAATCTTACCTTAAAGAGACTGTGAAAGATAACAAACTGCCAGTCTTGGTATTTGTATTTTTCTAAATCCTTTTGATTTCAAGGTTGCCTTCCTGAATGCGCAGTTTAATTAGAAAACATTGTGTTTCTAAAGGAGACCCAGTTCAATTGCTTCTGCAAGTTCACCTTCATTTTGTAGGATTGTACTTCAAGAAATCTTGTTTCATTCAAACATTAAAAGAATAGATTTGACATCATATGTGACCCTTTCATCTCTCTCATCTGTATTTCATTGCGTGAGTTTCACAGTTGCCTCCAAGAAGATTCCTTTCAATTCGCATAGCATGTTATCTGAAGATCTGTCTGCTTTCTTCACTTGCTTGAATGGGAAGACATGGGAAATACATTCTGAAGGTTATCTTTTATAGTCTACTTTTACCTACCAGTGTGCTTCTATTGACTAGAACCAATTTCAGCTGGAAAGAACATATTGTTCTGATCTGCTCATACCAAGGGGGGATGATGTTTTCTTAACTGATCTCGGAGGGCAAAAGACAAGATGGAAAAGGGATTGCAGTATCACTCCAAACAAATGCACCTTTCTAGAATGACCACAGCAAATGCCTTCAAGGAATTAGGGAGAGGAAAAGAATAGAAAAGAGGGGGAGAAAGAGAGAGGGAGTATAGCTACCAAATGGAGAGAGATGAAGTCCTCGCAGCCCAGCCAATGGAGTTCTCCTAGGGGAGATCTCAAAGTCCTGGTTATCTCAAGGTTCTATTCTAGTCCATTGCTGAGGGGGGAAACAGATCTAGAAATGGCTGAGGGGGAGCAGATACAATAAAGAGCAAGTCTATTGAAATTGCTGAGGGGAAAATGGTATTGAAGACGGGTACAGACAGTCCATGTTCTCAGCAGGAGAAGTCAATATCAATATCAGCAGTGAGTGGGAGCTATTGTTTCAGGACTGGTTTCTATAGGAAACCAGTCTAGGTCCCGCGAACACATCTGCAGGCAACACTTAGCAGGCATCCTGCTTCAGTCAGGCCAGTAGCCCTGGATCAGAATTACGGGCGTCTCAGCCTCAGTCCTTGGGAGGGGGGCTTCAATCTGCGTCCCTCACGGTGGTAGTGGAGCAGATGAAGGATTTTCCATGGGGCGGCTACCACAGTTGCCCCAGCAAGTTCATCTGACCAAGAGGTGGGAAAATTCCTGGGCTGGTGTCGCGAAGCACGTGCAGGCCCATAGGTCGCCTCGCCCCTTGGCAGGCCCTGCTAGAAGCAGTCACTGTAGACACAGCTGCCAACAATCACTTGGCAGGCCAGAATTCTGCTCAGGGGCCTCAGGATTTCTGGCATTCCTCTCTGACCGGCATGCCAGCATTCCAGTCAGGGTCCTCAGGGTCCCGATGTCTGTCCTGGGGACGGTCGTGAGGCAAATGAGGGGAACTTCGGACTGTCTTTCACATGGATCAGAAAATCAGTTTACTAAAATGGCCAAAAAAGAATGTGTAACATTTAGAATTGAGGAAAAAAACAAAAACAAAACCAAACCCAAAGCATTGGAGCAATATCATTCTAGAGAATGCCATGTATCTATGAAAAGTACAAAAAACTTCTGTTTTCAAATGCACTTACAAATCACCTTTTTGCATCTGTTTTGGGTTTTTTTTTTTTTTTTTTTGTTTTGTTTTTTTTGTTTGAAAGCTCTGGCACTTATCTGATTCTTTTTTGAGCTAGTTCAGCTCATTAATCTGGTAAGAAAGCAGCTAAAAGTAAAGAGAAAAACCTATGGGGACCAGGATGCCACTTCAGCCACGTTGTCGTGAAGCATTAGGTCAGCCTTCTGTGTTGTAGAAATATCTCTGTCCTAGATGAAAATCAATGCATAGCACTATCTTCTTTTAAACTTTGTCCTTGCTACTGGGTTCCTGAATGATCAAGATGCTTTCAAACCAAACAACAGCCAGCCCTCTGAGATACTCCCCAAAGTATTGCGATGGAATAACTTGATCAGGAGGAAGAGCTTGCTATGCAGAACCTGAATATGAGGTCAAGAATGCTTTGTTGTGGATTACCATAGTTTGGGATTGTTTATCTCTTACCCCACCATGTAGGTCTAGGAAAAAATTAGGTAGCCACAAGGCTTTTACAGCTGTTCTTGTATTTTGGGATAGTAAGGATTTAGGGGAGTAAACAAAACTGTGGTGAGTTTTCCTATTGACTTGATTGCTCTGTCACTTTGAATTAACTGCTTTGCATGTCAGCTAACCCATCAGCATCAATGAAAAGAATATTTTCTTCCTTCCTGCACAAAGGATGTTTCATGATGCCTGTGATGTCAGGGACTTAAAAACGAAGACCATTGTGATTGAAAGGAAGCACTGGCATGCCACAAGGTAACTGTAGTGAGCTGTGTTTCCTCCTCAGCTTCACTGTGAGAGTAGAATTTTAATGAGCAGTTCCAAAACTTGGTCTTAGCATAGTCTGGTGACATATCTCAAAGGAGCAGTGTCCTAGGGTGACTTTATGATGCTTGTATCCCCAGTCATCTGTTCTCTTAATGCTGGATATGATATTCTCTGCCTTCAAGACTGGTTCTGAGAGCAAAGGTGGGGAGAAGAAGAAGCACCGAGTTTCTTATCAGAGGCTGCACTCCTTAAAAAGCAACACTCTTCCACATTCTGCGCTGCACTGTGTTGTCTGGGCACTGACGGAGCAGAACAGAGCACGCATTTGCTTTTTAGTTGGTTTAGCTGGCTGAGGCAGAGTTTTCCCTGGACTGGTTTTTTTTTTTCTTTCCCTTTTCTTGGAACGTTTCGAATCTGCTCCGGACTGGGACCTGGGAAGCACTGGGAACTTGCACTTTGTGGCCTACTGGGGCCTACCCTGGGCAGCAGCCTTCCCCATTGCCGGAGGCATTGATAACAGAGTGAGCACCCACAGGAGAGACTTTCTGATTTGTCGTCTCTTCAGTGCGGCAAATGAGTTTTGTCATCTGGTATTGTTCATTTTTTTGTGCTGGGAAGTGCTTTGCCTGTTAAAGAAACAGCTTTTTCCCACTTCTCTCCCCAAACCAGTTGAAGGGAGCGGCTGTGTGGGTGGGCTTTCGGTGGGGGGGAGGGGGCAGTGGCCCTTTGTGAGGTTTTCTGCCAAATTTAGCCCTAAACCAGGACAATCAGGATGTGCGACTTAGAGAATGGTGGTTGGAACTTTGGTTGGAAAAGACCTTTAAGAACACTGAGTCTAAATGGAATTAGCAAATGCAACCATCAAGAAATGCTTTGCTGTTTGAAGAGAACGTGATTTATCTGGTAAGCTTTGCAAGTATTTGTGTCATCACAAGCACACATGACCAATGCATTAGATGGGAATATAATAAGAAACCTGTGCAGATCAACAGAATGATTCTCAGGGTAGGATATTTGCATGTTTCATCTGTCTTCCTGACTTCTTCAAATGAATTCTTTTTAGAAAGTAATGATTGGAATTGTTACTCTTTTGACAGTTCTGAGTGTATTACTGACCTTTTTGGCATATGAATGCCAAACGGGTTAATTCACCTCGTTTTTCAGATAAAGACCGAGATTTAGTGTTGCTTCAGCTGGGGGCAGAAACATTGAAATCCTCCCGCCTCCTTCTTAGTACCTAATTTCTATTACAAAATCAGTGCACAATCTTGTCCCTTAAGGTCCACTTAGCTCAGTTTATACCAACAGGGTGACATTAGCAGGGCTCACATGATGCTGCACACAGAAGCCCTCAGTGTGCAGCTCTAGCAGACAGTAATTCCATGCAGTTGGACAATCCCAGTGCTGACTTTGGATCACCAGAAGCGTTCTTAGTAGAACGAGACAGATTTAATGGAGAGGTCTCTGCAGGAAGTGGCCTGAAGAAGACAGCAGAAATCCCAGCTGTGTGTTTGTAGAAATCAGTTGAAGGCCATTTACAGAAAAAAGATCTTTAAGTCTAGCTAGCTTTTTCTGCAGATTATTTGTAAACTATATGCATGAGATGGACAGTTTCACTGAGCAACTGAAATACAGCTGCATTTAAGGGGATTGAATCAGGGTTGGGAAGCAGTGAAATAAAGCTTTTCAGGAATACCGGACATCCAAGTCCCGCCAAAATTGATCCGTTTTTTATGTCCAGATGCTTTTGAAAATAATGGGTGACCATTTGGCTACCTCATCGTTTTAATCAGAAATACAAAGAAAATTTTAAACTCACATTTTTTATAGCTTGAATATTTTTCTTTGTTTATTTCCTACTTTCCAATTCAGTTCTACAAATCATATGATTAGGTAATGAGAACTCATGCTGTATAAAAATATTTAATGCTATACTTCCAAGTTAAGGCCATGTATTTCCTGGAACTGTTTCAAAAAAAAAAAAAAAATCCTGTCTGGATTCTTTCTTCCCCACGCTCATTATTAGATGAAAATCATTTCAATATTCTATTTTGACTTTAGATGGTGCAAGATTATATTCAGAAATTCAAGCCTCTACTGTTAGGTTGTTTACATGGTTTTCTGGCCCTTCTAACTTTGTGCAACCACTCTTTGCAGCTATATATTTTTGCAGTAAGGCATCCCAGGGGTCTGTGAGAAGTTTTAATGTCAAGCAGAACTAACATGTAAACTACACGTGACATACTCGACATACTTCACCTCAGAAAGTTCAGTATGCTTAGACGGGATGAAATACGAAAGAAATAGACTTAACACAATATTTCTAAATCTTGGAAATCTATTACCTGAACTTTGAGTCCGTTTGCAGGACTCTGTAGAAATGCAAACGTGAAGTCCAAGGAGTAGAGCAGAAGGCATATTGGGCAGGGGGACAGAAGATTGCTTTGAAGGATGATGTAAGCAAGATTGCATCCTAGAAAGATAGCAGCTGCTTCTGCTGGTGCCAACATCGAGAATTTGTGCCACTGGCCTAGTTTTCTGGGGACTTTTGACCTGCACGCTCTTGAGGGCTTGCAGACACGAATTAATCTGTCCTTTGATCTTTTCTTTCATTTGAACGTCTAGGACCTGTTTTGGTCTTGTGTACGGTACTGTATCGTGTTATAAACAGACATGTTTCCACTGTTTGAAAGCTGGAGTTGAAAGTTAGGTTGCAATTATGAGTTGGCTGTCAAAAGAATTAATTTTCTGCTTTAAGCAAAATATCAAGAGAGACATTCAATCCACTCCTGTGATACAGATTCATTTTGAATTTACAGGGTAATTTGCATTAGTGGTTGTACTGCATGAGCAATAAATATGACTTGCTTGGTTTCTAATGATGATAATAGTTCTCTTTGTATTACTATAAGAATTGAATCCACCATCATTCTTTTCCTGTTATTATTATGCTGTAAAGGAGAAACTCTTTTGCATTAACCAAGGAGTAAAATGCATGCATTTAGCATCATTCTTGCAGGTAGTCCTCAATTCTGAAAAGACCTCTCAGAAGCTGTATCAAATGGGAAAGCTAGACGGATGGCAGAATGCAGAAGCTGCCATTTAGGATCGAGTACAAAATGACACCCAAGAAATTCTTCATGGATGCTGCATAAGTACAAAGACGCCATTATTTCAAGGTGAAAAAGAGTCAATGAATAAAAAACGATGCTAATCAAGACACTAGAGTACCAAGCGTGCGACAAGGCTTTTTTGTAATGAACATCATGCCCAGCATGAAAAAGTACTCTTTTTATTGTAGATCGTTTAAAAGTGCACAACAGTTTGGAAAAAAGTGCTTTTCTTTTTTCTAGTAATAAGAACTCTGTATCATTCTAAGAGATACTGGACACAGGTTTTTGAAAACAATGTTCTTTTAAAGGTTAATTCTATTCATAAATACTTCACAGGAAAACATTTGATCTGCTGTTCATCCTGAAGACTCTTAAAGGAAAATGTTTTGGTTGCGGTCTCTTCTCACTAGTTCAGGAGCTCAGTCTTACCAGCATTCTAATGCTTTTTTATGTTCCTGATGGCACGGCTTAGACATCCTTGACTCCGTTACCGTCATGATTTCCATATCAAGTGATGAGAATTTTTCTTCATGATTGGTGAAGTGTCATAACATTCATGTCAAGTCAATTTGAAGTTTTTTTTTCCAAAGGAATCTCTTCCTTCCTAATGAAAACCTTTTGAAATAGCAAACCTACTCCGTTTTTCAGAAAGTGATATAATACACCTGTAGAGTACAATGTCCTCGGAGTTGTTTTTTCAGCAGAAGAAGAAAACTGCTGTTTTCTTCTTCTTCTATCACCTTAGACTTACTTTATTCAAAACCTTTTTAAACCTTTGAATTTCTATTTTTATAGCTAATTCCTTTCACAGTGGGCTATAGCATATGTATTTTGAAAGGCCATTTGTACATATTCAAAGGGCTTACTTCTATTCTACTAAGAAATGGCTGTACTTCTAGTAGGGAAACTTCAAGGTCCAGTAAGATTTTATCTTGTACAAAATTTAAGAAACTCTAACTCTTAAAAATGATACCAGAAAATGACGTCTGTAAGACTGTGGCAGGAGGCTTTTTCCAGAACAATGTGCAGTTCTTCCCAATTCTATTTTTCCCTCCCATTACTTTGTACACAAAGATTTTTACACAGTCTTCTAACAGTGGCATGTTACTACTGGGCTAGAGTATTGCCCTGCCAGCATTGGAATTGACTGGAATGCAGCTGTGTTCCAATTTGCTGATGGGACAAGGGTTTTTTTGCTGAACACACTTTAGCAAGCAAGAGGGCTTCTTGGTCTTTAGAAGCTGAGTCCCAGAAAAAGATGAATGAGGTGGTGACGTGCCTCGTGTTTTGAAGAGAGATCAAAAAGTTATTGCTGGGGTCACCTCCCTTTTGGTACGGAAAGCACACAGAGGGCTTTGAAGCAGCACTTTCACCCTCTTTGCATTCACTAGTAAATCTGAGACAGAGCTTGGCCCAAGGTTTGTGCAAAAATACTCTTTTGATGCAACTGTTCACCAGACAATATCTCTGGGAAAATGTGCAGGGGCAGAAAGCAAGCCCTTCCTGGGAAATCTACTGAAATGGTTCAGAAGTTATTCCCACTCACTCTTGCTAACCTCTGCTGTCTAGCTGTCGGATATGCTTGGGACCATGTTGAAATAATTCTAAACAGTGTACTGAGGCTGCAATATTGAGTAAACATAGGTATTTTCCATAGGTGTCAGGGAAAAATATTTCTATTGGTAAAAATGAGTTCCATAGAAAACAAGAAGAGCATGGTAGAAAAAAAATCACATCAATAGAATGAAGATGCCCAGAATTCTTCTTTTGAAGTTACACAGAGTCAATATTTTCTAAATAAGGTTGTGAAACTTATGAAGAAGTAAGAGTACATTCCACCTGACTGGTGCACAAGTTCATGTTTCCAACTTACAAAAAACATATTATTAAAAGAAAAATGTTCCACCTTGTGGAAAAGTAGCCCATTCGTAATTGTATCAAAGGTAGGATTAGATCAAGTATTCCTACAAGACAGTAGTAGTACTAGGAAAAGCCTTTTGGCATCTATCTGACTACAGGAAACTTGAGCAAGCAGAAGTGTCTTTCCCTGCTGCAAGCTGTACTTCCGATTTGCTACTGCTGCTTAAACATTGTTCAAAGAAAACTTGTCAAAATAAAACTAGTGTATACAAGCAACTGGAACTATCCATTGCGTTCCAGCCAATTTGAACTAGAAAATATCGGACACACACTCCAGTTGAATATTCTAATGCATAGATGGAGTATACCAGCACTAAGAAATGGGAACGCTGGAGAAAGGAGCAAATGCAGATGAATTTCAGAGAAGGAAATTATTGGAGAGCTAACTGCAGTCCCTCGACTTTACAAGAAATGATGTCCAGTAAATCCCAACCTGACACATAAAGAACTCCGTTTTGAAATGGGCTGCATCTATGGTCCTCTGTTCTTCCTAGATGAAGGAACTGTGTTTTGAATCAATCTTCCAAGTGGTATGGCTAAAGACCTTGGATACCTCAAATTTTTTTTTTTTTTTCCAGAAGCAACTGTCTCAAAACCTCTCTAAACTGACTTTTCCCCTTACGATGCCATCTTTTAAAAGAGCACCTTTTCATTTAACAGGGTATTCCAAACATCATTTCCAAATTTAGACTAAAAGTAACACTCTTTCTAGTTATCTTTGGGTTTTTTGCAGCTTCCTGCCAACATAGGCAGCAAGGAAGAGAACCGACGGCAGCTCTTTCTGGAGCATCTTGAACAAATGCCCTTGCTTATGTTCAAATCTTTCACTTCTCCAAAATCCCTAACGAGGAAGAAAAGGTTGTGAAGGCATTACTAGTAGTATTAGATGGCAATGGATGGGTCAAATAGAATTTGTATCACATAGATGATACTGGCAAACAGCAAATGAAGGGGTTTCTTTCAGCTCTCAGACTGATGTTACATCTCAGTAATTTATTAAAAAGATAACAAGAAGGATATTTTTTAACAGTGAACTTAATTACACCCCTACCCATGGACATCTGAATCTTAGGAATAGACAGTGTCTGATTTAGAAAAAAAGAAAGAATGACCACAGTTTAAAGAAGCATATGATCATGAACACTTTGCTGATGGAACGTAGCCTATTCCTTGGCTGAAATGAAGCAGGTAGACAGGACATAGGAAGTATCGTTTTGTGGATCAAACATTTATTTTCTAAAGTGATGCTTACAGATGGTGAACTCACCAACTTCGATATTGCACAGTAGATAAGAGTACCTAACTTGCGCCATCAAGTTATCCCTTGGAATCACCATCCAAGGGCATTTTCCCCTGCCTCTGTGAAAATGTGCCTACCTTTTTCACAACACTTTTGCAGCAGCATTCTTAGGCCTGATCAGCTGGTATGGAGGGTGAATGATCAGCAGCAAGGTGACTGGCCAGGGTCATTTGCTTCAATGGATTTTGATCTACTGGATATTTTGAAGACCTGCTTCAGCCCTGTTGGTCAAACACAGCCTTCAAACGGTGCTAAACAATTGTTTGGGCTGTGGACCACATGAAAAAATACCTTCTGGTGCCTTTACTGGGCCATATGCTCTTGATTCTCTCCCTCAACTTCTCCATCACCTCTCATCTCTTTCACATGAGCTATGTTCAAGGTCCACAGGATACTTTTCACAGAATCTTCAGGCCTGATGCAGTAGGAATGATGAACAAATGCAGCTGGGATGAATTTTCCAGTTTGGATAAAACCTCTTGTGCACACAAATCCCCCTATGCCCAGAAAAACCTTCACTAAGCACTCGTGTTCTACCTAAACCGCAGTTTAGTCTGAAAGAAAAGCTTTGGTCTGAGAGTATCTGAGAGATTTGCATGAAGCACAGATATCTGACCTATGCAATTTTGAAGATCAGAGCTAAAAGAAAATGGCAAGAAGTTTTTAATTTTGCCGGTTTTAATTTTCAATTCCATGCACTTTTTCAAAAAGTGTCAATCTCAAATGGCCATCAACATATTTCAGTCGTCTGGAAGTTAGTATTCATATCAAATGTGTTTCAAATCAATAGAATTTCAAACCTTTCCTCAAAGTTTATATACCTAGATTTAGTATTTCTGATCTCTATTAGATGAAAGGAAGACATTTTTTGCTGTTGGGGTGCTGGAACGCTGCTTCGGGTTGCCCAGAGAAGTTGTGGATGTCCCATCCCTGAACGTATTCAAGTCAGCTTGGATGGGGCTTTGAACAGCAACGAATGCGACCCTTGATGGTAGATAAACAAAGCTTGAATATAGAAGAGACTCAGATTGAGGTATACGAACAAATTTTCTCTCAGCTCTTGGGGTAAATTCAAAGTTGTACAAAATTGCATTTCTCTGTGATTTTCACTACTGTAACAGAAAGCTTCATGAAAACTGTGCAGAAGATATCAACTTTTAAAAGCGATAAGAACTACAACATCAAACACATGGGATGGGTTTCAACATGGGACACTCTCTGAGAGAAAATCTCTGTATTTCGACACTTCATGCCAATCATTAGGATTTCAAGGAGTGCCAAAGAAGGCGGCAAAATATCCTTCAGGACATTATTTACTGTAGTTCAGCCTGGCCATTAGTTGGAATTAGTGTTTGAACTAATGTAGACATACCACACACACTTTCCATGCACTGAAAACTTACTGTTTACAATGAATAAGCAATGAGGATCAAAATTGATTGAAAGCATCTTAAAAATGTCAAGTATTTCACTGTAAATGATCTATGATCAAAATACTTATTCCTCCTTAGTGAGGGACAAATAAATTCTTCCATAGCATGATGGTTAAAAATTGTCTAAACCAATGTTTTCTTCTGAAAAGACATCATCTAATTTTTTCTATTTTTAGAAGAAAATATTTCTAGACATAGAACAAAGGAATTTTAAAGGAACAAATGGAAGGAAAATATTCTGCAAACAGAATTCAATGAAAACCTGTGTTTTAAATATGAGGTAGATATTCAACAGAGTTTTTGTACCAGATATTTGAAATAGTGTACCGGCTATTTTGTCCACAAAGAGAGCTATTTAGCATTTCAGTCTTTTCCAAGGTGTTCATGATCTGCTATGCTGATCTCTGTGCATGCCTAGGTGTGTGCGGAAGGTGGGGCCATGTGAAGGGGAGTGTCTATGTTTGCTTAGCACTCGGAGAGGCAGATTCATGCCTCAGCTCCATCATTTCTTTTAGAAACTTCCCAGAGAGTGGATATGAAGTTTCATATCCAAAAGAGATCAATTCCCAAGTCATCCATTTTACTCTACCTTGTAAATCACATGCTTTGTTGCATATTTTATCAAATATACTTTCAAGCCGCGTGGAGGAAGGAGAATGTGGAGAATCCCTCCAATGTCTTGCAACTTGTACGCAAATAGATTTTCAAGAAAATCATCATTTCTCTTTTAAATACATCTGGGACAGGCATGATGGTGGCGTCAATCTGTTGAAGTTTTTGTTGCTGGGGGAAGTTGTACGAAGGGACTGGTTTTTACATTGACCAGTTACTGAATCAAGTGCATGAACACATTTGAAATTCCACTGGGGTTTCCTTTTTCTAGCAGACTACTTCTAGAACTAGCTAGCAGACTCAAGATGACTCTTTTTCTCTGTTTTTGTTTCTTTCCTATTTTCTTGCTTTCTCTGCAACTGTCTACACAATTTTAGGACTTTTTTCCCAACTCAAATTGTTTCATAGACAGATAATTCAGATACGCTTTTTACAAGGAATGTTTTAAATCTTTGTTAGAATTAAGAAAGTTAAGGACATAGGTCTTTTTCTTCCCTTATGAAAATTGCAATGAAAGAGTTCAATAAAGACCAACTCCTTTTTATTTATTTGGAATACAAGTCGATAATTCCCATACAGTAATTCATTGGTGGACCAATATTTGCCATTCTGATGTAAGTTGTCACTTCTTAACAATATGCCTTCTGTGACTACGTTGACAACACTTTTGGTAAAGATCCTAACTGGTCTTAGACACGCATAGGGAGAAATTTGCTCTGCCAGTGTCAGTCTTAAGCATGCGTCTCAGAGGATCTTTCTAGAGCTGGGGAATTTTCCCATGAAAGGGATTCAGTTATGGAAGAGACAGGTTTCCTGGAGTTTTACATTCTTCTTGAACACTACTTAAGGAACTTAAATCCCATGTCCATTTGGATCTCACTCTGCACAGAGCTTTGTCATGCCAGTCCTTGAAATGCATCTCTAAGAGAATTCACTAGCACAGAATGAATGAGGGTGGAAGGGCTCTGTGCGGCTCCCCAAGTCCCATCCCCCTGCTTCAACCAGGATACCTAGAGCCTGTTGCCCAGGATTATATCTGGGCCTACTTTTAATGTCTTCAATGATCCAGACTCCACCATCTTTCTGGACACTCTGTGCCATGGTTCAGTCACCGTCACGGTAAAAAATAATTTTGTGATGCTCAGAGGCAATCTCCTGTATTGCAGTGTGTGCCCACTGCCTCTTGTCTTTTCACTGAGCATCATTGAAAAGACACTGGTTCCCTGCTCTTTGCACTATTCCTTCCCGTAGGTATGTGTGCTGCCATGTAGATAAACGTCCAAAACTTCCCTGAAGCCCAGGCAGATGATATTCTCTTCATCTACCAGGCAAGTTCATTCACCGGAGGAGTTTAAAAAGTCGTCAAGCACCAATTTCCCCTGGTAAATCCATGCTGACTACATTTGTTCTGTCCTCCTTCGTGTGCCTGGCAATGCTTTCCAGGAATAGCTACTCCATCAACTTCCTGGGGATCCAAATGAGGCTGGCTGGCTTGTACTTTTCTGAGTCCTCCTGGTTGCCTTTTTTGAAGATGGGTGACATTTGCTTTCATCCAGTCTTTGGGCACTTTCCTCAGTCACCATGGTCCATCCAACATGATCAGGAGTGGCCTCAGAATAACATCTGCCAACACCCTTGAGACCTGTGCATCCATCTCAACAAGGCCTGTGGACTTTATGGAATACTTCCCAATTCAGTGACTATGCCCATAAAAATTTGCATGGGATAAGAGGCCATTTTAACAGGTACCTGAAGAGTGAGTGAAAAGCTATGGAAGCAATCCAAAAGGACAAAGACTAGAGTTCCCTTTGAAGACAAAGCATCCCATCATGGAGCTGAGCAGCTTTAGATCCAGGTAAGCTTCCTCTCTGAAAGGATGCAGAAGACATGATTTTACCTAATCCAGTAATAAAATGTGTTGACCATTCACTTGCAATACAAAAAATTCAATGATTTCCAAAATTATTGCCTCCTAACTAGACAATAATATACTGGCTGGGTATTCCCCTAACAGATGAGAGCACCTGCTTGATGTCTTTTATGCGTGCAGACTATTTGAAGTAGGTCATTTGAGTGGGGATTCCTGGTCTTCGAATTTTCTTTCTGATGAATTTGGAATATTTACTGAAGCAAGGACCGGAAGATGAAAACTTCATTTCCCATCAGCGCACTCTAACATCCATGGCCGTAATGCCATTGTTTCTCCCCAGCTGAGTCAAGAATTCATGACTACAAAGTGGATCAGCTCCAAAGGAAAGATCAAGGCTGGATAATATTCTCTCTTGGTAAAGCTATTTATCTCAAATGAAGTGACCAACTTCTAATCGCTCACTGGCCTAAAGCCACAAGGAGGGGGAGATGGACCAGCTTTCCTTCCACTGCTGCTCTCTTTGTCACCTCGGTGTTTAATACGAGTAGGAAGACGTTCAAAAAGACAGCGTTGCAGAATTAATAAAATTCAGTCTTAAAAAAAATCATTTTTTAGCAGGTGAAATAAAAATAGCAAATAAAATATATAAGTTTGTCTTGCCTTCTTCTGCAGGTTTTCTAACTGGCACACCTTTCCTTATGAACGCACTGTCCTTTCCTAAATACTCTCATATGGAGGAAGATGCTTCTGATCAGAAGAGCACTAGGATGTCTTTACTCGACCTTTTCTTTTCACTGATGCTTGGTCCTCTGAAAAGAATGGTTTTCTAAAATTGAAATGTGCTACTATTGTTCCCATGGGGTAAGCCGCAGACTCCTCCTGTCGGAGCTGTCACTAATCAGCTACTCTCCTATCTGCCTTTAGTAATTGAATGTTCTGGTCTAAAAGTAGCACCTTCTGTGTAGCCATGCTCTTAGTTGCCAGTCTCATCCTAAATCCAAAGACCCTCCTGCAAAGGACCGCTGGTTCTGTAGTCAACCAAGGAAAAAAGACCCGTCCATCCATGCTTTCTGATTTAAAATATTAGGGTATGATGTCCCTAAACAATTCTCTGCAGTTGAACACTACTTATCTTTGGCGTGTTCCTTCAACTCACTCGCAAGTCATTCATGCCTTAGGTTATTGGGAGAATTGCTTCATTGGAAGATGATTAAAAGGGGTATGAGAATACTTTTGTGCTTCTGCTATGAGGATACTTTTCAAATCCATACAAACTCCCTGCAAATGCAAAAACCTGCATCCTGTATTGTCCTAGCTTACAATATCAAAATGCATCCTATTCCCACCCTCAAGAACTGAGGAAACCAGGGGTGGCATCGTTTTTTCCTTCTCTCCTGTTAATGGGCCCATCAATGTCTTGCCACATGACTCAGAGATAACTCCCTCCAGGAGCCATTTCTGTTTCACGGGTAATCAAGGACCCACATCATGACTCAGAATGATATCAGCCCATTGGGAGATGCTCTGCCCAGGGGGTAGGAGCTAAGCATCCCCACCTGGATATAATCTGGGTTTTGGAAGGCAAGAAGCACTATTTCTACTGCATTGCCAGAGGAACGGCCACCCTTAGCCACTGGTTTTCCAGAGGACGAGAGCTACCAGATGGTTTCTAAAGAATCACCACTTCAACAAGACCATTTCATCCAAACTGCTTTCACCACCCTAACTAGCAGGATGTCAGCTTGTATTCTGACTCTGTCAGTGGTTTTACTTTTGTACTCTTGCATGGATTTGGGTTTTTTCCCCTTTTCCTAATAAACTGGATTTCTGACTTGGAGTCTTGCTGCGGTGCTGGATTTCTTCAGCCCAACTAGCTCCCGACACCGACAGCGAGAGTGGGCCGCCCCAAGAAAGCTGTCGAATCCGGGCTGCAGCTGTAGGGCACAGCTGCTCTACGGCACAGGTGGACTGCCTTGGGGATAGAAGGGACAAGGAACAGGGAGAGGTCTTCTGCATATTTTTCAGTTTACTCCCTGGAGGGTCAAGGACAGAAAGACACTGATTCAAAGGCATCCATCAACTTCTAAATGGGGTGAAGGTCCCAGGGGAGGATACAATCTTTAACCAACTGGGAGAAACTGGGGGTGGAAGACAAGGAGGGGAATACAATGTTGAAACCAGTAGGGGGACTACAGGGGAGGAGAATAACTTGAAGAAACCACTGGGGTTTTGAAGGGTACAAAATTGAGAGGGAAGTTTCTAGAGAAAGGGGCAGGCTTGGGGAGGGGTTGATGTTCAATGGGAGAAGGAACAGGGAACAAAAGGGCAGGTCTTTGGGGAGAGGGACAGCTAGGGCAAAAGCCAACAATACTGGGGGGAAAGGAACAATCCATTCATAATAACATATGCTATAACAGCACAAAATAGGAAGCCTTAGAAAACGGACTACTAGAACTGCAGTACAATAATAAACACACACTGCAACAGAGTGTCTCACTGGTTTGGCTTTCAAAGCAGAAGAGGTGCCAACCTAAAAATTTCCCAACTTCAAGGTTAACTGGCTGCAGTTTTGATTTCCTTCTTCAATATATCACCAAGGCGCTATCAGCTTCTGTAATTGGCTCAGCAGCATGTCTGTTCTTAGTGCCAAGCAGGGATTCACTTTGCCAGGCATGGAGGAAGCTTCTAGGAGCTTTGCACAAAAAATCACTTCTGTGGCTGGCTTCTTCCCTCCCCACCAAAAACCAAGCCATGCCAAACCAACACCTTAACTAATTCGTAGTACTTAGTACACATCCAAGAATGTCTTTTAAACGATG
Source organism: Haemorhous mexicanus (assembly GCF_027477595.1). Classification (NCBI taxonomy): domain Eukaryota; kingdom Metazoa; phylum Chordata; class Aves; order Passeriformes; family Fringillidae; genus Haemorhous; species Haemorhous mexicanus. Next base: position 19,870,235 of record NC_082345.1, on the reverse strand, counting down.
CTTTATGTTTTTGACCAAACGCACTGAAAAGAAGTGGATCCATAATATTGATAAAAATTGTTCCAGTTCAATAGAAATATTGGGTCATGCAACTCTAGATTACATAGCTGTTTTTTTGTACAATACCCAGAGGCTTTTTTCACCTCCATGGAAGAGCCTAAATGAGGGATGTGGGAGTCCAGGCGGCTCTCCAAAATGCAGTTTATTCCATCCAAGACGTTGCAGCAGTCCAGGGTAGTGGGCAACAGAGCCTGTGCCTACAGCTGTCAGCTCTAGCTGCAGGCAGGCCTGGAGACCCTTTGGTTTTGGCACTTTGCTGAGCATCTTCATACAGTAGAACCAATCTATCCCTTAACTATTATCTATAGCCTACCCTAACGACTCTAATTACCATATGTTGCTATTCTCCACTCACTAAAAGTCAGTATATTACAGTTGAAGCGGAAAGTTGTTTTTCAGTTTTCTTGAGAGTGGAAAATTTGGAGAGCTTTTTCTGCTTGCAGCATTTGCTGACTTGTTTGCCTGTGCTAGCTTCCTGCTTGGTAAAAACATCTTCTTGTTTGGGGTGGGTTTATCCTTTGCTGTAAGTCATAAAACCCTCTTCTAACTAAGGTATCCTCGGTTATCCAGTAAGACTGGCTCAGCAATTCTTTTCTTCTAGATCAAAACTTGCTTCCAACTCTATTCCTTCTTCAGACTCCACATTGAAAAATCTTTCTGCCAAGCATACATATCTGTGAGACTTTCTTGTCAAACTTTCATCTTTCCCAACACCTCTAAAGAAATGTTTCCTGATGGTTTGGATCAGAAGATCCAGTATTGCCATCCTGAGATATTTCATTCAAAACCCATAAGCTGTGCTCAAGGTTTTGGCTATGTTCTTCATTGTGCCTTGCATCTATTTTGGCTAGAAAGCCAGTGTAGATGATGTCCTTGCTGCAGTAGCCATGGGAAATAAGGTGGAGTGTCTGGCTGATGTACCGGGATGTAGACTATCCAGCACTCCCCCAGGGAGGCGAGGATCCCTAAAGGAATAGAATATTGGCTATGCTCTGGGAGTTTTACAGAGAGAAAGATCCTCACAGCTCAAATGATTTGTCTCCTGGAGTTCTGAGGAGTATGTGGTGAAGAAGAAGGCTGCTGTCTTTTCCAAGAATCTTCCGTGCATTCAAGAGGATCATTGAACTTCTTGTCTGAGAATGAAAGAAATATTAGTAGTAATTAGTACTTTTTCTCTGTCTGTGCATCACTGATTGAATTTGGGTAGGCAATATTTTTTTTATTTATTTATTTGAATTATTCATCATATGGTCTTCCAAATTCCCAAATTCTGCTTCACTTCTTTCTTTTGTAGGCCAGTCTGGTTCATCTTCTCTTCTACTGTATTATTGCAGACCATATCTGAATGGATTTTTTTTTTCATTTTGAACATTTGGTTTAAACTGAATGAACAGAACGCTTTATTTATCCTTATTTGACCAGTTTGCAAGGAAATACAGAATTTTGAAGAGAAGTGACGTGACTCCACTTGAGGTTTTCAATGGATGAGAAGAATGACGATGTCCTACATTCACAGCATTGTTTACAGTAACATTGCAGCTAGTTTCCAGCAACGAAGGTCAGGTTCTGGAAGCAGGCATGCATGATTGTAGAGAAGTCTAAAAAGTTTCAGTTTGGCCGCTTTTCTTGAAAAATAGCTAATATGTCTCAACGTTGTGCTGAATCTCGTTGTACAGACACTTCTTTTGAGGTCTGAACTCCTTGCTGGACTTCTGTATCTAAGAATCAGATACAGTAAACCTATGTTTCCTTATATGCTGTAAGAATTTGGTTCTAATCTAGAAGAGCAAGAAAAGGTTGCCATATTAATACAAGGTAAAGAACCTGCTAAGAAAGCAGTTAATGGACTGCTTTTTTTATTGGAGCAGTGATTTAGTGGTTTGATGGGTTTTTTTTTTTTTGCTTCTCAATAGAATTTAAGAAGTGGTGGGGTAAGAATGTGTGGATGTTTATAGGTTTGCCTTGAAAGAAGAATTACAGGGGAAACTGTTGTAAAGAATTGATGCAGAGCTCTATGCATTAATGCACTCTTCCGTACAGAGTTTCAGAAGTGAAAACCAAGAGGAGAGAGTGCCGACAAGATGAGAGTGCCGATTTACTAGAATGAATTCAAGATAGCATTCTTTTCTCTCTGAATTACAGCTCTAAACCTCAGGGTAGTAATAGGAAGTACATAACAATCTCAAAGATTTAAAAATGGATGATGAAGTTTTCTATCCAGTAAACTGTAAGGCTTCACATTTTAACCTGGTTTGCATTTTGGCAAAAGCCTGGAATCTTCTGCAATTTGCCAGATAACAAGGGATTTAGAACAGGAAGTATGCAAGTAATCATTTGGAGCCTTCATCTCCCTTCTTAGAACAATGGATACATTTATTATGCTCCTATTTTTATTCCATCAGGGGATTTGATCATGGAAATGTCTAGTCATTCTTTTCTTGTTTTCAACCCCTCAAAGAGCATGAATCCAAACTATTCAGAAGTTCTTGATCTGCAACAGTGACAAGCACTATACTGGTAAGAGTCAGTGGACATTAGCAGATCCCCTATGCCAGCCCCCTATGGCGGGCAGTTCTGGCAGGACTGATGTTTGAGGGGCTGGAATTCTGTGAAATAGAACATTCTATGAATGGGGAAAATGGAAACAGATTCTGAACGTTCAACCCAACACGTGAACAAGTAATAGGGCAGGTAATTTTCTGTGGAAATTTCCTTAGCCCCAGTGTTGTGGATGATGATTACTCTTCCTACCTCCTTTGGTCAGCTGCCAGCACAGTCACGTTACTCCGCTTATGGACAGAAAACCAGAAGTCATTTTTGAACAAAACACCCAGCAGGACCTTAGAGTGTTTTTGCTGCAAAATGTTTCAAGGCAGATAGGGAAACAATTCCATTGTAGAGAGTGTGCTGAGAAGACAAGTTTGGAAGTTAAAAACCATGGGATCTGTTTCTATATATGTCACTGATTTTGCTTATTATCAATTTGGTGGGGTTTCTTGTTTTGTTGTTTTATTTTTTTGGTTTTTTTTGTTGTGGTTTTTTTTTTTGTTTGTTTTTTTGTTTTTTTGTTTATTTTTTTTTCCTGCATCCTTGAGAAGAAAGCATAAGACAGAAAAGTACGGTAAAGTTAAAATACTTTTGAGATGGCTTGTGCTGAAAAACTTGTAGCTACTGCTAAGGCCCATAAGCCAGGTCCTGTTTCATTTCTGAGAAGCTATAAAATTCCCATTGGTAATTTAGTTCTAAGCATCTGTTGTTATGGTGGAGATGCAAATTAAGAAGAACAATTTTTGAATCTGTAGGGATGTATTTACCATTTTGGAGCTGCCTTTTCAGTCTCTGAGCCATCAATGAAAAGAAGGAGAAGAATCTACACTCTTTTCAACCTGTGGACCATCCACTACTGTCCACGTGCTCAGATTCAAAGCCAAACAATCCTGTCGGGCCTGATTGGGAGGAATTATTTGGATTCAAAATACTAGACTAGTATTTGATTTCCATCAGCACAGTCCATTGGGCACGAATTTTGATATCAATAGAACCTTTCACGGGGATCCATCTTTCTCACCTGCAGTACATTTTAAAGAGAAGAGGCATTGTTGAATGGCTTCAGTGAAAAAAAAAATCTTAAATGCACTCTGAATGGAATTGAGATCCAAAGGAGCCAGTATTTCAAGAAAGCCTGAGATGTTGTCTGCCATGAGATCCCTTCTAAGAGGTTCTATTAAGGTACCAAATTCTTCATCAAAATACTGTCAGATTGGTCAGAGGGGAAAAGCAAACTTTTTGAATGGTCCTTTGGGAAGACAGGGCTTGCAGCGAATTTAGTACTTGCTGCTAGGTTGCCTACATTCCAGGAAAGAGTATTAAATACTGAAATTCGACCGATGGTGGATGAAGTCTTTGTGACTGTGAAAGTCCAGTGCATGGCAATCTCAGAAAGGAACCCATCAAAGCCCCTGAAATGCCAACACACAAGTTGTGAGTTGGCAGTGCATGCCAGGTTTTAGCAAACCACAGCAAAATGCTGATTGCAAAACGAGGCCATCAAGTCACATCCGGTATGAAGCAGTAGGAAAGAGGAAAGCAGCTGAGAGCGTCAACCCTGCTAAGTAGTCTCAGTATTCTTATTGCCATTAGCAGAAATGTGAAATGAGTCTATAAAAATTACAAAGGAGGCAAAAGAAAAGGGAGTGATGACTCCTCTGGCATAGTGTTACCTAACAGGGATCTTCAAAATCCTGTAAAGATTCTCTCATCCTTTAAACTGAAGGAAGGTATTAATGGCAGTAAGGAAATGGCATCAAATGCTAGAAAGACTCTGGGCAGTGTACTTCTAGACAGAAATGCCACTGATGGAAAACCGACTAAACTGGCACCAATGCAGCAGCATTGTACTAAAGCCCAGAAATTGTCCACGGCTTCACTCTCTGCCATTCCTTTCATATGCACACAGCAGCTCTGCAACATTCCTACTCATCATCTCCTTGGCAAACTGGGCGTGAGGGTCCGTAGTGACGCAGAGTCCCCAGGCAGGTGCAAAGGAGAGCCGCTTTCTTGCAAAAGCCAGGCTTTTGAAGCAGACAGGCCTTTATCACTTGCATAGCTTTAAGCCGCAACAAACATAATTCAACCAACCGTCATACCCCACGCTGTGAACACGCAATGCTTCTAGAACTTCTTGATCTACCTCTAATTCAGCTGTCTCACTTTCCCCTAGTCATTTTCTACTTAGCCAAAGTAACGGGCCTCAGCCATGGTTTTACAAGGCCTTCCTTTCGGAAAGTTCTACCTATATGCAACAGCATACCACTAGTTTCTTCACCACCAAGAGTTTAGGTAGATGATTGGCATCTGCCCTTGCGGTGAAACACAATGGGGAGAGAAAATCCTGTTGGAGATGTTCAGTCATTCCATTTTCTAGACAGGCCAAATCAAAAGAAAAGCAAGCTATAGGATTGTGTACTTGCTCTTACAGAACACCTGCTGCCATCTGACAATGAACTAGCAGAAAATCAGCAAGAATGAGACTTGAGGCAAACAACCTTTGGAAGGGAATAATGGGTTGATAAATAAAGACAACAGTTTCCAGGCTCTTGAGATACTTTAAATGACAGCAAAGGATTTGAGAGCAGAGGCTGAACTGGTGGGGAAGGATTCAAAGAATCCCAAGAAAAACATGACCAAAGAATAAAAGAACCCCAAGAAAAATAGGGGCAACTGACCTGTTAAGGCCTTCAGGAAATCAGTGGCCGCTGATTTAGATAGGCCATTCAAGTTCATTTACTGGTGCACCTTCCACTCCTATTTCACCTGTCAGCATCACAGGGTGAATTGAGACCTTGGAATCAAGATTATTTGGGATTCTGTTCTTAGCTTTAGGAGAGAAGTACAGCAGGTGAAGTACCTGCTACTGATGTGATACCCAGGAACACAGAGTTGACACATTTCATTGAAGTCCAATCACAACTAGCAATACTAAGAGGATAGGATTGGCGCCTTTTCATGACGCTCTTCTTGTTACGCAGCCTGCTCTGATTCTGGTGAAACTTTTTCATTAGCTTCTCTCTAAAAAGGAGAAAAACCAATTAAATGTCCCTCCCTGCTGATGCTAATCGAGTCAGAGGTCTATGAAAGGGCCAAAAATATTCGGAATTCTTCTTAGACAATGGAAATGGAAGCAGAGCTACCAATCTATTTCCTTGCAACATATCCCTAAAACTCATTCCCTTCTATTCATCACTTATGTATAGCCAGCAGTACATTCAGGAAAAGATGAAACTGACTGATGTCAGCAAGGGAAGGACTTGAAAGAACTATTCCCATGAATCATCATATAGACAGTAACTCTAGCATTAAAATCAGAACCCTTTTAGTAAGTATCACTTATGGGAAATTCAGGACTCCTGCACAATGGACCAAGAGGATTAAGCAGAAGCCGTTTATGGTTTACATGATGCACTTACTCATTCTGACTCTCTGCACACGCTAGTCACGCTTTTCTTATTGGTGCCTTTGTCTTGTCCACGCATTCTGCGTGCACCTCTCAGAAGATGTGTTTCCTTACAGTCCAGGTACTTTGCCCCCCCCCCGCCCCCCCCCCCCCGTTTTGGAGTTCTTGTGGTCTTGGAATTTAGTTTCTCAGCTTTTCCTCTCTTGTTTTAGCAAGGCTTATGTCTTGATGAATTCCAGAGGGCCCTGAGAAAATTCTGAGAAGAACCGTTCCACGCTGGATGGCTGGTGCAGCCCATAGTCTAAGCGGTTCAGATACATTGTCACAATTGCCCCTTCTTCTTGCACCAGCCAGATCTTTTCCAATGTCATTTTTAGCAAGAGGCACACCAGTTTCACCATGCATGGAATAACACAAAGCAATGAAATAATGACTACTGGTAAAAACAAAGCTCCATTTACGAGATCTTTCAACCACCCAGTTCTTTCCCATCCCTCAAACCATTGATGCAAACCCCACTCGTTCCCAGTCAATTTCTTCATATTGTCTTGTACTTGTGTGAGTTTCGTATGAATGGCTGCAGAATGGTCCAAAAGATTCATGCAACATATTCCTTATAAAATTCCTAACACTCGTACCCATGTGCTAGTAACAATAAATCTATTTCACCTCCTATTTGCAGTGTGCTATATCTAATAGGATCTACGTCAGTGAGCACCTGACTTAAAATAGAAGAAGTTACGATAAGTCGTTTGAACATCCAGCACCCCAAATGATTAAAAGCAGCCAAACCTTGATAAGCAGCGCCATCTAGCGTAAGGAAGAACACAGTTATTCCTGCTGGAACGAGCAAAACTCGACATAATGGTGCCAATCACGTCTTTAGCTAGTGTTCCTCTCTAGGTATTCCCGGAAACGAAAAAGCGGCTTCCTCCAGCAAAACCCATTATGAAGGTAAGAGAGCCCGCCGAAGAGCGGCTTCTGTTAAAAGAATCCGGCTACCGGCACCTACCTTCGGACAGCTGCGTATGCCCTTCTTCTGCGTCTCTTGCCGCCTAGACCTTAGCGAAAAGCTTTTCCAGGCATTATCTCAAAAAGGAACTCTGCCAGCACAGCAAGCGTCCCACGACGGTTTTCATGAAGGTACTCGAGTTCTTACCATCTCCTGGAGAAAAGAAAATGTAAGATTGACCAGGAAGTGCTGCAAATGGCTAAGAACGATAGAAAAGAAAGCTGTCCAAGAACTTTTTCCCTACTTATGGTAATGCAAGTTGAAACTGTTGGAAAGTGGTTAGTTATCGTTTTCCCTCAGTTTGAGAGCTGCTCACTTAATCCCAGTGCTGTGCGGCTTCGTTCTTGACTTCTCAGCATCGGCCGAGCTCTCCGGCTGCCGGAGGCGAAGAAGCGGCTTTTTCGCGCCCAGAGCTTTCTGCCGGTCGCGGTGCGCTCCGAACCGCGGCTTCTGCCGAAAGCCGCCGGGGACCGGCACCTACCTTCGGACAGCTGCGTATGCCCGTCTTCTGCGTCTCTTGCCGCCTAGACCTTAGCGAAAAGCTTTTCCAGGCATTATCTCAAAAAGGAACTCTGCCAGCACAGCAAGCGACCCGCGACGGTTATCATGAAGGTACTCGAGTTCTTACCATCTCCTGGAGAAAAGAAAATGTAAGATTGACCAGGAAGTGCTGCATAAGGTTTAGAAGGATGCAAAAGAAAGCTGTCCAAGAACTTTTTCCCTACTTATGGTAATGCAAGTTGAAACTGTTGGAAAGTGGTTAGTTATCGTTTTCCCTCAGTTTCAGAGCTGCTCACTTAATCCCAGTGCTGTGCTTGACTTCTCAGCATCGGCCGAGCTCTCCGGCTGCCGGAGGCGAAGAAGCGGCTTTTTCGCGCCCAGAGCTTTCTGCCGGTCGCGGTGCGCTCCGAACCGCGGCTTCTGCCGAAAGCCGCCGGGGACCGGCACCTACCTTCGGACAGCTGCGTATGCCCGTCTTCTGCGTCTCTTGCCGCCTAGACCTTAGCGAAAAGCTTTTCCAGGCATTTTCTCAAAAAGGAACTCTGCCAGCACAGCAAGCGACCCGCGACGGTTTTCATGAAGGTACTCGAGTTCTTACCATCTCCTGGAGAAAAGAAAATGTAAGATTAGCCAGAGAGTGCTGCATAAGGTTTAGAAGGATGCAAAAGAAAGCTGTCCAAGAACTTTTTCCCTACTTATGGTAATGCAAGTTGAAACTGTTGGAAAGTGGTTAGTTATCGTTTTCCCTCAGTTTGAGAGCTGCTCACTTAATCCCAGTGCTGTGCGGCTTCGTTCTTGACGTCTCAGCATCGGCCGAGCTCTCCGGCTGCCGGAGGCGAAGAAGCGGCTTTTTCGCGCCCAGAGCTTTCTGCCGGTCGCGGTGCGCTCCGAACCGCGGCTTCTGCCGAAAGCCGCCGGGGACCGGCACCTACCTTCGGACAGCTGCGTATGCCCGTCTTCTGCGTCTCTTGCCGCCTAGACCTTAGCGAAAAGCTTTTCCAGGCATTATCTCAAAAAGGAACTCTGCCAGCACAGCAAGCGACCCGCGACGGTTTTCATGAAGGTACTCGAGTTCTTCCCATCTCCTGGAGAAAAGAAAAAGTAAGATTGACCAGGAAGTGCTGCATAAGGTTTAGAAGGATGCAAAAGAAAGCTGTCCAAGAACTTTTTTCCCTACTTATGGTAATGCAAGTTGAAACTGTTGGAAAGTGGTTAGTTATCGTTTTCCCTCAGTTTGAGAGCTGCTCACTTAATCCCAGTGCTGCACCCCTTCGTTCTTGACGTCTCAGCATCGGCCGAGCTCTCCGGCTGCCGGAGGCGAAGAAGCGGCTTTTTCGCGCCCAGAGCTTTCTGCCGGTCGCGGTGCGCTCCGAACCGCGGCTTCTGCCGAAAGCCGCCGGGGACCGGCACCTACCTTCGGACAGCTGCGTATGCCCGTCTTCTGCGTCTCTTGCCGCCTAGACCTTAGCGAAAAGCTTTTCCAGGCATTATCTCAAAAAGGAACTCTGCCAGCACAGCAAGCGACCCGCGACGGTTTTCATGGAGGTACTCGAGTTCTTACCATCTCCTGGAGAAAAGAAAAAGTAAGATTGACCAGGAAGTGCTGCATAAGGTTTAGAAGGATGCAAAAGAAAGCTGTCCAAGACCTTTTCCCTACTTATGGTAATGCAAGTTGAAACTGTTGGAAAGTGGTTAGTTATCGTTTTCCCTCAGTTTGAGAGCTGCTCACTTAATCCCAGTGCTGTGCGGCTTCGTTCTTGACGTCTCAGCATCGGCCGAGCTCTCCGGCTGCCGGAGGCGAAGAAGCGGCTTTTTCGCGCCCAGAGCTTTCTGCCGGTCGCGGTGCGCTCCGAACCGCGGCTTCTGCCGAAAGCCGCCGGGGACCGGCACCTACCTTCGGACAGCTGCGTATGCCCGTCTTCTGCGTCTCTTGCCGCCTAGACCTTAGCGAAAAGCTTTTCCAGGCATTTTCTCTAAAAGGAACTCTGCCAGCACAGCAAGCGACCCGCGACGGTTTTCATGAAGGTACTCGAGTTCTTACCATCTCATGGAGAAAAGAAAAAGTGAGATTGGCCAGAGAGTGCTGCATAAGGTTTAGAAGGATGCAAAAGAAAGCTGTCCAAGAACTTTTTCCCTACTTATGGTAATGCAAGTTGAAACTGTTGGAAAGTGGTTAGTTATCGTTTTCCCTCAGTTTGAGAGCTGCTCACTTAATCCCAGTGCTGTGCGGCTTCGTTCTTGACGTCTCAGCATCGGCCGAGCTCTCCGGCTGCCGGAGGTGAAGAAGCGGCTTTTTCGCGCCCAGAGCTTTCTGCCGGTCGCGGTGCGCTCCGAACCGCGGCTTCTGCCGAAAGCCGCCGGGGACCGGCACCTACCTTCGGACAGCTGCGTATGCCCGTCTTCTGCGTCTCTTGCCGCCTAGACCTTAGCGAAAAGCTTTTCCAGGCATTAGCTCAAAAAGGAACTCTGCCAGCACAGCAAGCGACCCGCGACGGTTTTCATGAAGGTACTCGAGTTCTTACCATCTCCTGGAGAAAAGAAAAAGTGAGATTGGCCAGAGAGTGCTGCATAAGGTTTAGAAGGATGCAAAAGAAAGCTGTCCAAGAACTTTTTCCCTACTTATGGTAATGTAAGTTGAAACTGTTGGAAAGTGGTTAGTTATCGTTTTCCCTCAGTTTGAGAGCTGCTCACTTAATCCCAGTGCTGCGCCCCTTCGTTCTTGACGTCTCAGCATCGGCCGAGCTCTCCGGCTGCCGGAGGTGAAGAAGCGGCTTTTTCGCGCCCAGAGCTTTCTGCCGGTCGCGGTGCGCTCCGAACCGCGGCTTCTGCCGAAAGCCGCCGGGGACCGGCACCTACCTTCGGACAGCTGCGTATGCCCGTCTTCTGCGTCTCTTGCCGCCTAGACCTTAGCGAAAAGCTTTTCCAGGCATTATCTCAAAAAGGAACTCTGCCAGCACAGCAAGCGACCCACGACGGTTTTCATGAAGGTACTCGAGTTCTTACCATCTCCTGGAGAAAAGAAAATGTAAGAATGACCAGGAAGTGCTGCATAAGGTTTAGAAGGATGCAAAAGAAAGCTGTCCAAGAACTTTTTCCCTACTTATGGTAATGCAAGTTGAAACTGTTGGAAAGTGGTTAGTTATCGTTTTCCCTCAGTTTGAGAGCTGCTCACTTAATCCCAGTGCTGTGCTTGACTTCTCAGCATCGGCCGAGCTCTCCGGCTGCCGGAGGCGAAGAAGCGGCTTTTTCGCGCCCAGAGCTTTCTGCCGGTCGCGGTGCGCTCCGAACCGCGGCTTCTGCCGAAAGCCGCCGGGGACCGGCACCTACCTTCGGACAGCTGCGTATGCCCGTCTTCTGCGTCTCTTGCCGCCTAGACCTTAGCGAAAAGCTTTTCCAGGCATTTTCTCTAAAAGGAACTCTGCCAGCACAGCAAGCGACCCGCGACGGTTTTCATGAAGGTACTCGAGTTCTTACCATCTCCTGGAGAAAAGAAAATGTAAGATTAGCCAGAGAGTGCTGCATAAGGTTTAGAAGGATGCAAAAGAAAGCTGTCCAAGAACTTTTTCCCTACTTATGGTAATGCAAGTTGAAACTGTTGGAAAGTGGTTAGTTATCGTTTTCCCTCAGTTTGAGAGCTGCTCACTTAATCCCAGTGCTGTGCGGCTTCGTTCTTGACGTCTCAGCATCGGCCGAGCTCTCCGGCTGCCGGAGGCGAAGAAGCGGCTTTTTCGCGCCCAGAGCTTTCTGCCGGTCGCGGTGCGCTCCGAACCGCGGCTTCTGCCGAAAGCCGCCGGGGACCGGCACCTACCTTCGGACAGCTGCGTATGCCCGTCTTCTGCGTCTCTTGCCGCCTAGACCTTAGCGAAAAGCTTTTCCAGGCATTTTCTCTAAAAGGAACTCTGCCAGCACAGCAAGCGACCCGCGACGGTTTTCATGAAGGTACTCGAGTTCTTACCATCTCCCGGAGGAAAGAAAATGTAAGATTGACCAGACAGTGCTGCAAATGGCTAAGAACGATAGAAAAGAAAGTTGTTTGAGAAAATTTTCCTACTTATGGTAATGTAAGTTGAAACTGTTGGAAAGTGGTTAGTTATCGTTTTCCCTCAGTTTGAGAGCTGCTCATTTAATCCCAGTGCTGTGCGGCTTCGTTCTTGACGTCTCAGCATCGGCCGAGCTCTCCGGCTGCCGGAGGCGAAGAAGCGGCTTTTTCGCGCCCAGAGCTTTCTGCCGGTCGCGGTGCGCTCCGAACCGCGGCTTCTGCCGAAAGCCGCCGGGGACCGGCACCTACCTTCGGACAGCTGCGTATGCCCGTCTTCTGCGTCTCTTGCCGCCTAGACCTTAGCGAAAAGCTTTTCCAGGCATTTTCTCTAAAAGGAACTGTGCCAGCACAGCAAGCGACCCGCGACGGTTTTCATGAAGGTACTCGAGTTCTTACCATCTCCTGGAGAAAAGAAAATGTAAGATTAGCCAGAGAGTGCTGCATAAGGTTTAGAAGGATGCAAAAGAAAGCTGTCCAAGAACTTTTTCCCTACTTATGGTAATGCAAGTTGAAACTGTTGGAAAGTGGTTAGTTATCGTTTTCCCTCAGTTTGAGAGCTGCTCACTTAATCCCAGTGCTGTGCGGCTTCGTTCTTGACGTCTCAGCATCGGCCGAGCTCTCCGGCTGCCGGAGGCGAAGAAGCGGCTTTTTCGCGCCCAGAGCTTTCTGCCGGTCGCGGTGCGCTCCGAACCGCGGCTTCTGCCGAAAGCCGCCGGGGACCGGCACCTACCTTCGGACAGCTGCGTATGCCCGTCTTCTGCGTCTCTTGCCGCCTAGACCTTAGCGAAAAGCTTTTCCAGGCATTTTCTCTAAAAGGAACTCTGCCAGCACAGCAAGCGACCCGCGACGGTTTTCATGAAGGTACTCGAGTTCTTACCATCTCCTGGAGGAAAGAAAATGTAAGATTGACCAGACAGTGCTGCAAATGGCTAAGAACGATAGAAAAGAAAGTTGTTTGAGAAAATTTTCCTACTTATGGTAATGTAAGTTGAAACTGTTGGAAAGTGGTTAGTTATCGTTTTCCCTCAGTTTGAGAGCTGCTCACTTAATCCCAGTGCTGTGCGGCTTCGTTCTTGACGTCTCAGCATCGGCCGAGCTCTCCGGCTGCCGGAGGCGAAGAAGCGGCTTTTTCGCGCCCAGAGCTTTCTGCCGGTCGCGGTGCGCTCCGAACCGCGGCTTCTGCCGAAAGCCGCCGGGGACCGGCACCTACCTTCGGACAGCTGCGTATGCCCGTCTTCTGCGTCTCTTGCCGCCTAGACCTTAGCGAAAAGCTTTTCCAGGCATTATCTCAAAAAGGAACTCTGCCAGCACAGCAAGCGACCCACGACGGTTGTCATGAGGGTACTCGAGTTCTTACCATCTCCTGGAGAAAAGAAAATGTAAGATTGACCAGGAAGTGCTGCAAATGGCTAAGAACGATAGAAAAGAAATCTGTCCAAGAACTTTTTCCCTACTTATGGTAATGCAAGTTGAAACTGTTGGAAAGTGGTTAGTTATCGTTTTCCCTCAGTTTGAGAGCTGCTCACTTAATCCCAGTGCTGTGCGGCTTCGTTCTTGACTTCTCAGCATCGGCCGAGCTCTCCGGCTGCCGGAGGCGAAGAAGCGGCTTTTTCGCGCCCAGAGCTTTCTGCCGGTCGCGGTGCGCTCCGAACCGCGGCTTCTGCCGAAAGCCGCTGGGGACCGGCACCTACCTTCGGACAGCTGCGTATGCCCGTCTTCTGCGTCTCTTGCCGCCTAGACCTTAGCGAAAAGCTTTTCCAGGCATTTTCTCTAACAGGAACTCTGCCAGCACAGCAAGCGACCCGCGACGGTTTTCATGAAGGTACTCGAGTTCTTACCATCTCCTGGAGAAAAGAAAATGTAAGATTAGCCAGAGAGTGCTGCATAAGGTTTAGAAGGATGCAAAAGAAAGCTGTCCAAGACCTTTTCCCTACTTATGGTAATGTAAGTTGAAACTGTTGGAAAGTGGTTAGTTATCGTTTTCCCTCAGTTTGAGAGCTGCTCACTTAATCCCAGTGCTGCGCGGCTTCGTTCTTGACGTCTCAGCATCGGCCGAGCTCTCCGGCTGCCGGAGGCGAAGAAGCGGCTTTTTCGCGCCCAGAGCTTTCTGCCGGTCGCGGTGCGCTCCGAACCGCGGCTTCTGCCGAAAGCCGCCGGGGACCGGCACCTACCTTCGGACAGCTGCGTATGCCCGTCTTCTGCGTCTCTTGCCGCCTAGACCTTAGCGAAAAGCTTTTCCAGGCATTATCTCAAAAAGGAACTCTGCCAGCACAGCAAGCGACCCGCGACGGTTTTCATGAAGGTACTCGAGTTCTTCCCATCTCCTGGAGAAAAGAAAAAGTAAGATTGACCAGGAAGTGCTGCATAAGGTTTAGAAGGATGCAAAAGAAAGCTGTCCAAGAACTTTTTCCCTACTTATGGTAATGCAAGTTGAAACTGTTGGAAAGTGGTTAGTTATCGTTTTCCCTCAGTTTCAGAGCTGCTCACTTAATCCCAGTGCTGTGCGGCTTCGTTCTTGACGTCTCAGCATCGGCCGAGCTCTCCGGCTGCCGGAGGCGAAGAAGCGGCTTTTTCGCGCCCAGAGCTTTCTGCCGGTCGCGGTGCGCTCCGAACCGCGGCTTCTGCCGAAAGCCGCCGGGGACCGGCACCTACCTTCGGACAGCTGCGTATGCCCGTCTTCTGCGTCTCTTGCCGCCTAGACCTTAGCGAAAAGCTTTTCCAGGCATTTTCTCTAAAAGGAACTCTGCCAGCACAGCAAGCGACCCGCGACGGTTTTCATGAAGGTACTCGAGTTCTTACCATCTCCTGGAGGAAAGAAAATGTAAGATTGACCAGACAGTGCTGCAAATGGCTAAGAACGATAGAAAAGAAAGTTGTTTGAGAAAATTTTCCTACTTATGGTAATGTAAGTTGAAACTGTTGGAAAGTGGTTAGTTATCGTTTTCCCTCAGTTTCAGAGCTGCTCACTTAATCCCAGTGCTGTGCGGCTTCGTTCTTGACGTCTCAGCATCGGCCGAGCTCTCCGGCTGCCGGAGGCGAAGAAGCGGCTTTTTCGCGCCCAGAGCTTTCTGCCGGTCGCGGTGCGCTCCGAACCGCGGCTTCTGCCGAAAGCCGCCGGGGACCGGCACCTACCTTCGGACAGCTGCGTATGCCCGTCTTCTGCGTCTCTTGCCGCCTAGACCTTAGCGAAAAGCTTTTCCAGGCATTAGCTCAAAAAGGAACTCTGCCAGCACAGCAAGCGACCCGCGACGGTTTTCATGAAGGTACTCGAGTTCTTACCATCTCCTGGAGAAAAGAAAAAGTGAGATTGGCCAGAGAGTGCTGCATAAGGTTTAGAAGGATGCAAAAGAAAGCTGTCCAAGAACTTTTTCCCTACTTATGGTAATGTAAGTTGAAACTGTTGGAAAGTGGTTAGTTATCGTTTTCCCTCAGTTTGAGAGCTGCTCACTTAATCCCAGTGCTGTGCGGCTTCGTTCTTGACGTCTCAGCATCGGCCGAGCTCTCCGGCTGCCGGAGGCGAAGAAGCGGCTTTTTCGCGCCCAGAGCTTTCTGCCGGTCGCGGTGCGCTCCGAACCGCGGCTTCTGCCGAAAGCCGCCGGGGACCGGCACCTACCTTCGGACAGCTGCGTATGCCCGTCTTCTGCGTCTCTTGCCGCCTAGACCTTAGCGAAAAACTTTTCCAGGCATTTTCTCAAAAAGGAACTCTGCCAGCACAGCAAGCGTCCCACGACGGTTGTCATGAAGGTACTCGAGTTCTTCCCATCTCCTGGAGAAAAGAAAATGTAAGATTGGCCAGGGAGTGCTGCATAAGGTTTAGAAGGATGCAAAAGAAATTTTTCCAAGAACTTTTTTTCAGCTTATGGTAATGAGCTATACTGGAGGCTCAGACCATTCTTCTTCTTGGAATTGGTGAAGGATGCACAAGCACTGCTGATTGTGCTTCGTTGTGGTACAGGTAATAAATAGTTGATTGTTTTAATAAAAGCACACTTGAAATGCTAAGAGACAAATTTTAAAGCATAATTAATTGGAGAAAGATTCCTAAACTTGTGGCCGGTTTCCCCAACCCGTCTATTGATTGCAAACGACATTCCTTGCTGTTGTTCTGGTGCATGAACCAAAGCCCAGTGATGTCTACTACTTAAGAAAGAGGTTCTACCTTCTTACTAGAATATGTTCTTACCCTTTTAAAACACTACCCCGAACATTAAGAACAAGAGATTACCTGATGAAGTAATGAAGTACTTTGGTTGAAAGTAAATTGCATTTGAAGGAAACGGGTTTGGGGGCGAGCACAGGAAGATCTCCGAAGTAGAGTGCCAGCTTAGTTCTCTGCTTCAGAGACAAGTGAAGCAATTCAGGAATGTCTTTCCGTGAAAATAGTTTACAGATCTTTCTGCACAACAGGTAACCACCAGCATCAGAAATGTGTGCAAATAACAGACTACTCACTACAAGGTTGTCATCCATGAGTGGTAAGGCAACTCAGACTCATAGCAGTGGTTTTGCTCTTGTGCCTCATAGAATAGACAGAAAAGAATGCGGAAAACTAATTTTTCCATCTAGTTTCTTTCAGTATTGGTTCCAAGACTATTTTCCTACCCTCAGGAGACAGCAAAAACTGTCAACAACTGAAATGCTTCAGAACTTGAAATGATCTGAATGGCAAATATTTCTCCTCAAATAAAATTTAAAACGTAAGTCATAACGGTAAAACAGATCGAGCTATTTAAAGATGAATGTTCTAGACTTACTAAAACATTCCCAGAGATAACTATTGTGTCCTAAATCTGTTTAAAAGTCCAGAGTTCCTGGTAAAAAAACTTCTATGCAGATGAGGTAGCTACATGTCTCTTTCCAGCTTAATTATACTCTTCACTCTCACCACCTCTACCAGTTGATTTTCGTAAGTTCTTAGAAAACAGTACTTTAACTTTTTTAGTTCTATGAAAAAAAATGACAGTGACAAGAGTTCTTTGCACTGCCTGTTTTCTGAGAAGCCTGACCATCAAGCCTTAGGAACTTGATCATGAGTTTTATTTCATCTCAAAGTAAATTTTAAGGGCGTGGCAGAGAGAATGGGAGCCTCATGCAAAACAGTTTAGGCTTCTAATTCTTGTATTGTCCTACTTACCTACGACAAGAACTGGAAAGAGGATAGATTCGAGTTAGCAGCTGTTAAACATTTGCACATACTCTTCCGCTAAAGAAGAGGTCAAGGATGGTTTTCTGGCCCTCCCTCCACAAGCTGCAGCTTCCTTCAAGGCACTTTCACCTGTTGTGGCATGGAGCTTTCCAGCAGCTGCACTGTAGGGTATGTGTTCCTCCATGGTTCTCTAGGGACTGCTGGGAGACAACCTGCTTCACTAGGATATCTCCAGGGACTGTGGGGGATTCTTTGCTCTGTCAACTGGAACACCTCCTCCTCCTTGTCTTACTGTAGTATCACGGAGCTGCTTCCCATACTGGTTTTTCCCCTCACTTGCCACTGCCCATTCATATGTTTTGTGCTTTTGACAATATATTCTCACAGAGACTGATGGGCTCAGCTGCAAAAATGTGTCTTGCTAGAAAATGACATGCTCTACAAAACCATGATTTTATAGAAAAGAATAGTGGAAGTACAAATATACTGCTAAAGGTCCGGAAACTTGACAGTGCTTCATTGTAATACATCCCCTGATTTTGCCTTCTTTCTCCTTAAGATCTGGAAAGAATACTGGGCAGGAGACAGTGTTGTTTCAAGGAAAAGACTTTTTTAGGATTCTAGGGTGCATCTTCAACTTTCTTGAGAAAATTGAGAAAAGGCCCTTTGTCTTTTGTGATAAATATCATTAGGCAGTAGGGACAAATTCTGACCAACAAGAGCAGGTCAAAATCTGGTGAGATCAAGCAATATACCTTGAGTGGCCAGGACAGAATCATAGAGTGGTAGAATCAGTTGAATTGGAAGGGGCCCGTCAGGAGCATCAAGTCCAACTTCTGGCCCTGCATGGGACCTTCCTCAAGAATCACACCAGATGCCTGAGAGCAATGTCCCAAAGGTTCTTGAACTCAAGATAGGTGTGATGCTGTGAGCACACCCTGGAGAGACTCTTCCAGTGCCCAGCCATCCTCTGGTTAAAAAACTTTTTCCTGATACCGGACCTGAGCCTCCCCTGACTCAGCTGCATGCTATTTCCTCCAGTTCTGTCCTTGTAAACCTCATTGGAGAACTTTCCGATACCTTCATGTCTTTTTTCATTGTGGTACCCAAAACTGCCCCCAAGCACTCAAGGTGAGGCCGCCCCAGAACACAGCAGAGCAGAGCAGAGCAGAGCAGAGCAGGACAATGCCCTCTCTTGCCCAGCTGGTGATACTGTGCCTGATGCACCCCAGGACAGGCTTGGCCCTCCTGGCTGCCAGGGCACTGCTGATACCCATTTAGCTTGCCATTGGCCAGGAGCCTGGCTTCCTTTCAGCCTCTGGCTCCCTAGTCTATACACACACACAGAGCAGGATTGCCCTGTCCCAGGTGCTGAATCCAGCACTTGCCATCGCACAACTCCCTAAGGTTGCGGATTGCCTGTGGGAATCCTTGGAAACAGAGGATTTTGGGAAAGCTGCAAAAGGCAGGCCTCAGAGACAGCAGAACTGTGCTTGGAGCTAAGCAGTAGTCATAAGGTTTGTCAGCAGAAAAATGATAGAAGAAGTAGAGAAGTAAGGACAAATAGAACAATGGCCTGTGTATTAAAGCTTGACCAGAAGAACTCCCTAAGCTACAGCAAAGTAGATCTAGCCAGATGTTAGGAAGTTCTAAGCTTAATAATGGAGCTCTGTGCATTCTATCTTAAGGCTTACAAGCAGGTCTTTTATTCAAAAGAAGCAAGCGTTCTTTGAACCAAAGTTCTGTGTGCTTCTAGGGATCGGAAAGAACTACTGTCAATATGCTTTTGCTTTGTGGGATTGGTCAAAAAGCTTTTCAAGTAAGTTGTAACATGAAGTTCTTTTTCTGCTGCTGGGGACGTGAGCTGCTGGCATCTTCCCACTGTCATAACCATGTCATGAGACTGATGCTGGAAAATACAACAGCTTGGGACGCCTTCCCCAGCAGTCCCGCCCCTTTCGTGATTTGTGCATAGACTCCCGGCCAGCCATAATTGCCCATCTCTCTTATTTGTCAAGATCTCTCTGCAGTGTCTCACTGGCCTCAAGGGAGTTAGTTGACAGCTCCTCCCAATGTAGCGTCTCTGGCAAACTTGCTTAATATTCCTTCAAGTGCCGAGTCCAAGTGCTTCAAAAGATGTTGAAGAGAACTGGCCCAAGGATGATACTGTCTTAGCCACTGAAATTAGCGCTTCATGCTTCTTCTTGCTCCTTAGTGCAGAAATCACAACAAATATCTTCTTTGTTTCTTTTCTATCCATGCAGATATCTTTGCTTATGCTCATGCTTTTTATCCCAACAGCAGCTGACACGACATTTACATACAGAGCAAGAGCACGCTTTTCCTGCTGTTACTAGACTTAACAATTTTGCAATCTGTCAATCAGATACCTTTGCAACTGAAGTCAGACCTTCAGCATTTCTCATCAAAAGAGTAGAATGTCCTCAGAAGAAGAGAAAACTTTGCTGCATACTCTGTAAGCCTGCAGAATAGATCATAAGGAGTTAGCATCACAATCATTTCAGCACTGACCCTATACTTGAGCAGGGAAAAAACTTCAAAGAACAGCTAATTAATGCAGCAACATAATCTAAGGAATAAAACAACTAGGATCTTCCAAACTGGTCCCTGCGGTAGAAATGTACTTGTAAGAATACAGAAGGTAAAAGATATGGTTTGGAAAGGCTACATCCTTGCTAAGCTAAATTGGATCTCATCCTGTAGATGAAAGATCAAGAAGCTCAAAGTGGAGCTAGAGAGACATGTCCAGATCATGAGATAGAGCAAAGCATTTTTCAAGATAATTAGGCATTTTGGTGGACTGGGCAGTTAGGTTAAATCTGCCACACTTACTCACTTTTGGGGACTGAATTGTGGAGTGCTAAACCATATCTGCTGCTCTAGAAAGTAAAAGGGACACATCCAAATGGTATGGTTAGTGTTAAGACTCTCGCTCTCTATTGCTAAACACTTCATAAGCTATTAACCTGTCATAGGAACAAAATGAAATAAAGCCATTATACCATCTTGGAATGGAAAAATATGTTCAAAATATTTTTTTCCTTCTGTTTTCTTCCTCTTTTTTTTTTTTTTTTTTTTTTCCCAGAAGATATGATTCATAATTTCAACCATTCTGGAATGCTTTCAATAGATGAAGCCAGCATAGTATTTTTCTAACAGGCTCTTGCCCCTTACCTTCTTCATTACTGTTTTGGAATATACTCCACAGTCATTTGATCTCAGTCAGTTTTTTATCTCTCTCCCCCCAAGACAAATTTTAAAGGACTACCTAACCACTAAAAATCATCATTTCTCTGGTTTCTCAAAGCTTTTTGAGAAAGTTGTTTTGGTTTGGTTTTTTCATATTGCATCATTCCTAATGTCTTCAGACCTACTACAAGTGGAAGTTCAAATAAATCTTATCTTAAAGAGACTGTGAAAGATAACAAACTGCCAGTCTTGGTATTTGTATTTTTCTAAATCCTTTTGATTTCAAGGTTGCCTTCCTGAATGCGCAGTTTAATTAGAAAACATTGTGTTTCTAAAGGAGACCCAGTTCAATTGCTTCTGCAAGTTCACCTTCATTTTGTAGGATTGTACTTCAAGAAATCTTGTTTCATTCAAACATTAAAAGAATAGATTTGACATCCTATGTGACCCTTTCATCTCTCTCATCTGTATTTCATTGCGTGAGTTTCACAGTTGCCTCCAAGAAGATTCCTTTCAATTCGCATAGCATGTTATCTGAAGATCTGTCTGCTTTCTTCACTTGCTTGAATGGGAAGACATGGGAAATACATTCTGAAGGTTATCTTTTATAGTCTACTTTTACCTACCAGTGTGCTTCTATTGACTAGAACCAATTTCAGCTGGAAAGAACATATTGTTCTGATCCGCTCCAACCAAGGGGGGATGATGTTTTCTTAACTGATCTCGGAGGGCAAAAGACAAGATGGAAAAGGGATTGCAGTATCACTCCAAACAAATGCACCTTTCTAGAATGACCACAGCAAATGCCTTCAAGGAATTAGGGAGAGGAAAAGAATAGAAAAGAGGGGGAGAAAGAGAGAGGGAGTATAGCTACCAAATGGAGAGAGATGAAGTCCTCGCAGCCCAGCCGATGGAGTTCTCCTAGGGGAGATCTCAAAGTCCTGGTTATCTCAAGGTTCTATTCTAGTCCATTGCTGAGGGGGGAAACAGATCTAGAAATGGCTGAGGGGGAGCAGATACAATAAAGAGCAAGTCTATTGAAATTGCTGAGGGGAAAATGGTATTGAAGACGGGTACAGACAGTCCATGTTCTCAGCAGGAGAAGTCAATATCAATATCAGCAGTGAGTGGGAGCTATTGTTTCAGGACTGGTTTCTATAGGAAACCAGTCTAGGTCCCGCCAACACATCTGCAGGCAACACTTAGCAGGCATCCTGCTTCAGTCAGGCCAGCAGCCCTGGATCAGAATTACGGGCGTCTCAGCCTCAGTCCTTGGGAGGGGGGCTTCAATCTGCGTCCCTCACGGTGGTAGTGGAGCAGATGAAGGATTTTCCATGGGGCGGCTACCACAGTTGCCCCAGCAAGTTCATCTGACCAAGAGGTGGGAAAATTCCTGGGCTGGTGTCGCGAAGCACGTGCAGGCCCATAGGTCGCCTCGCCCCTTGGCAGGCCCTGCTAGAAGCAGTCACTGTAGACACAGCTGCCAACAATCACTTGGCAGGCCAGAATTCTGCTCAGGGGCCTCAGGATTTCTGGCATTCCTCTCTGACCGGCATGCCAGCATTCCAGTCAGGGTCCTCAGGGTCCCGATGTCTGTCCTGGGGACGGTCGTGAGGCAAATGAGGGGAACTTCGGACTGTCTTTCACATGGATCAGAAAATCAGTTTACTAAAATGGCCAAAAAAGAATGTGTAACATTTAGAATTGAGGAAAAAAACAAAAACAAAACCAAACCCAAAGCATTGGAGCAATATCATTCTAGAGAATGCCATGTATCTATGAAAAGTAATAAAAACTTCTGTTTTCAAATGCACTTACAAATCACCTTTTTGCATCTGTTTTGGGTTTTTTTTTTGTTTGGTTTTTTGTTTTTTTTTTTTTGTTTGAAAGCTCTGGCACTTATCTGATTCTTTTTTGAGCTAGTTCAGCTCATTAATCTGGTAAGAAAGCAGCTAAAAGTAAAGAGAAAAACCTATGGGGACCAGGATGCCACTTCAGCCACGTTGTCGTGAAGCATTAGGTCAGCCTTCTGTGTTGTAGAAATATCTCTGTCCTAGATGAAAATCAATGCATAGCACTATCTTCTTTTAAACTTTGTCCTTGCTACTGGGTTCCTGAATGATCAAGATGCTTTCAAACCAAACAACAGCCAGCCCTCTGAGATACTCCCCAAAGTATTGCGATGGAATAACTTGATCAGGAGGAAGAGCTCGCTATGCAGAACCTGAATATGAGGTCAAGAATGCTTTGTTGTGGATTACCATAGTTTGGGATTGTTTATCTCTTACCCCACCATGTAGGTCTAGGAAAAAAATTAGGTAGCCACAAGGCTTTTACAGCTGTTCTTGTATTTTGGGATAGTAAGGATTTAGGGGAGTAAACAAAACTGTAGTGAGTTTTCCTATTGACTTGATTGCTCTGTCACTTTGAATTAACTGCTTTGCATGTCAGCTAACCCATCAGCATCAATGAGAAGAATATTTTCTTCCTTCCTGCACAAAGGATGTTTCATGATGCCTGTGATGTCAGGGACTTAAAAACGAAGACCATTGTGATTGAAAGGAAGCACTGGCATGCCACAAGGTAACTGTAGTGAGCTGTGTTTCCTCCTCAGCTTCACTGTGATAGTAGAATTTTAATGAGCAGTTCCAAAACTTGGTCTTAGCATAGTCTGGTGACATATCTCAAAGGAGCAGTGTCCTAGGGTGACTTTATGATGCTTGTATCCCCAGTCATCTGTTCTCTTAATGCTGGATATGATATTCTCTGCCTTCAAGACTGGTTCTGAGAGCAAAGGTGGGGAGAAGAAGAAGCACCGAGTTTCTTATCAGAGGCTGCACTCCTTAAAAAGCAACACTCTTCCACATTCTGCGCTGCACTGTGTTGTCTGGGCACTGACGGAGCAGAACAGAGCACGCATTTGCTTTTTAGTTGGTTTAGCTGGCTGAGGCAGAGTTTTCCCTGGACTGGTTTTTTTTTTTCTTTCCCTTTTCTTGGAACGTTTCGAATCTGCTCCGGACTGGGACCTGGGAAGCACTGGGAACTTGCACTTTGTGGCCTACTGGGGCCTACCCTGGGCAGCAGCCTTCCCCATTGCTGGAGGGGTTGATAACAGAGTGAGCACCCACAGGAGAGACTTTCTGATTTGTCGTCTCTTCAGTGCGGCAAATGAGTTTTGTCATCTGGTATTGTTCATTTTTTTGTGCTGGGAAGTGCTTTGCCTGTTAAAGAAACAGCTTTTTCCCACTTCTCTCCCAAACCAGTTGAAGGGAGCGGCTGTGTGGGTGGGCTTTCGGTGGGGGGGAGGGTGCAGTGGCCCTTTGTGAGGTTTTCTGCCAAATTTAGCCCTAAACCAGGACAATCAGGATGTGCGACTTAGAGAATGGTGGTTGGAACTTTGGTTGGAAAAGACCTTTAAGAACACTGAGTCTAAATGGAATTAGCAAATGCAACCATCAAGAAATGCTTTGCTGTTTGAAGAGAACGTGATTTATCTGGTAAGCTTTGCAAGTATTTGTGTCATCACAAGCACACATGACCAATGCATTAGATGGGAATATAATAAGAAACCTGTGCAGATCAACAGAATGATTCTCAGGGTAGGATATTTGCATGTTTCATCTGTCTTCCTGACTTCTTCAAATGAATTCTTTTTAGAAAGTAATGATTGGAATTGTTACTCTTTTGACAGTTCTGAGTGTATTACTGACCTTTTTGGCATATGAATGCCAAACGGGTTAATTCACCTCGTTTTTCAGATAAAGACCGAGATTTAGTGTTGCTTCAGCTGGGGGCAGAAACATTGAAATCCTCCCGCCTCCTTCTTAGTACCTAATTTCTATTACAAAATCAGTGCACAATCTTGTCCCTTAAGGTCCACTTAGCTCAGTTTATACCAACAGGGTGACATTAGCAGGGCTCACATGATGCTGCACACAGAAGCCGTCAGTGTGCAGCTCTAGCAGACAGTAATTCCATGCAGTTGGACAATCCCAGTGCTGACTTTGGATCACCAGAAGCGTTCTTAGTAGAACGAGACAAATTTAATGGAGAGGTCTCTGCAGGAAGTGGCCTGAAGAAGACAGCAGAAATCCCAGCTGTGTGTTTGTAGAAATCAGTTGAAGGCCATTTACAGAAAAAAGATCTTTAAGTCTAGCTAGCTTTTTCTGCAGATTATTTGTAAACTATATGCATGAGATGGACAGTTTCACTGAGCAACTGAAATACAGCTGCATTTAAGGGGATTGAATCAGGCTTGGGAAGCAGTGAAATAAAGCTTTTCAGGAATACCGGACATCCAAGTCCCGCCAAAATTGATCCGTTTTTTATGTCCAGATGCTTTTGAAAATAATGGGTGACCATTTGGCTACCTCATCGTTTTAATCAGAAATACAAAGAAAATTTTAAACTCACATTTTTTATAGCTTGAATATTTTTCTTTGTTTATTTCCTACTTTCCAATTCAGTTCTACAAATCATATGATTAGGTAATGAGAACTCATGCTGTATAAAAATATTTAATGCTATACTTCCAAGTTAAGGCCATGTATTTCCTGGAACTGTTTCAAAAAAAAAAAAAATCCTATCTGGATTCTTTCTTCCCCATTCCCCACGCTCATTATTAGATGAAAATCATTTCAATATTCTATTTTGACTTTAGATGGTGCAAGATTATATTCAGAAATTCAAGCCTCTACTGTTAGGTTGTTTACATGGTTTTCTGGCCTTTCTAACTTTGTGCAACCACTCTTTGCAGCTATATATTTTTGCAGTAAGGCATCCCAGGGGTCTGTGAGAAGTTTTAATGTCAAGCAGAACTAACATGTAAACTACACGTGACATACTCGACATATTTCACCTCAGAAAGTTCAGTATGCTTAGACGGGATGAAATACGAAAGAAATAGACTTAACACAATATTTCTAAATCTTGGAAATCTATTACCTGAACTTTGAGTCCGTTTGCAGGACTCTGTAGAAATGCAAACGTGAAGTCCAAGGAGTAGAGCAGAAGGCATATTGGGCAGGGGGACAGAAGATTGCTTTGAAGGATGATGTAAGCAAGATTGCATCCTAGAAAGATAGCAGCTGCTTCTGCTGGTGCCAACATCGAGAATTTGTGCCACTGGCCTAGTTTTCTGGGGACTTTTGACCTGCACGCTCTTGAGGGCTTGCAGATGTGAATTAATCTGTCCTTTGATCTTTTCTTTCATTTGAACGTCTAGGACCTGTTTTGGTCTTGTGTACGGTACTGTATCGTGTTATAAACAGACATGTTTCCACTCTTTGAAAGCTGTAGTTGAAAGTTAGGTTGCAACTATGAGTTGGCTGTCAAAAGAATTAATTTTCTGCTTTAAGCAAAATATCAAGAGAGACATTCAATCCACTCCTGTGATACAGATTCATTTTGAATTTACAGGGTAATTTGCATTAGTGGTTGTACTGCATGAGCAATAAATATGACTTGCTTGGTTTCTAATGATGATAATAGTTCTCTTTGTATTACTATAAGAATTGAATCCACCATCATTCTTTTCCTGTTATTATTATGCTGTAAAGGAGAAACTCTTTTGCATTAACCAAGGAGTAAAATGCATGCATTTAGCATCATTCTTGCAGGTAGTCCTCAATTCTGAAAAGACCTCTCAGAAGCTGCATCAAATGGGAAAGCTAGACGGATGGCAGAATGCAGAAGCTGCCATTTAGGATCGAGTACAAAATGACACCCAAGAAATTCTTCATGGATGCTGCATAAGTACAAAGACGCCATTATTTCAAGGTGAAAAAGAGTCAATGAATAAAAAACGATGCTAATCAAGACACTAGAGTACCAAGCGTGCGACAAGGCTTTTTTGTAATGAACATCATGCCCAGCATGAAAAAGTACTCTTTTTATTGTAGATCGTTTAAAAGTGCACAACAGTTTGGAAAAAAGTGCTTTTCTTTTTTCTAGTAATAAGAACTCTGTATCATTCTAAGAGATACTGGACACAGGTTTTTGAAAACAATGTTCTTTTAAAGGTTAATTCTATTTATAAATACTTCACAGGAAAACATTTGATCTGCTGTTCATCCTGAAGACTCTTAAAGGAAAATGTTTTGGATGCGGTCTCTTCTGACTAGTTCAGGAGCTCAGTCTTACCAGCATTCTAATGCTTTTTTATGTTCCTGATGGCACGGCTTAGACATCCTTGACTCCGTTACTGTCATGATTTCCATATCAAGTGATGAGAATTTTTCTTCATGATTGGTGAAGTGTCATAACATTCATGTCAAGTCAATTTGAAGTTTTTTTTTCCAAAGGAATCTCTTCCTTCCTAATGAAAACCTTTTGAAATAGCAAACCTACTCCGTTTTTCAGAAAGTGATATAATAAACCTGTAGAGTACAATGTCCTCGGAGTTGTTTTTTCAGCAGAAGAAGAAAACTGCTGTTTTCTTCTTCTTCTATCACCTTAGACTTACTTTATTCAAAACCTTTTTAAACCTTTGAATTTCTATTTTTATAGCTAATTCCTTTCACAGTGGGCTATAGCATATGTATTTTGAAAGGCCATTTGTACATATTCAAAGGGCTTACTTCTATTCTACTAAGAAATGGCTGTACTTCTAGTAGGGAAACTTCAAGGTCCAGTAAGATTTTATCTTGTACAAAATTTAAAAAACTCCAACTCTTAAAAATGATACCAGAAAATGACGTCTGTAAGACTGTGGCAGGAGGCTTTTTCCAGAACAATGTGCAGTTCTTCCCAATTCTATTTTTCCCTCCCATTACTTTGTACACAAAGATTTTTACACAGTCTTCTAACAGTGGCATGTTACTACTGGGCTAGAGTATTGCCCTGCCAGCATTGGAATTGACTGGAATGCAGCTGTGTTCCAATTTGCTGATGGGACAAGGGTTTTTTTGCTGAACACACTTTAGCAAGCAAGAGGGCTTCTTGGTCTTTAGAAGCTGAGTCCCAGAAAAAGATGAATGAGGTGGTGACGTGCCTCGTGTTTTGAAGAGAGATCAAAAAGTTATTGCTGGGGTCACCTCCCTTTTGGTACGGAAAGCACACAGAGGGCTTTGAAGCAGCACTTTCACCCTCTTTGCATTCACTAGTAAATCTGAGACAGAGCTTGGCCCAAGGTTTGTGCAAAAATACTCTTTTGATGCAACTGTTCACCAGACAATATCTCTGGGAAAATGTGCAGGGGCAGAAAGCAAGCCCTTCCTGGGAAATCTACTGAAATGGTTCAGAAGTTATTCCCACTCACTCTTGCTAACCTCTGCTGTCTAGCTGTCGGATATGCTTGGGACCATGTTGAAATAATTCTAAACAGTGTACTGAGGCTGCAATATTGAGTAAACATAGGTATTTTCCATAGGTGTCAGGGAAAAATATTTCTATTGGTAAAAATGAGTTCCATAGAAAACAAGAAGAGCATGGTAGAAAAAAAATCACATCAATAGAATGAAGATGCCCAGAATTCTTCTTTTGAAGTTACACAGAGTCAATATTTTCTAAATAATGTTGTGAAACTTATGAAGAAGTAAGAGTACATTCCACCTGACTGGTGCACAAGTTCATGTTTCCAACTTACAAAAAACATATTATTAAAAGAAAAATGTTCCACCTTGTGGAAAAGTAGCCCATTCGTAATTGTATCAAAGGTAGGATTAGATCAAGTATTCCTACAAGACAGTAGTAGTACTAGGAAAAGCCTTTTGTCATCTATCTGACTACAGGAAACTTGAGCAAGCAGAAGTGTCTTTCCCTGCTGCAAGCTGTACTTCCGATTTGCTACTGCTGCTTAAACATTGTTCAAAGAAAACTTGTCAAAATAAAACTAGTGTATACAAGCAACTGGAACTATCCATTGCGTTCCAGCCAATTTGAACTAGAAAATATCGGACACACACTCCAGTTGAATATTCTAATGCATAGATGGAGTATACCAGCACTAAGAAATGGGAACGCTGGAGAAAGGAGCAAATGCAGATGAATTTCAGGGAAGGAAATTATTGGAGAGCTAACTGCAGTCCCTCGACTTTACAAGAAATGATGTCCAGTAAATCCCAACCTGACACATAAAGAACTCCGTTTTGAAATGGGCTGCATCTATGGTCCTCTGTTCTTCCTAGATGAAGGAACTGTGTTTTGAATCAATCTTCCAAGTGGTATGGCTAAAGACCTTGGATACCTCAAATTTTTTTTTTTTTTTCCAGAAGCAACTGTCTCAAAACCTCTCTAAACTGACTTTTCCCCTTACGATGCCATCTTTTAAAAGAGCACCTTTTCATTTAACAGGGTATTCCAAACATCATTTCCAAATTTAGACTAAAAGTAACACTCTTTCTAGTTAGCTTTGGGTTTTTTGCAGCTTCCTGCCAACATAGGCAGCAAGGAAGAGAACAGACGGCAGCTCTTTCTGGAGCATCTTGAACAAATGCCCTTGCTTATGTTCAAATCTTTCACTTCTCCAAAATCCCTAACGATGAAGTAAAGGTTGTGAAGGCATTACTAGTAGTATTAGATGGCAATGGATGGGTCAAATAGAATTTGTATCGCATAGATGATACTTGGCAAACAGCAAATGAAGGGGTTTCTTTCAGCTCTCAGACTGATGTTACATCTCAGTAATTTATTAAAAAGATAACAAGAAGGATATTTTTTAACAGTGAACTTAATTACACCCCTACCCATGGACATCTGAATCTTAGGAATAGACAGTGTCTGATTTAGAAAAAAAGAAAGAATGACCACAGTTTAAAGAAGCATATGATCATGAACACTTTGCTGATGGAACGTAGCCTATTCCTTGGCTGAAATGAAGCAGGTAGACAGGACATAGGAAGTATCGTTTTGTGGATCAAACATTTATTTTCTAAAGTGATGCTTTACAGATGGTGAACTCACCAACTTCGATATTGCACAGTAGATAAGGGTACCTAACTTGCGCCATCAAGTTATCCCTTGGAATCACCATCCAAGGGCATTTTCCCCTGCCTCTGTGAAAATGTGCCTACCTTTTTCACAACACTTTTGCAGCAGCATTCTTAGGCCTGATCAGCTGGTATGGAGGGTGAATGATCAGCAGCAAGGTGACTGGCCAGGGTCATTTGCTTCAATGGATTTTGATCTACTGGATATTTTGAAGACCTGCTTCAGCCCTGTTGGTCAAACACAGCCTTCAAACGGTGCTAAACAATTGTTTGGGCTGTGGACCACATGAAAAAATACCTTCTGGTGCCTTTACTGGGCCATATGCTCTTGATTCTCTCCCTCAACTTCTCCATCACCTCTCATCTCTTTCACATGAGCTATGTTCAAGGTCCACAGGATACTTTTCACAGAATCTTCAGGCCTGATGCAGTAGGAATGATGAACAAATGCAGCTGGGATGAATTTTCCAGTTTGGATAAAACCTCTTGTGCACACAAATCCCCCTATGCCCAGAAAAACCTTCACTAAGCACTCGTGTTCTACCTAAACCGCAGTTTAGTCTGAAAGAAAAGCTTTGGTCTGAGAGTATCTGAGAGATTTGCATGAAGCACAGATATCTGACCTATGCAATTTTGAAGATCAGAGTTAAAAGAAAATGGCAAGAAGTTTTTAATTTTGCCGGTTTTAATTTTCAATTCCATGCACTTTTTCAAAAAGTGTCAATCTCAAATGGCCATCAACATATTTCAGTCGTCTGGAAGTTAGTATTCATATCAAATGTGTTTCAAATCAATAGAATTTCAAACCTTTCCTCAAAGTTTATATACCTAGATTTAGTATTTCTGATCTCTATTAGATGAAAGGAAGACATTTTTTGCTGTTGGGGTGCTGGAACGCTGCTTTGGGTTGCCCAGAGAAGTTGTGGATGTCCCATCCCTGAACGTATTCAAGTCAGCTTGGATGGGGCTTTGAACAGCAACGAATGCGACCCTTGATGGTAGATAAACAAAGCTTGAATATAGAAGAGGCTCAGATTGAGGTATACGAACAAATTTTCTCTCAGCTCTTGGGGTAAATTCAAAGTTGTACAAAATTGCATTTCTCTGTGATTTTCACTACTGTAACAGAAAGCTTCATGAAAACTGTGCAGAAGATATCAACTTTTAAAAGCGATAAGAACTACAACATCAAACACATGGGATGGGTTTCATCATGGGACACCCTCTGAGAGAAAATCTCTGTATTTCGACACTTCATGCCAATCATTAGGATTTCAAGGAGTGCCAAAGAAGGCGGCAAAATATCCTTCAGGACATTATTTACTGTAGTTCAGCCTGGCCATTAGTTGGAATTGGTGTTTGAACTAATGTAGACATACCACACACACTTTCCATGCACTGAAAACTTACTGTTTACAATGAATAAGCAATGAGGATCAAAATTGATTGAAAGCATCTTAAAAATGTCAAGTATTTCACTGTATATGATCTATGATCAAAATACTTATTCCTCCTTAGTGAGGGACAAATAAATTCTTCCATAGCATGATGGTTAAAAATTGTCTAAACCAATGTTTTCTTCTGAAAAGACATCATCTAATTTTTTCTATTTTTAGAAGAAAATATTTCTAGACATAGAACAAAGGAATTTTAAAGGAACAAATGGAAGGAAAATATTCTGCAAACAGAATTCAATGAAAACCTGTGTTTTAAATATGAGGTAGATATTCAACAGAGTTTTTGTACCAGATATTTGAAATAGTGTACCGGCTATTTTGTCCACAAAGAGAGCTATTTAGCATTTCAGTCTTTTCCAAGGTGTTCATGATCTGCTATGCTGATCTCTGTGCATGCCTAGGTGTGTGCGGAAGGTGGGGCCATGTGAAGGGGAGTGTCTATGTTTGCTTAGCACTCGGAGAGGCAGATTCATGCCTCAGCTCCATCATTTCTTTTAGAAACTTCCCAGAGAGTGGATACGAAGTTTCATATCCAAAAGAGATCAATTCCCAAGTCATCCATTTTACTCTACCTTGTAAATCACATGCTTTGTTGCATATTTTATCAAATAGACTTTCAAGCCGCGTGGAGGAAGGAGAATGTGGAGAATCCCTCCAATGTCTTGCAACTTGTACGCAAATAGATTTTCAAGAAAATCATCATTTCTCTTTTAAATACATCTGGGACAGGCATGATGGTGGCGTCAATCTGTTGAAGTTTTTGTTGCTGGGGGAAGTTGTACGAAAGGACTGGTTTTTACATTGACCAGTTACTGAATCAAGTGCATGAACACATTTGAAATTCCACTGGGGTTTCCTTTTTCTAGCAGACTACTTCTAGAACTAGCTAGCAGACTCAAGATGACTCTTTTTCTCTGTTTTTGTTTCTTTCCTATTTTCTTGCTTTCTCTGCAACTGTCTACACAATTTTAGGACTTTTTTCCCAACTCAAATTGTTTCATAGACCGATAATTCAGATACGCTTTTTACAAGGAATGTTTTAAATCTTTGTTAGAATTAAGAAAGTTAAGGACATAGGTCTTTTTCTTCCCTTATGAATATTGCAATGAAAGAGTTCAATAAAGACCAACTCCTTTTTATTTATTTGGAATACAAGTCGATAATTCCCATACAGTAATTCATTGGTGGACCAATATTTGCCATTCTGATGTAAGTTGTCACTTCTTAACAATATGCCTTCTGTGACTACGTTGACAACACTTTTGGTAAAGATCCTAACTGGTCTTAGACACGCATAGGGAGAAATTTGCTCTGCCAGTGTCAGTCTTAAGCATGCGTCTCAGAGGATCTTTCTAGAGCTGGGGAATTTCCCCATGAAAGGGATTCAGTTATGGAAGAGACAGGTTTCCTGGAGTTTTACATTCTTCTTGAACACTACTTAAGGAACTTAAATCCCATGTCCATTTGGATCTCACTCTGCACAGAGCTTTGTCATGCCAGTCCTTGAAATGCATCTCTAAGAGAATTCACTAGCACAGAATGAATGAGGGTGGAAGGGCTCTGTGCGGCTCACCAAGTCCAATCCCCCTGCTTCAACCAGGATACCTAGAGCCTGTTGCCCAGGATTATATCTGGGCCTACTTTTAATGTCTTCAATGATCCAGACTCCACCATCTTTCTGGACACTCTGTGCCATGGTTCAGTCACCGTCACGGTAAAAAATAATTTTGTGATGCTCAGAGGCAATCTCCTGTATTGCAGTGTGTGCCCACTGCCTCTTGTCTTTTCACTGAGCATCATTGAAAAGACACTGGTTCCCTGCTCTTTGCACTATTCCTTCCCGTAGGTATGTGTGCTGCCATGTAGATAAACGTCCAAAACTTCCCTGAAGCCCAGGCAGATGATATTCTCTTCATCTACCAGGCAAGTTCATTCACCGGAGGAGTTTAAAAAGTCGTCAAGCACCAATTTCCCCTGGTAAATCCATGCTGACTACATTTGTTCTGTCCTCCTTCGTGTGCCTGGCAATGCTTTCCAGGAATAGCTACTCCATCAACTTCCTGGGGATCCAAATGAGGCTGGCTGGCTTGTACTTTTCTGAGTCCTCCTGGTTGCCTTTTTTGAAGATGGGTGACATTTGCTTTCATCCAGTCTTTGGGCACTTTCCTCAGTCACCATGGTCCATCCAACATGATCAGGAGTGGCCTCAGAATAACATCTGCCAACACCCTTGAGACCTGTGCATCCATCTCAACAAGGCCTGTGGACTTTATGGAATACTTCCCAATTCAGTGACTATGCCCATAAAAATTTGCATGGGATAAGAGGCCATTTTAACAGGTACCTGAAGAGTGAGTGAAAAGCTATGGAAGCAATCCAAAAGGACAAAGACTAGAGTTCCCTTTGAAGACAAAGCATCCCATCATGGAGCTGAGCAGCTTTAGATCCAGGTAAGCTTCCTCTCTGAAAGGATGCAGAAGACATGATTTTACCTAATCCAGTAATAAAATGTGTTGACCATTCACTTGCAATACAAAAAATTCAATGATTTCCAAAATTATTGCCTCCTAACTAGACAATAATATACTGGCTGGGTATTCCCCTAACAGATGAGAGCACCTGCTTGATGTCTTTTATGCGTGCAGACTATTTGAAGTAGGTCATTTGAGTGGGGATTCCTGGTCTTCGAATTTTCTTTCTGATGAATTTGGAATATTTACTGAAGCAAGGACCGGAAGATGAAAACTTCATTTCCCATCAGCGCACTCTAACATCCATGGCCGTAATGCCATTGTTTCTCCCCAGCTGAGTCAAGAATTCATGACTACAAAGTGGATCAGCTCCAAAGGAAAGATCAAGGCTGGATAATATTCTCTCTTGGTAAAGCTATTTATCTCAAATGAAGTGACCAACTTCTAATGGCTCACTGGCCTAAAGCCACAAGGAGGGGGAGATGGACCAGCTTTCCTTCCACTGCTGCTCTCTTTGTCACCTTGGTGTTTAATACGAGTAGGAAGACGTTCAAAAAGACAGCGTTGCAGAATTCATAAAATTCAGTCTTAAAAAAAATCATTTTTTAGCAGGTGAAATAAAAATAGCAAATAAAATATATAAGTTTGTCTTGCCTTGTTCTGCAGGTTTTGTAACTGGCACACCTTTCCTTATGAACGCACTGTCCTTTCCTAAATACTCTCATATGGAGGAAGATGCTTCTGATCAGAAGAGCACTAGGATGTCTTTACTCGACCTTTTCTTTTCACTGATGCTTGGTCCTCTGAAAAGAATGGTTTTCTAAAATTGAAATGTGCTACTATTGTTCCCATGGGGTAAGCCGCAGACTCCTCCTGTCGGAGCTGTCACTAATCAGCTACTCTCCTATCTGCCTTTAGTAATTGAATGTTCTGGTCTAAAAGTAGCACCTTCTGTGTAGCCATGCTCTTAGTTGCCAGTCTCATCCTAAATCCAAAGACCCTCCTGCAAAGGACCGCTGGTTCTGTAGTCAACCAAGGAAAAAAGACCCGTCCATCCATGCTTTCTGATTTAAAATATTAGGGTATGATGTCCCTAAACAATTCTCTGCAGTTGAACACTACTTATCTTTGGCGTGTTCCTTCAACTCACTCGCAAGTCATTCATGCCTTAGGTTATTGGGAGAATTGCTTCATTGGAAGATGATTAAAAGGGGTATGAGAATACTTTTGTGCTTCTGCTATGAGGATACTTTTCAAATCCATACAAACTCCCTGCAAATGCAAAAACCTGCATCCTGTATTGTCCTAGCTTACAATATCAAAATGCATCCTATTCCCACCCTCAAGAACTGAGGAAACCAGGGGTGGCATCGTTTTTTCCTTCTCTCCTGTTAATGGGCCCATCAATGTCTTGCCACATGACTCAGAGATAACTCCCTCCAGGAGCCATTTCTGTTTCACGGGTAATCAAGGACCCACATCATGACTCAGAATGATATCAGCCCATTGGGAGATGCTCTGCCCAGGGGGTAGGAGCTAAGCATCCCCACCTGGATATCATCTGGGTTTTGGAAGGCAAGAAGCACTATTTCTACTGCATTGCCAGAGGAACGGCCACCCTTAGCCACTGGTTTTCCAGAGGACGAGAGCTACCAGATGGTTTCTAAAGAATCACCACTTCAACAAGACCATTTCATCCAAACTGCTTTCACCACCCTAACTAGCAGGATGTCAGCTTGTATTCTGACTCTGTCAGTGGTTTTACTTTTGTACTCTTGCATGGATTTGGGTTTTTTCCCCTTTTCCTAATAAACTGGATTTCTGACTTGGAGTCTTGCTGCGGTGCTGGATTTCTTCAGCCCAACTAGCTCCCGACACCGACAGCGAGAGTGGGCCGCCCCAAGAAAGCTGTCGAATCCGGGCTGCAGCTGTAGGGCACAGCTGCTCTACGGCACAGGTGGACTGCCTTGGGGATAGAACTGCGCTGAGAGCAGGGACAAGGAACAGGGAGAGGTCTTCTGCATATTTTTCAGTTTACTCCCTGGAGGGTCAAGGACAGAAAGACACTGATTCAAAGGCATCCATCAACTTCTAAATGGGGTGAAGGTCCCAGGGGAGGATACAATCTTTAACCAACTGGGAGAAACTGGGGGTGGAAGACAAGGAGGGGAATACAATGTTGAAACCAGTAGGGGGACTACAGGGGAGGAGAATAACTTGAAGAAACCACTGGGGTTTTGAAGGGTACAAAATTGAGAGGGAAGTTTCTAGAGAAAGGGGCAGGCTTGGGGAGGGGTTGATGTTCAATGGGAGAAGGAACAGGGAACAAAAGGGCAGGTCTTTGGGGAGAGGGACAGCTAGGGCAAAAGCCAACAATACTGGGGGGAAAGGAACAATCCATTCATAATAACATATGCTATAACAGCACAAAATAGGAAGCCTTAGAAAACGGACTACTAGAACTGCAGTACAATAATAAACACACACTGCAACAGAGTGTCTCACTGGTTTGGCTTTCAAAGCAGAAGAGGTGCCAACCTAAAAATTTCCCAACTTCAAGGTTAACTGGCTGCAGTTTTGATTTCCTTCTTCAATATATCACCAAGGCGCTATCAGCTTCTGTAATTGGCTCAGCAGCATGTCTGTTCTTAGTGCCAAGCAGGGATTCACTTTGCCAGGCATGGAGGAAGCTTCTAGGAGCTTTGCACAAAAAATCACTTCTGTGGCTGGCTTCTTCCCTCCCCACCAAAAACCAAGCCATGCCAAACCAACACCTTAACTAATTCGTAGTACTTAGTACACATCCAAGAATGTCTTTTAAACGATGCTTTATGTTTTTGACCAAACGCACTGAAAAGAAGTGGATCCATAATATTGATAAAAATTGTTCCAGTTCAATAGAAATATTGGGTCATGCAACTCTAGATTACATAGCTGTTTTTTTGTACAATACCCAGAGGCTTTTTTCACCTCCATGGAAGAGCCTAAATGAGGGATGTGGGAGTCCAGGCGGCTCTCCAAAATGCAGTTTATTCCATCCAAGACATTGCAGCAGTCCAGGGTAGTGGGCAACAGAGCCTGTGCCTACAGCTGTCAGCTCTAGCTGCAGGCAGGCCTGGAGACCCTTTGGTTTTGGCACTTTGCTGAGCATCTTCATACAGTAGAACCAATCTATCCCTTAACTATTATCTATAGCCTACCCTAACGACTCTAATTACCATATGTTGCTATTCTCCACTCACTAAAAGTCAGTATATTACAGTTGAAGCGGAAAGTTGTTTTTCAGTTTTCTTGACAGTGGAAAATTTGGAGAGCTTTTTCTGCTTGCAGCATTTGCTGACTTGTTTGCCTGTGCTAGCTTCCTGCTTGGTAAAAACATCTTCTTGTTTGGGGTGGGTTTATCCTTTGCTGTAAGTCATAAAACCCTCTTCTAACTAAGGTATCCTCGGTTATCCAGTAAGACTGGCTCAGCAATTCTTTTCTTCTAGATCAAAACTTGCTTCCAACTCTATTCCTTCTTCAGACTCCACATTGAAAAATCTTTCTGCCAAGCATACATATCTGTGAGACTTTCTTGTCAAACTTTCATCTTTCCCAACACCTCTAAAGAAATGTTTCCTGATGGTTTGGATCAGAAGATCCAGTATTGCCATCCTGAGATATTTCATTCAAAACCCATAAGCTGTGCTCAAGGTTTTGGCTATGTTCTTCATTGTGCCTTGCATCTATTTTGGCTAGAAAGCCAGTGTAGATGATGTCCTTGCTGCAGTAGCCATGGGAAATAAGGTGGAGTGTCTGGCTGATGTACCGGGATGTAGACTATCCAGCACTCCCCCAGGGAGGCGAGGATCCCTAAAGGAATAGAATATTGGCTATGCTCTGGGAGTTTTACAGAGAGAAAGATCCTCACAGCTCAAATGATTTGTCTCCTGGAGTTCTGAGGAGTATGTGGTGAAGAAGAAGGCTGCTGTCTTTTCCAAGAATCTTCCGTGCATTCAAGAGGATCATTGAACTTCTTGTCTGAGAATGAAAGAAATATTAGTAGTAATTAGTACTTTTTCTCTGCCTGTGCATCACTGATTGAATTTGGGTAGGCAATATTTTTTTTATTTATTTATTTGAATTATTCATCATATGGTCTTCCAAATTCCCAAATTCTGCTTCACTTCTTTCTTTTGTAGGCCAGTCTGGTTCATCTTCTCTTCTACTGTATTATTGCAGACCATATCTGAATGGATTTTTTTTTTCATTTTGAACATTTGGTTTAAACTGAATGAACAGAACGCTTTATTTATCCTTATTTGACCAGTTTGCAAGGAAATACAGAATTTTGAAGAGAAGTGACGTGACTCCACTTGAGGTTTTCAATGGATGAGAAGAATGACGATGTCCTACATTCACAGCATTGTTTACAGTAACATTGCAGCTAGTTTCCAGCAACGAAGGTCAGGTTCTGGAAGCAGGCATGCATGATTGTAGAGAAGTCTAAAAAGTTTCAGTTTGGCCGCTTTTCTTGAAAAATAGCTAATATGTCTCAACGTTGTGCTGAATCTCGTTGTACAGACACTTCTTTTGAGGTCTGAACTCCTTGCTGGACTTCTGTATCTAAGAATCAGATACAGTAAACCTATGTTTCCTTATATGCTGTAAGAATTTGGTTCTAATCTAGAAGAGCAAGAAAAGGTTGCCATATTAATACAAGGTAAAGAACCTGCTAAGAAAGCAGTTAATGGACTGCTTTTTTTATTGGAGCAGTGATTTAGTGGTTTGATGGGTTTTTTTTTTTTTGCTTCTCAATAGAATTTAAGAAGTGGTGGGGTAAGAATGTGTGGATGTTTATAGGTTTGCCTTGAAAGAAGAATTACAGGGGAAACTGTTGTAAAGAATTGATGCAGAGCTCTATGCATTAATGCACTCTTCCGTACAGAGTTTCAGAAGTGAAAACCAAGAGGAGAGAGTGCCGACAAGATGAGAGTGCCGATTTACTAGAATGAATTCAAGATAGCATTCTTTTCTCTCTGAATTACAGCTCTAAACCTCAGGGTAGTAATAGGAAGTACATAACAATCTCAAAGATTTAAAAATGGATGATGAAGTTTTCTATCCAGTAAACTGTAAGGCTTCACATTTTAACCTGGTTTGCATTTTGGCAAAAGCCTGGAATCTTCTGCAATTTGCCAGATAACAAGGGATTTAGAACAGGAAGTATGCAAGTAATCATTTGGAGCCTTCATCTCCCTTCTTAGAACAATGGATACATTTATTATGCTCCTATTTTTATTCCATCAGGGGATTTGATCATGGAAATGTCTAGTCATTCTTTTCTTGTTTTCAACCCCTCAAAGAGCATGAATCCAAACTATTCAGAAGTTCTTGATCTGCAACAGTGACAAGCACTATACTGGTAAGAGTCAGTGGACATTAGCAGATCCCCTATGCCAGCCCCCTATGGCGGGCAGTTCTGGCAGGACTGATGTTTGAGGGGCTGGAATTCTGTGAAATAGAACATTCTATGAATGGGGAAAATGGAAACAGATTCTGAACGTTCAACCCAACACGTGAACAAGTACTAGGGCAGGTAATTTTCTGTGGAAATTTCCTTAGCCCCAGTGTTGTGGATGATGATTACTCTTCCTACCTCCTTTGGTCAGCTGCCAGCACAGTCACGTTACTCCGCTTATGGACAGAAAACCAGAAGTCATTTTTGAACAAAACACCCAGCAGGACCTTAGAGTGTTTTTGCTGCAAAATGTTTCAAGGCAGATAGGGAAACAATTCCATTGTAGAGAGTGTGCTGAGAAGACAAGTTTGGAAGTTAAAAACCATGGGATCTGTTTCTATATATGTCACTGATTTTGCTTATTATCAATTTGGTGGGGTTTCTTGTTTTGTTGTTTTATTTTTTTGGTTTTTTTTGTTGTGGTTTTTTTTTTGTTTGTTTTTTTGTTTTTTTGTTTATTTTTTTTTCCTGCATCCTTGAGAAGAAAGCATAAGACAGAAAAGTACGGTAAAGTTAAAATACTTTTGAGATGGCTTGTGCTGAAAAACTTGTAGCTACTGCTAAGGCCCATAAGCCAGGTCCTGTTTCATTTCTGAGAAGCTATAAAATTCCCATTGGTAATTTAGTTCTAAGCATCTGTTGTTATGGTGGAGATGCAAATTAAGAAGAACAATTTTTGAATCTGTAGGGATGTATTTACCATTTTGGAGCTGCCTTTTCAGTCTCTGAGCCATCAATGAAAAGAAGGAGAAGAATCTACACTCTTTTCAACCTGTGGACCATCCACTACTGTCCACGTGCTCAGATTCAAAGCCAAACAATCCTGTCGGGCCTGATTGGGAGGAATTATTTGGATTCAAAATACTAGACTAGTATTTGATTTCCATCAGCACAGTCCATTGGGCACGAATTTTGATATCAATAGAACCTTTCACGGGGATCCATCTTTCTCACCTGCAGTACATTTTAAAGAGAAGAGGCATTGTTGAATGGCTTCAGTGAAAAAAAAAATCTTAAATGCACTCTGAATGGAATTGAGATCCAAAGGAGCCAGTATTTCAAGAAAGCCTGAGATGTTGTCTGCCATGAGATCCCTTCTAAGAGGTTCTATTAAGGTACCAAATTCTTCATCAAAATACTGTCAGATTGGTCAGAGGGGAAAAGCAAACTTTTTGAATGGTCCTTTGGGAAGACAGGGCTTGCAGCGAATTTAGTACTTGCTGCTAGGTTGCCTACATTCCAGGAAAGAGTATTAAATACTGAAATTCGACCGATGGTGGATGAAGTCTTTGTGACTGTGAAAGTCCAGTGCATGGCAATCTCAGAAAGGAACCCATCAAAGCCCCTGAAATGCCAACACACAAGTTGTGAGTTGGCAGTGCATGCCAGGTTTTAGCAAACCACAGCAAAATGCTGATTGCAAAACGAGGCCATCAAGTCACATCCGGTATGAAGCAGTAGGAAAGAGGAAAGCAGCTGAGAGCGTCAACCCTGCTAAGTAGTCTCAGTATTCTTATTGCCATTAGCAGAAATGTGAAATGAGTCTATAAAAATTACAAAGGAGGCAAAAGAAAAGGGAGTGATGACTCCTCTGGCATAGTGTTTCCTAACAGGGATCTTCAAAATCCTGTAAAGATTCTCTCATCCTTTAAACTGAAGGAAGGTATTAATGGCAGTAAGGAAATGGCATCAAATGCTAGAAAGACTCTGGGCAGTGTACTTCTAGACAGAAATGCCACTGATGGAAAACCGACTAAACTGGCACCAATGCAGCAGCATTGTACTAAAGCCCAGAAATTGTCCACGGCTTCACTCTCTGCCATTCCTTTCATATGCACACAGCAGCTCTGCAACATTCCTACTCATCATCTCCTTGGCAAACTGGGCGTGAGGG
Source organism: Haemorhous mexicanus (assembly GCF_027477595.1). Lineage (NCBI taxonomy): Eukaryota > Metazoa > Chordata > Aves > Passeriformes > Fringillidae > Haemorhous > Haemorhous mexicanus. The sequence goes on along the minus strand of NC_082345.1, from coordinate 19,830,065 downwards.
TCCGTAGTGACGCAGAGTCCCCAGGCAGGTGCAAAGGAGAGCCGCTTTCTTGCAAAAGCCAGGCTTTTGAAGCAGACAGGCCTTTATCACTTGCATAGCTTTAAGCCGCAACAAACATAATTCAACCAACCGTCATACCCCACGCTGTGAACACGCAATGCTTCTAGAACTTCTTGATCTACCTCTAATTCAGCTGTCTCACTTTCCCCTAGTCATTTTCTACTTAGCCAAAGTAACGGGCCTCAGCCATGGTTTTACAAGGCCTTCCTTTCGGAAAGTTCTACCTATATGCAACAGCATACCACTAGTTTCTTCACCACCAAGAGTTTAGGTAGATGATTGGCATCTGCCCTTGCGGTGAAACACAATGGGGAGAGAAAATCCTGTTGGAGATGTTCAGTCATTCCATTTTCTAGACAGGCCAAATCAAAAGAAAAGCAAGCTATAGGATTGTGTACTTGCTCTTACAGAACACCTGCTGCCATCTGACAATGAACTAGCAGAAAATCAGCAAGAATGAGACTTGAGGCAAACAACCTTTGGAAGGGAATAATGGGTTGATAAATAAAGACAACAGTTTCCAGGCTCTTGAGATACTTTAAATGACAGCAAAGGATTTGAGAGCAGAGGCTGAACTGGTGGGGAAGGATTCAAAGAATCCCAAGAAAAACATGACCAAAGAATAAAAGAACCCCAAGAAAAATAGGGGCAACTGACCTGTTAAGGCCTTCAGGAAATCAGTGGCCGCTGATTTAGATAGGCCATTCAAGTTCATTTACTGGTGCACCTTCCACTCCTATTTCACCTGTCAGCATCACAGGGTGAATTGAGACCTTGGAATCAAGATTATTTGGGATTCTGTTCTTAGCTTTAGGAGAGAAGTACAGCAGGTGAAGTACCTGCTACTGATGTGATACCCAGGAACACAGAGTTGACACATTTCATTGAAGTCCAATCACAACTAGCAATACTAAGAGGATAGGATTGGCGCCTTTTCATGACGCTCTTCTTGTTACGCAGCCTGCTCTGATTCTGGTGAAACTTTTTCATTAGCTTCTCTCTAAAAAGGAGAAAAAACAATTAAATGTCCCTCCCTGCTGATGCTAATCGAGTCAGAGGTCTATGAAAGGGCCAAAAATATTCGGAATTCTTCTTAGACAATGGAAATGGAAGCAGAGCTACCAATCTATTTCCTTGCAACATATCCCTAAAACTCATTCCCTTCTATTCATCACTTATGTATAGCCAGCAGTACATTCAGGAAAAGATGAAACTGACTGATGTCAGCAAGGGAAGGACTTGAAAGAACTATTCCCATGAATCATCATATAGACAGTAACTCTAGCATTAAAATCAGAACCCTTTTAGTAAGTATCACTTATGGGAAATTCAGGACTCCTGCACAATGGACCAAGAGGATTAAGCAGAAGCCGTTTATGGTTTACATGATGCACTTACTCATTCTGACTCTCTGCACACGCTAGTCACGCTTTTCTTATTGGTGCCTTTGTCTTGTCCACGCATTCTGCGTGCACCTCTCAGAAGATGTGTTTCCTTACAGTCCAGGTACTTTGCCCCCCCCCCCCCCCCCCCCCCCCGTTTTGGAGTTCTTGTGGTCTTGGAATTTAGTTTCTCAGCTTTTCCTCTCTTGTTTTAGCAAGGCTTATGTCTTGATGAATTCCAGAGGGCCCTGAGAAAATTCTGAGAAGAACCGTTCCACGCTGGATGGCTGGTGCAGCCCATAGTCTAAGCGGTTCAGATACATTGTCACAATTGCCCCTTCTTCTTGCACCAGCCAGATCTTTTCCAATGTCATTTTTAGCAAGAGGCACACCAGTTTCACCATGCATGGAATAACACAAAGCAATGAAATAATGACTACTGGTAAAAACAAAGCTCCATTTACGAGATCTTTCAACCACCCAGTTCTTTCCCATCCCTCAAACCATTGATGCAAACCCCACTCGTTCCCAGTCAATTTCTTCATATTGTCTTGTACTTGTGTGAGTTTCGTATGAATGGCTGCAGAATGGTCCAAAAGATTCATGCAACATATTCCTTATAAAATTCCTAACACTCGTACCCATGTGCTAGTAACAATAAATCTATTTCACCTCCTATTTGCAGTGTGCTATATCTAATAGGATCTACGTCAGTGAGCACCTGACTTAAAATAGAAGAAGTTACGATAAGTCGTTTGAACATCCAGCACCCCAAATGATTAAAAGCAGCCAAACCTTGATAAGCAGCGCCATCTAGCGTAAGGAAGAACACAGTTATTCCTGCTGGAACGAGCAAAACTCGACATAATGGTGCCAATCACGTCTTTAGCTAGTGTTCCTCTCTAGGTATTCCCGGAAACGAAAAAGCGGCTTCCTCCAGCAAAACCCATTATGAAGGTAAGAGAGCCCGCCGAAGAGCGGCTTCTGTTAAAAGAATCCGGCTACCGGCACCTACCTTCGGACAGCTGCGTATGCCCTTCTTCTGCGTCTCTTGCCGCCTAGACCTTAGCGAAAAGCTTTTCCAGGCATTATCTCAAAAAGGAACTCTGCCAGCACAGCAAGCGTCCTACGACGGTTGTCATGAGGGTACTCGAGTTCTTACCATCTCCTGGAGAAAAGAAAATGTAAGATTGACCAGGAAGTGCTGCAAATGGCTAAGAACGATAGAAAAGAAAGCTGTCCAAGAACTTTTTCCCTACTTATGGTAATGCAAGTTGAAACTGTTGGAAAGTGGTTAGTTATCGTTTTCCCTCAGTTTGAGAGCTGCTCACTTAATCCCAGTGCTGTGCGGCTTCGTTCTTGACTTCTCAGCATCGGCCGAGCTCTCCGGCTGCCGGAGGCGAAGAAGCGGCTTTTTCGCGCCCAGAGCTTTCTGCCGGTCGCGGTGCGCTCCGAACCGCGGCTTCTGCCGAAAGCCGCCGGGGACCGGCACCTACCTTCGGACAGCTGCGTATGCCCGTCTTCTGCGTCTCTTGCCGCCTAGACCTTAGCGAAAAGCTTTTCCAGGCATTATCTCAAAAAGGAACTCTGCCAGCACAGCAAGCGACCCGCGACGGTTTTCATGAAGGTACTCGAGTTCTTACCATCTCCTGGAGAAAAGAAAATGTAAGATTGACCAGGAAGTGCTGCATAAGGTTTAGAAGGATGCAAATAAAAGCTGTCCAAGAACTTTTTCCCTACTTATGGTAATGCAAGTTGAAACTGTTGGAAAGTGGTTAGTTATCGTTTTCCCTCAGTTTCAGAGCTGCTCACTTAATCCCAGTGCTGTGCGGCTTCGTTCTTGACGTCTCAGCATCGGCCGAGCTCTCCGGCTGCCGGAGGCGAAGAAGCGGCTTTTTCGCGCCCAGAGCTTTCTGCCGGTCGCGGTGCGCTCCGAACCGCGGCTTCTGCCGAAAGCCGCCGGGGACCGGCACCTACCTTCGGACAGCTGCGTATGCCCGTCTTCTGCGTCTCTTGCCGCCTAGACCTTAGCGAAAAGCTTTTCCAGGCATTATCTCAAAAAGGAACTCTGCCAGCACAGCAAGCGACCCGCGACGGTTTTCATGAAGGTACTCGAGTTCTTCCCATCTCCTGGAGAAAAGAAAATGTAAGATTGACCAGGAAGTGCTGCATAAGGTTTAGAAGGATGCAAAAGAAAGCTGTCCAAGAACTTTTTCCCTACTTATGGTAATGCAAGTTGAAACTGTTGGAAAGTGGTTAGTTATCGTTTTCCCTCAGTTTGAGAGCTGCTCACTTAATCCCAGTGCTGCACCCCTTCGTTCTTGACGTCTCAGCATCGGCCGAGCTCTCCGGCTGCCGGAGGCGAAGAAGCGGCTTTTTCGCGCCCAGAGCTTTCTGCCGGTCGCGGTGCGCTCCGAACCGCGGCTTCTGCCGAAAGCCGCCGGGGACCGGCACCTACCTTCGGACAGCTGCGTATGCCCGTCTTCTGCGTCTCTTGCCGCCTAGACCTTAGCGAAAAGCTTTTCCAGGCATTATCTCAAAAAGGAACTCTGCCAGCACAGCAAGCGACCCGCGACGGTTTTCATGGAGGTACTCGAGTTCTTACCATCTCCTGGAGAAAAGAAGAAGTGAGATTGGCCAGAGAGTGCTGCATAAGGTTTAGAAGGATGCAAAAGAAAGCTGTCCAAGACCTTTTCCCTACTTATGGTAATGTAAGTTGAAACTGTTGGAAAGTGGTTAGTTATCGTTTTCCCTCAGTTTCAGAGCTGCTCACTTAATCCCAGTGCTGCGCCCCTTCGTTCTTGACGTCTCAGCATCGGCCGAGCTCTCCGGCTGCCGGAGGCGAAGAAGCGGCTTTTTCGCGCCCAGAGCTTTCTGCCGGTCGCGGTGCGCTCCGAACCGCGGCTTCTGCCGAAAGCCGCCGGGGACCGGCACCTACCTTCGGACAGCTGCGTATGCCCGTCTTCTGCGTCTCTTGCCGCCTAGACCTTAGCGAAAAGCTTTTCCAGGCATTAGCTCAAAAAGGAACTCTGCCAGCACAGCAAGCGACCCGCGACGGTTTTCATGAAGGTACTCGAGTTCTTACCATCTCCTGGAGAAAAGAAAAAGTGAGATTGGCCAGAGAGTGCTGCATAAGGTTTAGAAGGATGCAAATAAAAGCTGTCCAAGAACTTTTTCCCTACTTATGGTAATGCAAGTTGAAACTGTTGGAAAGTGGTTAGTTATCGTTTTCCCTCAGTTTGAGAGCTGCTCACTTAATCCCAGTGCTGTGCGGCTTCGTTCTTGACGTCTCAGCATCGGCCGAGCTCTCCGGCTGCCGGAGGTGAAGAAGCGGCTTTTTCGCGCCCAGAGCTTTCTGCCGGTCGCGGTGCGCTCCGAACCGCGGCTTCTGCCGAAAGCCGCCGGGGACCGGCACCTACCTTCGGACAGCTGCGTATGCCCGTCTTCTGCGTCTCTTGCCGCCTAGACCTTAGCGAAAAGCTTTTCCAGGCATTATCTCAAAAAGGAACTCTGCCAGCACAGCAAGCGACCCGCGACGGTTTTCATGAAGGTACTCGAGTTCTTCCCATCTCCTGGAGAAAAGAAAAAGTAAGATTGACCAGGAAGTGCTGCATAAGGTTTAGAAGGATGCAAAAGAAAGCTGTCCAAGAACTTTTTCCCTACTTATGGTAATGCAAGTTGAAACTGTTGGAAAGTGGTTAGTTATCGTTTTCCCTCAGTTTGAGAGCTGCTCACTTAATCCCAGTGCTGTGCCCCTTCGTTCTTGACGTCTCAGCATCGGCCGAGCTCTCCGGCTGCCGGAGGCGAAGAAGCGGCTTTTTCGCGCCCAGAGCTTTCTGCCGGTCGCGGTGCGCTCCGAACCGCGGCTTCTGCCGAAAGCCGCCGGGGACCGGCACCTACCTTCGGACAGCTGCGTATGCCCGTCTTCTGCGTCTCTTGCCGCCTAGACCTTAGCGAAAAGCTTTTCCAGGCATTAGCTCAAAAAGGAACTCTGCCAGCACAGCAAGCGACCCGCGACGGTTTTCATGAAGGTACTCGAGTTCTTACCATCTCCTGGAGAAAAGAAAAAGTGAGATTGGCCAGAGAGTGCTGCATAAGGTTTAGAAGGATGCAAAAGAAAGCTGTCCAAGAACTTTTTCCCTACTTATGGTAATGTAAGTTGAAACTGTTGGAAAGTGGTTAGTTATCGTTTTCCCTCAGTTTGAGAGCTGCTCACTTAATCCCAGTGCTGTGCGGCTTCGTTCTTGACGTCTCAGCATCGGCCGAGCTCTCCGGCTGCCGGAGGCGAAGAAGCGGCTTTTTCGCGCCCAGAGCTTTCTGCCGGTCGCGGTGCGCTCCGAACCGCGGCTTCTGCCGAAAGCCGCCGGGGACCGGCACCTACCTTCGGACAGCTGCGTATGCCCGTCTTCTGCGTCTCTTGCCGCCTAGACCTTAGCGAAAAACTTTTCCAGGCATTTTCTCAAAAAGGAACTCTGCCAGCACAGCAAGCGTCCCACGACGGTTGTCATGAAGGTACTCGAGTTCTTCCCATCTCCTGGAGAAAAGAAAATGTAAGATTGGCCAGGGAGTGCTGCATAAGGTTTAGAAGGATGCAAAAGAAATTTTTCCAAGAACTTTTTTTCAGCTTATGGTAATGAGCTATACTGGAGGCTCAGACCATTCTTCTTCTTGGAATTGGTGAAGGATGCACAAGCACTGCTGATTGTGCTTCGTTGTGGTACAGGTAATAAATAGTTGATTGTTTTAATAAAAGCACACTTGAAATGCTAAGAGACAAATTTTAAAGCATAATTAATTGGAGAAAGATTCCTAAACTTGTGGCCGGTTTCCCCAACCCGTCTATTGATTGCAAACGACATTCCTTGCTGTTGTTCTGGTGCATGAACCAAAGCCCAGTGATGTCTACTACTTAAGAAAGAGGTTCTACCTTCTTACTAGAATATGTTCTTACCCTTTTAAAACACTACCCCGAACATTAAGAACAAGAGATTACCTGATGAAGTAATGAAGTACTTTGGTTGAAAGTAAATTGCATTTGAAGGAAACGGGTTTGGGGGCGAGCACAGGAAGATCTCCGAAGTAGAGTGCCAGCTTAGTTCTCTGCTTCAGAGACAAGTGAAGCAATTCAGGAATGTCTTTCCGTGAAAATAGTTTACAGATCTTTCTGCACAACAGGTAACCACCAGCATCAGAAATGTGTGCAAATAACAGACTACTCACTACAAGGTTGTCATCCATGAGTGGTAAGGCAACTCAGACTCATAGCAGTGGTTTTGCTCTTGTGCCTCATAGAATAGACAGAAAAGAATGCGGAAAACTAATTTTTCCATCTAGTTTCTTTCAGTATTGGTTCCAAGACTATTTTCCTACCCTCAGGAGACAGCAAAAACTGTCAACAACTGAAATGCTTCAGAACTTGAAATGATCTGAATGGCAAATATTTCTCCTCAAATAAAATTTAAAACGTAAGTCATAACGGTAAAACAGATCGAGCTATTTAAAGATGAATGTTCTAGACTTACTAAAACATTCCCAGAGATAACTATTGTGTCCTAAATCTGTTTAAAAGTCCAGAGTTCCTGGTAAAAAAACTTCTATGCAGATGAGGTAGCTACATGTCTCTTTCCAGCTTAATTATACTCTTCACTCTCACCACCTCTACCAGTTGATTTTCGTAAGTTCTTAGAAAACAGTACTTTAACTTTTTTAGTTCTATGAAAAAAAATGACAGTGACAAGAGTTCTTTGCACTGCCTGTTTTCTGAGAAGCCTGACCATCAAGCCTTAGGAACTTGATCATGAGTTTTATTTCATCTCAAAGTAAATTTTAAGGGCGTGGCAGAGAGAATGGGAGCCTCATGCAAAACAGTTTAGGCTTCTAATTCTTGTATTGTCCTACTTACCTACGACAAGAACTGGAAAGAGGATAGATTCGAGTTAGCAGCTGTTAAACATTTGCACATACTCTTCCGCTAAAGAAGAGGTCAAGGATGGTTTTCTGGCCCTCCCTCCACAAGCTGCAGCTTCCTTCAAGGCACTTTCACCTGTTGTGGCATGGAGCTTTCCAGCAGCTGCACTGTAGGTATGTGTTCCTCCATGGTTCTCTAGGGACTGCTGGGAGACAACCTGCTTCACTAGGATATCTCCAGGGACTGTGGGGGATTCTTTGCTCTGTCAACTGGAACACCTCCTCCTCCTTGTCTTACTGTAGTATCACGGAGCTGCTTCCCATACTGGTTTTTCCCCTCACTTGCCACTGCCCATTCATATGTTTTGTGCTTTTGACAATATATTCTCACAGAGACTGATGGGCTCAGCTGCAAAAATGTGTCTTGCTAGAAAATGACATGCTCTACAAAACCATGATTTTATAGAAAAGAATAGTGGAAGTACAAATATACTGCTAAAGGTCCGGAAACTTGACAGTGCTTCATTGTAATACATCCCCTGATTTTGCCTTCTTTCTCCTTAAGATCTGGAAAGAATACTGGGCAGGAGACAGTGTTGTTTCAAGGAAAAGACTTTTTTAGGATTCTAGGGTGCATCTTCAACTTTCTTGAGAAAATTGAGAAAAGGCCCTTTGTCTTTTGTGATAAATATCATTAGGCAGTAGGGACAAATTCTGACCAACAAGAGCAGGTCAAAATCTGGTGAGATCAAGCAATATACCTTGAGTGGCCAGGACAGAATCATAGAGTGGTAGAATCAGTTGAATTGGAAGGGGCCCGTCAGGAGCATCAAGTCCAACTTCTGGCCCTGCATGGGACCTTCCTCAAGAATCACACCAGATGCCTGAGAGCAATGTCCCAAAGGTTCTTGAACTCAAGATAGGTGTGATGCTGTGAGCACACCCTGGAGAGACTCTTCCAGTGCCCAGCCATCCTCTGGTTAAAAAACTTTTTCCTGATACCGGACCTGAGCCTCCCCTGACTCAGCTGCATGCTATTTCCTCCAGTTCTGTCCTTGTAAACCTCATTGGAGAACTTTCCGATACCTTCATGTCTTTTTTCATTGTGGTACCCAAAACTGCCCCCAAGCACTCAAGGTGAGGCCGCCCCAGAACACAGCAGAGCAGAGCAGAGCAGAGCAGAGCAGAGCAGGACAATGCCCTCTCTTGCCCAGCTGGTGATACTGTGCCTGATGCACCCCAGGACAGGCTTGGCCCTCCTGGCTGCCAGGGCACTGCTGATACCCATTTAGCTTGCCATTGGCCAGGAGCCTGGCTTCCTTTCAGCCTCTGGCTCCCTAGTCTATACACACACACAGAGCAGGATTGCCCTGTCCCAGGTGCTGAATCCAGCACTTGCCATCGCACAACTCCCTAAGGTTGCGGATTGCCTGTGGGAATCCTTGGAAACAGAGGATTTTGGGAAAGCTGCAAAAGGCAGGCCTCAGAGACAGCAGAACTGTGCTTGGAGCTAAGCAGTAGTCATAAGGTTTGTCAGCAGAAAAATGATAGAAGAAGTAGAGAAGTAAGGACAAATAGAACAATGGCCTGTGTATTAAAGCTTGACCAGAAGAACTCCCTAAGCTACAGCAAAGTAGATCTAGCCAGATGTTAGGAAGTTCTAAGCTTAATAATGGAGCTCTGTGCATTCTATCTTAAGGCTTACAAGCAGGTCTTTTATTCAAAAGAAGCAAGCGTTCTTTGAACCAAAGTTCTGTGTGCTTCTAGGGATCGGAAAGAACTACTGTCAATATGCTTTTGCTTTGTGGGATTGGTCAAAAAGCTTTTCAAGTAAGTTGTAACATGAAGTTCTTTTTCTGCTGCTGGGGACGTGAGCTGCTGGCATCTTCCCACTGTCATAACCATGTCATGAGACTGATGCTGGAAAATACAACAGCTTGGGACGCCTTCCCCAGCAGTCCCGCCCCTTTCGTGATTTGTGCATAGACTCCCGGCCAGCCATAATTGCCCATCTCTCTTATTTGTCAAGATCTCTCTGCAGTGTCTCACTGGCCTCAAGGGAGTTAGTTGACAGCTCCTCCCAATGTAGCGTCTCTGGCAAACTTGCTTAATATTCCTTCAAGTGCCGAGTCCAAGTGCTTCAAAAGATGTTGAAGAGAACTGGCCCAAGGACGATACTGTCTTAGCCACTGAAATTAGCGCTTCATGCTTCTTCTTGCTCCTTAGTGCAGAAATCACAACAAATATCTTCTTTGTTTCTTTTCTATCCATGCAGATATCTTTGCTTATGCTCATGCTTTTTATCCCAACAGCAGCTGACACGACATTTACATACAGAGCAAGAGCACGCTTTTCCTGCTGTTACTAGACTTAACAATTTTGCAATCTGTCAATCAGATACCTTTGCAACTGAAGTCAGACCTTCAGCATTTCTCATCAAAAGAGTAGAATGTCCTCAGAAGAAGAGAAAACTTTGCTGCATACTCTGTAAGCCTGCAGAATAGATCATAAGGAGTTAGCATCACAATCATTTCAGCACTGACCCTATACTTGAGCAGGGAAAAAACTTCAAAGAACAGCTAATTAATGCAGCAACATAATCTAAGGAATAAAACAACTAGGATCTTCCAAACTGGTCCCTGCGGTAGAAATGTACTTGTAAGAATACAGAAGGTAAAAGATATGGTTTGGAAAGGCTACATCCTTGCTAAGCTAAATTGGATCTCATCCTGTAGATGAAAGATCAAGAAGCTCAAAGTGGAGCTAGAGAGACATGTCCAGATCATGAGATAGAGCAAAGCATTTTTCAAGATAATTAGGCATTTTGGTGGACTGGGCAGTTAGGTTAAATCTGCCACACTTACTCACTTTTGGGGACTGAATTGTGGAGTGCTAAACCATATCTGCTGCTCTAGAAAGTAAAAGGGACACATCCAAATGGTATGGTTAGTGTTAAGACTCTCGCTCTCTATTGCTAAACATTTCATAAGCTATTAACCAGTCATAGGAACAAAATGAAATAAAGCCATTATACCATCTTGGAATGGAAAAATATGTTCAAAATATTTTTTTTCCTTCTGTTTTCTTCCTCTTTTTTTTTTTTTTTTTTTTTTTCCCAGAAGATATGATTCATAATTTCAACCATTCTGGAATGCTTTCAACAGATGAAGCCAGCATAGTATTTTTCTAACAGGCTCTTGCCCCTTACCTTCTTCATTACTGTTTTGGAATATACTCCACAGTCATTTGATCTCAGTCAGTTTTTTATCTCTCTCCCCCCAAGACAAATTTTAAAGGACTACCTAACCACTAAAAATCATCATTTCTCTGGTTTCTCAAAGCTTTTTGAGAAAGTTGTTTTGGTTTGGTTTTTTCATATTGCATCATTCCTAATGTCTTCAGACCTACTACAAGTGGAAGTTCAAATAAATCTTATCTTAAAGAGACTGTGAAAGATAACAAACTGCCAGTCTTGGTATTTGTATTTTTCTAAATCCTTTTGATTTCAAGGTTGCCTTCCTGAATGCGCAGTTTAATTAGAAAACATTGTGTTTCTAAAGGAGACCCAGTTCAATTGCTTCTGCAAGTTCACCTTCATTTTGTAGGATTGTACTTCAAGAAATCTTGTTTCATTCAAACATTAAAAGAATAGATTTGACATCCTATGTGACCCTTTCATCTCTCTCATCTGTATTTCATTGCGTGAGTTTCACAGTTGCCTCCAAGAAGATTCCTTTCAATTCGCATAGCATGTTATCTGAAGATCTGTCTGCTTTCTTCACTTGCTTGAATGGGAAGACATGGGAAATACATTCTGAAGGTTATCTTTTATAGTCTACTTTTACCTACCAGTGTGCTTCTATTGACTAGAACCAATTTCAGCTGGAAAGAACATATTGTTCTGATCCGCTCCAACCAAGGGGGGATGATGTTTTCTTAACTGATCTCGGAGGGCAAAAGACAAGATGGAAAAGGGATTGCAGTATCACTCCAAACAAATGCACCTTTCTAGAATGACCACAGCAAATGCCTTCAAGGAATTAGGGAGAGGAAAAGAATAGAAAAGAGGGGGAGAAAGAGAGAGGGAGTATAGCTACCAAATGGAGAGAGATGAAGTCCTCGCAGCCCAGCCGATGGAGTTCTCCTAGGGGAGATCTCAAAGTCCTGGTTATCTCAAGGTTCTATTCTAGTCCATTGCTGAGGGGGGAAACAGATCTAGAAATGGCTGAGGGGGAGCAGATACAATAAAGAGCAAGTCTATTGAAATTGCTGAGGGGAAAATGGTATTGAAGACGGGTACAGACAGTCCATGTTCTCAGCAGGAGAAGTCAATATCAATATCAGCAGTGAGTGGGAGCTATTGTTTCAGGACTGGTTTCTATAGGAAACCAGTCTAGGTCCCGCCAACACATCTGCAGGCAACACTTAGCAGGCATCCTGCTTCAGTCAGGCCAGCAGCCCTGGATCAGAATTACGGGCGTCTCAGCCTCAGTCCTTGGGAGGGGGGCTTCAATCTGCGTCCCTCACGGTGGTAGTGGAGCAGATGAAGGATTTTCCATGGGGCGGCTACCACAGTTGCCCCAGCAAGTTCATCTGACCAAGAGGTGGGAAAATTCCTGGGCTGGTGTCGCGAAGCACGTGCAGGCCCATAGGTCGCCTCGCCCCTTGGCAGGCCCTGCTAGAAGCAGTCACTGTAGACACAGCTGCCAACAATCACTTGGCAGGCCAGAATTCTGCTCAGGGGCCTCAGGATTTCTGGCATTCCTCTCTGACCGGCATGCCAGCATTCCAGTCAGGGTCCTCAGGGTCCCGATGTCTGTCCTGGGGACGGTCGTGAGGCAAATGAGGGGAACTTCGGACTGTCTTTCACATGGATCAGAAAATCAGTTTACTAAAATGGCCAAAAAAGAATGTGTAACATTTAGAATTGAGGAAAAAAACAAAAACAAAACCAAACCCAAAGCATTGGAGCAATATCATTCTAGAGAATGCCATGTATCTATGAAAAGTACAAAAAACTTCTGTTTTCAAATGCACTTACAAATCACCTTTTTGCATCTGTTTTGGGGTTTTTTTTTGTTTGGTTTTTTGGTTGTTTTTTTTTGTTTGAAAGCTCTGGCACTTATCTGATTCTTTTTTGAGCTAGTTCAGCTCATTAATCTGGTAAGAAAGCAGCTAAAAGTAAAGAGAAAAACCTATGGGGACCAGGATGCCACTTCAGCCACGTTGTCGTGAAGCATTAGGTCAGCCTTCTGTGTTGTAGAAATATCTCTGTCCTAGATGAAAATCAATGCATAGCACTATCTTCTTTTAAACTTTGTCCTTGCTACTGGGTTCCTGAATGATCAAGATGCTTTCAAACCAAACAACAGCCAGCCCTCTGAGATACTCCCCAAAGTATTGCGATGGAATAACTTGATCAGGAGGAAGAGCTCGCTATGCAGAACCTGAATATGAGGTCAAGAATGCTTTGTTGTGGATTACCATAGTTTGGGATTGTTTATCTCTTACCCCACCATGTAGGTCTAGGAAAAAAATTAGGTAGCCACAAGGCTTTTACAGCTGTTCTTGTATTTTGGGATAGTAAGGATTTAGGGGAGTAAACAAAACTGTAGTGAGTTTTCCTATTGACTTGATTGCTCTGTCACTTTGAATTAACTGCTTTGCATGTCAGCTAACCCATCAGCATCAATGAGAAGAATATTTTCTTCCTTCCTGCACAAAGGATGTTTCATGATGCCTGTGATGTCAGGGACTTAAAAACGAAGACCATTGTGATTGAAAGGAAGCACTGGCATGCCACAAGGTAACTGTAGTGAGCTGTGTTTCCTCCTCAGCTTCACTGTGATAGTAGAATTTTAATGAGCAGTTCCAAAACTTGGTCTTAGCATAGTCTGGTGACATATCTCAAAGGAGCAGTGTCCTAGGGTGACTTTATGATGCTTGTATCCCCAGTCATCTGTTCTCTTAATGCTGGATATGATATTCTCTGCCTTCAAGACTGGTTCTGAGAGCAAAGGTGGGGAGAAGAAGAAGCACCGAGTTTCTTATCAGAGGCTGCACTCCTTAAAAAGCAACACTCTTCCACATTCTGCGCTGCACTGTGTTGTCTGGGCACTGACGGAGCAGAACAGAGCACGCATTTGCTTTTTAGTTGGTTTAGCTGGCTGAGGCAGAGTTTTCCCTGGACTGGTTTTTTTTTTTCTTTCCCTTTTCTTGGAACGTTTCGAATCTGCTCCGGACTGGGACCTGGGAAGCACTGGGAACTTGCACTTTGTGGCCTACTGGGGCCTACCCTGGGCAGCAGCCTTCCCCATTGCTGGAGGGGTTGATAACAGAGTGAGCACCCACAGGAGAGACTTTCTGATTTGTCGTCTCTTCAGTGCGGCAAATGAGTTTTGTCATCTGGTATTGTTCATTTTTTTGTGCTGGGAAGTGCTTTGCCTGTTAAAGAAACAGCTTTTTCCCACTTCTCTCCCAAACCAGTTGAAGGGAGCGGCTGTGTGGGTGGGCTTTCGGTGGGGGGGAGGGTGCAGTGGCCCTTTGTGAGGTTTTCTGCCAAATTTAGCCCTAAACCAGGACAATCAGGATGTGCGACTTAGAGAATGGTGGTTGGAACTTTGGTTGGAAAAGACCTTTAAGAACACTGAGTCTAAATGGAATTAGCAAATGCAACCATCAAGAAATGCTTTGCTGTTTGAAGAGAACGTGATTTATCTGGTAAGCTTTGCAAGTATTTGTGTCATCACAAGCACACATGACCAATGCATTAGATGGGAATATAATAAGAAACCTGTGCAGATCAACAGAATGATTCTCAGGGTAGGATATTTGCATGTTTCATCTGTCTTCCTGACTTCTTCAAATGAATTCTTTTTAGAAAGTAATGATTGGAATTGTTACTCTTTTGACAGTTCTGAGTGTATTACTGACCTTTTTGGCATATGAATGCCAAACGGGTTAATTCACCTCGTTTTTCAGATAAAGACCGAGATTTAGTGTTGCTTCAGCTGGGGGCAGAAACATTGAAATCCTCCCGCCTCCTTCTTAGTACCTCATTTCTATTACAAAATCAGTGCACAATCTTGTCCCTTAAGGTCCACTTAGCTCAGTTTATACCAACAGGGTGACATTAGCAGGGCTCACATGATGCTGCACACAGAAGCCCTCAGTGTGCAGCTCTAGCAGATAGTAATTCCATGCAGTTGGACAATCCCAGTGCTGACTTTGGATCACCAGAAGCGTTCTTAGTAGAACGAGACAAATTTAATGGAGAGGTCTCTGCAGGAAGTGGCCTGAAGAAGACAGCAGAAATCCCAGCTGTGTGTTTGTAGAAATCAGTTGAAGGCCATTTACAGAAAAAAGATCTTTAAGTCTAGCTAGCTTTTTCTGCAGATTATTTGTAAACTATATGCATGAGATGGACAGTTTCACTGAGCAACTGAAATACAGCTGCATTTAAGGGGATTGAATCAGGGTTGGGAAGCAGTGAAATAAAGCTTTTCAGGAATACCGGACATAAAAGTCCCGCCAAAATTGATCCGTTTTTTATGTCCAGATGCTTTTGAAAATAATGGGTGACCATTTGGCTACCTCATCGTTTTAATCAGAAATACAAAGAAAATTTTAAACTCACATTTTTTATAGCTTGAATATTTTTCTTTGTTTATTTCCTACTTTCCAATTCAGTTCTACAAATCATATGATTAGGTAATGAGAACTCATGCTGTATAAAAATATTTAATGCTATACTTCCAAGTTAAGGCCATGTATTTCCTGGAACTGTTTCAAAAAAAAAAAAAAATCCTATCTGGATTCTTTCTTCCCCATTCCCCACGCTCATTATTAGATGAAAATCATTTCAATATTCTATTTTGACTTTAGATGGTGCAAGATTATATTCAGAAATTCAAGCCTCTACTGTTAGGTTGTTTACATGGTTTTCTGGCCTTTCTAACTTTGTGCAACCACTCTTTGCAGCTATATATTTTTGCAGTAAGGCATCCCAGGGGTCTGTGAGAAGTTTTAATGTCAAGCAGAACTAACATGTAAACTACACGTGACATACTCGACATATTTCACCTCAGAAAGTTCAGTATGCTTAGACGGGATGAAATACGAAAGAAATAGACTTAACACAATATTTCTAAATCTTGGAAATCTATTACCTGAACTTTGAGTCCGTTTGCAGGACTCTGTAGAAATGCAAACGTGAAGTCCAAGGAGTAGAGCAGAAGGCATATTGGGCAGGGGGACAGAAGATTGCTTTGAAGGATGATGTAAGCAAGATTGCATCCTAGAAAGATAGCAGCTGCTTCTGCTGGTGCCAACATCGAGAATTTGTGCCACTGGCCTAGTTTTCTGGGGACTTTTGACCTGCACGCTCTTGAGGGCTTGCAGATGTGAATTAATCTGTCCTTTGATCTTTTCTTTCATTTGAACGTCTAGGACCTGTTTTGGTCTTGTGTACGGTACTGTATCGTGTTATAAACAGACATGTTTCCACTCTTTGAAAGCTGTAGTTGAAAGTTAGGTTGCAACTATGAGTTGGCTGTCAAAAGAATTAATTTTCTGCTTTAAGCAAAATATCAAGAGAGACATTCAATCCACTCCTGTGATACAGATTCATTTTGAATTTACAGGGTAATTTGCATTAGTGGTTGTACTGCATGAGCAATAAATATGACTTGCTTGGTTTCTAATGATGATAATAGTTCTCTTTGTATTACTATAAGAATTGAATCCACCATCATTCTTTTCCTGTTATTATTATGCTGTAAAGGAGAAACTCTTTTGCATTAACCAAGGAGTAAAATGCATGCATTTAGCATCATTCTTGCAGGTAGTCCTCAATTCTGAAAAGACCTCTCAGAAGCTGCATCAAATGGGAAAGCTAGACGGATGGCAGAATGCAGAAGCTGCCATTTAGGATCGAGTACAAAATGACACCCAAGAAATTCTTCATGGATGCTGCATAAGTACAAAGACGCCATTATTTCAAGGTGAAAAAGAGTCAATGAATAAAAAACGATGCTAATCAAGACACTAGAGTACCAAGCGTGCGACAAGGCTTTTTTGTAATGAACATCATGCCCAGCATGAAAAAGTGCTCTTTTTATTGTAGATCGTTTAAAAGTGCACAACAGTTTGGAAAAAAGTGCTTTTCTTTTTTCTAGTAATAAGAACTCTGTATCATTCTAAGAGATACTGGACACAGGTTTTTGAAAACAATGTTCTTTTAAAGGTTAATTCTATTTATAAATACTTCACAGGAAAACATTTGATCTGCTGTTCATCCTGAAGACTCTTAAAGGAAAATGTTTTGGATGCGGTCTCTTCTGACTAGTTCAGGAGCTCAGTCTTACCAGCATTCTAATGCTTTTTTATGTTCCTGATGGCACGGCTTAGACATCCTTGACTCCGTTACTGTCATGATTTCCATATCAAGTGATGAGAATTTTTCTTCATGATTGGTGAAGTGTCATAACATTCATGTCAAGTCAATTTGAAGTTTTTTTTTCCAAAGGAATCTCTTCCTTCCTAATGAAAACCATTTGAAATAGCAAACCTACTCCGTTTTTCAGAAAGTGATATAATAAACCTGTAGAGTACAATGTCCTCGGAGTTGTTTTTTCAGCAGAAGAAGAAAACTGCTGTTTTCTTCTTCTTCTATCACCTTAGACTTACTTTATTCAAAACCTTTTTAAACCTTTGAATTTCTATTTTTATAGCTAATTCCTTTCACAGTGGGCTATAGCATATGTATTTTGAAAGGCCATTTGTACATATTCAAAGGGCTTACTTCTATTCTACTAAGAAATGGCTGTACTTCTAGTAGGGAAACTTCAAGGTCCAGTAAGATTTTATCTTGTACAAAATTTAAAAAACTCCAACTCTTAAAAATGATACCAGAAAATGACGTCTGTAAGACTGTGGCAGGAGGCTTTTTCCAGAACAATGTGCAGTTCTTCCCAATTCTATTTTTCCCTCCCATTACTTTGTACACAAAGATTTTTACACAGTCTTCTAACAGTGGCATGTTACTACTGGGCTAGAGTATTGCCCTGCCAGCATTGGAATTGACTGGAATGCAGCTGTGTTCCAATTTGCTGATGGGACAAGGGTTTTTTTGCTGAACACACTTTAGCAAGCAAGAGGGCTTCTTGGTCTTTAGAAGCTGAGTCCCAGAAAAAGATGAATGAGGTGGTGACGTGCCTCGTGTTTTGAAGAGAGATCAAAAAGTTATTGCTGGGGTCACCTCCCTTTTGGTACGGAAAGCACACAGAGGGCTTTGAAGCAGCACTTTCACCCTCTTTGCATTCACTAGTAAATCTGAGACAGAGCTTGGCCCAAGGTTTGTGCAAAAATACTCTTTTGATGCAACTGTTCACCAGACAATATCTCTGGGAAAATGTGCAGGGGCAGAAAGCAAGCCCTTCCTGGGAAATCTACTGAAATGGTTCAGAAGTTATTCCCACTCACTCTTGCTAACCTCTGCTGTCTAGCTGTCGGATATGCTTGGGACCATGTTGAAATAATTCTAAACAGTGTACTGAGGCTGCAATATTGAGTAAACATAGGTATTTTCCATAGGTGTCAGGGAAAAATATTTCTATTGGTAAAAATGAGTTCCATAGAAAACAAGAAGAGCATGGTAGAAAAAAAATCACATCAATAGAATGAAGATGCCCAGAATTCTTCTTTTGAAGTTACATAGAGTCAATATTTTCTAAATAATGTTGTGAAACTTATGAAGAAGTAAGAGTACATTCCACCTGACTGGTGCACAAGTTCATGTTTCCAACTTACAAAAAACATATTATTAAAAGAAAAATGTTCCACCTTGTGGAAAAGTAGCCCATTCGTAATTGTATCAAAGGTAGGATTAGATCAAGTATTCCTACAAGACAGTAGTAGTACTAGGAAAAGCCTTTTGTCATCTATCTGACTACAGGAAACTTGAGCAAGCAGAAGTGTCTTTCCCTGCTGCAAGCTGTACTTCCGATTTGCTACTGCTGCTTAAACATTGTTCAAAGAAAACTTGTCAAAATAAAACTAGTGTATACAAGCAACTGGAACTATCCATTGCGTTCCAGCCAATTTGAACTAGAAAATATCGGACACACACTCCAGTTGAATATTCTAATGCATAGATGGAGTATACCAGCACTAAGAAATGGGAACGCTGGAGAAAGGAGCAAATGCAGATGAATTTCAGGGAAGGAAATTATTGGAGAGCTAACTGCAGTCCCTCGACTTTACAAGAAATGATGTCCAGTAAATCCCAACCTGACACATAAAGAACTCCGTTTTGAAATGGGCTGCATCTATGGTCCTCTGTTCTTCCTAGATGAAGGAACTGTGTTTTGAATCAATCTTCCAAGTGGTATGGCTAAAGACCTTGGATACCTCAAATTTTTTTTTTTTTTTCCAGAAGCAACTGTCTCAAAACCTCTCTAAACTGACTTTTCCCCTTACGATGCCATCTTTTAAAAGAGCACCTTTTCATTTAACAGGGTATTCCAAACATCATTTCCAAATTTAGACTAAAAGTAACACTCTTTCTAGTTAGCTTTGGGTTTTTTGCAGCTTCCTGCCAACATAGGCAGCAAGGAAGAGAACAGACGGCAGCTCTTTCTGGAGCATCTTGAACAAATGCCCTTGCTTATGTTCAAATCTTTCACTTCTCCAAAATCCCTAACGATGAAGTAAAGGTTGTGAAGGCATTACTAGTAGTATTAGATGGCAATGGATGGGTCAAATAGAATTTGTATCGCATAGATGATACTTGGCAAACAGCAAATGAAGGGGTTTCTTTCAGCTCTCAGACTGATGTTACATCTCAGTAATTTATTAAAAAGATAACAAGAAGGATATTTTTTAACAGTGAACTTAATTACACCCCTACCCATGGACATCTGAATCTTAGGAATAGACAGTGTCTGATTTAGAAAAAAAGAAAGAATGACCACAGTTTAAAGAAGCATATGATCATGAACACTTTGCTGATGGAACGTAGCCTATTCCTTGGCTGAAATGAAGCAGGTAGACAGGACATAGGAAGTATCGTTTTGTGGATCAAACATTTATTTTCTAAAGTGATGCTTTACAGATGGTGAACTCACCAACTTCGATATTGCACAGTAGATAAGGGTACCTAACTTGCGCCATCAAGTTATCCCTTGGAATCACCATCCAAGGGCATTTTCCCCTGCCTCTGTGAAAATGTGCCTACCTTTTTCACAACACTTTTGCAGCAGCATTGCTAGGCCTGATCAGCTGGTATGGAGGGTGAATGATCAGCAGCAAGGTGACTGGCCAGGGTCATTTGCTTCAATGGATTTTGATCTACTGGATATTTTGAAGACCTGCTTCAGCCCTGTTGGTCAAACACAGCCTTCAAACGGTGCTAAACAATTGTTTGGGCTGTGGACCACATGAAAAAATACCTTCTGGTGCCTTTACTGGGCCATATGCTCTTGATTCTCTCCCTCAACTTCTCCATCACCTCTCATCTCTTTCACATGAGCTATGTTCAAGGTCCACAGGATACTTTTCACAGAATCTTCAGGCCTGATGCAGTAGGAATGATGAACAAATGCAGCTGGGATGAATTTTCCAGTTTGGATAAAACCTCTTGTGCACACAAATCCCCCTATGCCCAGAAAAACCTTCACTAAGCACTCGTGTTCTACCTAAACCGCAGTTTAGTCTGAAAGAAAAGCTTTGGTCTGAGAGTATCTGAGAGATTTGCATGAAGCACAGATATCTGACCTATGCAATTTTGAAGATCAGAGTTAAAAGAAAATGGCAAGAAGTTTTTAATTTTGCCGGTTTTAATTTTCAATTCCATGCACTTTTTCAAAAAGTGTCAATCTCAAATGGCCATCAACATCTTTCAGTCGTCTGGAAGTTAGTATTCATATCAAATGTGTTTCAAATCAATAGAATTTCAAACCTTTCCTCAAAGTTTATATACCTAGATTTAGTATTTCTGATCTCTATTAGATGAAAGGAAGACATTTTTTGCTGTTGGGGTGCTGGAACGCTGCTTTGGGTTGCCCAGAGAAGTTGTGGATGTCCCATCCCTGAACGTATTCAAGTCAGCTTGGATGGGGCTTTGAACAGCAACGAATGCGACCCTTGATGGTAGATAAACAAAGCTTGAATATAGAAGAGGCTCAGATTGAGGTATACGAACAAATTTTCTCTCAGCTCTTGGGGTAAATTCAAAGTTGTACAAAATTGCATTTCTCTGTGATTTTCACTACTGTAACAGAAAGCTTCATGAAAACTGTGCAGAAGATATCAACTTTTAAAAGCGATAAGAACTACAACATCAAACACATGGGATGGGTTTCATCATGGGACACCCTCTGAGAGAAAATCTCTGTATTTCGACACTTCATGCCAATCATTAGGATTTCAAGGAGTGCCAAAGAAGGCGGCAAAATATCCTTCAGGACATTATTTACTGTAGTTCAGCCTGGCCATTAGTTGGAATTGGTGTTTGAACTAATGTAGACATACCACACACACTTTCCATGCACTGAAAACTTACTGTTTACAATGAATAAGCAATGAGGATCAAAATTGATTGAAAGCATCTTAAAAATGTCAAGTATTTCACTGTATATGATCTATGATCAAAATACTTATTCCTCCTTAGTGAGGGACAAATAAATTCTTCCATAGCATGATGGTTAAAAATTGTCTAAACCAATGTTTTCTTCTGAAAAGACATCATCTAATTTTTTCTATTTTTAGAAGAAAATATTTCTAGACATAGAACAAAGGAATTTTAAAGGAACAAATGGAAGGAAAATATTCTGCAAACAGAATTCAATGAAAACCTGTGTTTTAAATATGAGGTAGATATTCAACAGAGTTTTTGTACCAGATATTTGAAATAGTGTACCGGCTATTTTGTCCACAAAGAGAGCTATTTAGCATTTCAGTCTTTTCCAAGGTGTTCATGATCTGCTATGCTGATCTCTGTGCATGCCTAGGTGTGTGCGGAAGGTGGGGCCATGTGAAGGGGAGTGTCTATGTTTGCTTAGCACTCGGAGAGGCAGATTCATGCCTCAGCTCCATCATTTCTTTTAGAAACTTCCCAGAGAGTGGATACGAAGTTTCATATCCAAAAGAGATCAATTCCCAAGTCATCCATTTTACTCTACCTTGTAAATCACATGCTTTGTTGCATATTTTATCAAATATACTTTCAAGCCGCGTGGAGGAAGGAGAATGTGGAGAATCCCTCCAATGTCTTGCAACTTGTACGCAAATAGATTTTCAAGAAAATCATCATTTCTCTTTTAAATACATCTGGGACAGGCATGATGGTGGCGTCAATCTGTTGAAGTTTTTGTTGCTGGGGGAAGTTGTACGAAAGGACTGGTTTTTACATTGACCAGTTACTGAATCAAGTGCATGAACACATTTGAAATTCCACTGGGGTTTCCTTTTTCTAGCAGACTACTTCTAGAACTAGCTAGCAGACTCAAGATGACTCTTTTTCTCTGTTTTTGTTTCTTTCCTATTTTCTTGCTTTCTCTGCAACTGTCTACACAATTTTAGGACTTTTTTCCCAACTCAAATTGTTTCATAGACCGATAATTCAGATACGCTTTTTACAAGGAATGTTTTAAATCTTTGTTAGAATTAAGAAAGTTAAGGACATAGGTCTTTTTCTTCCCTTATGAATATTGCAATGAAAGAGTTCAATAAAGACCAACTCCTTTTTATTTATTTGGAATACAAGTCGATAATTCCCATACAGTAATTCATTGGTGGACCAATATTTGCCATTCTGATGTAAGTTGTCACTTCTTAACAATATGCCTTCTGTGACTACGTTGACAACACTTTTGGTAAAGATCCTAACTGGTCTTAGACACGCATAGGGAGAAATTTGCTCTGCCAGTGTCAGTCTTAAGCATGCGTCTCAGAGGATCTTTCTAGAGCTGGGGAATTTCCCCATGAAAGGGATTCAGTTATGGAAGAGACAGGTTTCCTGGAGTTTTACATTCTTCTTGAACACTACTTAAGGAACTTAAATCCCATGTCCATTTGGATCTCACTCTGCACAGAGCTTTGTCATGCCAGTCCTTGAAATGCATCTCTAAGAGAATTCACTAGCACAGAATGAATGAGGGTGGAAGGGCTCTGTGCGGCTCACCAAGTCCAATCCCCCTGCTTCAACCAGGATACCTAGAGCCTGTTGCCCAGGATTATATCTGGGCCTACTTTTAATGTCTTCAATGATCCAGACTCCACCATCTTTCTGGACACTCTGTGCCATGGTTCAGTCACCGTCACGGTAAAAAATAATTTTGTGATGCTCAGAGGCAATCTCCTGTATTGCAGTGTGTGCCCACTGCCTCTTGTCTTTTCACTGAGCATCATTGAAAAGACACTGGTTCCCTGCTCTTTGCACTATTCCTTCCCGTAGGTATGTGTGCTGCCATGTAGATAAACGTCCAAAACTTCCCTGAAGCCCAGGCAGATGATATTCTCTTCATCTACCAGGCAAGTTCATTCACCGGAGGAGTTTAAAAAGTCGTCAAGCACCAATTTCCCCTGGTAAATCCATGCTGACTACATTTGTTCTGTCCTCCTTCGTGTGCCTGGCAATGCTTTCCAGGAATAGCTACTCCATCAACTTCCTGGGGATCCAAATGAGGCTGGCTGGCTTGTACTTTTCTGAGTCCTCCTGGTTGCCTTTTTTGAAGATGGGTGACATTTGCTTTCATCCAGTCTTTGGGCACTTTCCTCAGTCACCATGGTCCATCCAACATGATCAGGAGTGGCCTCAGAATAACATCTGCCAACACCCTTGAGACCTGTGCATCCATCTCAACAAGGCCTGTGGACTTTATGGAATACTTCCCAATTCAGTGACTATGCCCATAAAAATTTGCATGGGATAAGAGGCCATTTTAACAGGTACCTGAAGAGTGAGTGAAAAGCTATGGAAGCAATCCAAAAGGACAAAGACTAGAGTTCCCTTTGAAGACAAAGCATCCCATCATGGAGCTGAGCAGCTTTAGATCCAGGTAAGCTTCCTCTCTGAAAGGATGCAGAAGACATGATTTTACCTAATCCAGTAATAAAATGTGTTGACCATTCACTTGCAATACAAAAAATTCAATGATTTCCAAAATTATTGCCTCCTAAGTAGACAATAATATACTGGCTGGGTATTCCCCTAACAGATGAGAGCACCTGCTTGATGTCTCTTATGCGTGCAGACTATTTGAAGTAGGTCATTTGAGTGGGGATTCCTGGTCTTCGAATTTTCTTTCTGATGAATTTGGAATATTTACTGAAGCAAGGACCGGAAGATGAAAACTTCATTTCCCATCAGCGCACTCTAACATCCATGGCCGTAATGCCATTGTTTCTCCCCAGCTGAGTCAAGAATTCATGACTACAAAGTGGATCAGCTCCAAAGGAAAGATCAAGGCTGGATAATATTCTCTCTTGGTAAAGCTATTTATCTCAAATGAAGTGACCAACTTCTAATGGCTCACTGGCCTAAAGCCACAAGGAGGGGGAGATGGACCAGCTTTCCTTCCACTGCTGCTCTCTTTGTCACCTTGGTGTTTAATACGAGTAGGAAGACGTTCAAAAAGACAGCGTTGCAGAATTCATAAAATTCAGTCTTAAAAAAAATCATTTTTTAGCAGGTGAAATAAAAATAGCAAATAAAATATATAAGTTTGTCTTGCCTTGTTCTGCAGGTTTTGTAACTGGCACACCTTTCCTTATGAACGCACTGTCCTTTCCTAAATACTCTCATATGGAGGAAGATGCTTCTGATCAGAAGAGCACTAGGATGTCTTTACTCGACCTTTTCTTTTCACTGATGCTTGGTCCTCTGAAAAGAATGGTTTTCTAAAATTGAAATGTGCTACTATTGTTCCCATGGGGTAAGCCGCAGACTCCTCCTGTCGGAGCTGTCACTAATCAGCTACTCTCCTATCTGCCTTTAGTAGTTGAATGTTCTGGTCTAAAAGTAGCACCTTCTGTGTAGCCATGCTCTTAGTTGCCAGTCTCATCCTAAATCCAAAGACCCTCCTGCAAAGGACCGCTGGTTCTGTAGTCAACCAAGGAAAAAAGACCCGTCCATCCATGCTTTCTGATTTAAAATATTAGGGTATGATGTCCCTAAACAATTCTCTGCAGTTGAACACTACTTATCTTTGGCGTGTTCCTTCAACTCACTCGCAAGTCATTCATGCCTTAGGTTATTGGGAGAATTGCTTCATTGGAAGATGATTAAAAGGGGTATGAGAATACTTTTGTGCTTCTGCTATGAGGATACTTTTCAAATCCATACAAACTCCCTGCAAATGCAAAAACCTGCATCCTGTATTGTCCTAGCTTACAATATCAAAATGCATCCTATTCCCACCCTCAAGAACTGAGGAAACCAGGGGTGGCATCGTTTTTTCCTTCTCTCCTGTTAATGGGCCCATCAATGTCTTGCCACATGACTCAGAGATAACTCCCTCCAGGAGCCATTTCTGTTTCACGGGTAATCAAGGACCCACATCATGACTCAGAATGATATCAGCCCATTGGGAGATGCTCTGCCCAGGGGGTAGGAGCTAAGCATCCCCACCTGGATATCATCTGGGTTTTGGAAGGCAAGAAGCACTATTTCTACTGCATTGCCAGAGGAACGGCCACCCTTAGCCACTGGTTTTCCAGAGGACGAGAGCTACCAGATGGTTTCTAAAGAATCACCACTTCAACAAGACCATTTCATCCAAACTGCTTTCACCACCCTAACTAGCAGGATGTCAGCTTGTATTCTGACTCTGTCAGTGGTTTTTCTTTTGTACTCTTGCATGGATTTGGGTTTTTTCCCCTTTTCCTAATAAACTGGATTTCTGACTTGGAGTCTTGCTGCGGTGCTGGATTTCTTCAGCCCAACTAGCTCCCGACACCGACAGCGAGAGTGGGCCGCCCCAAGAAAGCTGTCGAATCCGGGCTGCAGCTGTAGGGCACAGCTGCTCTACGGCACAGGTGGACTGCCTTGGGGATAGAACTGCGCTGAGAGCAGGGACAAGGAACAGGGAGAGGTCTTCTGCATATTTTTCAGTTTACTCCCTGGAGGGTCAAGGACAGAAAGACACTGATTCAAAGGCATCCATCAACTTCTAAATGGGGTGAAGGTCCCAGGGGAGGATACAATCTTTAACCAACTGGGAGAAACTGGGGGTGGAAGACAAGGAGGGGAATACAATGTTGAAACCAGTAGGGGGACTACAGGGGAGGAGAATAACTTGAAGAAACCACTGGGGTTTTGAAGGGTACAAAATTGAGAGGGAAGTTTCTAGAGAAAGGGGCAGGCTTGGGGAGGGGTTGATGTTCAATGGGAGAAGGAACAGGGAACAAAAGGGCAGGTCTTTGGGGAGAGGGACAGCTAGGGCAAAAGCCAACAATACTGGGGGGAAAGGAACAATCCATTCATAATAACATATGCTATAACAGCACAAAATAGGAAGCCTTAGAAAACGGACTACTAGAACTGCAGTACAATAATAAACACACACTGCAACAGAGTGTCTCACTGGTTTGGCTTTCAAAGCAGAAGAGGTGCCAACCTAAAAATTTCCCAACTTCAAGGTTAACTGGCTGCAGTTTTGATTTCCTTCTTCAATATATCACCAAGGCGCTATCAGCTTCTGTAATTGGCTCAGCAGCATGTCTGTTCTTAGTGCCAAGCAGGGATTCACTTTGCCAGGCATGGAGGAAGCTTCTAGGAGCTTTGCACAAAAAATCACTTCTGTGGCTGGCTTCTTCCCTCCCCACCAAAAACCAAGCCATGCCAAACCAACACCTTAACTAATTCGTAGTACTTAGTACACATCCAAGAATGTCTTTTAAACGATGCTTTATGTTTTTGACCAAACGCACTGAAAAGAAGTGGATCCATAATATTGATAAAAATTGTTCCAGTTCAATAGAAATATTGGGTCATGCAACTCTAGATTACATAGCTGTTTTTTTGTACAATACCCAGAGGCTTTTTTCACCTCCATGGAAGAGCCTAAATGAGGGATGTGGGAGTCCAGGCGGCTCTCCAAAATGCAGTTTATTCCATCCAAGACGTTGCAGCAGTCCAGGGTAGTGGGCAACAGAGCCTGTGCCTACAGCTGTCAGCTCTAGCTGCAGGCAGGCCTGGAGACCCTTTGGTTTTGGCACTTTGCTGAGCATCTTCATACAGTAGAACCAATCTATCCCTTAACTATTATCTATAGCCTACCCTAACGACTCTAATTACCATATGTTGCTATTCTCCACTCACTAAAAGTCAGTATATTACAGTTGAAGCGGAAAGTTGTTTTTCAGTTTTCTTGACAGTGGAAAATTTGGAGAGCTTTTTCTGCTTGCAGCATTTGCTGACTTGTTTGCCTGTGCTAGCTTCCTGCTTGGTAAAAACATCTTCTTGTTTGGGGTGGGTTTATCCTTTGCTGTAAGTCATAAAACCCTCTTCTAACTAAGGTATCCTCGGTTATCCAGTAAGACTGGCTCAGCAATTCTTTTCTTCTAGATCAAAACTTGCTTCCAACTCTATTCCTTCTTCAGACTCCACATTGAAAAATCTTTCTGCCAAGCATACATATCTGTGAGACTTTCTTGTCAAACTTTCATCTTTCCCAACACCTCTAAAGAAATGTTTCCTGATGGTTTGGATCAGAAGATCCAGTATTGCCATCCTGAGATTTTTCTTTCGAAACCCATAAGCTGTGCTCAAGGTTTTGGCTATGTTCTTTGTTGTGCCTTGCATCTATTTTGGCTAGAAAGCCAGTGTAGATGATGTCCTTGCTGCAGTAGCCATGGGAAATAAGGTGGAGTGTCTGGCTGATGTACCGGGATGTAGACTATCCAGCACTCCCCCAGGGAGGCGAGGATCCCTAAAGGAATAGAATATTGGCTATGCTCTGGGAGTTTTACAGAGAGAAAGATCCTCACAGCTCAAATGATTTGTCTCCTGGAGTTCTGAGGAGTATGTGGTGAAGAAGAAGGCTGCTGTCTTTTCCAAGAATCTTCCGTGCATTCAAGAGGATCATTGAACTTCTTGTCTGAGAATGAAAGAAATATTAGTAGTAATTAGTACTTTTTCTCTGTCTGTGCATCACTGATTGAATTTGGGTAGGCAATATTTTTTTTATTTATTTATTTGAATTATTCATCATATGGTCTTCCAAATTCCCAAATTCTGCTTCACTTCTTTCTTTTGTAGGCCAGTCTGGTTCATCTTCTCTTCTACTGTATTATTGCAGACCATATCTGAATGGATTTTTTTTTTCATTTTGAACATTTGGTTTAAACTGAATGAACAGAACGCTTTATTTATCCTTATTTGACCAGTTTGCAAGGAAATACAGAATTTTGAAGAGAAGTGACGTGACTCCACTTGAGGTTTTCAATGGATGAGAAGAATGACGATGTCCTACATTCACAGCATTGTTTACAGTAACATTGCAGCTAGTTTCCAGCAACGAAGGTCAGGTTCTGGAAGCAGGCATGCATGATTGTAGAGAAGTCTAAAAAGTTTCAGTTTGGCCGCTTTTCTTGAAAAATAGCTAATATGTCTCAACGTTGTGCTGAATCTCGTTGTACAGACACTTCTTTTGAGGTCTGAACTCCTTGCTGGACTTCTGTATCTAAGAATCAGATACAGTAAACCTATGTTTCCTTATATGCTGTAAGAATTTGGTTCTAATCTAGAAGAGCAAGAAAAGGTTGCCATATTAATACAAGGTAAAGAACCTGCTAAGAAAGCAGTTAATGGACTGCTTTTTTTATTGGAGCAGTGATTTAGTGGTTTGATGGGTTTTTTTTTTTTTGCTTCTCAATAGAATTTAAGAAGTGGTGGGGTAAGAATGTGTGGATGTTTATAGGTTTGCCTTGAAAGAAGAATTACAGGGGAAACTGTTGTAAAGAATTGATGCAGAGCTCTATGCATTAATGCACTCTTCCGTACAGAGTTTCAGAAGTGAAAACCAAGAGGAGAGAGTGCCGACAAGATGAGAGTGCCGATTTACTAGAATGAATTCAAGATAGCATTCTTTTCTCTCTGAATTACAGCTCTAAACCTCAGGGTAGTAATAGGAAGTACATAACAATCTCAAAGATTTAAAAATGGATGATGAAGTTTTCTATCCAGTAAACTGTAAGGCTTCACATTTTAACCTGGTTTGCATTTTGGCAAAAGCCTGGAATCTTCTGCAATTTGCCAGATAACAAGGGATTTAGAACAGGAAGTATGCAAGTAATCATTTGGAGCCTTCATCTCCCTTCTTAGAACAATGGATACATTTATTATGCTCCTATTTTTATTCCATCAGGGGATTTGATCATGGAAATGTCTAGTCATTCTTTTCTTGTTTTCAACCCCTCAAAGAGCATGAATCCAAACTATTCAGAAGTTCTTGATCTGCAACAGTGACAAGCACTATACTGGTAAGAGTCAGTGGACATTAGCAGATCCCCTATGCCAGCCCCCTATGGCGGGCAGTTCTGGCAGGACTGATGTTTGAGGGGCTGGAATTCTGTGAAATAGAACATTCTATGAATGGGGAAAATGGAAACAGATTCTGAACGTTCAACCCAACACGTGAACAAGTAATAGGGCAGGTAATTTTCTGTGGAAATTTCCTTAGCCCCAGTGTTGTGGATGATGATTACTCTTCCTACCTCCTTTGGTCAGCTGCCAGCACAGTCACGTTACTCCGCTTATGGACAGAAAACCAGAAGTCATTTTTGAACAAAACACCCAGCAGGACCTTAGAGTGTTTTTGCTGCAAAATGTTTCAAGGCAGATAGGGAAACAATTCCATTGTAGAGAGTGTGCTGAGAAGACAAGTTTGGAAGTTAAAAACCATGGGATCTGTTTCTATATATGTCACTGATTTTGCTTATTATCAATTTGGTGGGGTTTCTTGTTTTGTTGTTTTATTTTTTTGTTTTTTTTTGTTGTGGTTTTTTTTTTTGTTTGTTTTTTTGTTTATTTTTTTTTCCTGCATCCTTGAGAAGAAAGCATAAGACAGAAAAGTACGGTAAAGTTAAAATACTTTTGAGATGGCTTGTGCTGAAAAACTTGTAGCTACTGCTAAGGCCCATAAGCCAGGTCCTGTTTCATTTCTGAGAAGCTATAAAATTCCCATTGGTAATTTAGTTCTAAGCATCTGTTGTTATGGTGGAGATGCAAATTAAGAAGAACAATTTTTGAATCTGTAGGGATGTATTTACCATTTTGGAGCTGCCTTTTCAGTCTCTGAGCCATCAATGAAAAGAAGGAGAAGAATCTACACTCTTTTCAACCTGTGGACCATCCACTACTGTCCACGTGCTCAGATTCAAAGCCAAACAATCCTGTCGGGCCTGATTGGGAGGAATTATTTGGATTCAAAATACTAGACTAGTATTTGATTTCCATCAGCACAGTCCATTGGGCACGAATTTTGATATCAATAGAACCTTTCACGGGGATCCATCTTTCTCACCTGCAGTACATTTTAAAGAGAAGAGGCATTGTTGAATGGCTTCAGTGAAAAAAAAAATCTTAAATGCACTCTGAATGGAATTGAGATCCAAAGGAGCCAGTATTTCAAGAAAGCCTGAGATGTTGTCTGCCATGAGATCCCTTCTAAGAGGTTCTATTAAGGTACCAAATTCTTCATCAAAATACTGTCAGATTGGTCAGAGGGGAAAAGCAAACTTTTTGAATGGTCCTTTGGGAAGACAGGGCTTGCAGCGAATTTAGTACTTGCTGCTAGGTTGCCTACATTCCAGGAAAGAGTATTAAATACTGAAATTCGACCGATGGTGGATGAAGTCTTTGTGACTGTGAAAGTCCAGTGCATGGCAATCTCAGAAAGGAACCCATCAAAGCCCCTGAAATGCCAACACACAAGTTGTGAGTTGGCAGTGCATGCCAGGTTTTAGCAAACCACAGCAAAATGCTGATTGCAAAACGAGGCCATCAAGTCACATCCGGTATGAAGCAGTAGGAAAGAGGAAAGCAGCTGAGAGCGTCAACCCTGCTAAGTAGTCTCAGTATTCTTATTGCCATTAGCAGAAATGTGAAATGAGTCTATAAAAATTACAAAGGAGGCAAAAGAAAAGGGAGTGATGACTCCTCTGGCATAGTGTTTCCTAACAGGGATCTTCAAAATCCTGTAAAGATTCTCTCATCCTTTAAACTGAAGGAAGGTATTAATGGCAGTAAGGAAATGGCATCAAATGCTAGAAAGACTCTGGGCAGTGTACTTCTAGACAGAAATGCCACTGATGGAAAACCGACTAAACTGGCACCAATGCAGCAGCATTGTACTAAAGCCCAGAAATTGTCCACGGCTTCACTCTCTGCCATTCCTTTCATATGCACACAGCAGCTCTGCAACATTCCTACTCATCATCTCCTTGGCAAACTGGGCGTGAGGGTCCGTAGTGACGCAGAGTCCCCAGGCAGGTGCAAAGGAGAGCCGCTTTCTTGCAAAAGCCAGGCTTTTGAAGCAGACAGGCCTTTATCACTTGCATAGCTTTAAGCCGCAACAAACATAATTCAACCAACCGTCATACCCCACGCTGTGAACACGCAATGCTTCTAGAACTTCTTGATCTACCTCTAATTCAGCTGTCTCACTTTCCCCTAGTCATTTTCTACTTAGCCAAAGTAACGGGCCTCAGCCATGGTTTTACAAGGCCTTCCTTTCGGAAAGTTCTACCTATATGCAACAGCATACCACTAGTTTCTTCACCACCAAGAGTTTAGGTAGATGATTGGCATCTGCCCTTGCGGTGAAACACAATGGGGAGAGAAAATCCTGTTGGAGATGTTCAGTCATTCCATTTTCTAGACAGGCCAAATCAAAAGAAAAGCAAGCTATAGGATTGTGTACTTGCTCTTACAGAACACCTGCTGCCATCTGACAATGAACTAGCAGAAAATCAGCAAGAATGAGACTTGAGGCAAACAACCTTTGGAAGGGAATAATGGGTTGATAAATAAAGACAACAGTTTCCAGGCTCTTGAGATACTTTAAATGACAGCAAAGGATTTGAGAGCAGAGGCTGAACTGGTGGGGAAGGATTCAAAGAATCCCAAGAAAAACATGACCAAAGAATAAAAGAACCCCAAGAAAAATAGGGGCAACTGACCTGTTAAGGCCTTCAGGAAATCAGTGGCCGCTGATTTAGATAGGCCATTCAAGTTCATTTACTGGTGCACCTTCCACTCCTATTTCACCTGTCAGCATCACAGGGTGAATTGAGACCTTGGAATCAAGATTATTTGGGATTCTGTTCTTAGCTTTAGGAGAGAAGTACAGCAGGTGAAGTACCTGTTACTGATGTGATACCCAGGAACACAGAGTTGACACATTTCATTGAAGTCCAATCACAACTAGCAATACTAAGAGGATAGGATTGGCGCCTTTTCATGACGCTCTTCTTGTTACGCAGCCTGCTCTGATTCTGGTGAAACTTTTTCATTAGCTTCTCTCTAAAAAGGAGAAAAACCAATTAAATGTCCCTCCCTGCTGATGCTAATCGAGTCAGAGGTCTATGAAAGGGCCAAAAATATTCGGAATTCTTCTTAGACAATGGAAATGGAAGCAGAGCTACCAATCTATTTCCTTGCAACATATCCCTAAAACTCATTCCCTTCTATTCATCACTTATGTATAGCCAGCAGTACATTCAGGAAAAGATGAAACTGACTGATGTCAGCAAGGGAAGGACTTGAAAGAACTATTCCCATGAATCATCATATAGACAGTAACTCTAGCATTAAAATCAGAACCCTTTTAGTAAGTATCACTTATGGGAAATTCAGGACTCCTGCACAATGGACCAAGAGGATTAAGCAGAAGCCGTTTATGGTTTACATGATGCACTTACTCATTCTGACTCTCTGCACACGCTAGTCACGCTTTTCTTATTGGTGCCTTTGTCTTGTCCACGCATTCTGCGTGCACCTCTCAGAAGATGTGTTTCCTTACAGTCCAGGTACTTTGCCCCCCCCCCCCCCCCCCCCCCCCGTTTTGGAGTTCTTGTGGTCTTGGAATTTAGTTTCTCAGCTTTTCCTCTCTTGTTTTAGCAAGGCTTATGTCTTGATGAATTCCAGAGGGCCCTGAGAAAATTCTGAGAAGAACCGTTCCACGCTGGATGGCTGGTGCAGCCCATAGTCTAAGCGGTTCAGATACATTGTCACAATTGCCCCTTCTTCTTGCACCAGCCAGATCTTTTCCAATGTCATTTTTAGCAAGAGGCACACCAGTTTCACCATGCATGGAATAACACAAAGCAATGAAATAATGACTACTGGTAAAAACAAAGCTCCATTTACGAGATCTTTCAACCACCCAGTTCTTTCCCATCCCTCAAACCATTGATGCAAACCCCACTCGTTCCCAGTCAATTTCTTCATATTGTCTTGTACTTGTGTGAGTTTCGTATGAATGGCTGCAGAATGGTCCAAAAGATTCATGCAACATATTCCTTATAAAATTCCTAACACTCGTACCCATGTGCTAGTAACAATAAATCTATTTCACCTCCTATTTGCAGTGTGCTATATCTAATAGGATCTACGTCAGTGAGCACCTGACTTAAAATAGAAGAAGTTACG
This sequence comes from Haemorhous mexicanus, assembly GCF_027477595.1. Classification (NCBI taxonomy): domain Eukaryota; kingdom Metazoa; phylum Chordata; class Aves; order Passeriformes; family Fringillidae; genus Haemorhous; species Haemorhous mexicanus. The sequence continues at coordinate 19,797,062 of NC_082345.1, read as the reverse complement.
ATAAGTCGTTTGAACATCCAGCACCCCAAATGATTAAAAGCAGCCAAACCTTGAGAAGCAGCGCCATCTAGCGTAAGGAAGAACACAGTTATTCCTGCTGGAACGAGCAAAACTCGACATAATGGTGCCAATCACGTCTTTAGCTAGTGTTCCTCTCTAGGTATTCCCGGAAACGAAAAAGCGGCTTCCTCCAGCAAAACCCATTATGAAGGTAAGAGAGCCCGCCGAAGAGCGGCTTCTGTTAAAAGAATCCGGCTACCGGCACCTACCTTCGGACAGCTGCGTATGCCCTTCTTCTGCGTCTCTTGCCGCCTAGACCTTAGCGAAAAGCTTTTCCAGGCATTATCTCAAAAAGGAACTCTGCCAGCACAGCAAGCGTCCTACGACGGTTGTCATGAGGGTACTCGAGTTCTTACCATCTCCTGGAGAAAAGAAAATGTAAGATTGACCAGGAAGTGCTGCAAATGGCTAAGAACGATAGAAAAGAAAGCTGTCCAAGAACTTTTTCCCTACTTACGGTAATGCAAGTTGAAACTGTTGGAAAGTGGTTAGTTATCGTTTTCCCTCAGTTTGAGAGCTGCTCACTTAATCCCAGTGCTGTGCGGCTTCGTTCTTGACTTCTCAGCATCGGCCGAGCTCTCCGGCTGCCGGAGGCGAAGAAGCGGCTTTTTCGCGCCCAGAGCTTTCTGCCGGTCGCGGTGCGCTCCGAACCGCGGCTTCTGCCGAAAGCCGCCGGGGACCGGCACCTACCTTCGGACAGCTGCGTATGCCCGTCTTCTGCGTCTCTTGCCGCCTAGACCTTAGCGAAAAGCTTTTCCAGGCATTAGCTCAAAAAGGAACTCTGCCAGCACAGCAAGCGACCCGCGACGGTTTTCATGAAGGTACTCGAGTTCTTACCATCTCCTGGAGAAAAGAAAATGTAAGATTGACCAGGAAGTGCTGCATAAGGTTTAGAAGGATGCAAAAGAAAGCTGTCCAAGAACTTTTTCCCTACTTATGGTAATGCAAGTTGAAACTGTTGGAAAGTGGTTAGTTATCGTTTTCCCTCAGTTTCAGAGCTGCTCACTTAATCCCAGTGCTGTGCTTGACTTCTCAGCATCGGCCGAGCTCTCCGGCTGCCGGAGGCGAAGAAGCGGCTTTTTCGCGCCCAGAGCTTTCTGCCGGTCGCGGTGCGCTCCGAACCGCGGCTTCTGCCGAAAGCCGCCGGGGACCGGCACCTACCTTCGGACAGCTGCGTATGCCCGTCTTCTGCGTCTCTTGCCGCCTAGACCTTAGCGAAAAGCTTTTCCAGGCATTTTCTCTAAAAGGAACTGTGCCAGCACAGCAAGCGACCCGCGACGGTTTTCATGAAGGTACTCGAGTTCTTACCATCTCCTGGAGAAAAGAAAATGTAAGATTAGCCAGAGAGTGCTGCATAAGGTTTAGAAGGATGCAAAAGAAAGCTGTCCAAGAACTTTTTCCCTACTTATGGTAATGCAAGTTGAAACTGTTGGAAAGTGGTTAGTTATCGTTTTCCCTCAGTTTGAGAGCTGCTCACTTAATCCCAGTGCTGTGCGGCTTCGTTCTTGACGTCTCAGCATCGGCCGAGCTCTCCGGCTGCCGGAGGCGAAGAAGCGGCTTTTTCGCGCCCAGAGCTTTCTGCCGGTCGCGGTGCGCTCCGAACCGCGGCTTCTGCCGAAAGCCGCCGGGGACCGGCACCTACCTTCGGACAGCTGCGTATGCCCTTCTTCTGCGTCTCTTGCCGCCTAGACCTTAGCGAAAAGCTTTTCCAGGCATTATCTCAAAAAGGAACTCTGCCAGCACAGCAAGCGACCCGCGACGGTTTTCATGGAGGTACTCGAGTTCTTACCATCTCCTGGAGAAAAGAAAATGTAAGATTGGCCAGAGAGTGCTGCATAAGGTTTAGAAGGATGCAAAAGAAAGCTGTCCAAGAACTTTTTCCCTACTTATGGTAATGCAAGTTGAAACTGTTGGAAAGTGGTTAGTTATCGTTTTCCCTCAGTTTGAGAGCTGCTCACTTAATCCCAGTGCTGCGCCCCTTCGTTCTTGACGTCTCAGCATCGGCCGAGCTCTCCGGCTGCCGGAGGCGAAGAAGCGGCTTTTTCGCGCCCAGAGCTTTCTGCCGGTCGCGGTGCGCTCCGAACCGCGGCTTCTGCCGAAAGCCGCCGGGGACCGGCACCTACCTTCGGAGAGCTGCGTATGCCCTTCTTCTGCGTCTCTTGCCGCCTAGACCTTAGCGAAAAGCTTTTCCAGGCATTTTCTCTAAAAGGAACTCTGCCAGCACAGCAAGCGACCCGCGACGGTTTTCATGAAGGTACTCGAGTTCTTACCATCTCCTGGAGGAAAGAAAATGTAAGATTGACCAGACAGTGCTGCAAATGGCTAAGAACGATAGAAAAGAAAGTTGTTTGAGAAAATTTTCCTACTTATGGTAATGTAAGTTGAAACTGTTGGAAAGTGGTTAGTTATCGTTTTCCCTCAGTTTCAGAGCTGCTCACTTAATCCCAGTGCTGTGCGGCTTCGTTCTTGACGTCTCAGCATCGGCCGAGCTCTCCGGCTGCCGGAGGCGAAGAAGCGGCTTTTTCGCGCCCAGAGCTTTCTGCCGGTCGCGGTGCGCTCCGAACCGCGGCTTCTGCCGAAAGCCGCCGGGGACCGGCACCTACCTTCGGACAGCTGCGTATGCCCGTCTTCTGCGTCTCTTGCCGCCTAGACCTTAGCGAAAAGCTTTTCCAGGCATTTTCTCTAAAAGGAACTCTGCCAGCACAGCAAGCGACCCGCGACGGTTTTCATGAAGGTACTCGAGTTCTTACCATCTCCCGGAGGAAAGAAAATGTAAGATTGACCAGACAGTGCTGCAAATGGCTAAGAACGATAGAAAAGAATGTTGTTTGAGAAAATTTTCCTACTTATGGTAATGTAAGTTGAAACTGTTGGAAAGTGGTTAGTTATCGTTTTCCCTCAGTTTGAGAGCTGCTCACTTAATCCCAGTGCTGTGCGGCTTCGTTCTTGACGTCTCAGCATCGGCCGAGCTCTCCGGCTGCCGGAGGCGAAGAAGCGGCTTTTTCGCGCCCAGAGCTTTCTGCCGGTCGCGGTGCGCTCCGAACCGCGGCTTCTGCCGAAAGCCGCTGGGGACGGGCACCTACCTTCGGACAGCTGCGTATGCCCGTCTTCTGCGTCTCTTGCCGCCTAGACCTTAGCGAAAAACTTTTCCAGGCATTTTCTCAAAAAGGAACTCTGCCAGCACAGCAAGCGTCCCACGACGGTTGTCATGAAGGTACTCGAGTTCTTCCCATCTCCTGGAGAAAAGAAAATGTAAGATTGGCCAGGGAGTGCTGCATAAGGTTTAGAAGGATGCAAAAGAAATTTTTCCAAGAACTTTTTTTCAGCTTATGGTAATGAGCTATACTGGAGGCTCAGACCATTCTTCTTCTTGGAATTGGTGAAGGATGCACAAGCACTGCTGATTGTGCTTCGTTGTGGTACAGGTAATAAATAGTTGATTGTTTTAATAAAAGCACACTTGAAATGCTAAGAGACAAATTTTAAAGCATAATTAATTGGAGAAAGATTCCTAAACTTGTGGCCGGTTTCCCCAACCCGTCTATTGATTGCAAACGACATTCCTTGCTGTTGTTCTGGTGCATGAACCAAAGCCCAGTGATGTCTACTACTTAAGAAAGAGGTTCTACCTTCTTACTAGAATATGTTCTTACCCTTTTAAAACACTACCCCGAACATTAAGAACAAGAGATTACCTGATGAAGTAATGAAGTACTTTGGTTGAAAGTAAATTGCATTTGAAGGAAACGGGTTTGGGGGCGAGCACAGGAAGATCTCCGAAGTAGAGTGCCAGCTTAGTTCTCTGCTTCAGAGACAAGTGAAGCAATTCAGGAATGTCTTTCCGTGAAAATAGTTTACAGATCTTTCTGCACAACAGGTAACCACCAGCATCAGAAATGTGTGCAAATAACAGACTACTCACTACAAGGTTGTCATCCATGAGTGGTAAGGCAACTCAGACTCATAGCAGTGGTTTTGCTCTTGTGCCTCATAGAATAGACAGAAAAGAATGCGGAAAACTAATTTTTCCATCTAGTTTCTTTCAGTATTGGTTCCAAGACTATTTTCCTACCCTCAGGAGACAGCAAAAACTGTCAACAACTGAAATGCTTCAGAACTTGAAATGATCTGAATGGCAAATATTTCTCCTCAAATAAAATTTAAAACGTAAGTCATAACGGTAAAACAGATCGAGCTATTTAAAGATGAATGTTCTAGACTTACTAAAACATTCCCAGAGATAACTATTGTGTCCTAAATCTGTTTAAAAGTCCAGAGTTCCTGGTAAAAAAACTTCTATGCAGATGAGGTAGCTACATGATAGTCTCTTTCCAGCTTAATTATACTCTTCACTCTCACCACCTCTACCAGTTGATTTTCGTAAGTTCTTAGAAAACAGTACTTTAACTTTTTTAGTTCTATGAAAAAAAATGACAGTGACAAGAGTTCTTTGCACTGCCTGTTTTCTGAGAAGCCTGACCATCAAGCCTTAGGAACTTGATCATGAGTTTTATTTCATCTCAAAGTAAATTTTAAGGGCGTGGCAGAGAGAATGGGAGCCTCATGCAAAACAGTTTAGGCTTCTAATTCTTGTATTGTCCTACTTACCTACGACAAGAACTGGAAAGAGGATAGATTCCAGTTAGCAGCTGTTAAACATTTGCACATACTCTTCCGCTAAAGAAGAGGTCAAGGATGGTTTTCTGGCCCTCCCTCCACAAGCTGCAGCTTCCTTCAAGGCACTTTCACCTGTTGTGGCATGGAGCTTTCCAGCAGCTGCACTGTAGGTATGTGTTCCTCCATGGTTCTCTAGGGACTGCTGGGAGACAACCTGCTTCACTAGGATATCTCCAGGGACTGTGGGGGATTCTTTGCTCTGTCAACTGGAACACCTCCTCCTCCTTGTCTTACTGTAGTATCACGGAGCTGCTTCCCATACTGGTTTTTCCCCTCACTTGCCACTGCCCATTCATATGTTTTGTGCTTTTGACAATATATTCTCACAGAGACTGATGGGCTCAGCTGCAAAAATGTGTCTTGCTAGAAAATGACATGCTCTACAAAACCATGATTTTATAGAAAAGAATAGTGGAAGTACAAATATACTGCTAAAGGTCCGGAAACTTGACAGTGCTTCATTGTAATACATCCCCTGATTTTGCCTTCTTTCTCCTTAAGATCTGGAAAGAATACTGGGCAGGAGACAGTGTTGTTTCAAGGAAAAGACTTTTTTAGGATTCTAGGGTGCATCTTCAACTTTCTTGAGAAAATTGAGAAAAGGCCCTTTGTCTTTTGTGATAAATATCATTAGGCAGTAGGGACAAATTCTGACCAACAAGAGCAGGTCAAAATCTGGTGAGATCAAGCAATATACCTTGAGTGGCCAGGACAGAATCATAGAGTGGTAGAATCAGTTGAATTGGAAGGGGCCCGTCAGGAGCATCAAGTCCAACTTCTGGCCCTGCATGGGACCTTCCTCAAGAATCACACCAGATGCCTGAGAGCAATGTCCCAAAGGTTCTTGAACTCAAGATAGGTGTGATGCTGTGAGCACACCCTGGAGAGACTCTTCCAGTGCCCAGCCATCCTCTGGTTAAAAAACTTTTTCCTGATACCGGACCTGAGCCTCCCCTGACTCAGCTGCATGCTATTTCCTCCAGTTCTGTCCTTGTAAACCTCATTGGAGAACTTTCCGATACCTTCATGTCTTTTTTCATTGTGGTACCCAAAACTGCCCCCAAGCACTCAAGGTGAGGCCGCCCCAGAACACAGCAGAGCAGAGCAGAGCAGAGCAGAGCAGGACAATGCCCTCTCTTGCCCAGCTGGTGATACTGTGCCTGATGCACCCCAGGACAGGCTTGGCCCTCCTGGCTGCCAGGGCACTGCTGATACCCATTTAGCTTGCCATTGGCCAGGAGCCTGGCTTCCTTTCAGCCTCTGGCTCCCTAGTCTATACACACACACAGAGCAGGATTGCCCTGTCCCAGGTGCTGAATCCAGCACTTGCCATCGCACAACTCCCTAAGGTTGGGGATTGCCTGTGGGAATCCTTGGAAACAGAGGATTTTGGGAAAGCTGCAAAAGGCAGGCCTCAGAGACAGCAGAACTGTGCTTGGAGCTAAGCAGTAGTCATAAGGTTTGTCAGCAGAAAAATGATAGAAGAAGTAGAGAAGTAAGGACAAATAGAACAATGGCCTGTGTATTAAAGCTTGACCAGAAGAACTCCCTAAGCTACAGCAAAGTAGATCTAGCCAGATGTTAGGAAGTTCTAAGCTTAATAATGGAGCTCTGTGCATTCTATCTTAAGGCTTACAAGCAGGTCTTTTATTCAAAAGAAGCAAGCGTTCTTTGAACCAAAGTTCTGTGTGCTTCTAGGGATCGGAAAGAACTACTGTCAATATGCTTTTGCTTTGTGGGATTGGTCAAAAAGCTTTTCAAGTAAGTTGTAACATGAAGTTCTTTTTCTGCTGCTGGGGACGTGAGCTGCTGGCATCTTCCCACTGTCATAACCATGTCATGAGACTGATGCTGGAAAATACAACAGCTTGGGACGCCTTCCCCAGCAGTCCCGCCCCTTTCGTGATTTGTGCATAGACTCCCGGCCAGCCATAATTGCCCATCTCTCTTATTTGTCAAGATCTCTCTGCAGTGTCTCACTGGCCTCAAGGGAGTTAGTTGACAGCTCCTCCCAATGTAGCGTCTCTGGCAAACTTGCTTAATATTCCTTCAAGTGCCGAGTCCAAGTGCTTCAAAAGATGTTGAAGAGAACTGGCCCAAGGACGATACTGTCTTAGCCACTGAAATTAGCGCTTCATGCTTCTTCTTGCTCCTTAGTGCAGAAATCACAACAAATATCTTCTTTGTTTCTTTTCTATCCATGCAGATATCTTTGCTTATGCTCATGCTTTTTATCCCAACAGCAGCTGACACGACATTTACATACAGAGCAAGAGCACGCTTTTCCTGCTGTTACTAGACTTAACAATTTTGCAATCTGTCAATCAGATACCTTTGCAACTGAAGTCAGACCTTCAGCATTTCTCATCAAAAGAGTAGAATGTCCTCAGAAGAAGAGAAAACTTTGCTGCATACTCTGTAAGCCTGCAGAATAGATCATAAGGAGTTAGCATCACAATCATTTCAGCACTGACCCTATACTTGAGCAGGGAAAAAACTTCAAAGAACAGCTAATTAATGCAGCAACATAATCTAAGGAATAAAACAACTAGGATCTTCCAAACTGGTCCCTGCGGTAGAAATGTACTTGTAAGAATACAGAAGGTAAAAGATATGGTTTGGAAAGGCTACATCCTTGCTAAGCTAAATTGGATCTCATCCTGTAGATGAAAGATCAAGAAGCTCAAAGTGGAGCTAGAGAGACATGTCCAGATCATGAGATAGAGCAAAGCATTTTTCAAGATAATTAGGCATTTTGGTGGACTGGGCAGTTAGGTTAAATCTGCCACACTTACTCACTTTTGGGGACTGAATTGTGGAGTGCTAAACCATATCTGCTGCTCTAGAAAGTAAAAGGGACACATCCAAATGGTATGGTTAGTGTTAAGACTCTCGCTCTCTATTGCTAAACATTTCATAAGCTATTAACCAGTCATAGGAACAAAATGAAATAAAGCCATTATACCATCTTGGAATGGAAAAATATGTTCAAAATATTTTTTTTCCTTCTGTTTTCTTCCTCTTTTTTTTTTTTTTTTTTTTTTTTCCCAGAAGATATGATTCATAATTTCAACCATTCTGGAATGCTTTCAACAGATGAAGCCAGCATAGTATTTTTCTAACAGGCTCTTGCCCCTTACCTTCTTCATTACTGTTTTGGAATATACTCCACAGTCATTTGATCTCAGTCAGTTTTTTATCTCTCTCCCCCCAAGACAAATTTTAAAGGACTACCTAACCACTAAAAATCATCATTTCTCTGGTTTCTCAAAGCTTTTTGAGAAAGTTGTTTTGGTTTGGTTTTTTCATATTGCATCATTCCTAATGTCTTCAGACCTACTACAAGTGGAAGTTCAAATAAATCTTATCTTAAAGAGACTGTGAAAGATAACAAACTGCCAGTCTTGGTATTTGTATTTTTCTAAATCCTTTTGATTTCAAGGTTGCCTTCCTGAATGCGCAGTTTAATTAGAAAACATTGTGTTTCTAAAGGAGACCCAGTTCAATTGCTTCTGCAAGTTCACCTTCATTTTGTAGGATTGTACTTCAAGAAATCTTGTTTCATTCAAACATTAAAAGAATAGATTTGACATCCTATGTGACCCTTTCATCTCTCTCATCTGTATTTCATTGCGTGAGTTTCACAGTTGCCTCCAAGAAGATTCCTTTCAATTCGCATAGCATGTTATCTGAAGATCTGTCTGCTTTCTTCACTTGCTTGAATGGGAAGACATGGGAAATACATTCTGAAGGTTATCTTTTATAGTCTACTTTTACCTACCAGTGTGCTTCTATTGACTAGAACCAATTTCAGCTGGAAAGAACATATTGTTCTGATCCGCTCCAACCAAGGGGGGATGATGTTTTCTTAACTGATCTCGGAGGGCAAAAGACAAGATGGAAAAGGGATTGCAGTATCACTCCAAACAAATGCACCTTTCTAGAATGACCACAGCAAATGTCTTCAAGGAATTAGGGAGAGGAAAAGAATAGAAAAGAGGGGGAGAAAGAGAGAGGGAGTATAGCTACCAAATGGAGAGAGATGAAGTCCTCGCAGCCCAGCCGATGGAGTTCTCCTAGGGGAGATCTCAAAGTCCTGGTTATCTCAAGGTTCTATTCTAGTCCATTGCTGAGGGGGGAAACAGATCTAGAAATGGCTGAGGGGGAGCAGATACAATAAAGAGCAAGTCTATTGAAATTGCTGAGGGGAAAATGGTATTGAAGACGGGTACAGACAGTCCATGTTCTCAGCAGGAGAAGTCAATATCAATATCAGCAGTGAGTGGGAGCTATTGTTTCAGGACTGGTTTCTATAGGAAACCAGTCTAGGTCCCGCCAACACATCTGCAGGCAACACTTAGCAGGCATCCTGCTTCAGTCAGGCCAGCAGCCCTGGATCAGAATTACGGGCGTCTCAGCCTCAGTCCTTGGGAGGGGGGCTTCAATCTGCGTCCCTCACGGTGGTAGTGGAGCAGATGAAGGATTTTCCATGGGGCGGCTACCACAGTTGCCCCAGCAAGTTCATCTGACCAAGAGGTGGGAAAATTCCTGGGCTGGTGTCGCGAAGCACGTGCAGGCCCATAGGTCGCCTCGCCCCTTGGCAGGCCCTGCTAGAAGCAGTCACTGTAGACACAGCTGCCAACAATCACTTGGCAGGCCAGAATTCTGCTCAGGGGCCTCAGGATTTCTGGCATTCCTCTCTGACCGGCATGCCAGCATTCCAGTCAGGGTCCTCAGGGTCCCGATGTCTGTCCTGGGGACGGTCGTGAGGCAAATGAGGGGAACTTCGGACTGTCTTTCACATGGATCAGAAAATCAGTTTACTAAAATGGCCAAAAAAGAATGTGTAACATTTAGAATTGAGGAAAAAAACAAAAACAAAACCAAACCCAAAGCATTGGAGCAATATCATTCTAGAGAATGCCATGTATCTATGAAAAGTACAAAAAACTTCTGTTTTCAAATGCACTTACAAATCACCTTTTTGCATCTGTTTTGGGTTTTTTTTTTGTTTGGTTTTTTGTTTTTTTTTTTTTGTTTGAAAGCTCTGGCACTTATCTGATTCTTTTTTGAGCTAGTTCAGCTCATTAATCTGGTAAGAAAGCAGCTAAAAGTAAAGAGAAAAACCTATGGGGACCAGGATGCCACTTCAGCCACGTTGTCGTGAAGCATTAGGTCAGCCTTCTGTGTTGTAGAAATATCTCTGTCCTAGATGAAAATCAATGCATAGCACTATCTTCTTTTAAACTTTGTCCTTGCTACTGGGTTCCTGAATGATCAAGATGCTTTCAAACCAAACAACAGCCAGCCCTCTGAGATACTCCCCAAAGTATTGCGATGGAATAACTTGATCAGGAGGAAGAGCTCGCTATGCAGAACCTGAATATGAGGTCAAGAATGCTTTGTTGTGGATTACCATAGTTTGGGATTGTTTATCTCTTACCCCACCATGTAGGTCTAGGAAAAAAATTAGGTAGCCACAAGGCTTTTACAGCTGTTCTTGTATTTTGGGATAGTAAGGATTTAGGGGAGTAAACAAAACTGTAGTGAGTTTTCCTATTGACTTGATTGCTCTGTCACTTTGAATTAACTGCTTTGCATGTCAGCTAACCCATCAGCATCAATGAGAAGAATATTTTCTTCCTTCCTGCACAAAGGATGTTTCATGATGCCTGTGATGTCAGGGACTTAAAAACGAAGACCATTGTGATTGAAAGGAAGCACTGGCATGCCACAAGGTAACTGTAGTGAGCTGTGTTTCCTCCTCAGCTTCACTGTGATAGTAGAATTTTAATGAGCAGTTCCAAAACTTGGTCTTAGCATAGTCTGGTGACATATCTCAAAGGAGCAGTGTCCTAGGGTGACTTTATGATGCTTGTATCCCCAGTCATCTGTTCTCTTAATGCTGGATATGATATTCTCTGCCTTCAAGACTGGTTCTGAGAGCAAAGGTGGGGAGAAGAAGAAGCACCGAGTTTCTTATCAGAGGCTGCACTCCTTAAAAAGCAACACTCTTCCACATTCTGCGCTGCACTGTGTTGTCTGGGCACTGACGGAGCAGAACAGAGCACGCATTTGCTTTTTAGTTGGTTTAGCTGGCTGAGGCAGAGTTTTCCCTGGACTGGTTTTTTTTTTTCTTTCCCTTTTCTTGGAACGTTTCGAATCTGCTCCGGACTGGGACCTGGGAAGCACTGGGAACTTGCACTTTGTGGCCTACTGGGGCCTACCCTGGGCAGCAGCCTTCCCCATTGCTGGAGGGGTTGATAACAGAGTGAGCACCCACAGGAGAGACTTTCTGATTTGTCGTCTCTTCAGTGCGGCAAATGAGTTTTGTCATCTGGTATTGTTCATTTTTTTGTGCTGGGAAGTGCTTTGCCTGTTAAAGAAACAGCTTTTTCCCACTTCTCTCCCAAACCAGTTGAAGGGAGCGGCTGTGTGGGTGGGCTTTCGGTGGGGGGGAGGGTGCAGTGGCCCTTTGTGAGGTTTTCTGCCAAATTTAGCCCTAAACCAGGACAATCAGGATGTGCGACTTAGAGAATGGTGGTTGGAACTTTGGTTGGAAAAGACCTTTAAGAACACTGAGTCTAAATGGAATTAGCAAATGCAACCATCAAGAAATGCTTTGCTGTTTGAAGAGAACGTGATTTATCTGGTAAGCTTTGCAAGTATTTGTGTCATCACAAGCACACATGACCAATGCATTAGATGGGAATATAATAAGAAACCTGTGCAGATCAACAGAATGATTCTCAGGGTAGGATATTTGCATGTTTCATCTGTCTTCCTGACTTCTTCAAATGAATTCTTTTTAGAAAGTAATGATTGGAATTGTTACTCTTTTGACAGTTCTGAGTGTATTACTGACCTTTTTGGCATATGAATGCCAAACGGGTTAATTCACCTCGTTTTTCAGATAAAGACCGAGATTTAGTGTTGCTTCAGCTGGGGGCAGAAACATTGAAATCCTCCCGCCTCCTTCTTAGTACCTCATTTCTATTACAAAATCAGTGCACAATCTTGTCCCTTAAGGTCCACTTAGCTCAGTTTATACCAACAGGGTGACATTAGCAGGGCTCACATGATGCTGCACACAGAAGCCCTCAGTGTGCAGCTCTAGCAGACAGTAATTCCATGCAGTTGGACAATCCCAGTGCTGACTTTGGATCACCAGAAGCGTTCTTAGTAGAACGAGACAAATTTAATGGAGAGGTCTCTGCAGGAAGTGGCCTGAAGAAGACAGCAGAAATCCCAGCTGTGTGTTTGTAGAAATCAGTTGAAGGCCATTTACAGAAAAAAGATCTTTAAGTCTAGCTAGCTTTTTCTGCAGATTATTTGTAAACTATATGCATGAGATGGACAGTTTCACTGAGCAACTGAAATACAGCTGCATTTAAGGGGATTGAATCAGGCTTGGGAAGCAGTGAAATAAAGCTTTTCAGGAATACCGGACATCCAAGTCCCGCCAAAATTGATCCGTTTTTTATGTCCAGATGCTTTTGAAAATAATGGGTGACCATTTGGCTACCTCATCGTTTTAATCAGAAATACAAAGAAAATTTTAAACTCACATTTTTTATAGCTTGAATATTTTTCTTTGTTTATTTCCTACTTTCCAATTCAGTTCTACAAATCATATGATTAGGTAATGAGAACTCATGCTGTATAAAAATATTTAATGCTATACTTCCAAGTTAAGGCCATGTATTTCCTGGAACTGTTTAAAAAAAAAAAAAAATCCTATCTGGATTCTTTCTTCCCCATTCCCCACGCTCATTATTAGATGAAAATCATTTCAATATTCTATTTTGACTTTAGATGGTGCAAGATTATATTCAGAAATTCAAGCCTCTACTGTTAGGTTGTTTACATGGTTTTCTGGCCTTTCTAACTTTGTGCAACCACTCTTTGCAGCTATATATTTTTGCAGTAAGGCATCCCAGGGGTCTGTGAGAAGTTTTAATGTCAAGCAGAACTAACATGTAAACTACACGTGACATACTCGACATATTTCACCTCAGAAAGTTCAGTATGCTTAGACGGGATGAAATACGAAAGAAATAGACTTAACACAATATTTCTAAATCTTGGAAATCTATTACCTGAACTTTGAGTCCGTTTGCAGGACTCTGTAGAAATGCAAACGTGAAGTCCAAGGAGTAGAGCAGAAGGCATATTGGGCAGGGGGACAGAAGATTGCTTTGAAGGATGATGTAAGCAAGATTGCATCCTAGAAAGATAGCAGCTGCTTCTGCTGGTGCCAACATCGAGAATTTGTGCCACTGGCCTAGTTTTCTGGGGACTTTTGACCTGCACGCTCTTGAGGGCTTGCAGACACGAATTAATCTGTCCTTTGATCTTTTCTTTCATTTGAACGTCTAGGACCTGTTTTGGTCTTGTGTACGGTACTGTATCGTGTTATAAACAGACATGTTTCCACTCTTTGAAAGCTGTAGTTGAAAGTTAGGTTGCAACTATGAGTTGGCTGTCAAAAGAATTAATTTTCTGCTTTAAGCAAAATATCAAGAGAGACATTCAATCCACTCCTGTGATACAGATTCATTTTGAATTTACAGGGTAATTTGCATTAGTGGTTGTACTGCATGAGCAATAAATATGACTTGCTTGGTTTCTAATGATGATAATAGTTCTCTTTGTATTACTATAAGAATTGAATCCACCATCATTCTTTTCCTGTTATTATTATGCTGTAAAGGAGAAACTCTTTTGCATTAACCAAGGAGTAAAATGCATGCATTTAGCATCATTCTTGCAGGTAGTCCTCAATTCTGAAAAGACCTCTCAGAAGCTGCATCAAATGGGAAAGCTAGACGGATGGCAGAATGCAGAAGCTGCCATTTAGGATCGAGTACAAAATGACACCCAAGAAATTCTTCATGGATGCTGCATAAGTACAAAGACGCCATTATTTCAAGGTGCAAAAGAGTCAATGAATAAAAAACGATGCTAATCAAGACACTAGAGTACCAAGCGTGCGACAAGGCTTTTTTGTAATGAACATCATGCCCAGCATGAAAAAGTACTCTTTTTATTGTAGATCGTTTAAAAGTGCACAACAGTTTGGAAAAAAGTGCTTTTCTTTTTTCTAGTAATAAGAACTCTGTATCATTCTAAGAGATACTGGACACAGGTTTTTGAAAACAATGTTCTTTTAAAGGTTAATTCTATTTATAAATACTTCACAGGAAAACATTTGATCTGCTGTTCATCCTGAAGACTCTTAAAGGAAAATGTTTTGGATGCGGTCTCTTCTGACTAGTTCAGGAGCTCAGTCTTACCAGCATTCTAATGCTTTTTTATGTTCCTGATGGCACGGCTTAGACATCCTTGACTCCGTTACTGTCATGATTTCCATATCAAGTGATGAGAATTTTTCTTCATGATTGGTGAAGTGTCATAACATTCATGTCAAGTCAATTTGAAGTTTTTTTTTCCAAAGGAATCTCTTCCTTCCTAATGAAAACCTTTTGAAATAGCAAACCTACTCCGTTTTTCAGAAAGTGATATAATAAACCTGTAGAGTACAATGTCCTCGGAGTTGTTTTTTCAGCAGAAGAAGAAAACTGCTGTTTTCTTCTTCTTCTATCACCTTAGACTTACTTTATTCAAAACCTTTTTAAACCTTTGAATTTCTATTTTTATAGCTAATTCCTTTCACAGTGGGCTATAGCATATGTATTTTGAAAGGCCATTTGTACATATTCAAAGGGCTTACTTCTATTCTACTAAGAAATGGCTGTACTTCTAGTAGGGAAACTTCAAGGTCCAGTAAGATTTTATCTTGTACAAAATTTAAAAAACTCCAACTCTTAAAAATGATACCAGAAAATGACGTCTGTAAGACTGTGGCAGGAGGCTTTTTCCAGAACAATGTGCAGTTCTTCCCAATTCTATTTTTCCCTCCCATTACTTTGTACACAAAGATTTTTACACAGTCTTCTAACAGTGGCATGTTACTACTGGGCTAGAGTATTGCCCTGCCAGCATTGGAATTGACTGGAATGCAGCTGTGTTCCAATTTGCTGATGGGACAAGGGTTTTTTTGCTGAACACACTTTAGCAAGCAAGAGGGCTTCTTGGTCTTTAGATGCTGAGTCCCAGAAAAAGATGAATGAGGTGGTGACATGCCTCGTGTTTTGAAGAGAGATCAAAAAGTTATTGCTGGGGTCACCTCCCTTTTGGTACGGAAAGCACACAGAGGGCTTTGAAGCAGCACTTTCACCCTCTTTGCATTCACTAGTAAATCTGAGACAGAGCTTGGCCCAAGGTTTGTGCAAAAATACTCTTTTGATGCAACTGTTCACCAGACAATATCTCTGGGAAAATGTGCAAGGGCAGAAAGCAAGCCCTTCCTGGGAAATCTACTGAAATGGTTCAGAAGTTATTCCCACTCACTCTTGCTAACCTCTGCTGTCTAGCTGTCGGATATGCTTGGGACCATGTTGAAATAATTCTAAACAGTGTACTGAGGCTGCAATATTGAGTAAACATAGGTATTTTCCATAGGTGTCAGGGAAAAATATTTCTATTGGTAAAAATGAGTTCCATAGAAAACAAGAAGAGCATGGTAGAAAAAAAATCACATCAATAGAATGAAGATGCCCAGAATTCTTCTTTTGAAGTTACACAGAGTCAATATTTTCTAAATAATGTTGTGAAACTTATGAAGAAGTAAGAGTACATTCCACCTGACTGGTGCACAAGTTCATGTTTCCAACTTACAAAAAACATATTATTAAAAGAAAAATGTTCCACCTTGTGGAAAAGTAGCCCATTCGTAATTGTATCAAAGGTAGGGTTAGATCAAGTATTCCTACAAGACAGTAGTAGTACTAGGAAAAGCCTTTTGTCATCTATCTGACTACAGGAAACTTGAGCAAGCAGAAGTGTCTTTCCCTGCTGCAAGCTGTACTTCCGATTTGCTACTGCTGCTTAAACATTGTTCAAAGAAAACTTGTCAAAATAAAACTAGTGTATACAAGCAACTGGAACTATCCATTGCGTTCCAGCCAATTTGAACTAGAAAATATCGGACACACACTCCAGTTGAATATTCTAATGCATAGATGGAGTATACCAGCACTAAGAAATGGGAACGCTGGAGAAAGGAGCAAATGCAGATGAATTTCAGGGAAGGAAATTATTGGAGAACTAACTGCAGTCCCTCGACTTTACAAGAAATGATGTCCAGTAAATCCCAACCTGACACATAAAGAACTCCGTTTTGAAATGGGCTGCATCTATGGTCCTCTGTTCTTCCTAGATGAAGGAACTGTGTTTTGAATCAATCTTCCAAGTGGTATGGCTAAAGACCTTGGATACCTCAAATTTTTTTTTTTTTTCCAGAAGCAACTGTCTCAAAACCTCTCTAAACTGACTTTTCCCCTTACGATGCCATCTTTTAAAAGAGCACCTTTTCATTTAACAGGGTATTCCAAACATCATTTCCAAATTTAGACTAAAAGTAACACTCTTTCTAGTTAGCTTTGGGTTTTTTGCAGCTTCCTGCCAACATAGGCAGCAAGGAAGAGAACAGACGGCAGCTCTTTCTGGAGCATCTTGAACAAATGCCCTTGCTTATGTTCAAATCTTTCACTTCTCCAAAATCCCTAACGAGGAAGAAAAGGTTGTGAAGGCATTACTAGTAGTATTAGATGGCAATGGATGGGTCAAATAGAATTTGTATCGCATAGATGATACTTGGCAAACAGCAAATGAAGGGGTTTCTTTCAGCTCTCAGACTGATGTTACATCTCAGTAATTTATTAAAAAGATAACAAGAAGGATATTTTTTAACAGTGAACTTAATTACACCCCTACCCATGGACATCTGAATCTTAGGAATAGACAGTGTCTGATTTAGAAAAAAAGAAAGAATGACCACAGTTTAAAGAAGCATATGATCATGAACACTTTGCTGATGGAACGTAGCCTATTCCTTGGCTGAAATGAAGCAGGTAGACAGGACATAGGAAGTATCGTTTTGTGGATCAAACATTTATTTTCTAAAGTGATGCTACAGATGGTGAACTCACCAACTTCGATATTGCACAGTAGATATAGGTACCTAACTTGCGCCATCAAGTTATCCCTTGGAATCACCATCCAAGGGCATTTTCCCCTGCCTCTGTGAAAATGTGCCTACCTTTTTCACAACACTTTTGCAGCAGCATTCTTAGGCCTGATCAGCTGGTATGGAGGGTGAATGATCAGCAGCAAGGTGACTGGCCAGGGTCATTTGCTTCAATGGATTTTGATCTACTGGATATTTTGAAGACCTGCTTCAGCCCTGTTGGTCAAACACAGCCTTCAAACGGTGCTAAACAATTGTTTGGGCTGTGGACCACATGAAAAAATACCTTCTGGTGCCTTTACTGGGCCATATGCTCTTGATTCTCTCCCTCAACTTCTCCATCACCTCTCATCTCTTTCACATGAGCTATGTTCAAGGTCCACAGGATACTTTTCACAGAATCTTCAGGCCTGATGCAGTAGGAATGATGAACAAATGCAGCTGGGATGAATTTTCCAGTTTGGATAAAACCTCTTGTGCACACAAATCCCCCTATGCCCAGAAAAACCTTCACTAAGCACTCGTGTTCTACCTAAACTGCAGTTTAGTCTGAAAGAAAAGCTTTGGTCTGAGAGTATCTGAGAGATTTGCATGAAGCACAGATATCTGACCTATGCAATTTTGAAGATCAGAGCTAAAAGAAAATGGCAAGAAGTTTTTAATTTTGCCGGTTTTAATTTTCAATTCCATGCACTTTTTCAAAAAGTGTCAATCTCAAATGGCCATCAACATCTTTCAGTCGTCTGGAAGTTAGTATTCATATCAAATGTGTTTCAAATCAATAGAATTTCAAACCTTTCCTCAAAGTTTATATACCTAGATTTAGTATTTCTGATCTCTATTAGATGAAAGGAAGACATTTTTTGCTGTTGGGGTGCTGGAACGCTGCTTCGGGTTGCCCAGAGAAGTTGTGGATGTCCCATCCCTGAACGTATTCAAGTCAGCTTGGATGGGGCTTTGAACAGCAACGAATGCGACCCTTGATGGTAGATAAACAAAGCTTGAATATAGAAGAGACTCAGATTGAGGTATACGAACAAATTTTCTCTCAGCTCTTGGGGTAAATTCAAAGTTGTACAAAATTGCATTTCTCTGTGATTTTCACTACTGTAACAGAAAGCTTCATGAAAACTGTGCAGAAGATATCAACTTTTAAAAGCGATAAGAACTACAACATCAAACACATGGGATGGGTTTCATCATGGGACACCCTCTGAGAGAAAATCTCTGTATTTCGACACTTCATGCCAATCATTAGGATTTCAAGGAGTGCCAAAGAAGGCGGCAAAATATCCTTCAGGACATTATTTACTGTAGTTCAGCCTGGCCATTAGTTGGAATTGGTGTTTGAACTAATGTAGACATACCACACACACTTTCCATGCACTGAAAACTTACTGTTTACAATGAATAAGCAATGAGGATCAAAATTGATTGAAAGCATCTTAAAAATGTCAAGTATTTCACTGTATATGATCTATGATCAAAATACTTATTCCTCCTTAGTGAGGGACAAATAAATTCTTCCATAGCATGATGGTTAAAAATTGTCTAAACCAATGTTTTCTTCTGAAAAGACATCATCTAATTTTTTCTATTTTTAGAAGAAAATATTTCTAGACATAGAACAAAGGAATTTTAAAGGAACAAATGGAAGGAAAATATTCTGCAAACAGAATTCAATGAAAACCTGTGTTTTAAATATGAGGTAGATATTCAACAGAGTTTTTGTACCAGATATTTGAAATAGTGTACCGGCTATTTTGTCCACAAAGAGAGCTATTTAGCATTTCAGTCTTTTCCAAGGTGTTCATGATCTGCTATGCTGATCTCTGTGCATGCCTAGGTGTGTGCGGAAGGTGGGGCCATGTGAAGGGGAGTGTCTATGTTTGCTTAGCACTCGGAGAGGCAGATTCATGCCTCAGCTCCATCATTTCTTTTAGAAACTTCCCAGAGAGTGGATACGAAGTTTCATATCCAAAAGAGATCAATTCCCAAGTCATCCATTTTACTCTACCTTGTAAATCACATGCTTTGTTGCATATTTTATCAAATATACTTTCAAGCCGCGTGGAGGAAGGAGAATGTGGAGAATCCCTCCAATGTCTTGCAACTTGTACGCAAATAGATTTTCAAGAAAATCATCATTTCTCTTTTAAATACATCTGGGACAGGCATGATGGTGGCGTCAATCTGTTGAAGTTTTTGTTGCTGGGGGAAGTTGTACGAAAGGACTGGTTTTTACATTGACCAGTTACTGAATCAAGTGCATGAACACATTTGAAATTCCACTGGGGTTTCCTTTTTCTAGCAGACTACTTCTAGAACTAGCTAGCAGACTCAAGATGACTCTTTTTCTCTGTTTTTGTTTCTTTCCTATTTTCTTGCTTTCTCTGCAACTGTCTACACAATTTTAGGACTTTTTTCCCAACTCAAATTGTTTCATAGACCGATAATTCAGATACGCTTTTTACAAGGAATGTTTTAAATCTTTGTTAGAATTAAGAAAGTTAAGGACATAGGTCTTTTTCTTCCCTTATGAAAATTGCAATGAAAGAGTTCAATAAAGACCAACTCCTTTTTATTTATTTGGAATACAAGTCGATAATTCCCATACAGTAATTCATTGGTGGACCAATATTTGCCATTCTGATGTAAGTTGTCACTTCTTAACAATATGCCTTCTGTGACTACGTTGACAACACTTTTGGTAAAGATCCTAACTGGTCTTAGACACGCATAGGGAGAAATTTGCTCTGCCAGTGTCAGTCTTAAGCATGCGTCTCAGAGGATCTTTCTAGAGCTGGGGAATTTCCCCATGAAAGGGATTCAGTTATGGAAGAGACAGGTTTCCTGGAGTTTTACATTCTTCTTGAACACTACTTAAGGAACTTAAATCCCATGTCCATTTGGATCTCACTCTGCACAGAGCTTTGTCATGCCAGTCCTTGAAATGCATCTCTAAGAGAATTCACTAGCACAGAATGAATGAGGGTGGAAGGGCTCTGTGCGGCTCACCAAGTCCCATCCCCCTGCTTCAACCAGGATACCTAGAGCCTGTTGCCCAGGATTATATCTGGGCCTACTTTTAATGTCTTCAATGATCCAGACTCCACCATCTTTCTGGACACTCTGTGCCATGGTTCAGTCACCGTCACGGTAAAAAATAATTTTGTGATGCTCAGAGGCAATCTCCTGTATTGCAGTGTGTGCCCACTGCCTCTTGTCTTTTCACTGAGCATCATTGAAAAGACACTGGTTCCCTGCTCTTTGCACTATTCCTTCCCGTAGGTATGTGTGCTGCCATGTAGATAAACGTCCAAAACTTCCCTGAAGCCCAGGCAGATGATATTCTCTTCATCTACCAGGCAAGTTCATTCACCGGAGGAGTTTAAAAAGTCGTCAAGCACCAATTTCCCCTGGTAAATCCATGCTGACTACATTTGTTCTGTCCTCCTTCGTGTGCCTGGCAATGCTTTCCAGGAATAGCTACTCCATCAACTTCCTGGGGATCCAAATGAGGCTGGCTGGCTTGTACTTTTCTGAGTCCTCCTGGTTGCCTTTTTTGAAGATGGGTGACATTTGCTTTCATCCAGTCTTTGGGCACTTTCCTCAGTCACCATGGTCCATCCAACATGATCAGGAGTGGCCTCAGAATAACATCTGCTAACACCCTTGAGACCTGTGCATCCATCTCAACAAGGCCTGTGGACTTTATGGAATACTTCCCAATTCAGTGACTATGCCCATAAAAATTTGCATGGGATAAGAGGCCATTTTAACAGGTACCTGAAGAGTGAGTGAAAAGCTATGGAAGCAATCCAAAAGGACAAAGACTAGAGTTCCCTTTGAAGACAAAGCATCCCATCATGGAGCTGAGCAGCTTTAGATCCAGGTAAGCTTCCTCTCTGAAAGGATGCAGAAGACATGATTTTACCTTATCCAGTAATAAAATGTGTTGACCCTTCACTTGCTAAACAAAAAATTCAATGATTTCCAAAATTATTGCCTCCTAAGTAGACAATAATATACTGGCTGGGTATTCCCCTAACAGATGAGAGCACCTGCTTGATGTCTCTTATGCGTGCAGACTATTTGAAGTAGGTCATTTGAGTGGGGATTCCTGGTCTTCGAATTTTCTTTCTGATGAATTTGGAATATTTACTGAAGCAAGGACCGGAAGATGAAAACTTCATTTCCCATCAGCGCACTCTAACATCCATGGCCATAATGCCATTGTTTCTCCCCAGCTGAGTCAAGAATTCATGACTACAAAGTGGATCAGCTCCAAAGGAAAGATCAAGGCTGGATAATATTCTCTCTTGGTAAAGCTATTTATCTCAAATGAAGTGACCGACTTCTAATCGCTCACTGGCCTAAAGCCACAAGGAGGGGGAGATGGACCAGCTTTCCTTCCACTGCTGCTCTCTTTGTCACCTCGGTGTTTAATACGAGTAGGAAGACGTTCAAAAAGACAGCGTTGCAGAATTCATAAAATTCAGTCTTAAAAAAAATCATTTTTTAGCAGGTGAAATAAAAATAGCAAATAAAATGTATAAGTTTGTCTTGCCTTGTTCTGCAGGTTTTGTAACTGGCACACCTTTCCTTATGAACGCACTGTCCTTTCCTAAATACTCTCATATGGAGGAACACGCTTCTGATCAGAAGAGCACTAGGATGTCTTTACTCGACCTTTTCTTTTCACTGATGCTTGGTCCTCTGAAATGAATGGTTTTCTAAAATTGAAATGTGCTACTATTGTTCCCACGGGGTAAGCTGCGGACTCTTCCTGTCGGAGCTGTCACTAATCAGCTATTCTCCTATCTGCCTTTAGTAGTTGAATGTTCTGGTCTAAAAGTAGCACCTTCTGTGTAGCCATGCTCTTAGTTGCCAGTCTCATCCTAAATCCAAAGACCCTCCTGCAAAGGACCGCTGGTTCTGTAGTCAACTAAGGAAAAATGACCCGTCCATCCATGCTTTCTGATTTAAAATATTAGGGTATGATGTCCCTAAACAATTCTCTGCAGTTGAACACTACTTATCTTTGGCGTGTTCCTTCAACTCACTCGCAAGTCATTCATGCCTTAGGTTATTGGGAGAATTGCTTCATTTGAAGATGATTAAAAGGGGTATGAGAATACTTTTGTGCTTCTGCTATGAGGATACTTTTCAAATCCATACAAACTCCCTGCAAATGCAAAAACCTGCATCCTGTATTGTCCTAGCTTATAATATCAAAATGCATCCTATTCCCACCCTCAAGAACTGAGGAAACCAGGGGTGGCATCGTTTTTTCCTTCTCTCCTGTTAATGGGCCCATCAATGTCTTGCCACATGACTCAGAGATAACTCCCTCCAGGAGCCATTTCTGTTTCACGGGTAATCAAGGACCCACATCATGACTCAGAACGATATCAGCCCATTGGGAGATGCTCTGCCCAGGGGGTAGGAGCTAAGCATCCCCACCTGGATATCATCTGGGTTTTAGAAGGCAAGTAGCACTATTTCTACTGCATTGCCAGAGGAACGGCCACCCTTAGCCACTGGTTTTCCAGAGGACAAGAGCTACCAGATGGTTTCTACAGAATCACCACTTCAACAAGACCATTTCATCCAAACTGCTTTCACCACCCTAACTAGCAGGACGTCAGCTTGTATTCTGACTCTGTCAGTGGTTTTTCTTTTGTACTCTTGCATGGATTTGGGTTTTTTCCCCTTTTCCTAATAAACTGGATTTCTGACTTGGAGTCTTGCTGCAGTGCTGGATTTCTTCAGCCCAACTAGCTCCCGACACCGACAGCGAGAGTGGGCTGCCCCAAGAAAGCTGTCGAATCCGGGCTGCAGCTGTAGGGCACAGCTGCTCTACGGCACAGGTGGACTGCCTTGGGGATAGAACTGCGCTGAGGGCAGGGACAAGGAACAGGGAGAGGTCTTCTGCATATTTTTCAGTTTACTCCCTGGAGGGTCAAGGACAGAAAGACAATGATTCAAAGGCATCCATCAACTTCTAAATGGGGGGAAGGTCCCAGGGGAGGATGCAATCTTTAACCAACTGGGAGAAACTGGGGGTGGAAGACAAGGAGGGGAATACAATGTTGAAACCAGTAGGGGGACTACAGGGGAGGAGAGTAACTTGAAGAAACCAATGGGGTTTTGAAGGGTACAAAATTGAGAGGGCAGTTTCTAGAGAAAGGGGCAGGCTTGGGGAGAGGTTGATGTTCAATGGGAGAAGGAACAGGGAACAAAAGGGCAGGTCTTTGGGGAGAGGGACAGCTAGGGCAAAAGCCAACAATACTGGGGGGAAAGGAACAATCCATTCATAATAACATATGCTATAACAGCACAAAATAGGAAGCCTTAGAAAACGGACTACTAGAACTGCAGTACAATAATAAACACACACTGCAACAGAGTGTCTCACTGGTTTGGCTTTCAAAGCAGAAGAGGTGCCAACCTAAAAATTTCCCAACTTCAAGGTTAACTGGCTGCAGTTTTGATTTCCTTCTTCAATATATCACCAAGGCGCTATCAGCTTCTGTAATTGGCTCAGCAGCATGTCTGTTCTTAGTGCCAAGCAGGGATTCACTTTGCCAGGCATGGAGGAAGCTTCTAGGAGCTTTGCACAAAAAATCACTTCTGTGGCTGGCTTCTTCCCTCCCCACCAAAAACCAAGCCATGCCAAACCAACACCTTAACTAATTCGTAGTACTTAGTACACATCCAAGAATGTCTTTTAAACGATGCTTTATGTTTTTGACCAAACGCACTGAAAAGAAGTGGATCCATAATATTGATAAAAATTGTTCCAGTTCAATAGAAATATTGGGTCATGCAACTCTAGATTACATAGCTGTTTTTTTGTACAATACCCAGAGGCTTTTTTCACCTCCATGGAAGAGCCTAAATGAGGGATGTGGGAGTCCAGGCGGCTCTCCAAAATGCAGTTTATTCCATCCAAGACATTGCAGCAGTCCAGGGTAGTGGGCAACAGAGCCTGTGCCTACAGCTGTCAGCTCTAGCTGCAGGCAGGCCTGGAGACCCTTTGGTTTTGGCACTTTGCTGAGCATCTTCATACAGTAGAACCAATCTATCCCTTAACTATTATCTATAGCCTACCCTAACGACTCTAATTACCATATGTTGCTATTCTCCACTCACTAAAAGTCAGTATATTACAGTTGAAGCGGAAAGTTGTTTTTCAGTTTTCTTGAGAGTGGAAAATTTGGAGAGCTTTTTCTGCTTGCAGCATTTGCTGACTTGTTTGCCTGTGCTAGCTTCCTGCTTGGTAAAAACATCTTCTTGTTTGGGGTGGGTTTATCCTTTGCTGTAAGTCATAAAACCCTCTTCTAACTAAGGTATCCTCGGTTATCCAGTAAGACTGGCTCAGCAATTCTTTTCTTCTAGATCAAAACTTGCTTCCAACTCTATTCCTTCTTCAGACTCCACATTGAAAAATCTTTCTGCCAAGCATACATATCTGTGAGACTTTCTTGTCAAACTTTCATCTTTCCCAACACCTCTAAAGAAATGTTTCCTGATGGTTTGGATCAGAAGATCCAGTATTGCCATCCTGAGATTTTTCATTCAAAACCCATAAGCTGTGCTCAAGGTTTTGGCTATGTTCTTCATTGTGCCTTGCATCTATTTTGGCTAGAAAGCCAGTGTAGATGATGTCCTTGCTGCAGTAGCCATGGGAAATAAGGTGGAGTGTCTGGCTGATGTACCGGGATGTAGACTATCCAGCACTCCCCCAGGGAGGCGAGGATCCCTAAAGGAATAGAATATTGGCTATGCTCTGGGAGTTTTACAGAGAGAAAGATCCTCACAGCTCAAATGATTTGTCTCCTGGAGTTCTGAGGAGTATGTGGTGAAGAAGAAGGCTGCTGTCTTTTCCAAGAATCTTCCGTGCATTCAAGAGGATCATTGAACTTCTTGTCTGAGAATGAAAGAAATATTAGTAGTAATTAGTACTTTTTCTCTGTCTGTGCATCACTGATTGAATTTGGGTAGGCAATATTTTTTTTATTTATTTCTTTGAATTATTCATCATAAGGTCTTCCAAATTCCCAAATTCTGCTTCACTTCTTTCTTTTGTAGGCCAGTCTGGTTCATCTTCTCTTCTACTGTATTATTGCAGACCATATCTGAATGGATTTTTTTTTTTTCATTTTGAACATTAGGTTTAAACCGAATGAACAGAACGCTTTATTTATCCTTATTTGACCAGTTTGCAAGGAAATACAGAATTTTGAAGAGAAGTGACGTGACTCCACTTGAGGTTTTCAATGGATGAGAAGAATGACGATGTCCTACATTCACAGCATTGTTTACAGTAACATTGCAGCTAGTTTCCAGCAACGAAGGTCAGGTTCTGGAAGCAGGCATGCATGATTGTAGAGAAGTCTAAAAAGTTTCAGTTTGGCCGCTTTTCTTGAAAAATAGCTAATATGTCTCAACGTTGTGCTGAATCTCGTTGTACAGACACTTCTTTTGAGGTCTGAACTCCTTGCTGGACTTCTGTATCTAAGAATCAGATACAGTAAACCTATGTTTCCTTATATGCTGTAAGAATTTGGTTCTAATCTAGAAGAGCAAGAAAAGGTTGCCATATTAATACAAGGTAAAGAACCTGCTAAGAAAGCAGTTAATGGACTGCTTTTTTTATTGGAGCAGTGATTTAGTGGTTTGATGGGTTTTTTTTTTTTTGCTTCTCAATAGAATTTAAGAAGTGGTGGGGTAAGAATGTGTGGATGTTTATAGGTTTGCCTTGAAAGAAGAATTACAGGGGAAACTGTTGTAAAGAATTGATGCAGAGCTCTATGCATTAATGCACTCTTCCGTACAGAGTTTCAGAAGTGAAAACCAAGAGGAGAGAGTGCCGACAAGATGAGAGTGCCGATTTACTAGAATGAATTCAAGATAGCATTCTTTTCTCTCTGAATTACAGCTCTAAACCTCAGGGTAGTAATAGGAAGTACATAACAATCTCAAAGATTTAAAAATGGATGATGAAGTTTTCTATCCAGTAAACTGTAAGGCTTCACATTTTAACCTGGTTTGCATTTTGGCAAAAGCCTGGAATCTTCTGCAATTTGCCAGATAACAAGGGATTTAGAACAGGAAGTATGCAAGTAATCATTTGGAGCCTTCATCTCCCTTCTTAGAACAATGGATACATTTATTATGCTCCTATTTTTATTCCATCAGGGGATTTGATCATGGAAATGTCTAGTCATTCTTTTCTTGTTTTCAACCCCTCAAAGAGCATGAATCCAAACTATTCAGAAGTTCTTGATCTGCAACAGTGACAAGCACTATACTGGTAAGAGTCAGTGGACATTAGCAGATCCCCTATGCCAGCCCCCTATGGCGGGCAGTTCTGGCAGGACTGATGTTTGAGGGGCTGGAATTCTGTGAAATAGAACATTCTATGAATGGGGAAAATGGAAACAGATTCTGAACGTTCAACCCAACACGTGAACAAGTACTAGGGCAGGTAATTTTCTGTGGAAATTTCCTTAGCCCCAGTGTTGTGGATGATGATTACTCTTCCTACCTCCTTTGGTCAGCTGCCAGCACAGTCACGTTACTCCGCTTATGGACAGAAAACCAGAAGTCATTTTTGAACAAAACACCCAGCAGGACCTTAGAGTGTTTTTGCTGCAAAATGTTTCAAGGCAGATAGGGAAACAATTCCATTGTAGAGAGTGTGCTGAGAAGACAAGTTTGGAAGTTAAAAACCATGGGATCTGTTTCTATATATGTCACTGATTTTGCTTATTATCAATTTGGTGGGGTTTCTTGTTTTGTTTTTTTTTTTTTTTTTTTTTTTTTGGTTTTTTTTTTGTTGTGTTTTTTTTTTTTTTCCTGCATCCTTGAGATGAAAGCATAAGACAGAAAAGTACGGTAAAGTTAAAATACTTTTGAGATGGCTTGTGCTGAAAAACTTGTAGCTACTGCTAAGGCCCATAAGCCAGGTCCTGTTTCATTTCTGAGAAGCTATAAAATTCCCATTGGTAATTTAGTTCTAAGCATCTGTTGTTATGGTGGAGATGCAAATTAAGAAGAACAATTTTTGAATCTGTAGGGATGTATTTACCATTTTGGAGCTGCCTTTTCAGTCTCTGAGCCATCAATGAAAAGAAGGAGAAGAATCTACACTCTTTTCAACCTGTGGACCATCCACTACTGTCCACGTGCTCAGATTCAAAGCCAAACAATCCTGTCGGGCCTGATTGGGAGGAATTATTTGGATTCAAAATACTAGACTAGTATTTGATTTCCATCAGCACAGTCCATTGGGCACGAATTTTGATATCAATAGAACCTTTCACGGGGATCCATCTTTCTCACCTGCAGTACATTTTAAAGAGAAGAGGCATTGTTGAATGGCTTCAGTGAAAAAAAAAATCTTAAATGCACTCTGAATGGAATTGAGATCCAAAGGAGCCAGTATTTCAAGAAAGCCTGAGATGTTGTCTGCCATGAGATCCCTTCTAAGAGGTTCTATTAAGGTACCAAATTCTTCATCAAAATACTGTCAGATTGGTCAGAGGGGAAAAGCAAACTTTTTGAATGGTCCTTTGGGAAGACAGGGCTTGCAGCGAATTTAGTACTTGCTGCTAGGTTGCCTACATTCCAGGAAAGAGTATTAAATACTGAAATTCGACCGATGGTGGATGAAGTCTTTGTGACTGTGAAAGTCCAGTGCATGGCAATCTCAGAAAGGAACCCATCAAAGCCCCTGAAATGCCAACACACAAGTTGTGAGTTGGCAGTGCATGCCAGGTTTTAGCAAACCACAGCAAAATGCTGATTGCAAAACGAGGCCATCAAGTCACATCCGGTATGAAGCAGTAGGAAAGAGGAAAGCAGCTGAGAGCGTCAACCCTGCTAAGTAGTCTCAGTATTCTTATTGCCATTAGCAGAAATGTGAAATGAGTCTATAAAAATTACAAAGGAGGCAAAAGAAAAGGGAGTGATGACTCCTCTGGCATAGTGTTTCCTAACAGGGATCTTCAAAATCCTGTAAAGATTCTCTCATCCTTTAAACTGAAGGAAGGTATTAATGGCAGTAAGGAAATGGCATCAAATGCTAGAAAGACTCTGGGCAGTGTACTTCTAGACAGAAATGCCACTGATGGAAAACCGACTAAACTGGCACCAATGCAGCAGCATTGTACTAAAGCCCAGAAATTGTCCACGGCTTCACTCTCTGCCATTCCTTTCATATGCACACAGCAGCTCTGCAACATTCCTACTCATCATCTCCTTGGCAAACTGGGCGTGAGGGTCCGTAGTGACGCAGAGTCCCCAGGCAGGTGCAAAGGAGAGCCGCTTTCTTGCAAAAGCCAGGCTTTTGAAGCAGTCAGGCCTTTATCACTTGCATAGCTTTAAGCCGCAACAAACATAATTCAACCAACCGTCATATCCCACGCTGTGAACACGCAATGCTTCTAGAACTTCTTGATCTACCTCTAATTCAGCTGTCTCACTTTCCCCTAGTCATTTTCTACTTAGCCAAAGTAACGGGCCTCAGCCATGGTTTTACAAGGCCTTCCTTTCGGAAAGTTCTACCTATATGCAACAGCATACCACTAGTTTCTTCACCACCAAGAGTTTAGGTAGATGATTGGCATCTGCCCTTGCGGTGAAACACAATGGGGAGAGAAAATCCTGTTGGAGATGTTCAGTCATTCCATTTTCTAGACAGGCCAAATCAAAAGAAAAGCAAGCTATAGGATTGTGTACTTGCTCTTACAGAACACCTGCTGCCATCTGACAATGAACTAGCAGAAAATCAGCAAGAATGAGACTTGAGGCAAACAACCTTTGGAAGGGAATAATGGGTTGATAAATAAAGACAACAGTTTCCAGGCTCTTGAGATACTTTAAATGACAGCAAAGGATTTGAGAGCAGAGGCTGAACTGGTGGGGAAGGATTCAAAGAATCCCAAGAAAAACATGACCAAAGAATAAAAGAACCCCAAGAAAAATAGGGGCAACTGACCTGTTAAGGCCTTCAGGAAATCAGTGGCCGCTGATTTAGATAGGCCATTCAAGTTCATTTACTGGTGCACCTTCCACTCCTATTTCACCTGTCAGCATCACAGGGTGAATTGAGACCTTGGAATCAAGATTATTTGGGATTCTGTTCTTAGCTTTAGGAGAGAAGTACAGCAGATGAAGTACCTGTTACTGATGTGATACCCAGGAACACAGAGTTGACACATTTCATTGAAGTCCAATCACAACTAGCAATACTAAGAGGATAGGATTGGCGCCTTTTCATGACGCTCTTCTTGTTACGCAGCCTGCTCTGATTCTGGTGAAACTTTTTCATTAGCTTCTCTCTAAAAAGGAGAAAAACCAATTAAATGTCCCTCCCTGCTGATGCTAATCGAGTCAGAGGTCTATGAAAGGGCCAAAATTCTTCTTAGACAATGGAAATGGAAGCAGAGCTACCAATCTATTTCCTTGCAACATATCCCTAAAACTCATTCCCTTCTATTCATCACTTATGTATAGCCAGCAGTACATTCAGGAAAAGATGAAACTGACTGATGTCAGCAAGGGAAGGACTTGAAAGAACTATTCCCATGAATCATCATATAGACAGTAACTCTAGCATTAAAACCCTTTTAGTAAGTATCACTTATGGGAAATTCAGGACTCCTGCACAATGGACCAAGAGGATTAAGCAGAAGCCGTTTATGGTTTACATGATGCACTTACTCATTCTGACTCTCTGCACACGCTAGTCACGCTTTTCTTATTGGTGCCTTTGTCTTGTCCACGCATTCTGCGTGCACCTCTCAGAAGATGTGTTTCCTTACAGTCCAGGTACTTTGCCCCCGCCCCCCCCCCCCCCCCCCCCGTTTTGGAGTTCTTGTGGTCTTGGAATTTAGTTTCTCAGCTTTTCCTCTCTTGTTTTAGCAAGGCTTATGTCTTGATGAATTCCAGAGGGCCCTGAGAAAATTCTGAGAAGAACCGTTCCACGCTGGATGGCTGGTGCAGCCCGTAGTCTAAGCGGTTCAGATACATTGTCACAATTGCCCCTTCTTCTTGCACCAGCCAGATCTTTTCCAATGTCATTTTTAGCAAGAGGCACACCAGTTTCACCATGCATGGAATAACACAAAGCAATGAAATAATGACTACTGGTAAAAACAAAGCTCCATTTACGAGATCTTTCAACCACCCAGTTCTTTCCCATCCCTCAAACCATTGATGCAAACCCCACTCGTTCCCAGTCAATTTCTTCATATTGTCTTGTACTTGTGTGAGTTTCGTATGAATGGCTGCAGAATGGTCCAAAAGATTCATGCAACATATTCCTTATAAAATTCCTAACACTCGTACCCATGTGCTAGTAACAATAAATCTATTTCACCTCCTATTTGCAGTGTGCTATATCTAATAGGATCTACGTCAGTGAGCACCTGACTTAAAATAGAAGAAGTTACGATAAGTCGTTTGAACATCCAGCACCCCAAATGATTAAAAGCAGCCAAACCTTGAGAAGCAGCGCCATCTAGCGTAAGGAAGAACACAGTTATTCCTGCTGGAACGAGCAAAACTCGACATAATGGTGCCAATCACGTCTTTAGCTAGTGTTCCTCTCTAGGTATTCCCGGAAACGAAAAAGCGGCTTCCTCCAGCAAAACCCATTATGAAGGTAAGAGAGCCCGCCGAAGAGCGGCTTCTGTTAAAAGAATCCGGCTACCGGCACCTACCTTCGGACAGCTGCGTATGCCCTTCTTCTGCGTCTCTTGCCGCCTAGACCTTAGCGAAAAACTTTTCCAGGCATTATCTCAAAAAGGAACACTGCCAGCACAGCAAGCGTCCCACGACGGTTGTCATGAGGGTACTCGAGTTCTTACCATCTCCTGGAGAAAAGAAAATGTAAGATTGACCAGGAAGTGCTGCAAATGGCTAAGAACGATAGAAGAGAATGTTGTTTGAGAAAATTTTCCTACTTATGGTAATGCAAGTTGAAACTGTTGGAAAGTGGTTAGTTATCGTTTTCCCTCAGTTTCAGAGCTGCTCACTTAATCCCAGTGCTGTGCGGCTTCGTTCTTGACGTCTCAGCATCGGCCGAGCTCTCCGGCTGCCGGAGGCGAAGAAGCGGCTTTTTCGCGCCCAGAGCTTTCTGCCGGTCGCGGTGGGCTCCGAACCGCGGCTTCTGCCGAAAGCCGCTGGGGACCGGCACCTACCTTCGGACAGCTGCGTATGCCTTTCTTCTGCGTCTCTTGCCGCCTAGACCTTAGCGAAAAGATTTCCAGGCATTTTCTCTAAAAGGAACTGTGCCAGCACAGCAAGCGACCCGCGACGGTTTTCATGAAGGTACTCGAGTTCTTACCATCTCCTGGAGAAAAGAAAAAGTGAGATTGGCCAGAGAGTGCTGCATAAGGTTTAGAAGGATGCAAAAGAAAGCTGTCCAAGAACTTTTTCCCTACTTATGGTAATGCAAGTTGAAACTGTTGGAAAGTGGTTAGTTATCGTTTTCCCTCAGTTTGAGAGCTGCTCACTTAATCCCAGTGCTGCGCCCCTTCGTTCTTGACGTCTCAGCATCGGCCGAGCTCTCCGGCTGCCGGAGGCGAAGAAGCGGCTTTTTCGCGCCCAGAGCTTTCTGCCGGTCGCGGTGCGCTCCGAACCGCGGCTTCTGCCGAAAGCCGCCGGGGACCGGCACCTACCTTCGGACAGCTGCGTATGCCCGTCTTCTGCGTCTCTTGCCGCCTAGACCTTAGCGAAAAGCTTTTCCAGGCATTAGCTCAAAAAGGAACTGTGCCAGCACAGCAAGCGACCCGCGACGGTTTTCATGGAGGTACTCGAGTTCTTACCATCTCCTGGAGAAAAGAAAATGTAAGATTGACCAGGAAGTGCTGCAAATGGCTAAGAACGATAGAAAAGAAAGCTGTCCAAGAACTTTTTCCCTACTTATGGTAATGCAAGTTGAAACTGTTGGAAAGTGGTTAGTTATCGTTTTCCCTCAGTTTGAGAGCTGCTCACTTAATCCCAGTGCTGTGCGGCTTCGTTCTTGACTTCTCAGCATCGGCCGAGCTCTCCGGCTGCCGGAGGCGAAGAAGCGGCTTTTTCGCGCCCAGAGCTTTCTGCCGGTCGCGGTGCGCTCCCAACCGCGGCTTCTGCCGAAAGCCGCCGGGGACCGGCACCTACCTTCGGACAGCTGCGTATGCCCGTCTTCTGCGTCTCTTGCCGCCTAGACCTTAGCGAAAAGCTTTTCCAGGCATTATCTCAAAAAGGAACTCTGCCAGCACAGCAAGCGACCCACGACGGTTTTCATGAAGGTACTCGAGTTCTTACCATCTCCTGGAGAAAAGAAAATGTAAGATTGACCAGGAAGTGCTGCATAAGGTTTAGAAGGATGCAAAAGAAAGCTGTCCAAGAACTTTTTCCCTACTTATGGTAATGCAAGTTGAAACTGTTGGAAAGTGGTTAGTTATCGTTTTCCCTCAGTTTCAGAGCTGCTCACTTAATCCCAGTGCTGTGCTTGACTTCTCAGCATCGGCCGAGCTCTCCGGCTGCCGGAGGCGAAGAAGCGGCTTTTTCGCGCCCAGAGCTTTCTGCCGGTCGCGGTGCGCTCCGAACCGCGGCTTCTGCCGAAAGCCGCCGGGGACCGGCACCTACCTTCGGACAGCTGCGTATGCCCGTCTTCTGCGTCTCTTGCCGCCTAGACCTTAGCGAAAAGCTTTTCCAGGCATTTTCTCTAAAAGGAACTCTGCCAGCACAGCAAGCGACCCGCGACGGTTTTCATGAAGGTACTCGAGTTCTTACCATCTCCTGGAGAAAAGAAAATGTAA